>NC_137339.1:64284827-65639311 GCF_965287045.1 Carcharhinus amblyrhynchos | reverse complement strand
AAAGATGATTGTCAGCTTGGTTCTAAAAAAAAACAATGACGTTTTTACGCTGCTATTTCCCTCTTATTCTAAGTGTGAAGAGGTGGCTGAATTCAAATGCATGAAACATAGAACATATTTGAATTCAAATGCATAGAACATAGTTCATTACACGGGTCATTTTGAGATGATGGCGGCGGGCAGATTTATTATTGATCACAATCTGACGTTCGGCTAGTTATTTTAGCAATCATGTTTTCCTGGAATGTATTCCTATGTCCTTTCTATATTCTGCTGGCTGCTTGTTGAGCGAGGGAGTCTTCTTCATTTGGCTTCGGGACATACAATTAATTAATTATCTGACTGTCGATGCAAAAGAATGGAGGTAATAACATGAATTTTCATTCACTTCGTCAGAATTGGTAACTGAATGGATCTGAACGCTGAAATTCGTTTGTAATTTGTCCTGTAGGGGTGATCGTATACGATCAGACAGCCATTGGGAAAACACTTCAACTTGTTGACAAGATAAGACGTGGTGGGACATATATCCGTGCATGCCATTATTCCTTTCTACTATCAGTCCAATACAATGAGCAGCCTGCGACAATTTCGTGGAGATAGTGTTACATGGCTGAATGAGTCACAGTGGCTGCACCAATCTGAATTTCCATAAATATCTCTCAAATAACAAAATCCTTTCGCTCTCATGGTTGTGAGTTACTCTCTGCCAATGTTGTTTCGAGGAATCTGTGTCAACGGTAAACAGCGTCCACGGTAATTTCGGCTAATAGATTCGCTTTCCCTTGTTAATAGGATCCCTGTATAATTCGGCCTTGTAACTAGTGTTCTGCGAGAAACCACATTTTAGGCAAATTGCCACACAACTTCTTTATGCCTGTGAGCCGAACAATGCTACACCAGAGTAAGGAGTGTTCATTTTAATAAGGAACTGCCCAGTTCATTATTTCCTTCCTTCTAGTAGGTTAACAATATATATATATACCCAAATGCATGAGGTGCGTGCCAGCGTGCGCCCATTAATCTCATTGCATCTTCCTCTGATGCAAAAGCTCACAAGCATCGTCATACAATTCCTAAATTAGAAAAAGAACCTACACGGTTAGTATATTACGATCGCAG
Organism: Carcharhinus amblyrhynchos; assembly: GCF_965287045.1. Taxonomy (NCBI): domain Eukaryota; kingdom Metazoa; phylum Chordata; class Chondrichthyes; order Carcharhiniformes; family Carcharhinidae; genus Carcharhinus; species Carcharhinus amblyrhynchos. The sequence goes on along the minus strand of NC_137339.1, from coordinate 65,638,189 downwards.
TTACTCGAGTTTTCAATAAAAGATTCGTTGGATTCTTCTTAGGAAAACATACGCTTCCTCTGCTTCAGTCTATTGTTGTGACGTACCTTACACTGACGGAATGGTAAATGCAGACACTGAAAGCAGAGCAGGATCCTATGAAACAGCATGAAATATTACTTGACGTGGTCTCCATCTACGGAATGCTGCTGCATCCCGTTGACTAACGTTGGAATTCGAGTGGCGCCTGTTTTCATTTCGTTTGTAAACTGTTTTCACACACGCGGTTGGATAAATCACATTGTCCTCAATAGTGGATTTGGGGAAGCTCAACGTTGAGACGTTTTAGCCTTTTTACCAAAATGGTTTCGGGTCGTGTAAGTGCTCCTGCGTGTTCATAAGCACTTGGAAATCCAGGTGTCAGATAATAAAACAACACTTCTAAAACAGGGTATGATGTTGCAAAGAATGAAGCACGGCACCGCTGAAGTGATTTCCATATGCTGCATGACGTTACAGACATCTCTACATTTGTATGAAATGTCAAATTGACAACATTTATATTACTCTACTCTCGTCACGGACATTACGTGGCGCATACAAAGAAAACAAAGTAAACCTGCGGTAGCAGAACACCGGGACTAAGCGACGGATCTCATTCTAATCAGATGCATTGGACTTGCTTTCATTTGCTAAATCGAAGTGTAGCCATCTACAAAGGCCATGATCAAGTTTCACAGTCCTGAAGGTCTCCTTGTGTAGTTTGGCTCTTAAAAAAAAATTCAATCCCATGTTTTGTCTGCTCTGTTTCAGCTTGAAACTTGGTGGAACTGTTTTTTTTGGTGCAAATTGAACTTGACTGAAAATGACGAATTTCATTCTCTGCCATTCTTGCTCGCATTTGTGCTGAAACGTTCAACTTTTTAGAACAATTTTCTTTCGTTGGTGGCCTGTATCTTTCTTCTCATTGTCCTTTCTTTTAGGACAGATTGTGCACAGCAGTTTTTTTCCTTTTCGGTCGCCTTCTTCCAAGAAACTAAAATAACACTATTGTTTCGTCTTCATATCTTTACCTCTGGATGATATTTGTCGCAAGGAAACACACGATCTTTCCAGTCTTCAAGTATTAAAACTGAATTCAAATGCAAGCTTTTTCTTACGGGAAAGCAAAATACGCCTTATCTTTTCGGAAGAGTGTACAATTGTATAAGTATCATTAACGTTAAAGAGAAATCCGTGTGCCCGAGGGGAGAAAATGCAAACTTCAATGACTTAAATGTATGTCTTCTAAATGTATTTCAGTTCAACAGAAGAACCTTTCAGAACAGTGAAGACCGATTTACAATTACGTTACTTTAACTTCACATGCATTTAACACTTCAAAGTCCTAACAAGAAAAAAATAGGTTATTGACAAGTCATGCGTGCCTTTCATTTCCCAGCAATGCATGGAGTAATTGCAAGTCAAATGCATTGAGCGAAATAAATTTAATGTATAGAAAAAGAATAGCAGAAGGTGAACATCAAACATTACCAAATATCAACACGTGATTTATTTATATCTTTGGTCCATGTTTAATTAAGGAAACAATAATTGTTTTAAGTACGCAAACATTTCTTTTCAGGTAAACGCAACGTGAATTGCATACTGAAGCTAATATTTGGAATTTGACTGCGGTAAATATCCCGTCGATTCAACGAATTGAGAAGTTCATTTTGGCACATCATCATTTCATTTCACCATTTTTACATTTTTTCCTTTGTTGATTTTTTTTTGGTGTGATGCATCTAACACACAAGCAAAATATATACACGTTTAAGCTTGGATTGATTGCTGATCTGTTTGCAATAATATTCGTTATCCTCATTCCAATTCGAGCAAATATGTTCCTCTTCCATTTGAATAGTGTCAGTTATCGTCCACGTCTCGAGTCTCCTGTTTCTTTTAAGAAAAAATCAGTTGTATAATTGTTTTCAAATCATTTACACAATCAGTGACAAGGAGAATGTATGTCCTCTACAAGTCATTCGAACTCTGGTGCACTCCGTCCACTTGCTACCACGCTGACTGCTCTATTATCACTATGACGTGTCTAGAAATCAACATTTTTTTTTCTTTTGTGTGTTTTTGTTTGTTTTTGAATGGGATGGGAATTACAATTTTATTTATTTCTCTTAAAGCTCTGTCATCTTTGTTGAGAAACACTTCAGTTGGCGCCCTATTGTCTATTATTGAACTGTATCCATCATTCAGGTTAATTGGTCCTGTTCTATTTTTATGTTTTGAGATAAATGAATAATTGAACTGCAATTTCCTGAATCGAATGGGCAGAACAAATGCTGAGCCTCAACCTTTAGGTTTACGTCAGTGTAAAAGTTACCGCTGATGGCTGCTAACGCTCCTACCACTAATATGGCACCAATTCGACGGGGCACGTCTGTTCACATTTGCTGCACAGCACATAACCGAGAAAAGCTGCCCCTTTGAAAAAAGTTATTCAATCGTGAATAAGACATTCACTTCGCATTTTTAGATGCGTTTTCATCATTTTTACATCGAACCAGTTTGAACCACCTATGCACTCACCTGCTTTCAGCTCAGTTATTTCTAGAACACAAAAGAGGTGATAAAACATTTTGTAAAAGCAATAATTGTTGTACTGAGAATCATCTACAGTATGACAGCAAACCCACACAATGATTCACATGTAGCAAAAGATAACCTTTGCCAATCTCATGGAAAGCTTTCAGCCACGTTATGTACAGCCACACTATAGGGCCACAAAATAACGACGGCCTGCCGAACAGATGCCTCGCGGAACACTGGTTAGCAATGTTGCTTAATAGAGTTAGGGACTGGGGTTTGATTTCAGATTTGGGTCAGTCATCAGGAACTTACCGCCTCGTCGCGCATGTAAAATTGGACATGAAGCGTCCAGCGGCGATGCCGACCGTTTCGGGCCTGTTCCCACTTCCCGATTTTACCATATTGATTCTAAATGTCACATAGTACTTCAAATGTGACTTGGAAAACTGTCCTCAGATACCCCCATAATTACCTAGGCTCAAAAAAATAGTCGCGGATCTGTATTGCGCTGTGGGTGGGCTTATGTTGCCCGAAGAAATTCAGCTCTGAGTGAAGCTTTGAACTGCGCATGAGCGGTGACAAAATAACTGATGAAACGCGCCCCAGTCACATGGCTCCCTCAAGAAAGAGGCCTGGAAGCAAAACTAAAAATGGGAGCGGTGGACCGTACAGATATCGCCCCATGCCCACAACATAACTACCCCCTTATCCACACATCCCGCTTCACCCAAATATCCAGACCGATGGCAACATTTGCACAGTGCGCTACCGGCAAGGTAGAACAATGGTTAACACTGCTGCTTCACAGCTCCAGCGATCTGGGTTCGACGCCTGTCTTGGGTGAATGTCTGTGGGGAGTTTACACATCGTCCTCGTTTCTGCGTGGTTTTCCTCCTGTCGCTCCGGTTTCCACCCACAGTCCAAAGATGTGCGGGATGGGTAGATTGACAATGCTAGAAATTGTCCCTTGGTGTCCTGAGATGCATAGGTTAGAGGGGTTAGCGGGTAAATATGTTGGGATATGGGGGGTAGGGCCTTGGTGGGATTGTGGTCGGAGCAGACACGATGGGCCGAATGGCCTCCTTCTAAACTGCAGTGTTTCTATGATTCTAACATTTTGCCCTACTTCCACCTCCACCGAATGACCCTCGGAGTTCCAGTAGTCTGTCGGCTGCCACGCTTCCCCGCCCCGACAAGACAGCAAACCGGCCTCTCCTCCCTCTCCCCACCAGGGATACATCTGACTCGCCTCCAACCCCACCACGTGAACGACCAGGCCTCCTCCCCCGTCAGATTATGATCTGACTCTCTCTTCCCCTACCAGAGGATCTGACCTCCCTCCTCCCCCACTCCGTACTTTGAACATCTGGCCTCCCTCTTCCGCCCCCTCCCCCCTCCCACCCTTCCAGAAACGATCTGGCCTCCCTTCTCCACTACGCCCCCCTCACCAGAGTGATCTGAGCCGCCTCCTTCCATCAACCCCTCCGCTCCCCTCCCTCCGCCCCCCTCCACCCAGCAACGATCTGAGTTGGATAGCCGTTAGATGCTCTGAATTTACCTCTTCAGAACCTGGTGCGCCTGAGACAGGTCTTGGCCGCGCATATGTATTTCATGCCAAATGTGGACGCGCGAAAGCAATGGTAAAGAGGACATTGTTTGTAATGTTGGGAGAACAAGCCTTTAATTCTATTTAAATGCATACGAACGCATTTAAATCGCCGTTGCACCCGTTTCGGGCAATGTTCGGATCGCGGCCATTTTCAGGCCTTGGTAAAGTGTGCATCTGTGCGGACGTGTGCATGAATCGCAATAATCCTCTTACGATCCACTTCACCAAGTTGTCACCCCGAAAATGGACGCGACACGTTGGTGAAATCGGGCCCTATGCTTGCGTAATATCAATTTATATGTTTCTGCTTTCATGGGAATATGATTACATAATTCCAACCACTCAACCCAGCTTGCGTTCCTTTACCACCTTAGTCAGGGAAATTGGATCGATCGAGAAACCGCCTTCCGTGTATAACACGGAGACTGGCTCTGTATTATTGAGCACCAGCGATTTGTAAAGTCTCTGCTTTCGAACTGTTCTGTGCTGCTCAGAAGTGGCTATTTCATGCCGGCTATGTCGCGATTTGGCTCGTGTGGAGGGGGAGGGCGAAAGGGGCAGTGAGGTGTTAGCGAGTGTGTGGGCGGAAGTTTGAATGGCCCTGGCTTCACACGGATTCCAATATCGGACTTTCAGGGCGGATCCAAATCACTCATGTTCCAAGTGCACGCACCTGGAACCCCAGATGCGGGTGGGGTTTGATGGAAAATCTGAAAAAATACGGTGATGCAATCTCAGGATTTTAAAGCGGCTCCGTTTGTAGACCCCAGAGCATAGGTTTTTGTTTTCTGCCTCTGTGTAGTGCGGGACTGTGTTATACTTCAGGAAATGTTGTACTGCTGGGGGCTGTGGGGTTGGCTGGGGAGAATGTGTTGCTGTGGGGCTGTGGGGACGTGATTGGAGAGTTTGCGATGCCGGGTGCTGTAGGGATTGAGCATAGAGTGCTGATGTTGGGATACAGTGCTGTGTCTGAGGGTGAAGACATTCTTAAACCTGTACATTTGTCTCTCCACTTCAGATATTTCATTCCATCCTGATTGATGAGATGGCCTCTGTGATGCAAACAATTGGCCATGTTATTTGTTTGCGTCCGGAGCCGTGGAGGAAGTGCAGACAGAGGAGGCCCAGGCCTTACCACTCGCCGGCCTGGACGGAGTCGGCAATTGGAGGGAAGGCGTGGCTGCAATTCGCCCCATTGCATCAAATACGGCACGGGAGACTCGGGCAGTTCCGCAAACTGGTACCGTTCAAACAGGCGTTGGACATTGCGTGTCACTGATGGCAATAAGTCTGAAAACAGATAGTGCAACGCCTGTGGCGTTCGCTGCAGCAGCTGTCACCTCGCGGCATAGTGCAGCAGCTACTCATGGTGGATGTGAACCTGACGGCTATGTTTTTCTTTTGTGACAGTGTCATCCCCGGGGTCCAGTGGAGGTCATCTTTAGGCATCTCAGAAGCATTCGTCCACAATTGTATAAGGGAGGTCAGGAAAGACATGTATTCCGTGGCTGGCCAGTGTTCATATTTTGACATTGAATGTGCCCAGTAGGAATTCGGGCTGCTGGATTCACAGCCATCAGAGGGATTCCAAACATGCAGATGGTTATCGACTGCTTGTAAATCACACTCAACGTCACGGTCAAAAACACATCAAGAATTGTGAATAGAGTGAGCATCCGTTCAATAAATGTGCAGTTGGCGTGTGACCATGTACGTTAGCACCAGGATCACTGGCAATGCGCATCAGAGCTTCATCTTGCATAGTTCCGATATCCAAGTTGCCTTTGAGGAGGAGGCTATTATGAATTGAGGTCTTGTGAAGAGATTTTGACGAGGAGTCGAAGGTGAATTGAATTTTGGGGGCATATAGTGTACCCGCTTCTGTGTTGGTTGATGACGCCTGTGCGGACGGATGAATCTGAAGCAGAAACCCAATACCCAAGACAGCGAGGAAAAAATTTCCACCCGCTCAATAGTGGAGCTGTGCACAGCGCTTCTCAGGATGGGGTTCAGGTGCATGGAACGCTGTGGAAGTGCCCTTGCATTTCTCTCCCTGACTGGGGTGTGCTACGGCCTACACGTCTTGGCAGAGCAGACAGGAGGCTTTTGGGAGGAAGACGACTTGTTGGACGACCGGCCGAGCTCCACTGGAGAGTTGATAGTCCAGCGGGAGAAAGAGAGAAAGGAAGAGGGCGACAACGAAGAACAACACCACCCAGAAGCTAAAGGGCTTGTGACAGCAAGGGCCGGGCACGCCAGAACAGAAAGGAAGACCCTGAGCAACAAGTGGTTTGGCCAAACGGAGCCTGTGTTGCCACACTGGTTCCACAACCAACGAACACCCAACACCACCCGTCCTCCTCCCCCAGCCCTACAAACTCCTGCAACGTTATTACACAAGAAACATGGCCCCAGGTACGTTGTCTGAGCACATTGCTGTCACAGACGGATGCAATGACAACTCTGTCTGCAGTTAATGTTCATGATGCCTTGCCGCAAACGAGACTGAGCTATGGTCCCTGAACACGCTGACACCTGGGCACACGACTCTATATTTGGCAAGGAATCAGTAAAACAGCATGGAGTGCCGTTGGTCGTGTGGCTGGAGAAGTGAAGATAATCCCGTACTAGTTCTGGGAATGCGTGGTAGACGGTTAAAAAACTGATGCCAATGCATTGCTGCAGGCAATGATTTATTAAGCGCCAACATTTTCTGAGTGAAGGACTGTTTGTGCGCTTCCTAAACTGGCATCAATTTGTAGCTTCCCTGGAGTAAGGATATACATTTTAGGGGCAAATCTGAAGCAAGTTAGTCACCTATCTAATGCTGACATCCACTCGTGCAATCTCACTGTTGCTACAACTTCCTAACGTTGCTTGGCCTACAAATAAGTATCCGGGTCCATCCAGAATGCACATCAGAGTTGGAGGTGGCCCAGGTATCTACGGTGTCCCATATACCGTGATGCCATTGGCAATAGTCTTCTAGAGTGTCAGGGCCTTGAGGGCCCTGGCAGGCATTTAGGTGCCTGGGAACTTTCCGTGAAACTTTTTTTTGTCTATCTGCACCGAGATGCCCCTTTTTCTGGTGGGGAGGGTGTGGTGGTGGTGGTGGTGTGGGGGAGGGGGGTGGTGGGGTCAGAAGGTTTGTTGTGCTGCAGCCGTTCCTCTTACATAAACGTGTTGTAGACAATGAATAAATCTAGGCATCAAGCTGCAGGGCAAGATGAGTTGAAATGGTGAATGAGAAAGCTAATGATAAATGATGAAACAATATTTTTAAAGGACCAAGTTGATGAACGTCTGGAGGCGACTTTGGCATTAAATGAAATAAAAGTCTAGTAAACAGGCGAAAGATTTGGCGGAGTAGTCCTTCGAGGGACGTGCTGCGGCAGGACGTCAAAATTTCAGGAACCGAGTGATTGAAATCACTGATGCACGTCATGTAGATTTGAAGAAACATGGATAATTTCGGGGCAACAGTGATGGTATATATCCATTGTTCAAAAGACAAAACAAAACTGCTGTTCTTTCCTCGATGCAGGTCATTCGTGAGGTGGTGACTTGTTGCTTGAAATACAACTGAATTATTATTTCAAGCATTTCTATCATTTATAATTACTAATATGAAGGTCACTCTGTCACTGGATAAATAAAAATAAAACATGCTTCGGCTGACATTTCTTCTTTCGAATGTTATTTCCGAGAATACGTCTGATTTCCGAACGCTGAGTTGGGGAAGAGTTCATTCCAAGTCCAACACTTATTTGCATCGGCATGTTAAGCTCCTCCATCATTAAAAATAAGGATTTCTGTGGACACCTGGTGCCGTGAGACTTCTTACTGGACTTTGTCTGCCAGAGGGTTGCAACATTATTCAACATCATTCATGTATTCCAAAACTGAGTGTACATCAGCAGGATTTGCCTGAACATTATGTAAGAGAAATATTCAATGTGCCTATGTGCAGAATAAGTTTACACATTGTTTCGCATTACGTTTGGAATTAGAGGTAGTTTACACTGATGAATTCAGCTAGGATTATAAAATCTACTGTTAAATACTAACTTGGAAGAACAAAGCCACAATCTACCAACAGTGCTACTCCTCGATTCAAGATCTTAAGCACAATTTATCTGATTTCTACCTGAATTTGTCTCGAATGCCAAACTGGCCATATTGCAAATATATGATTTGAGTAGCAAATACAATCATTGCGTTCCAATATTACCAATATCTTTCCTCGTAATTTCTGTTGAGGAAAAAAAAAACAAAAAACAAACATATTACGGGAGACAATTCACTACCTATCACAACACATTTCCGCCCATTGACGAGTGAGTCGTTCACTTTATGTCCAGCTGATCAAATTTGCAGATGTGTACCTACCTACCAGCCACTGATATGAACCTGCATCAACCCCATGATATATTCAGCGTTATTACGTTGTTTCTTTTTTATATTTGAATTTGTTAATTTGAGATCGACAAGACATGATTAATTAGGCTTTGGAATCAGGTACGTTATCTTCTTCACGATGTGAAATATTACCAATAGGCATGGGCAACTGCGAGCTTGTCAGATTCCCCGGAATAAGTAGATGTTAGTGGGTGGTACGATGAGAGTGTTTAGCACTCTCTGTGAGGCGGTATCACAGGGACAAGGAACTGGGTTAGATTTCCGGCTTGGATCACTGTCTGTGTGTAGTTTGCACGTTCTTATTGTGCCTGCGAGGGTTTTCCCTAGGTGTTCTGGTTTCGTCCCATTGACCATAGATGTGTGGGATCGGTGCATTGGCAATGCTAAGTTGCCTCTCAGTGTTCCAGGATGCTAAGTTTCAGCGAATAGCGGCGTAAATCTCTGTGGTAGCAGGGATTTGTACTGCGTGGTGTTGTTTCGGTGTGGGCTCGATGGAGCAAGTGGCTTCCGTCTGCACCGTTTTGTTTTCCATGCTTCGACGTCAGTTAGCAGTGATGAAACCTTATGGAGGAGAAGGATGTTCAAGCCTAACTAGTACATTGCTGGTCAGGAGGCCGCCCAGCAGAAAGAGCAGGAGTGAAAGCAGGAGGAGGAGAAGAGGTAGAGGAAGATGAGGAGGGCGAAAAGCACGACGCTCAGCAACACCAGCCAGGTGCTGGATTGCTAGCGACAGAAAGAATAAAACATGTAATGGAAGTGAGGGGAGCCCTGATCAACATATGCTATGGTCAACGGGAGCATTTTGTGCCCCATGAATGTTCCATTTGTAGATAGAGGAAGAAATGCTGCAATAATACATTGGGAACCAAACTGGCAAGAACGGCTTTAAAATGGAGATTTTGTCTTCGCGGCATCCTGATAGGTGTGATCAGAATTTAATTTACACCCGATCCTTGTTAATGAAGTTTGTGATCTGTGATCTGAATTTTCCACTGCTGATCGGGTAAGGGAAGTTGTTTACATTGAATTCAGTCATGCGCCTTTAAATTATAACATTTCTTTGTAGAACATGTCGAGTAAACTAACCACATTAATGTCGTTTAATGTAGTTTCAGCGGATTTTCGAGCCATGATATCGGTTTCTGGTCACACAGTTGGCTGGAAGCAGGTAATCTTGTGGAGGCGAGTGGATCATTTTTGGATAGAAGACATGGGCAACCTTTGTTAGTCAGTGAGAACTTGGCCAAGACTCACAATGGCAAAACATGTACCTAGAAGGAATTGCCCTCAGAGCTGAAAATCGATTCTACATTCAGGATATTTCCTGCCCCACGCTAATTTCCAGCCCCTCAACACCCCCCCCCCGCCCCCCAGACTCAGTATTATTTTTTTTTTCAGTTGAATAGTTAAACTTGATGTCCCGTTAAGTGCATGTGGATTCAAAAGTTAAGATAGGATGAAGCGTAGGGCTGAGATATTACCATCGGGTTGCCTCCATTTTCATCATGCTATACGGTCGTAAACAAGGGTGTAAACGATTTGCGTGACTGGTGCAAGTAAAATGATTTGTGGCACAGTCAGCCGCATATCGCAAATCGGCAAGGGGCAGGATAATTTATTGTCATTAGTGAATCCGGCATTCAATCGGTTTTACGGTCTCTGTGGGAAACATTTTCTCCCGCGAGGAATCGACTTTCAACGTACGAACTGGGAACAGGCAACTTGACTCTCCAGTGGAACAAGAGGCTCTTGAGGCCCCCAGGGGAGTGCGAGGGTAAGCGGTACCACTTTGCAGTCCCAGACTCAGTGTCACCCTGGCTACAGATCAACCATTTTTTCCACGCAGGCAATGCCCAACAGACAAGGCAATGGGGCGGACAAATAGGGGACGGGACCTCTGGGGGTTATGGGAGAGGCCAGTGGGGACTTGGGCGAGGAACCAATGTGGGACTGGGCGAATGGGGGAGAGGGTTCGTTGCAACGCTACAGTGATCGATGGGGGTGGAGGATGGGGATCCGCAGAAATTTTCAAACCTTTTTCACAAACATCTGCGGTCGCTCCCTGCTTCAAGAGGACGAATATCCTCCAGGTTCCTAAGAAAAGCCAAGCAGCGTGATTTAACGACAATCGTCGGGTCGTTCTGATAGCCGTCATTATGAAGTGTTTCAAAAGGCTAATCACGGTGCGAATCAAGTCCAACCACCCAAATTATCTGGATCAGCTAGGGTTTGCCTGCCTCTTCAACAGACCCACAGCAGGCACAATCTCCCTGTCCCAGCTGGATAACAAAGATAACTAAGTCAGACCCCGATTTATTGATTAATAAGTCTTCAACATTATTACTCTTAGAAAACTCAAATACAACCTCTATCGCCTGACCCTCGGCTCCTCCCTCTCCGGCTGGATTCTGAACTTCATATTCCACAGACTGCAGTTAGTAAGGGTAGGCAACACCCAGACCTCCTCTACGATCGATCTCAGCACCGGATATGTTCTCAGTCCCATGAAATACTTGTTATACATCTGTGACTGTGTGGCCAAGAATTCTAAGTTTGCTGACAGCGCCACCGTCGTGGGTAGGATCTCATAGAATTTGAAAAAAAGTACAGGAATGAGATACAGAACTGTTGAGGCGACACTATCGCTCCTGAAATGTTAACAAAACGCAGATGATTGGCATAGACTTCAGGAAGAATAGAGGAGAACATGTCCCTCTTTCCGTCTACAGGGACGAAGTTGAAAGGTCGATAGCTTCAATTTTGTCAGGTGTCCAGATCGCCAACAAACTGACCAGCCCCCCAACCCCCTAACCCCACCACCACCATCGCCTCCTGCAGCAATAGTTAAGAAAGCCCACCAATGCCTCGAGTCTCTCAGAAGACATGTCACCTACGACTCTGACCAAATTGTTCAGATGCAACATAGAAAAAAAATATTTTTTGTTGCTGTCTCACACATTGGAATGGATTCTGCTCTTCCCAAGGCAGAAAGAAACGACAAAAAATATGCGAATGCAGCCCAATACATCACTCACCCATTCCCCCATCCATTGACTCTGACTACACTTCCCGTTGCCATGGCAAAGCAGCCAACACAATTTAAGATCCGCACACCCCAAACATTCTCTCTTCCAACTTCTTCCGTGAGAAAAGTTACACAAGTCTAAGGTCACGTACCACTGATTCAAGAACATTTTTTTTCGGCTAATGTCAGACTCTTGAATACACTAACTTGCATTAAGTTGAACTTTTTCTACAACTGAGCTACGACCGTAACAATACGTTCTGCACTTTCTCGCGTCTTTCTTTGTGAATGATATGCTCTCTTTCGGTGTAGTGCGCAAGGAATAATACTTTATACTGTATGCTAATAAATGTGACAATGATAAATCAAATAAATCCGTCAAGTGTTATCGCTAATCTCAAGACTTCATTTTCCAAGCAAATCGCTCATAATGTAAAATGGTGTTAAAAACCTTGCTTTGATGAGTGATGCAATCTCATGAACATAAATACAAATATAAATAGAAGAGTAACAACTCACTATACCAGTCAATATTGCACACTTTTATATGTTACTGATATTTGTTACCCGAGATAGGTTTGACCTGTAGAATAATTGTCTCCCCGGGAATCCCTGATGGCTTCATACCATTGCACAACTTTTTTTTTTCTGCGTAGAGTTAATCCAAGTGTTCCTTGCAGATGATTGATGACTAAAACACCGCCTCCCCAATTTGTTAATTTAAGTACAACTAATTCTACTCAAATTACGATTTTCGCTTTCCAGTTTGATTATATTTTTCCCTTTTTAACTGATATTGTTGATAATGTTGCAACAGGTGCCCACTATCATAAAAATGGCGTTGTGCCGCAAAGACACTGAAACAAAAGATTACTGGTACTGAACGGATCAATATACAAAATCTAGACTTTAACGAATTTCTGAGTGCGTTATGTTTTCGTCATTTAAGTTATCAACAGACGTTGACACCTCATCTAATCTATAATACAGACACATAGTTTTCCTCCGCAATGTATCCCATTGGATAACTGATGAACCTGTTTTTTTTGCTTCCTCTGACGTGGTGCTTACTTGTATCTTAATGTAGAACAGGATGTACAAAATATGCAGAACTGATTAAAAGCGGAAAGATTAATAAAAGTTTTAAAAAATATAGAATTTCCTATTAACGTGCGCATCAACAATTTTCTATGAGATAAATTGAACAGCATGAAGCCCCCAACATATAGTCGTTGGTCGTTTCGATTGATTTTTAGCACTTAGAGAGGAAACAATTCATTTTTGGAACATTGCATGAGTTAAAGAAAAACTCGGCTATTGAAGAGAAACAATGAGCATAAGGGAGAATGCAGAAACGCGTGTGCAATCTTAAACTAAACAATCCGGAATATGTACTTTTCATAGAATCTATAAAAAGTGAAAACTATAAAGTGGATCTGCGGAGTGAAGGTTTCAAGCTAAAATAACACATGACGTGGCAATCAGACTTTGATAGAAAATGGGCTTCCAGGTTCCCTTTGGAGCCAAATTCATTCATTCATTCAGATTCCAAACGCGCTCTTGCTCAGTGAATTGGATGTCAGGCAAAGAAGTAGTGTTCAAATGTGCAAAATTGATAATGTAGACTTCCGAGAAGCTACATCCAGCATACTCGCAACATCGCTGATTCAGAGTGTGCTTGTGAAGCAGTAATGTCCTGCTGGCATGCCTCTGCTTATGGCACCCTCAGTGGAAATTCAAAATTGAATGCTCGTCGTGGTGCAGGACTAACAAATTTCAAAATCAGAGTCTAATTTCTGGAAGCACATCATTCCTAAGAAAACACAGTGTGATATATTCTTGGTGTATTCTTCAGAAAAATAGATTTCAAACACTCGTGTTGGTGAGCAAGCGGTAATTCGACCCCACGAAACAGTGAATCTGCAGAAGGTTTGGCCTGAAGTCGGTGCTTGTAAAGCTCCATCTACGTTATATTGCAAGATCTGTTTGGATGTCATAAAATTTAGATAGTAATCGGTGCAGAATTGTGTGCTTGCGTTTGAGGTGGACACAGGCGGCCGGACATCATTTTTTGAACAAGTCCAGCCGTTGCCATTAAAGTAAGCGGTACTAACAAGATTGTTTTGTTGTGAGAGGAGTCAGTACAGGAAGACTGTTGATCACAAATGTATGAAGCAAATGGCGCCTACCGTATGATATTTAGTCATTCTCGTGTCTCTGTTTTTTGCATATGTTTGGATTTTTAATGAGAGGAGAAGCGTCGTAATGATGTTTTCATTTTGTACCAATTACAAACGTCGTGCTGGCAATGAGATTCCACACTTAGGATTCGAGCAGTGAATGGACGCATTATAAACTAATGAACGAAATTGAGGCTGCATTGTGGCTTGATGTTGGAAACTCTCAGCAGAACGCAAAGAGCATTTGCGGATTTAGCGCAGTTACGAATCACTTGGGCGATTTATTTGTCTCGGAAAACAGTAGTTGGAAATTTTGCAGAAACATATTGGCGTTTACTTTCACCCCAATATTGTGGAATAATCTTTTGGCCAGTCTTGTAAATAAGCGCTTAGAGAGGAAAACAATGCAGTTCATTTGAAAATTATGCACGTGAGAACAGGCTTGTTGCATAAAAGATAATTAAAGTCTAATTCAAGAAGCTACACCAAGTAGGAAAACAAAATATGAGTGTGCTAGCAGCTAAAGCTTGTTAATACAACAAGGGAGACAGAATAGTGAAATGAGGTAATAGATCAAAAAGCAAAGAAAATCTTTGCGACATCGCATTTTCACTCTCCTTAAAGAGTGTCATTTTTGGGAAAAAGAAACGCAATTACCATAAATCAAAAATAAATTTAAACATACGATCAGGTTTTAAATGGGGCTTTACAGATTCTTACATATGACCGTTGTCATGTCACAGTAACGGGCATTGCTTAAGAATTACCGAATAATAACTAAAGTACGTTAAGTATGCTAGCTATCTATAATCTGACTGTAAGATTTAAACGTGTAGCAAATTATACAGCAAATGAAGCTAGTACTATTTGTACAGAAAATGTGCCCAGGCAATTGTAAATTAAACCCAATAGAGGCAGAAGTTATTCTAATGCACATTGTGCAAATGTTCATTGCAGTATGTTAATATTGTGCAGTGTTAGTTCAAAGTCAATACGACAACAAGGATAAACAGAATGAAATCAGCATTAACGCTAACAGAAAGAAAACTCAGCAAACGGATTTGAATTGAATTAGTGTTGCCAAATGTACTCGTATACGGTTCAATCGTATTGCTTTTGCGCACCATACAGACACCGCGTAACTTTCATGGAGAAGGAAACGAGAGAGAGCAGAATGTACTGTTACTGTCATAACTGGACGGAAAATTCAGCTGAATACAAGCAAGATCCATTCAAAGGTCTGATGTTAAGAGTGAAGATGTTTGAGCGTTGGTGGGTACGTGACCTCAGACACTCTAGCATTTTCCCGACGGAAGAAGGTAGAACGGATGTCAGGCGTGTGTGGAGTCCTTAATTAGACTGGTTGCTTCTTGATGCAGCAGAAAGTGCAGAGAGAGTCATTGGGCGGAAGGCTGGCTTGCGTGATGGATTTAACTCATTCACGGTTTTTTTTTGCAGCTTCTTTCTGTCTTGGGAGAGGTGGAGCCATTCCAAAGTGTGCCACTACCAGAAAGAATGATTTCTAGGGCGCACGTGAAAAGTTGGTGAGAGTCATCGCTGGCATGTAGAAGCAGCTTAGTCTTCTGGGAAAGTAGAGGCACTGGTTGTATTTTAAAAACAATATATATAGTCTGGGTATTGGGGGGGGGGGGGGGGGGGGGGGGGCGTCCAGGACATGTTTTCTTTTTGTTTGCTTGAACGAATAAAAAACTTGAAGTTCACGACCATTTGTTTATCATCCCCGTTAATGTCGATGGGGATGATGAAGAAATGTTCTTCATTATTTTCTTCATTCGGATTCGTGAAGTCGATGACTAACTCCTTCGTTTTGTTGATACTGGGAAAAAATTATTGTTCCTGTACAGTTCACCAGATTCTCATCTCATTCCTCTACATTGCCTCATCATTATTTGACGGCCGATATGGTGGTGAGGCGAGCAGTTTGAAGGTCCCGTTTCAGCGGCTTTATCCTGGTCTCTGGCACTCTGCCGCGTGAAGGCCTGAGCTTCCAAGGAGTTGTATTTGTCTTTCAGAGCCAGGGTCGGGAAATCCCGAAAACTTGGACTTCAGCGCCGGCTGCTGGACCCAGTTCCGTGGCTGGTCTGTGTTAGTTTCTGGTTGGTTGTCTCCAGGGTCCCAATAATCTGCCATTTTTAAGAGATTGAATTACTGAAGTGTTAGAGAATTTAAATGAAGATTTGGAAACATAGAACGAGAGTAAATGAAACAACAAGAATCTGATGGACACAGTTTGCACGTTGTAGCCTCGCTCCGGAGCCATCCGTCGGAAACAGTGACTCTTAAATCTAACCAGTCGCCAGGACTCACTGGTGTCTTTCGTTCGGACAGAAAAAAGATGTTGTGACCAATATTGTATGAATCACTTGTAATATTGCAAACTCATTGCTGTATCGAACCTCGCCGGTCAAAGTGAAAGAAGAATTCCAACAAGATATTAATGGAAATGGGGGAAAAAAAACAGAAAATAGGAAAACACGAAAGGAATACTCAAAGATTTGTCAGTGGGTAATTTCTAGAATGTTTTAGCTGAATGTTATAGCACGTCACACCAAAAGTGAAATCTGATAGAGCGGGGACAACGCGGACTTTTGAGAGGAATCGACCGTTTAATCAGTGCACTCGATTATCCTCCAAGGGGATAAATGCATTTGAAAAGTGTCCTTGCGGTTCCGGACATAATTGAAGAGATACCAAACCAAATTATATTACAGAACGCAATACAGCAGTGAGTAAATACCAATGTGCTGTCATGTGTAAAGCACTGGATGCGTCACAGGAACAGGCCACAGGTGAGCAGGATAAATTGAACTTCTCGTCTTGGCACGTAGTATTACTCGTCAATCACGTAGATCAGTGTCTGTTCCGTACATAGAGGAAATTTGCATTACTTATTTGGATGAAGGAAATAAATGCTGGTTCAGTACCGGGATGATAAGTTCAGAAAATAATACTTCTAACGGAAGTAGAGATTGCATAGAAATATAGAAACATATAAAGATTGGCTTTTTGCACTTCGAGCCTGCTCCCTCATTCATCATGGTTATTGTCTTGATCGTCCAACTCAACAGCATATTCCTATTTGTTTCCCCTTTGTTCCCTCTCACCGCAAGAACTTTATCGACTCGCCTGCTGAATACATTCAATGTTATTGCATCAACTGCTTCCTGTGTTAACTAGTTCCAGAGGCAGATCACTCATTGGGTTAATACGTGTTTTCTCATCTCTGTACTAAATGGTCAAATTTCAGACTGTGGTCCCCGTTTCTGGATAAACCCATCATCGGGAGCACCCTATCTGAATCTACCCTGTCTAGTCCTGTCAGAATGGTATAAGTCTCTGTGAGTTCATCCTCATCCGCCTGAACTTCAACGGAAACAATCCGAACCTTGACAATCGTTATTCATACATCAAAGAACAAAGAACAAAGAACAACCCAGCACAGGAAACAGGCCCTTCGGCCCAACGAGCCCACGCCGCCGCATCACCCTACACCTATTCTACCCTGTGTGTCTACGAATGGAACCCGTAACTTAGCCAGATTCAGGGGAGAATAGTGTCAATTTGGTAAAACCAATCAGCCTAAGAGCACATCTTTGGGGTGTGGGAGGAAACCGTAGCACCCGGAGGAAACCCACGCAACCACAGGGAGAATGCCCAAACTCCCACAGACACAGGCCCAAATCCATGTATCTGCACAGCTAGCAGTGCTAGTCACCGAGCTGTTGCGGCGCCCATCTACCGGTCCAGGATCAAGCACACACACTGACACGAAGTACTAGGCCACTCCCAGAGCTTCCAAGAGCAGCCCACGCACCACCCACCGTGTGCATGCCCCTCGTTTGACACGAGGTGGACCTCCACCTGCAGAATAAAAGACAAAAACGTTAATCTTACAAGTCTGCTTTTCCGGGGTCTCCCGATGTTCTAACCTTATTTAATAGCCCCTACCATAACCCTCCATCCTCGTTTCACTCATGTGTCTATCTAACTGATCCTTAAACGAGTCCAACATTCCTGCCTCCACCACCCTACTCGGTAGCACGTTCCATACTCCCACAACTCTCTGCGTAAAGAACCGTCCTCTCACTTCCAAATTATACCTCTCCCCCCCTCACCCTTAAATCATGACCTCTCGTATTTGTACCCAGTCTAGGGAGCAGTCTCTCACTATTAACTCTATCTATTCCCTTCAGTATCTTATATACCTCTATCATGTCCCCCGTCTTTCCAAGGAGAATACTCCCAGTTTCTCCAACCTTTCCTCGTAACCCAGCCCCTCCATGCCAGGCAACATCCTGGTAAACCTCCTCTGCACCCTTTCCAGAGACTCCACGTCCTTCCGGTAGTAAGGTGACCAGAACTGGACGCAGTACTCCAAATGCGGTCTAACCAATGTTCTATAAAACTGAAGCATTAGACGGCAGTTTTTATACTCTATATCCCTTCCTATAAAGGCTAACATTCCATAAGCCTTGCTAACAACCTTCTCCACTTGTGATGCAACCTTCATGGATTTGTGAACCTGCACTCCCAGGTCCCTCTGTATGTCTATACTCCTAATCTGTCTACCTTTTATCACATAGCTCCTCTCTGCATTATTCCTTCCAAAATGCATCACCTCGCATTTGTCAGGATTAAATTCCATCTGCCACCTATCTGCCCAATGCACCAACCTATCTATATCCTGTTGTATCACCTGACAATTCAGTTCAGTACCCACCAACCCTGCCATCGTGGTGTCATCAGCAAACTTGCTGATCACACCACCTACGCCCTCTTCCAAGTCATTTACGTATACTACAAAGAGGAGAGGTCCCAGTACTGAGCCCTGCGGCACACCACTGGTCACTGGCCTCCAGCCCAACAAGGTCCCCTCCACAACTACCCTCTGTCTCCTATTACCCAGCCAGTTCTCAATCCACCTAGCTACCTGGCCTCGTATCCCATGCACCTTAACCTTTTCTGCCAGCCTACCATGAGGGACTTTGTCAAACGCCTTACTGAAATCCATATAGATGACATCAACGGCTCTCCCAGCGTCAACCGTTTTTGTCACCTCCTCAAAGAATTCCACCAGATTCGTAAGGCAAGACCTCCTTCTAACAAAGCCATCTTGTGTATTCCTAATCAGATCGCAACGCTCCAAATGCTCATACATCCTACTCCTAAGTATTTTTTCCATTAATTTCCCTACCACCGATGTCAAACTCACCGGTCTATAATTTCCAGGGTTATCCCTACTACCTTTTTTGAACAGCGGTACCACATTTGCTACCCTCCAGTCCTCTGGGACCTCACCTGTGTCCAAAGAAGAGACAAGGATTTGCACCAGAGGCCCAGCAATTTCATCTTTCGCCTCCCTAAGCAGCCTGGGATAAATACCATCAGGCCCCAGAGCTTTATCCGTCCTTACGCTACCAAAAAGCCCGAGCACTTCCTCCCTCATAATAGAATTTTCTGCAACTGATCCTCAGCTCCCTCCAAGAGATCGCACGATTCCGAACCCCTCCCCTTCGTGAATATCGACGCAAAGTATTCATTCAGGAGCTCCCCCAATTGCTCCGACTCAATACATAACTCTCCACTTTTGTCCCTAAGAGGACCAGTTTTCCCTCTAAATACTCTCTTGCTCCTAATATAGGAATAAAATGCCTTTGGATTTTCCTTAATCCTACCAGCCAAAGCCATTTCATGCCCTCTCTTTGCCCTTCTAATTCCCCTTTTTAGCTCCCTCCTACTCTCTCTATATTCCTCCAGCGCACTCTCCGTACCCAGTCGTTTCGACCTAACATACGCCTCCCTCTTCTTCCTGACCAGTCTTCAATACCCCCTGTAATCCATGGCTCTCTAATCCTACCTTTCCCATCCTTCCGCTTAACCGGAACATACCTCCCCTGCAACCATTTCATTTTGCCCTTAAAAGCCTCCCACTTGCCAACCGTGGACTTGCCAGCTAATAGTCCCTCCCAATCAGTGTCCTGCAGCTCCCTTCTAATCCTGCTATATCTCGCCTTTCCCCAGTTCAGCACACTCCCGTTCGGCCGGCACTCGTCCCTTTCCATTTTTATCCTAAAGTAGACGGACTTGTGGTCACAGTTAGCCACATGTTCGCCTACCTCTTCCTCACCCACCTGCCCCGGCTCATTACCCAACACTAAGTCCAGTATAGCCCCTCCCCTCGTCGGGCTAGTTACATACTGCTCTAGAGACCCTTCCAAAACACATTTCACAAACTCCTCTCCCTCCGTACCCCCAGCTCTAGGCCCCCTCCAATTGACACCGGGAAGATTAAAGTCACCCACTACAACCACTCTATTCTTCCTGCACCTGTCCAAAATGCCCCTGCAAATGCCTTCCTCCACCGACCTCGGGCTGTTGGGTGGCCTATAGTACACCCCTAGCAATGTAATCTCTCCCTTTTTATTCCTCAACTCCACCCACAGTGACTCAATCCCTGTCTCTTCCATATCGTCCTCCCTCTGCACTACTGTGATGTTTTCCTTTACTAACAGTGCCACCCCTCCACGTCTCTTCAACCCCCCTCTGTCACACCTAAAACACTTGTACCCAGGAACATTCAGCTGCCAGTCCTGCCCTTCCCGTAACCACGTCTCTGTTACAGCCACCACATCTAACTGCCTCACAAACATCAAGGCCCTAAGCTCATCCGTTTTCCCTGCCGCACTCCTAGCATTGAAACAGGCACAGTTCAACCCACGAGTGTCCCTCGGAACCTCCTTCTCCCTGATAATTTTCCTTTCACCCGACTCTCTCCCAGCCACCTCCCCACCCCCCCTCCTTATTAGTTTAAACCATTCCTGAACACCCCAGCTAACCTCCCCGCGAAGACACTAGTTCCCCTCCCGTTCAAATTCTCCCCACCCCTCCTGTACAGTTGCCCTTCTCTCCTAAACACCTCCCAGTGATCCACAAAAGTGAAGCCCTCTACCCTACACCAATCCCTCAACCATGCATTCAACTGCATGATCTTGTCATTCTTTGCCCTGCTAGTACTGGGCAGCAACCCAGAGAGTGCCACCCTGGAGGTCCTGCTCTTTAGTTTGGACCCCAACTCCCTAAATTTCCTACGGACCTCTACCCTACTCCTCCTTCCTATGTCCCCCTCCCCTACGTGTACTATGACCTTTGCCTGGGTCCCCTCCCCTTTCAAAATTCCCTCTACCCTTTCCATTACATACTTGACCCCTGCTCCAGGGAGGCAGACCACCATCCTGGAGACACGCCTCTGTCCACAGAACCTCCTATCAATACCTCTGACTCTCCCATCCCCTACCACTATCACCTTGCCAGCTCCCTTCTGTCCCTCTAAGTCAGTCTCCCCTTCCTGCCTATCTTTCTGTGCCCCTGTCGACGAACCTTGGGGGGCCTCCGGGGAGGCCAGGGGACCCTGACTATACTTCTTTTTCCTCTTTCTCCTCCTAACAGTCGTCCACCCTTCCTGCTCTTCAGCCCTTGGGACCTCTCCCTGCTCATGGTTCCTAGCCATCAACTCCTCGTTTTCCCTGACTAGACACGCATCCTTCAAACGCCCCTCGAGTTGCCTGACCCGGGCCCTCAAGCGCTGCAGCTCTCAACATTCACAGCAGATATGGACCTTGGGGACACGTGACACCACCAAGAACTCCCAAATGTGGCACCTGACACAACTTATATTCCTCCCTATATTCCCTGCCATGTCCCAACCTCCTGTAAGCGCCCAAAGGTAGAATGTGCAACACCCCTTCTCTAAGCCTACTCTCTCCTAAGCCCAGCGAGCCAAAGCCCTTCTCACTCAGTTCCCACTCACTTCGCTGCCTGCTCCCGACGCTGCCCGCTGTATGCTGCTACCCCTTTTTTAAACCCCCTGCTCCCCCTTAACGACTATCTCCTCGCCTAACTTCCGGTACGGAAGTAAACTACACTCTAACAAGCCCCGAGAACCGGAAGTACAGGATAAAAGCGGTTTTCAATTCAAATCAGTCACTCACCACAGCCGCAGCCACCAGGTTCAGTGCTCCGGAGAACAATGAGAACATCAAATCCACTGTCCCCGCAATCAGCTTGGTAAAACTTTGCTGCACGACATCGAAAGCAAGAACATCCTTCTTCGGAAACACAGATAAAGAAAACTGCTGCAATATTCTAGGTATGGCTTCACCGAGACATTTCCAAATTGCAAGAAAACACTCCTGCTCCTCTACTCGAAATATTTCGCAAAGAAGGCCAACACACCATTTGACTTCTTTGCTGTCCGCTGCAGCATAATGATTACTTTCACCGACTGCTGAACGAGGACAATGAGGCGCCCTGTACAAATCCCTCTCCCAATTTACAGACATTCGGGTAGTAATCTGCGTTCTTGTTTCTGTTCAAATATTCAACCTTTTATGGTAAACATAATTAGATCGCTCAATTAAGTTAACAGTAAATGGCACATGACATATTGTGTGGGACAGTATGAACGTGCACACACAGCAGCAGACTTAAAAAACGACATGCACTTTTTTTTTAATGGAAGGAAGCTCACAATGTGAACAGTGCCAATGAGTTTGCAGTTCGGGCCATTGGAAGGGCACAACTATGTTTGTAGCTGGAGCAAGGGTCAAGGAAGCACGTTATATGTTGTCATGTCACTTTAAAAAAATTCTTATATCCGCATGAAATCCCGGATTAGCATTTGGACGTCAACAAAATTCACCTTACTGAGTCGGAGTAAAATCATGGAAAGATACAGGAACGGAAACGTTACTTGAGATGTAGATTTAAATAATGGAGTATTACTGTATTGAAATAACATCTTGTCTCAGAGCACTTTCTTTGCCAACCGGACAATTGTTTCGCTGAAAAGCCCGATACACGTAGAAAAATGCGGCTGTCCCAATATGTCTGAGCCGTGACAAAGCGAAGGAAGTATTAGCCCTCAGATCTATCCATGTAATATTCGTGCATCGCATAGGTATGCTGACGCGGTAGATACGCTGTTAATTTAACTAACCAAAAATAACCCTTCACAAGTCGTATTCGTCGGCATTAGTGTCAATGATCCGGACATCTGATTAAATGATTTCAATAAAGGGGCCTCGTTTTCATCGTGAAACTATCCTACAATCCAGTCCTTCACCCTCTGCATTACCAATTGCACTCTGGAGTCACATAAGAAATAGGAGCAGGAGTAGGCCATCCAGCCCTTCGAGCCTGCCCCGCCATTCAATAAGATCATGGCTGATCTGTCGCTGCTCAGTTCCACTTTCCCGCCCTCTCCCCATAACCCTTAATCCCCTCTCCTATCAAAAACCCATCAACCCGCGTCTTAAAAATATTTAGCGAAGCAGCCTCCACCACTTCAACGGGCAGAGAATTCCAGAGATTCACCACCCTTTGAGTGAAGAAGTTCCTCCTCAACTCCGTTCTAAACCGCTCCCCTTTTATCTTGAGGCTGTGCCCCCTAATCCTATTGTCTTTTTTGAGCGGGAAGAGTCTTTACACCTCTATCCTATCCATCCCATTCATCATCTTATACGTCTCAATGAGATCTCCTCTCATTCTTCTAAATTCTAACGAGTACAAGCCCAGTTTATTCAGCCTCTCCTCATAGCTCAACCCTCTCAACTCTGGTATCAGCCAAGTAAACCTCCTCTGCACTCCCTCCAAGACCAAAATATCTTTGCGTAGGTGCGGCGCCCAAAAATGCACACAGTACTCCAGCTGCGGCCTCACCAATGCCCTATACAGCTGCAGCAAGACCTCCCTACTTTTATATTCAATCCCCCTCGCTATGAAGGCCAGCATCCCATTCGCCTTCCTGACCACCTGTTGCACCTGCAAGCTGGGTTTTTGCGACTCATGCACAAGGACCCCGAGGTCCCTCTGCACCGTCGCCTGCTGCAGTTTTTCGCCCCGTAAGTAATAGTCCTTCCTACCATTCTTCCTACCAAAGTGGACCACCTCACACTTGCCAACATTAAATTCCATTTGCCATTTCCTGGCCCATTCGCCCAGCCTATCTAGATCCTTCTGCAGACTCTCCACACCCTCCGCACAATTTGCCGTTCCCCCAATCTTGGTGTCACCAGCAAATTTCGACACTCTACACTCGGTTCCCTCCTCCAGATCATCTATATAAATGGTAAAAAGCTGAGACCCCAGCACCGACCCTTGGGGCACTCCACTAGTCACCATCCGCCAATCCGAATAGCACCCGTTGACCCCCACTCTCTGCCTCCTATTTGACAACCAATCCTCTATCCACGCTAACACCCTACCCCCAACTCCATGTCCCTCGACCTTCTGCAATAGCCTCTTGTGAGGCACTTTGTCAAACGCCTTCTGAAAATCTAGAAAGACCACATCCACCGGCTCTCCTCTATCCACCGCCCTAGACACATCCTCATGGAACTCCAGTAAATTTGTCAGACACGACTTCCCTTTAATGAAACCGTGCTGCGTCTGCTCTATCAAGCAATTCCCTTCAAGATGCCTCGCAATTAGGGTTAGAGACACGTCTTGCGATGGCCACAGCGAAGCAAATGACATCAGCAAGAATTCCAGTCGTAAGTGCAACTACAATGGTCAGCTCATGTGAAATTCACCCCTGTTAGGCGGACTCACTCGTGTGCGTTCTCCAATTGTTGAGAACTCAGGAAATACAGGCTGCCCGAAATAGTGCCAACTTCCCTTCAAATTTGGCATTATATCGGACAAATCTTTTTGGATTCGGGACTTACTTAAAACGTCCATTGCTAGTGGGAGCATGCGCTGATATTTTTTTCACCCTTTTCGGTAATTTCCCATTTGTGCTGTGAGTAAACACTAAGTGGAGATGCCAAACGCTCTCTCACGAATGTTTCTCCTTTTGAACAAATTAACCAAGATACCGTGGATTATCCTATGCTTTCTTTGCATTTATTCAGAGAGGATCCGAAAAGAATACATATTTACGTGGTTTGCGAAATTTATGTATTACTACATTAACGTTCTCTTAACTGGCCGCAATTGAATGGAAGGGTCAAAACTGTCTTCGTCTCTCTCTCTCTCTCTCTACCTATCAATCTAGAGATTTTTTTTTTGGTTCCATGAAATACTGTTCAACAAAATCAAAAGAAAATTGAAAATAAAAACAGACAATAAGAAGCACCTATTGACACAGCGGCATAACAGAATTGATCCAGGAAATAACTGAAAGAAAAACGATGTCACTCCACGAAGAACTGGAATAGATGTGGAAACAGGTGAGCTTCAAGTGAATGTTGAAGATCAGTCCGTCACCGGAAATTCAATTTCAACAGTAAATTAAGGGTCAAAGAATAATAGAATCATAGAATCATTCAGCGCAGAAGAAGAAATTCGGCCCATCGAGTCCACAACAAGGCATTGGGAGTACGTGAACCCATCTGCAAACATTTGGTCCATGGCCCTGAAATGCAAGATGTGCCAAATATTCATCAAGATACTTTTCAGAGTGTGGGTGAATCCGCCCTTTTACCAACCTACTGGGCAGCGCAATCGAGAACATCACAATCCTCTGGGTAGAAAATAAAATCTCCCATTAATCATGTGCCCATTACATAGAACATAGAACATAGAACACTACAGCACAAACAGGCCCTTCGGCCCACAAGTTGCGCCGACCACATCACCTACCAACCTACAGACCTATCTATAACCCTCAATCTCATTAAACCCCATATACTCATCCAGAAGTCTTTTAAAAGACCCCAGCGAGTTCGCCTCCACCACCACTGACGGCAGCCGATTCCATTCACTCACCACCCTCTGAGTGAAAAACTTACCCCTAACATCACTTCTGAACCTCCCTCCCCGCACCTTAAATCTGTGTCCTCTCGTAGCGACCATTTCAAACCGGGGAAATAGCCTCTGAGAGTCCACCCTATCTATTCCTCTCAACATTTTGTAAACTTCTATCAGGTCGCCTCTCAACCTTCGTCTCTCCAGGGAAAAGAGTCCCAGCTCCCTCAACCTAACTTCATAAGGCATGCCTCCCAGTCCAGGCAACATCCTTGTAAATCTCCTCTGCACCCTTTCAATAGCTTCTACATCTTTCCTATAGTGAGGCGACCAGAACTGCGCACAATACTCCAAATGAGGCCTGACAAGGGTCTTATAAAGTTCCAGCATTACCTCCCGACTCCTAAACTCAATCCCTCGATTAATGAAGGCCAGTACACCATACGCCTTCTTGACCACCTCCTCCACCTGCGAGGCCGATTTAAGAGTCCTGTGGACCCGGACCCCAAGATCCTTCTGCTCCTCAACACTACTCAGACTTCTGCCCTTAATAGTGTACTCGTTCATCCCGTTGCTTCATTACCTTGAAGCAACGTCTCTTTGTCAGTGACCTTTCAACTAAGGGGAACAACTGTTCCATAGCCACTTTGCGAATGTCTCTCATAATCATGTACGACATAATCGGGTTGCTCCTCAACCGTCTGTTCCAATGAACAAACAATTATTCGAAAATGCAGCAGTAAAAAGGAGAGGAGGTGTGTTTTGCACGAAATCTCAACAACAGGAGAAAACCCAGCACAGACGGGGAGAAAACGCAATCTCTACACAACCAGATCCCAAAGCTGGAATCGAAATTGGTCCCTGCATCAGTGAAATAACACACATAACCAGTGTGTCCGTCTGACCCTGAAATCGCGGCATTGCCGCAGGTGGACATTTTTCTTACAGAGTCTACAACAACAGTTGCATAGAATCACTACAGTGCAGAAGGAAGCCATTCGGCCCATCGAATCTGTACCAATCCTACAAAGGCCGTACTCCCATAACGCCTCATATTTGTCTTCTAATTTGCACGGCACTAAGGTTAATTTAGCAAGGCCAATTAAACTGTCCCGCACATATTTGGGCTGTGGCAGGAAACCAGTGCATCCCGAGGAAACCCACAAAGACATGGGGAGAAGGAAGAAACTCCAAACATGAGGGTGGTATTCTACCCGGGATCCTGGTACTGTGAGACGGCAGTGCTAACTACTGTGTCGCTGAAACTCCACCCGAAACGTCCGTATTGGCAGAATATATTTCCAAGGTCTATGCAGCCTTGTTTTTGTAACTTATTCAGTAACGCAGTATAGCCCCATGCGCAAGACACTAATCGTCAATATGGAACAATTTATCATGGCAAATCTGCCATCAGTCGCAATTATGTTGTTGGGGAAAACCGATGCAGCACATGGAAATACACACAGATGCAGCAAAGGTGCAAACTCCCCACTTGCAGCGTTAAGGTCCTTGCGGCTGTGAGTCATCAGTGTTAATATTGTTTCGCTCTGCTGACCATATTCCCGAGATTAGTGTTGCCTAATAAAGATGAAGGAATATATCAATTGGGAAAAAAAATCGTTTCCTGGTTCATTTTGAACTGTCTGCATGCAATGTTGCCAGCTCAGTTTGAAAATTTTGGACCATCAGGTTTTTGAATCGTTTATCGGATTATCGCACAGAACTCCAGTATTTCAGAAACATTCCTTTTTCGTTCTTAGGGTCTGCAAAACTCTGCGGGGAATTAGGTTGGGCTTGATTTCATTTAGTTCATTATTGTCACAGGCGCTGAATATTATTGTATCTTGCGCGTGAGAAAGAGAAAAAAAAATACCGCCCAGACAATATGTTGGGCAAAATGAAAGGACAGGGTGCAGAATTCCGTGTTGCATTTATAGATAGTACAGAGAAAAGTCAACTTAATATGCGTTACGTCCATTGAACAGTCTGCTGGTAGCAGGAAATAAGTCGTTCTTGAGGTTACAGCTAAAAGATCTCAGCATTGTGTACCAACAAAAGGAGGCAGAATAAAGTGTTCAGTTGCCCATGGGTACGGCGATTTGGCTGGTTGCTTTTCTGAGGCAGCAGAAAGTGTTGACAGAATTAATGAATCGAAGGCCGAGTTTGAGAGATTGACTGAGATATGTTCACAAACCTGTGTGGTTTATTGCGGCCTCCATCAGAGGTTAAGACATACGAAGGCGTCAACGATCCGGAACGGATGAACTTTGCGTCGCAGCCACTCAAATCGGTGAGAGTCAGAGCAGGAATGCATGAGTTTATATGCTTCCTGGAAATGTAGCGGCATTGTTGAACTGAAGTGACTGCATAATTGACATGCAGGGACTCGGAGAGATTGTTAATGGTCAACAAACTTGAAGGCTTAGAAAATTTCCACATCAACCCATTTGATCTTGTCAGAACATGTGTTGCTAGGGTACCTGAGCTGGCCCACGTTGCCTAAGCTGCTGACAATAGAAGACTCAGGAAGTTTGTGCCTCAGCAAGAAGACGCAACTTCAATTCGGCCAGCAGCTTATCGGAGACCACAACACGGTGAATACAACTCTGGGATGGAGCTGCTAGTCCTTCCCAATCACATCTGACACATACAGTTCGACCACAGTTTTGTTTTCATCGACTACTCCCTCCTTTGAGTAACGTAAAATCATTTATTTTCAATACGGGAAAACCAACAATGTTTTCTGGCAAATGCTTCAGCCAATCACATCTTGCCCTCTAGCATAATTGCCTTTCATTATCCGTATAATCCGGAAGTTACCACCTCTCTCAGCTGGCCATACTTATCGTGTTACCAAGCTGCTAGTCCAAAGTTCAAATGGACGTTCCCATGGAGTGCCTTACATGTCAATGACAAACCACATTAAAACATGACTCCACGTCGGGGCATGCATCCATCTTGTCTGAACAGTGAGCACATCCTATTCTTGAACTGTGATGGAATGTCCCTGATGTTCCCTCCAACCGAAACTTTATTGATAAATCTTGCATACTGTTAAAGTCCAACTATTTTCTTAGAATGTTGTTTTTTTTTCCCGCCTAATGTAATCTACCATGATGCTTGACAGCATATTTTTTTTTCTAGGCTAATATGAACATTATAACTTAAAAGCAAGTACATATATTTAAGGTAACAAACATATATTACTTAAAATTGCTTAAAACGTCTAATGCACCACGGCTAGGTAAACTGTTTCCTTGTTAGCTCGTCAGCTTGTTTTAAATTTATTAAACTTATCCTCTATTGTTCTGTCAGTGTCTAGATATCTAATGGTTTAAACATCACATTCACCAATTAGGGTTCTCCTAATTTTGACATCCTGTTTGTCATGGACCAGTGCAATACTAGGCCAGTAAATAAAGTTCTATAGGGACGTTTTTTTTTTAAGAAAAATCCTAGAAGGCGATTGGCCTCCCATTCATTTATTTGTTATCTTGATTGTCATTATTAATACTGCATTAACTGTGCATGACTGCATTTCAAACATAATAACCATTAATGTAAGAATCACAACGACAAGTAATATGCTCTCGTGTAGGTTGTAAAATTGATGTGTGATATTACATGTTAACATACACTGGAGGGATGCTTGGTAATAAGAACATCTATTTATCCATTTTTACTGATGCCACTGCTATGGTAACCTTCATGGATTTTGTTGCTGAAGAGCATTTGTATTTAAATATCTGTATAGTTACAATGAGCATTAAGGTAACAATGAGGAAGAACGACATCCCTTGCTTTATGTTAGTTCCATGAGAACCTATTCATCCAGTTGACCTAAGCAAAGTATGTTGACTGTTTATATCTCTCAACCTCCGTTCGGATGTGTATGACGAAATTAGCTATGTTCTCTGAAGTGTCAGATATGCATGTGCAGCATTTTTACCCAATCAATCAAAACAAATGTTCCACTCTGAGGTGCCAAAATATCATCTAATGGCATTCGAAACGGTTGAACAACAATGCACATTGCAACCATGACATCACTGTTGTCAGTGAGGGCTGCAGCTGTATCGTTGCTAACCTGTTCCAAAATCGAGATAATAGCTTCAATCCGTATTGCCAATCTCATATACAAGTTCGGGGATAGCAGCATGATAAGCAAGTTGTTTATTCCCACAAGGGCATGCCACTCTGTCCCAGAAAAATGCTGACAAGAGTGTTAAATGCATTGTACTATATATCCAAGGCACCACTTCTACCCTATAGCTATATTTTCACAAATCCAATATGAGCGATTAAGAATTGGGCAAGTGTGTTCCCCCTTTAAATAGTATGACATATTATAGAATCGATCTTCCCTACATATCAGGTTGATTGAATGTATTAGGTGTTGACACGTACTTGTGCCAAAACTGCTTCGGTATATTTTATTTTCAACAAAGAATATCCCTTTCAGATTTGTATTCTGCTACATTTAAGTTAAGACTGAGTGCTGGATTTGATTTTAAAAATGGCAGGTCAAATGAATTTCTATTCATGTGACGTGTCCCATTTCCACATGATGTATTTCTATAAACTTCTGCTCAATTACAAGCTAACTTGATGATGTTGCCTTATGCTCCTGAATGGACTGATTAAGCTCATTCCCTGGTCATGACAGAGGCATTGGATGCAAAGCAGTTCCTTCCATATCATTTGTAGGAATGTGCTAACGAACCCATGGTTAAGACATATTGACAATTCCAGCATAATCATACTTCTTATACCGAAAGAATAAGTACGTAACTCCCAATCGACATCTGTGTGAAACAAAAAACGTGCAGCAATATCAGAACAGAAAAAAACTAACAAACATTCTGATATTTATCAACTGAAGGTCGCAATATTTTTGTCATATCTCTCAGCTGCCGGTAACTATTATGAAAAAAGAAAATCCAAAACCACGGCACAGTTCTGAATTCATTAATTTCAAGTTTGGCTCAATACAATGTTTCTTGGGACTTGATTGATGGTCCTTATGTTCTGTTGATCTCGAAGTTATCTGGGGTCTCCTGCAAATTCTGCCAAGAAAAACAATTGCCTTATGGCAATGGAGTAAGTGTCACATTTACGAAACCATCTCTATTTCATCTAATCTAATATTACTATGATCTTCCACTGTCATGAACTGGCCCAACCGAATAACTCTCCGACAAATCCAAACGAATTTCTTCGCAGTAATGTGGTTAGAAAAACAATGGTGACACCATTTTTTTTTTCAATATTGACCATAGAAAATGTTTTTTACTACCACATTGCTCAAAAAGATATGGCACGTGTTGTGTCCTGTGATGTCATCGCGGACTACTTCTCAACAGTTATGACACATGTTTGACCTGTGATAATTACACTAAAATGCCATCGCAACCGACCACTAGCCATTCTTTTGTCTATTTTTTTTCTTCACCACTACCATATCCCCTGGTGTACATAATTAACAGTGTTGACTTCTGCCAATTTCATGTAACACTTTGCATTTCTTGAATGATTACCTACTTTTTGAAAGAATGTATACAGGCTGCTAATTAACTCATATACTGAAACACTACTTCTCGGTCAACGTCAAGTTTAATTTCAACTACGGAAAATGTGCCTGACTCCTGCTTCACCAGACTGTGCCCCACATCCGGAGGGCTTCTCAATCCATCGAATGGACCGTACAGCGGCCTCAGGCAAGACTAGGGTAGGTGGAGTCTGTTTCTTTATCAACACTTCGCGGTACATCGACATAGCAACACTGACAAGTTTCTGCTGCCCACGTCTCGAATACCTGACGCAGAACTGCCGCCCCTACTATCTTCCACGGGAAATGGCCACCGTTATCCTGATGGCAGTTTACACCGCAACCAGTGTGGTGTTTGATAAAATGTACAGCACTATAAATAACCTTAAGATAATGCATTCCCAGGACTTGCCCATCCTGACTGGGGACTTCAACTATGCCAAGCTCAAAGAATGTGCTACCAAGTTACCACCAATACGTTCCATTCCACCAGAAACCCAAACGTCCTAAAACCGCTGCTACATAAATAACAAACATGCCGAAAGCTCCATCGCCCGCCTAGACATTGGCAAATCGAAGGTTGTACTCCTGCTTCCGGCACACAAAACTGAAGCTGGAAAATTCATCGAAAAAGTAGCGTAATCTTGGTCTGAAGAATCGGGTCATATCCGACGGGACTGTTTGAAGTCAATGGACTAGGCATATTTAAAAACTCTGCAACGAGCCTGACCGAGTCCGCCAAGGCAGTAACAGAATTCATTAGTAATCCTGTCGACGGCGGTGTGGTAAGGAAGCAAATCCGTGTTTTTATGTTTTCCCAAACGAGATAACGTGATTGAACAAGGGTGCCCACTCCTTTCAGCAGTCTTGTGACGTTCGTGTCAGCCGACCCTGACTTATAGAAGAAAACCAGACGCGATCGAAGTTGATCCACCAAAGAGGTCAAAACAAAGTGATATACAAGACAAGATTCCTAGCTATCCATACGGACGTCCTCCAACTATTGCATGGTGTGCAATACATTAACAGGCGACAAGATGAAGGCATGGAAAATCGCCGGCTCCAACGCACCCGCTGCCGACCAGCTTAATGCATTATATGTCCATCTTGCCAAAGCGGTCAGCAATAACACACCCTCACCCTGGACGCCCTAGATGAACCTGTATTTGGGTCACCATTGCGGATGTCAGAGCAACTTTATTAAACTTCAAACAACGACAGGCCCAAATGGGTGTACCCGGACGAGCACACAGGTACGACACGGAACAGCTGGCAGAGGTATTCGCAGATGTCTTCAATATCTCCTTTACGACAATTTGAGGTCCCAATATGCTTGAAGAAGACTCTAAGAATAGCCAAGCAGCATGCCTTAACGTCTTTTGGCCGGCCGCTCTGACATGCATCATTGTAAAGTGCTTCGAAAGGCTAGTCATGACAGGTTTCAATTCCTGCCACCCGGACTGCCTGGATCCACTACAGTTCGCCTATTGCCGCAAAAAGTCCACAGCAGAAGCCATCACCCTGATCCTGCTCTCAACTTGGAACACATGGATATCCAAGACACCTACAGCGGACTCCTACTTATTGATAGCAGCGCAGCCTCCGACCCCATTATTTATACCAAACTCATCTCCAAACTCCGAGACTGGGCCTTCGCACCTCCCTCTGCGGCTGGATCCTGCAATTCCTAACCCATAGACCGGAATCAGTCACGATCGGCAACAAATCCTCCACGATCATCCCCGGCTTCAGTGCTCATACTGCTGTGTTCTCAGCCCCCTTCTGTGCTCTTTCTACCCTTTTATCTCTGTGGCCAAATATCCCCCCATCTTGATTTTCAACTGTGCTCTCCTATAGATAATAATCCAATAATCATTAATACAAATCAGTCAACAAGCATCCTGTAATTAATCCAGCCAATAGAAAATACACATAATGGCCTAATGTGTTTTCATTTGTTATTAATTATGGACAAAGCCCTCCTTCCGTTATCTCAGGACGCAAACGGGAGGATCATTTCAACCGATTTGAGCGCACCATGACTCTCGTCCGACCCTGAGAAATTCTTCATGTCCTCTCGCCACCTGTAATATTTCTCGGATTTTTATGACCCCATGCATTGGTCTAGAATTTTTTGTCATTGTTCTTGTTCAAACACGGCTGATAGCATTAGTTCTTTCCAGAAGACCCAATGTTTCTTCCCTTTCTGGCTAGGGCCTGCTGTATTTTGTCACTAACTGGAGTTCCTCGAAATGCAACCAAAAGCAGAACGCGTCTGTCTTGTTAGTTGAAAATATATATTTAATTGACAAATTTTATGAATAATGCAGAACTCTCCTCTATGACCACACCCATGGTTGACTTAATTTCCCATCGTGGAATATAATTATTTCCAAAGTCAGTGTTGAGTTATTGTTCCAAAACCTAATTTGGCATTAACAGCTGCTTCTCAGTCACAAATAACGGCACTTTCTCAATAGTTAGAATGGGCGATCTTCCCCCTCTAATTTATTATCCTATGAAGTGACGCCAATAGAACGAGCGTTCTCACCTTACTATCATTCGGGACATTTCCGACTCTCTACGTTAACCTCCCAGATAAATGTCCCTCGTCCAAATCCACTTGGATTGGGGGATACAAAGAATGTGTTACCATCCTCCCTTCGTGCACAATTTTACGGTCTCCCCTAAAATATTTTATTACATCTGACTGCTTGTTAGCTGCCTCATTCTGAAGCGATTTTCCATCATCATGGCTAGAATTAACTCGGCTATTGCAGATCTTTGTGTATTCTGGACTTTTCGCCCGGATTTTTACTCGGATTCGGAAGTCTAAATCTCATACCCTTTCTCCGTCATCTTCCCAATTAATGTGTCACGCTCTATTACCAGTGGCTGTATTATTTATCGTCTCTTCCCCACTTTTCATTTCGGCGTCTGCCATACTCTACAAGAAGAAAAAAAACACAAGAGGGTTTTTGTCTTCCAGACTCACACAATAGGCTGGATTTTCCGGCATCGTTCGAGCCAGCCCATAGATTCCTGCACGCGTTCAAGGCAAATTTCCATTGTCAGACGCTCACCTGCAGCAATTCCGTGGTGGGTGAGGTGGTGATGTTTTAGCCTGTGTTATTTTTCGATTTTTTATGACCGAACTTCCCGTCCAATTCCACAGAACCCTCTCTGGGAGTTTCTTTGGGTCAGAGCCCTCAGCTCCTGCTTAAAGGGCAACACCTTCCTTCTAACGTTTAACTAAAAGACTAGTGGTGGGAGACCTGAGGTGGTTTCTACTGCCTAATCATCCGACAGTACAAGCCTGCCAATGCCAGTGTTTGAGTTTCAAGAGTTAAATTTCGTTAGACCAATGGCCACTGGAGAGCCTTAATGCACGGAGCCAGCTCTGCGACAGAACAGTTAGACATCTCTGATGAAATCTGAAGTCCACAATTCAAAACAGATAACTTATATATATATATATATATACATAATATATATGCCTTTCATCTTCTCTCTTGTAGATGCTGCCAGATCTGCTGTGATGTTCATTCATTTTCTTTTTTTGGTTTCAGATTCGAGCATCCGCAGTAATTTGCTTTTAATAATACTTTTTATGTAACTTAGCCAATCATGTCCGAATCTCTGGCGTAATGGCATTTCATTAGTCCGTATGTTCAGTAAGCTTAATCCTGTCTAAGATGATTCCATTCCTCGTGTTCCCGAGTAACTTCACTCGTTAGCCCAAAGATTAAAAAAAAGTTTCCATCGGTTAAGAACATAAGAAATAGGAGCAGGAGTAGGCCATATAACCCCTCGAGCCTGCCGCGCCATTCAATAAGATCATGGCTGATCTTTCGTGTCTCAGTTCCACATTCCCGCCCTCTCCCCATAACACTTATTCCCCTTGCCTATTAAAAACCTATCAACCCGCGTCTTAAATATATTTAGCGAGGCAGCTTCCACCACTTCAACGGGCAGAGAACTCCAGAGATTCACCACCCTTTGAGTGAAGAAGTTTCTCCTCAACTCTGTTCTAAACCGACCCCCCCTTTATCTTGAGGCTGTGCCCTCCAGTCCCACTGTCGTTTCTGAGCGGGAAGAGCCTCTCCACCTCTATCCTATCCATCCTATTCATCATCTTATATGTCTCAGTGAGATCTCCCCTCATTCCTCCATGCGCTAACGAGCACAAGCCTAGTTTATTCAGCCTCTCCTCATAGTTCAACCCCCTCAGCTCCGGTATCAGCCAAGTAAACCTCCTCTGCACTCCCTCCAAGGCCAAAATATCCTTGCGTAAGTGCGGCGCCCAAAACTGCACACAGTACTCCAGCTGCGGCCTCACCAGTGCCCTGTACAGTTGCAGCAAGACCGCCCTACTTTTATATTCAAACCCCCTCGCTGTGAAAGCCAGCATCCCATTTGCCTTCCTGACCACCTGCTGCACCTGCAGGCTGCGTTTTTGCGACTCATGCACAAGGACCCCGAGGCACCTCTGCACCGTCGCATGTTACAGTTTTTCGCCATGTAAGTAATAGTCCTTCCTATCATTATTCCTACCAAAGTGGACAACTTCACACTTGCCAACATTAAATTCCATTTGACAGTTCCTGGCCCATTCACCCAGCCTATCTAAATCCTACTGCAGACTCTCCACACCTTCCGCACAATTTGCCGTTCCACCAATCTTGGCGTCATCAGCAAATTTCGACACCATACACTCGGTTCCCTCCTCCAGATCATCCATATAAATGGTAAATAGCTGAGGCCCCAGCACCGACCCCTGGGGCACTCCACTAGTCACCAACCGCCAGTCCGAATAGCACCCATTGACCCCCACCCCCTGCCTCCTATTTGACAGTCAATCCCCTATCCACGCTAACACCTTACCCCCAACCCCAAGCCCCCCAGACCTTCTGCAATAACCTTTTGTGAGGCACCTTGTCAAACGCCTTCTGAAAATCAAGAAACACCACATCCACCGGCTCTCCTCTATCCACCATCCTAGACACATCCTCATAGAACTCCAATAAATTCGTCAGACACGACTTCCCCTTAACGAAACCGTGCTGCGTCTGCTCTATCAAACACTATTCCTCAAGATGCCTCGCTATTTTCTCCTTGATCTCGGATTCTATCATTTTTTTCCTACAACAGACGTGAAACTAACGAGCCTATAACTCCCTGCCTTTTGCCTGCAACCCTTCTTAAACAATGGCGTAATATTAGCCATTTTCCAATCTTCCGGCACTTCCCCGGAGTCCAGCGACGTTTGGAAAATAATCACCAAGACATCCACTATCACCTCCTCCATTTCATTCAGAACCCTTGGATGCATTCCATCCCGTCCTGGGGACTTGTCCACTATCAGTCCCTCCAGCCTTTCGAGCACTGCCTCTCTAGTAACAATAATGTCATTCAGGCCCTCCACTCCTACCATCTTTCCATCGGTAATACTCGGCAAATTATTCACGTCCTCCTCCGTGAAGACCGAAACAAAAAAGTTATCCAAGGCCTCAGCCATTTCCCCATCCCCTGCCACTAAGTACCCCCCTCTCATCCTCTAAGGGTCCAACGTTCACCCTAGTCAGCCTCTTCCTTTTTATATATTGATAACAACTCTTACTATCCTTTTTTCATATTAAGCGCTAGCCCAGCTTTATAGTTTATCCTACTTTTCTTTATCAACGTCATGGTCACTCTTTGTTGACATTTAAACCTCTCCCAATCCTCTTCTCGCCCACTACCCTCAGCAACTGTAAACGCATCCGGTTTTAATTTAACACTTTCCTTTACCTCCTTCGTTATCCACTGCTGATTATCTCTCCTCCTACGATCCTTTTTAACCATCGGAATAAATTTCTGCTGAGCACCAAGAAAGATCTCCTTAAAGATCCTCCACTGTTCCTCAACAGACATAAATTCCAAACGCTCTCCCCCAATCAATATTCGCCAATTCCTCTCTCATCCTACAGTACTCCCCTCTGTTCAAACAAAGGACACATGTCCGGGAACCCACTTTCTCCTCCTCCATCTGCATCAGAAACTCCACCATACAATGATCACTCTTCCCAAGAGGATCCCTCACCACAAGTTCCCTAATTCTACCCGCCTCATTACATAACACCAGATCCAAGATAGCTCGCTCCCTCGTCGGCTCCAACACACACTTTTCAAGGAAACTATCCCGGCTGCATTCCAAGAACTCTTCCTCAAGTCCACCACGTCCAACATGGGTCGATCAATCGATATGTAGTTTGAAATCCCCCATAATTATCGCCGTTCCATTCCTGCACGCCGCGTTTATTTGCGCGTTAACAGCCCGCCCCACCTCCAGATCATTATTTGGGTGCCTATAAATGACACCCACCAGCGTCTTCCTCCCTTTGCTATTCCTAATCTCCACCCACAACGATTCCACTTTCTGCTCTTTGGCTCCTATATCATCCCTTACTATCACCCTGATGCTATCCTTAATCAGCAGTTCCCTTATAGGTCACTGTTAAACCAGATTAACACATAACTCCACATCTTGACATGCATGCATGTCGTCCAGAGTACTCATGAAACATGTTTACATGTTGTAAATGTTCTGTCCATCTGAAAATTTACGGATAAATCGTACAGATTCTTACGTCTTAACATTCTCTTGGAACATCGTGTTTTCCTAATACCTTTTACCATGTTGTTCCGCAGCAAACTGTTGCTGAATAAAATGATCAATATGCCCTAAATACCCGAATACGTTCGCATGTCAACATTTGTTTTTTTTTAATCAGAATCGTTTGATTAAATGGATTACTGTCCCTCAAAACTGTAAATTGTTTCAGTGCTCGTTGATAAGCTTGTTTTAAAAGTAATTTGAACTAATGTTGTTTTTCTGTCTGTCACTAAGTGTCTTCCAAAAGTATGAGTTTTCACGCACAACATGTCCTCACTACTCTTAAAATTTTACACTATGCTTGTTGTGAGTGTGGCAATATTTTTGGAGGGGCACGTGGCTTTTGGAGATATACAGGAACATTGTCTAGGTTATGAAAGTAAAAGTGCGTGCTGAAAAGGCAATTTAATGTTATTGAAACCACTGAGTCTGCACCTCATCTCCGACATGTATGGGCGGGATTTTACAACATCGCTCTTCTCATCGTCCATGCCCTCTATTTAACCGGCGGGCTGAATGCTTGAATACTAGAAGTGACAGGTTCTATGTCTGCAAGAAATCTGACCAGCTGGAACTCCGCACATTTTGTCGTTCGGTTGGAGCAGCAGCTGGACACAAATTATGACATACAGGGATCAGAGTATGTGATGGGCTCCACTTTCAAAAGTCGTCGCAGCTTTGGCACTGACATGTTGATGGTAGACAGCCAAGAGAAGCCGGCATGCAATTAACAACGTTTCTGTTGACATTCCCTTCTCAAACATCTATACAGTTTAAGATATCCCTGGGGTAGTGGGTTGGAGAGCAACACAGAGTAAATTAGCGACAGCAAAAGTCAGGCCGGAGGCACCATAATTCGTTCAGGTCAGAGTCGAGCGAACTACAACCGAGGGATTGCAGGAGGGTAATCGTTTACACGGGCACAGCGAGACATTTACGTGGCCATGAATAACACTCTGGGATGGCGTGCAATCTCACTGGTGCAGGATCTGGGAAGCCTAAAAACGGACAAAGGACATATTGGAAAGTGAGGATAAGCAGAGAGATGTTATTGTAACATTAACAAAATATAACAAAAGCATAAAAGAGGAACGAGACCCCCTGAAGATTATTCAGCGAGTCAGGTGGTGATTTCAAATTGCAGGCCGTTGCAATATGAGGATTGTCAACATTCCACAAGTTGGCCAGGCTTCGAGAGGAGAGATAGTACGGTTAAGCACATGTGGAAGGACCTTGTTTTGGAGGGACAACATTATATGTATGGATCACAGTGCTGTGTTCTGGGGAAGGGAGACCGAAACAGGGTGAATGCTTTACTCCTGATTCAGAGGGCCACGAATACCCTGGGATTTAGAGTGTTTTCTGGAAGGTTTTGAACAAGTGCAGCAGGAAGGTGGCAAACTGGTCCATTAAGTGTAGGGGCTGTAGAAGAAGATGGAATTGATGTGAACATAGCGCAGAGTCGAAGTAGATCGAGAAACGGCATGCAGCTCAGCAGGACTGCCTGTCTGAATTAAGAACGAATGTCTAATAAGTCATGTGAACCGAGACTTTGGACTGTTGGGTGGATTATGGATTTTTTTTTCAAGGAGGTACAGGGCTGCCTGATTTGAGCTCTAAATGGAGGCTGGATAAGCTTGAATTTTTTTGTTGTTGTTTTCTGGAGGACCTAAAAATTAGGACTCAGCTTATCGAGGTCGATATAATAAAGCAGGGCATTGGCAAAGTGGATAGTCAGCCTTCATTTCCGACAACATGGAACTCTTATTACAGGTTGCATAGGTATAAAGTAAGAAGGGAACGAGTCCGTAAGTGCAGAGAGGAGATGGTTTTGCGCAGAATGATGTGAGTTTCGGGACGAGTTTCCATGTGAAGTTGCCGAGGCTCCCATGATGCATGTGAGACACAAACCCTGCATTCTTGAATTCACCCACCCCCCGTCACGGTACTGATCTACATAAGAACATAAGAAATAGGAGCAGGAGTAGGCCATCTAGCTTCGAGCCTGCTCCGCCATTCAATAAGATCATGGCTGATCTGTCGTGGCTCAGTTTCACATTCCCGCCCTCTCCCCATAACCCTTAATACCCTCGCTTATCAAAAACCTATCAACCCGCGTCTTAAATATATTTAGCGAGGCAGCTTCCACCACTTCAAAGGCCAGAGAATTCCAGAGATTCACCACCCTTTGAGTGAAGAAGTTCCTCCTCAACTCCGTTCTAAAGCGCACCCCCCCCCTTTATCTTGAGGCTGTGCCCCCTAGTCCTACTGTCCTTTCTGAGCGGGAAGAGTCTCTCCACCTCTATCCTATCCATCCCGTTCATCATCTTGTACGTCTCAATGAGATCTCCCCTCATTCCTCGATGCGCTAACGAGTACAAGCCTAGTTTATTCAGCCTCTCCTCATAATTTAACCCCCTCAGCTCCGGTATCAGCCTAGTAAACCTCCTCTGCACTCCCTCCAAGGCCAAAATATCCTTGCGTAAGTGCGGCGCCCAAAACTGCACACAGTACTCCAGCTGCGGCCTCACCAGTGCCCTATACAGCTGCAGCAAGACCTCCCTACTTTTATATTCAACCCCCTCGCTATGAAGGCCAGCATCCCTTTTGCCTTCCTGACCACCTGTTGCACCTGCAAGCTGGGTTTTTGCGACTCACGCACAAGGACCCTGAGGCCCCTCTGCACCGTCGCCTGCTGCAGTTTTTTGCCATGTAAGTAATAGCCCTTCCTACCATTCTTCCTACCAAAGTGGACCACCTCGCACTTGCCAACATTAAATTCCATTTGACAGTTCCTGGCCCATTCGCCCAGCCTGTCTAGATCCTTCTGCAGACACTCCACAACTTCCGCGCAATTTGCCGTTCCACCAATCTTGGTGTCATCAGCAAATTTCGACATCATACACTCGATTCCCTCCTCCAGATCATCTATATAAATGGTAAATAGCTGAGGCCCCAGCACCGACCCCTGGGGCACTCCACTAGTCACCAACCGCCAATCCGAATAGCACCCATTGACCCCCGCTCTCTGCCTCCTATTTGACAGCCAATCCTCTATCCACGCTAACACCCTACCCCCAACTCCATGCCCCCTTACCTTCTGCAATAACCTCTTGTGAGGCACATTGTCAAAAGCCTTCTGAAAATCAAGAAAGACCACAT
Source organism: Carcharhinus amblyrhynchos (assembly GCF_965287045.1). NCBI lineage: Eukaryota > Metazoa > Chordata > Chondrichthyes > Carcharhiniformes > Carcharhinidae > Carcharhinus > Carcharhinus amblyrhynchos. Next base: position 65,597,260 of record NC_137339.1, on the reverse strand, counting down.
CCACTGGCTCTCCTCTATCCACCGCCCTAGACACATCCTCATAGAACTCCAATAAATTCGTCAGACACGACTTCCCCTTAACGAAACCATGCTGCGTCTGCTCTATCAAGCAATTCCCCTCAAGATGCCTCGCTATTTCCTCCTTGATGACGGGTTCTATCAGTTTAACTACCACAGACGTTGTACTAACCGGCCTATAATTCCCTGCCTTTTGCCTGCCACCCTTCTTGAACAACGGCGTAACATTAGCCGTTTTCCACTCTTCCGGCACTTCCCCGGAATCCAGCGACGTTTGGAAAATAACCAGCAAGGCATCCACTATCACCTCCGCCATTTCTTTCAGGACCCTTGGATGCATTCCATCCGGTCCTGGGGACTTGTCCACAATCAGACCCTCCAGTCTGTCGAACACCGCCTCTCTAGTAACAATAATGTCATTCAGGCCCTCCACTCCTACCATCTTTCCATCGCTAATACTCGGCAAATTATTCACGTCCTCCTCCGTGAAGACCGAAACAAAAAAGTTATTCAAGGCCTCAGCCATTTCGCCATCCCCTACCACTAAGTCCCCCCTCTCATCCTCATCTGCTTCGAAGTGGTGCACCATCTCTGCAGAGTCTCTGCAGATTTCCATTCCCCCATGCCTATTGTTTTATGTGGTTTTTCTTTTTTCGTCCCACTTTCCGTCACGAAATGCCATCAGCCAGCGTATTTCTTTGGACGTGATTCACGGTTCTGTCTGCCAACCTGTCCATCAGCGTATTGGTGTACATATAATCGTTTCACATCACTGTTTGTGTAACAATATATTATTGCAAAAGCATCCCTTGCCCTTTCAGTTGTGTAGTTTAGTCCATATGTCGGTGCTCTCTTACAACAAATCTTTTGCTGATTTCCTCCCTCTCCGGTAGTTATTACTTCGCCGAATCCCAACACAAATTACTCGGGATTTACAGTTAGCTTTAGGCATATCGTGGACTCAATTATCGTAACACATTCCGGTCAATGTGCGTTATTTTACATCTATCAAATGCGTTCGCTGCCTTTCTGATTTATTTTTCGTATTTTCACCCAAACGCATTACATCTACGTGATAGCATCCTTACCATCGTTGTGCATTCTAACATCTGTGAGGCATAAGAACAAGCTGTTAAATACTTCCATTATTTCCTATTTATTACCAACATGACAAGTAGCTTACAGGTAATAACTTTGAATATTCAAGGCTGAACGTTGTCAATTGTTCGGAACGCTGATGGCACACGTTCAAGAAATAATTCACAAGTGCAATCAATGTAGATGAATAAAAATGAATTATTTCGACAAGAATTGCTCCAAACGTTTGAAAACACTGCAACAAGTCCTATTGAAGTAAAACCTTCGACATTGTTAGCAATTTTCATAGGCTGGTAAACTGAATTCCAATATCCATTGATAATTATTTATGTCTCATGAATAACATTTATATAAATTTAGCGCGATGGACAACTTTTAAAATATTGAGTGTATAACCCAGAGCAGCAACGTGCATGTACTGCTACTGACGTCATCAAAAAAGTGTAATTATTTCCAAAATCATGTCTACACTGATATTAGTCTTCATTTTACATCAAGACTCCAGACTCGTTATTCAGAGAGAGTGTCATTTTTTTTTTATATAAACACGATGATATCTCTTCTCAAGTGTGAAAAGAACGTAGATTTTTTTTGAAATATGACAAACTGATCTAAGGTAATTTCTCTATTCTGTCCTAAGACTCGGGACGTTAATATGTGGACATTTTAAATTGTCTGAGCACAATAGGCTATTAGTTAAGTTTTTAACGTCTCAGGCGCTACATAATAAAAACAAACGAGTTTACAGATTCCTGAGCTGGGCAATGCTTCCTGGAAAACGAGGTGCAGGCATTTGGAATCAGTAATTACATATTTGGACCCGTAAGTAAGTCAGGGAAACTAAAAATGCGGCTTTCATCAAGAATGTAGCGTTCAAATAGTTGCATGGAATGCATTAAATACCTTCAATCTGTTCAATTGAGTGTGCATCACACTTGATCTACATGATTCGTAAATTCATTCAGGTTCCTCGCGTCCCACTCCCCAGAGTTTGAAATTTTCCTACTCACAACGGCGCTGCAACATTGATCTGTCTTGTGCAGATGCAAAACTCCATTCTGAAAATTAGCTCCGGAACGAGTCTATGTTCAGATATGAAGGCCCGTTTGTTAATTTTCAACTTACGAAAAATGGGTTGCAAGATCACAGCGTGTAACACCGCATGTCCATTACATTGTTGCAATTAAATATAATACATCTTTCACTGCCTTCAGTAGCGTCTGAAGTAGTAAGATTTCGGTCTGCAGTTTGTTTTTTTTGGATACGTTTCAAGCAAAACATTTATATTTTTGTTTCTTCCTCCGATCATATTTTTTTCATCCATTCATATTGACTGAGCAAAATGGCTGTGAAGATGCGTTTGAAAGCGTTTCTGTGCTCTTTGTGTGTAAGAAATTATTCGGGCCTCGAAATGTGTCGAAATTCGAGACGCAGTTTGGATTTATTTATGGAGTGGAATTTTAACAAAATGTGAATATTATCTTACTGGAAATAGAAGCATGCACTGAATTGGTGTCAAAGGTGTCCGTATGAATCTCAGAAATGTGCATTCTGCAATACCTTTTAGTGTCTGTATCGAGGAACGCTGATTCAAAGTTGTTTTTTAAATCAAATTTACTATTGACATGTGCAGTGGGATATATTGGAATATACTTTGTCTTCCCTGCCATATTGGAAAATTTTTTAGAGTGTGCAAAGCGGAGAATGAAACGAGAGGATACAAAATATAGTGTTGCAGTAATACGTAGCGCAGAGAAACACCACCGTAACCTATTCAAAAGTCTGATGCGAGCAAAGCAGAAGTTGTTCTTGAGTAGGTTGATGTAATTGCCGGAATTTTATCGGCTTTGACCGTGGGAATCTACGTTAGCCTCTGGTGTGATTTTACGAGCCTCGCCCTAGCGATTTCGTGTAACCGGGCCTGTCGTCACCTTGATTATGCTGGCTGCTTTTGTGAGGCAGCCGGAAGCATAGACGGAGACAACGTTTGGAGAATGGGTTTGCGTCATGGACTTCCAATGTGGACATGCTAAATTAAATTAGCGAGAGCAATTAGAGCCGTTGAAGGGCTTTCTGAACCATAACGTCCGGGTGGATGGACAGCACAGATTCTTGTTGATCTGAACTTCTCCACAATTTCCAAATTATCATTATTGATCTAGACAAAGGCGTGTCCGCCATTGTCTTTCCTGAAGTAGAAAAGTCGGAACTGCTTCGAAAAATTAGTCATGAAACAGATACATTTGTGCCTCCCAAACCGTGTGGAATCATTACATTTCTCCTATTGGCACAACAGGTCCCAAAACGCCTCCTTTCTTGCCCTACACTCAAACGTGGAACATCTAGCAAACATAAACACCTATATCCGACTCCCAGTCATAACCCACAATTCGGACTTTAATACAAATTATTCCTACAAAACTGATCCACAAAATTTGTGGTCTGGGCGCCAGCTCCTCCCAGTACAATTGGACTCTAGCCATCCTAACCCACTGACTGCAGTCAGTAAGTCTAGGCAACAACATTTCTTCCAGAATCATCTGCAACAGTGGTGCTCCCAAGTCTGTACCCTCATCCCCTTCCTATGTGACTTTGAATAACTTCCCTTCCAACTCGCTTTTCAAGTTTCCTAATGACACCACCATTCCGTTCGGATCTCAAACTATCTCTTTCCTGTACTGTGTCTCACTAGTTGATCTTTCTCTACATCCTCGCTTTTACTGTAACAGTAATCCTGCAATATATGCTTTAATTCTCAATGTAAAGTATGTTTAGTGTCAATAGCGCGCAAGGAACCATACTCTTCACTATATATTAATACGTGTGGCAACAGTAAAGCCAAGAACCTAATCCAAATCAAACCACACCGCCTGAGTTTTACTTACATTGACGGAAAATTGTAATAAAATCAACAGGCAAGGATTGATTTCAGAAGAATGCGAAGCATCAATGTCAGCAGAGCTAGTTTACTAGATTGCGTATTTTTAAAGTATTTTTAAAGAATAAAGGCAATATTTTCTTCCGGCCACATTTGGGTGCATAACCGTCAGGTGACCGTGCCTGTTCTCCTTACATAATAATAATTTTAAAAAAAGTTTTCAACAAATTAAAGAGTACATTTGAAATTTGTCCATGCAACGATCTTTCCCAGATAATGCAAAGGAATGAAGAAACAATACAGTAGCAGAAGAAGGCTACCTTACCCCTCGTCATCTTCACATTGTCCATAAGATCACGATTAGTCTCTCTGTGTTTCCAGTTCTACTTACCTGATCACTCGACGTCAATTGTGGAACTTTGGAACAGAACCATTGAACTGGACACAGCGAAGATGTGAAGACCAGAGAGATGTCTATAATTTTATCTCATATAATAATTGCGATCCTCCCACTTTTTCAAAGCAGACGTTGTGTTTTGGTTATGTTCGACACCGAAATTTAAGCTTTCACGTCCCAGCAACTGAAGCTCTGGTCCACAGAAATGATACGTACAAGCTGAATATAAGTCTTAACGTTTTCAGGCGTCTCTGACAGCGTGTTGAGTAGACCCAGCTTTCGGAGATCAATTCTGATATAATACATCTTTGATATCCTGTTGTAAATCACGTCTTACATTGTATTGCGTGAAGATAAGGTTTTGATCGTAAAACAGAAGCAGGGGTTACTCACAGCAAATTGATTGTCAGTTTTGGATTAACTACACTAGCAGGAATCAATATGCATCATGCAGAAGGCATCACATTTTTTAACCTTTGATTTGTTGTTGTTGTGCACTTTAGCAAGTAACTCGTCAGAGTGATTTAATTTAGAAAGCAGTTGTTCAGAGGGAATGTGCACTCGCTGGCCAGGAAGAAATTCTTCGGCGGTGCATTATTTCCGAAACAGTGATATGTGAACACTCTTGGACACTCTAGGATTTATTTAAGTTCATTGTACTGCACAAGGACATCCATTATCCATTTGCTGACGTTGTCAAATCAGTTATGTTGTATACTGTTATTGCAAATAACTTTTTTTTTACTGTTATTATTTTAAGGGTGTTGCCCTCTACGCCAGCATTTATTGTCCATATCAAAATTTTCTTGAGAAAGTAACGATAAACGGCCATTGGAAACTTTACATTCCTGCTGTGCATGTACTCGCAAATTGATATTAGAATGTGAGGCTTGGAGCGACTTGGAGTGGAAACATCTGGAACAAGGAGGGTTGGCGTGAGTCTGAGGGGCTATGGGGCGGACAACGTGGCGGTGTTCGGAGCTGTTCTGCATCCCAGATTTCAGTTGCAGTTATCTAGGCAGTGCATAGCTGTTGCATTTTCAACTTTGTTGTCTAAGGGGAATTGTTGATTCTCTAAATTGTAGATGTTACAGATTGCTGACACAGTTCGTTGTTGAAGGACGGTTTGAATATTTGTGGGAGGGCACCACTCACCAACATAATTTCCACGTCTGTCTGATATTATTCTGGGTATGTCACCCTGCGCGATTCACGGAATCACTGTTGATACGCTGGCTTAGCTGGAAAGTATGGATGCCACGCTGCGTTATTACGTGTGGTGAATTATTTCAAATCTTCTGGAATAACTCATAGCTTTACATACATGCACAATTTTGAATAACTAGATCTGTTTGAAGTCTACTACTTTCATCAGACTGTTGTTGTCAAACGATAGGATGGAGAATGTCTGCAGTTCGAGGTCGAGTTTAGAAGCCTTACTTGGAGAATGAAATGAAGATGGAGAAAATAAAAACTGCCCAGGCAACAGGAAGACGACAGGTGATCGCGAAGGCAATAAATAATATTCATGGCTGGAGTTTGATAGTTAGCCACTAACCCATTTCAATTTTGTTCCGATGGATTCATAGGTCTCTAGAGTTGGGTTGTGGATATTTCTGCACTTCGACAAGGGATCAACAGTGCACTGTTTCGCAGTTTTGCACAGAGTTTCGTTCTTTTTTCTGCCGCAGTGTTGTACCAACGTCATTGAAATTAAATGCATTGAATCTTTTCATCTGATAAAATGTTTGATCACATTACACTCTGCATCCAATTAACGATTCAACAAATTCATATTCTCACCCAGTGAAAGCAAGGTGTATCATCAAGAATGTATCACTTTCTGTCGATGCTAATTGCAAATTGCTGACCATGTTAAGTTTGCCTTAAAAATAGCATTGGCTATGATATTTCGACCAAATATTATCCACGCAAATTATTCGACTTAAAAAAAAACACGATGCAATCCTTTTGTCTCTCACAATTGCACCCAAAGATAGAAAGAAAATATTGTTTCCTTGCCGTCCGTGCTTTTAGCAATAACTATGTGGCATGAGAACAGGTTGGTGAAAATGTCGCACACTTTGCATATGTCGGAACATTCAAATAAGGCAGCGTTATCAAATCTAAATTCAAAACTGAGCGTTAGCAAAATATTCGAAAACCCCAAATTCAAGACACAGGTTGTATATGCACGGCCAATCTGACAGTATGAAATTTCATCACCTTAACATAAGTTGATTGAAATGCTTAAATGAAGAAAATAGTATGTTATGCAAAATATACACTCCAGGTAATTGGTTCATATTCCGTGTTTCTGACTGCATAGCGAAATTAGCAAACATTTCGAAATCCACTCTTGGTGAATATAATTCACATCTTGAAATCAGCGCACTTAGGAACGTCACAAAAGAAATAGTTGAAGGGTTAATAACATTCGCAATATTTAAATTCAAATTATAATGTATTTATTCGTCAGAAGTAGGCCGATATTAACATTGCAACGATGTTATTTTGAAAATCATTACACTCTGATTCTTTTTCGCGAACACGGAATTAGATTGTAACATGTTGCAACCGAACACGTCTTTCAGACTGCGCGAAGAAGCCGGAGGGCCCGGAGAAAATCCAGTCAGAAACGGGCTGAAGCTGCAGTTACCGCATAGTCAGTGATCCAAGCCGGAAATCGCACATAGGTCCCTGGCAATGTGAAGCAGCCATGTTAACGCTTGTGCCACCACACCGCCTCAGAATATCACTCGACATTTGGATGGAAACTCAGATATTTTTGCCCTAACATTGTGAACCCATGAACTTCAAAATCATTTTTTTAATGGTATCAGAAGCCATGAGCAAACGTATTCCCCGCTTTTTCAGAGGGTCTAGAAAATAATGGCAAGGAATTCTTTGGCCGGTCACATCAGTTGAATTCACCAGTCCCACTTGCAGCAAACACACCCCCTTATCTTTCCTGCCAGAGTAGGGCGACTTCAGTGGAAATTCACATTGTCTGTAGCGTGACCAAGAAATCCCATTGTTAGCAAACAAGGGACCACTATCCAAAGGCGGGAAAGTCGGAGATAGGAGGACGAAAATTCTCACCAAACTGTCCACAGCGATTGGACCACGCTGACGATGCGTCTGTAAAAACGGCTGCTACATTTAAAATGCAAAGACAGTTTTTTTTTACGAAAAAGAAACTACGTTAATAATATGCCTCAAGAACACTAGCCAGCTCAAACTGTCAAATAAATTGTCGGACATCACATATTAAATAGAAATATTTCTGTCCGCACCCCACCTGAGAGATTGCATGACTGGAATCTTCAAATTTATGTCAGAGCTGCAAAGTTCAATAAGCTGTCTTCGTTCCGCAAAAAGCTGTTCAGAAACGGGGCTCTGATCACATTGGGTCACTTGGCTGTTACAGTTCAGAATTTATGAAACTTGGGGTGCAAAACTAACTCGGCATGGTCATTTTTTTTTTCTGCGCTACTGTTTATCTTCTTCTACAATTCGCATACGTTAATATGATATTGTGTCTACCAAAATATTGCTGATACTATTGATATATTCTTTCAGTTGTTCAGTACGTACATGCTCTATTCATAGCTGTGAAAATGATTTTTTTTTTAACAGCTCATTACTTTCTTCAACGAAGGATTGTACATCTCAATCTGTTTTTTTTAGTGGCATGCAGCATCAATTCATTTGCCCATGTGACCCCTCTCCAAATAATTGCAATATATATCCTTCAACAGAGTTCTCAATCTCTCCACGCATATCGCTAATATCGGGTATTTCTTATTTATCTTTGCACATATTCAGGACGCGATTGCTTTAAATCATTTGGGTCAGTGCAACTTTTTTAACACTTGACAAAGAACACACGCTATTATCCTTCTGCCTTCCCAAGTTACGCTCAAACAATACAACTCTTTTCATGCATACATAACATTTTTGCACTTAACATGTGCTATGAGACATAAGGACAGGCTTTTGAATGCTTTAATTTTTTTTCAAAAACACGACACAGAACTCAAATTAAGCAAAACATAATTCAAGATTGTAGATTAACAAAACTGTCCGAAAGCATTTGCCAGATCATCGGCAAACCATGCAAAAATATATCCAGGTAGAAATGTTCCAATTGTATATGCAAACATGAAGTTTTGGAAACAGTTATTAATGGGGCAAATAATGAAACATGTAACATGTATACTCGTGGGAATTAACAAAACATTGCGGACCTTTATGAACATTTCCAAAGACCGCCCAGAGCTTCTGTCAATGGTCATTTGAGATTTACGCATGTAGGTCGTTTATAAGGGAGAAATGCTGACGTATTATTGCCCATGGTAGGGAATTGGAGAGAGGTACAGGGGAACGAGATATTGGGGTACATTTTCATAACTGTTTGAAGTAGAGTCTCAGGTGAACAGAGTGGTGAAGGAGACGTTCGTCATGCTTGGTTTCATCGTTCAGAGCTTTGAATACAGGGGCTGGGACGTCTTCTTGAAGTTGTACAAGACAGTGGTGAGGCCAAACTTGGAATAATGTGTCGCCTTATTATCGAAAGTGTATTACTAAACTAGGAAGAGCGCAGGAAACATTTACTAGGATGCCATCGGGACTTGATGGATTGAGTTATAAAGAGAGGCTGAATACACTGGGGCACTTTTTTTGGAGGCTGCAGTGTGACCTTATAGCTGTCTATAAAAATGAGAGTCACAGAACAGTAGATAGTAAATACATTTTCCTAAAGGTAATGGAGTCTAAAATTAGAGGGTATCAGTTTAAGATGAGAAGGGAATGACACAAAAATGTCCAGAAGGGCAATTTTCTCAGACAGATGGTGGTAACTGTCTGGAACAAGCTGCTAGATTTTGTAGTAGAGGCGGGTCAATTTTATCGAACAAAAATAGATATTGACATGGGTGCGATGAATATAGGGGGATATCGTCCAAATGTGGGCAATTGGGATTAGTTTAGGTGTTGAAAAGAATGTAGGGCGGCGTGGGCAAGTTGGGCCGAAGGGCCTGTTTAAATGCTGGAAGCCTCTATTGCTCTACGATTAGCGAAGTTATGAGGACCGAGCTGATGTAGGTCTTGAAACCCGCGCACTACAATATGGTAAAGTAGCCGCGCGTAAGATTCCAGATCGGAAATCCCATCCATTCAAGCTAATCATCGACTCTGAACGGGAGCAAGAATATAAACAACTCCACAAAATTGGCATAAAATGCTTCAGCACTCACTAACCATGGAATTTAATTTGCTTCACACAACGGAAGATTTAGAACGCCATTTGAAAAAAAAAACTTCTGTTTATTTCCCAGTAAAAGCAAATTTATGCTTTTATGTGAAAATAACGCAGAAAATGCTGTACACTCTCAGCAAAGTTTGATACCCTCAGTGTAGAGTGAATAGGCCAACGTTTCAAGATCGCATGGCCACTCGTCAGGGCTGGAAACAAGAAAAATAGGGGGAAAATCATATTAGGATGGTCTTGAGAAGTTTTATTCTGTAATTGGACGAAAGAAATGTAAATGGGGATGACGGAGGCTATGGGATATTACATAGTTTTCCACTGAGAACTCGCGGTTTTCGAATGATATAACCGATTCTTATGGGCCTACTGGAGAAATGGGCTGTTTGTCTTATAGAATGGAATGCGTCAGGGGGAGGAAACATGAAATGGAGACAAGATTGAAAATAAGGTTGTTAATTGGAGACATGGAATTAAGCATGCAAAATAACACAGTAATGGCTGAATAAGATGAAAAGAATGCATCCAATAAAATTAATGGAAATTGTTTGAAGATGGAGGGGAGAGGTAATGTTCTGAAGTTATTGAGCTCTTTGTTCAGTCTGGAAGGATGCAAAGCGTCCAATTGTAAGATTAGATGCTTGGATGTTACTCTGCCATTTGAGTTTGGAATGGAGCTCAACATCGTAAACATTCATGGAAAATGTGGACAGGTAACCGGGTGTGTTGAAGTAGCATATGAAGTAAGATCGGGGTTCTGTTTGCAGGGTTACAGATTGACTATGGCACATCAATCACCTAACATATGTAGAGTCTGTTCGTTGTAGAGAAGACTACATTGGAAGCAGTGAATGCAATAAATCAGACTGAAGCAGACACACTTGAAGTCCTGCTTCAGCTGAAAAATGTTTGTGCCCTCGGATCGTGAAAATGGAGGAGGCAAAGGGATAGATTGTGTACCGACAAATATTGCATGGAAAAGTAACGTGAGCAGGTGGTCAGTTGTTAGGTGTGGCGGAGGAATGCACCCACGTGCCTTGGAGTGAACAGTGCCTACTAAATGCTGACAGGCACAGTAAGGGCAAGGTTTATTCCATCGTGGTATCATACTAGTGCTGGCAGAAATGGCGCAGCATGATTATTTGAATGTGGATGCTGCTGGGATAAAAGTGAGGACAGACAACGATGCTATTCTGATTCTATGATGGAGGGGAGAGCTGAGAGCAGTGGCCCATGGAATGGGTCAGGCTCACTTGAGAACCATATAAACCACGGTTGGTGAAAAAAAAAACATTGAGAAAGAAGGATGAAATATCAGCGATAATAATGTGAGAATTGGCATAATCAGAACAAATGCGACAAAAACGAAGCAACTGAGAAAATGACATGGATTCCTTACAGGATTTGGCGCGTGGAGATCTGTTTTCAGAAGTTGTGGGACTAGGTAAGAATGTGATGTGTACGGTGGGCAGTCTGTCACTATTAATGGAGGGAGACATGTCAAGGTAGGGGAGAGAAATGTCAGAGATGCACCCTGTCAACGTGACAGGGACATTGGAATTGAAATTGAAATTGACATTTTTTTTCCAATTCCAGACTAGAGCATGAAGCGGCACCAATATTCTCGTCAATGTACCTATGAAGGCCGTAAAAAGTCTGAAAACACCAGGTTTTAGTCCAACCGATTTATTTGGTAATACAAGCTTTCGAGGGGACTGCCTCTTCGTCAGGTGAATGGAGAGTTCTGGCCTCAGACAGAGCATATAAAGCACAGACAGTTTAGAGATTACCGATTAGAATGCGAATCCTTACACCTAACCTACTGTTCAAGACCTGAAGTGGCTGACAATGTGAGTGGAAGGAGCACTGATCACAGGTTAAAGAGATGTGTATTGTCTCCAGACAATACAGTAAGTGAGGTTTTGCAAACCCAGGCACGTCACGGGGGTTACAGACAGTGCGACATGAACCCAAGATCCCTGTTGAGACCGTCCTCATGTGTGCGGAACTTGGCTATCAGTCTCTGTTCAGCGGCTCTGCGCTGTCGTGTGTCATGAAGGCCGCCTTGGAGAATGCTTACCCAAAGGTCAGAGGCAGAATGCCCGTCACCACTGAAGTGTTCGCCAACAGGAAGGGAACAGTCTTGCCTGGTGATTGTCGAGCGATGTTCATTCATCCGTTGTCGTAGCGTCTGCATGGTCTCCCCAATGTACCATGCTTCGGGACATCCTTTCTTGCAACGCATCAGGTAGACAATGTTGGCCGAGTTACAAGAGTATTTACCATCTACCTGGTGGATGGTATTCTCACGTCTGATGATGGTATCCGTGTCGATGATCTGGCATGTCTTGCAGAGGTTGCTGTGGCAGGGTTGTGTGAAATTGTGGTCACTGTTCTCCTGAAGACTGGGTAGTTTGCTGCGAACAATGGTTTGTTTGAGGTTGTGTGGTTGTCTGAAGGCAAGAAGTGGGGGTGTGGGGATAGCCCTGGCGAGGTGTTCGTCTTCGTCAATGATATGTTGAAGACTCCGGAGAAGATGTCGTAGCTTCTCCGCTCCGGGGAAGTACTGGACGACAAAGGGTACTCTGTCCACTGTGTCCCGTGTTTCCCTTCTGAGGAGATCGGTGCGGTTTTTCGCTGTGGCGCATCGGAACTGTCGGTCTATTAGTCGAGCACCATATCCTGTTCTTATGAGGGCATCTTTCAGGGTCTGGAGGTGTGTGTCACGATCCTCCTCACCTGAGCAAACCCTGTGCATACGGAGGGCTTGTCCATAGGGAGTGGCTTCTTTAACATGTTTAGGGTGGAAACTGGAGAAGTGGAGCATTGTGAGATTGTCTGTGGGCTTGCGGTACAGTGAGGTGCTGAGGTGACCGTCCTTAATGGAGATGGGCAGAGTACCCTTTGTCGTCCAGTACTTCCCCGGAGCGGAGAAGCTACGACATCTTCTCCGGAGTCTTCAACATATCATTGACGAAGACGAACATCTCGCCAGGGCTATCCCCACACCCCCACTTCTTGCCTTCAGACAACCACACAACCTCAAACAGACCATTGTTCGCAGCATATTACCCAGTCTTCTGGAGAACAGTGACCACAATTCCACACAACCCTGCCACAGCAACCTCTGCAAGACATGCCGGATCATCGACACGGATACCATCATCACACGTGAGAATACCATCCACCAGGTACATGGTAAATACTCTTACAACCCGGCCAACATTGTCTACCTGATACGTTGCAAGAAAGGATGTCCCGAAGCATGGTACATTGGGGAGACCATGCAGACGCTACGACAACGGATGAATGAACATCGCTCGACAATCACCAGGCAAGACTGTTCCCTTCCTGTTGGCGAACACTTCAGTGGTGACGGGCATTCTGCCTCTGACCTTTGGGTAAGCATTCTCCAAGGCGGCCTTCATGACACACGACAGCGCAGAGCCGCTGAACAGAGACTGATAGCCAAGTTCCGCACACATGAGGACGGTCTCAACAGGGATCTTGGGTTCATGTCGCACTGTCTGTAACCCTCGTGAATTGCCTGGGTTTGCAAAACCTCACTTACTGTACTGTCTGGAGACAATACACACCTCTTTAACCTGTGATCAGTGCTCCTTCCAGTCACATTGTCAGCCACTTCAGGTCTTGAACAGCAGGTTAGGTGTAAGGATTCGCATTCTAATCAGTAATCTCTAAACTACCTGTGCTTTATATGCTCTGTCTGAGGCCAGAATTCTCCATTCACCTGACGAAGAGGCAGTCCCCTCGAAAGCTTGCGAGTATTATCAAATAAATCGGTTGGACTAAAACCTGGTGTTGTCAGACTTTTTACTGTGTTTACGCCAGTCCAACGCCGGTATTCCAACATCATGACTCCTATGAAGGCCAACAGGGAGGGGGCTCAAGTGATACCGGATTATGGAATTTTCCACATAACGCAAAAAAAGAGGCAGGCATAACCGCGAGCCACGCAGGGGACTATCGCTATACATTTCATTTGAAGGATGTGAGACAAGTTAAATATGAAACAGTAAAGTAATTGAACAAGTTCAGCCAGATAGAAGACAGTGGAGATGGATGGGGATTGTTCAGAGCTTTTTTTCATGAGCAAGTGAAGAGTTGTGAGGCCATCCTGGTGGGAAATTTGGCTTTCGAGGAATTCGACAGCCATGGTGAGAGAAGCCCAATTGGACCATTTGAATCAAAGTTTTTGGTATGGCTTAGGACATTGGAGGTATCAACGGTGTAGTTGACAAAGTACGGACAATAGGAGATAGACTGCAGCCAAGATAGGTGGAAATAAGTTCAATGGATCAGGAACAGACAGTTAGATGGGCCAATGGCGGCAGTCCTGCTTGTTGATTTTAGGGCGCAGGTAGAATCTGATTACCCTGGTTTGGGAGACAAAACGTTTGGAACATCTGGACAGAAAACTGAAGGATATCTCTTGCTTGCTTTGCTTTCAGCTGTAACAAAATGTCATCCAGACTCAAAACATTTGTTCTATTCGCTCTTCACCGCGTATGTCACACTTGCTGAAATTTTCCAGCACTTTCTGTTCCAAATTAGGACCACTGCCTTTTCCTTTGACGCTGCAAATGTTCAACTTCATTGCAGAAGCACGACTAAGCTTAGTTGAAACAAAGAACTAACCTATTCAATTTTATTCGTCTCATTATCCTTCTGTTTTGCAAAACCAGGAATTAGCCCAATCCAGTCCCCTAACGATTCTGAAAAATATTCACATCCCTGTAACTAAGTGTTTCATTTCATTTGTTCACGGTTGTAAGCATATTACAATCGCTGTCCATTCATTTGAAAAAAAATATGCAATTTCAATATGTCCTTCATTAATTTTGTTAATTTCTAATTGCATCCCCGCGAAGTGCGTCCCTGTCCATGTAATAATATCTACTTCTTTGATGTTGACAGTTAACGTTCTTAGTTAATTATTCAATTTTATACGATTAATTCTGATTTTTTCTCGACAATTTCCTTTGTTTGAATAGGCAATTAATTGTTTTTGTCCACGTAACCTGCATATCTGCGTCAATCCGTTTAGTTTCTAGGTTGCTGTCATTTGAAAGAAGTTGCTCATGTGTGACTTTTTTTCAAATTTCGGTTGAGGGCAACGTGACCAACTGTGGTCTCGTGCACTAATCAGCAAAATACTTGATAATTTGCAAATTGATCGCCAAAATCAAATGTATCTCTCCAGTATCTGGTAATGGAATAACCACCACGAAGCGCTTACATTTGGAAAGTCAGATTTCAATTTAACTTCAAGTAGAAAATTCTTTCTTGCCGAGCACTGATGCCAATTAGAGCCACCACGAAAAATTGAACCAATACGCACCATCAGCCTTTTCTCTGTCCTTTTCTCTCTGGAATCTTTTTTGCTTTCCTATTTTGTTGGTGGAGGAAGAGAACAATTCTACATGTGAACAATATATTCCAAATCTCGAATAGCATCACTCCCTCCAGCACCACTGAGGTTAGTTCCTGGTATAATTTAAAATATGTTATCGTTTCTCATGTATTATGAAGACTGCATTTCACCAGGAAAACCACAACAGTAAATCCAGAAGGAGACATTCTTTTCGTGCTACTTTTTCTTTCTAGTCTGACATTTATTTTACATCAAATTGGCGAAATACTTCACGACATGTTATATTGAAAACAGATCGGCATTCCAATGAATTTTCCACTCTTTCTTTTGTGATTGCACAAGATATTCCTTGGCCACCTCTTAACTCTCTTACACGAATACCTGCTGTGCATCTTGCAAATTGGAATATGTTCTTTTATTTCTCATGATTGTAAGCATTTGGATTCATGTGTCTCTTCAGTAATTCTTCATCCTTTAGGTCTTACAGTCAGGTTTCGCTACATATTCTTCAAAAATATTTATTTTTCCCCGAATACATCGGCATTCATGTTTCTGCAAATGAATTGTTTTTTTTTGTCGTTTTCATCGACTAATTTCATTTTACCCGCATAATCCATCTTACAAAATAAATTGACCTAATTCTCTCATATTCAATATGAATCTATTAAGTTGTAATTTGCCTTTAGATGTGTATGCTTCTCCGCCTCAGGAACCAATTAACATGTCCTCGGGACTGATTGCTTCAGGAGTTGTTGCTCTAGAGCGCCAACCCACAGCGATGCAAAACACTAACTCGACTTAACAATCTACGCTGAAATAGCAACGTTCTGATTGTCCACTTAAACTGTTAAGATGTCGACTCGGAATAATTAAGTGGGAAACAGTCACTCACCGATGGACGTAGCTTCCTCTCCGGAATTTGAAAGCGACTGTTTGATTTAAACCATCTACAGTTTGTTTCCTCATCCAGAGTTAGATTTTTCTTTTGAGTGGTGCGTTGGAAAATGTTGAAGATGCTAATGTTGGTGTGCGGCGAGAGAGGAACTATATTTTCATTGGCAACATTTAAAGTTGCATTTATCTGCACCATTAAGTTTCTCTTCCCACATTTGCTAACTTCACAATTTCACTTCATATTCTCTTCTCCTTCTTTCTTCCCTCCAGCCTTCATGTTCGCTCTTCTTGGGATTTTTGTTTTGTCTTTTCCCTCCAATTCAAAACGCTTTTATTATGTTCATTCCCTGTTTTCCTCCAAAAATACAGTTGTTTTCATCTATATCTGGATTGCAGCAAACTCAAGTGTCTTGCATTTTGCAAATACAGATGTCCATGTTGACAACTGCAGTTCTAATGCTGCTATATTACATCGACAATTTACCTGCAGCTACATGAGCAGGATTTGTGATTCTGTCCTGATAACAACCTTTCTAAATGGGTTATTAACTGACAACGACGTTTCCTCATTCAACCTGTGGGACAATCCTCAAATCAACTCGAATTCCGATGTGCAGTAGCGCAGTACATCTAATGTTCTCTTTGTCGTTCAGCGATTTGCATGTCTCACTGTATAATAATGAACCTCAGAGCGCCATCTACGATTCGCTGCCCATATTTATGAGTAAAGGAAAACTTATCTATAACTTGCTATCATTTCATCGATGTGCATGTTTACAGGAACCCTTGAAGTCCTGCTTCTGCGGAAAAGCGTGTCTGTGCCCTTGGATTGTGAACATGGAGGAGGTAAAGGATAGATTGTGCACCTTAAAGCATAGGATGCACAAGTGTCGCGAGCAGAAGATCAGGTGATGGATGTGGCGGTGGAGTGCACCATGGTGTCTTGGACAGAATGGTGCCTACTATATGCCGATGGTGGAGTAAGTGGAAGATGTGTTCGGTCGTGGCATCATGCTAGTGTGGCAGAAATGGTGCAGGATGATTATTTGAATGTGGATGCTGCCTGGATGTACAGATACACACGCATGTGTAAGAAGTGCAGGAACAAAAAATGGATCTTGGACAGTAATATTTTAGTAAGTAAGTTCTCCGTGCGACAAAACAGGGCAAGGGTAATCATACACGCCGGAGTCATAAATCAAATGGCATTTGGCCTCCTGTACAACATGTGGACATGCTTTTAAAATCAAATTTCCCCTGTTTTTTTTTCGCCTTTTCTCGGGTGCTGTTACCAAGGATTCAACTACATAATGCGAATTTATATCTTTTTTTTTCTCTGACTTGAATCTTTCACACAATCCGTCACTGTGCCGAAACACATCATTCTGTTCGATCCCTATTATTCTAGACAAATGTTTGTGGTCTAATCTTGGCAGTATCGAACTTACAGTTGGAACGGATGTTATCAGAAAGGAAACTGCTTTGAACAGCTTCCCACTGGATTCTTTCTAACTTATCCACTTGCAGTGTTGCCCATTCCAACCTCATTGTAATGTCCAAAACAGTCTTTTACACATGTCTATTTTCATTTCCTGCAAAAATTGGATTCACCAAGTTCGTGGATTTTGCGTTTGTTTTTTTCTTTCCTCTCTGCCCTCTTCCATTGATAATTCAGAATCTACATAATTGTTATCACGATGACCAATATGGTAAACAGTATCATTTCACACAGTTGTCCGTCCTTGGTCCAAGACCTTTTTCTATGACTGCATACTATTTACTTGCTTTTTGGCATCAGCTGTTTGAAAATATATCGTGGGCTCACTGAATGAATTTCTCTTTGTCAGCGGCACATTTTTTTTTTAAATGCCAATTGATATTGGGATAGTTAATGCTTATTTGTAGCACTGCCCTCTTGTAGTTGCAGGTGGACATTTACCTGCATATGTGTGATGCTATTCCACTTTATCTATTTTGCGTTCGTATTATTCACCGAGTACTGTGATTGCACTCTTTCTACGTCTAAACTCAACCGAAAGAACCTCATTTATTGGCCCATTCAGCATTTCATCCCTTTCACAACTTAAACTGATTATTTAATAACTAATGCAAGTTCTCTTTTTTAAAACCCCCAGTCAACCGTATCTGAAGAATTAACAAGCAGCGATTTTGAGCTGCCTGTTTTACCACTGGTTTAGACAGGATTCAGTAATGGAAAGTTTGTAATTCTGTTTTGTGATTATTTGTGCCCATAACATATCGACCAAATAATCAATGACAGTTTAATTAACGCAGACAATTGCTGGCCTTCCAAACTTAGGCATTCAGACATCAAAATCGTTGCTTTGGCTGTTTCAGCAAAACCCTTGAAGAAATCAGCCAGTCTCTTTCAAATGGTCATGTGGAAAAAAAATACTTCATGTCTGTCTTCCCGTCTTGACACATTCTCCGTTCTGACCGGCAGAACACAAATTCCCTGAAACGTTTTAACACACGATCCATCTTCTTCTGAATATAAAACATATTATGAAGGCAGAGCGAAGTTCAAGAATCAACTTTGTGCATAGTCATGGAAAATCCAAATGAAGGAGTCACATCTTCGGCCCAACTCCCTGACAACTAAATTGATTCTCTGGTCGCAGAGTTGCGCATTTTCACCAAATCACATGCGAAAACAGAAGGTAACAATTCAAACGATAAACGATGATGAAAGATGAAGTTTTCAGATATTTCCTCAGGGCTGCAGCGCGAATCTATATATTTTTATGCATTCCCTGTTGACATACCTGACATGTGTACATTATTCCTTCCATTTGTTCAGGTTGAGTGTTTTTTTTTCCATATAACCCAATTAAGTGATTGTACCACATACTGACGTATTGCAGCCATTGTGGACAGTACCACATTTGTTAAAGCTTTATTACCTTGCAAGTATCTGTCTAATTGACTTCAAATTCCCTATGCTGTGCATATCACACCAATTTTACCTCGAAGTCAATCATGTTTCTCTACTTTTTTGTAGAATGTTGTCAAAACACATTTGTTTTCTGTATTTAAAGAACATGTTAACGTTTGTGAGCAATTGATTGCCCAATTTTGATCTGATCTTTTTTTTCTCTGTTCGTTTCTCTATCACACATTTCCATGAAAGAAACATCGGCATTGTCTGCAGCTGCATCTTTTTTTTCAGGTAAGGCACATGTTCCATGTGTTTGTGTAGCATTGCAAGTTATATCATCGGAATTGTATTGATATTTAAAATGAACATATGTGTCTGTCTCAATCTATAGAACAATGAACATAAGAACGTAAGAAATAGGAGCAGGAGTAGGCCATCTAGCCCTTCGAGCCTGCCCCGCCATTCAATAAGATCATGGCTGATCTGTCGTGGCTCAGTTCCACATTCCCGCCCTCTCCCCATAACCCTTAATCCCCTCTGTTAACAAAAACCCATCAGCCCGCGTCTTAAAAATATTTAGCGAGGTAGCCTCCACCACTTCAACGGGCAGAGAATTCCAGAGATTCACCACCCTTTGAGTGAATAAGTTCTTCCTCAGCTCCGTTCTAAACCACTCCCCCCCCCCCCCTCTTTATCTTGAGGCTGTGACCCCTAGTCCTACTGTCCTTACTGAGCGGGAAGAGTCTCTCCACCTCTATCTTATCCATCCCACTCATAATCTTATACGTCTCAATGAGATCTCCCCTCATTCTTCTAAACTCGAACGAGCACAAGCCTAGTTTATTCAACCTCTCCTCATAGCTCAACCCCCTCAACTCCGATATCAGCCTAGTAAACCTCCTCTGCACTCCCTCCAAGGCCAAAATATCCTTGCGTAAGCACGGCGCCCAAAACTGCACACAGTACTCCAGCTGCGGCCTCACCAATGCCCTATATAGCCGCAGCAAGACCTCCCTACTTTTATATTCAATCCCCCTCGCTATGAAGGCCAGCATCCCATTCGCCTTCCTGACCACCTGCTGCACCTGCAAGCTGGGTTTTTGCGACTCATGCACAAGGACCCCGAGGTTCCTCTGCACCGTCGCCTGCTGCAGTTTTTTGCCACGTAAGTAATAATCCTTCCTACCATTACTCCTATCAAAGTGGACCACCTCCCACTTGCCAACATTAAATTCTATTTGTCAGTTCCTGGCCCATTCGCCCAGCCTATTTGGATCCTTCTGCAGACCCTCCACAACCTCCGCGCAATATGCCGTTCCACCAATCTTGGTGTCATCAGCAAATTTCGACACCATACACTCGGTTCCCTCCTCCAGATCATCTATATAAATGGTAAATAGCTGAAGCCCCAGCACCGACCCCTGGGGCACTCCACTAGTCACCCACCGCCAATCCGAATAGCACCCATTGACCCCCACTCTCTGCCTCCTATTTGACAGCCAATCCTCTATCCACGCTAACACCCTACCCCCAACTCCATGTCCCCTTACCTTCTGCAATAACCCCTGGTGAGGTACCTTGTCAAACGCCTTCTGAAAATCAAGAAAGACCACATCCACCGGCTCTCCTTTATCCACCACCCTAGACACATCCTCATCGAACTCCAATAAATTCGTCAGACACGACTTCTTCTTAACGAAACCATGCTGCGTCTGCTCTATCAAGCAGTTCCCCTCAAGATGCCTCACTATTTCCTCCTTGATGACGGATTCTAACATTTTACCTACAACAGACGTTAAACTAACCGGCCTATAATTCCCTGCGTTTTGCCTGCCACCCTTCTTAAATAACGGCGCAACATTATCCGTTTTCCAATCTTCCGGCACTTCCCCGGAATCCAGCGACGTTTGGAAAATAACCAACAAGGCATCCACTATCACCCCCGCCATTTCTTTCAGAACCCTCGGATACATTCCATCCGGTCCTGGGGACTTGTCCACAATCAGCCCCCTCCAGTCTGTCGAGCACCGCCTCTCTAGTAACAGTAATGTCACTGAGACCCTCCAGTCCTACCACACTTCCATCTCTAACACCCGGCAAATTATTCACGTCCTCCTCCGTGAAGACCGAAACAAAAAACGTATATAGGTAGAATCTCCTTTAAAAATAAACGACAGTGTCACGCCAAGTGTGCGCGAGATTTCTCCTTAAGGGTATTTCTCCATCACAAAATTCTGCTATTTCTAGTTGGCCTGAAGAAGTCGTGGAGCAGGGCGTTTTGGAACACAGGTATTTTCAACAATATTTGTTTTTAATTTAAATTTAAGAAGGAAGATTAGCTCGCAAATTTATCAGGGCATTTTTTTCAAAATACTTACCATCTTTGCATGTTTTAAGTTCTGTGGGGCATCAACAACGGCCAGTGAATACATTGTAAACTTTTTCTGTTATGCCATGTATAATAATCTTACCCCGAAATAACAAGTCTAAATTCAGGTCTGAAATTTGCTGATGGTCCCGAACAGGAGGAACCATAGTTTCAAACCATATACTGCACATGTGCAATAAATCTGACCCCTAGGAATTTCAACAATTTATCATGAAATGTTGGAAATACGTATTGAATAGAAAACAGTCAACGGTAATGGAACACTCCATAATATAAGACATTTTGAGCATGCTAGCAATTCTCTATGGCGCTCAAATATGCATGCCTTGACTCAATTTCACTAACTTAAATGCTTAACCAAATGGAAACTGCATTCTGCCGTCTATTGACAGACACGTTCCTTTATGCCACTGATATTGATGTGGAGTGAAATTCCTTTTTGTTTCGGAAACCCGTCATCAATATTCCAAATTATGTCGCTCAAGGTATTAAAACAATTTGAGATTTTCCAATGCTCAATGTGCAAGGGAATCTATTTCCTCCGAAATATTAACTTTTTTATGGCTTCAAAAATGCAAATTTAATTCATTGCTAATAGCTTTATTTGAGTTATTTGTTTATTTTTAAATGAGAGTATTCTTTGAAGTGTACTCACATACGTTGCGTTCAGGGCTATTTTTTTTGCTATGTGGTCAACAAAAGTAAGGGAACGCTTCATCCCCGATGGCGAGTGCGCTCTGTTCACACGTTGCCTATCGATTTATCATACAATTAAGTGTTTAAATATTTAAAATATTGATCCGTCTTTTTTTTGTCTTGATTCCTGATACCTTTAGTTATCGCAGTTGATCAATATTTTTGCTTGTTCCTGTCTCTGGCAAATGCATCCGTCTCTACGTCTGTCTGTCTTTTTTAAAACAGGTAACAGCATATGCGCATCCCTAGACGCCCCGACCTCCAGACCCCTCAAATGGCCTCTATACATTTCCGAAACAATGTGTGTACATTTCTCTGTTACCTTGAGGTTCCATCGTTCCGAGCAGCACCACAACTCACCCCCACCCTTACGCATCTCCCGCACTTCCCCGAACGCTGAACTTTTCTGTCTATATTTATAATCCAATCTGTCTCTTTCTTCGATTCAATTTCTTAATTGCTAACTCTATCTCATCCATTAGCGTATCTTTTTGAAAGCGAATCAATTTCCCTCAGCTCTGTCTGAGACTTTTGTAATTCTATTGCTGTTTTTATTTCAGCCTCGCTCGCTCCGGACATTGAGAATTCCATCCGAGGGAAATTCAATTTCCATTCCCCCCCCACCCCAGCCCCGCCACCCCCGCTCCGCTCCTCGCCTCCCCACTCCCCCCCCCCACCCCGCCTCCACCCGTCCGCTCTGTTTCCTGTGGCAAGCAAAATCACAAAATTCACTTCATGTTCCTATTTGTCTCTTGCTTTTTACTTTGCAATCTCTCGATTTGCACTCATGTATTGATGTGCTGATCTTACTGTCCGTCAGGACACTCCGGGAATATGAAATGAGAGAATTCCTTCACCCTGTGGTGCGCTCACTGTGAATGTCATCTACCCCTTCATATAATGCTGAACGTCTTATTTTTGAAATGATAAATAATGGCTACCATTGTTTTAATTGGCCAGACAGTTGTTGGACTCTAATATTCAGACAGATAGTGATATATTAAAAAAAAACTTTGGACATTTTTGCAAGAACAATGGCTAAAAGAAACGAACAGTCTACGAATTTAGTGCACAAATACAGCGAATCTCTCTTCCATCATACCGTGTTTGCACTTTGTAAGTTCTGAGGGCCGTAAGAACAATTTAGTTATTGTTTTACCCACATTGTCTGTTGCTATCAATACAGTGCGGAGTCCAGCGAGAGCAAATCGAAAATTAAGGGTCAACTTTGGCAGTGTGTCTGGAAAATCGACGAGAATATGAAGAGCACGAGATGGAATACAGTGCAATGTTGCACAGTTCAACCTAGACTCTGGAATTGATTATTTTCACGGTGAAGTAACAGAAACGTGCAATTCAACAGAAGTAATAGAGTTTAAATTGTTCTGCAATTATCAACAAGCCAGGGACTCTGATTGAAATATTGTCTTCATTACATTGTTACGTAAAATTTGAGGAACTATACCAACCATTGTCTCTTGTGTCAGTAATATAAAATTGGAAGCAAGATAAGCACTATTTTAAACGTACACTTAAAAAAAAAGTGAATGCATGCATAAGTATTTGCAAACTTTTGTGGATTATCTTTCAGCTTCATCAGAAATGCTTCAATCTAAGCACAATCAGTAGCGGGCTCAACAAGACTGGAACTATTATCGTCCAGTTTTACAAAACAAAGGTGGGAATTTGCGCAAGCCTTGGAGCTAACTGTTGCGCCAGGATTTTAAACTATTAATTAAGGACAATGGCAAGTCATTTACCACTGGCCAATGTGGAGGTTTTCAGACGTCGCTGAGATTGTACAACTTGCGTCTTCTGTAATGTTTAGATACAGACTACAATCTCTGTGTGGTACTGATTCACGCAATTTTGCCGCTCACTATGAGTTTCGAATGCACGGTTAATTTTGTTGAGTCGGAAAATTGCTTGTTCGACAAAATGTGAGCTGCATGTGACTTCCTCATATTGCTTGCTGCAGTTTATTGCAGACAACCTGCAAAGCGTTGTACACCTGTTCTGTTTTTGGACATCAAGAAGCTGATTGGCAAAATTCAGAATTGACATGCCTAGTGCAGACTGGATTGGCAGAAAGAAATCTATCTCAAAGTACACATACACGCAGGAAAAAAAAACAGGAGTAGGCAAATCAGACCACCAAGCCTGCTGCATAATTCATTTAGTTCATGTCTGATCCCCCAATTTAACAGTAGGATCCTGCTTCTACGTTTCCCCACGTTCCCCACTGTCCCCCTACCCATACCCCAACATTTATTTAACCCGGCGAGGTGATTCGATGTTTTTTTTTCTCTAATCACAAAACGTTCTGGCTTCAATTCACCTATCTGCAGGGGAATATTTTCTTTCCTTTACCTCAGTTCTAAAAGCCTGTACTCTGGAAAATGTTTAGCCTTCATCTTCAAACTAACACCAGCAGTTCTGGACTCTCCAGCAACATGATCATTCATTCTGAATCTACTCTTCCTACTCTAGGTTGAATTCTGTAAGTTTCCTGGCGATCTTCCCTCACTCTTCCACACTCAAATTAATATTACACTAACAAACTTATACTCTGTTTTAACCTGTCTCCTATGAGTCAGACTCGTAAACCTTCGCAGACAGCGTTCTATAGCAAGGAAATACTGCTGCAGGCAATTCCAAAAGGACTGGAAAACTTTCTCCAGATTTGGAGTGAATTACGAACTGTGTAATTGCAGCAAACTATTGCTAGTCCGCTGCTCAAAGTCTGTCGCTGTATCTATTGTAAAAATGTCATGTGCCTCTTTAGAGCCTGCAGTACCAACGTGCACATTCAGTGAATGATGCGAAAGATCATCACGAAACCTCGCCATGTGTCCAATTCCCTCAAGATGCCACCATTCATATAGGACTCTGTATTCCTATCATTGCCAATGTAGGGATTCTCAGATTTTTCCACAATGTTCTGAACTTGCCCGGCATGTTCTCACTCACATATGTCTAAATCACGGCGATGCATCGCTACAACGGTCTTATGGCTCATCCTCCAACTCAACGTGGTATCTTGTGCAAATTTGGAGATAATACGTATTGTTCCATCTTGCAAATCATTAATGAATAATGCGAATATTTGGGGTCCTAGTACAGATCCAGCAGCACTCACTTCTCACTGACCTGCAATCGAAAATTAGTGCATTTATACCTACATTTAGCTTCTAATTTGCGAAGCAGCATTAACTCCATTGTAATAAACTACCACCAATCAGAAGCGAGTTCTCATTGTATCATGCCCTGTTACGTTAGGCCTTGCGAAAAGACCTTTGATCGTCTCGAGAAAAATACATCCACCCGTTATCCATGGTTAACAATATTAATTCCATCCTGGGCCAATTGCAATGCACTTATCAATTATTTTTGCCCTTTGTAAACTCATGTTGACATTTTTAAAATTGTCTTCGTTCTTTCCAAATGCTGAGCTAAATGATCCTTAATTATGAACTCCTGCAAGGCCCACAGAACATGCGTTATGTTTGGCGATCTATTTTTCTCTTTTTCTTTCTCACTATTTCCCTTTTTTTATTTAGCAAGCTGACATTAGCAAAATTCCGACATGCAGGTACCGTTCCAGAATCCTATGAATTTTGCAATATGAACAATTTTGGATCTATTATTTCCAGGGCATTTTTTTTTAAATTACTCGGGGATGAAGGTTATGAGTTGCTGGAGATTTACTCACCTTTGGTCCAAACAATTTCCCCAAAACAATGTTTCATCAAATAGTGATTTCAACAAGTTCTGCAGTATTTTTCTCCCCTCAGGACATGAGTATATTATTTATGCCTTCAATTTCCAAGATAGAAGCAAAACACAACTTAATTTTCTGAGATTTCTTTTTAAATCTCCCCGTTATGGACTTGCCGTATTTGACTTCCATCAATTTCCACGTTTCATACGTAAAGAACAATTTAGAATCAGTTTCCTTTTTGTCCTTTAGCTTACGTACATATTCTATCGTTCCTTCTTTTCCTTTGCTGAATTTTCAAATACTGTCAATCATCAGTTCTATTTACATTTTCCAATTATCTGACGAATACAAATTCTAACTCCTAACCGTCTGTATACCAGTCCAAAATTAGATCATCGATTGTATGCAGAATCCGACCAATTATGCATTCATTTTTGTCATTTCCTTTGCTCACATATTTCTTTGGAACCAAGATGTACGCATACACTTGAATTTTACAGATTTGTTTTTCTTTTAAAGGGTATTTTTTTTCACCTTATACGCACTGGTTCTAGTTTTATGTTGCTAAACGTTGTATTTTATGTTCCAACGCGTTCCATCCGTTAGTAACACGTACCTTACTATGTTGATTTCCGCCCAGCAAGCTCTCTAATTTCAACCACCTCTCTGCCTGCCTCTGTCTCTCTCTTTCTCTCGCTGGTCTGTTTCCCTTTTGGCTAAAACATACCTCGGCAGACAGACTCTAGCACATGCACACAAACATGCTTCTAAATGAATATTAAGAATATAGAGACAAACATTCAAGTCAACTCCAGTTCTACGAACGATGATGAGACTTTCGGTGAACTGGATTTTTTGGAAAAAAATACTTACAGTCCGTTCTAATAATCTTGTGAAATTGATCCCTTCGAGATAGCGCTATATATACAATTCACTGTGTATTGCTCTTTTTATTCGCTTCCGCTCATCAGTGCAAATTTTGAAGAATTATGCGAAATTTACACTACTCCATGACGTTATTCCGGGAGTGGTGTGTGTGTGTGTGTGTGTGTGTGTGTGTGTGTGTGTGTGTGTGTGTGTGTGTGTGTGTGTGTGTGTGTGTGTGTGTGTGTGTGTGTGTTGGGGGGAGGAGGGTGTTAATTCATGCTATTGCAATTATTTTGGAGTTACTAATAACTATGAAAAGAGTCTATGGAAAGTAGATTCTTTGCACACGTATTATATAAATCCATGGCGAAACATTCTACTTAGATCAAATATTTTTCAGACTTCATGAAATTGTGTACTGGGGACGCACCCTGGCAGCTTCATGCCACCTTATTCAAAGACTACAATACTTAATTTGGCTGTAGGGGTTTTGTGTGATATAGAACAACAGTAACAGACTAGTATCATTTCCCCTAAGATCTGAAGTTACACAAGAAGTTTGACCTTTTCAATCTTGCTCTCGTCTGTAATGTGGACCTCAGGTTAAATCTCATTCTGGTCAAAAGGGAGAGTTGCACAATGTCTTTTTCGGGTTGCAGTGGCTTTATAATTATATTTTGTCAATGACATTGTGCCATCATATCTTCTGCATATCGCATTAAGTTATTATGACTTATAACTGCAGCAGATGAAATATTGATCAGCAATGAAAGTTAACAGTAAATAACAGAGTGATTTACGCATTTTCTTTACTAAATCAGCCTTTCATTTATGCATATACCTCACCACTCTTTTACCAGACAATTATAGTAGAGACACCGAAAGGTGTGCACGGGCCTCACCAGAGCAAAAACGTAAACGTTTTGGACTATATGTATACTGCGTGATGTATGCTGCCTTTGGAGAATCTTACTGCGCAATTCAAGATGATAACTCGAAGAGACATTGGGAGTGGTTTTGTTCAAGCAGCTGATTTTGAATTGATAAGTTCATTTGAGGTGGAAGCATTGGAGACGGTACAGATTACGTTCAGAAGGATGTTGCCTGGTCTGGATGGCCTTAGCTATGAGGAGAGGTTGGATAAACTCGTTTTGTTTTTTTCTCACTGGAACGACGGACGTTGAGGGGTTACTTGACAGAGGTCTACACGATTATGAGTGCCATCGACAGACTGGATAGTCAGATGTCCTTTCTTGAGGTAGAAAAGTCAAGTACTCAGGGACATAGGCTTTTGATGTGAGAGGTTACAATGTGTTTGTGGGGAAAAAAATGGATTTTTTTTTCAGTTTCGATCTCAGAAATCAAAATTGAGCATGCAGAAAAAAAACTATATCTGTGCAATAATGTATGCATGTTAAATTTCTACTATGATTAACGGCTTCAATATAACTTCGTTATTTAGGTTCTGCCGGGGAGATGCATCCACAGATTATATATTGGATATAATTGAAGTTTCGTTCCTTAAACGTTTTCTTGATGTATACCAGCATTATATGTTGCCTCCAAACTTATCAATACGATTTTAGAGCTGAAGATTAATAAACGTAGCCGACTTCCATCATGTGTTTGTAGATTTTATTACATGTGTTTGAACCAAGAGAAACAAACAATCTTGCATCAATCCTTCAAAGTTTTTACCTGAGAATTTATTAACGGCAGGAACTCTCAACACAAAGGAAATATCCTATCTTTGTTTTGACTTTTCTTTTCAATAAAAAGTTTACGCGATGTATTTCTCTCAAACTCATTACCACTATGGCTAACTGTATAGAGAAAAATAAAAGGACAAATAAAGTGACAGCACGGGAACAAGCTCTGTGGCCTTCCAATCCTGCAGGGATCATAATGCCTGCCTAAACTAAAACCATGTGCACTTGCGCAGTCTGTATGCTTCCATTCTCAGGTTATCATGCAGTCGTCTGGTTGCCCTTCTAATGCCGCTCTCGAACCTGCTCGTATCAGCTCCCCAGGCAGCGTGTTCGACACATTAACCATTCTTTGTCTAAAAAGTAACATCTTACCTCGCACCTCTGCCCTTAACTCATCCTCAACATCTAAAATCCATGTTACTTTTCATTTGATTTTCTCACACTCCCGCGTGCACACACACACGGCTTCACCTACTTGACATGCATTCGATAATAAATTTGCGTAAACTTCAAAGAAATGAGCATTTCTCTTAGATATGTTTCTCCATCGTTGGGTGTACTGCTATCCATGTAATATCTACTTGCCTCGGAATTAGGTTATCTATATTACAAACTGAACTTGCCCTAGCTGTGAACACAAACTATCAACGACCTATCGGTATAGTGCAGAAGATTAAGTTCGATTTTCTTTTTATGTATATTTCAGCAAGGATGCGTATTCACCGGTGGAAAAACATGATTTTAAACATTTGCTTTCAAATTCGTGATATGTTTTCCATTGTTCTAAATGCGCCTTACTTCCCGAACACGATCACCAAGTTGCCTATCGCCTTCCACTTTCCGTAGCTCGCTCGCTCTGTGACGATTGCCAAACATCCTCGCCTCGTTGTCTACCAGATAAAGCTTTGCATTGATCTGCATTTAGAAACTGATTTCACATCTTCGCTCAGATCCAAAATATAGATCTACGGCCATAATTAATGATCAGCACCCTGATGATGGTGAGGAATGGCTGGAGATTACATTTTCGTCCTCACTTTCATCGCATCCCCTATATCAATCTGCAGTCATTCAGATACATATTTTGGAGGTTTTGTCATGAACGTTTGCCACAATCAAATAGTCATTGACGAATTGGCACATGTCTGTTTCTGGGTTTATACCTAAATTATCGTCTTGGCATTTTGTGTGTGCTGTGTGGCATAAGAAAAATCTTGACTAATAAGCCTATGTCCGTAAGAATTCCAGCATTGACGTGCAAGTCCTTTCGGCCCATCGCATATGAGCCGCACACAATCTGACCTCGGTTCTACCCCCTTGTCACCAAACATTTACGAGACAATTTAGCATGGGCAATCTACCTAACCCGCAAATCTTTAGACTATGGGATGAAATCCGAACAACTGGATGAAAACTGCGCAGTCAAGCGGGGACAATGCAAATTCCACAAAGACAGTGACCCAATGCGGGAATCGAACTGCTGTTCTTGGCTCTGTAAGGCAGAACTGCTAACCACTGCGCTCCCGTGGCGCCTGTTATTACAGGGAAAACGTGTTCAGTTTGAGCAAAAACATAATTCCGACTGAACATTGCCCATCGGGAAAAGCGAAGAAAAGCGTCGATTAAAAAAAAACAATGCATCGTCATAAAGTGTGCATATATCATCAGCCAAATGTCTGATTTCGTAACTGAAAGAAAACCGACAAAATGAAAAGCATCCAAAGTGAAAAAAAACATGGATTGTTGACATTTTTATCAGGCCAGTATTTTTAAATTCCATGTGCAAATTATGAATGCACTCTTCGTTATTCCAATGAGCTATTTTTCGGTAGTTCATTTCTCCAAGGAAGATTATTTGACGCGGTCTGCATCACACTTCCTCATACGTTTTCAAAGTACTCTGTCTCTGTCCTTATATTTTTTTTCGAAGCGCTGCTCCTGCTGAGGTCTCAGAAATGTCGTGCTACCAATAAAACTGCTGACTTTAAATTGGTGTTGTGGGACTTCTTGCTGCATCAAAAGGAGCGTTACGGGTTGCAAAAACAGTGCCATTGAATACAGTGGCCGCACATAAAGCCGGAGATCCGGGAAGGGAGAAGGCCGTGGAGAGGGCGTGGGGGGTGTGGGCGACAACGGAATTTCGTACCCGACCTGTAAGTGGGGCAAAGGAAAACACGCATCAGTCAAGGACGTGTGGGACGTAAGGTGTGCGCTTCACCAAAATGCGAGACAAGAACTTCTGATAAATTTTGTGGTACTGCGCCTTTCGGAAGCATCAAGGGACGAAAATCGTTGTTGATGGGCAAAGACCTCTCCGGTTATTAGAGGTTTCCAGTCGGCAGCGGGTTTCACACTCAGTTGAGCACCTTACGGCTCGAACATAGAAGTTCCTGGACAATGCGGCTTAGGGGGAAAATAAAAATATATTTCCGCGGAAAGCGAGAGCCGCTCCCAGTAAGATGGCAGAAAGCTCAGATGTAGGTATTTCTAGACAGCGACACTCTGGAACAAAAAGAAAACGACAGATACTTGGAGGAACAGATTGGCAACTTGTTAATTAACTGAAAAAAAGTGTTATTCGGCGGTCTGCAACACCCTCGTGCGGTCTTGCAGAGTATGTCTGCAGGTAATCCAGCTTTAAAATTTTGAATGTAAGATATCTTAACAGAAACAGTAGTGACTGAGTCTGGTACATTAATATAAAACAAAGTGATGGAGCAAGTGTATGGCTCAGACGCCCTCGAGCCCGAAGAGCAAGCTTGGCGGATAGGGCAAGAGAAATAACAGCGCGAATTAGCGGCTGTTATTTCAGATTTAATGAAGGGAAACTGCCTCTGCAGAGAGACATGTAGCAAGCAGTTGGCAATGGCTGGCCAGGAAAGAACCAGAAATTTCCCCACGGGGAGGATGGTGACAAATTAAATATATCTCACATTTTTGGGAGAATTGAATGCAGTAAACATCGACAGGGAAAGGTCATCAGCGGAAATCTTTCAGGCAGGCAATATGTCCCCCTTCCACTGATTTTTTTTTTGCCCTTGTTCCTGTAGCGCTCATTCAAGCTGTAGTGAAAACTACTGCAACATCGAATATAGCCCCGCGTGCATCTTCTCCACAGTTGTCACTGACGGTGGCCGAGAAGCTGCTATGTATTGATAAGTTAGGTCAGTTACGTCATAAACTTCAGATTTCTTTTTGAGGGGCGGCACCATGGATAGATTAAAATAAGTTCATATTTTAATTCTAGAGGACGTAAGTTTAATAGTGAATGACAAGCTAGCTGAACCAGTGTGGCAAATGCTGCCCAAAGACTTAAAAGTGAATTGTTGAATGACTGTGATATATGACGATTTCAATAGAAAATATGAATTGTTCCTTTGGGCAAAAGGGCGAGCTATAGGTAGAGGCACAAGAATTGTCTAAGGTCACATGAATTGAAGACGTCCCGAAAGAATCTATAGGACAATAGAGAGAAAGAAATTTCAGGCGTAACGTAGGCAATGCGTGGGTCAAGGTTTTTGTGAAAGATGGTGATTTGTTTTTTGACTAGATGACTGTCGGATTTAGTCTGCCCTTGTCTCTATTTATAAATATGGGTCTCCCGACAGGAAGTAATACAGGGAAGTTATGAGTTGGGCAATGAAAGCGAACGCTAATTATCAGAAAAATCACAAACTAACCCCGGTACACATTGACAGCCAAGATGTAAAACTAGAACTGCTGTGTCTTTACAAAGGAAATACTTTTTGCTATAAATTGCCACACTAAACCAACAGAAAATATCCAAAGTCACAAAACACTTTACAATAATTTCCAAGGGTTAATTCATGATAAAAAAAATGGTGAAGTGGGGATTTAAGGAAGGACAGTGTCCTATTGGGGCGGAAGCATCTCCAAGGATCAACCCCAGAATCCCTCACGAATGTGGCAACTACCACAGTCTGCATTTCGGATGACGGTACTTGAATTTCAGAAGTTGTCGGATCAAACATGTCAATTACGGTCCCTTGAGATCCTGAATTATGATCGTTGGTTGTACGTGAAAGAAGTATCACGAGGCCAAACTCCTGTCGTGTGGGTTCGCCCTGAGCCATATGCACCTAGAGCGGATTTCAATGTACAGCCAATTACTGAAAGCATTTCAAAGCGTAACTGGGGAAATCCAGGCAACGTTATTTTGAAAGACCGCTACACTGTAGATTGAGGGCGGTGGTGGACATTTCCATCAATGAATACGTTCAACAGAGGAATGATTGATTTTGTTTTATGAATAAATTTGCTAGAACAATCGTGAAAGATTATTTATGCTAATGAATATATTATAAAGTGATATATGTTTTGCAAATGTAATTGATGATGTCAGAAGAAGTGATGCAATAGCAACTACTTGACCGAATTGGTAGAGTGGAAGGGGATGGGAAAATTTGGTTATACAGTACCCTCAGGTTTGGACCGAACACAAACAGGATTGGGGATGTTAGCTATTCCTCCAGTATCGATTCACAGAGGAGCCGGTCCTCTGAATAAACAATATCCTTTTAAGCCCGAAGCGATGGAGACGTTTAAAAACATTACCGCAGATATGAAAAAAAAACAACAAATGATGACAACATTTATTTCACCCGTTTGGCCGGATACGAAACTGGTTGGCACCTCTCGATCAACTCATGATTTCACAGTTTTAAAGCGCCGCACATCTCGAGAGCTCTCCACAGTGGCCAACCTAGCTACTACCCTGAATCCATTGGAATGGGATAGACGAAATATACAGTACTACACCTAGCTAATTGTTTCTAGTAGATTCCTATAAGTGGGACCACTAATGGTGTGGTGGCATTTTCTGAACTGGTAGAACATTAAGGCATTGACAGAATAATAAGCGTTAAGTTAAATGTCTCTTAAAATTAGTTTCTGAACTAATAAAAAACTATTTGCACATATGAGATTCAGTAATTGATTAAAACAAAGGATTATGATTTCAAAGCACATATGTTGATGTTTTGAATTCACTGTTACTGAGTTGAAGGAATATTGTTCACTTTAGTGAAAAAAAATACCGCAAGACATCCTCGTTGAAGCCATTGGCAAAACCATATTTTGAGTGAATGTTTGGGCCTTGGAAGCATACAAATTTTATCAGTAAAATTTCGGATGGGAGAACATTTGGAACACTTTATTATATTTCATGAATATCTGTTTTTTCACTATCCAGACGGGATGGATTCGTACCCAGAACTGGTGTCACCATTGAAGCAGGTTAAGCAGTGACTTTTAAGGGAACCCACGAGAAAGTTTACTTGGAATCAAGGCTGAGGGTCACTTGTCACTTGGTAACTAGGGTATGTGGTTAAACAAGAGAGGTGTCAGTTTCCGGATTTCACGCATTTATAAAGTATCATTGTGATAAGGGGTGGAGTTAGATTAGCAACATTATTTTGGCACATATTGTTACTGATTTTGCTATCCTGAAGCCGATTGTTTTAAAGTTACTCGAAGTTGGGTAAGGTAGAAAATATATATTATTGATCTGATTTGATTTTATATGTTACATTCATCAGCGAGAATTTGCTGCTCTATATTTTGCTGCTGATTAAGCCTTTGATGGATTCTGGTGGCTGTTGGCTTAAATATATTTACGTCTTTATACAGAAATACATTACATCTTTTGTCGAACCTTTGAGTAGTAAGGGTCTCCTCAGATACTCAACAACAATCCCTATTGCCGATGGCCATATGTTTTAATTTGCATTTACAGTTAGGCACGAACATTATGCTTGGCCCCGTCTGCCAAAGGGATAGCACAACAGTCCAGCAATTTCTAATCAGCACCTGGCACAGATAATAGATCTCTTATACTGCACAGGAACAACGTTACCCAATACGTGGATAACATTTTCATAGCGTCAGACAGTTCAATAAGGCATTGCGTAGACTTACACAGACTGATTCAAACGATACAAGAGTCCGGCTTCAAGCTAAGTCACATAAAGTTTCAGTTGGGTGCTAGAATAAGTGACATACTTAGGACATGTCATAACTCGATGAAAATCAAATGATCCCAGAAAATTCATTGAATGACGTCTTTGTCTGCAAAGGCGGAGTGCAGTAAATGGTGTCAGCAAAGTAAGAGGACTTTTCTTTTTAATTACTGCAGCAATTTTATGGAATAGTATGCGCTTTTTAAACCATTGCTGGGTTTAATCAGAGGAGGAGAAAATATAAAGTTGGGAGCGTGGGAGCTTTCTCCAACTTAAAGTAAGTTGTGGCAGGCACTAAGCCATTAAACATTTTCTGTCAAGGAGTTCTACTCTTCCCAACTAAATCTGGTTGCAGTGGTATGTCTCCAAGTTCTAGAACAGTTGTTTGCGCCAAGTGCGCAGTAATTGTTTCTGAGCTGCTTAAAACAGGCAGATATATATTCCTCCATAGTTCCCGCACAGTTTTCCAGTTGCGTGGAGATGGACGTTTGAAGGGAGCGTCTAATGGAAGATGATGAACATGGGAAGCAAACCATTTGCCAGGGGACAGGCATGCAGGAATCATTAAGAGATATAGGAGACAACTCTACAGGAGGACTGACAGTGCAGGGAATGGAGCAAAATTTGTTCCCGAAATGATAGAATGTTCAACAGACGTTTTATCAGAAGAATAGCTCGCAAGGGAAATTAACGTGTATTTAAATGGAGTTAATACATATCTTCGGGAGAACGATGCTTACCATGGACACTTGTAAGT
Organism: Carcharhinus amblyrhynchos; assembly: GCF_965287045.1. Classification (NCBI taxonomy): domain Eukaryota; kingdom Metazoa; phylum Chordata; class Chondrichthyes; order Carcharhiniformes; family Carcharhinidae; genus Carcharhinus; species Carcharhinus amblyrhynchos. The sequence continues at coordinate 65,562,295 of NC_137339.1, read as the reverse complement.
GATGAGTGAAGGAAGCACGATGGGCGTTTGAGATGGCGGGAGTGAAGATGTTTACTGATCGTCATCACATCATTGTGCAAATTAAGCTTGTTGTGGCGAAACACATAGATAATCTGGAAAATGTATTTATTGTTGGGGAAAATGAAGTTTACATTATAAATCTGTATCTGGCTGAGTCAGATTCTGGACAACTACTCGTGGGGAAATTTAATAAAGGGTAAGGGGATGTTGTTGATTAAGGAAATAAGCGAGTGTATGAGATGATCATACTTGGGACCATTATACAGATGGAAATTGCGCATGAATTACGACAACTTTGAAAAGATGGGTTCAGACATGTTTCAGCTGTAGTTGACAGAGTGTGAAGGCAAAATGCTACTTTAGCGCTAGGAAGGAAGTGTCCAGTGGCAGTCCACAGGGAAATGTGCTGGGCCTCTTATTTCGCATTAATTTAAACGGCATAGATGACTATCGGTGTGGGGGAGGGGTAAAGGGGAGAATGGTTAGTAAGTTTGCTAATGACACAAATGCCGTCGAGGTGAGTAATATTGAAGTGTATTTACAGCTTTATAGCGACGTGATGAAGCAAATGGGCAGGTCAGTGGCTGATAGAATTTACAACTGAAATGTGTGTACTGATACAGTTTGCAATGAGAATTTTGATAAGGAAGTATTCGATGAATGGCATGACACTCAGAAATTCTGTTGAACAAAGAATCCTTAACGTATTTGTCCATAACCATCTGCAAATGAAAGGGAATGATAGAAGAGTGTTAAAAACTAATATCAGACACTTGAATTTACCATTTTTTTTTCCAGATGTATAATAATTTGATGAAGCCACGGTTAGTTTAATTTGCATAGTTCTGGTCGGCATATTATAGAAATGATGCGGTTGCACGGAATCCGTCTGGAATGAAACGTTTCAGTTATGAGGAGAATCTGTAAAGTCTTGAATAGTTTTTGTTTGAGTGTAGAAGACGGAGCATCGAGCTGATGGCAATGCATAAGGGCCAGGGATTGACTGAACATGGAGCAGCTGTGCATCTCACTTGAAGGGCCAGTCAGGAGGAGCCACAGGTTTCAGGCGAAGTCCAGAGCATTTGGGAGTGATGCTGGAAGGGCTGTGATGGTGTGGGATGCATTGAAGGTGGGTTGTAGTGAGGAGTTGCCCCACAACTTCAGTTCTTATGAACTTAAACAGTGCAATTGCGTTCCCTCCAGTACCGTGTTACGTTAAGTTCTTAGAGTTAAATATACTTCAGTTAAATCAACCCTCGCTTTTCTGCATTCAAATACACATAACAACATAGTTTGGTTTTACCAAATTGACACTATTCTCCCCTGAATCTGGCTAAGTCAGGGGTTCTATTTGTAGACACGCAGGGTAGAATAGGTGTAGGGTGATGCGGCGGCGCGGGCTTGTTGGGCCGAAGGGCCTGTTTCCCGTGCTGGGTTGTTCTTTGTTCTTTCTTTGTTCTTTGTAACATAGGAAACAGGAGCAGGAGTAGGCCATCTAGCTCCTCGAGCCTGCCCCGCCATTCAATAAGATCATGGCTGATCTGAAGTGGCTCAGTTCCACTTTCCCGCTTTCTCCTCATAAACCCTAATTCCCTTACCTGCCGAACACCTATCTACTCGTGTCTTAAATATATTTAGCGAGGTAGCCTCTACCACTTCAACGGGCAGAGAATTCCAGAGATTCACCACCCATTGACTGAAGAAGTTCCTCCTCAACTCCGTTCTAAACTGCACCTCCCTCCCCGCCCCACCTTGAGGCTGTGCCCTCTCGTCCTGCTGTCCTTTCTGAGCGGGAAGGATCTCTCTACTTCTACCCTAGCCATCCTTTTCATTATCTTATACGCCTCTATAAGATCCCCCCTCATCCTTCTAAACTCCAACGAGTACAGACCCAGTCTATTTATCTCTCTTCATAGTACAACCCCCTCATCTCCGGTATCAGCCTCGTGAACCTTCTCTGCATTCCCTCCAAGGCCAAAATATCCTTGCGCAAGTGCGGCGACCAAAACTGCACACAGTACTCCAGCTGCGCCCTCACCAGTGCCTGTACAGTTGCAGCAAGACCTCCCTGCTTTTATATTCTGTCCCCCTCGCTATAAAGGCCAACATCCCATTTGCCTAACTCTATTCTAACTAACTCTATTCTAATCACCATGTCCACAAGGCACAACCGTTTATTCCAGGCACGAAACTGGTAAATTAAAAGATTTGTGTGCTTCCTCATTACCATTCATCAAAAAGAAAAATCAAGACTGCATGACATTGGATATGGGGTTTCACAGATGTCATTTACGCTGGAGGAAGCATTATTATTTGCATTTTTAAAAAGTTCATAATGAAAATTATGTTTCCCATTACAATTGCATGATATGGCTGCAAAATGCATTGCCATTTGAATCATACACAAGTGAACTAATATTATCCTGCACATCGGAATTCGGCTGCCGTTCGCAGTTTAAGAGCCAATTCTCGACTTATTGTTCCTGCTAAAGGAAACAACTCGAATATTTCCCCAAAAATACTCCATCGGGCGCACATCTTGTCCACTAACTTAACCATTTCCATCTAACTACAAGCTACTCTTATCATTGAAAAAAAAAACATTGTTCTAACTATGTTTCGGCCTCTGCAAATTTATCTGCGAGGTCAACATTCCCCTTATCATATTCAGTGATGAACATTCTAAGAAGGTTGAGGCCCAAGCAGTGTAGGGTTCCACCAGTCAACATAAAACAGCGAACCGTTAATTGATACACTCGGTATTCTGACATTTAGCCTACCTTATATCTCGATGACCATATTAAACTACGAAGAAGTATTTTCTTTGCCACTGTTTGGAGTTAATGTCATCTTATGAGTCTCTTCCGAGAAATCCATTTGCAATGCATCTGACTCCCCTTAACTATCAAAACATTTTTCTCTTTAAATTAATGCAAATAAATCAATTAAGCTAGAATTTCCGTTCGTAAATCCATGAAGATTTTAGCCGATCTCTCTATTTTTTTTCCCCAATGCCCTGCTTGATTCTCTTTAATAATCGGCTCGAACAACTCTCCACTCCATGTACAGGAAAATACTGAATTACGTTGAGGAAAGCCAGAGGATTTTGCTTTAATGCCCACGAGAATCTGAAGGCTGCAAGCTACATGCAGAAGTTTGTAAAGAATGCATTTACAATGATGTATTAATCTGACGTGTTATTGAACACAAAAGCAGAGATTCGAATATTGAGACAAATTTGCTTTGGTCACAGTTGGAAAGTTGTATGCATCGTCGGCAGGTTTCAAAAAGGACATTCTTGTTCTGGAGCGAATGCCCAGAAGCTTTCCAGGAATGTCGAACAATTGTACGATTTATTTCCTCCAGCTTAGGCGTCCATTTCAATGTGGACATAACTCGAATTACTTCGCAATGGAAATTACGATGTAGGACTTTCGAAAACTCATTTTGGTCAGCCAGAGATCTACAGGCTCCTGGAATTCTAACTCTGCATTGTAACTTGGCGTTTCAAACGCTCATCGCAGTTAAAAGGTTTGCTGGAACTTCATCGAAAGTGCTATAACCCGGGCTGTACAACAACGGTTGTTATGTCGAAACTGCTGATAAATTTGTTTCCATATTTTTTGAAATCACCTTAATGACCGACGGCAGCAGCACACAATACCCATTGTTCTTTGGTTCTTGTAAAGGAAACTAACTATAATTTCCAGTTATCGGTTTCCTGAGTTTTTTTTTGTACTATTGGTGTTATATTTGCCACAATAACGTCGGATGCCACTTTTTTTTCCAGCATCTACGGAATGTTGAAAACTTGATATCACATAATCTCGCACTTGAATTCAACCCATGCTCAGGCCTTTAAATTAAATGAGTTTGGATCCGTTGATCTGACAACACGCAGTTTCATTTATCAGTGTGTTTGCGCATTTGTAGCATATATGGGATTTTGTAAAATAATACGAGAGTATCTAGTGCTTCATTGATGCCATTTTTTAATAACATGCCGCGAAAACCATGTGCATCTAGTGATTTGTCTGGCCGCATTTCCGATGCGGCTGGGCCCCCTTCCTCCCGTTTGCTATTTCAACAAGTACCACTCTCAGGTCAAAGACACGATTTGCAGGTATCAGTGGAATATCGATGCACGATCTATATGAATTAAGAAAAAAAAGTGTTTGTTGTTCCTTCATTCATTTTATTATTATCGAAGCTTGAGTTAAAATCCCTCCCCTCCGCCTCCTGAAGTACTCACACATAATTCACGTCTGTGATCAATTTGAGGTCGGTCCTGTTTCTTGAATAGGTGCCGCGTTTTAGTACTTTGTTTTCGCACTCGATTGGACGACTTCATTGACGCGTTGTTTTGACGAATTTCAGCAGATCAGATTTCAATTACCTTATTTGTTTTAAGAGCTGCGAATTCAGTCAACTGTGTACTGCCCCTGTTAATCAAACAAATATGGCGCAGGCGACACAGCTGTTAACACTGCTGCCTCACAGCGCCAGGCATTTGGATACGATTCCTGGCTTGGCTCACTTTTGGGCGAGAGTCTGCATGTTCTCCCATGTGTGCGATGATTTCCTCTGTATGTTTCGGCTTCCTCCCACAGCCCGAATTGTGTGTTGGTTAGGTGGATTGTTCATGGCCTCCGTGTACCCGATCTGTATGTGGCGACGAAGGATTTGTTCATAGTATTTTCGTTGCACTGTTGATGCAAGTCGAATTGTTACAGTAATAAATTGGCTTTATTTGTTTTTTTTATATAATGATTTAACCTCTCATGTATACTATTTCCTTTCTTGACTTCGTCAGGCAATTTGATGGGAGTTTTTTAAAAAAAATCTAAAATCCACGTAGGCAATAAAGCCGGGAGTCCCTGCAGAATAGATGTATAATTAGTCAGAGATTAACATAATTTAGTTCAACCACAACATACGCCAGCAACTAAGTGTTCCCTGACCCAACACAAAAATAAACCAAAACGCACACGATACAATTAATCCGGTTGATTGACGCAGCACAATATCGACCCTATGAAGTTAATGCGTGCGGCCGAACGGCTGTTCAAAACACAAGGCATAAAGTTCGATCACCATTAGGAAATATATGTCAACGAAATTCACTGAACTAGTTGTCGTTCACGAAATTTAACAGTTGTTATTGTAAGAAATTCCAAGCTCCATGAATGCGTTACAAATTTCTTTAGGGAGAACCATGAAAATAAGATAATATGAAATGATGTAGGCATTGCAAATACGACACCATGAATTGACTGACATCTTCAGAAAGATAATGGCTCACTTCTTTTTTTATTGTTCAAAATTACGCACAGAAACTTTCTCCTCATAATATGCAATAACACCAATCCCGAGACTCCCAAGCACCAAACATTTCCATTTAAAAAATGCCAAAAGTGATTAGATGTTGGTTTAAATTGAATCATTCTTGTCAATATGTCCTTTTTTTTCTTGCGCGCTATACAGACAGAGCACGCGGTTCATAGAGAAGGAAACGTGAACGTGCAGAGTGTAATGTTACAGTCACAGCTGGGGTGGGGAGAAAGATCAATTCATGCAAGGTATGTCCATTCAAAATCTGACGGCAAGAGGAACAAACTTCTCTTGAGTTGGTTGGTACGTGACCTCAAACTTTTGTGCCATTTTCCCGATGGATGAAAGTGGAAGGGACAATATCCAACCTGCATGGGGTCCTTACTCATGCTGGTTGCTTTGTCGTGGCAGTGGGAAGAGGAGACAGAGTTAATGGATGGGAGGCTGTTTTGCGTAATACATTGGGCTACATTCACGAATTTTTGTAGTTTCTTGCAGTCTTGGACAAGCTAGGAACCATACCTAGCTGTGATATCGCCAGAAAGAATGCTTTCGATGATGCACTTGTAAAAGTTGGTGAAAGTCGTAGCTGACATGCCGGATTTGTTTCGCTTTCTGAGGAAGTCGAAGCGTTGGTGGGTTTTCTGAGTTGCAGCGTAGGAATGGGGAGCGGGGGAGGCGAGGGGTTGGGGTGGGGGGGGGGGGGGCGGTCTGGGACTGGTTACTGGTGATCTGGACACCTAAAAACTTGACGCTCTTGAAACTTCCATTTCGTCCCCTTAGATTTATGGAGGCTTCCTGAAACCGACGGCAATCTTTGTTTTATTGATGGTGAGGGAGAGTTTTTGTCGCCACCGATCCTTGATCTTATCCTTGAACTGTCTCGCCATTATTTGAAATCTGACCCAAAACGTTGCTGTCTTCAGCGAACTTGAAAATCGAGTTAGAGGGAAGATAGACCATACAGTCATAGGTGTAAAAGCACTGAGGATTACGGAAATGAGAACACAGCCTTGTGGGCACCGGTGTTGAGAATGATCGTGCAGGAGGTGTTATTGCCTATCCTTAATTTTGGTGAGTTAGAAAGTTCATAATCCGTTCGCAGAGGGAGGATTCGAGACCCAGGACACAGAGTTTCGAGAATTGCTCCGTGGGAGTAATGGTGTTGAAGGCTGAACTGCAGTCATTAATTCGGAGGCTGACATTGGTGTTTTTGATTTCTTGCATTTCAGGGTTAAGTGCAGACCAATGACATAGCCCCTGCTGTGGACCTGTTGCAGTGGCAAGTAATATGTACTGAATCCATACAGCGTAGGAGGCTGGAATTGATTCATACCATGACTGAATTTTCGAAGCAATTCGGAATGATAAATGACAGCCACCGGACGACAGTGATTAAGGCACGTTCCTTGGATTTTCTTAGATCTGCTTCAAGTGGATAGGGACCTCAGATTGTTGTAAAGAGAGGTTAAAGTTGTCTGCGAATAAACCGGCCAGCTGATCCACGCAAAATCTGAGTGCCGGTCTGGGTACATCACCTGGGTCAATCGCTTTTCATGGGTTAACCTTCAAGAAAGCTTCTCTGGCATCTAGACTGGTAACCCCAGAATCAGTTTCACCCAAGATTTCCAGGGTGGAGGGCATGTTCTCATTTACCTCTTGCTCAAAACGGGCCTAGAGTGCGCTGAACTTATCAGGGCGGCGTGTGTTGAAGCCGTTGATTTTGCATGCCTTCGTCTTGCGGCCTGTTATGTCTTGAAGACCTTGAAACATTCGGCGGGGCTGGTCTACCAAGCCTGGGAGTGTAGTTTGTCGCGGCACAGTGTTTTGACATCCGGGTGGGATGTACCCCAGGTTATTGTGGGAGGTGAGGGAAGTGATTGCAGAACACCCAGCGATGATCTTTGTATCGTCGATGGAGACGGGAGAGGTTCCGGAGGATTGGAGGATTGCGGATGTGGTTCCTATTTTCAAGAAAGGGAACAGGGATCGCCCGGGAAATTACCGACCGGTGAGTCTGACCTCAGTGGTTGGTAAGTTGATGAAGAGTATTCTGAGGGACAAGATTTATGAGCATTTAGAGAAGTTTAGAATGATCAGAAGTAGTCAGCACGGCTTTGTCAAGTGCAGATCATGCCTTACGAGCCGAATTGAGTCCTTTGAAAATGTGACTGAACACATTGACGAAGGAAGAGCGGTGGACGTGGTTTACATGGACTTCAGCAAGGCGTTTGATAATGTCCCCCTGCAAGACTTCTTGAGAAGGTGAGAGGGCATGGGATCCAAGGGGCATTGGCCTTGTGGATCCAGAACTGGCTTGCCTGCAGGAGGCAGAAAGTGGTTGTGGATGGGTCTTTTTCTACATGGAGGTCAGTCACCAGTAGAGTGCCCCAGGGATCTGTTCTGGGACCCTTGCTGTTTGTCATTTTCATAATTGACCTAGATGAGGAAGTGGAGGGATGGGTTAGTAAGTTCGCCGACAATACGAAGATTGGTGGTGTTGTGGATAGTCTGGAGGGATTTCAGAAGTTGCAGCGTGACATAGATAGGATGCAAGACTGGGCGGAGAAGTGGCAGATGGACTTCAACGCAGATAAACGTGCAGTGGTCCATTTTGGCAGGACCGACGGGATGCAGGAGCACAATATCAAGAGTAGGAGTCTTTGCTGGGTTGAAGAGCAGAAGGATCTTGGGGTCCGGGGTCCATAGGACTCTTAAATCGGCCTCGCAGGTGGAGGATGTGGTCAAGAAGGCATATGGTGTGCTGGCCTTCATTAAACGGTTGATTAAGTTTTGGAGTTGGGAGGTAATGCTGCAACTTTATCGGACACTTGTCAGACCCCACTTGGAGCGCTGTGCGCAGTTCTGGTCGCCTCACTGCAGGAAGGATGTGGACGCTATTGAGAGGGTGCAGAGGAGATTTACAAAGATGCTGCCTGGATTGTGAGGCATGCCTGATGAAGATAGGTTGAGGGAGCTTGGTCCCTTCTCCCTGGAGAGACAAAGGTTGAGAGGCGACCTGATAGAGGTTTATAAAATGTCGAGAGGAATAGATAGGGTGGATTCTCGGAGGCTATGTCCCAGGGCTGAAATGGTCGCTACGAGAGGACACAGGTTTAAGGTACTGGGAAGCAAGAACGGAGGGGATGTTCGGGGTAAGTTTTTCACTCAGAGGGTGGTGAGTGAGTGGAATCGGCTGCAGTTGGTGGTGGTAGAGGTAAACTCGCAGGGGTCTTTTAAATGACTTCTGCATGGGCATATGGGATCTAATGGGATTGGAAGTTACAGATTATTCTATGGCTTGGTAGCTATAGTTGTGATCGGCGCAACCTGTGGGCCGAAGAGCCTATTTGTGCTGTAGTGTTCTATGTTCGATGTTCTATCTTTGATGGATCTTCTTTGTTCATATTTGGCTTTCTTGAATAGGCCAGGGTCTCCTCATTTGAAAACTTCAGACCTGGATTTCAGCAAGCAATGGATATCCCTGACCATCCATGGTTTTCAGTTGGGAAAATGCGGATTTGATTCTTCCAAAAAAAAGTCAAATCAATTAATGTAATGGTGTACTCGGTCAGGCTAGTAGCATGGTTTTTATTTAAATACTGACGAGTTCATTGGCTCCAAGCGATCCCGTAGGAGATTGTCCGATTCCTCACACCAACATTGCACGACTTTCTTTGATGGATTCTCCCGCTTCAGTTTTGCTTGTAAGCCAGAAGCAGGAGCAAATCTTGTGGTCGTATTGTGCCCTGACATACTTCAACTAAATCTACCACCACTGTTCAAAACTCAAGTGGAAACCAACGCAACTACTTGAAGAAAACAGGGATCAATCAGTTCGTAAACTCCCTCTAAACTGTATTCAACATCGTTGCATCCTCGCTTAAATACCAAAGACAAAACTGCACAAAAAAGTTCGAGATCAAGTTTCAAAGTTATGTTGCATTCCTGAAAAATTGTCTTACTGTGATTACCATTCCAATCATAAGAGCATTATCCCATGGATTACATATTCCATGAGATGTGTATATTCAGTTATTTCCTCGCTTATGCACGAGAATTCCTGGATCTCACTGCACCTCTAACTTCTAGGTTACTCAGAATTTAAGCAATGCTCATGTTATACTCTTGCTGGAAATGTTCACTGTCTCCCGTTTTACCGCAACATGCCCTAGTTCCAGGTTTTACATAACCATTCACGTAACCAAACTCTGAATGTCACTGAGCGTCTACAGCCATCTTCAGTAAAGGCTTTCCTTCTTGTACTGTTTTCTCCTACTTCCTGTGCAGCTGAAGTCAATTCTGTTCTTATGTATTTCAGTGATTCAAGTTGTAAACAAGCTATAAAGCATGTTGGGTCTCCCTCTGTAAACTGTTGGCCATCAGACAAAGTCGTATTTCTGTATATATTATGTAATTTGGCAGTCAACCAAAAGTTTTTATCGATTAAATTGTTACCCCCGACAGCAGGAGCTTGTGTGAACAAATGAATGTAAGTGGCATTTGTTGAATAATTCTTCCAATTAGCATCTACTGGCTTCCCTCCACTCAGTGCCTACTTAGGTACGTCAGTGAATACTATAAAATGTTTGAATATGATTATCCGTTCGCAACGGAAATCTGAGCTTTTCCATAATAGTTTGTGTTTTTTTACAAGCTTACAAGGACAACATGTTGACGAACAAATTTAGCACATTCCCAACAGCAGTAACTGAACCAATGACCCAACAGTTTCCTGTACACAGCGCCATTGAGTTCACGAGTAGGCGGTTTGTATTTGCCAGTTTCAACGGAGCCAGGAACTTTAGACATTTACAGAATTTCGCTGGTTTTGCATAAGCACACTTACGCTCGCATGGGAACGAATTACAACAGCACCTATAATATCAGCCGCATCGTGCAAACAAAAACACCTATGTCTTTTTCCCTTGTGATTGCAGTAACTATCGTTTTGCTTATACTAATACCAAAGTAACAGGCTCGAGAGGTTTCGCAATCTAACGATATATATATATATATATTAAACATTCCAAATTGAAATAAACATTTAAGTTCCCGGAGCAGATAACGTCGCCGCTGAGGCAGCGGCTCAGGCTTAAATCATAAAACACATTCATTTTCCATTGCCCCCGTTCGTTGTGTGACTGGCTTGCTGACATGGATGTGAGGATGGGGCGTTGGGGAAGGCAGATCTTCTTCATGTTCTCTTCCCACTTAAAAGGGAGACAAACGGCGACTGTGTAAATGATTGGAACTTAACTTGGAGTTAAAACAACTGAACTCGTGTATGGCTATGTCTAAAAGTACAATCATATTCAGGCATGCATGTAACCATTCATGGGGGTATCTGTGTGTTGACGCGAGCATGCTTTTTAATCTCTAAAATATCGCTTTCAAATGAAATGACAAGATGTCCACATACATTTGATCAGACTTTGCCAGCCTGCTCGGAGAAATTAGTCTGCACTGTATTCTGACATATCAAAATGATAGAGCGTTGACAATCAGACAACTGCAAAGAAGAGAGCAAAGCAATGCTGGATGGTTTTCACCTGAATGCTGGGTGTTCATATGTAAGACTGAGTATCTCAAGGTGTAGCAAGATACATGAATGCATTTATTGTTGCCTTCACGAAAACAAATGTTGAGGGATGTGCAGAAATGGCAACTTAGGTACATCATCTTTAGGCAACGCACAGCAGTGAGTTAAAAGGTAAGTGGCACATAGCTGTGAATTAATAAGTCAATTATTACAATAAAGAGAATAATTATCTTGGATGGATCTTCAAACACCTTTTTCGGGTAGAAATCCACAATATAAAATAGACTGTCACACTGTTTGGATTGAATTGTTTGCCCTCAACGCGCCTATCAGCGATAGAGGGTCAATTAAGGAAAACATTCCACAGAGGTGATGACGAGAAATAATAATGCAGTTGCAACAGTGAATTCAAAAATTTCCAAAATAAATTGGGAGAGAATGATCTTAGGGTTTGTCACAGATTTTTGCACCAACATGTGAAAGGCAATAGGATTGTGCACAGCTCGACCTGTTTCTGAGGAAAGGAGACGGCCAAGTGATCAAAGTGTCAGTTTGGGAGCAGTTCAGTTGTTGCAACGAAAACTTGGTACGATTCATCTTTGGTATGGGCAGCAAGAAAGACAATCTACATAACAAAGTATTGAATTAAGGGAAGGGATATTTTATTGTAACATGGCAGAGGAATCATTACTGCTCTGCACGATTGTCCGTGAAGATCAGTCCAAAAATAACTTAGTACAGTTACTTCTGGTTATGTCCACAGTGGTGCAATGGGTGCATTCAGGAATGATCTGTGTATAGTACAGGCCACAAATATGCTCTTTATAGGAAAAGTAGGATTAAACATTTCAGGGAACGCTGGATTACGTGCAATATTTAACGCTGTTTCAAGAACAGGAGCAAAATTTTTAGTGAGTCCGAAGGGAGCAAGTGTGCTATGAACCAAGTAAATAGTGGAAGCGCAAGAGGGACCTTTCAAAAAAAAAGTAGAAAAGTAGAAAAAAAATGAGGAAGGACTCGGGAAAACAATTAATAACATTAAAATGAAGACACAAACCCGGTAAAGTGTCAGGCTCATTAGGAACACGAAGAAATAATATGTGTGTCAATCCGCAAAACTTCTCTCCGTGTGAAATGAGTATTTATCTTCGGTCGTCACGCTGGACAAGAACGACGGAGATACAGAATTCAGGAAACATATTTATGAGGAACCTCCCATAGGGAATGTGGAAGCATTGGCGGCCCTGACGGATTTAAAACTTAATAGCTCAGGCCCCACATTAAATGCATCACATATCGCTTAGTGAGAAAGGAAATTGCAGGGGGGGTATGACAGACCTTTTCAGTTGCTCTTTCTCCAGAGGGGAAGATCTAGGCAACTGGAGGGCGGTTCATGTGCGTCTGCTTCTCAAAATGTTTGTAAAGATGAGTAAGGAATTTATTGACATTTTATGTCCATGTCAGTGGCAGGGAGACTATTGGGGTCAATTCTAAATGGGATGATAAACTTCCAATTGGAAATTCTAGTAAGTTTAATAAGCACAGACGGCATGCCTTTCTGAGAAGAAGGTCCTACCTAACAAATTTGGTAAAATTTTACGAAATGTGATGTATGTGCGAAGGAGAGAAGTTCAGTTGTTCCAATTTATATGCATGTTAGCAAAGATTTTGGCAAAGTCTCACATGGGAAATTCGTTTCGAAAATTAAAGTTAATAGGCGTCAACGAAAATTTGCGAGATGTCTCCACAACTGGCTTAATGATTTAATAAAGTGAGTAGTGAAAGCATTTTCTACACGGGTGTGCTTCTAAGTCTGCATCCATTCTTAAACCAAGGTAGATATCAGCGATCCTAATATATTTCTATGAGCATTCGCCGCTGCAATCCAAACTATAGGTTTATATAAATGTATCAGGTGTAACTGCAAAACGGAGCCTCATACCAGCCGTGAAAGCTTTGATAGATTTGCATTTAGAGGGTGTTTTTAACTGTGATTACAAAACTAATTTTGGTACGCATGCATTTTTAATGTGGAAGCCAGCCCTATGGAAATGTAAGTGACCCGATTTCACATTCATCCGACTGTCCTCCATGAATGGTTACTACCTCAGTGTTTGATTCAACTCTGTGTACTCAAGTGAATAAATATCCGCTTTTGTAGACTTTTTCGATGCGATTGTTTACTTGCATTATCCAAATTTTTCAATCAAATCAAAAGGCTGGGGAGCAAGTGGCAATGCTTTTCTCATGCAGGCGTTTTGTGCAATTTTCCCCGCCCATCAACCACTGCCCCCCCCCCCCCCCACCCCCACCCACCCCATCACCCCGCACCACCGCCACTGCGTTATTACATTGAAAGCTTCAGCAAACCAGGCTAGCAACGAACAATTAGCCTTAAGCAAACAGTGAACTCATCATCTTCCCCCTAGCTGTGCAGAAATATTTTGTGCATGCCATGACAAGTCATAACATGCGATATTTTCTGTCGTTCTACCAATATCCTTTATAAATCGGAGTATCGGGTATAAAAGTTGGAGTGTTCTGGTAAGGTGATATAAAGCATTGGTGAGGCCGAATTTACAGTATTGTGTACAGTTTTGGTCACCTAGTTACAGGAAGGATGTAAATAAGGTTGAAAGAATGCAGAGAAGGTTCACAAGGATGTTGGCGGGACTTGAGAAGCTGAGTTACGGAGATAAATTGAACAGGTAAGGACTTTATTCCCTGGAGCATAGAAGAATGAGGGGAGATTTGATAGAGGTGAATGCGACTTTGATGGGTATAGATAGGATGATTGCAAGAAGGCTTTTTCCACTGAGGCTAGGGGAGAGAAAAAAATCAGAGGACATGGGTTAAAGGTGAAAGGAAAAAAGTTTAAGGGGAATATTGGGGGTGTGGCTTCTTCACGCAGAGAGTGGTGAGAGTGTGGAGTGTGCTGCGGGATAAAACGGTTAATGCGGGGTCACTTTCAACATTTAAGAAAAAACTTGGATGGGTTCATGGATGAGCGGGGTATGGAGGGATATGGTTCAACTGCAGGTCAGTGGGACTAAGCAAAACACGATTCGGCACAGGCAAGAATGTCCAAAAGGCTTGTTTCTGAGCTGTAATTTTTTTATCTATTGTTTTTCCTGCTCGCTCTAGGCCGTAGACCATTCTAATTATGGGGTTGGGGGTGAGAACATAGAATATGGAACATTAAACAGTATAGCATAGTACAGACCCTTCGGCCCTCGATGTTGTGCCGATCTATGCCCGAACCCAAGATCAAGCTATCCCACTCCCATATTATTCTGTTCCATTTGCTGACCCACAATCGCTTGGAAGTTTCTAAACTGTCCAACTCCACGATCACAGCGTACTGTGCATCCCACACACCAACCACTCTCTGAGTAAAGAATGCACCTGGGACATCCCGCCTATATCTCCCAACATGAACCTTATATTTATGTCCCCTAGTAACAGATACATTCATACGAGGAAATAGTCTCTGAACGTCCACTCTATCCATCCCCTCATCATCTTGTAAACGTGTTAATTCACCTCTCATTCTCCTCCGCTCCAGAGAGAAACGTCCCAGCTCCCTCATTCTTTCCTCATAAGACCATCTCTCCAAACCAGGCAGCATCCAGGAAAATCTCCTCTGCACTCCCTTCAATGTGTTCTCGCCAAGGTCCTGTACATTTGTAACATAATCTCGTGACACTTAAATTCAAACCCCCAATTAATAAATGCTCACACACTCTAAGCCTTCTTCACAACTCTATCCACTTGAATGGGAACCTTCAGAGATCTGTCGAGGTGAACACCGAGATCTTTCTGTTCCTCCACATTCCTCAGTACCCTGCCGTTCACCCTGTAATCTGCATTCAAGTTTGTCCTACCAAAATGAGTCACCTCACTTTTATTAGGGTTAAACTCCCTCTGCCACTTTTCGGCCCAGATCTGCATCCCATCACTGTCTCTTTGCAGCCTACAAGAGCCCTTCACCTCATTCATTACTCCACCAATCTTGGTGCCATCAGCAAAGTTACTAACCCACCCTTCAGCCCCCCCTCTTCCAAGTCATTGACACAAATCACAAATAGAAAAATCGGACTTTGAAAGAGAGCTCGTTGAAGCCACCTGCAGTAGCAGGAATCTGACAGCTCTGTGTCTGTCTGACCTTTGCGGTCTGCATGGAAAATCTGCAGAATTGGATATTTGCACATTCATATTAGCTCCCCCTAATGGCTGCGTGGCGATTTATAACCAGCTCAGTGCCTTCAACACCTCGAAGCATTCCGGAACACTTATTCAGTGACTAACTGTATAAGAAGAGCAGCGAAAACTCAAGCAAAAACAAGATCCGAAACTCTTCCATTTTCAGGCCAGCTACACACTTAGAATTAATCTCGTGAATTCCGGCCGTAGACGGATTCAGAACCCATCTTTAATCCAAGGTCACCGTTACAAAATAGCATTGAACTTCGTGGCTTTCCAGGACAGTCAACACAGACCCAGGATATGATGTCAAAACACACACAAAAAAACACATTCTGACAGCTTGTATCATGTATGGAGGCCTTTGTTTTTCCCACTGAATGTAATGCCACAACATTTTCGCCAACATATTACTAAGAGATCGCCATCAGAACAGCACAACTCATGGGTCACCATCTTTCAAAGGCTCTGTGCAGACTCATTTGCGTTTCAAATATAAATGGCTGCAAATGATTTCAATCGGTATTTGCAAACATCACAAAGTAAATTTGATTGTGAGTCCTTTAAAATTATATGCACTTTAAAAACTATATACTTTTAAAAGACGACAGATTCCAACCACAAGTGGAATTAAATGCTTCGAGTAAAAAAAAAGTCAGTTCATCATCGGATTCTCTTCGTTTCCCGGTTCCACTGTAATTCGAACTACTTTTTCAGAGGAACATCAGAGGAACCGAAGCACTGACGACCCCCTTTTACTAAGGTCCACGTTTACTGCAGGATTTGACGCTTTGCTCAGGCAAAAACACCTATTTTGAATTCGTGATGGATGAAAGTGCGCCAACTGGAAGACACCAAACGAAGCAACGAACCCGCATTTTCTAAACTAAAATATTAATCCGTATATCAGCAGAAACATTCTATACGACCGACGCCATTTCTCATCATTAGCCCACCCGACCAAGGTAATGGTGCTTTCTTACCCTATACGCATTCAGTTCGTCGCCATTATACGCTTACTATAAGATGGGAAATTAAGCGTTAACAAAACTGTTGTCCTCGAACGATTGTGTGAAATATAAGCTTCCCTCAAAGATGCTCACAAATCGATACGGACAACAGATAAAATGTTCGGCTTCAGTCCTGAACCCTGATTATATTGACATCAATATATTCGGTCCCTGCAGAAAAATATGTAGCTAAACACGTAACAGTCGTTATCGTTCGTCACACTCTCCTGAAACCAGACAGAGATCCATAAAAGTGTTGATTATTTTCTTACCTTCTTGCAACTTTTTTTTCTCTGTGGACATGGCAACAGATTAATGGTTATTATGCACACTTTGCATTTTGTTAGCAACAAGATAAAGATGCGAAAAATAACAACATTTAAATCAAAACAAAACATCAGCGGGACCATAAATGGAATCATCGAATCATATGCTGCAGAAGGTTGAAAACGTTTGCATACTGAGTTGTTCCGCCTTGAAATCAATAACAGGACATCGCAACAAGAAGAAATATGCAACGAAATTGCTCAAAAATGCACAGCACCTTCATGATAGGTCTGCTTCATTCATGGGAATGACTCATGGTATGATGCAATGATGTAGGTTAACGCATAGGCGATTAAAAAATAGCAGAAATCAAACACTGTTTCTGCAGGGATGAAATAAATTGCAAAAAAAATCCAAATTCTTTGTTCAAAGTATGAATTAATATTCGAAACACAATCATAGACATTATTAATTAAATATCTGACGAGAGAATGACATGAGTATCTGGAATTTTGACAAATTGAACATTAATTTGAGTGATGCAGATGTTATCGATCCCGTCGCAGCAACAACAATTTTCATTCAGGAAAGATGCACCACTGACGTCCATCAGTTTGCTTCCTAGATTGATGTGAGATAATAATTGTCACTTGTGGAAATTACTTTCAGAGCACCTGACATATAGAACACGGAGCTCGAGTTTCTTTTTCTAAACGCTTATATGGTGGTCGTCAGGGAAATCGTAAGATTTCCGCTTCGGTGTACCTCGTATTGTGTACAAGCATAAAGAATCAAGAACATTTGCCTCCAAGGGCTCGAGCATGCATAAAAAGCCGTAAACAAATGCAAGCGTCAATTTTGAGAAGTTGAATCGAAATATATTTGATGGATGTATAATATCACTGAAAAGAGCTATACACCTTAGAAGTATTTGTGACTTCTTGTTTGGAAAACAGCTGAATGATTGAGTACTCTGGGAATTGAGACCACCTCCTGCTTTCAGTTCAAAATATTCTGAAGTGATTTATATTGAATGAAAATGGTTAAAACAGAATGCTTCTGCTAAGCGGATCAGTATAACAACTGTAGAAGCAATATCCGAGGCACTTGGTTAAATTCTTTGGCTGAAAAAATAATGATAAAAAAAAAATCTTCTGTTAGTAGTAATGGGCCATGTGGAAGAGTAA
Source organism: Carcharhinus amblyrhynchos (assembly GCF_965287045.1). Classification (NCBI taxonomy): domain Eukaryota; kingdom Metazoa; phylum Chordata; class Chondrichthyes; order Carcharhiniformes; family Carcharhinidae; genus Carcharhinus; species Carcharhinus amblyrhynchos. The sequence goes on along the minus strand of NC_137339.1, from coordinate 65,544,734 downwards.
CTTTGTCGAACTCAGGCAGCTAGTAGAGCTTGCTGATCAAAACAAATTATTTCAGTGAACAAAATGTTTTCCTAAATAACATAAGAATCAAAGTCAGAGAACATGATACTTGGCCAAAAAGGAAGGAATGGAAGAGAAGGTGGAACTAAAAGTTCGAAAGAGTATTATGCTTACAATACAGACACATACAACACATAGTACTGTTGCACACGCTGTATGACGAATGTTATATCCTTCTTTTGTAATTAATTAGGCCAGGCAAAGTCTGTTTTCAGGGAATTGGAATGCAATCCGTTTGGAGTGGTGAAACATAAGGAATCTAATATTAAATTAGATAGAGTAGAATATGAAAAAAAAACGTAAGATCATTACACAGAATGGAAAACTAAAATATATTCGGATTGGAAGGATTTTTGGAAATAAGGGCACAACTTGTTCAGCAGCAGTTTGAACCTATTTTGGTTGATATACTTATGCACTGTGAAGGAAACACTTGTTTTCACACTTCTGGAACGAAATGTTTGAGCATGGCCCTATTACTATAAATAATAGAACAATTAATCTCTAACATGCCTAGAAAATGTACGCATTTGTTGTCCAGATAGAATGTTACAGGAACGAATTTCAATCAGTGCTGTTCATAGATAATGTAGCAGTATTTATCTAGCGAAAGTGCAATTTAAAGAAGACGTTAGCTGATAGCTAGGCATATTGATGAACGTAGGCGTTCAAATTATCTTAGTGCAATGTGATAGTGTATTCAAAATTGCAGTAATGCCGCCAGTAGTTTAACAGTCTTTCGATATTCACATCACAGAAAAAAAAATGCAGTTTCATAATCCTGGACTGTTCTTTGATTGTTTCTTAACTATATCAATGTGAGTAAGATGAAACAGGTGGACGGGAAGACGTATGTAACGTATTTTAAGGGCAATGAGAAGCAATTAACTTGCTCCATCTTTAGTGGGATTGATGAAGATGAAGTTAAAGGAAATAATGAAACTGATGTGTTTCGTTCAAAAAGCGAGGCTGTATTTCAACAAGGTAATGAAACATGAAACAAATTTGGCAACCCGTGCACCAGTGTATTTGATATTTGCGTATTGATGTATTCCTTAATATCTTGCATGGCCAATCAAGGTGTACGTATGTTCATTCATGTGGCAATGCGCAAAGATTTTTTACATTGTAGTAAGGAAGAAGATTGACAAATTACTTCGAGGAAAAGCAGCTGAAAGTCAATTAGGTGCACATATAGTAATACGAATACAGAGACAGTCCCATTGCCCTTTGTGACACACAAATGCAATTGTGTGAAAAGAATTTGCACGTCAACAAAACCATAAACTGTAATGAGACATGCACTTCAACTTTTTGCCCCAGCTTCTCATGAACTTTCCAAGAACGGTTCAAAAGATTGTGTTGGACCACTTCTGACGAATGAAAAACAACAACAACAACAACAACAATTTCCGCGCATGGATGCGTCCATTACAACTGCTGAATGCACGCCTTTAAGCGGAATTACGCTGAAGACAGTTGTGGAAGAATTTTATGATTTGTTACCAGTTGGGTTCCAATAAAAAAAATACTATCAGCCCAAGGGGAAAAAAAAGTCAGATTTTTTTTCAGGATGTCATGAATTACCTAAAGATCATATAATATAATGCAGCGACACATCATCCGAGGCCCAAATGGACAATAAGGGAGATGATACCAATTGTTTAAGAACGATGCTGAGAGCGTATAGTCTGAGATGCTCACAACATTAGGATAACCACACATTTTAACATTTGCCCTGAACTCCTTCAGTATCTGCCCGTGACAGAAAATATTCAAAGCGGTAGCCTCAACTGCTACAGTGGACAGGAAATTCCACGGATTCAAAAACTCTACATGAAGCCGTCTCTCAACAACAAATTCCTGAATCTTACACTGAGGTCATGCCCCCCGATTTCCAATTTCACCGGCCTGTTGATGCAAAGTCTATGACTCTATTTTTCATCTTGCCTTCATAATCTTACATGTTGCTATGACATTTCCCCCCAATCTTCTGAATTCTGATAAGAATAATCCCATTCTACACGGTCTCGCCTCATAAAGCAAATTTCTCAACTCCTGACTCAACCGAGTGATTTGATCTGCACCACCTCCAATGGAAATATATTATTTTTCAATTAAGGAGACCAAAACTGTACACAGTAGTCCCACTGTAGCGTCACTAACACCTTGAATAACGGGAACATAACCTCCCAGTTTTTAAACTCCATTTCGCTAGCAATGAGGGACAAAATTCCATATCCCTCCTTAATTACCTGCTTCACCTGCAAATCAGCTTTTTCGCGATGCATGCACAAGCTTACCCCGATCCGTCTGCATAGCAGGCCGACTACATTTTTTTTATTATTCAATAATAGTCCTTTTTGTAGCAATTATAATAAAATGGATGAGCTTATTTTTACTAACACTGAATTAAATCCGCCATGGCCTTGCACATTCCCTTAGACGATCTATATTCCAGCGCTTACTTTCCGTGTCCTCTGCGCAGTTTGTTGTACCATTCACCATAGTGCCATCTGCGGATTTTGACATGCTACACGTGTTCCCAACTCCAGGTCATTTATGTAATTTGTAAATAATTATTGCACCACCACGGATTCCTGAGTCTCAACACTCGTCACTGATCTCCAACCAGGAAACGCCCATTTACTCGCTCATTTTGCATTCTGTTCGTTAAACAATCCACGCTAATACATCACCTGCAACACCGTGCACGTTTCTCTTACGCAACACACTTCTGTGCGGCATGTTGTCAAATGTCTTCTGGAAATACAGATGCAGGTTCCAATTTTGCAACGCACAAGTAATGTCCTCTGAGATTACCACTAGATTAGACAACATGAACTGCCTTTCACGAATCCATGTTGTGCCTTCCTAACAGGAAATTTTATATACAAATGTCGTGTCGTTTCCTCACTGATGGTAGTTTCGAAGAATTCCCTATTACTGAAGCTAAGCTAACCGGCTTATATTTTCCCTTCCTTTGTTTTCCTCTTTTCTCAAACAGTGATTTCACATTTGCTGTTTGGCAATCTGCGGAAACCACTCCAGATTCCTACTCGCGTATTTACTATTTCCCCTATCACCTATTTTATTACGTAGGAATGTATTCCCTCAGGGCGAGCAGACCTGTCTATCTTTAGCGCCATTAGCTTGCCTAACAATACCTCTTCAGTGGTATTGATAGCTGCTAGATCCGCAACTGCCATTGCTTTCTTGTCATCAATTTTTAGTATTTTGTTTGTGTTTTCCACTGTGAAGACGGACATAAATACCTATTCAAAGCCTTGGCTATTTCCTCATTTCCAGCTGTCACATCCCACTTCTCGTCCTCTGAAGGACAAACGTTTACTGTAGCCTTTCTTTTTGTTTTATGTATTTGCAGAAAATTTAGCTGTCTTTTGTTTTAATATTCTGTGTTGGTTTTTCCCTCAAAATCTATATCACTTGTTTTTGTTTTGGCTTTCGGGTGGTCTTCAAAATTGTCCCAATTATTTATTTCCCATTAATATTTGCAACCTTGTAAGTATTTCTTTCAAATTGATGCCCTCTTTTAATTCCATAGACATCTGCGGATGATCATCTCTACTTCTGCATTTCATTCTAATAACTGGTATATACATTTGCTGAGCACTGTGAACAATCTTTCTGAAAGTCTTGCACTGTTCTTCTAATGCCTCACTATAACTTTTTTTTTGTCTCGTATTCTACAGTAGCCAATTCCTCCTTCATCCCATTGTCGTCTCCTCGTTAAGCACAAGACATGTTACCTTCTCACTCTCCATCTGCATTTTTAATTCAGCCATATTTTGATAGTTCCTTGCGAGAGGATCCTGAATCGTGAGCACATTAATTACTCCTGCCACCTTACATAGGGCCAGATGTAGGTTAGCTTGCTCCTTCGTATGTTCCCGTATATACTTGTCAAAGAAGCTATTGTGGAGACATTCTATGAACTTTGCCTCATGTTTCTCTTGGCCGACCTGTTTTTATCAATGTACATTTAGATGGCAATCCTCCATGATAATTCTTATGTCTTATTTAAACTTATCAGTTATTTCTTTGATTATTTCTCGTCCCGTCGTTATTTTTGGTGGCCTGTAGGCTACTCCTATGACTTACTTCTTCTCCTTATTATTTCTTATTTCACCGGAGTGGATTCAACACTTTTTCTACAGGATCTATGTCATCCCTCGCTGCCGCCCCGATGTCATCCTTAAATATCAGAGCTTCACCAATTCCTATCTGTCTATCCGAACAATCTGATGCTTATTGACATTTCACACCCAACCCTGTCCAGCCTGTAACTATTTCTTTGTAATAATCACCAGATCATACTCTTCCACAACGATTTGTAGTGTCAAATTATTTGCTTTTCTTTTCAAATGCTACGGACATTCAGATAAAGTGCAGTTCGTTTTTGTGCCTTAGTTTTGAATCTCAATACCATTTTTAATAACACGTTCAGTATTCTCCTTTCTTTTATTTTTCTTTCCCTGATATTCAATTCAGTTGAAACCTACTCCATTCTAGCCCACTGTTTGATTTTTATTAACAGTTATACAATGCACAGTTTTACTCTTCCTTTCCCCCTAACTGGATTCATCTGCGGGACAGAAATTCGTGATCCAACTAACTTTATTTTTATTTTTATCATCAATGCCAATTTCATGGTTGCTGTTGAAAATAGATGTTGTACCCCAGGCCCGTGTTAATAAAATGCAAATGCCGCAGTTTTCATGACGGTATTTAAAACTGTTTTGCAGACCAATAATCTGTACCATGGACACTATTGAAGTGAGATACAAGCGAGCCATGCAGAGCGCGGTTGTTTTGTTCCTGTTTGATGATTTACATATTTTTGTTTTCCCTGTCACTGAATAATCATGCATACATGTATGTGCCTCCCAAAACATGTCTGGACATCGATCTCGTTTTATAGTTTGTATTGTCTTCGTTCTGTTCGCATTCCACATCCAATTGTTAATGGACACGTTAAACCTCGCCTGGTTCCTGACGAACATCCGCTTTGTCTTCTCTCTCGCTCTTCTTTCGATATCGCTGCTTGAACAACTCCATTTATTCCCACGAAAACTGCTACACATGAGTTAGAAAGAAAAAGCTTTTTATTCTTTCTTGGATTCTGTGTCTCTTCATTAAAACGTTATTCCTGTTCCGGCTAGTTTGAAGTCTTTGTCGCCTTTTGTTCCATCGCGTAATTATTTGATAGCTTACTTCGCTTCGTTAATGGATGTCCCTGCATTCTGTTCCGAAAAAAAACAATCAAACGATTTCGCTTCCAGCATCGGTTCAGTCGATTGTCGTTTGCCATGTAACCCCATGTGATGACTAAACGTGTTTGCTCGCAGGAAATCGGTCGAGCTTCTGTTCTAGGCTACGGTATTCCAGATCCACAACTTCGTTGACTCTTAAAAAAAACAGTGATCAGTCAAAAAAAGTGGGCAAGCCTGCACACCGTATACCGTCCATGTGAATAGATTGGACATAATGAATTTTCTCAAACTCACATTAGGGCACGGGACCCCAGTGTTATTTAAACCTGCTGGAGTGTGACTCTTGACGGGGTTCCACAAACTTCTCACAGTTATCCAGATGAACAAAAACATGCAACTATCGTGGTTATCTTACTGAAATGACGCAGAAAACACTGCGGAAATTGGGTAGAGGTTTCCTAATTGCCCACCAGAAGAAAGTTATTTTCGAGCACCCTCCTCAATCGCGTCTTCCCAGAGCTGGTGTGTACCTTCCATAATTTCACTGTGGCTACCGCCGAACAAGAGGCAAAGTGCTTGTGACCGTCAGCATCAGAGCCACCAAAGTCTCAATCCGCGTGCAAACTGGCGTAAAACACGGCTACAACATTATAGTAACCCTCCGCTACATCTTCCTCGCTGTAACACTCCAACCCATTGCCTTGGAGTTCACAGTTTGAGTGGAACTAATCTGGCGGGCAAGCAGAAAACTGTTCGAACCAACTGTCCAGAACAAAGGCCAACTCCACTGCAGGCATCGAGCTTTATTACGTAGAATACGCTTGTGTATGTCTGCATTCAGAGTTCGAGTTACAAAGTCAAAGGTGATGCAGTCAACAAGCGGAGTGATAGAATTGTCCTCAGACAAAATTTTGGAAAAACAGAAAAAAAATCTCGAAGCCCGCTTTTGCAAAAGGAAAATTTTCCCTAATAGTTAACGTGAACGATGAGCCCCTGGACAACGTGGATGGTTTTCTATACCTGAGGCGCCCACTCTTGACACGGTCTGACATCAGGTTGAAAGCCAACAGTAAGTTAAGCATACCGGTGAGGTTTCTGGGCTCCTGAAGAACAAGGAGTGCGAAGAGCAAGCCGCCAAATGTAGAACCAATCTCATGGCGTATAGACCAGCCGTAGTCCACACCTACATGTATGTGGAGGAAATGTGGACAATGTACAGAATACACATCAAATATCTGGAAAATTATCCTTTAAATTCGCCCAAGTTACCGACAGGTTAGGCGCACACACGTGAGCGTTCTCTCTCCATCCAGTATCCGCAGAAAAGTCGGGTTTCTCAGGTGGACTTATTGCGCAGTGGGGCCAATAGTCCGAATGATTGATTGTCGGCTGCTGAACCAGGTTTGCCACAATGCCCAGGTGGATAACAGAGGAAGCGGTATAAGCTCTATCAAGGCCTCCCCAAATAAAAGCATCCCAACGGACACGAGAATCATTTCGAATATAACTCACGAAATGGAGAACAACTGTGAAGTCGTTATTTAACGTCCTTTGTAACATACTCTCAAGGACATCTAACTTTATCAACGCAAGATTATATGCCAAATAAGATTCATGTTTTGGCAAACATTTTCAGCCTCGTTTAGCAAATGGACACTTCATCTTTCTACCCTGCTCTTTTCTTTAATGGGGCATATTTTCAATGAATACCGCTGAGTCGACATGTTACCATAAAATTGTTAACAATACAGTAAACACAACGCACACTTTGTTTGAAAGGTAACATCCGTACGTTTGCTACAGAGTGTGGCATATTTTGCCCAATTATGTGGATTGCTACCATTGTTATCCTTGTATCAAAACTATTCATTAACATTATGGGGAATATTTCAAACAATTCCGGGTCAATGGACTAATTGTGAGCACTGAGAAGACGGTTTATATGCCCTTGCTGAATTAATTTTTCATCCATCATGTTTGATCTGTTCAGTTTAGCGACTAGTGCTTGAGGATCTCACGGCAAAAAAAAGATACCAGTTGCATGTAGTTGTGGTCAAAGCAAAGATTGTTGAGACATTTGTTTGTTGCAACATTGAATGTCAATGCACATTATCCACACATTTATGCTGTAAATTACCTCCTCGCAATCCTATTCGAATCATGGTATTGAATGGCAAATGGAGGGAGTTGATCATCTAATCTGCACCCACATTCCTTGAAACGTATGGTAAATCCAACCACCGCCCCCTCCCCCCCCACCCCCCCTTCCCTCCCACCCCCCCCCCCCCCCCACCCCCCACCCACCCCCCGCCCCTCACACCGTACTCTCACCCCGGAACCATCATCAACTGAGCGATTGTTTACTCATGTCTTTTTTTTATTCTTCAAGATAAAGTTTTATTTTTAAAAATACCATTGCAGAAGCTCCTTTCCAGATTCTACTTGAATTTGAAGATTCACAAGCAATGTCCATTACAGCAGAATTGACCTATTTGGACACATACCGATGCATGTCAACACGACCTGGGGACATCCCATACTGTAGACCTAATCAATGCCACAGGGATGCTACGCTTGTATCCGAAAGTGATGGAAGGTTAAAAACGAACAATCAGTACTCCAGCCTTTTTTTTTTCAATTTCCACCATGTTAATGCAGAACGCACACACACTGGACGTTTTTTTTTTACTGTAGCACTGTAATGTTTGAAAATAAAAACATTAAGGACTGCGAAATGTATGCTTATTATGGTTCTGAGTGTTATTTTTATAGTTTTCGAATCTTTTTTTTATTATTGTTATTTGCGAAGAGGTTTGTATACACTTTTGTCTCACTCGATAATCTGTTACCAATCTTTGCAAAATCACATTTTTTTCTTCCTTCAATTTTATTCAAATGGCAAATTAAAGAAGAACAATGGATAGAAGATTACGAGCACTGCCCTGGGGAAAAAGAAAAATGTCAAATGAGCTTCTCGATGTTTTGCTTCCGAAATTTCATTGCACTTCTGTCCAACAAAAAAAATCCTTCCCCAATACAGAGCTTCCCAACTTTTATTCTGCAAATACATCCTAGAATTCCATCTGAAAATTACCATTTGTAGTCTTCCTAAGGTCTGTAATGTGAAACGAAATAAAAATATATTTTTAAAGTGTGCTAAATGGGGGTGAAAATACAGTAGCAGAGTATTGAAAAACAAAACAATCCGGCACGGCTGTATAAACACAAAAGATTCGCATGCTTTCAGAATCAAAACACTTGGCAGCGATGAGTTTCGGCGTTAAAATATCGGTCGTCAGTTTTTGGAAAGATCAATCTCCAAAGCCTCGCCTCTCTCTTCCCAGGCACCATGATACCACCAAATACCCTTACCCAATTCCAAATACAATTGATAAACATTATTTTTGCTTACTGTCTTGACATGTCTTTAGATCTTTGGGGCATAATTAGAAATCAATAAATATCCATAATGAGCAAAAACACAAGGATGTTGCAAGTTGACATTGCTGACAAAATTCATTATCTACTATCACCCAAAATTCACAAGCAAATATTAATGCTATGTAATGCAGAACAGCGGGTGGAGGCAATTCTACTATCCCATTAGGAAGGTGAAGTCAGATCAGGATGATAAAAAGAGACATGTTGGAAAATAAATCGAGATTCTTTAGCCTTATATTCATATTGTAACCCATCTCAATATAACATTGTCCATCCAGACTTTTCCTGAATGGTGTTCATAATGCCGAGAAAATATAACATATGTTTTGCCGAAGGAGTTGTAGGCAAAGCTGGACAGCAACCGACCTCAGTGCATACGAGGTTAAATAGCCATTGGTTTGTTCATAACGATAATCTTTATTTCATTTCTAGCAAAAGCTGAATGCATATTTAAAATTGATTTTAGAGTTTCAGCCCAAGATATGCTCTTGCAAATGATGTCCTGAAATTTTGGATATGTATAATATGTCACACAATAATTAATGCCAGTGTATATTCTAAAAGATTACTGTAGGATTAAATTCAGCCACCCGCGCAGCTAGACCTGCATAAAATTCGCAAATGCGTATTGTAGTAAGCAATGAATTTCTTGATTCCTTGCCTGCCTATAAATATGCTCCATTTGTTGTACAAGAAACGTGCATGGAGTTGATCTGAGCGATTGCATTTCTTAATGGCTTGCTCTCATTTTAATGCAGTGTAACAGGAATTTTGTGAAAACAAAATCTCCATATTTGAGTGTCTCTTGAATTTGTATATAGAATCGATATTCCCGCTTAAGGTCAAAGCAGAATTCCGTTGCCGGGCCTTCGCCCACGCCAACTCTATGTGGCCGAGGTGATAGGAATACGGAACTTACAGTTGCTTGTCATTGAAAAGAAAATGGGACGCAGCTGACTAATGCAAATCAAATCATGACGACGCGCTGATCCAATTACATATATTGCATTAAGATGTTTTTTTGGGTTGTTTTTAAATAATTGATCATAGCATATGCAAGAACATTCATTTCAAACTGATGTGCTAAATTGACTGCTGTCTTTTACTCTCCATATCAGCTGAAAATGTTCGGCCTATCAGAGCAATCACATTGTCTATACAGCTAATCATTTATCTAAGACGACGGAGCATGTTGACGATATTATAAATTTTCATGCTCCGTTATCTGTCAACCCCTTAACCTATTGCTCAGCCCCATACTTGACGAATCTGACAGCACTACCGTTAATATATTCTAAACTCTGCTCCGGGAATCAGCATGTTGCCTTTTTCATAAATTAGTGTGTAACTACAAATGAGATATTGATATCTAAGTAAAACAAATAACTTTGCACACGTGCAGCAGCAGGCGTAAATGCACAGCCCAAGCCCGTAGTTTCAAATTGAAATTAGCTCATAGTTGTCCCCCAAGACTTGACCCCAAAACCCAAAGGATCATTGTCAAGGCTACAGTGTTGATTTTGACGAGACATTACAAATCAAGTCAGTGAAACATGGATAGGATGCAAGGCTGGACGGAGAAGTGGCAGATGGACTTCAACGCGGATAAATGTGTAGTGGTGCATTTGGGCAGGTCCAATGGACTGTTAGCAGTGTAGGGGAGCAGAAGGACCTTGGGGTCCTGGTCCATAGGGCTCTTAAATCGGCCTCGCAGGTGGAGGATGTGGTCAAGAGGGCGTATGGTGTACTAGCCTTCATTAATCGTGGGATTGAGTTTAGGAGTCGGGAGATAATGCTGCAACTTTATAAGACCCTTGTCAGAACCCACTTGGCGTACTGTGCGCAGTTCTGGTCGCCTCACTACAAGAAGGATGTGGAAGATATTGAAAAGATACAGATGAGAATAGCAAGGATGTTACATGGATTGTGGGACATGCAATATGAGGATAGGTTGATGGAGCTAGGTCTTTTCTCCTTGGAGAGACGAAGGTTGAGAGACGACCTGATAGAGGTTTATAAGGTGTTGAGTTGTATAGATAGGGTGGATTTTCAGAGGCTATTTCCCAGGGCTGAAATGGTCGCTACGAGAGGAGACAGGTTTAAGGTGTTGAGGAGTAGTTACAGAGGAGATGTCAGGGGTAAGTTTTTCACTCAGAGGGTGGTGAGTGAGTGGAATCGGGTGCCGTCGCTGCTTGTGGTGGCGAACTCGCTGGGGTCTTTCAAGAGAGTTCTGGATGATTTCATGAGATTTAATCGGATTGAGGGTTATAGATAGGCCTGGTAGGTAGGGATATGATCGGCGCAACTTGTGGGTCGAAGGACTTGTTTGTGCTGTAGAGTTCTATGTTCTATGTTCTTAATTGTACCGCTATATGTTTACTTTCAAGTTGAACAGATATTCAGGTCGATAAGTGACTTTCCTTCGAAGCAACGGAGACCAGCAGTGCTGAAGGGCAGTCGTTAGATGATTGCTGTACAATATAGAAAAGCGTAATGCTTGGTGCGCTCGTTATAAAATGAATCGGTTTTGAGCCTCTTTCGGAAAGGTTGGGGGGTGGGGGGGGTGGGGGGGGGGGCGGTGTGTTCAACTTTGCACTTTAAAAGCGAAAACTATTTGCGCATTTAAGAGTTACAGCGCGTTTTAGCGAAATTGCTGTAACGTATATCTTTTCACCCTAAAAGGAACTGTGGATGCGTGATTCGGGGTTCTCGGTAATAGAGCTATGTGGGCCGGCTGAATACGCTAAATGTGGGAAAGATCAAGAAAGGGCAATTTAAAAAAACATCTCTCCATCTCTCATTCTTGCTTTTTTTCCTCGCGTTACCTCGCCCTCCATCTCCAAAAGAGTGATGCTATATTCAAGCAGCCACACACACACATTCAAATACACTTTAAGCAGGTCATGTTTGCTTTACCTCTTTTATACTGTTTTATATCTTTGGGAGATAAGAGAGAGACAATAAATGTGCAGCCTAATTGAAATTAAAGTCAGTTCTGATGAACACTGTTAACATGCGGTATGATCAGATTTCAAAGGGATTGCTTATCATACGTCATGCAGTGCGCAAGTTTCATTGGAGTGGATTATTTTACCAGAATTGAAAGAACACAGAAGTAAGTAATGACGAAGGAACGCACATTTCGAACGTTTTGTGCTTTACGATCGCCGTGGAGCACGATGTAAATGATAACGACAAAATGATAACAGCCTTGTTCTGAATTTTATTTTTTGTATCTAACAATGACACCCGACACGTCGATGGAAAATGCGTAATCAACTTTTGAGAGCGGACGTCTAAAATGTGTTTGTGGAGCGAAAGACCCATCTTCTTTTACATCAGTATCATCTCCCTTCTTAGCTGAGGAAATGGCAATACATCTATGAACACAGCTTCATCACTGTCCATGCCATTTTCACAGAGATCTTGAACTTCAGGACCGGAACATTTGCATTTGTAAATCAAACCTAGATATGTTCTGCCTTTCATAGTCAGGCAGATGGTCATGGTCGTCGACAGCAAACCATTTTGAATACATATTTTATCAGCACATGTGTGCACGGCAGGCCAACATTGAATGATTGCAGTCCCTACTCATTAAGTCCGCCTTCCATTCCATTCCACGTAACAATGTATGCTGAATTTTAATACAGTTAACTTCACGTTCATGCACTATTTCCCTCAAATCTGCCCATTATATATTAAAATGGAATATTTGAGAACCAACAAAACCAGTCACATTATTTGTCTACAGCATTAGTATATAAATGTTCACTCGTGTGGCTGTTGTTTGAGTCACAATATTGAACAAGAATGCCAACGTAACTAGCTTAGTTCTGGGATCCTACTTTCTGGAGTGCTCACTATTTCTCCCTCGCTCCATCCCTCCCCCATTCTCACCCTCTTCCTATATCTGGGGAATCTGTAACATCCGTCCTTCACCCAGCAGTGTACATACCTCTGCACAGCCTCAATTGTATGATCACGAGCGTATATTCACTTCCTTAAATTCACGACATTGTATTAGTTTTATTCAGGACTAAAACAAAGTTTTTAATTTGTCCATGTACAGTTTATTTTATAAAACTACAAATAAAAATCGACCTTACGAAATAATGTGGCATTACTTTTAAATGCATTTCTCATTCAAACTGCCTCATATGGTTCTGTGCATGGTCATGCCCAAATTAAAGGCGTGGAAGGGATTGACACAAAAAGCAAAACTGTCGGTGATTATCGAGGGGAAATTTGGTAAGCCATGCTGCCCCTTTAGGGAAATTGTGCACCATGGGTCAAATTTCCGCCTGCTGCATCGTGACAATACGGTAACAGTTGAATACATAGGATCACTCTGATGCAGAAGGAGGGTATTTGCCACAGACGTTCTACACCTACACTCCACGCCATGATGTTCCACAATACGATGCTATGTCTAATTACTTTGTGCAACAGTGTATATTTTGTCTCTGAAGTGGGAAATGCGAATAGGTACTGGATATTTTCGGAATAATTTTTGACAGGAAATGTTCTTAAAAATCCATCACACTATGCCAAAACACGAACATTTGAAATTGTAGATGGAGTATGACAATTGGAGTAATCTGAATTCCTAAAGTGCAGTGAGAAAGCGAAGCTGAGAGCGAGACAAATTCGATTATATCTCACGCGCACATTTTTTTAAGGTGAAGGGGGAACATCAACATTGAGTCAAGTGAAACAAACAAAAATACTGGTCGCTCCCGGACGCCTTGGACCCTTTTAGTCGTTGAGGAAATGAACAACCCTGTTAAGTCATGGTATTTCGGATTTGCTTTTTTTTTGGTAGCCTTCAATAGCTTTCAGATTATGTTTCTGAAAAAAAAACACGTAACAAACTGTACATGAATGCTCTTAAACGCTATTCCACATCGATTTTCTTGCTCTGAATATCTCCCCTTGGCAAACAGATAATCTCATTACGGTCGGGCAAAACATATTGTCGTTCATTTCTGCCCATCAACTCATACCGAATTCAATTTTCACAGAGCTTGCAAAAAATTCAGAGTGCCTTAAATTTCCTCCTAGCTTCGAACAAAGAAGTGGCATACCAGTGACGCAACAAAAGAAAACATCCGAGTTTAATTTGCTGCTCAGTCAATTTGTAATTGCGAAACCGCTTAAGTGGACAATTCGAATTTAACTTCGATGCCAAGGCCAAACAATTGAAATTGATGCAGCCAACGTTGCACAGATCACCCTCACTTTCTATCTTTCGAACGGCCTATCCATCTCTCCTCCTGTTTGTTCATCTGTCTGCCGGCCTTTCTGTCTGTCTGAATATCTTTTTGTTTGTCTTTCTGTCCCCCTCCAAATTGTGCACCTATCCATTTATCTCTCTTTCGTTGCCTGTCACTCTTGTTTCTCTTTCACCGACAATATGAAGGCTCCCCGGTTTTCTCTGTCGTTTAAACATCACGAAATGTTGCAAGGTGCTCGGTGAGGCTCTTATGTTCCACAATGTTTCATCATCACGTTGAAGCAGCCTGAGTACACACAATCTTTGCGTCCATTATTAACATCTTAAAGACACATTTTCATATGCTCATAAAATATAGGAGCAGAATTAGGCCATTCGGCCCATTGATTCTGATCCAACATTCCATCATGGATGATATGTTCCTCATCCCATTTTCCTTCCCTCTCCCCATAACCTTTCAACCCATTACCAATTCAAAATTCGTACAAATCCCCCTTAAGTTTACTCATTGTCCCAACATCCATTGCATTTAGGGGTGGCGACTTCCTCAGATCCACAAGCGTTTGGAAGAAGCACTTTCTCCTCAACTCAGTTTTAATTTTGTTATCCTAAGTCTGTAACCTGTTGTCATAGAAGCTGGCAGCATCCGCTCCACATCCATGTTATCCATAACTTTTTGTTGTCACGTTGAATAACTCAATTTTATCTTCCCTCATTCTTGTAAATTCCAGGGAGTATAAGCCTAAACGGTTCAATCTCTCCTCATGCGACGAACTCTTCATCTCTGGAATCAATCTGGTGAAGCTCCGCTGACCTCCCTCCCATGCCACTACATATTTACTCAAACACTGTGCACAATAACCCAGGTGCACCAATGCCGTGTATATTTGCAACAATAGTTCGTGACTTTTAAATTATATTCCTTTAGCTATAAATACGATCATTCCATTGGTGTTCTTTGTTATTTTCTGTTATTGAGTGCTAGCTTTCTGTGACTTATTAACAAGGATACCCAGACCCTTCGGCACTAGAGAACGTCAAAGTCTCAGCCCATTTAGAAAATAATTCACTCTCCCTATTTTTTTGCGTCCAATATGCTGGAAGTCACATTTATCCACGTTAAAAATCATTTTGATGTGCGATTTGTTTTTGTTGATGTTGTCGCATACAGGTAGACATCGTCGTATACCATATTGGAAGCCGGGGAAATTTAAATTTCACAATTAAAATACAAAAGTTGTGTTTAAAACAATTGAGATGTATGAAGAATACTCTTTATTTCTTGCTTGCGAAACCTGCAGAAGATTGAGGCAATGCCGGTCAGTCAGAGCTGACTGAGATAAAACATTGGTTACTCCAAATTTATTCTTTGATTTCACATCAAACTGCAAAATTAGATTTGCATTACAAACGCTGAAAGTTCAGTAAATGCTTCTCCATTTACTACATCAAAACAGGAAAATATATTCGAAACTATCTTCCAAACTCCATTTTGGAAGTTCCGTATCGTACATTCAAATAAATTAGTTTATTAATTAACAGAAAGTATCAAACACTTTCTGAATATTATCCAGCTCCTTCGATCGTTGTCTGTATACTTTTCTGACCGCAAATAACGGGAACATTCACACTTCCTCAAACGGCTATTCTTCAGTACGGAAATGATTTCATTTGTACTGAAGAAACGCTTCACACATCATATACCCAATGCATGCATTCAGACAGTCAATGGATTTCAGCAAATCGGAATTGCATCGCAATTCTGCTGACATTTTTTTCTCTCTGGATTCGCTAACATTTGCATATTTTGAAAGCCCATACCAGGAAAATAAAATTTAACTGAGCTGTAAAACAATGTCGTATTTCGCTCAGGTTGATGTATGAATCAACAGTTCCTGTGCAGTAAATAAATGAAGCATATATTAAAGTTGCTGACATTTTTTTTTCTGGCGATCTTCTTCGCCGGTTCAATCAAGCTATATATGACCACATCGCATTTAGTTAACATATAAGTGTCTTCCCAGGTGTTCCATGCCATGCATTTCTTCTCAAATCCGCATGAAGGATATTCATTTTAAATAAATTAAACATAAATAATAAACTGGATTGAGTCCAGGATTTACCTCGATTTTTTAAAAAAAAACTTCCACTGGATAACATTGAACAGTTTCTTTTTTTTCCCTGTTAAATGATGATGGACCGGCGAGGATAGCATCCAGGCCCGCAGACACACTTTACTGGTTCCGCACCCTGATTTCGGAATCAGCTAGTTTCACCAGTGGGAAACACGAAATGGGCCTTTCGTCCGGTCTCAGTACTACATCGTACCAGAACTCAATTTTTACACTTCCAACGTCAAGGAACTTTTCATCCCTGGAATCAATCTGGTGAAGCTCCGCTGACCTCCCTCCCATGCCACTACATATGACTTTTGATCTCTCAGATCTGTGTTTTAATGTTTCAAGACATGCCACTCTCCCCAGGAAAAAAAACATATTTTTCCTTCATAGATTCCGCAGCTGTAAGCCTGCTCAACACACTGATGTATCGTTTATTTTTTGTTTTAGTGTCTTTTTTTTCTATACGTAAGCACCATTTCCACCCCTAATGCTCCACATTTATGCACACAATTCCATATGTTTAGTTCCGCTCCGTTTTTTTTCTTAGTTTGCGAACTACGCAGTCTGTCCTTTGATGAACATAAATTGCGCATTGGAATTTAGCGACATAGTATCAATAGGACTTCAGTCAGTTTGACACCGTCCAACCCTTCGATAAGTGCGAAATTGATACACAATTTGCTTGAAGACAGAAACCAGAACAAGGTGGCTGTTTTTCAACTGGAATCCTGTGACCAGCAGTGTACCTCACGGATCAGTGCTGGATCCACTTTAATTGTCATTGATATTAATGATCTGCATGAGAATATAGGAGCCATGTATAGATAGTTTGCAGATGACACCAAGGTTGGTTGCAGATTCTACAGTGAAGAAGGTTATCCCAGATTGCAACGGGTTTTGATCAATCCGGTCAGTGGGCTGACGAATGGAAGATGGAGTTTAGTTTAGGAAAAAGAGAGGTGATGCATTTTGGTATATTGAACCAGGGCAGGACTTACCCAATTAATGGTAGGACTTTGGGGAGAGCCAAGGAAGGAAGAAATCTAGGGGTACATGTCCATAGATTCTTGACAGTCGAGTCACGGTAGATAGAGTGGTGAAGAAGGCATTCCGCATGCTTGGTTTCTTTTGTCAGGACATTAAATACAGTAGTTTAAACGCGTTGTCGAAGATGTACAAGACATTGGTAAGGCCAAACTTGGAATACAGCTCTGGTGACCCTATTATAGAAAGGACATTATGAAGTTAGAAGGAGTGCAGAAAAGGTTTACTAGGATGCTACTAGGACTTGAAAGTCTGTATGATAAGGAGAGACTAGGTTGACTGGGACTTTTTTTTTCCTCTGGAGGGTCGAAGGCTGCCTGGTAATCTTATAGAGGCCTACAAATTAATGAGGGATATATGTCAGCTAGATGGTCAATATCTTTTTCCAAAAGTAGTGGAGTCCTAAACCAGAGGGCAAAGTTTTAAGATGAGAGGGGAGGGATACAACAGGTTCCAGAGAAGCATTGATTTCTCATTGAGTGTGGTGAATATCTGGAAGAAGCTGACAGAATTAGTAGTAAAGGCCAGTTGAATTTTGTACAGAAAAAAAAAACAGAAAGTTACATGGACAAGATGGTGTAGATGGATATGAGCCAAATGCGGGCAATTGGGATTAGCTTAGGAGTTAAAAAAAAAGTGTGGCATGGATATAAGTTGAGGCGAAAGACCTGTTTCCATGTTGTAAACTTCGATGACTCTATGAACACCATTTCTGGCCTGCAGACTCTCTCCATGCAACTTTCCATATGCTAATGGGTTGTGAAAGAAATGGCAGAGGTGATAACGGATGCCTTAGGAATTTTTTCTCAAATTTCGCTGGATTCTGGGGAAGTGCCAGATGATTGGAAAACGTCTAATGTTATGCCGCTGTTTAAAAAGGTAGCAGAGAAAATGTAGGGAATTATAGACCGGTTAGTTTAAAGGCTGTAGTTGGAAAAAATGCTAGAATCTGACATCAAAGAAGAAATAGTGAGGCACCTAGAAAAGGGATCGAGGAGACCCAGCACGGATTCGTTAAGGGGACGTCGTGTTTAACAAATTTATTGGATTTCTCTGAGGATGTGACTAGTGCGGTAGACAGAGGGGAACCGGTGGATGTGGGTTTTTTTTAGGTTTCCAAAAGGCGTTTGATAAGGTGCCTCATAAAAGTTTAGGATTCACGGATTTGGGGGTAAGGTGTTAGCGTGGATAGATGATTGGTTGTCTAATAGGAAGCAGGGAGTCCCAATCAATTTGTTCTATTCTGGTTGGCAGTTGGTGACTAGTGGAGTGCCACAGTGATCCGTGATGTGGCCTCAACTGTTTGCCATTTACATAGATGATCTGGAGGAGGGGGGTGAGTGTAGGGTGACGAAATTTGCTGATGACACGAAGATGAGTGGAAAAGCAAGTTACGTGAAGGGTGTGGAAAGTCTGCAGAGAGATCTGGATAGGCTGAGCGAGTGGGCGAGGACCTGGCAGATGGAGTATAATGTTAGCAAGTGTGAGGTTATCCACTTTGGTAGAAATAATAGTAGGAGGGATTATTATTGAAAAGATGAAAAGCTGCAGCATGCTACGGTGCAGAGGGACCTGGTGGTCCTTGTGCATGAGTCGCAAAAACCCAATTTGCAGGTGCAGCAGGTGATCAAAAAGGCAAATGGAATGTTGGCCTTGATAGCGAGGGGGATAGAATATAGAAGAAGGGCGGTCTTGTTGCAACTGTACAGGACAATGGTAAGGCCACAGCTGGAGGACAGTGTGCAGTTTTGGTCGCCACACTTGTGGAAGGATATATTGGTCTTGGAGGGAGTACAGAGAAGGCTCACTAGGCTGATACCAGAGATGAGGGGATTAGCCTATGAAGAGAGACTGAATAGAGTGGATCTGTAGACATTGGAGTTTAGAAGGCTGAGGGGGGATCTTATAGAGACATATCAGATAATGAAGGGGATAGACAGGGTAGAGGTAGAGATATTCTTCCCGCTTAGAAAGGAAAACAAGAGTAGAGGGCACAGCCTCAAATAAGAGGGGAGGAGGGCGTTTTACATCAGAGTTGAGGAGGAACTTCTTCACTCAAAGGATGGTGAATCTCTGGAATTCTCTGCCCGTTGAAGTGGTGGAGGTTACCTCGCTGAATATATTTAAGTCACGGGTAGATAGGTTTCTGGTGGACAGGGGAATTATGGGTCATGGGGAGAAAGCGGGAAAGTGGATCTGATCCACTTCAGATCAGCAATGATCGTATTGAATGGCGGGGCAGGCTCGAAGGGCTAGACAGCCTCCTCCTGCTTCTATTTCTTATGTTCCTATGTTCTAACGTTTTCGTCTCTCAGTCTTCCACATAATTTTGTAGAATAGTTACCATTTCTTAACACTGAACTTCCACACCCAAATTTGTGCTATTGACCTCTGTTGTGCAAATTATTACTTTACTTCTTCCAAGTCATCACTGGAACTTGATGGTGGCAGATGTCGAATTAATTGGCTCTGTTATGCTCCACTCGTTATGACTCGTGAATAAGAATGAGGGCTTTTACTTCACAACTTGCTTGTCTTTTTTTTAATAAACGAAACATTGATCTATACCAATGATGTACTCCTGATACAATACCGTCTTATTGGTCATGATAATGTTTGATATTTCTTAACATGCCACCGAGGCTTTGGTAAATATGGGAATGTTGATTAATACGAATTAACTTTGCAGTCATCAGTAAAGCATCATGTACTCAAAAGCAACTATAAAGAAAAGAACAGTAAGATTGGTTAAGAAAGGAATCTAGATCATATAAAGATAGCAAAAGTTTCTAAAATTAGGTAGGCAAAAGGCAGGTAAGTATAGGTTGTAGGGGAAATGATTGAATCTATCATCAAGGAGAAAAAAAAGAGATATGCTTAGTCCCATTGGTACGAGGCAGCATGAGCTCATGACGGGCAGGTTATGGTTGACTAAATTGGTGGTATTCTTTGAGAACATTACATGCACAGTGAACAATGGAGAACCTGTGGATGTGGTGCATCTGGATTTTCAGAACAAATTTGACAAGTTGCCACACCAAAGACTGTTGCATAAGATAAATGCACGATGATACGGGAAATGTATTAGCATGAAATGAGGAATATTCAACTAACAAAAAAAAACAGAGTGGGGATACATGAATGTTTTTTTTTCCTCGTTAGTGGTCAGTGAATACTGGTGTGTGACAGGGATCAGTGTTGGGACCGCAATTGTTTACGATTTACAATGACGAATTGGAATTGGGGACCCAGCGTAATGTGTCAGAATTCGCAGATGACACTAAGATGAGTGGCATAGCAAAGTGTACTGAGGGTGCTGAGGGATATAGAAAGTCAAAGTGTGTGGGCGAGGGTCTGGACGATGGAGAACAATGTTGATAAATGTCAGGTCATCCATTTTGGTAGGAGTAATACCAAACTGAACTATTATTTAATGGGCAAAAATATGCAGTGTGCTACTGTGCAGAGGGAGCTGGGTGCCCTTGTGTAAGATTCATAACGTGCTTGTTTGCAGGTGCAGCAGTTAATTAAGAAGGCAAATGAATTTATGTCCTTCATTGCTGGAGAGATGGAGTTGGAAACCTAGGAGCCTATGTCACGGTTTTTTTAAGGTCCTGGTGGGCCAAATCTGGAGTACTATGAACAGTTTTGTTCTCCTTACTTGAAAAAGTATACATTGACACTGGAGGAGGTGCAGAGGAGATTCACTAGGTTGCTTCCAGAGTTAACTGATTTGACGTATGAGGGTAGAGTGAATAAAGTGGTGCTATTCTGATTGGAATTGAGATCAGTGAGGGGAGATCTTAGAAAAAAAACATATACGATTATGAAGGGAAAACAACAGATAGAGCAGGAAAGTTGTTTCCACTGCGGGTGAAACTAGAACCACGTGGCATGGTTTCAGTATATAGGGGAACAGACTGTGGAGCGAATTGAGGAGGAACGTCTTCACACAATTTGTTGTGAATCCGTGGAATTCCTTGCCCAGTGAAGCAGTTGAGGCTACCTTATTAAAATGATTTTAAGGCAAGGATAAATTCGTTTGTGAACAGCAAAGGAATTAAGGATTATGATGAACGGCCAAGTAACTGGAGCCGAGACTACAACAACAAAAAAAGTTATCCATCGTCTTATTGAATGACATAGCAGCTCGAGAGGCCAAGTGACCTATTCCTGCTCCTAATTCTTACGTGCTTATGCTCAAGATTTTATTCAAGGACGCACTGTTCGGAGAAAGTGTTGATGGTTTTCATTTGTGAATGTACGTCTTTGGGTCATGTTGCAAACTTCAACCCAGAATAGTTGATCAACATTGATTGGCATTATTAATTACCAAAATATAAAGTCAAGACCTGTAATAATGACAATGGAATGTCTCAGCTTAAGCTAGCTAAAGGTATGTGTATTGTGAACTTCCTAAAGGAAGGAAATCAATCGGTGACACGTTCATGATTGACTTCCATTTCTGAAAAAAGGTTTATTTTGTTGGGCTTTGCATTATCCACTCAACATCCTGCCAGGAATCGGCCAATAAATTATTGGAACTTGTAGCCTGCCTGATTATGCATGATGACCATACAGCCTGTGTTCAAAAAAAAACTTCTATCTTACCAAATAGTTAAGCAATAAATACTAGCACTCCAGAAGGTCAGAAATTATCTGATCCAAGAATGACGAAGTATCAAATAGTAATGTCTATCTGGAATTTAAATATAATCGCGCTGTCTGGGTGGCTGTCCTTTGGATGTTCCACCTTACACCCATGGTCCAAAATGTACAGTTTTGCTCAATTGATCATCCTAATTCGTTCCTCAGTGTCACGGGGACAAAGAAGGCCAAAATGGATTACGGGGATATGGGCTGAATGACTTGTGATTTTCAGATAGGTCGATGTTGTGAAGGACTACAACTGCTACTGCGTGATATAAACAGTCCTTGTCCACCCCATCGCTCTCAGTCTTGTGGAATCAGTAAAGTCACCACTTTTTTTTTCATTATATGAGTGAAAATTTAATCCATCCTTAAAAACTTGATCTCACTTACTTGCTGCGGATCCACGTCGTTTCGAGAAGTTCGGACACACCACACCTTTGTCACATCTTCTATCATGATCGAACGTTTCCATTTTAAAACACAAATGAATTGCTTATGATTAATCAATTGGAACCTGCACACCTCCAGCCGAGCACATTTATAGCCCTGCACGTTGAAAATATTTTCGACAATTTAAAAACAAATAGCCATCGACTCCTGTTTGTTTTTTGCCACAATCCGACCAGGAGCTCTTAGATATACGACAGCCGCTTCTTGTGAATATTTACGAGTTTTTTTTTTCGAGGTTCCAGCTTTTCACGCATTTCCGCAACAAGATTTAAACAGCATTCAGTGTACAATATTATTACGTCAGGATAAATTTTATATTTTGACCAGCTGGCTTGTTGGCATTTTTTGTTTACGGGCAGCCTCCGAATCTCGCCTCACTTCCTAACATGAATCAAATGTACGCAGGTTCGAATAATATCATAGAACGACCAAATATCCGATTTCAGCGTCATTCTACAATTCTAAATTCAACGTGAAAATGTTCGTTGCTTTTCGAAAATTTCGTAAACATCGACTCGACAAGGTGATGTCTGCAGACTGTTTTGTGCCTATTCCTTTTTCACACTTTTTGAACTGGAAATGTACAATTTCTTTCTGGAAATGGAAATCCAACCCAAAATATTTTGCCAGAAGAACGACACTGAATCGTGTACTTTGGCATACGTCAGGCTGTGTGTTTTCAAAAAAAAAGACGATTGTGTCCTGATTAACATGGGACAAACGATCCCACAAAGGAAAATCTCCTGCGCTCTCCAGTTGAAATTTCAACAGGTCCCGATTTGCTCAAATACAACTATTGAATCCAATTCCCAAATTCAAATAACTGTTAGCACGATTAGAGAGCAGTCTCAAGAAACAAAAAAAAGTGTAACGAATGAGAGCGACTGGTTATATCAAGCACATCATGCATTGCTACACCTTCAAGGCACATGACACATAATTGTACACAAATCATTCAAAAGGCAGCACGATTTTCAGCCGTGAGAAGTAATGTGGGAGAGGTATAAACAACGGAAAGTTTACTAAAAGCAATAATAGCAAAAGGACGAACTCAGCACGCTTTACACTTCCAGGGCCATTCCTATTTTTAATCAGAATATACATCTGGTCCTTCTGTGACTGACAAACTTCACATTTAGATCCCGTCCTTCACGGGAAATTGAGAGCTATGAAGTCGAAGCCAAACACGAGGAATGACAGCATTCATCCGGACCGCATCATATATTTGACGTATGGAGGCTGCGAATCAACACTTGCCATCAGTGTAGGCGAGTGTTTATGGGTAGGTGGTTCGTAAAACTTGCCTAAGTATTACTTTCAACACTCAAAACAGGCTATCAATGCCTGAAAACATGTTGAGATGAAATTCAGAATAATAGAGCTCTGGAAATGTTAAGATTAACCTTGAGGGTTGTAAAATTTGATCTTTATTGGTTGCAAATGGAGCAGAACATCTCAGCACCCAGCTATTATTGGGGACAAAAAAGGCAGGCGGAATCTAACAATGGCGAAACTGAGACAGAAAACAAACACTATGCATGAAAATTGAAGTCGAAGAGCCAAATTATGTCAACCAGTAGATGCGTGATCAAAGGGATTAATATTTTGCATGTTTGTAGCAGATTAATACAGTCGATTAGACCCACCTTTAGTAACCGGCTGCAATCTGTAAAATACGTGTTGAACACATTTCTAATGTCACCCGCCCCTCTCCTCCCATCCGCACCCCGCAACACCACCTACTGCCACGGTTTTATGAAGTTCGTTAGCAGGGCACAAAGAGAACAGACATTTGCAGATGGTTTAGTTCTGAAAATGTCATGCTGACGACGGCCACGGCAGCAATTCAAACCCACATGAAAGTTGTTGTTTCGCCTGTAGAACTCAACATAAATTATGTGCAGGAAAAAGAGAATCATACCCATACTGTACATCATACAACTTCTTCACGGCAACATTTTTTCTAAGCTCCAGATGAACTTTACTGCATACAGATTTAAGTGGCACCAACTCAAAGAAAGAAACGTTTCAAATTTAGCATAGTGATTTTGGTTGTCTGTAAAATCATTATCACTCTTTTAAGAAAAGCTTCCATCATCGTCATGAAAGTTTTGAAAAATAACAAATTTGGCGATATCTTCTGTAAGCATGATACAATTCGTTCTTGTTTCAAACGTGATCACATTTTTTTTTTGTGTGTGTCTCATGTTTGTCTTATTCGTTCTCGAATTGATTTGTCCAATTGACACCTCTTTATATGATCTCATTGGTAATATTGGGCAAAACGTTGCTAAATATATATGTCTTCTGCATCCTGCAGCCCGATCACTTTTGTCTCCAGGGATCGGTTATTCGCTCATTATATTCTTATTTTCGACCTCACATTCTCGTGCAAAAATAAAAAAAAACAGAAGCTTTGTCTCCACATTCTGCCGATACTGTCAGTGTCCAAGTCCATTGTGCACCTTTGGAAACAGGGTAAATCTTCGGCAAATATACGTCACATTTTCGAAGTGAACTTCTGCGATCGCTCACTTTTAATAGTCCACGCTGCCATTTCAAAAAAGAAGAAAATGTTGTTTGCTACTTCAAGCGCATTTTTGTACTTCATGTAAGATGGGGAACAAAATTGTAATCATACGTTAGTTGTCGCATGACCAATGCTGAATAACATGTCAGCGTTCTATTGTAGTGCTTCTGTCCTAGCCTCCGACGAAAAAAATACAAAATATTCCAAATGCCTTGTTACCGAAATTTTCAGCTCTACTGCAAGTTACTAAAAGTAATTGTGATCGATTGCAGTGATGTGCTGCAAATATGCACAATGTTAGTCCCTTTGTTGGCGTGTCTGTTGCATAAAGGCACATGGCTTCTAAGTTTTTTGCGCTTGGCTTTAATTTGCTTTGTCAGTGTACTTCTAATTCGGGAATATCCCCATAGATTGGATTACTTCCTCCACACCACTCCTACGCACCCTCCCCCCACCCCCCAACCACCCGCACCCCCCCCCCCTCCACTTCCACGCACCCCATAGTTCATCACCACAAATTAAATGAAACACATTCCATTTGGAACTTTCTGGTTCGCTCGATCGATTGAATTGATTCTAGTAAGTTTTCGTTCTTCCTAAGGTATGATATTCAGCAACCAATATATCACAATCCTGCAGTTTCATCGCACATTTCCCTATTATCGACTCCCCTCCCCCCGCCCCCCGCCCCACCCACCCCCCCCCCCCCACCCCCCGCACTTCCATTCCAATTCTTCAAACACGCGACAACGCGACAATTAACCTATTTCAATGGAAGAATTATACGCTTGTTACCGATAATTACACTTTGTTTATTGCATCGCTCCATTACCTTCGACATTGATGGCTATCCAGTGACTCCACATTTAAAGATAATCGAAACGATATCACGCCTATCACATTATTGAATGGTGAGTATATATTTATAGAAAAACGTCTCATAAAACCACGTAAAAGCCGAACAGATTTATGTGTAATCACGAGCTTTCAGTGTGCTGCCCCTTCATCAGGTGAATGGAGAGGTACGTTTCGTAAATAACGCATATATAGACAAAGACACAATCCCCCCGAAAAAAATAGTGGAATTTGAGTCTTTCCACGTAATGAAGTGTTTACTGCTACAGACATTGCGAGTGGAGAGAAGGGTGATCACAAGTAAAAGAGGTGTGAACTATCTCAAGGCAGGAAAGTTGAATGAATTTTGCAAGCCCAGGTCAATGGCGCGGGTTACATGAGGTATGCCATGAACCAAAACGGTTGAGGCCGTCGTCATGCATGCAGATATTGTCTGCCATTTTCTGTTGAGTGAATCTGCATTCTTCTTGCCTTGAATGCCATCTTAGAGAACGCTTAGAACGTCATGCATTGTCGTCGTAGCTTCATGGTCTCGCTGATATACAAATGCCTGGGCACATCCATTCCTGCGTAAGAGGTAGTGAACATTGGCAGAGTTGCATGAGTATGAGTATGCTGAGTCCCATGGTGAGATGGAACTGTCGACCAATCAACGAGTTCTAACCCACCATCAGACTCATCATGGACCACTCTCCACAACTGGTGCACTCTTGGACCATCTCATTACAATCAAGGGCGAACAGCTCAGCAATTCACTTTACTGCAAACGAAGGATAGCCTCATGGTGCTCCACTGCTCCAGCTTCCACATTAAACACTTTAAATAAATCATCCCCTATCAACATGCTCTCCTTATACAAACGACCTGGTCAGACGTTGAGGGGAACAACAGACAGCTACAGACACGGAAAGACGCACTTGTAAGAATGGTATATTACGCTAAAGTCACCAGTCGACAGTTGCCAATCGCCGCAGCGAATATCAGACCTGCCTCTCTTTAGGCAAACTCGAGGGATGACGGAATGTCCATCTCTTGCCATCCAGTACTTCCGCGGGCCCTTGAACATGTCATTGTTGTTGACAATATCTCCCTAAGACCACCCTCACATCCCCATTTTTTCCCTTCAAACAACCGTGCAACGTCAGAGTATTTTCTGTAGCTAACTACCCAGCCTTTAGGGGAATAGTTAGCACGACACCACACAACCCTGTCATGACAGACTCTGCACGACGGGTCGGATCATTGACATGAATGCCACAAGCGCACGTGAGTACACCACCATTAGATATACGTTATATGCACATGTTTACTACCTCCTACGTTGCTGGAAATGGTTTCCTAAGGCATGGCATATTGGCGAGATCCTACAGAGCTACGACAAGGAACGAACGGACGCCACGCCACCAGCGCCAAGCAGAAGTGTTCCCTTGCAGTCGGAGAATATTTCAGCAGTCAAGACAGTCAATCGTCGATCTTTGGGCAAGGGTTTTCCAATGCAGAATCGCCGAGCAGAACATTATAACCTAATTCGGCACGCATGAAAATGGTCTCAACTGGGTTCCTGGATTCATGTCACACACTACTTGCAACTCCTGCCATTTGATCTGGGCTTGCAAATCCTACTATGTGTGCAGGCTTGAGACAATTCACACCTCTTTTACCTCTTGTCCAGTCCAAATGTACGCGGGTTAGCTTGATTTGCCATGCTGTATTGTCCCTTAATATCTTGAGATGCATAGATTAGAGGGATAAGCAGGTAAACTATGTAGGGGCATGGGGGTGGAGCCTGGGTTAGATTATGTTCGGTGCAGACTCGGTGGGCCAAATGGCTTCGATCTCCACTGTGGGGTTTCTATGATTCTATGATTCTTGTTATCCCTCCCTCCACTCGCGCTCTCTGTACCGATAAATGCTCGATTGCCAGAGAAGACACCAATTCAAACGATCATAATACAATTGTGCCTTTGCCTATATACGTCAAGATTATGCAAGCTGCCTTGCCAGTCACCTCTTGAAGGATCATCGCTCGTGATGCCAAACAAACCTGTTGGACTTCAACCTTGTTCTTTGAGTACTCTTTCCAGGTCCAATCCAGTCCAACGCCAAAATCTCCACAGCATAGTATTTATAAATCCGGCAATGTCATGGCTTCGCCATCTGAATAGAAAACGATTTCTTCTCTGTGCCATCCTTCAGCACATGATCACCTGCCACGGCATTTTCATGGAGCTGGATTTGGCAACACTTCTTTTTTGTTCAACATGGAAGTGTACTGATTCATCACACAAAGGAAAATCGTGTATGCTAGCCGTTCAGGAATGTTCTTATTGATGTTTAACCTGAATATATAAGGCATGATACGGTCTGGAGCCAACGTAGTGGAACCCAGTGCATGTCTCTACCGACTGCATGCCATGTGCCTCCATGAATGCTGATCTGTCCTGCTACAGGGAAAGTGCATATCCGGGGTTGGCAATGATGATGCATGAGACGTAGCTGTAGGTTATGATTCAGTGAGAATGATTGTGTCAGGGTGTTGTCTGAATAGTCTGTGAGACAGACCTCCCAAATTTGACACTAGCGCTCAGGTATTTGCAAGGTTGGCTTTGCAAGTCGATGGGGCTAACTTTCTCAAATTGTCTTTCCCCACTCCTAGGCCAATGTCAAGTCAACAACATTGCTGTGAGTCTGAGTCAAGTGTAAAACATGCAGGAAGAGCAAGTGTCTCAACCGAGAAGACATTTGAGAACTAGATCGGATTTTCCTGCGATCATTAATTGTTTCATGGGAATCATAAATTGTAAATTTCAAACACTTCCTCGTAGACTTACAAACGCACTGGGAAGGCACAAACTGTAAAACAGGATCAGTCAGTGGGATTCCAATGTCGTGAAGGAAACCATATCTGAATCTAAAAATGTACAAAATAATGCATTGTCTTGTTCGGGGATAGTTGATAAGCAAACTTCAGATCTTATGAAATAATTTCCCACGCTGTTGAAATTTTATCCATGTGTTCCAGCAGGACTCAATAGATTTACAGAGATGTGGTTGGAAGCCAATCTTCAATGTTGAGAGAAGATGAAACATGTTGATTAGAAGGCGTATTAACACAATCAATGACATAATGTGGATTTCACCGTGAAAACAATGTTCATCGTTTCGATAAGGTGATCTTCGACAGTCCGATCTGAAGTGATACTATGTTTGTACGCTTAATGTATTCAGCGAATTTTCGGATAACTTTGGAGCAAAACAATTTCTATCAAATATAACCCATTCTGAATTGCAGAGAATGATAGAACTTTAGTATGAATATTTTAAATCATATATTCATGGGCAACTGTTATGATTGTCTTGACGGCTGTGATAAAACAACTGATTGTTTCCTTGTACTAATTGGAGATACAACTAATGAATCAAGTTAATTCTGTCTGAGATGTTAAGGGGTTAACTTCCCATGAATTTCGAATGAACTTGTCCATTTGTAAAGAAGGTTTGGCATGTTGAAATCCTGCAAAATTCGAAACGCTTGAAAGTTGTGATTAACTACATCTTGTTGGAAACAACTGGCGCTCATATCAGTACATACTCTATTCTGAACTGTCATCCTGGCCTTCTAAGTAACAGACCCTTGTTTTATTAAATCGGTCTAGGCTGGACTTGGCTAAATGTTGTTCTTGTTTGAAGGATGTAACATTCGCTGAATGGTCAAAGTATCGACCCAAGATATATCTGAGAACTGTCGCTATCTCACAGTCCAGCAATGGTGGACGTGCAATTGTGATGGCAGCCTGACGTGGGTTTTCAGCATAACTTTCCTCACACACTGTAGTTGTACTTACTTTTGCTGTTGCTAAGCATGTGATCTGGGTGAAGATATACAGTATGCACGTTGCTGGTTCTTGTAAGAGGAGTAAAAAAGGAAGAACTTCCCCTGTTCTAGGGAGTATCGGTCGGCTAAGCTCAGAAGATTGCGCTGAGTTAGTAAAGCGATCCTCCGAAATGTTTATACTTAGTTGAAAATAAAGGATTGTTTTTTCTTCTGCAGATCTTGCTTTTGCATCTAGTACGGAAGTGCCTCTGAAAAACGAACCTGACAATTTGCTGCCAAAACCAGGGATCCAGGATATACAGCTGTCCTCAGAGGTGGACTGACTAAGTGGTGGTCTCGGTGTCGGTAAGGTGAGACGGATGGGCCACAAGGTAAGAATGTACCTTAATTTATCTCACTGAACCTATTACTCAGTCGCCCCCTCATCCCCCGATGCTCTGTGTTGATGGAACCCTGAGACGACGTATGTCCTTGAAGACTGACTAGTCCTACACCGGGAAGTTCAAATTCCCTGGTTGCCCTGATGGTTAGAGTCTCCAGGTTTATTTGGTAATACATCGGGTCGTTAGATTCCCCCGAGTGGTCTGGTGGTTGGACTCCCCAGGTTTATTCAGTAAGAAAGTCGAGTGTCCAAGTCCCGCGAGTGCCTGGTGGTTGGAGTCCCCAAGTTTATACAGTAAAGAAAAGTGGGTGGTTCGAGTCCCCCACACGTACCTGGAGGTTAGGCTCCCCAGGGGTTTTGTATATTAAGTTCGGGAGGTTTAAGTACCCCGGTGGCCGGACTTCGAGTCACTAGGTCAGTTGAATTTGAGGTTGGATTCCTCTGAGATGTAATAACGGTTGGGAATTACGAGGGAAATATTACAAATTAATTGGCAAGATTGAACATTGATTCGGGAAAATCTAAAGTTGATCTAATAATTTGAACAGTTTTTGTGTTTCAGTGGGCTCTTGTGGCCTGGTTGCTTGTCGAATGTAGGCGGTTTTGTTGCGTTAGATTGAGAGAAGGAGTTGTTTAAAAAAACTGTTTCTCCTTGTGGATTATTTATTGTGTGCAATAAATGCAATGTTTTACACATTGGTTTCCCTTCAAAGAGGCTGAGGAAGTGTTAAATCTGTTAAGATTTAAGTATAAGATTTCTTAAATTTACTTTTGTTATGAGTTTAATTACAGTTTGGAAGAAGGAAGAATGAAAGCGTCTGCCTTAATAAATTTTCTATATTTTCTTAGAATGTTTTATTTTCATACCAGATGAAAATGTTAAGTTTAAATGCAAGAGGAAGTGTAATGGAAAGAAGGAAGCTTCCATGTGTGCCTTTGTGTGTTTAATAAAGTGTTTGTGGGTTTTTTTTGTTGTGATTTGTTTTAATGTTCTTCCCCTAATTGTGATTTTACAACAGTGGTTTCGATAGCGTGTTTAAATAAAAATTGTAAATTAGTTTGGGTTATAATGAAATTTGAAGAAAAAAACACAATTTGAATTTTGAACATTCCTAGTTTCAATTGTTGTTAAGAAGGGATTTTAAACCTTGGAGGGAGCCTTGTGTTCTTCCCTTTGTCTTGATGAAATAGTGACATTATCACATTGGAAAGCATTTCATTTCCTGTGTTTCTTTTTACTGACAGAGATTTCATCATCTTCGATTCCTAATGTGGCAATTTATATATATATATATATATACATTGGAGGCTGTAAATTTTATTTTTTGTTTCTTTTTAATTTGACAAATTTTGAGACCAAGTAATTAATTTGGCTCCAAGGCGAATGTATTTCTTGTGTTTTGTTTTAAATACATGTAAAATTTTAATGCCATCTTGGAGGAAAGGAGCTGAGGAGACAACTGAGAAGTCAAAGTTGGCCAGTTGGGTAGATAAGACACGTAAAATAACGATTAGTCCTTTAATAATGAGGAAAAACCCCAAAATCGGGATGTTATGAAGTATGAAGATCATGAAATGAACGAAAGGGAACTGGTTAAACAAGAAAGGCTGGAAAGGGAAAGACGAAACAGTGAACAAGGATTAGAGGGGCAAGTCGAATTGAAGAACGAGAGAAAAAAAACAGAAGTACCTCCTGACATCTCTGGTCTGCCGATGATGTTCCAAAATAATGATACGGATGAACAGGTGGAACCTGTCTGAGGGAACGAGCCTGGATGTTCAAAATGGGTGTCCCTGCCGTCGGTGCAGAAATTGTTGCTCCAATTGCGCAATATTTGTGTGGACTTAATGTACTGAAGTTGGTAAAAGTTCATAAGGAAAAGCTGATGTTTGTTCAGTCTGACATGCGGCAGCAAAAAGTTTGCTTCACACAGTACATGGGGCTATTTTGGGGACGAGAATAATCCCCAGGTGGTCAGCTGGATTGACAATGTTAAACTATCCCTCTGTATAACCGAACAGGCTGTTGAGAGTGGCGACGTGGGGATGTTCACAATGACTTCATTGTAATGTTAATGTAAGCATACTTGAGACTAATAAATAACTGCAAACTTTAAATTGGCAATCACAGGTCTCCGATAATGCAAACAAAACTGCTGGCACGCTTTTGAAATATAAAGTCGTGAACGTGGAGAAAACAAAGCAGTTAAAGGACAACGATGAAAAAAAAGTGAGCAAATATGGAAGCAGTTGCATGAAAAAAAAGTCAGACCTGAAACCTGTTCTAGAGTTTTTGAAGTTAGCTTGACAAAGAAGTGCAGGACTCACGGTGAATGAGAAAAATAAATCAGCAGTCATGTGCGAACTCAAAATTCAGATTGAATAGCAGAATTATTATACTACTGCGATAAAAAAGGACAACAACTTGACAATCGATTAATTTGTATTACCATTCAGAATAAACCGCTGGGATAATGTATCAATGCAATTTGCACAAACATGGGTAGCCAATGAAACAATGTTAGCTGATGTTCAGTTAAATTCCGAATGTTTCCGCAGCAACACAAGTGCCTCGGTCATCGAAAAAACCGAAATTATATCAAATTTTCGAATCGAAGAAGGAAATCTATTATATTGCTTTGCCATATAATAAGTGAAATGCTGCAGAACAAAACAATATTTATAAACTGTTTTGGATATTAAAAAAAGGTAATTCCATACATTTGAAATGTTTTTATCTGCGGTATTTTGCAACATGAGATGAAGTTGCATTGTTTAACAGATAAAGTGAGACGATTTGGGGAAAAAAAGGAAGGGAAAGGTAATGTTAGCTGCTTGAAAGGCCCTATTCACATACAAGCGAACTTGAGAAACAAACAAAGGGACAGGTGTTATTGGACAACTTATGTGAGCTGCCCAACGTTCTGCGAAAATCTTAATACATCTTGATATGATTGATTCTAAAAATCGAAAGCATTGGTTCATTATGGATAAATGAATGAGAGAAAAAGAAATAAACAGAAGTGAATTGTGCAAGCTTGCATCCAAAGTGCAGGTTACCCTTCAAATCCTGCCTAGCTCGATGGAGGCATCACCATAACAAATGCATCGTCGTGGCAGCGAAATTGGATTTGGTATCAAAGTAGGATCGAAAACAAAGTGGCGAGTGGTACTTGTTTAAAGGTGCCAGAGACCAGGGTACAATTCCAGCCTTTGGTGACAATGTGGATTTTTCAGTTCTCCCTGTGCCTGCCTGCGTTTTCTGCGGGTGGACCAGCTTCTTCCCACAATGATGTGTATGATACGTCAATTCGTCTTACTATAGTGTCTCTTAATTTAAGACGGGGCAATATAGCAACATCAGGTTAATGACCAAAATGTTTGCTGGAATGACGAGTATTCGTCGTGCAGCTTTTTCATCAAGCTCCTTCGTCACCCCAAGAAGGAGTTGCACTCTGAAAACCCGTGATTCAAAATAAATAGCTTGAACAGTAACCTGATGTTTTCAGAATTCTTGCTGTACCCACCCAATCCAACGCTTATAGCTCCCCATCGTTGTCAGACCGAATTGCAGCGTATGTTTATACGGTGACAGGCATTGCGCCCTGGTAAGATTATTGCTGGCGCAGGCTCAAAGAGCAAAACAAAAAGAGCTCCCTTCTGCATTCTACAGATTCTATGATGGCCTTCTTTCATAATTCGTAAAGCGAGTCATTGAAAAAGAAGAAGCAACTGAAGAAATTAAGTCTGTCGTTGAGAACCAAGAAAAGAGGATTTATTATGCTTTATCCCGATAATGATGGAATACAACAAAAAGTTTAATGTTTGAAGAAAAGAACAGAACTGGGCTCTGCAACTAATGTTTAATGATATATTGCCCTGGCGCGAGTGAACGAGAGAGAGAGAGAGGGAGAGAGAGAGAGAGAGAGAGAGAGAGAGAGAGAGAGACTGGCCTGAAGGGATTTAACTTTTAACATGCTGAACGATCTTCAATCGAACAAACCTTCGTTTTTTTTTCTGCACCATGCTTGGATTTCGTATGGTCAACTGGGGTTGAAACTTAACAAAGGGCAACAGGTGTCAGATGTAATTTTCAGTCCTTGGCAAAGTGAAGTGCTTTACAGATCTTAGGAGGCAATTTTTCTTATCTGGGTATTAGAATGCAATCCATATGCACGTAAGGGCTAAAATGGCCGGGTCTGCAGTGACCACTACCACAACTCTGGATGTATTTAAATGTAGAGATGCCCTAATCTGCTTTCTTGCATGCATAAAGACTTGCATAATGACTGGCATTCCTTCCATTATTCTGTAAAATTCGATTGTTTTCTTTGTATGCCCTGTTTGTGAACAGAACTCCCACTCACCTCGTGAAAGGGCAGCGGTCCGAAAGCTATTGGCTTGTGCTCCCAAGTAAACCTGTCAGACTTTAGCCTGGTAATAAGAATATTCAAATGATCATTGGACAGGCATATGGATAATACTGGAATACCTTAGGTTAGAGGGTCATTAGATTGGTTCCACTGGTTGGCGCAACATTGAAGGCCGAAGGACCTGTACTGCGCTGTAATGTTCAATGCTCTATGTTCTGTAGGATTGCGAGACTTCGAACTGTGTATTTGATTGGCCTAATCAAACAATGCAATTGGGGTGTCTGACCAATTCATTGACTGGTTAGAGAAACACTTTCGGAGTTTTAGTTATGCCAACAGAGTAAACTGGTTCAGAAGGTACCATGAAAAACCTTTGGATGAAAAGCACAAGGATAGTGGACATTTAGATGAGCAAAGGAACAGAAGGGCTGAATCGATGTGACAACAAAACCCTACCAAAGTTGTAACTGCAAGTGGTAATCAAGGATATGTTAAGTAAAAGGCAGAGACATTGTGAATTTTAAGTATTCTTTTCTTGTTTATTTGTTTCATTAGCGACAATATAAGGAAAATTTGTTCAATAATTTAAAGTCGATTTATGCTTTTGTTCTCTTCAGAAGTTAATATTCACAGGTTTGTACAGCAAAAAAGAGAAAAAGATGGAGATAGCTAATAATGTGAAAATTGAGACTATGAAAGTTCAAGACTTCTTTCGAACGTATTGATTTTTTTTTACTGTGGGATAATATGTTAATTTTGTCCCTTGAATAAATGTATTTGTGTCTTGTTTCTTGTGAAGTAGATGATAAGTTTCTATTCTGTGCAACTTTATCTGCAACAGGCAGCCGACCTGCTGAGAATGCTGAAGACTAATTTTCTTTGTTTTTTTTTTCATTTCATCGCGAATTATCATATCTGTCTATTGTTTAGATTGCCCCCGGCGTTTCAGAATCGTTTTAAAATAGATTGATTGCGAAGATGGTGTTTTTCACGAATGAGAGAAAGAAAATAGGCTTACAGAGAGAAGAAAAAAATGTCATTTCCTACTTGTATTCGGAAGTGATTTTTTTTTAAATGATATAATTTCACCTTCTTTTGACTGAATTTGGGACATTCCAAACTAGGAGTATACCTCCAAACGTTGTTTTAAGACTAGCAGCGTAACGACTTGTATTCCGATTGATTGCCAAATGGAGTTGACGAGGTGTTTAAGTATTTGTGGCGTCTTGCTTAAATTGGCCAGCAGTTAATAATTGTACCTTAGCATTTTCATCTTTTCAAATCGTAACAGTTGCGCTAGTTCATATTGCCAATGTTATAATATATTATTAAATAAATATTGTTTGAATAAACACTTCCTAGTGGTTCAGCGCGATCACACCGGAATTAACAAAAGTCTTATATTCATATTAATGGTCCGGTCTAGCTGCAGAATATAACTTGGCGATTGTGATCTGGTATCACGAGGAAACTGCTTGAGTGGCAATAAATTTTCGAGTCTGGTTTGTGAAAAACTGGGAGCGGAGATTCCACATCGAAGTGCATGCTGTTTTTGTACAGGTAAAAGATAGACCACATTGTTTTGAAAATGATGCCTATTTTTGATTTGATTCGATTTATTATTTCTCCACGTAATAAGATAAAGTGAAAAGTATTGTTTCTTGCACGAAATACAGACAAAATACTCCGTTCGTGGAGAAGAAAACGAGAGAGTGTAGAATGCAGTGTTACAGTCATAGCTAGGGTGCCGAGAAAATCAACTTATTGCACGGTAAGTCCATTCAAAAGTCTGGCAGCAGCAGGGAAGAAGATACTCTTGAATCCGTTGGTACGTGACCTCAGGCTTTTGTATCGCATCTTCCCCGACGGAAGAAGTTAGAAGAGAGAAAGTCCGTTGTGCTCGGGTTCCTTAATTATGCTGGCAGCTTTCCGGAGGCAGCGCGAAGTGTAGACAGAGTCAATGGATGTGAGACGGGTTTGCTTGATGTATTGGGCTACATTCACGACCTTTTGTTGTCCCTTGAGGTCTTGGACAGAGAAAGGCGCATACCCAACTGTGAATCAACAACAGAGAATGTTTTCTATGTTGCAGCTGTAAAAGTTGGTGAGAGATGTAGCTGGCACGCTAACGTTCCTTCGTTTTTGAAAAAAAAAACGAAGCGTTGGTGGGCTTTCTTAACTATAGTGTCGGCATGGGTAGAGAAGAACATGTTTTTGGTGATTGTGGTGACTTAGTGACAGCTGAAACTTGAATCTCTCCCCATGTCCTATTTCGTCCTCGTTGATTTAGGCAGTGGCGTGTTCTCCTTTACGTTTCCTGAAGTTGATGACAAACTACGTTTTTTTTTAACTGAGGGAAAAATTATTGAACAACAGCGCATCAGATGTTCTGTCTCATTCCTGTACTCCGCCTCATGTCTATCTCATTCCTACACTCTGTCCAATGGAGCATTGGCTTTAATTTTAGTGCAACTTTGAGATGGTACGTTCAAGTCCCAGTCTAATTTGCTGATAACAGAGGCGATTTTCTTTGCCTGTGCATGATGTGCTACATTGCTGCTGAAAGTCCGAATAATGTATATTATTTTGCTTTAATTAAATAAAATCGTTTTTGATCCTATGTGCTACATGATGCAACTCAAATCAGAACTGTATGTTCTCCCTTTTAAGAATAACTAGGATTGAATGTCTCAGTGACTTATATTCACGAAGGTACCATATTACATTTAATCATTATACTTTTTTATTGTTATTAACTCGATATTGTTATTATTTTATTGTTATTAACTGGAGGCTTGATCGGCGTTCCAGGACTATTTTTTGATTTCGTACAATACCCACATACGGAAGGAGAACACTCTCTCTGTCGAAACTATACCGGCCACAATCTCAGCCATGACCTTTTCCAGTAAAATGGCAAATTTGCATTTCTAATCCCGCCGTTACTATAGTCATTTTGAAAGACCAATCCACCTGATCCGCACTTATTTGACACGTGGGAGGGATCCGGAGCACCAGGAGGAAACGCACGCAGACATGGGGAAAACGTACAACCTCCACACAGCAACAAAGGCCTGAATGAAACCTAGCTCTGTGAGGCACCAGTGCGAGCCAGTGGGCCACCTTGATGAATAACTTTTTTTTTGCACTCTGATAACACTACCGTCAGGACACAAACTGGAGGTAACACTACTACTGGCAGAGTCAGAGATGACTATGCTTTTCAGAAGCATCACATTATGTTTATTTTATTGTTCTCGGACTTCCTTTCTTTTTTCCTTTTACATGCGTACATATTTCAAACCATCTGCTTTATTTTGAAATCACATATGAAGCTGTAATTTCGCTGATCCCTTTCATTCTCAGTGCTGAATTTTGCCCATGTTTTACGGAGCTTTTTCTGTCTATGTCATTTTGTCTCTTGGTACCATCTTATGCCTGTGTTCAGTCGTCTTGTGCAGCAACAAATTTGCCTTATGACATATTCAGCAATCTACATGCATGCACGTCTGTCTGCTCCCTTTCCCGTTTCTCTTTTTAAATCAGTTATACACATGACGTTTTTTTTAAACAATTGGACTTCCTCATTGTTTTATTATTATTATTTTGCCTCTTAAAATATTCTGTTCATTTTCCATGTGTATCCCTTCTTCAGCAAAACATTTTTTTTAACATTTGGATCCAATGTCATGGATATTTTCAAAATGATCATGATTGGCTGTTGTTCTGGAGTCAATATTCAATCAGTGTTTTGAAAACTACAAGTTGGGCATAATAGGCCAGAGCACTCTCATTGCCAGTGATATGGCAACAGTTTGAGAAATTATCCAACTTGTTAGTAATAACTTGTAGTAAAAACACTTTTTCTTACCGCCTTCACCATTTGGATCTGTTTGGAAACAATGAAGGATAATAAAAGACAATTCAAATCACAAATGGACAGTTGACTTTACCCAATTAAAACAAATCCGAAATTAGGGGAGCTTGCTAAATGTCGACTGAATCTGTATGTTATCCATAAGAGAACCTTGAAGATGGACTCCAAATTCTCTTTGTGCTTCTGGTTTCCTCAGCATTTACCCATTTTGACAAAATTCCTTGCATGCATTCCACTTTCCAAAGTGCATAACCTTACATTTTTCCACATATCTGCCACTTCCTTGTCGACTCTACTAACCTGTTCAAGTTCTTCTGTGGACCACCACCCCCGCCCCCGGCAACCCGGCTTTCTCAATACAACACGACATTCGACACATCTTTGCATTATCTGCAATCTTAGCAATAGTGCCTTGCGCTCCTTCTTCCAAATCCTTAATGCATATTGTGAAATATGTGCTCACAGTACGGTCCTCTGAGGAAGACTACTAGTCACTGGCTGTGATCCTGATTTTATCGCCACTCCCTGTTCTCTGCCAGTCAGTCAGTCCTCAATTCACAACAGGGTCATATCCTTCATAATATGGGCTCTTAACTTGTTTAACATTCTGCTATGTGGCACCTCATAGGTACAGGTATCCTTCCGGTGCAATAAGGAGACCAGTGATGCACAGATATGTATTTTTAATGTTTTGTGAATTATACCATTATCCGATTGTTTCAGTGCTGAACGAGGCAATTGAACCCATCGAGGAAGCAGGAACAAGAATCCCACTCAGGTCCCATCGCCGTAATCCCAAGCACTTATCGTGATCTTTCAGCCTGACGATACAAGGCAAGTTATCGTGGCGAGTCATATGTACCTGCATGTCATAGGACTGTGTGAGGAAACCACAATACCTGGAGAAAACCCAGGAACACTTCGAGAGAAATGCAGACACAATGCAATCAGTCACCCAGGTTCTGAATTGAGCTCGTGCTTCTGGCACCGTGAGGCAGTAGTCCTGTCTATTCTGTCAACGTCATTGAACTTTTCGAATTGTTCCCTCCCTCGAAGGCAAGGTATCGTGGCGAGTCACATGTACCTGCATGTCATTGGACTGTGTGAGGAAACCACAATACGTGGAGAAAACCCACGAACACTTCGAGAGAAATGCAGACACAATGCAATCAGTCACCCAGGTTCTGAATTGAAATCGTGTCTCTGGCACCGTGAGACAGTAGTCCTGATTATTCTGTCAACGTCATTGAACTGTTCGAATGGTTCCGTCCCTCGAAGGGTTTAGATGAGGTTGCTTATTTTGAGGTTTTCGTCTTTCTAACCTGTGCGAACTCCATTCACTTATCATCCTGCAAATTCATATTTGTACACTATGGTTTCAATTATCGTAATGGTGAAAATGATAAGGATCTCAGAGTCGGTGCACTGCCATTCCTTGAAGTTTGTATGGTGGTCCATGTTTTGTTTTATGGAACATGACAAAGCAAAATAATAGAATAATGAACGTTGTAATTGTTTGCATTTCTTCGTCATAGGAAACAAAATGATTAGAAGTGGGAATAGGAGAATGGACGTCCATGATAATGTTGTTTCACCAGTTCTCTCAAATAGCACTCGTTGAAGCACTAAGGAACTGTTGTCTTACTTTCGCCATTTTGTGTCATTCTGGACATTGAATCTCTTGTTATAAACTCAGTTTTTAGTCTATTGTTGCCATTTCGCCCAGTTAGACAATACAGGTCGTAAAACGACACTGTTCTGGAAATGAAATTAAGAGGTCATTTAATCTGTCGCTTGCTGCTCTAACAGGAAATGTGTCACATAACGAGAAGAATCTGTTTTAAAAATTTTCCGGTTTTATCGCAAAACATCAGCTGAGCTACATAGTTCCTTTTCAACTCTTTCAATATTTATTCGTGAGCCGACTGGACACGAAATTTTACCTTTAAAACAACATTGTCAGAACTGTCAACACAAAATTTTTGCAACAATTATAACATGCATTATTATCTATATATACATGTTGCCAATGTCCCAAAGGTCGACAGGCCGCAAACCTCCTTGCATTATGAAGTTGCATATATAAAGTTAAAAAATGATGTTTGACAAATGCGATTACTGACACGGAAATCTCAGAAAACAAAATATAAATGTAGCATTGTATGTTTAAAACAAAATGTGTCTTTGCATTTGGGATTTTAAGCCACAGAAAGCAGACTATATAAAAAAACTTGGCAGCATCTGTGTCCAAAGCAGCAACCAGATACCCAGCAGAACAAAAGAGACTTTGAAATTTAACCCATGAGTTTAAAGAAACATTCGAATTCAGAGGACCAAATGAATTGAAGTTTGAGTGTGGTTGACAATGTCAATTCAGTCAAGATGCAGGAATATTCTGAGAGACAGGATCTACCGACATTTAGCGACGAAGGCCTGATTAGGGACAGTCAGCGTGGCTTTGAGAGCGGACAATCACAAAATTGATTAAGTTTTTGAAGGGGTAACCATGAAGGTAAATGAAGGCAGTGCTGTTAATTTTGCCTTCGTGGACTTTAGCAAGAGTATTGACAAGGTACCACGTGACAGGTTGTTGCACGAGGTTAAATCTCACGGGCTTCAGGGTGAAGGAGTCAAATGGAAGCCAAATGGGCTTTACGGTTGAACACAGAGTGATTGCAGATAGTTGTTTTTTTTTCAATTTGGTTGCCTGTGACAAGTAGTGTTATGCAGGGATCGATGTTGGTTCCACTGTTATTTATGATTTATATTAATGATTTGGATGGTAAATTGAGAGGCCTTGTTACGACTTTGCAGATGACACTGAAATTAGTGGCATAGTGCCGATGAAGAGCATTATCTAAGGTTGCAACGAGATATTGATCAATTGGGCCAGTGGACTGATGAATGGCATGTGGAGTACTGTTTAGATAACATAAGAACATAAGAAATAGGAGCAGGAGTAGGCCATCCAGCCCTTCGAGCCTGCCCCGCCATTCAATAAGATCATGGCTGATCTGTCGCTGCTCAGTTCCACTTTCCCGCCCTCTGCCCATAACCCTTAATCCCCTCTCTTATCAAAAACCCATCAACCCGCGTCTTAAAAATATTTAGCGAGGCAGCCTCCACCACTTCAACGGGCAGAGAATTCCAGAGATTCACCACCCTTTGAGTGAAGAAGTTCCTCCTCAACTCCGTTCTAAACCGCCCCCCCTTTTATCTTGAGGCTGTGCCCCCTAGTCCTACTGTCTTTTTTTGAGCGGGCAGAGTCTCTCCACCTCTATCCTATCCATCCCAATCATCATCTTATACGTCTCAATGAGATCGCCCCTCATTCTTCTAAACTCTAACGAGTACAAGCCTAGTTTATTCAGCCTCTCCTCATAGCTCAACCCCCTCAACTCCGGCATCAGCCTAGTAAACCTCCTCTGCACTCCCTCCAAGGCCAAAATATCTTGCGCAGGTGCGGCGCCCAAAACTGCACACAGTACTCCAGCTGCGGCCTCACCAATGCCCTATACAGCTGCAGCAAGACCTCCCTACTTTTATATTCAATCCCCCTCGCTATGAAGGCCAGCATCCCATTCGCCTTCCTGACCACCTGCTGCACCTGCAAGCTAGGTTTTTGCGACTCATGCACAAGGACCCCGAGGTCCCTCTGCACCGTCGCCTGCTGCAGTTTTTCGTCACGTAAGTAATAGTCCTTCCTACCATTCTTCCTACCAAAGTGGACCACCTCACACTTGCCAACATTAAATTCCATTTGCCATTTCCTGGCCCATTCGCCCAGCCTATCTAGATCCTTCTGCAGAATCTCCACACCCTCCGCACAATTTGCCGTTCCCCCAATCTTGGTGTCATCAGCAAATTTCGACACTCTACACTCGGTTCCCTCCTCCAGATCATCTATATAAATGGTAAAAAGCTGAGGCCCCAGCACCGACCCTTGGGGCACTCCACTAGTCACCATCCGCCAATCCGAATAGCACCCGTTGACCCCCACTCTCTGCCTCCTATTTGACAACCAATCCTCTTTCCGCGCTAACACCCTACCCCCAACTCCATGTCCCTCGGCCTTCTGCAATACCCTCTTGTGAGGTACTTTGTCAAACGCCTTCTGAAAATCTAGAAAGACCGCATCCACCGGCTCTCCTCTATCCACCGCCCTAGACACATCCTCATAGAACTCCAGCAAATTTGTCAGACACGACTTCCCTTTAATGAAACCGTGCTGCGTCTGCTCTATCAAGCAATTCCTTTCAAGATGCCTCGCAATTTTAAATGCGAGGTAATGCATGTTGGACGATCAAACAAGGGCATGACTTAATCAGTTAATGATAGGGCGTTGGGAAGTGTTTTAGAACAAAGTAATGCAGAGGTAGAGGCTCATTGCTCCTTGAAAATAAAGGGAGAGGTGGGTTCAGTGGTGAAGTCGGCATTTGGCATGCTTGGTTTATTGATCAGAACACTGAACACAGCAGTTGGGATATCTTGTTGAAGTTGTGGAAGACATTGGCAAGGCCTCAGTCACAATAGCACGTAAAGTTCAGGTCAACGCATTATGGGAAACATATGATTTTACTCGACTGTGTGCAGACAAAAGTAAACGACGATGCTAACGGGATCTGATGGTTTGATTATAAGGAGATGTTGGATAGACTGGGCATATTCTTATTCAGGAACGTAGGTGGATTAGGGGTAATTTTATCGTGATCTATTAAATAATGAAAGGCATAGATCAACTATATAGTCAATATATTTTCCAAAAGGCAGTAGATTCCATGACTAGATGTTGCTGTTTCAGGTGAGAGGGATGCGACGCGAAATTGCCCAGGGGAAAAAAAAAACACACGCAAGGTGGTGTGTTTCTGGAAGAAGTTGCCAGAGTTAGTAGCAGTGACGGCCACAATTTTGCCTTTTAAATGCATTTAGACAGTTACATTCGTAAGATGGGGCGAGAAAGATGTGGGCCAAACACAGTCAATTGAAACTAGCTTAGTGTTTTTAAAAAATGGCCTGAATGGGCAATTTGGGCCACAGGGCCTGTTTCGATACTGCAAATTTCTAGGACTCTATGACTCTGATACAGAAATGTAATTCTAAACAGCTAAAACTGGGCATGGGAAAATAACCACTCGACTTTGGTTGCTAATTCTTGGGGGGAAAGGATACGTGAGGTTCCCATGTTAAATATGTATCTTCATTAAAAACAATATCTAATAAAAGGGGAAACCAACTCAGAAAGTTTTCCAAAGTGTCACATCAGTAAAATGTTCACATTTCCAAAATATGCCTGCAATTATATTATTTGAGAGTTACCGTATTCGGTAATGATTTGTTTCATTATTCCTCCACGAAATTGGAACAAAATTCTATTAGCGAGTTTATTCAGTTTGTC
Source organism: Carcharhinus amblyrhynchos (assembly GCF_965287045.1). NCBI lineage: Eukaryota > Metazoa > Chordata > Chondrichthyes > Carcharhiniformes > Carcharhinidae > Carcharhinus > Carcharhinus amblyrhynchos. The sequence continues at coordinate 65,501,249 of NC_137339.1, read as the reverse complement.
GATTGGTTTAATGACGTTATCACCTGTTTTAAGAATAAAAATGAGAAAACTGTTAAGCGTTAGTGATAGATAGTGTCTGTTGGGGATGGTTTCGTTAACATATTTAGGATGGAAGCTGGAGAAGCCTTCCGCATACATAGGATCATCTCTGATGAGGAGGATCGCAACAAGCACTGAAATGCGCCCTCGTGATAAATGAAATGGCGCTCGAATAGTTCTGACGCGCCACAATGAAAAATCGCACCAACCTCCTAGAAGACAACACAGGTCAGGGAGGACTGTGTACCCTTTTCTCCCAGCACTTCCCCGGAGTTCAGAAGCTAGGACACCTCCACTGGAGCCTTCAATATGTCATTGATGAAGATGAACATCTCGCCAAGGCCTTCCCCACACCTCCTCTTCTTGTCTTCACACAATCGCAGAGCCTCAAACAGACAATTTTCCGCAGAAAACGACCTAGCCTTCAGGAGAACATTGACTGCGGCAGTAGACAATTCTGCCACAGAAACCTCTCCAAGACGTGTCAGAGCATCAACACGAATGTCATCATCTCACCCGAGAACACCATCCAACAGGTACATGGTACAAGCTCTTGCGACACAACCGACATTGTCTACCTGATACGCTACAGGAAAGGATGTCTCAAGACATGGTAAATTGACCAAACACTGCAGCCGCTATGACCACGGTTAAATGAACACCGTTCAACAATCACAAGGCAAGGGTCTGAATTCTAACCCCGTTCTGTTGTAGGGGCCATAGTCCTCCATTCCCACCTAAATCACATAGGTATAAAAGCGCTTCTTGAAGGTCAGTCGTATATCTGATTCTGCGACCTCCCCTGGCAGCGAGCTCCAGGCAGCCAACATCCTCTGTATTCAAACAAACATGCCTCATGCATTTCTTTCAAAACGTACACCTCGCGCCAGAAACACATGCGCCCGAGACGTTGCCCCAAATTGAGTGGAAGATTGACAATTGCTCATTACTAGACTTCAGGCCGTCCATGTTGTCCCTCGTTCAGAATCTCCCCTTTCCCGGAGAGCACCAGCACCCACTTTTCTAAGGGGGCGGCGTGGGGGTGGGGGGGGGGGGTGGTTTGAGGATCCGGATGTCTGCCTGACCTCCCCATTGTCGTCGGCCTCTTCTACTTTGGGGACAGAAATATCCATGAAATAAATGATACTGTGGATCCTGCAGAGCCTTGGATGATGGCCCTGAGTGGACAAGTAGAGCGCTAAGCTTGCGATGGGAAGGATGAGGGTGGTTAGGAAGTAAGTGCTTGTGGGTCAGGGTCTGGAAGCATGGATGTTGCCTTGGGAAGTTCTGGGGCCGATTTGGGTGACGATGTCAGTTGGGGTTACACATTCACATTTGATGCATCGATGAGACTTTGAACTCGTGCGGCACTGTTGCCGTTCTGGGGTCAGTGCCATGGCATTGACAGAAGTGGCAACTGCCTACCAGGCCGCATTGCCTTCAGTCCCCCTGGGTCTGCATCCTGCTATGGGGAACATTGTGTCATGCCGCCGCTCTGCCGCATCCAGCAGACTCCCGAGTTCAGCTTCTGTAAATCTGCGGGATGGTGATGTGTCCATTTCTTTTTCCTGCACTGACTGTGTGCCTGCCCACTATTGGGGGTTCTATGGAGCTGGAATTTTCTGCCCGTTGAAGTGGTGGAGGCTACCTCGCTAAATGTATTTAAGTCACAGGTAGATTTTTTTTGACAGGCAAGGGAATTAAGGTTTATGCGGACAAAGCGGGAAAGTGGAACTGATCTACTTCAGGTCAGCCATGATCGTATTGACTGGCGGGGTCGGCTCGAAGGGCTCGATGGCCTACGTCTGCTCCTGTTTCTTATGTTGCTATGACCCTCGGTAGGACACACATGCTGCAGGCCATTTCAACATGCTGTATGCAGGTTCAGAACAGCCAATATATATTTTGGCAGGATGAGTATGGAGGCGCCTTAAGACCAGATCTAAAAGTCGGCCAGCCCATTTTTTTCCACAAATAGACGTCCGTAAACGAACAACTCTGCTGAATAAATCCCCCCATCGCCGCATTCCAACCTGCGGGAGAACTTAGCATGGCCAATTTGCCAAACCAGCACATCTTTGGGACAGTAAGAGGAAAGCGAAGCAAACACCTCTCTCTCGTGGCTCAGCGGCACAGTGGTTACCTCTGTTCCCACAGCAACAGGAAACTGGATTCGATTCGTGGATTGAGTTACTGCTTTTAATAAAGTCTGCACGTTCTTCCTGATCTTTTTTTTTCCCCTGTGGATTTCCGCTGCGTGTTCTGGTTTCTTCCCGCCAAACTTAAACGCATGCCAATATATTTCTAACTATCTGATGTTCTGTCCTTGGCAATCTCGAAACAGCCTCGTAAAAATGTTGCATTCCTCTAAATCATGGACATTTTGTCCTAGATAAGAAGTCCACATCTGCAAATAGTATTCCTGCTGAGGTTAACGATGGTCTTATATATGGACAGCTCCCTCTGCGATCCATCGTCATGAAGGTCAAGTAATCATTTGTTTTCTTTAGGCTCCGATACTTGTATGTCAGAAGCTGGCGTATAAGTGCATAACGGGATCGGTGCACATCCCCTTACATTAATCCATAACCATTCAGATAATTACCTGTCCTGCTGTTTTACTGCTGGAGAAGATGTGCTGGCATTTATCCACCTTAAACTGCAACGGCAATGATCAACTTGTCCAAAAAAAAACACACTCGGAAACATTTCTGCATCCTTCTCACAGCTCACTTTCAAACTCGGCTTTGTGCCATCTCATACTGAGAGACATCTTATTTCTGTTACCCATTCTAAATCATTATTACGTAAAGTGTAGAGCTGGCGTTCGATCACTGATAATATGGCAACTGACGGATCAGTGCTACCAATTTGGTCGGCAGAACAGATAGCTCTCTCTTCTTTAGTTTGCAAACCAGCTTCCGGTCCATCAACTCACTACAATTAATCGCATACACTTTAATTTTGCACGTTATTATCCGCGACTTCCCGCAATGTTTTGTTCATGTTATTCCTCAGCCTAAGCCCTGAATTGCATATATTTGCCTGTACACCACGACTGTGCTGCTTAATTAAGACAAAACCAATACATGGATTTCGTTGTTCAGCAGCATGGTTTCATCACTACAAGGAAAGAATGTTCAATCGCTGAAAAGTCAGACCGGCCAATACATCAAATTGGGCATCCATCACGAATGGGGCATTAGCCTCTGGACACAATGAGGTTTTGTGAAATAGCAAATTATGCAGTCCACCAGATAATATTGTCTAACGCCAAGATTCAGTGGGTGCCCGCCGGTATACAACACAGCGGGGCTGGATGAAACAGTTTGACCAAGTGGCATTGAAAAATAGCCGGTGAGCCACGTAGTCGTTTGCCACTATCTGACTATAAGTGACAGACGTTTTTCAATAACAATTATTTATTCAACAGCATATAGAAAATTTAACATTTTTTTGTATGTTTACTTTTATTTTCCCGTTCGCTTAACCTCGATCTCCATGTTCTCATGTTAATCAATTTGTCTGTCCACCTTCGTTTAATTTTACTCTACTCCCAATCTTCATCTCTGGTTTTCTTTACTGTCCATTTATTAATACATACGTCTTGTATGTGACATTATCACTATCTTCCTTGTAAACCATGGTTTGGTCACACTTTTTTTATGCCAGGCAGGAAGTAACAAATGTTGCAGTTAGCACATGCACTCACTATATATTCGTCATTGTCTATTCAATTCATCTTTAAGTTATGTTCTCCAATCGATCAACGACAATTCAGAGAGTCATAGAGGTTTGCAGTATTGTACCGGGAACTTCTGCCCAACTTGTTCATGACAACTTTTTTTTTTAACCACCAATTAGTCCCAATTGTCCGTGATTTCAAAATATCACCTTATACTCATCTTACCATGTAACTCTCTAAATGTTTTCTAAAAGGCAAAATTGTACCTCTCTCTACCTCAATCACTGGCACTTTTTAGGATGTAGTCACCACTCTCATTGAGAAACAATTTCCCTCTGGCCCTTTTTGTATCTCTCTACTCTCATGATTTTTAAATCATTTATGAGATATTCTCATTGCTGGCTGGCCAGATTGATTGCCCATCCATAAATAAATGCCGTGTTGTTCGAGACAACCATAACTGGGGAAAAATATGTTGACTATCTGGCTGGTTTACGCCCCTAATTATTTAATAAACCACACTACGACCACAGTTAAGTTTCATACGCTCCAGGACGAAAAGTACAAGTCTATTCAGCCCCTCCATATAACTAAAACCATCAAGTCATTTTAGCATCATAGTAAATCTTTTTCCGCTACCTTTGAGATTAATAATGCCATTTCTGTAATAGGGTGGACAGGCTTAGAACATAGAACACAGAACATTACAGCGCAGAACAGGCCCTTCGGCCCACGATGTTGCGCCGACCAGTTAAAAAAAATGACCCTCTAACCTAAACCAATCCCTTTTCATCCATAAACCTATCCACGGATCTCTTAAACGCCCCCAAACTAGGCGCATTTACAACTGCAGCAGGCAGGGCATTCTAATCCCTCACCACCCTCTGGGTAAAGAACCTACCCCTGACATCCGTCCTATAACTACCCCCCCCCCCCCTTATTTTAAAGCCATGCCCCCTCGTGCTAGCTTTCTCCATCCGAGGAAAAAGGCTATCACTATCCACCCTATCTAAACCTCTAATCATCTTACATGTTTCAATAAGATCCCCTCTTAGCCGCCTTCTTTCTAGCGAAAACAACCCCAAATCCCTCAGTCTCTCCTCATAGGACCTCCCCTCCATACCAGGCAACATCCTGGTAAACCTCCTCTGCACCCTCTCCAAAGCCTCCACATCCTTCCTATAATGTGGGGACCAGAACTGCACACAATACTCCAAGTGCGGCCGCACCAGAGTTGTGTACAGTTGCAACATGACGCTGAGACTCCTAAATTCAATCCCCCTACCAATAAACGCCAAGACACCGTATGCCTTCTTAACAACCTTATCTACTTGATTCCCTATTTTCAGGGATCTATGTACACATACACCTAGATCCCTCTGTTCATCCACACTATTCAGAGTCCTCCCGTTAGCCCTATACTCGACACATCTGTTATTCCTACCAAAGTGAATTACCTCACACTTCTCCGCATTAAACTCCATCCGCCACCTCTCGGCCCAGCCCTGCAACCTGTCTAAGTCAACCTGCAAACTACGACACCCTTCCTCACAATCTACCACACCTCCGACTTTGGTGTCATCAGCAAATTTACTAATCCACCCAACTATACCCTCATCCAGATCATTAATAAAAATTACAAACAGCAGTGGCCCCAAAACAGATCCCTGAGGCACACCACTCGTAACTGAACTCCATGACGAATATTTACCATCAACCACGACCCTCTGTCTCCTATCTGCTAGCCAATTCCTGATCCAATTTCCTAGATTACCCCCAATCCCATACATCTGCATTTTCTGCAGAAGCCTACTTGGTGAAGCCTTGGAGAAGCTATTCCAAATGTGTCCTTGCCAATGATTTCTACAACGTCAACAATACGCCTTGTCAATTTAATGTCCTCACCGGTGAAACCAAGGCTGTTGAATTCCTTCGTCACGACTCTATCCAACTGTGAGCCCACTTTCAATGATCTATGAACCTGTTCCAAAGATGTTTCTTCGATAACTCTCCCCAGGATCACCTCATTAACTAAGTAATTCTCGTCCTTCTTCGATCTACCAGAATGCATCACTTCGCACTTATCTTAATTAAACTCCATCTACCATTCTACTGTGTCACCAAACATTGTATCATCATCAAATTTCCTAATCATGCCTGTAAATTCTCAATCAAATCTTAAAAATAAATGAGAACTAACAGTGGAACTAACATCGAAATCTAAGACACACCACTAGACACAGCACTCCAGTTTGAGAAAAATAAACACTCTTCTACCACTTCTGTCTGCTGTCATTAAGCACGTTTTGTATCCGTTTGAACACCTTGCGTTGGATCCCGTGGGATTTAAGCTGAAACTATGCCGTATCTCGCCAAATGCCGTGCGAAATGCCTTGCAAATAACATCAACTGCATTGACCTCATCTACCTTCTTGGTTACCTCTTTAAAACGTCCCAACAATTTTATGAGGCATGATGTTGCACTGAAAAAAGCCATGCTGACTGTATCTAATCAATTCCTGCCTCTCTAAATGCATATAGTCCCTGTCCCTCATAATACCTTCAACAATTTACCCACAACAGATGTTGGACCTACATGCCTGTACACCCACAGGCATTTCCCTGCAGCCGATCTTTAAAAATAGCACAATAGTTTCCATCCTCCAGTATTTTGGCACCTCGCCTATGGCTGCCGATGGCTCAAGCATTGCTTCTAGGGGACCTGCAGTTTCGTCTCTAACATCCGAGAACGTGCGCGCATTCACTGCAAAGGATGCGGGTGATTTATCTAGCTTGATGCGCCTTAAAAGCTCCAGCAGCTGCTCCCTGCAATATATACACTTCACAGGATATTCTCTTTAATTTCCCCAATTTCCCTAACATCCACTCTTTTCTCAACAGTAAATAATGATAAGAAATATTTGTTTGGCATCTCACCCGTCTCTTGTAGATCTGCACATTAATGGTCGTGTTGATCCTCAAGGCCATCTATTGTCTCGTTACTGTTTTGCACTTTATGCACTTGTAGAAACTATTTGGATTCTCTTTTGCATTATCTGCCAAAGAAATTCCGTGTGGCGTATCTGCATGCCTTTTTTTTCAGCACGACTCCTACACTCTATATATTCTTCGAAGAATGCAGTTGATCCCAACTGCCTGTGGATGCCATGCGCCCCCATCTTCTTCTTGACCAGGGTCTCTGTGTCTCGAGTCATCCAAGGTTGATTACTTCTATCAGCCTTATTCATCACGCTAAAATGTACTTGCTCTGAACCCCGATTAAAACATTTTTGACAGCACCCCTTTCATTCCCCACTTACCATCGATCACTTTGCCTGACAACAGTTATCATGAATCAGCTTTTGAAATTTCTGTCCCGCACTTTAGGAATATAATTTTTGGGCGGGAATTTCGTTCTCAGTAGCTGTCTTCAACTGATTGAATTGTGATAACTGTCCCCAAAGTGATCAGTCACTAAGACTTCTGTCAGCTGTGCTTGATTATTTCCCAAGCAGAAGTCAAGGGTTTTCCCCTTGCGACAAATGTGATCCAGTTTCCTTATTGTGATTCTGAAGGGTGGTCTCAGAGTCAAATGGATCACGCTGCAATTTCAGGAAAAATGACATTGTCATCACGTTGCTCATAGCCAAAAAGACTAGTATATATACATATATATATTTCAAAGTTTTCATGTCAAATTGCACAATACGTATTTTGTTCTGCCAATTTCACCAGTGCATGATACAATGGAGTTGAGGAGACAACCATAGCAGATACAAATCAGGAACCAGATGGTTAGAACTGCCTCACAGCACCAGAAACCCAGGTTCAATTTTGGCTCTGGGTAAATGTCGGTGTGCAGTTGCATGCTCTTCCTTTGTTGCGTGGGTTTCCTCAGGGGCCTCTAGTTTGCTCGCAGACTCAATAGAATTTCATGTTTGGTTGATTGGCCATGGCAAAGTTCCACTTACTATAAGGGGTTTTAGTATTATAAATGCGTATAGTTGCGTGGATTGGATCTGAGTGGAGTTCCTCTCAGTGCAGGATCGATGGGCAGAATGGCCTCCAACTACCCTGTAGATAATTTATGATAATATCCCTCTTCTAATGTTTCGTTAGTAATTCCATTTCTACGATTCATGTGGAGTTGAATGCTACGTATGAGTACAGATTCTACTCTTCTCCTTCTGTCACCAATTCCCCATCAATTTTCACTTCAGCGACACTACTATTATGTGGAAGAACATATACAACTTCACTTACTTATTTTTTTTCTCTCTCAGGTGACTCTTATATTTACACATGTATATCCCAAATCGTCGAAGTTACTATTCTCCTTCAGTATTGCGCTTGTTTCCTTTCAACCAGGAAGGTAATCAAAATGTTTCCTCCTCCTCTTCTTACGCACCTGAACGTTAAATTCACATCTCGTGGCACACTACAGATATGACTCCACTATTGATGGAACATCATAGGTTTTCCCTCTAATTCCAGGATTAGTTCACAATCATTTCTCGAAGTTTTCAATGCATTACGGCAGGAAGCATTCCGCCTTGCATTTTGGACATTCAATATACCCATTCGATTGTTTTCACTGTGGCCCCATTTGGCTCTGACGCTTAATTTCTTCACTATCGCTTTTCTTGTGCGTTTGTTTTTATGTGGTATCTTTATGTCGGTTCTTTCCCGTCCTCTAACTCATTGCATAGGTTTACATGGCACTACAGTTCATATCAACCTCGCCAAAAACGTCATCGGATATGTTTTGACAATGTGAAAACCTTCTACTTACTACGGTTCCACCCTCGCCCGGAGGTAGCCCCATGTTTCAGACAAGTTGCAGCTTCTTAAATATTGCCAGAGCCATGTATTGAATTTGAGGCCATCTTAGTTTGAAGGTGAAACTTCCGAATTTGCAATTATGGGTCTTATACTGAGACGAATGATAGTGGACGGTAATGGCCTTACCTTTCAAAATGCTGTCATGTCCTGTTTCTCTGCTTTCTTTATCAACAGAATCCGATGTCGTAATCCTTTCTCGGTTGGGCCTGCTTTCATCGTCAATTGCCCACATGGCACCAATAATAACTAAGAAGAAATAACGTAATTTCGTTGTTACATCTCCACGTTAGAAAGTCAATATTTCAAAATCTTCCCAGTAACACAAGTATTATATGCTTTCCGGCGACGAGTTCAATAACATTGCGTTGTCAACTCCCTCAAAAAAAAAGGTTCGCCGTTTCAGTCATTTCGTCTGTATCGTAACTGTGCATTATGCAAAAATGAAACAAATATAACAATCAATTAAATATTCTTGAAGCGTATGCATTATACTGATGGCTGAACTGTGTGCACGCTGAAAATCTATGTTTCTATTCTGCAAATGTTTACAGTTCTAAGATCATAATAACTGGGAACTCTATGACGTTTTTGCCACTTGTTTAACACGATCCATCCCATGTCTTTCTTCAAATTGTCAGCAATAGGTTTCGCAAATTGAAATTCGTCATGTTATCCTTCAAATGTTTCCCACTGTTAAATAACATCAGCCGTAGCCAGGGATGACTATTGCCATTTCTGAATGTCATTGTGCAAGAGTCGTGTTCCATTATGCGAGGTCAGGTTGAAGAGCCTGGTGAAAAGTGTCGAAATTGTGGTTGGAGTAATAAGGGAATTAAATTCTCATGGAATATGCCGGATAAAGTGGTATATGCGGGGTCACGTTTAACAGTAATGAAAAACTTGGACGGGTTCATGTATGAGAAGGGTGTGGAGGGATATGGTTCAAGTGCAGGTCAGTGGGACTAGGCAAAAAATGTTTCGGCACAGACAAGAAGGGCCAAAAAGCCTGTTTCTGAGCTGTAATATGCTATGGTTTCTATGGATTCTATGGTTTCCCTTGTGTAACGATGTAGCTGAATTTCGGAAAGGAATGTTGCCTACTGTGGTTGAAATGCCTTGTGCTGAAGTTAAACGTTCCGAGGTGGACGGAGACATTTTCTGACAGTTTTGATTTGACTTGTTTTATTTCTATCAATGCATTATGTTACAGTGACAAGTAGGTTATTTTGTTTCTTGTGCACTATACAGCATACCGTGATAGGAATAGAAGGAGATAGTACAGAATATATAGTGTTACAGCCATAGGTTTGAGGGAAAGATTTAATGAAAGATTAACTGAATGTGATATAGTGACGTTCAAAAATCTGATGACAGCAGGGAAGAAACGTTTCGAGAGTTGGTTGGTACGATCTTGAGTCAGTTCCTGAGTCGATGGGAGACTCGTTTGATTGTTTCCTGGAACTCGTTCACGAGTCTTTGTAATTTATATTTGTCTTGCACAGAGCAGGAACTCATACCAAACAACCAGAACTTCCGTTTTCTATGGTGCATCTGTTAAAGGGTAGAGTCATAGGGGGGATGCCTAATTTCCTTAGTCCTCTTGGAAATTAGGCGTTGGTGTCTGTTCTTGGCTATCGCGTCCACATGGATGGGTCAGGAAAAGCTCTTGGTGATTTGGACACCTAAAAACGTGAGCTTTCAACAAATCCAATAACGCGTACAGGATCATGTTCTTTACTCCGACTTCCTGAAGTCAATCATTATCTCCTTCGATTTTTTGACATTCAATGAGAGGATATTGCCATCGCACCAGTTCACCATTTTGCCTATCTCTTTCCTGAACTCTGTCTCATCATTATTTGAGAGCCAAACCTCTACAGTGGTGCGATCAGCCAATTTGAAAATCGGGTTGCATGAGAATTTTGCCACATTGTCAAAATGGTAAACGAAGTATCCCAAGGGACTGATGGCACATCCTTCTTGGGCACCAGTGTTGTTGATGAGGTCTGCAGATGACTGTTGATGAGGCTTGGTTGCCTTCCCTTACTGATTATGATCTGTTGGTGGGAAAATTCAGGATCGAGATGAAGAAGGCAGAGTCAACCCCTGCTCACGGATTTTGGGGATGAGCTTGATGGGAACAACGGTGTTGAAGGTTGTGGTGCTGTCGATAGATATGATTATGTTGTAAGTTTCTTTGCTTTATTGCTTTTCCAGAGCTGAGTGTAGGGCAAAGGTGATGGCGCCTGTTATGGAACTGTTGCGGCAGGAGGCGAATTGCAGTGCATCCAACAATACTGGGGGCCAGAATTGATTTGTACCGAGACGAGATATTCGAACCACTTCACAATGATGTATTGTTTTGTGGATTGTGTGGTAACAGGATAACAAAATAATCGGTTGAGATAGGAACAAATGTCAGAGAATCATGTGATAGAGGGTAAGGCTCACGTATCAAAAGCATTACCTGACCGATGTTTGGGAAAAGGACGAGAAAACGAGTATATCGAAGAGAATGTCATTAGTTCAGAAACTGTGGCAAAATTACATCAGAAAGATGAAAAATCAAATCTGCTGTACGAGAAAATATACAAAGAAGATGAATCTAATATTATGTTGGAGTTTGCTGCACAATAAATGATCGCAGAATGAGGAAGTAAAACGATTTTCATGGTTATTCCGATGAAAATGGGAATGCTTTACGACTGGCGGGAGGTTTTAGAAAGGAGATATGTTAGTAATGTCTGAATTCCAGCGAGATTTCAGTTGGGAGTAAGTAAATATTGAGTAGAAAATATATATAAAAATACATTTTTTTTTTCGATTTGTCCAGACTGCACAAAATGCCCTGGAAATTTGTTGCATATGTCATACATGGCACTAATTAGGAAAATCTCAAATTTTAAACGAACTGTCATTTTTAATAACGATTCAGACATCTGATGAATCTTTTACCAAGATCCTAGTTTATCACGGAATCACATAATAATACAGTGCAGAAGGGGCCCTTCGGACTAATAGTTTGCATCCACGATTGAAACGCAGTGAACTGCCAATTTAATCTCACTTGCCTGAACTTGATACATAGCCTTAAATATTATGCCTGCCAAGTTTCTTCCTCGAGCATTATTAAAGAATGTGAAGCATTCCTCCTCCACCACCCTCCTAGGCAGCACACCCCAGGCTGTCAAACAAAACATTTGGGTAAAACAAAACATTTTCAAGTCCCGCTAAGCCTCTCGTCATTTTAACACGCGTCCTCTGGTAACTGGTCCTTCAATTAATGGGAACAGTTGTTCTCTGTTCATCCTGTGTAATGCATTCGTAATCATGACATCTCAATCAGGCCGCCCTCCGCCGCCAACGCCCCTCCCCCACCCCCCGAGTTTTTTGTACCCAGAGAAAATGACACAAGACTTTTTAAAACAAATAACCGAAATGTTTCTTCCTTCCCGGGAAACATTCTGCTGAATCTCCTCTGCATCACCTCCAATCCTACATGTTTATCAAAAATGTGGCATTCAGAACTTCACAAGTTACTTGAGCTATTGCTGCACCAAAGTTCTATACTTTTCCATCATTAACTGTGCGCTTCTATTATTTATTAGCCCTGATTGATAAAGGCGAGTGTGACACATGACTTTTTTTCACCACTCGCTAAACCTCCTTTCCACCTTCAGAGACCTATGGATAAATGTGCCAAGGTCCCTTTGTTTTTCATGACTTTCTGCTGTGAGGCCTTTCATAGTATACGTACTTGTCCAATAACCCCTTCTAAAGTGCATCACCTCACTTTTTTTTCCAGGGTAGAGTTCGATCTGTAACTCTTCTTCCAATTTGACTACCAAATTTATACCTTCTGTAAACCAAGGCATTCACCCTCACTGTAAAGTGCCCGGCCAATCATTGTGTCATCATCAAAAATACTCAATCTATACACTGCCCCCCACTGCACACGCACACACACACAGGCAGTCATCTCTGACATTTATATAAATGATAACCAATATACCATTTATATAAATGATAACCAGGACGGATCCCTGTAGGATGCCACAGGTCAATGGTCCATCCGTCATCGGCCTCTGTTTCCTACTGCTTCGCCAATGATGAATGCACCATAACAGTTCATCCTGAACCTCTTATGTATTTGTCTTCTTAATATGTTTTCCATGTGGGCCTTTGTCAAAGGCATGGCTGAAATCCATGTAACCTACATCGATCACACTAACCTTCTCCATAATGCTGGTTTCATGCTTAAAAAAAAGATATCTGTTAGATATTACGTTGCTTTGACAAAATTATGCTCGCTATCTCTTATCAAACCTTGCCTCTCCACCGCAAGATGGATTGTTTCTTTCAAAATCTTCTTCAGTAGTTTCCCAACCACAGACACGAGCCTCCCTCTCCTGCAGTTGTCTTTTTCACTTGCCTCTACAAAATTGTAAAGACTGTGAACACGTTAGCTGCTCTCCAGTCGTCTGGCACCTCTCCAGTGACTAGGGATGAATTAACTACTTGTATCAGAGTCCATGAAATTTTGTGTCGTGAAACGCAAAACAGTGCCTGGTACAAATCATCTGGACCTCGAGATTTGACCACTTTTCTGCCCGCTAATGCATGCAATACTTTGCCACTCCTGATATAAATCTTTTCTCGTGCCTCACAATCTCTTGCTGCGAGCTCCATTACTACCTTCTCATTCTCATGGGTGAGGGCAAATGCGACATATTCTATTAACGCCGATGTCCTCTGCCTACAACTATGGATGCCCCCCTTGTTTCAAAAGGACCCTTATTTTTCTCTTGCTAGTTTCCTCTGATTCACATACTTATAGGATAATATAGGAATTCCCCTAGTTTCTAACCGTGTGGGATGCCTATCCGAAAATGCAAAATGAAATCAGCCCGTTTTGTCCAAATAGATATGTGGAGGCTATTGAATTCCATAATATTGCAGTGAAAATGATCGTAGAGTAATTACTTTGGTAATCCAACATGTGCACGAACCACAAACATCAATTAAACCAAAAATCACATTTCTTGTCACAATTATTCCAGGAAGAATTTGATAACATATGAGTGATACATTTAGCATCGACAGCATGGCATCTAGAATCGCTGGTAGCGTTGTAAAAACACCGGCACACTTTAAAGGCCATGTTGAGGGTCTCCAACTTATATCATCCAGATGATGTGGGTTTTGGAAATATATGTACACGTTTCCAATCAGGGGTAAAGGGAATCGGTCACCTATGTTTGTCCTTTTGAATGGAATTTTTGGTCATGCATTAAGAGGACAAATTAATGTAATCTATGCCAACTTGGTGAGGTAGCGTCCCGAGATGGTAATATTGGTCAAAATGAAGATATTCAAGGAGAGATTAATTACTTTAGCAGTATTACCTAGATGAAATTGACAAGTAGCATAACATAACAATTAAAAAAAAGATCGAAACAAATCAAAATGTCACTTTTTTTTCTGGTAGGGATAATCTCCTGGCATTCTTCCAAATGCCATGGCAGCCATTGAAAACAAGGTTTAGCGGGCGTCACCATATCAACACCCAGTGACTGATTTGAATTACTGACGGACAGGGAACTGACCGAGTGTGCTATATTAATACGTGCAGACTGTGTTTTGGTTCGAAAGGAAAACGGGAGTGAACGTAATAGTTGTTAGCATTCAGATTGAAGATCTAATGCTATATAATTGGGCTTTTGACATTTTTTACAATAGATTGGATGATGAGGTGCTATTTACAAATTGAGTGACAGTGGGAGGATACCTTTAGATGGAAATCAAAATCACAATTTAAAAAAATAGCGATCATATAGAGTTATATGTGGGAACGCAATGGGAAGTCCTACCGTAATTGTAGGGATGAAGTGGATGTTTGAAATGCTGTACTAAGTGATTAATATACATATTGGCGCAGTGCATCAATACATATATTGCTCAATTAGTACAGTTAGCTCAGATACCGAAGGCAAACAGAAACTAGCGTTCTTGTTTTGTTTTCGTCCAAGAGACAGCTACGAAAAGTTTTGCTCAGACATTGTGAAGAGTACTTGGATTTTTACAAATCACAATAATTCCACACGGATGTTTGTAGATGAGTGCAATGATAAATTGTTGATGCCAGAAAAGGCGGAGTATTCATGGACAAATTTGTGTATAACTAAATTGAGAAGGTGCTGAAATAGTTTGCTGGAAAATAAAAATAAAATGACTGGGCTCAAAGCTATGTCTGAACTATTGAAATCGCCCAAACATAAAACGCATGATTTAAAAAAAAAATACCTCGGAGAATTATGGTGTAGAACGAACTCATCAATACGTTATCGCGAGGTGGAGAGGAGGCATTACACTGCTGCAGACGAATGATCATGACAACAATTTGAATTTTGTCTGTATGCATACACTATACAACCATTTCTTACGGCCGGCTTCAGAAATTAATGTATACAGCTTGCACAGATCAGGATATAAAGATAACCAGTACTGTTGTTAGTTGATGTTTAGGTAAATTGTAATGGTTTCACAACATTAGAGCTGCCAGAATGAAAGCTCAAAGCACAATTACCACGAATAACAACGCAAAATGAAGTCATTTCGTTGCATATATTTGGCACAGAATAAGAAAATGATGATCAGCATATGCAGGCAAAAACAAAAAGAATTAATGCGGAGTATTGAAACAAAATACTAACCGTTGGACACGTTGGGATAAACAACTGAATGCACCGACTGACATAAGAATGTGGAATAGTAATAGATGGCATAGGGAGCAACTCCATTGAAATAGCACAGCGAGATTGGATGTTCCTGAAAAGACGCATTAAGAGGTAGTGTGTAAATGTGTAAGTTCTCTTTGATGCGGATGCAATTAGCTCATGTTTCAACAAAACATTTCCCGACTTGGAAAAACAATATAACTGGTTTACTCTGCGAAGATTGGGAAAGCTTTTAGAAATGGCATGTGTAATTTGACTTGCAATTTAAGGTTTCATTCCCCCAGATCTTCCCTAGCTCTCTGAGAGCGACACACTGACTAACTGACAAACACAGGAACGAATTTGAACTCGTTCCTTGAACATATACCGATTTAAAAGTGAAAGACGTGTCTGAGAAGAAAGAAGCAGCGAATGCCCAATAACTGCTGCAAAATGAATAAAGATAACATGTGATCGCAGATGTTTTGTTATAACTTTGATGAAAGAAGAACGAATGAGCACTTCTGAAACAGAAGAACGTAACAGTACTCACGCCCTATTTCTGAAGGAAGAACAATTACGATACTGTGCAATAAAAAAAATAAATTTTCATCGCGTGATTTGCAAGTGTCGTGTTTGAAATTCAACTCTGTATAACACTATTAATTTACCTGCACTGTGCAGCTCACACGCCGAGGATCACAGAATAATATAGAAGGAGGGCATTCGACTCATCAAGTCTACACCGACCACAACCTCATCCAGACCTTATCTCCCTAAACCCGTGTATTTACCCTAGCTACACCCGCCGACACCAAGGGGCAATTTAGCATAGCCAATTCAACTAACCCGCACTGTGTGTGGACTGTGGGAGGAAACCGGAGCATCCGGAGGGAACGCACGCAGACACGTGGAGAATGTGCAAAATCCACACAGACGGTCGCCCAAGCCAGGTCATCCCCGGCGCTGTGAGGCAGCAATGCTAGATAATGTACCACCATGCCGTGGCAATAATGAAGAGCGTAGATTAACAATTCGCCTTTGACAGTTGTGTTTTGCTTTCAACTGACTAGATGCACATCGTTATAATTTAACCACCCCAGACCCAAACCCGCCACGCCCGCTTCAGGTTTGAGAGTAGGATTTTGGTACGATTCGTTGACGGAGGCGGGACACCGAAACGGGCGAATGTTATGTCACAAGGAAAACACCGATTTATCATTTGATTTTAAACTGTCGGATTTGTTTCCTGGTTCTGAAATTGACAAATAGGGCTTACGTTCCCTCTCTCTCTATCTCTTACACACACAAATACACACACACACACACACACACACACACCCGTTGTCTAACTGTCTCCCTGATTTTGAATACGAATTAATTATACTACAGTAACAACGCTTACGGCCGATTGATTAGAGATTGATTTGATACTGCATGGAACATAGAACATAAAACACTACAGCACAAACAGTCCCTTCAGCCCACAAGGTGCGCCGATCACTTGTATACCTACTAAGCCATAGACCTACCTATAACCCCCAATCCCATTAGATCCCATATACTCATCCAGAAGTATTTTAAAAGACACCGGCGAGTTCGTCTCCACCACCGCCGACGGCAGCCGATTCCATTCACTCACCACCCTCTGAGTGAAAAACTTACCCCTAACATCTCCCCTGTACTTGTTTCCCTGCACCTTAAATTTGTGTCCTCTCGTAGCGACCATTTCAGCCCTGGAAAATAGCCTCTGAGAATCCACTTTATCTATTCCTCTCAACATCTTATAAACCTCTATCAGGTCACCTCTCCACCTTCGTCTCTCCAGGGAAAACAGTCACAGCTCCCTCAACCTATCTTCATAAGGCATGCCTCCCAACCCAGGCAACATCCTTGTAAATCTCCTCTGCACCCTTTCAATATCTTCCACGTCTTTCTTATAGTGCGGCGACCAGAACTGCGCACAGTACTCCAAGTTGGACCTGACAAGGGTCCTATAAAGTTGTAGCATTACCTCCCGACTCCTAAACTCAATCCCTCAATTAATGAAGGCCAGTACACCATACGCCTTCTTGACCATATCCTCCACAAGAGTCCTATGGACCCGGACCCCAAGATCCCTCTGCTCTTCAACACAGCTAAGACTTCTACCCTTGATATTGTATTCCTTCATCCGATAGGCCCTTGCAAAATGGACCACTACACATTTATCTGCATTAAAGCCCATCTGCCACTTCTCCGCTCAGTCTTGCATCCTATCTATGCCCCGCTGCAACTTCTGACATCCCTCCAGACCATCCACAACACCACCAAACTTTATATCGTCTGCCGACTTACTAACCCATCCCTCCACCTCCTCATCCAGGTCATTCATGAAAATGTCAAACACCTAGAACAGATCCCTGGGGCACTCCACTGGTGACCGACCTCCATGCAGAAAATGACCCATCCACAACCACTCTCTGCCTTCTGCAGGCAAGGCAGTTCTGGATCAACAAGGCCAAAGCCCCCTGGATCCCATGCCCTCTCACCTTCTCAAGAAGTCTTGCATGGGGGACCATATCAAACGCCTTGCTGAAGTCCATTTATACCCCGTCTTCCGGTCTTCCTTCGTCAATGTGCTCAGTCACATTCTCAAAGAACTCAACTAGGCTCGTAAGGCACGATCCGCCCATGACAAAACCATGTTGACTATTTCTGATCATTCCAAACTTCTCCAAATGCTCATAAATCTTGTCCCTCGGAAGTCTCGCCATCAACTTACCAACCACTGAGGTGAGACTCACCCCTCTGCAATTTCCCGGGCTATCCCTGTTCGCTTTCTTGAAAATAGGAGCCACATCCGCAATCCTCCAGTCCTCCGGAACCTCTCCCGTCTCCATCAACGAAGCAAAGTTCATCGCCAGGGTCTCTGTAATCACTTCCCTCACCTCCCACAGTAACCTGGCGTACATCCCATCCAGTTCCGGCGACTTGTCTACCTTGATAGAGTTTAAACGTTCTAACACATCCTCCTCCTTAATATCCACATACTCAATCTTTTCAGACTGCCGCAAACCTGTAGTAGAACCTCCCAGATCCCTTTCCACCGTGAATACAGAGGCAAAGTCCTCATTAAGCACCTCTGCCATTTCTTCCGGTTCCACACAGACTTTTCCCCCTTCACCTTTTATAGGTCCTATCCCTTCTCTTCTCATCCTTTTACTTTTCACATATTTGTAGAAGGCCTTGGAATTCTCCTTAATCTTACCTGCCAAGGCCTTCTCATGACCCCTTCTGGCTTTCCTAATTACCCTTTTAAGCTCCTTGCTACAAGCCTTATACTCCTCTAGATGTTTAACATCTCCTAGCTCTCTGAACCTTTTATGCACCTTTCCATTCTTCCTGACTAGGTTCACCACAACCTTCGTGCACCACGGTTCCCGCGCCGTACCAAAACCTCCTTGTCTCATCGGAACGTTATCGTGCAGAGCTCCAGTATCTTGTGGTGTTAACGTATTTCAATCGTTAAACATTATGTTTGTTCATTTCTGATCTTTATCAATATTGATCAACAGAGAAAAAAAAAACTATCTGCATCCTCCTGTTTTCAAAACTCTTCTTAAAAAAAATATTCTGGCTGACAGTTGATGGAACAACAATTTTCTTCGTTGATCTCATTTTCTACCCAGATATATTATCGCTCTTTCTTACCACCGTTCTCTCTGTATCCATAAATGAAGTTTGTTCCGGGCAGAAATGAGTAATGCCTTACTGTTTGGTCATGTCAACCTCCAAGGCTCTTGCTCATTGTAAATTTGGACACCCTTTTCCAGTGTAAGTAAAAGTTGACTTTTGTGTTAAGAGGATGGATCAAAACTTCAAATTTAATGACGAAGCCAGGGCAGACAACATCTTGTTTTTATGTTTCCCTTGGTACTAATGTAAGGATGGAATTTTACTTTCTAGCGGTTATTTCAAGTTCGTGTCTTGATATTTATAACAAATCATAGTATTATCAAATTCATTAGTTCTGTTATATGTCTAGAAAATAAATCGCCTTGTGGACTAGCAGTTCAACAACGTACAAAAATAACGTGTTCAACTTTATATTCCAAAGAACAAAGAACAAAATCAGCCCGGGAAACAGGCCCTTCGGCCCAACGAGCCGGCGCCGCCATCTCAACACCACCAGTCCATGATCTTATTGTATGGCGGGGCAGGCTCGAAGGGGTAGTTGGCCTACTCCTGCTCCTATTTCTTATGTTCTCTACCCATGACTCCTATCTAATGTTTTATGGCCATCCAGATTGAGGGGAACTGATTTAGGGACAATTTATTCCTGCCAATCAGCCTAACAGCACATCTTTGGGGTGTGGAAGGAAACCGGAGCACCCGGAGAAAACGCACGCAAGCACGGGGAAAATGCGCAAACTCCCACAGACACCGGCCCAAATCCATGTGCCTGCACAGCAATCAGCGATAGTCACTGAGTTGTCGTCTTGCCCAGTATCTTGTCCAGTTTAGGCACACATTAACGACATGGAACACTGGGCCAATCTCGAACAACCAAGAGCAGCCCCAATACGCCCCATCGCGTGTATGCCCCTCGTTGGACACGAGTGGACCGACTTAAAACCTGTGAATGAAAAGAGAAAAAAGAAATTCTCATACTATACCCATTTACATTACCAGGGACGCCCCAATGCTAATGACCCTTATTTAAAAGTTTCTCCTATATCCACCCATCTCCAACTCAGTCATGTGCCTGTCTAAGTTACTCTTAAAGGACTCTAGCGTGTTTGCCTCCACCACCTTACTTGGCAGAGCATTCAATACCCCCACTACCCTCTGTGTGAAAAACCTCCCTCTAATATCTGTGTTAGTTCAAAAGACTCGCTAAATAGATTTTGTTAATAATCTCAAACATTCCTGATATGGTTTATGTTAGCCTCTTGAAGCCTGCAGAAATATTTTATGGAGAAAGAGCGAAGTTCAAGAAGAACCTCGACATGCCTCTTAGTTTAATTGATATCCAACGGCAGGTACTTCTGTTTTTCATTAATAGAGACCTATATTTGAATACTAATTGCATTAGCATCCGACTGCGCCAATCAAGCTCATAAGGGTAATCACCAATCACAAATACAAATGAATTAACACGATATGGATTAATCAGCGCAAAATCAAAATGCGTGATTATCCATATCTCCCAGCATCTGTGTTGAATTATCTCCAGCCATGCCAAGTTATTGTAGAATGAGGCGTGTCCACTTCACTCCCTTTCACTAGAAGTGGTTCTCTCGAGCGGGGTATACAAGTGTTCCTCTCTGGAGCAGTGTTCTCTGTCCAACCCTGGTGGAGTGAAAACTGACCACGGACACCGCCAAAGAATTGGGGGATGGGGATGTAATCTTTCATTGCCAGCTTGACAGTGAAAGCTTGTCCTCTGAGACTGCCAAAAGTGCATTGTCGGATTGCCCAGGGGGTTTTTTGGCACTGTGCATCGGCCATCTGCTAGGGTGAAGGGGATATTGCGGGCGGGGAAAAGAATTGCGACGGGGCATCGGGATGAGGGAGGGAGGCGTAGATTGCAGGCTGTGGGGAATCCCGTTGCAACTCTGCACTATGGATCTGTGATAGAAGGAGGAGGTCCAGTGATCGGAGCTTGTCCATCGGTGCAGTGGGGGGCGAGGTGGAGGTGGGCGTGTGGGGAGTTGTGAAGTCTGCCCGCCCCTGGCTTCGGGCCTGAGGTAGTGTTTCTGAACTGTAGGGGTGGGCTTCTTTTGTTGGAGGGGGACATTGGGAATGATGGGGGGAGTTTGGGGGTGGGTAGTTGGGACAGGGGGAATGGAATGTGGTCGGTAAGGCATCAGGGCAGATTAGGATACGTCGGGGAGACCAAGATCGGTGTTGCAACTCGCGGTCAGTTCAACGATTGCGCTGTCGAACTATAGGGAGGAGGGCAGCAGCATAATATACATGTACCAGTGACGTTTCTGACAGATTGGCACATGTGCTGTAGGCCGCGATGCCGTTGGCCTTTCCATTGGGAAAATACCACGCTCCTTTTTTTTAGCACGATTCAAGCTAGGGCACTCTTTTAATGCAGCAAACGTGGAAATTCATTTCAAAGGACAGCGGAATTTATACAATTTTTTTTTACCAGAAGTTGTCACTTAGATTTTATTGGGAGGATCCTACACCATGAATTTCGAATGATATAAACCTCTTGGCCTCAAAACAGCATGAAATTCCTTCGCTTTTTTTTACTGATAAAAACACTGAATAGGTATTTTTAGGAGGTAAACTGGAAATGAGACTTGCTCCTCCATCTTTTTCAGTACAGTCTTCGATTCAAGTAAACTGAGTTTGTAACCGAATTGATATGCAATCGTCCTCACTTAAAGTTCTATATGTTTGGTTTTGGTGCAGTCCCAATAGAAAAGTTACGGTTACTGCATCGTGCTTCACTTACATTTGTTTAATTAAACAAGCAAACTTTGCATTTATTTGAAGCAGAGCCAAATTTGATGTCTTAATCTACATTGATGATTCTCATTTGAATCAACATTTCCCACATTTACCTCTGAGTTAAATGTTTTTACTTCTCCTAGTTTCTTCACGCATATTTTATAGTTTGAAGCCGTTTTCATTTTCCTCTTCTGGGCAACTCAGTAATTTATCCCAAATTCACATAACTTTCAGACAGCAGAATCTCGAGCTTCAGAAACTGCAACACGACGCTGTTATCTCCCTGTCATTTCCAAACAGAATCATGATAAATCTGCTGGAATTCTCTGTGAAGACTATCTGCCTTCTTATCATGTGAATGACCCCAGTCAAGCCCCAACTTGCAATCCAAGGACTGCGCCAATACAACAAACCACAGCATCAGTTGATACTTAAACAAACACGATACCAATTACTCATGCTGACTAACAAGAGAGGACAGTGGCAGCAGACAAAACGTAACTGAGAAAGAACAAGTTACTAACAGAAAACATTTGCGGAGAGACATGATTAAGATGAATTTCATTAAGACATGCTATCTTCACAAGCACCCACTTTGAAGAGAAAATCACCATCAATCATAAAACATATGTTTAGTTTTCAAATGCATGACATTTAACGTTAATATCACTCTATATATAGATTTTATAACGTCAACATATGTAATCATAGTAACAGTGCAGTCATGTCAGTGCTGTTTGTTCTAAAACAAACACATTACTTCATCTATAATTTCTCAACAGGCCGCTGTCGGTCAATTGTTTCTTTGTTCCTCTACAAAATTCTCGTTCAGTCGTTAATCAGGTTATGATTTCATGATCCACTCAATTGTGACGGTGGTACAATGCATTCAGCAAGATGGCTAGAATCAGGATGAGTAACCATTACATGTGTGCAATCAAGACCATTCGGACAGTTAACTTTAGCTTTGCCCCATTTCTTCTCAAATAACTTTAGTTCCTCTGGCAGGCAGTCCAATATTGCTGTTGGCTCGAGATTTTTTATCATTGCATTCTGCACACTCTTTGGCAAAGTTTATCTTACTTGGTGTCAGAAACCATTACGAACATCGTTGTGATTTTTTTGTTGTTGTCGCAAATATGCCTCTGTGGAAACCGTCATAAAATCGAATTATCAGCTGTGCACTGCCATGTTTCATTGCACATCCATTTCTGTCCAAACTGTATAGAAGCATTCTCCAGCCGTTCACCTCACATGATGGTATGGTTTACCAAACAGTCCCATTTTATGCTCTAGTGATATTCTTCTGCCTTCAGTAATAGAGTATTTCTGCTCCTCAATCGCATTTGCGGAGATCAACAATCGTTCTTAATGCATCATGCATAGTGCCACACTGGTTAGCACTGTTGCCTCACAGCGCCAATGACCCGGGTTCACTTCCCGGCTTGGGTCAATGTCTGTGTGGAGTTTGCACGTTGTCTCTGTGCTTGCTTGCGTTTCCTCCAGTCGTTTCAGCTTCCTCCAACAGTCTGAGAAACTCGCTGGGTAGGTTCGTTGATCCGATCAGGGACCAGAGTGTACCGACTCGGAGAATGTCACCGTAACTTCATTGCAGTGTGAATGTAATAGTTTCTTGTGACCAATAAATAAACTTGAACTTACATTTTCGCTGCATGTCTCCCACGAGACCTGATTGATCATTATCTTCAACATGTTTTTTTTATATATTTTGCCCGGTTTTTATCTCTCATATGCGGAATTATTTGTCTCCACCATGTTTTGATTTCTGAAATAATTCATAGATATTGAATTATTTCAATATCTATTGAAATAATTTCTTATTGAAACATATAAGATGATTAGAGGTTTAGATAGGGTGGACAGTGATAGCCTTTTTCCTCGGATGGAGAAAGCTAGCACGAGGGGGCATGGCTTTAAATTAAGGGGGGTGGGTAGTTATAGGACGGATGTCAGGGGTAGGTTCTTTACGCAGAGGGTGGTGAGGGATTGGAATGCCCTGCCTGCTGCGGTTGTAAATGCGCCTAGTTTGAGGGCGTTTAAGAGATCCGTGGATAGGTTTATGGACGAAAAGGGATTGGTTTAGGTTAGAGGGTCATTGTTTTTTTAACTGGTCGGCGCAACATCGTGGGCCGAAGGGCCTGTTCTGCGCTATAATGTTCTATGTTCTATATGTGGCTATTTTTTTCAACTATGCCAATGGTTTTAAACTTCGGATCTCCCACATGATTTCTCACAACGTCAGGAAATGAATTGTTAAACGCTACCAAAATAACCATTTCTGCAAAAGCGTCATACATCTGGGTTATTTTCAAGACCTTTATCTACCTGCCGAAATTCATCTTATTTTTTTTCCTATAACATCAATGTACTTAGTACCAGATTATTTCCTCACGTTCCAGTTCTGTTGCAGATAGCCCTTTGGGTACTAGATCATATGAAATTAAGATTGTTTTTTTTCCTCCAGATCATAATCCGAGAATGTTTCTCTGATAAAACACAAACTCATTATCCACCAATCTTTTTTGAATAAATGATCACATAAAGTTTGACAATTCCATTAATTTAGGCACTTTCTTAAATTAAATCGAAAATGCTTCCACACCTTTCTCATCGCATATTGAAAATGGTTGTGCATATTTTAAAAAATACTATACTAAGCCTTAGACTTCGTGGACTTTCTCTTCCTCACTCTTTTGGTCAGTGTATTTTTACCTCTGACATTTTAGAGTTGTGTTCACTTTTCAGTGCCAATTTCTGAAGTTCAAATTTTCTTTTCATACACTTTTGAAACTGTTGTTGTCATTTCCCATTGCCTGCACCTGTTCTAGCGCCATTCTTTCATTTTTTTTTCTATTGTTTCCCACTCCTTTCCTGTTGTAATTGCGTCTCTTTCACTTTTTTATAGCCAGGTACTCTTTCTTATAGAATTTAAGCTATGCCATTTGATGTTGAGCACGAGTCGTTTCCAATAATAACCTTTTTTTTCTGGCAATTGTCAATACAGGACTTTCTGTATCTCCGTCTTCTTTTCTGCTTCAAAAGATTTCCACTGGAACATTTTTTTTTATTCCAAAATATTTGTTTTAGGCACGTTTTGCAAAACATGCTGAGTCGTTCCTCTAAAGCCAGGAAATAGTCAGCCGCCAAAAGACCCATTGTTCCAATGGGACATCCTTAAATAACCGAATGCAAGACCTCAAAACAAAACGCAAATATATTCACCACTCTACATTTAGGTAAAACAACCCCAAGCCAGAAAACGAGTACAGAAGTTAAGAACATAGGAACATAAGAAATATGAACAGGAGTAGGCCATCTGGCCCTTCGAGCCTGCCCCGTCATTCAATAAGATCATGGCTGATCTGTCGTGGCTCAGTTGCACATTCCCGCCCTCTCCCCATAACCCTTAATCCCCTCTCTTATCAAAAACCCATCAACCCTCTTCTTAAAAATATTCAGCGAGGTAGCCTCCACCACTTCAGCAGACAGAGAATTCCAGAGATTCACCACCCTTTGAGTGAAGAAGTTCTTCCTCAACTCCGTTCTAAACCGCCCCCCCCACTTTATCTTGAGGCTGTGCCCCCTAGTCCTACTGTCCTTTCTGAGCGGGAAGAGTCTCTCCACCTCTGCCCTATCCATCCCATTCATCACCTTATACGTCTCAATGAGATCTCCCCTCATTCTTCTAAACTCTAACGAGTACAAGCCTAGTTTATTCAGCCTCTCCTCATACCTCAACCCCCTCAACTCCGGCTTCAGCCTAGTAAACCTCCTCTGCACTCCCTCCAAGGCCAAAATATCCTTGCGTAAGTACGGCGACCAAAACTGCGCACAGTACTCCAGCTGCGGCCTCACCAATGCCCTATACAGCCGCAGCAAGACCTCCCTACTTTTATATTCAATCCCCCTCGCTATGAAGGCCAGCATCCCATTCGCCTTCCTGACCACCTGCTGCACCTGCAAGCTGGGTTTTTGCGACTCATGCACAAGGACCCCGAGGTCCCTCTGCACCGCCGCCTGCTGCAGTTTTTCTCCACGTAAGTAATAATCCTTCGTACCATTATTCCTACGAAAGTGGACCACCTCGAATTGCCAACATTAAATTCCATTTGCCAGTTCCTGGCCCATTCGCCCAGCCTATCTAGATCCTTCTGCAGACTCTCCACACCCTCCGCACAATTTGCCTTTCCACCAATCTTGGTGTCATCAGCAAATGTCGACACCATACACTCGGTTCCCTCCTCCAGATCATCTATATAAATGGTAAATAGCTGAGGCCCCAGCACCGACCCCTCAGGCACTCCACTAGTCACCAACCGCCAATCCGAATAGCACCCATTGACCCCCACTCTCTGCCTCCTATTTGACAACCAGTCCTCTATCCACGCTAACACCCTACCCCCAACTCCATGTCCCCTGACCTTCTGCGATAACCTCTTGTGAGGTACCTTGTCAAACGCCTTCTTTAAATCAAGAAAGACCACATCCACCGGCTCTCCTCTATCCACCGCCCTAGACACATCCTCATAGAACTCAAGTAAATTTGTCAGATACGACTTCCCCTTAACGAAACCGTGCTTCGTCTGCTCTATCAAGCAATTCCCCTCAAGATGCCTCGCTATTTCCTCCTTGATGACGGATTCTAACATTTTACCTACAACAGACGTTAAACTAACCGGCCTATAATTCCCCGCCTTTTGCCTGGCACCCTTGTTAAACAACGGCTTAACATTAGCCGCTTTCCAATCTTCCCCTTGCAAACAACCCCCAATTCTTCACCACAGGCCAAAAACTCCAAGTTGTTTGTGATTGTAGCTTGGAATACATTTTTTAATTTTGTTTTTGGCAGTGATGATCAGTAACACCCAGTCTTCATCTTTCAGAAACAAAAGCTCATACTTATCAGTCGCGTGACAGTTTGCAGAAAGATTGGACCGGGAACAAGTTTGGACAACAAAAAAATACAATTATCTCTCTCTTTCTCTCTCTAGTCCAAAGAGCAGCCCAAAAGGAAGCTGGAATTATCTGTGAAAACATTTGTCCCCAGTAATATGACCTGGCATCCATCATCCCCATCAAACTCCATCTACACTCCTAGACGAACGCCAACAAAAAATAATATTGTATTGTTTCAGATGATATCCAAAAGGATGTTATTTATATCACTTCTGTAAAAATAGAGGTCACCGACTGCAGACAATTTGACAGGAAATGCATGACAGGGACAGCTCGAAACATCCTGCGAGAAACATGATTAAAACGCATTTGGTTAACACATCATATCAACACAGCGTGGAAATTGTCAGACATTAGAAGGGTGGCTTCGTAAACGGACTCCATTTTTAAATTAACCTAATGTAACGCCAAAATTAATTTAAAAAAAAAATCTGCTCCTCACATGCACTTTCTGTAACTTCTGTAAGCCCAAGTCAACAAAATAATTATATTTCAAAAGCCTGGACGTGCCCCCACACCGCCCCCACCCGCGCCCTTATTTTTTTATTTAATCTGCGTTATGGGCCAGAGCCATCAGATTAAAAGAGTAAACCAGACTACACCCGATATTTATTTTCATTTGTTGACATGAGGTGAGGATAGTTTTGTTTTCTCTCCAGAAATGCTTCCACAGACAATGTTCGAGTCTTTTCTCATAAAGTGAAGATCATTTAAGCAAACGTTTAATAAAACTTGAACAAACGAAGCAGCTTAACCATTGAAAGTTGAACGACATTCAGGTATATCTGTAAGCAATATACTTTTCATTTTATGTTCGTGTCAGTTCCAAATAAGCTCCAATCATGCCGAGGTTAGGACATTTTTTTTTATTAAAGGCAGTGATCAAAACTTTGAAGACATGAGAGGAAGTGACTCTAAACTAAGCGTATGCCCCTTAGTTTTGCAGGCATCCAACATCAAGTTTTTTTTTTCGTTTTCACCTGCTAGTACCCTAGTTCTGCACTTTGAAGAATTAACGACATGGCACTATCATTCGACCTAATCAAAAATGCTTGGAAAATCTCTATTTGTCGACAAAAAAAATCAATATATCCATCCCAGCTGAATAGTACTTTGTTGAAATGTGTCAGTGGCCTGCTCTTCCAATATATGAGCGTTCTTTCTACAGTACATTAAACTGCTAATTTGCTGACGTACTTGCGCGGTTAAGAATATCTGGAGAAAAGTAAAATTCACAATGGAACTGTAAAATAATGGATTTGTATTTCCTCAAAGATGGCCAGAATAGCTAATTTGTGACATTTAATTTGATTACAATAAAGTGGAGTGAAGCTAGAATCATACAGTTTGTGGACGCAATCCATCTTTTTGCACAAGGTGTTCAATATAATATTTGAACCGCGGGACAACACTCTACATGCTGCCCCATCCCACACCGGGTATATGTCATCAATTTATGACGCATCAACTCAGCTCTACAGGAGGGCCATTTCTGAAGTACTGTCATGTTCCCTTCCATTTCCTCCACAACAATGAAGTTCCAAAGATGCGTGATGTACAATATGCATTCAATGACTTTCTGACCGTCAATGGCTCATTTGAATAGCGACTGTCATTGCGTGTGCATTAAACATTTCATCTAGGCTGTTCCAATTGTTGTGGCATACCTCAAGATAAAATGACGCACAGATATGTTAGATTATAATGTTCCAATAGTTGTAATTTTAGTAGGAGTCACGCTATTATAAACAATTCTAACTTGAGCAAAGAGCGATATTTCAGTGAGAAGGTTAACACTGGTGAATCCCAAATATCAACAGGTTTGTTTATTTGAGAAGTCTGTACAAAGGTACTGTTTCCAATAACTCGTGAGTCAACACACAAATTCAACAACATGACTAAAGTCTTTGTTTCCGTTAAAGACGATTAGTAACAACAACGTTAACAACACTTAAACAACTCCCTGTACAATAAATGTCAAATGGGCTTAACTACATCAGTTGATGAACAAAGGCGGATGCGCACTTACCTCTGTGTTGCCGGAAAGCAATCAAATGTCCTCTACCTGCCAAGAATGTTTTTTTTTTATGACCTCAGTAATGATCCAGTGTTGCGCCTTGTGATTCTCCCACAGTGTATAACTGAGGCAGTAATGTTTCACCTCTATTTTTAGAATTGTATTAATTCTGTCCCTGGTTTATGCTGAGCTGGCAAATGTCAGCTACCAATGATTGTGCTGTCTTGCAATTGACAAGACTCTGAAAGAGCCAATCTCAAATCACAGGCCTATTCCCATATGAGCATAGAATTGTGGCATTGACTGAATTTAGTTTCGGTACTTTTTATGCGCTAATGGATGATTTGGATCAACGATCTAAATTCTGAACTTCGGGCGGAGTACAGAGGCCAGTCAAATTATAAAGAAAACAATAATATTTTGTATGAATAACATCTGATGTGAGTGAACGTATTTGTTCAACATGAACTTTCTTGAAATAAAGAAGCTCTGACGAAAGTTCGCAACCACATCATGCAGTATATGTTGCCCTCGGCATAAACGACCTTCTGATGTGCTAAGACTCGAGGAGTAAAATGACTTTCAATGCACTTTTTCATTATTTTTAAGACATTGAATTCGCTTCATGTTTTATGTTGATCAGCATTACTACTTAATTCTAGCAAAATAAAATGAATCAACGTTAATCTGGCAGAGTTATGCGAAAGTAAATTCTGAACCTAATTCTGAACCTAAGAGTTATGACTCCTAAAGGTTTTGGAAATTATCATGGTAACTTCTCGTGAGGCTAGGTTACAATGCATTTTAGTCACACGTTAAACAGTGATGCACGTGTTCGAAGAAGCAATAGCTCAGCATACTTTCCTGGAACAGCAGCAATACTCTTTTTTTTTCACATTATGAGTTGGGACACCAATTTCATGAGATCGAGAGAGGGGACGCATGTGTCGTGAAGTGTGAATACTGCAGCTTGGAAAAAAAAATGTAACAGTTATCAAGCTCTTGACTATTCAATTGCTGTATTTATTTTTAATTACGGGGAGGTGGCTACGCGCCTAATTGTCAATTATCGTGTAATCCAAATGTTCAATATGATTTAGATTCCTTAGGTTCGTGTCCGAATCCTCAGACTTATGTTCAATTCCAGTTTATCCACTTTCCTTGTGGGGATTCAATCAAGGGTCCACGGACCCTTGGGTCACATGCGTAATGTCAGTTATGCTAGTAACCGTCTCTTTTTCACTACCCTAAATTGGCGAATGACAACTGTCATTCCTTTGACTGCAGATACACAAACGTTGACACATACATCCCAGCCTTCAAGAAAGGAGCAGTTCATGTTGTTAAATCAAAGAGCCATGAGGTATAAAATACCTGCTGAAAATTAAAACGTCTTCAATTAGATAAGCATGTATTTTATTCTGAGAACTTCATTTTATTCTTCATTCAAGGGGTATGTTGGTCGTTCTGTGGACCAGCATTAATTGCCCATCCCTAATTGTACATGAAATGATTGTTTTTCAAGGCAATTTCAGGGACAGTAAAGATCAACAGCTTGATCTGGTTCACAAGTTCGCCAAATTTATTTCCTGACATATTATTAGTGAGCATTTGTTAGACAGTTAGATGAAGATTTTCACTGAATTCAAATTTCACTATCTGTTGTGGGCAGTGCTGCAGAATAAACGCGAACATGGGTGAACAAACCAATATCATGAATAATTAAGTTAAACTTTCATTAACAATAATGTTAATCCACCTCCTCCCCACAATTTCTGGAACACCTAGCACAAATTCATAGGCACATTAACAATCTTATTTATTCCAATTTTCAAAACAAGTTGGAAAGAATGTATCAAGTGTTGAATGATTAATAACAAATGTAATCAGATTTGTAAATGTCAAGATAGCCAATTTGGATGCTTGTGACTCAAAATAGTTCCATGCACTGCGACATCTACTTAAAATAGTTTTTTTTTTCACCTGATGTTTCATTGTTCCTTTTAACAACATTGCTGAAACGCTATATGCATGGGAACAATTAAATTATATTAATCACACAACCGTCGAAATGTCTGTTTACGTTTAACATAAACATTTAGGAATTCCTTGCATGTGCAGCAAGCCCAAAACGGCCACTGATGTATGTGATAAAAGAGGTGAGAATAACAATTTTATAAACAGACAGCAGAGGAGAGTACTCCGTGTGCAATGTTGGATTGTTGTTTTTTTTTGCCACACAGAAAACACATTAAACGTTGTTTATGAAGCTTTTCTACAAACTAGATGCAATGACAGCTGAACTTGTTGCATTTTCACTTCCAATTATCATCCCCATCGATGTTACACATAGAGCATTTAGATGAGTTGTGTTTGCAACTGGAAATATTCAGCGAAATTGCAATAATGTAATGGATTCAAACGAAGACACAATGTGTTGATAGAGAGCTAAAAAGTCTATGAGTTAGCGGTTGTCCAAAGCCGGGCAAAAAAAAACAAGAGATTGAGAAAATGTGGGAATAGAATGTGTGTGTAAAATTGGGCAGAAATAACATAATGCCTCAAGTCCTCCGACAAGTATTTTTTTTAAAAAATGCAGTTATTCGGTATTGAGTAATTTGATAAATAAGAACATAAGAAATAGGAGCAGGAGTAGGCCATCTAGCCCTTCGAGCCTGCCTCGCCATTCAATAGGGTCATGACTGATCTGAACTGGATCAGTTCCACTTTCCTGCTTTCTCCCCATAACCCTTAATTCACCTGTCTATCAAAAACCTATCTACCCGTGACTTAAATATGTTTGGCGAGGTAACATCCACCAGTTCAACGGGCAGAGAATTCCAGAGATTCACGACCATTTGAGTGAAGAAGTTCCTCCTGAACTCTGATCTAAACTGCGTCCCCCCCGCGCCCCCCCCCCCCTTGTCTTGAGGCTGTGCCCTCTAGTCCTGCTATCCTTTCTAAGCGGGAAGAATCTCTCTACCTCTACCCTATCCATCCCCTTCATTATCTTATACGTCTCTATAAGCTCCACCCCCCCCCCCCCCCCCCACATCCTTCTAAACTCCAAAGAGTCAAAGAGTGCAGACCTAGTCTATTTAGTTTCTCTTCATAGTCCAAGCCCCTCATCTCCGGTATCAGCCTAGTGAACCTTCCCTGCACTACCTCCAAGGCCAATATATCCTTCTGCAAGTGCGGCGACCAAAACTGCACACAGTACTCCAGCTGCGGCCTCAACAGTAGCCTGTACAGTTGCAGCAAGACTTCTCTACTTTTATATTCTATCCTCCTCGCTATAAAGGCCAACGTTCCATTCTCCTGCTTGATCACCTGTTGCACCTGCAGACTGGGTTTTTGCGACTCGTGCATAAGGACCACCAGGTCCGTCGGCACCGTAGCATGCTGCAGCTTTTCACCTTTTTAATAATATTCCCCCCTACTATATTTTCTGCCAAACTGGATAACCTCACAATTGCTAACATTATACTCCATCTGCCAGGGCCTCGCCCACCCGTTCAGCCAATCCAGATCTCTCTGCAGACTTTGCATACCCACCACGAATTTGTTCTTCCACTCATCTTCGTGTCATCAGCATACAGATACAGATGCAGATCTGCACAGATATAGATAGATACAGATCGTACCTGCATCGTTAAATTAGGGGGAAAAAGAGACAGATTTAACAAAATATTACTTCTTTGTGAATAATGCATTACTTTATTTTTTTTTCATTCATTCTTGATTTCCCCCTTTGTTGTCAACCTTCTAATGCACTGGGAACGTTTCCCCCCAATTCAAGATTAATACATAAGGTGGCTGACATTCAAGAATGTAAATATCTAAAATTTCGATTTGGTGCAAAGTCAAGGAACAAGCTGGGACAGAAAACTTGAGCTGACGGAGATTTCTCAGATTTATGAATTCCCTCTCATCTGGAACAAAGAGGTCGGCATCATACATGTATTTACAGTAAAATTACACCACTCTATAAAACAAAAGAAAAGAATGTGGAACTATCCTGGTCACATATTGCCAATAAATTCAGCAATGATCTCAAACTTCTGCAAATTTTTACTGCATGTACTCTGAAAGTGTTGACTCAAGAACACTTCCACGGGATCTGCAGTTGAAACATTAGACATCCTCTGTCATGAAATTTATAAGGCAACCGAAAGTCAGCATTATGGCATATCATTCAAGAATAAATGCTCTTCCGTGCCAGGACTGCGAGATTACGTATTTAAACGCACGTGAATAGTCACGTTATTAACGCAAGCCAGAATGTCCTCCGTTGGAAATATCCCACAATCATATTTTCATTGTTGAAACCGCTTCGTTCCGGAATGTGCTTTTTATATATCAATAGAGGATGATGTTTCACAATTTTCTTCAAAAACTATGTATCAACGCATTTCCAGATTCCAACAGTGTGTAGTCTGCAGATAATTTCCATGAGCTCAGTGGCAGAATAAAACCAGTTCCTCTGTCATGCCGGAACAAATTTTGTGCCAAGACTTCTTGTTCTGAATTTGTAAATGTTCTGTAGAGACCCTGAAAAATCATATCGCAAACCCATTTTTTTCATGTCCACCAAGCGTGAAAAATATAAATCTTTTACACCTATATCAGTTTAACCTAACTTTTGCAACGAGGCTAATGCCCAATTTTCCCAACTCAAAACTTTAGCAAACTGTTTGCTCGCTTCTTACACTGCAAATGGATCTCATCAGCATATTTTCTACAACGCCCGCAACCTCATAATTCATTATGACGAGAACGTGCCAGACACAAAAACCATGTTTCTTTCATTGGAGTCAGATTTTCATGAAAGTGCTGAATAAATTCTCTGTAAAAATCTGCAACTAATGTCTACATTTATAATGCCAATGATGTGATGCCGTGATATCGGGTAACCTAAGAACATGTGGTAAAGGGGCAGCAGTAGTCAAATCGGCATGTTATGTCGTTTAATTAGACATTGGCCGAGATGATTGGAAAATCTACGTATGGCCTATTAGTAATACCGTCGAACAATCTGCTTAGTAATGACATATTCACCTCGAAGTAAACAGGCACAATAGTGAATGCGCTGTTAACATATCAGAGTATATGTTGTATATGAATTCAGATATCATGGCTTTTTGGATTCTGCAATAGTCTTTGATCTGACTATTCGTTAAATTCTTTCTGAAGCCGAAGAGCAGTATATTGCTGATGCGTCCTTTGCCCGAAGCATGTGTTCTCAATGTTTTCGAATACTTTCACCAACCTCGCCTTCTGACTCGAATGCTTTAAATAATAATGACAATTGTTCAGCTAATTGTTCATTCTTCTTCCTCCCACTGTAAAAAAAAACACGTTTACGTGTTACTTTTCAGTCCAAAGGATACTTAGTTGTGATATGTTTGAGATGATGCGCTTAGAAATAAAAAAAAATACATTTAACGAATTCCAGGGATCACGGAATTTCAGAGGTTAAGTTGCATATTGGTCTAATCAGTCATATAATCGGAAAAAACAATGCGAATGGGACAGTTAAGAAAGCATGTGGGACACTTGCTTTCATCATTCGTAGCAGGCAGAACAAATGCGGGGAATCTTTAAGGCAAAAAAAAAATCCCGAAGGAAATTTTGTACAGGCTCCCTTGGGGTAGTCAGGTTGTGGGGCAGAAAACATATCTGGAGATAGAAAAACTAACATATTAAAAGACAATATTATAATAATCATGAATGAATGAATGGGTGATTCAATGTGCAAGTGTACTAGGGAATTCAGGTAGGTAGAGAATCCCAGGAAAATGATTTTGTGGAGTATCTATGAGACGGTTTCTTTGAAGCAAATTGTAACAGAGTCTTCTCGGGATCAGACAATTCTGGATTTGGTGATACGTAATGTGGTGGACTTGTTTGGTGAACTTACGCTGAAGTACCCTTAGGAAAGAGTGACCACAATATGACAGCTATCCCCTACATTTTGTGAGAGAGAAGCTGCAAGCAGGCTTTTACCATTAAATACAGGTAACTACAAATAATACATGAAGGAGGGGTTGGCCAGAGTTCATTGGATAGGAGCCTTGCAGGGAAGTCAGCAATCATGGGAGTTTTGGGGGGTTATTCAGGAGGCACAGCAGAAATTCATCCCAAGGAGGAGGAAATATGCAAAGCAGAGAACGAGGCATCTATGGCTGACGGAGGAAATCAAGAATAGTGTAAAACCAAAATAAAAAAAAAGTAGATCGTTATGCAGAGTAGTTGAAAACCAGAGGATTTGGAAACGTTAAAAAAAAGAGCAGAGGACAACTAAAAACAAACAAAAAAAATCAATAAGGAGGGGGAAGGTGAAATATCAGTTTACGCTAGCCGGAATATAAAAGAAGATAGGAAGAGGGTTTTTCTTTCATATGTCTAAAAAATGGTTAGGGAGAGTCAAAAATACGCGGTAGAGGTCTGGAAAAAAATGAGGCTAGAAAAGTAATAACAAGAATCAAAGAAATGGCAGATTAACTGAACAGTTACTTTGCATCAGACTTTACGGTGGAAAATGTCAGTGGGTTGCCACAGTTCCAGGAGAATCAGGCGACAGTTCCAGTAGAATCAGGCGACAGATGTGTGTAGTGACCATCACGAAGAATAAGTTTCTGGGGAACTAATAGATAGATCACCTGGACTTTGCCCCACGACAATAAAGCAGTTAGCTGAGGAAATTGTGCAGGCACTGTTGGTGATCTTTCAGGAATCACTGGAGAGGGGCTGG
This sequence comes from Carcharhinus amblyrhynchos, assembly GCF_965287045.1. Lineage (NCBI taxonomy): Eukaryota > Metazoa > Chordata > Chondrichthyes > Carcharhiniformes > Carcharhinidae > Carcharhinus > Carcharhinus amblyrhynchos. The sequence goes on along the minus strand of NC_137339.1, from coordinate 65,465,766 downwards.
GCCCGATATGTAATTAATGTATCAGTGCCTTTAAAGAAGGAAGAGGGTCAGCAAAGAGGAAATTATACGTCGGGTGGAATGACTTGGATCAATGGCACGATTTTAGACTCCAATATTAAAGATTACATCACGGACTATTTGGAAGTGCATAATAAAATAGGACTGAATCAGCACGGCTTTATGAAGAGAAACCATTTCTGACAAATCGGTTAGAGGTTGTTGACGAGGTAACAAGGAAGTTAGAAAGAACTAGAAACCGTGAAGCATTTAGAATTCGAAAAGGTCTTTGACATGGTGCCGCATAGTAGACTGTGAAATAAGTTAAGAATCCATTTTGATACGTGTAACATCCGTGTATGGATAGAGCATTGGCTAACTGGCGGAAGACAGAGATTGGGGATGAAGTTGCCTTTTTCAGGATGACAAGCAGTGACTAGTGGTGTGCCTCAAGAGTCGGTCATGGGACTGCAACCTTTCACAATGCACATTTACGATTTGGAAGAAGAAACTGTCGGCATTGTTGTTAAATTTGGAGATGATACAAATATTTATAGACGGCAGTTCGTGATAATGGGGTGGGGAGTGGGTTGTTGCAGCCAAAGGACTTGGACAGGAGAAGAAGTGGCAGAAGGAAAGCAAAGTTGAAAAGTGTGATTTTTTGAACTTTGGAAGGAGGAACGGAGAAATAGACTACTTTCTAACAGGGGAATTGCTGCAGGAATCAGAAACAGAAAGAGGCTTGAAAGTCCTTGTCCAAAGATACTATTTTATTTAACGGACAAGATTCAGTTGACTGTTGGGACGGCGAATGCCATGTTAGCATTCATGTCGAGAGGACTAGAATCCAAGAACAGGGACGTGCTTCTGAGGCTCGACGTGGATCTGTTCAGACCCTACGTGGAGCATTGTGAGCAATTGCGGGTCCCAAATTTGAGGAAAGAAGTGTTGACTTTTTAAAGGGTACAGAGAAGATTCTGAAAAATGAACCTTGCAATGAAAAGTTTTTCGTATGAAGAAAGGTTGAGGACTCTGGTTCTCTAATCGTTGGAGTTTAGAAGAATGAGAGGGGATCTTATTTGCAGAATACTGAGGGCCGAATAGTGTAGATAAAAGAGGTGCACTAAAAGAGTTGAGTCGATGGTTAAAAAGAAAAAGGAGGCTTATGTTCGGATGAGATTGGAGGGCTCAGATAGTGCACTAGAAAGCTTTAGATTGGCTAGGAGGGAGTTGAAGAGTGAGTTGAGAAGGGCTAAAAGAGGACATGAGAAGACTTTGGCTGATAGGATTAAGGAGAATCCTAAGGCGTTCTATAGGTATGTCAAGAACAGAAGGTTGGTCAGGGCAGGATTAGGGCCAGTTACAGACAGCAGGGGGAAGTTGTGTGTGGAACCGGAGGAGATTGGAGAAGTATTGAACCAATATTTCTCTTCGGTGTTCACGCAGGGGGACATGAATATAGCTGAGGAGGACATTGGGTTGCAGGGGTGTAAAATAGACAGTATTACGGTTGATAAAGAGGATGTGCTGGAAATTCTTGAGGGGCTGAAAATAGATAAGTCCCCTGGTCCGGATGGGATCTACCCTAGGATTCTCTGGGAGGCTAGAGAGGTGATTGCAGAGCCTCTGGCTCAGATCTTCAGGTCGTCATTGGTCTCTGGTGTAGTCCCGGAGGATTGGAGGATAGCGAATGTTGTCCCATTGTTTAAGAAGGGGAACAGAGACTTTGCCGGGAATTATAGACCGGTGAGTCTTACTTCTGTTGTGGGCAAGGTTTTAGAAAAAATTATTAGGGATAGGATTTATAGTTATTTGGAGTGTAATGAATTGATTAGAAATAGTCAGCATGGTTTTGTAGCGGGTAGGTCGTGCCTTACTAACCTTATTGAGTTTTTTGAGAAGGTGACCAAAGAGGTGGATGGGGGTAAGGCAGTTGACGTGGTATACATGGATTTTAGTAAGGCGTTCGATAAGGATCACCATGGTAGGCTTCTGCAGAAAATGCAGATGTATGGGATTGTGTGTAATCTAGGAAGTTGGATCAGGAATTGGCTATCAGATAGGAGACAGAGGGTGGTGGTGGATGGTAAATATTCATCATGGAGTGCAGTTACGAGTGGTGTGCCTCAGGGATCTGTTTTGGGGCCACTGTTGTTTGTAATTTTTATTAATGATCTGGATGAGGGTGTAGTTGGGTGGATTAGTAAATTTGCTGATGACACCAAAATTGGAGGTGTGGTAGATTGTGAGGAAGGGTGTCATAGTCTGCAGGGAGACTTAGATAGGTTGCAGAGCTGGGCCGAGAGGTGGCGGATGGAATTTAATGCGGAGAAGTGTGAGGTAATTCACTTTGGTAGGAGCAACAGATGTGTCGAGTATAGGGCTAACGGGAGGACTTTGAATAGTGTGGATGAACAGAGGGATCTAGGTGTGTGTGTACATAGATCCCTGAAAGTTGGGAATCAAGTAGATAAGGTTGTCAAGAAGGCGTACGGTGTCTTGGCGTTTATTGGTAGGGGGATTGAATTTAGGAGTCGCAGTGTAATGTTGCAACTGTACACTACTCTAGTGCGGCCGCACTTGGAGTACTGTGTGCAGTTCTGGTCCCCGCATTACAAGAAGGATGTGGAGGCGTTGGAGAGGGTGCAGAGGAGGTTTACTAGGATGTTGCCTGGTATGGAGGGGAGGTCCTATGAGGAGAGACTGAGGGATCTAGGGTTGTTTTCGTTGGAAAGAAGGCGGCTAAGAGGGGATCTTATTGAAACATATAAGATGATTAGAGGTTTAGATAGGGTGGATAGTGATAGCCTTTTTCCTCGGATGGAGAAAGCTAGCACGAGGGGGCATGGCTTTAAATTAAGGGGGGGTAGCTACAGGACGGATGTCAGGGGTAGGTTCTTTACCCAGCGGGTGGTGAGGGATTGGAATGCCCTGCCTGCTGCAGTTGTAAATGCGTCTAGTTTGGGGGCGTTTAAGAGATCTCTGGATAGGTTTATGGACGAAATGGGATTGGTATAGGCTAGTGGGTCATTGTTTTTGTAACTGGTCGGCGCAACATCGTGGGCCGAAGGGCCTGTTCTGCGCTGTAATGTAATGTTCTATGATACAGAGAGGGTGTTTCCACTAGACAAACTAGAACCAGAGGACACAGCCTCAGTTGAAAGGGACGACCGTTTAAAACAGGGATGTGGAAGAATTTCGACCTTCAGAAAGTGGCGAATCTATGAAAATATTTGCCAAACAAGCCTGCGGAGGGATGGTCATTTAATGTCTTTAAAACACTGATAGATGTGTTCTTAATGAACAAAGGAATTCTTGTTTATGGGGAAAACACAGCAGAAGGAGGATGAGAAAAATATCGGCAATGATTGAATGGCAAAGCAGAATCGAGGGGCCGAGTGGCCTAATTCAGCTCCGTTGTCTGATGGTCTTATGCGAACGAAGTAATTATGGAGAGATATACCATGCTAGTTAGGCCTTAACTGCGGATCTGTGCTCATTTTGGTCGGAAGGGACGAATATGGAACACGTTCACGGGCATATTGTGCGGAATGGGAGGTGCGAACTCGAAAGAGAGATTAAACAGTCTTGGATAGTGTTGTTTATAGTAGATAACCTCAGTGGGTGACACGATTGAGCTGTGTAAGATTATGAGGGTAGTGGAAAGGGTGAGTAGGGAATAGCTGTTCCACCTGGGAAGTGGTCAATAGCGATGGAGCATAGCTTTGGATTCGTGGACTGTGAGGGAGGGTCATCTGGAGTCCAAACTCTGGCTCTACTTCCTCCCCATAGATGCTGTGATACCAACCGAGATTGTCCATCATTTTTAGTTTCTTAATTATTGTCCGTAATCATTGCCAAACAATGCATAACTTTAACGAGTACAGAACGCAAATCTATTTTGTCATGCATTTATGCATTTGTTTAAACGCGCATTTATTTATTATTCACTGATGTGAATAACAGAGTCAACTTTGTGTGGTGTGAGAGTTTGTAAGTTTGTGGACCATACAAAGATTCGCAATGGAGTTAACAGGGGCTTCGTTGACATCGTTTTAAAATAATGTACAGGTGTGAAGTTCAATGGACAGGGAAGTAGCGCATGGAATATAAATCTGAAATCTGTGTGGGGCACACTTTGAAAAGATGCAATCTCAAACAGTTTTCTTGTAAGCTGATCCAGCTCCGGCCCAAAATGTGATAACATTTCAGCACAGGCATAAAAATGAAGGGAAAGGCACAGCAGGTCAATGAGTTGATCAACCCTTGCACTGGTTCCGTATTCCTGCTTCAGAACTTTTGTCTTTCCATGGTGTGAACATTCATTTTAGGGGTTATCAACCTAAACAGAGTTAGCTAAGAACACACAGGAGAATATATAACAAAAAATATACTCTTAAAGGCAGTCGTTGTCCAGAACTTAGATGAATGCGCTTAGATGCAGCGTCATTTTGGTCAACGCTCAGATGCTACACAAGGCAGCCGCTGACCAGAACTTGCCACAAACTGGATTTTTCACACAAACGTTCAGAAAAAAATAATCATTGGAGAAAAACAGATCTGGAACTCGTTAGCGGGAAATGCCGACCTTTCAGCCATTCAACATCAGTGAAAATAATAAGCTCTTTCCATGTTGGTCCATTTCTAAACTGAACATTCCATGAACAAAAATCTGAATGGCAGAGAACGTACTGTGGAAAATGCTGACGAACGAAAGAATAAGTGATTTCTGTAAATTTCAACGTTGATAATAATATATTCAAAGTACAAATATGTATCTCATATAGTCAATCAGTTTTTTCGCAATACCAACGAACAGGTTAACTTCACATGGATATATTTAATGTAAGAAATTATGTGGACAACATGTGTAACACGTCAAGCCAGCAGCCATGTGCAACAATCCGTTAACATTTCCCAAAAAAATAAATGTTACACAATCTCACCAGATCCGACAGCAACGCTGGAAAAAGAATAAACCAACCTTTCGAATCTGTCAGGCATGCTGAGATTTTCCAGTATTTTTAGTTTTTGTTTCAGATTCAATCACCCCAAGTATTTTGTTTTGAGTATATTTAGCACTGTTGTGCGATTTTTTATCGTTACTTATAGTATAGACTGGGCTCTCCCCGTTTTCACCTTGAAGAATTCTGAACTTAAATGTTATGCGTTGAATAATCTTGCGGAGCACGACTCACATCACAGCAACGTATTTCAGGCATTTAACGTTGTTTGTAATAATACGGAAAGAAACTAACTATCATTCCATTCTCATGGTAATTTTGTGGTGTTCACACAATGCCCAATGGGTCATTTGGCCTGACTGGCCTCCACCGAAACTCTGAGAGTGATTTAAACAGACCCTCCGGCTCACTTCCCTGCAAGCCAAATAATCCTTTCTAATCGAGCTGATATTGGGACAGTAAGGGACAGTTTTCCATTGTCATTCCACAAAACCTGCTTATCTTTGATTGTGGAAGGAAACCACAGCACACCGACGAAACCCGTGCGGAGACGTGCAGGATATTCAAGCTCCTCAGCAACCCGAGAAACCGAAATCACACCACTGGATCTTTGAAACGACATTGTGATCACTCGCATTGAATTCGGCTGTGGTAAATCGTCGTTAACGGATCTGCAGCAATGATATATTGCCAGTTTTCCTGTTTAGCCAGATTATAATTAACAATGACACATGTTGATGTATAAGGCTTTCAGGAAGAGTAGACTGTTTTACTACCTGACTGTGGATTCTCTCGATTAAAGTCTACACATTTGACAACGTGATAATTATATTGAGCAGTGAATAATTTCGACCAAAGATAGAGATGATTGTGGCGATAGGACTAAATGTCATCCACTGATATGGGTTCATTATGCTGGATTGAGAGAAAGTTAACAGCTTGTGTCCACCAACAGTTGAGCAGATGAATTTCTATGAGGGCAAAAATTGTTTTAACTTCAACTCAGCACTGCATTCCGGTTGAGTGGGAAAAGCAGAAGAGACATTATGAATTGGTTGGACTCATTAGACATGAATGATTGGTTCATGAAAAAAAAAACAAAGCAATCGATTCGCCATTTCCATTCATTATGTATCCCTGGTGTCTAACTTAAGCCTGTTGCCGACGGCTGATCATCAGTCATTTGTCCATTATAACCAGGACATTTAGCACATTCGAATAGCTATCAAATTATCTCTTTCAACGTTCTGCGTAAATCCCACATCCCCACCTGCGAAATCAGTAAATCTTAAAATTTCACGGCCCAGCTACACATTTACAATGCTGTTTAAGCTAAAACATGCCAAAGTATTGTGTGAGCTATCATTCCATTTCGTAGTTCGTTTGTTTTCAGGAATATTCTTTCTCCTAAATTTCTGCTTTTCACTAGGCCAATGTTGAGCAGGCTTTTTTTTTGTGGACATTGTTTGTGTCTTCGTGAATTGAGTGTAACCTGAAAATCATTTGTCATCACTTTTCACTCTCTTCAGCAATCACGTTACACTCACGTTTACAACCCTCTCTCTGCGTTATCCCACTGCAAGCTTATTCTCATACTGCACGATCTTTCATGATCATTAAGTTGGCCATGTTAAGGTAAATTCGGGACTTCTCCAAATTATGAGGCTTGTTATTTCGCTAAATGAAAAACAAAACTCAACCTTGGATTCAATACTTCATTTGAATATGAGTTAACATTTTCAATGAGTTATCAGAAATATATCATGCACAGCAGTCCGTTCTGAGAGATTCAGCTTTTGAAGTCATTTGCATTCGTGGACGTGTAAAATGATTTTGAAGTAGCATTTTTTTTTTGATGCATTACTGTCAATTTGGTTAATTTCCTTTGTGCGTCAACGGACATGTGAGCATGTTACAAAATCCTAAAAATGGATATCTCGCTGATCTGTGTTTTGCCACGCGAGATACTTTTGTGCAAATGCCAACTATCAATTCAGCGACTACTTTGTGTTGCCTGAAAATTGCAGCATATTTCTGAATGTTTTGTAAATATAATTAGATATTTCCAAAGAATTGCAAATAATAGCATTTAGTTATTCCATTTCATGTAACTTTTCAATACTTCAGTGCAAGGAAACTGGCCACCACCAGGCTAAGTTGTGTTTACAAGATTGTTCACCACAGTACTTAAACTATATATAGGTACAGACATCTAATTACCCTAACTCAGCAATTCACTATCTGACTGCTATTTTTATTTTTACTTGAGAGTGGATACAGTTTATATTATGTTTCTTATTTGAATAACAACATCAGTTATGGGAAACTGGAACATGTTTGTGATGACTTTGCAATTAATTTTCAGCTGATAAACCAATTCTTCAAAAGTATATGTTTTTCTTTAGTGTAATATATCCTTATAGCAAGGTTGCTTTCAAATTAAAAACAATACTGTCGATTAATGACCAAAAATAGGTGTTGAAGATATATATTGGCTAGCTACCTTTCGTCAGTATGTGCACTGCAATTCATGAAAGGTTTTTCTCTGGATTTCGGCTTGTGAGCTCAAGATCAACTGGAAACAATGTGATTATCGGTATTATACAGATGTGTGTGTGTGTGTGTGTGTGTGTGTGTGTGTGTGTGTGTGTGTGTGTGTGTTTTACCATGACATCCTCACCTACCTAGTGAAACACTAGCAATTAGTAATGTTTATTGACATTAGGATTCTTAAATCTGCCAGTTTCTCATTTGTATATCCATGGCAATTGTTAGATAAGTCTCCATTCTTCTAGAAAGCAAAAAATAAACAAATGTACGTTTGAATAATTCTCCAAAGTGGACGTCTTTCAATGAAAAATGGAGAATGAAACAAAAAGTGTCTTTGGTGCATTCGAGTAGTTTCGCTTCAGCGTATGTATACATATGCGATTTTTGTTTGTGCTGACCTTTCATCTGATCAATAAATATGCAATATATAATATATCATCAGGCAATTCGGACTTTACTCAGAATAATAATAAAAAACTTGGTTTGGTGCATCCTTGCTCACATGCTGATAGGCTATTGTATCCTTTGTAGTTTTGCGATTGGTTGTGACATTCTTTGCTGAAATGATTAAATACTGCATCGCTGGCAGCTGAGATGACTGAGCTGAGAAATCATCAGGAGAGAACTGCCAACACTTGGCCATCAAAGGCGTGACATTATCTGATCAATAATTCACCTTACGAGAGGATTTGATGCAAATCATCAGCACTGAGGTAGGTGGACAAGCACCTGAGTTCAATGTGTCCTTTGAAGGAGAAAGCAATATTTAATTTTCGATAAAGCTTCACTTCTGAACTTTTAAACTTTTCAATACGATTTGAAATTATGTCAAACTTCACTTTTGTTTTATTTCATTCCCAAATTTTACGCATCTAATATTTATATTTGAAATATCGTGCAGGTTTTTAGCACTCAAATCTTCATGTATAGTTCAGCAAAGGAAGCAGCCTAAATGAACTTTTAGGTTTGTGCATTATTGCTCAGACTTCTGTTACACCAGGTAACTCAAAGTCATCAGACTCTCAGCTGGGCCTTCCCTGCATGATCATTGTTGTAGAGGAAGGGGATCAGTGTCTCTCTGAATGCAATTGCTTTGTTTTGTGGTTTTGCACTTATGCTCATGTAATTCATTTTGGTTTGAAAAATATAAAGGTATGGAGGGGAATCATACGTTCATGAATTAATATCAACTTGTGGATCGAAAAGTGGTTCCTTCGAAACGATGCTTTGTTTTTCATAAGATTGTGTATTCCATCTTGTGGAATTCAATTAAATTTTAATTAAACATGATTAAAAAGAGAAAAAAAAAACAAATCTGATGCTTGTGAGATTATTTCAGAGAGGAAATACACACTTTGACATTTCGATTGTGAAATTCCAACATTTGTTTCTCACAATGTGCTAAATAAACAAGGAAGCGATTTCAAGAAGCAATAGGCGACGTACAGGGACAGAATTCCCTTCTGGAAATATGACTCTCTGCACATGTTTCTGCAGTGAGTGATCACTATCATGTGCCGATCGTAATACCCCACTTTCCAGGAAGCGGGAATTGTCCTCTACAAGGATCGAAATGAATGGGGATTTAAAGAACAAATTAGAGTGCCGGAGGTAAACTCTGTAAGGAGCAAACTTTCCTGCACAAACACCGAAAAAACCGGTACATGCAGTGTCTCTGCAGTGACCCAGATTGCTACATGTCTTGGACAGCCACGATCGAAACGTTACTGCATTTTTCTGTCCTTATAACATCAACCTATTATTCTTCACTCATTTTTCAAAAGAGAAATGCATCAGTATTTAGATATCTTATTGAAAGCTCTAGCATAATTGGAGTGAATAAAATATTGGGCGTAGTCTGGTGAGTTATTAAACAAATAACATTAAGAGAAATAAAAACAAATTCAAATGTATAAGGCAGGGTAAAAGAGGTATTCAAACTTCAATTTTTGCAAATTGCTTATGCCTATTTCATCTACTGTAAGCATATGTGTGGTGGCCTGAAGGGCTATCTCTTGGATTTAATAAACAGGAGGCTGAGCTGCAGCCGCAGGGACACATTTGCAAATTTATAGCTAGCTGTGTTTCACTTATGGAGGTTGGCACGTTAATACAATAAACTCTTCTGATTTGGTCTTTGGTCAGGTAAGACGGTTGCTTCTGATGTTAGCTGCGAAGACACTTGGAAATGTTGCAGTTGCATAAATTTCAGTTTGCATTCTCCCAGTTGCAAAGTCGCTCGTGCCTGTTTTATGTCTGATTGTGATGAAGCATACTGGAAGAGAACAGTCGCCTTGTCATCGTTGTAATGGTAGCCAGTCAAGTGGAGGAATATCTGTTGAAAAAATGGCAGTACCTATGTCATAGTAAGGGAGTTAGGTGCAACATTTTATATTTGGCTGAATTTGGGGGAAAAGGATGGCATCGTCCCGACCAGTCGGGGGGCTTTTAGGCCTCTTTAGATTATCTATGCAGTTCTAATCGCGTATAATGATACCATTTCAGCGAAAGTTTCATATCTCCCAAGGCGCATGCATCCAAAAAAGCAACCACTTCTTGTGATCCCACCATCGGGCTTCACACCTGTTCTTCCAGGAAGGAAATTGATGACCTTACCCCCGGCCTTGTAGTTCCGGTTTGGGATATGTTTTTTCTTCTTTTTTTTTCAGTCGTGGTTTTCTGCGTCTCTACCACCTTTCCTTTTGAATTGTCCAGGAGGAGCTGGACGAAATTGAACACTATTTCACTTGCATTACAAACTTTTTCGCCGTCGGTCATTCCATCCTCGGAAATCGTCATGACCCTCCTGTTCATTAATTTAAAGGCTGTCAGTTTGGTATCTCTTGTTGGAGTTGTTTGCATGTCCATTTCCATGGTGGGCACAATTTTCAACTAGTCTTGTCCTTTCTCCATAGGCGCGTTTGCCAGATTGTTTTTAAGAACCATATTCTTGCTATCTATCGTCCCTGTGGTACGGGACCTTGAATCGGTGCGTATTCCCAGCAGCGCACACTTCTTGACTCTCCTTGTAAAATGGGTGGTGTGGCCTGACTAATTTAAATGAGGTGCTCCACCACCGTATTACTTCCTCACCTAACATTCCAGTCAGCTGAACAGTTCCTGCAGAGGAATACCTCCAATCAACCAATGAACTTGTCTATTATTGCCAGGCAGTACATCTCGTTCTGGGATTGTGGAAGCGGCCTGGTGAGATTCATCGGTCCTGCGGTCTGGGCTAATACCTCATAATTATGTTTTGGACCGTCCCAATTTTTGACTAGGCTGAGACTACACATTGCTGGCACTGTCTGGCTGTCTCTATTCCCGTGCTCTTCCACCACCAACTTCTGCTCATATGCTTAATCACTTTATCTACGCCGATGTATGCTAACTCATGGCAAACTTCCAGAAAGGTTTACCTTATACACCGTGGTGCGACTATACACCCGTCCATTCTCCAGTTGTTACTTGTATCATTTTGCAGTCTCAGAGATTCGTGTGTACTAGTATCGTTAGGGAGCCTTAGACGACACCTAATGCAAAGAACACTAAACACTATGCATCAAATGCCAAGCCGTTAGTTACTTGTACACATGAAGAAGTCGCCTTCCTCCAATGGCCGGACAGTTTCTGGCATTTCATAGAAACAGCTCATCAGTTACAGTCAATTGTAACAAATGATAAACAAGCATTTTGTTCACATCCTTCTTTGAAATACATATTTTCCAATTAAATCCTGACATTTCACCTTTTCTATCTGGATGAAAAATTGAGTGCTGTGCACCCTTAATTTGTATAACATATCCCCATATCTCTCCTTTTGGTATTTGTAATGGGAAAATGTGGATTTGCTCACCCTCCTGTGTAGGTAAAAAAAAAAATCATGTATATAGCCTACGCAAGTGAAGGACTAACTGAAAGCAGACAGCCTCCATTGAATGCCTGCAAGTGATAACATTCTCACAAGATGTTACAGGGAAGGCTTGTTATTTTTTGAATGGAGCAGCTTCAATTATTACACTTCCCTTATTTGTGTCCTCTAAGGACAACATTATGGGTCCTCCATGGCCAGTATTTCTCTGCGCATCAGATTTCTAATGTGTTCCTGGGTCGGTTCATTATATGGGAGGACTGGAAGCAGATCGGTGCTGGATTGTGGACAAAAGAACCAGGGCATCAGTTAGAATGGAAATTGCAAGAGACAAGCACAATAACCACGTTCAAGACGATGAGCAAGTCCAGGCCTCTGATAAGGTACTTAAGAATGATCTTAAAAATCTCCAAACCACCCATCAACGTTAGAGAGCCAGACCCACCAGTGAACGGGATCTATCTGAGCAACTGAGTGCAAAAGATGCAACTGCTTTTGAACGGCATGTACAATTTTTTGATCCACTGATTTATTTCAGCGTAAAAAGAGCATGTTTCATTGATTATGTCACACGCTGACCTCTGTGCTGCTAACAGGAGATCGAGGGTCATGGTGTTCTGTAGCACCACCTTAGAAAAGGACTGATTTTCGGACTGTACGCCCTGAATGGAATACACAGTGCTGTTTTCAATTATTTCCGTGGTACCGGAAAAAGTAATAATAGCCACTTCTAATTCTGAGACCCCAAATCTTGGGAGGAGGGCCCGGGCAAACTAGTAAAAGCCGGTGTTACCGGTGACTAGCGGGTTTGCAACTGACAATTTCTGGCGCCTCACCAATCCTAGGAGGGAGTGAAAAATAGGTGTTTGACAGCAAAGTCCTCGGGGATCATGTGACCTATGACGTAGGTGTCGGCCGAGTCGAAAGGGAAGGTCTTGCAGCCTTCTACACCATAAAGCAAGAATAAGCTATTACAAACAAGACTTGGATTGCAGAGTGTGGAGTTCTGACAAAAAAACAAAGTAAGCCAATCCTGGATACGGGTAAATTTATTCTGGGCCTATCAAAGGATATGAAAAGTTTGGTTGAGAAGCGAAGTCCTTAAGGCTGCCTGGCCTGCACAACAGGAACAATCCCCATGGTTACAAGGCTCTAGTCCCTTGGGATAGATGCAGTCAGAAGGCCAGGACATAACGAGACCACTGATGATGAGGTTTAATGACCGCTGCCGATCAGGCTCACATTAGTTGTAGCGGAGTTCGGCATCGGAAGTGGAGGCTTGAGCGATGCAGAGGCGTTGTTCATAGTGCAACCCCAAACAAGATGTCATGGGACCGGTCAGATTCTGTAACAGAAGCCGAGTGTCCTTGTAGTCATAATGATCGAAATAAATACAGGAGCTCAATGGAAAATCTCCCACTACAATGTACCCACGGTTTAACTTCTCCTAACACACAGCTATACAGTTGCCTTAATGACCACAGTGGTCGGCTGTTGCCTGCAGGTAGATGCCCACTTGATGAGGGCCACCATGGCTTCCGCAGACACTCAACATTTGAGGGGAGAGCAAAAAATTATTTCAGATGGGGAGGGGGGTGGGGGGCGGCAGGGATGTGAGTACATGTCCAACATAGGCTCTGTTTGTCCTGTGAAAAGTCAGCAATCTGCTTTTCCGCACCATCGCAAAAGACAGTACAATCGATAACAATTTAACAGAAAAAGAAAAAAGAAAAACTTTCAAATGCGATTGAGTCATTGTTTAAGTTTCTTCTTATAATGGTGACTGCTTGACGTGGGTTACGTGCATCCATAAAGGATTTCCTTCCAACTTCGTGACTATATGAGTTGTCAGCAGGACTCAGTAACTCCCCTCCGACTGAGGTTCCTGATAATGCTCTATTTAGAAGGTCTCAACGAAGTCAAATTCTCCTGGTTAGTAGGTATGGAAGCCCTCAGTGGCGACTTACTTCTGAGCTTCGACGACCTAGGAATGCAAACATTTAGGAGAGTTGAGTGGGGCTATGCAAAACTTCAGCATTATTTCGTCCATAGATGGACATTCATCTGATTAATAGTGAGGGATGGGGAGGTGAGTAAACACAATGGACATCCTATTCCAATTTCATAAAGTGTTAAAAAAGGTGGTACGAATAGAATGGGAGGTCATGACCATGACAGTCCGGTGTAGGGCTCAGAACTTTCCAAGCATTTTTCCTCACAGCATTTGGCCTGCTTATTCATTAGAATCTTGTTTTGGCTCTCAACTGCACTCGGAGGCTGCGGGTGGTAGGGGCAGGAAATTTTGTGTCTGCATTGTAATGCTTTCAATAATCCCTACAGCACTGTCGCCGTAAAGTGAACGCCCTTGTCAGCAGATGCTGACTCAGGAATCACGTTTGGAGGAAAATATTTACGTAACAACAATTTATCTACAGTAACAGGGCATTTGTTCTAGTAAACGATGCTTCTAGCCATCGCAAATATTACATGCAATAACTAGTGCATAGACATACCCCATTATTTCGGGCATTTATATAAAGTCCATATGTAGTTCTGAAATAGGGCTCCACGTTTCTGACCTGCTACCTCGGCCACTGGTGGCACCTTTCCAGGGTCATGGCGAAGGCCAAGTAGAAATTGAGCAGCAACTTTTCCTGCCATGATGCAAAATCATGGTGTGAATGACTGCTGTGCTATCCTCATCATCACCCCTTCGCACGCATGGTTAAACTGATGTAACATGCGGGCAAACCAGGGTAGGCGTGCAATAGGAGGATTCCACTCTGTGGAATTGTATGGGTATGGCCTGGAAGAAACCATTTTACTTCGGGCATTAAAAATGTTCAAGGTCTTTTCGTAATCTCGTAGTAATAACGCAGGTGCAGAGGCTACAGCGGCATTTGAATCAGACTTCCAGTGGACATTGTCAGGGACTAATGGGACGGCAAGACCTTGGAAGGGACAGCTGCCCCAGCATAGTTAGTAATTCATGCCTACACCAATATCTGCATTTGGTGAATTCTCTGTTGCAGTCGGAAGCCGCTTTAAACTTTTGACACAACCTAATAAGCAGTATCGCAACTGAAGTTAGTTCCAATTAGCAACGGCTCTTTTTTGCAGATCCTTGATGATCAGAAGAAGGTAGGTAATTAGAGTTAATCATCGGTAGGCTGATGGTGGTAGCTTATTTTAATACATAATGAAGTTATAATTCAATCCACTTGCTTTGTGACATGATTTGGCATTGTCTATCATTTCAATAGCAATAGGATTGTATCAAAGTATCCGAATAAATGCTAAGTTTCAATTACATTAATTTAGCGTGGTAGTGTAAATTGGATGATCACAGTTCACCACCAGTTACAAATGTCTCCTGGCTTTCTGAGACAGATGTAAAATGAGCAGTCAATTCAAAATCGCTCATTTTCGGCCACTGGCGAAAGTAACATTATTCACATCTTTCACTATTAATCAACAAAAGGAGAAAAAATAATACCTGAAATCGTTGTATCACATTTTATGGAGTTCGTCGTGTTAGTACATTAAATTAATTATCTATGTATATTAGATATTTAATTCACATAAAACATTTTCTCTTAATTTTGGTGCTTTCTTTTTAATTCATTTTACACTTTCAAAAATAATTTATTGCATAAATAAATAAATAAAGAAGCAAACAAATACATTGTTGATTTTATGCATGCTATTTAGGATGAGAATATGATTATGATTCTCATTGGAACATGTATGGCTAATTTATTCAACAACACATTCCCACCAAAATGAGTAAACTATTGGAATAAGATGTTTGCCTCATCCTCTTATTATCGATCATTCTAGCTTCGTGTTCAACCAGCCATGTGACGTCGGTTTTGGTCATTGAGTGAAATGTAATAGCTTATAATATTCCTTGTATGGCTTCAAGTTGAGTCAACTTACTGTATAGCTAATGAAGCTCTTTTCCAGCTATGATATAGATTCTTTTTTAGATACGCTTTATCTACGTAAAGGCATAACTTTAAGGTTCCTACTAAAAGATTCATACCTTACATGATCACCTGATTTAATCAAAGCGATACCAAATTGTAATAGTAAATGAGTTTAACATTCAATAGTGTTACGTTACAATTATCATCGGGGAATGTTTCCTCCTCTAAATATTAACAATGAAATCGGGATTGAATTTTAATCACCAATCCCATTGCCGAATATGTATGTCGTCATAAACATTAAACCAAATGCTAAAGAGAAGGGAAGAGGCCAAGGATGTCCCCATAATAAACGGAGTAGGGGGCGTGAGTATGGTTGGTGGCGTTCTGGCTAATAGGGTACAGGTGAAGGCTGGGAGGAAGGCACTTTATCTGAATGCACGAAGCATTCAGCTGGTGAGCTGGTGGGGCAGATCAGCCCAAATGGATATGATCTGGTGGCCATTGCAGAGACGTGGCTGCAAGGTGACAGGGACTGGGAGCTGAATGTACAGGGGTATCAAGGTTTAGGAAGGATAGGCGGGAGGAAAAAGGGGGGGGGGCATAGCTCTGCTGATTAAGGATAGCATCAGGGTGGTAGTAAGGGATGATATAGGAGCCAACGAGCAGAAAGTGGACTTGTTGTGGGTAGAGATTAGGAACAGCAAAGGGAGGAAGACGCTGGTGGGTGTCGTTTATAGGCCCACGAATAATGATCTGCAGGTGGGGTGGGCTGTTAACGCGCAAATAAATGCGGCGTGCAGGAATGGAACAGCAATAATTATGGGGGATTTCAACCTACATATTGATTGGTCGACCCATGTTGGACGCGGTGGGCTTGAGGAAGAGTTCTTGGAATGCTGCCGGGATAGTTTCGTTGAACAGTGTGTGTTGGAGCCGACGAGGGAGTGAGCTACCTTGGATCTGGTGTTATGTAATGAGGCGGGTAGAATTAGCGACCTTGTGGTGAGGGATCCTCTTGGGAAGAGTGATCATTGTCTGGTGGAGTTTCTGATGCAGATGGAGGAGGAGAAAGTGGGTTCCCGGCCATGTGTCCTTTGTTTGAACAGAGGAGTACGTTAGGATGAGAGAGGAATTGGCGAATGTTGATTGGGGGAGCGCGTTGGAAGGTAGGTCTGCTGAGGAACAGTGGAGGATCTTTAAGGAGATCTTTCTTGGTGCTCAGCAGAAATTTATTCTGATGGTTAAAAAAGGATCGTAGGAGGAGAGATAATCAGCCGTGGATAACGAAGGAGGTAAAGGAAAATGTTAAATTAAAAGCGGAAGCGTTTAGAGTAGCTAAGAGTAGAGGGTGAGAAGAGGATTGGGAGAGGTTTAAATGTCAACAAAGAATGACAACGAAGTTGAGAAAGAAGTGTAGGAGAAACTATGAAGCTGGGCTAGCGCTTAATATAAAAAAAAGGATAATAAGAGTTTTTATAAATATATAAAAAGGAAGAGGCTGGCTAGGGTGAACGTTCGACCCGTAGAGGATGAAAGGGGGGACTTAGTGGTAGGGGATGGGGAAATGGCTGGGGCCTTGAATAACTTTTTTGTTTTGGTCTTCACGGAGGAGGATGTGAATAATTTGCCGGGTGTTCGCGATGGAAAGATCGTAGGAGTGGAGGGCCTGAATTACATTATTGTTACTAGAGAGGCAATGCTCGACAGACTGGAGGGACTGATTGTGGACAAGTCCCCCGGACCAGATGGAATGCATCCAAGTTTTCTGAAAGAAATGGCGGAGGTGATAGTGGATGCCTTGGTGATTACTTACCAAACATCGCTGGATTCCGGGGAAGTGCCGGAAGATTGGAAAACGGCTAATGTTACACCTTTGTTTAAAAAGGGTGGCAGGCAAAAGGCAGGGAATTATAGGCCGGTTAGTTTAACGTCTGTTGTAGGCAAAATGTTAGAATCCGTCATCAAGGAGAAAGTAGCGAGGCACTTGAGGAGAATTGTTTGATAGAGCAGACGCAGCACGGTTTCGTTAAGGGGAAGTCCGGTCTGACAAATTTAATGGTGTTCTATGAGGATGTGCCTAGGGCGGTGGATAGAGGAGAACCGGTGGATGTGGTGTTTCTTGATTTTCAGAAGGAGTTTGATAAGGTGCCTCACAAGAGGTTATTACAGAAGGTCTGGCGGCATGGTGTTGGGGGTAGGGTGTTAGCGTGGATAGGGGATTGGCTGTCAAATAGGAGGCAGAGACTGGGGGTCAATGGGTGCTATTCGGATTGGCGGTTCGTGACTAGTGGAGTGCCCCAGGGGTCGGTGCTGGGGCCTCAGCTGTTTACCATTTATATAGATGATCTGGAGGAGGGAACCGAGTGTATGTTGTCGAAATTTGCTGATGACACCAAGATTGGTGGAACGGCAAATTGTGCGGAGGGTGTGGAGTGTCTGCAGAAGGATCTAGATAGGCTGGGCGAATGGGCCAGGAACTGGCAAATGGAATTTAATGTTGGCAAATGTGAAGTTGTCAACTTTGGTAGGACTAAGGGTAGGAAGGACTATTACTTAAATGGCGAAAAACTGCAGCATGCGACAGTGCAGAGGGACGTCGGGGTCCTTTTGCATGAGTCGCAAAAACCCAGCCTGCAGGTGCAGCAGGTGGTCAGGAAGGCGAATGGGATGCTGGCCTTCATAGCGAGGGGGATTGAATATAAAAGTAGGGAGGTCTTGCTGCAGCTGTATCGGGCACTGGTGAGGCGGCAGCTGGAGTACTGTGTGCAGTTTTGGTCGCCGCACTTACGCAAGGATATTTTGGCCTTGGAGGGAGTGCAGAGGAGGTTTACTAGGCTGATGCCGGAGTTGATTGGGTTGAACTATGAGGAGAGGCTGAGTGAACTAGGCTTGTACTCGTTAGAGTTTAGAAGAATGAGGGGAGATCTCACTGAGACATATAAAATGATGAATGAAATGGATAGGATAGAGGTGGAGAGGCTCTTCCCGCTCAAAAAGGACAGTAGGACTAGAGGTCACAGCCTCAAGATAAGGGGGGGGGGGGGGAGGTTTAGAACGGAGTTGAGGAGGAACTTCTTCACTCAAAGGGTGGTGAATCTCTGGAATTCTCTGCCCGTTGGAGTGGTGGAGGCTGCCTCGCTAAATATATTTAAGACGCGGGTCGATAGGTTTTTGATAGGCAAGGGGATTAAGGGTTATGGGGAGAGGGCGGGAATGTGGAGCTGAGACAGGACAGATCAGCCATGATCTTACTGAATGGCGGGGCAGCCTCGAGGGGCTAGATGGCGTACTCCTGCTCCTATTTCTTATGTTCTCATGTTCTTAGAATACTGAGCAGAGTGTTGTCCCAGCAGTTCTGTGATCAGTGTTATGCATTGCACGTAAAGTAGTTAAACAGACTGGAAATGCAACCCCAACAATGCTACGCAAGTGAAAATTGCAATCGAAGAATCATACCACAATCCCACTCCCCCGAATAACTGATAACTTCATGCTATAATTGTTAAAAAAAAGTCAATTCTGTAGCAACAGTTATAATAGTTTGTTCGCACATGAATTGTTCAAACACGAAAAAGATGAAATTGCATGCAGGAAAGGCAAACATTAAAGCAGTTAGCAAAATAAATTATCAGCTATATTATATTATTATTTACTAAACTCTACAAACTTACTGTTGCAAAAATGAAGGCATACTTTACTGGCAGAGACGCTGGCAAAGCCGAATTACATTTCAAAACAATACTGGGTACACGAGGTCAGGCAAATCAATGCAATCAAAAATATGCTATCAAAGGAACGAAATTGCATGACATAATTATAACAGGAAATCCTGCAATATTTGAAGCAGCACTCACGCGCACTGACATTTATGGCTAAATTAAATGTTGATGCATGATATAGAAATTTGCTGTGATTGAAGGTAGTGGAGGAGGTGGTGGTTCCACTGTTGAAGGTCTCTGAATACAGTCTTGGGACAAGTGTCCTTGGAGACCACAGGTGAAACGGCAACCTTGAGTCGCTGGTTCAGCCGCTGATTGCTTTATCCCCAGCCTGCACCTTCACCTCTGTCCCAACTAGCCAGTGTATTAACATTTTCTGTAAATTTACTGCCCGTTTTTGGCTATTGGATTTCGAGCTGGTGTTCACAATGCTGGAGGGCTCTAACAATCTTGGATAGGTTTTCTTTTGCTTCCCACCCAACACAAGTCATCACAGACATTTTCCACAGTTCAGGATGCAAACCCTGTAGAAGAATATTTATAAGCAGTGACATCCCAGCATTTTGAAGTATGCCCAAACAATTCATGAGCACTGAACAAAACATATTTATTTCATAGATCCTTATCAGGTTCGTGCTGGTGATATGCATCCTTTGCCAATATACGTTTGAGAGTCCGGTTTATAAGAGAAGAAAACAAGGCCTAAGAAAAAATATAAGGGAACTCAGGGTGTTTCTTATTTCCCGAGGAGAAGGTCCATGTGCATATCCTCATTAATTTTCTGTAATCAAAGTGGGGATGTGTCCTCTGCTGCCAGATAATGAGGGACATTATTCCGCACAGACGGGCAAAGACCAACAACGAAAAGAAAAGGCTGACAATGGGTTAAAACATCCACAATTCAAGCAGAGCGCCAGCCTGTGGCAAGAAAGTATATGATAGCAGAAACATCTGAATCAATTTGGGATTAGGTCATCAATCAGTTGGGGACCACGATTTTCCAGGGACTCAAACCCCCCAAAAACGTGCGGATTAATGGGCGGAACTTGAGGGCGCGTGAGGAAGGCCTCAACCGGGATCTTGGGTTCGTGTCACACTATTTATAACCCCCATTACTTGCCTGGGTTTACAACATCTCACTTACTGTCTTGTCTGGAGACAATAAACATTTCTTTAACCTATGCTTCATGGTGCCGCCACTCACGTTGTCTGCACCTATAAGACTTGATTAATTCTAAAGACTCGCATTCTAATCATATTCTGTAAACTGAGTGTGTGTCTTTTTATGCCGTGTTTGTGATCACAACTCCCCACTCACCTGACGAAGGGGCAAAGCCCCAAAGGTTCGTTGCGTTTGCAATCAACTAAACCTGTTGGACTTTAATCTGGTGATTTGTGACTTCTTATCTTGTATATCCTGTTCGGCCAGCAAATGCAATGTTGGCATTCAAGTTGAGAGAGCTAGACTACAAGGGTAGGGATGTACTTCTGAGGCCGTATAATACTTTAGTCAGACCCTATTTGGAGTATCTAAGAAAGGATGTGCTGGCCTTGGAAAGTATCCAGAGAATTTTCATAAGAATGATTCGTGGAATGAAGAGCTTGTCGTATGAGGAACGTTTGAGACTCTCGGTTTGCATTCATTGCATTTTAGAAGGATGAGGGGGGAATCTTATTGAAACATACAGAATAATAATGTGAGGCCTGAATAGAGTGGACCTGGAAAGAATGTTTCCTCCAGTAAGAAAACTCGATCCAGAGGGCACAACCTCAGTCTAAATGGACAATCATTTAAAAGAGAGGTGAGGCAGAATTTCTTCAGAGATTGGTGAATCTGTGAAACTCGTTTCCGCACAAGGCTGTGCAGGACAGGCCATCGAGTGTCTTTACAGCAAAGATAAATAGCTTTTATTTTGTTTGGTATGTGGAAAAGGCAGGCGAATGGGAGTGAGAAAATAATCAGCCGTGGTTCAATGACGGATGAGACCAGCAGGGTCGAATGCTTCTATTTTTTTTCTATGTCTTATGAGTGTGGCTTCCCTTCTTTCTGCTGGAATTTTCTTCATCCTTTTTGTGCATGGTAGTATAAGTGTTCAAACCCATCCCGCCCAATCTTGGCATTCAAATGAATGATCTGAAGGCCAGCTCGCTGTATGGTTGCCAAAGTCCACATGCGGGCGATTATGTGGTCTTTCTCCCGCTTGACGCTATCAAGAATTCGTCAATCTACTGGAGCACCATGATATGTGCCTCGCAAATGTCAGTCTTGGCTCTTTTCTGGGCAATGCGTCTGTGGAATATGGGCGGATTGTGGGGAAGACCTTGGGGCAACCTAGTCCAGACATGCTCATCCTCTCCTATTGTAAATGTCAATTTATCCTGTTCTACCTGATGTAGTGGGATGGACTATTTTCAGCTGGAAATGTCTAATACCGAAGATACATTCTACCTTGGACGAAACTTTGTTTGGGCTTGCCACGATGGGAAATTCCTATACTGCGTTTTTTTTAGGCTGGTACAGTTTATGTGAGTTTGTAAGGACAGAACAGATATTCCAATGGCCAAACCGGGGAGTTGGTGGATGAGTAGATTATGTCACTATTCCCTGCCCACGTAGTTCCTGTGCACCGACCCTTACTGTCTCAGTGTTTTCCTGCTCAGTGGAGTACTGCGGTTACGTGGAAGTGGGGCAACATTTATAGTAACTGGGGCACCTCCAACCTCCCCAAACTTGCTTGGCATGCATCTAAACTGGTGAGTGTGCCTGAGCGATTATTCTCCTCATTCCTTATGGCTCCTGTTATATGGTATCCGAAGCATTATTTCGGATATAGTGTCGATTTTTCCTCCTCCATCTGTTCGCACAGTAAGGCTTCCACGACTCATTGCAGTGTTTTTTTTTGCATCTAAATTTAGCCCCAGTAGCTTCAACCAGACTATCCCTAATATAGTCCCCCCAGTGGTATTGCATATCCAAACTGGGGTTTTGCCATGAAATTCTTAATTTCTCGGGGAGTGGGCTCACTCAATGTAACCATACTAACTCCATTGGGTACTCCCCATATCTGTGTTCTTATAACGGTTAGGGCTAAGTCTACATCGGTTATTGATTATTCAGGCTCATGTACCTATTCACATTGCACACTGCCGGCCTTCGAACAGTGCGTCAATAAATATTTGACCCCCCCCCCCCCACCCCCCCCGCACCTCCCCCCCCCCTCCCGCCCCACAACTCTGAGGGCTGAGAATCGTCATTGCATCAACGTGCCAAACACCTTTCCTCAGACCCTCAGTTGAGACGTGTAACACCGACCCTGGGGTCTACCGACGCACCCCCCGCCCTCACAATCTCCAACCACCGCCCTCCACCCCCGCCCCCCACCACTCCCGCTTTTCTTTATGATGTATGGTCCCCGTCTTGACTTGCCTCCCATTTGTTCCAAAAGCCTTTCTGGAGATGCCTTGGATTTCAACAATTCCAGCAGCTCAGTCGTTCCTGCCATTATTATTTCTTGGCCCTGCGCTATCTCACAAAATGGCCTTGCTTCCAAGAGTTGCCTTTCTCGGTTTATCCTTTCCATGGGGCTCACCTTGTGCCCCTCCCGGAATTAGCCTTCTCCTTCATCGGCAAGTCCAGCATCTGATCATAAGTATTTCCTACTTGTATGCCCATATCCAAAATTCTGTTCAAATGCGAACCCAATTCTTGTGTCATCATCCGTGAAGAAGATACTTTTCCTTCTCATTGTGGGACATCTACAGCTGAATGTTGCTTATACCTTCAAACCTACTCTCTACATAGTCCTCTGCTGTTTACTTTGGTCCATGCTGAATCAGGGTGATCAAGGAACTTTTTGTACTGCGTCTCTTCTGGGCAGTTTTTAATGCTAATTTAAAAGCTCTAAAATGGTTGTGTTTGTTTTCCTCTTCCCTCTGGTTGATCCAAGTGTGATCTCTAAATGGTTATGTCACCCCTGCCCAAAGCGGTGCAGGGAAGTTTGCTCTCACCGATAAATGTTTGTCGCAATTAATCAACCCCATGGAACTCCTGTAAAAATCGAATTTATCTCAAAAAGGGCCATTGTTCTTTTGTCATTTCATAGGGGTAATGAGCGTATATGGTAAAGTGGCAACACTGAAGAGGATTTAGCCAAGATGAGAGCTAACGTTTGGATTTAATTGTTTGATGAGTTATTAAGCTGGATAGCAAAATCTGTTTCACTGAGGTGAAACTGAGGGATTATTATTGTTGTTTGTATACAAAATGCTGTCAATTTAAGGCAATGAAAGGTGAGAATGGTTGCTGACAAAACTACAATTAATCTGTTTTTGATAAACTGAGAAACGTCAGATTCATTGGAGAGATTCTGGTCCTGTTTTCCGAAGAAGTTGCGAGGAACAATTCACAATCGTGACAATGGAACCGGACCTGGAATCGCGGCTGTTCTGGTTCCATCATGCATAAATATCCCTGGAATGCATATTTTCGAGGAGCATGAAGCTATTCATCTCGCAAGTAAAAGAATAATAACCATTTCTGCTTCCATCAAGTCTCCAGAAAGAGCTTTTCAATAAACCACAATAAAACAAGCAACAAATCAAAGGTTTCAAGTTCACTTAATCATGAAAAGAATTATATTTGTACACCACCTGTGTTCTATATTTTCCCAGAAAGCCAACAATGCTATTCACATTCAGCGAGATAAGAAACAACAAACACTTTTATGCTCCAATTAATTCACTTAATTTCCATCTAAGCCCCAGCGAAGACACACATTCACTTTTCAGCTTTTCCTCAAAAGAATGCAGAAACATTCCATACTTTTGTCTATAAAACTTCACGCATCTCCTTCATTGTCATTTCTGAATATAATCTAGGATACAGAGATGCATGTGCGTGTCAGTCTGGACCGTTACATCATGTATTATTAAAGCTGTCAAAATGTATAAATTTGTAACGCCTCACGAACAATTGCCCTATTGATTTGAGCGGGAAACATATTATAATATGTGTTTGCTCAGAAAGGACAGTAGGACTAGGGGGCACAGCCTCAAGATAAAGCGGGGGGGGGGGGCGGTTTCGAACGGAGTTGAGGAGGAACTTCTTCACTCAAAGGTTGGCGAATCTCTGGAATTCTCTGCCCGTTGAAGCGGTGGAGTCTGCCTCGCTAAATATTTTTAAGACGCGGGTTGATGGGTTTTTGATAAGCGAGGGGATTAAGGGTGATGGAGAGAGGGCGGGAATGTGGAACTGAGCCACGACAGATCAGCCATGATCTTATTGAATGGCGGGGTAGGCTCGAAGGGCTAGATGGCCTACTCCTGCTCCTATTTCTTATGTTCTTATGTTTAGAAATAATAAACCTGAAAATAATTTCAAAAATTTAAACACAATTTGAGATGTTTTGTGGGATAGTCAAAGTTCAGTTACTTTCTTTCTGTTTATGTGTTCGACAATTTACAAGGCAACATTATCACAGTCTTTCAGGGAGAGGAATATGCCAATAAAACGGAATTTAGCTGTTGACATTGAGTAGGCTATTCCTAGTTAAAAAATTACATATCATTGTGGGAACTATTTTTTTTAATGTAGCTGTTTCAACTGCATGAATCTAATTCTTCATTGCTCTTACAGATGCAATGTTGTCAAACAAAGTTGCAAACGGAACCTTTGGAGAAAGCAACATGAATCCAGACCCAAATGGAAAAAAAGATTGTGAAAAGAAACTTGAAGAGTCATTGAAATGTAAGATATTTTTTCTCCCGACCTTTTCACCACATCATATCTAAGGTGGTGCATCCGAAGCATCAATTTTAAGTATAAGTTTAAGTTTATTTATCAGTGTCACAAGTAGGCTGACATTAACACCGCAATGAATTTACTGTGAAAAACCCTGAATCACCACACTGTAGTGCCTGTTCGGGTACATTAAGGGGGAATTTAGCATGCCTGCTGCAACGACCAGCACGTCTTTCGGACTGTGGCAGGAAACTGGAGCACCCAGCAGAAACCCACACAGACAGATGTAGAAGATACCGACTCCGCACAGAGAGTAACCCAAGCCGGGAATCGCTATGAACTCACTACTGTGCCATTGGGCTATCGTAATGTCAGAAAGATGATCTCCAAATCATACCCGCTGTCATTATTGACCATAAGGCTTGACCTGAATCATTTGACCTCATTTGAATGCAGCATTATTTTGAAATAATGAAGTTTTCTCAGCCGATCTTGAATCTCACGGTACCAGTTCTCCGTGCAGTTCATCTTAGCAATCAACATATCAATATCCCAATTGAAGGCCATGTGTACCTCTTATCTTCCGTATATAAGATTCCAGAAAGCCTTCAAAGATAATCATAAAGCTGTTAATAAGTTATGATAAATAACTAATAAATTGAAATACTTGCCAATGGACACAATTATATATTTATAATGTTTAGAATTATTATTTAAAAATATTTAATCTTCATATATTCTGCACAGATATTGTGCATTTGCAAAAGTTTTATCATCATGTCAAATGTTGCATTAAATGAAGTCATTCATGTTATAAAAATTAGATGGGATATTATACAACTATGAGAATGAGCTTGCCAGAATCTCGGAAATGCTCTGATGATATTGTTTGCTTTTTGCAAATAAGGTATGGTTTTGAAATAATGCCTTATTTTACGGTGATGAATTGGAAGAACCAATATTGTCAAGAATAACACTGATATTATGTTTGTAGGGATTAATTTAAACATAGGAAAATAAATATAAGTAAGCAGTTGCTGCCCAACTAAATACTAAATTGGCCTGACAAGTAGATGGATGATTATGATTATGATGATGGTGATGATGATGATTATTATGAATAATAATAATTAAAATAATAATAATAATAGTATTACTACTATTTTTATTGTTTTTATGGATGTTGTTATTGTCATCATCATTTTTAGTATTATTTTTGATAGTAACAATTTTTCATTGCTGCTCTTTGGATGTGATCAAGTCTGGCATGATTCCCACTCACGGTCCATTCTTCATTTTCTGGGACCACGGTCCCAGAAAATGTGTGAGACAATGAATTGTGAAGTGCAGCTGGTCATAATGTGAAGGCATACATTGACTAAGCAGCAGTTTGATGTCTGTCATGGTGTAGGAAAATTGTGTCCGTGCAGTTTCAAATCATATTTGTGTGCGATAAGGGATGCATTATCACTTTCGAATGAGTCGAGGAATGTATTTATGTTATACGCAAAGTGGTGCTTATGAGTATGTGTGCTGCTTTCAAAAAAAAACAATGCACAGTAAATATACTGCACAATATGTGAGTTTAGGAAGAAGGGAACAGATGCCTGAATTTACAAGGCAACATCAGTTGCACATCAGTTTGTCTCATGCTTTAACCAGGAACGTTTGCAATGTTCTGTGGCTTTCTGGACAAGCAGTCCTCTAGTAAATTGATTATATTCCAACAAGGTCTGCTCTGTCCGGTGCAGATTGTGAAGATTATCTTTGAATCCATGGTTTGCGTGTCTTTGTTCATTCAAGGTTGCCTTTGTTCAGCTTGATCATGCATTTATCTATTCAACATACATCAATTTACTGCCAACAACAAACGGTTTAAAATCACAGTTAAGTATTGCGATTGGTAAACTTTAGAAATTCGGGTCTATCTGCTCAGATGCAGGCTGATTGGAGCAATGTTTTTCTTGGCAATTGTGTCCTGCCGAAGTAATTTTTTACAAATTCTGAAAAAAAAAAGTTGATTTCATCGCGTGTCCTGTTGACCAAATTTCTTTAGCAGTTGGAAATGAAAAGAAAAACTGGTTACAGTTAACACGTGTGTTTATCTTCCTCCAGGACCCATTTTTCTTCTCCATTAGAACAGCTCACCTGATCCTACTACACTGCGTTTTCGCCGAATCCATGAATGCCAATTTCAGTTGATTACCTTGTTCTGAACTAAGCAATTCAACTGCTCCCCTCACTATCTCACAAATGTCATCATATATAATAGTAACTACGTTGAAAAAAATCAGTGCGACTTTGTCGCTTTGGTCAATCATTATTCATGATGACTTGAATTGATGAGATACTGAATTACTCAGCCAAAATCTCCAATTTATTTCTTTAGCCAAGGAAATACATTTGTTGGCGCAGCGAGCGGCATACTGACTGAATGAGTACACAAAAGAATATCTGCAAGTGTTTAATACGTTGATGACACGTAGGTGTGAGCTGCAAACGTGATGCCATTTCCAGCAGCTGATTGGGCTGAAATAGCGTTCGGAATAGTGTCCTGTTATTTGTTTGAAATTATATGGGAAAATTATGTGATGGCTTTGTCCACTTTGCAGTAAGAATGGAAATGCAGGACCTTATTCAAACACGGGCGGCACGGTAACACAGTGGTTAGCACGGCTGCTTCACAGCTCCAGGGTCCTGGGTTTGATTCCCGGCTCGGGTCACTGTCTGTGTGGAGTTTTCACATTCTACTTGTGGCTGCGTGGGTTTCCTCGGGGTGCTCCGCTTTCCTCCCACAATCCATAGATGTGCGGGTTAGGTTGATTGACCACGCTAAGAAATTGTCCCTTAGTGTCCAGGGATGTGTAGGCGAGAAGGATTAGTGTAGGGGATTAATGCAGGGATATGCGGGTAGGGCCTGGAAGGGATTGTGCTTGGTGCATCTCGATGGGCCGAAGGGCCTCTTTCTGCACTGTAGGTGTCTATGATTCTGAACAACCGACATATCACACCTGTACTTCCATTGTCAACGTTGCTGTACTCATGATATAAAAACAAGCTGCTTGTTACTTTGTTGTAAATCACAGATAGTCTGAACTCACCTCTAGATTTTTGCACTTCCATTCCTGGAGGGATCGATGGTACATGGATGTCCAGAAATACATACAATTGTCATTCGCAACATATATATTCGAATGCCATGTTATTTTGTTTAAATGTTGCTTCACATTCGGCTGTATTTCCATCAGCAGGTTATGACCAACGTGAGCTAGTCAGGTCATCAGATCTGTATTATTGAATACCTCCATAAAGAAGGAAATGGCATAGATTTCAGCAACGTTTATTTTAATTATGTAAAGTGTATTAATAAATATGAAACTTAGGCCCACTTTTATTTGGTCTGTTCGGCATGTCTGGGCTATGTACATGGTCGTCTTTTTTTGGAGCTTTCAAAAAAAAACAACCTACGGTTGCCATCAAGTGATACATTGGTCAGACAGACACACAACACATCCAAAACGGAACTCCCAGGTTGTGCCTGTGTCTACCAAAGATGCAGTTAAATTATGTAAAAGTGATTAGCGGTAGATCATTCCATGCTGCTGGGGAGCAGAGTTCTTGAAGTATGCTATTTGTTCTAAGGTTAAATATATCTTTCTTGTTAAGATAACTTTCAGTTATGGATTTCTATTTTGTTGTACGCATTTTACATTCCTCTCCTGCATTGATCAAATGACTGCAAAAGTATGATTGATCCATGCAAGAAATGTGGATACGAGCACAGTAGTCTTAATATTTACAATTTTCTAAAAGGTTGGGGGTTTTGCCTTCAGCCATTTTCAGTAAGATTTATGACTGCAGGTTTGAATGCCTCACAAACTGATGGTGGCATCAACTCCAGCAATCCATAAAGGGGAAGGTGGCCGGCAGAAACTTGGGATGTTAATAGTGAATGCTATAGTCAACCCATTGCCCAGATAACTGTTCAAAGGAGTTGGGTCTTGTCGGCTTTGTGCATTCCTGGTGCCCGATGCGTTTCACTTTAAGATTTTTTTTAAAACCATGTGGTGTAAAGCTTCAGCGATGTCATTCAGAGTGTAGCAAATCTGTGGTATTCAGGATGTAGGGCTTCACCACGCATGTGTAGTCAATGCATTGCTTAATTCTCACTTAGGAGCTTTCAGTTTCGTTTCAGGGCTTTCATTAGTAGCAGTTTAGCAGCAAAGTATGAAGCATTCTCTCTCACTCTCTGTTCTTCTCTTAATTTGATGCTGAAACTGAAATGTGTTGGCCGAGGTTCCTGCCTTAATGAAGCTGTGTTTTGGGAAACAGATTCAAGTACAACTTCTTCTGCGTTTCGTCGCAATGTATTTCCAGCATTCAAACATGGGGCAGGATTCCTGTAACAAATGGACATTAATCTATGCTGTGTTCTGAATTTTTGGAAGACATTCTGTATTAGATACACGAGAGATAATTCTGAAGAGTTTTAAAGTATTGTGATTGTTGTCTTCTTTATGTTTGTTGAAAGTTCTTGTTAATTGTGTTACTATATTTGTCAAAAAAATTCTGAATTAATCTTTGATTTTGACAACAAATTCCTTGTCATCAGTTGACTCAATCGTGAAGTGCAAAGTTATCCTCATCCTAGCCACAATGTCAGAAGGGTTTCAGAGAACACCTTGATATATTCAACCTACTTGTAAAAAATGGAGGCTCACGGAGGCGGAAACTACATTTCTTCATTCATTTCGGATTAGTGAACTCAAAGACAGTGACTGGTGAGCATACTTCTATTTTGTTTTCAGGTTGTATATTGAAGTTTAAATCCGAGTGTGGCTTGGACTAATGGCTCACTCAGAGACGCAGAAGTTGCTGGGGGTGGAGTAAGTCAAGCAAGCAAGGTGATTGAAGCAACTCTTTTAGAATTGCCAAAAAAAAGTGCAGTTGACATTTCCTGGCAGTGTGCGGAAATGAAAGTTAATTGTAGCGATATTATAGCTTTTAAATTTGCTAGATGCACAGTCAGAATCATTGGAAGTGAAGAAAATTCAGTTACAACTGAACAATTAAATTGAAAAAAAAAGACATTTGAATCACACAATAAACAAACAACAGAGGGAGGAACAACGAGCAAAGGATTTAAATCGATTTGAAATACAGGCAAACAAAACGAAGAGTAGTGAGTTGGAATCATGCCTTGAAAAGTGAACATCCGGTGGGATTGGCAGAGGTGAAGACAAAGTACATTATGCTGGCCGTGATGAAGAAGGAGCAAAAACATCCTATTCAAATGCATGGTGTGATATATTTAAATGCGCCCAAACATTGATAGTGCTTGATGAGAAGGATGTAGCATAATTTTCCGTTTCATTTGGGAATGTGTCTAAGTAAATGACATGGCCACAGCATATTTGAATAATACCAACTGAAACAAATTTGGTACATAGAGGGAGTGAAGTTCTTGCCTCATTATCAGTGGAGGCATTTGGTTGGTATCAGAAGGTGAAAAACATCATCTAAGGCGTGTATGGAATAGTGCCAGAAATTTACAAACAAAGGTTTAGAAATCTAAAGAAAGTGTCATGACAAACGTACACAGAATTTGAAAGGATCAAGCGGATAAATTGTGATAGGTAGATAAGGACTTTGAAGATAGAACAGGCGTATGAAGATACAAGATAAATGGTTATTTTGGAGTAGTTAAAAAAAAACACACTTCCAGGTGTAACAAGACCTCATGTGGAGGGGCAGTGGGCTAAACTGCGAGATTTGCAGCGGAAATGGCAGATGGTGATGTATTAGTTAATTCATCACTGTTTGGTTTCTGACAGAGTTTTGGCTGGAAAAGGATAGAGATTTGGCAAAAAGAGAAATACTCAGATGATGCAGGATAAGGAGGGTTTTTTTTGTTGGTGGGGGGGCGGGGGGAGCAAACAAAGACAGTTTGCCTTTCATTAAACTGGAGTCGGGTTGGAGGAAAAGGTATTAAATTTTTCAGATGTTTTTGCTGCATGAGTTAGGCCATGTAAAATCATTGTGTTGTAGGTTTAAGTAATGTACTGTGGTGACTGATGTGGTAAGAAAGAGTAAGCCAGTGGGTTTTGATAAACTCCAACCAAAGCGAAGCTTTTGAGAAGAAGGTGCAGCCTGATCAGAGGATAACTGATAAGGAGGTGCCAGATGTCTTTAAATAATATAAATGCATGGGAAAAGTAAACTCATGTGTGCAACGAGGAGTCGGCGAAAATATTAAAATGTTAAGGGAGAAGGGAGAAAGTCAATCTTTGATGAGAAGAGATGAGGAGTGGTGTCGTTTGGGAGGAGTATGTCTGAATGTGGAGGCAATATGTAATGTTCCATTATACAAAGTCAGGTCAGAGCGTTCAGTGAAGAGTAGTGAAATGGTAGTATGACTGATTGCGAAATTCTCTTGTCCAGGAGTACAGTTTATGTTGTGTAACTGTACAGCTGGATCACAGATGAGAGTCATGCATACTGTGATTGACAAGCCAGCAGAAAATCGAACAAAGTGTTGGATATCGTACATCCAATCTTTTTTTCTTGATTTTTCAGTTATAAAGTCGAAAAGTCACAGGTTAAGACAGGTGGAGAAATCAAAGAGGGAAGATGAGAAGGTTGAAGTTCAGTTATCAGAAACGGTTTTTAATTAGATGGTTGGACATTTGAACAACAGGTGAGTAGAGGACGAAGTGGATAACTCTAGCTCAGGTAAGTTAGGAGAGTTGCAACAGAAGGATATAATAATAATAATAATAATAATAATAATAATAATAATAATAATAATAATAATAATAATAATAATAATAAAGATTGTAGCAGAAAATGCACATGGAAATGGAATCTGAGGAGAACAGAATGTTATTACTTAAACGTGAGGTGTCAATGAGGAAATGGAAAACTTAACGTATTCAGAGGGATGAAAATTGGTAGAGGTTCGTAAAGTGGTATGGCCAATAGGGGAAAAAAAAAGGTGTTACGAGTTCCACGAGAGATAACAGTCGGAGGTTATTTGACGGTAAGGAGCGCTGAAGCTAAATTGCAAAAATCGTTTCTTTGTCGTTGTCTTGGATTGCATAAACATGGAACGAACGTTTTTTTGGTCAGGTCACACATGTCAAGTAGTAGGAAAATAATAAACGTTGATAAAAGTAGCACAATTAAAATGAATTCCAGTAATTGACGAACCATTTAGAAGGATTTTAATTCATTGCATAAGTCCTCTCCTTAGAACAACGAAAGAAAAATGTGATTCAATAGCTATTGGTCATAACGAATGGATGTACTGTGTTTCCCGAAAAAAAAAATTACGAAATGTTACTTTGAAAAAGTTACTTACTTTGCTTTTTTTTCAATCAGATATGATCTATCCACACACAAAAAAAAACAATCAGTTTAGGGATCAAATTTTACATCGAAATTATTCAAGGAGGTTATGGATAACTTAGGAATAAAACAATTCAAATCTAATGCGTACCACCAGAATCGCAGGGAGCGCTAGAAAGGAGGCAAATACTTTAAAGACAATGTTGAGGCCTTATTGTCAAGTTATCAAGAGCATTGGGATACTGGAATTCCATTTGTGCTCTTTACAAAGAGAAATGCACCTAATGAGTCATCAAAGTGTAGTCTATTTCAAATTATTTTTGACTGTGTAAGGGGATCACTTAAGTTCATTGAGGAACAATTGGTAAGTGAGTGGCTGAGGCTTTATTATTATAATACTTTCGGGAATGAGACAACAGTGCGAGCCGATTGGCTAGGCCGCATTTAACATTTGCACAGCGTGCCATAGAACAGGAAACAAATGTGAAATCAACAATTTGCAGTTTTGCTCATGGAGATGAAGTTTTTTTTTAGTGATCCTTATCACATTTAAAAGAAAATACGGGGAGGTGAATTATTTGATCAGACCCCGTATGCCTAAAAGGTATTTTGATAGTGTAGGAAAAGCAGAAAATTGAGTTTCCGGTTGTTGTACTTCAGAGGTGGAAACTAAATCCAGATGACTCTGAATTTGGTTTTGCTCAAATTAGATTGGCTAACGATTTATTAATGATTGGACTGAAGTATTGAGTTGTCATTCAGAGGAAAATCGACCTGACCTAAAAGAGTGATTCATATCATATGGACAAGTGTGTGGTAATAA
This sequence comes from Carcharhinus amblyrhynchos, assembly GCF_965287045.1. Taxonomy (NCBI): domain Eukaryota; kingdom Metazoa; phylum Chordata; class Chondrichthyes; order Carcharhiniformes; family Carcharhinidae; genus Carcharhinus; species Carcharhinus amblyrhynchos. The sequence continues at coordinate 65,432,823 of NC_137339.1, read as the reverse complement.
ATTGGAAAGCATTCGAACACTTATGCAAGATGTAGATGTGGGAAATGCTGTTCCAATTTTTTTTAAAAAGCTTATACACTTAAAACTCTAAAATTAGCACCATGTTAAAGGGGGATCGAAAGTATGCTTAAGAATTACACAGTTAGAGTGAGCTGTAGCGATTGGTGCTCACCGATAACGATGGCTCTGAAGGCAAATGGTGTCCAACGACTGAACGTGGTCTAAAGAAAATTTAATGCACTTACAAAATCTCGTATCTATCCGCGGCTGGAGGACTGTATTGAGAATGTTGGAAAATCAACCTTTATCTCCAAAGTGGACTTACTCAAAACTTACTGTAAGACATTTTTACCTGAAAAGCGACAGAAATTTCAGACTTTGCGACACCAAATGTTTCCTAGTAAATCAACGTTTGGCCATTTGGCATGATAAACTCGCGAACCACATTTCAGAAGTGAGCTTACAAAGTCTCAGAGTCACGTATTCATTGAGGTTTATTGCATAGAAACGAGCCCTTCCGTCTAATTTGTCCATGCCACTCCGTGTTTTAATCACGAAGCTAGGGACGACACAGTGGCACAGTAATTAGCACTGTTGCTTCACACCACCAGGAAACCAAGTTCGATTCCCGGCTTGTTTCATTGCGTTGTCGAGATTGTATGTTCTTCCCGTGTCTCTGTGGGTTTCCTCTGAGCGCTCCATGTTCCTCCGACAGTCCAAGGATTTGCAGGTTATGTGGATTGGCTATGCTACATTCTCTTGCTGTGTACATAAGAACATAAGAACATAAGAAATAGGAGCAGGAGTAGGCCATCCAGCCCTTCGAGCCTGCCCCGCCACTCAATAAGATCATGGCTGATCTGTCGCTGCTCAGTTCCACTTTCCCGCCCTCTCCCCATAACCCTTAATCCCCTCTCTTATCAAAAACCCATCAACCCGCGTCTTAAAAATATTTAGCGAGGCAGCCTCCACCACTTCAACGGGCAGAGAATTCCAGAGATTCACCACCCTTTGAGTGAAGAAGTTCCTCCTCAACTCCGTTCTAAACCGCCCCCCTTTCATCTTGAGGCTGTGCCCCCTAGTCCTACTGTCTTTTTTGAGCGGGAAGAGTCTTTCCACCTCTATCCTATCCATCCCATTCATCATCTTATACGTCTCAATGAGATCTCCCCTCATTCTTCTAAACTCTAACGACCACAAGCCCAGTTTATTCAGCCTCTCCTCAAAGCTCAACACCCTCAACTCGGGTATCAGCCTAGTAAACCTCCTCTGCACTCCCTCCAAGGCCAAAATATCTTTGCGCAGGTGCGGCGCCCAAAACTGCACACAGTACTCCAGCTGTGGCCTCACCAATGCCCTATACAGCTGCAGCAAGACCTCCCTACTTTTATATTCAATCCCCCTCGCTATGAAGGCCAGCATCCCATTCGCCTTCCTGACCACCTGCTGCACCTGCAAGCTGGGTTTTTGCGACTCATGCACAAGGGCCCCGAGGTCCCTCTGCACCGTCGCCTGCTACAGTTTTTCGCCCCGTAAGTAATAGTCCTTCCTACCATTCTTCCTACCAAAGTGGACCACCTCACACTTGCCAACATTAATTTCCATTTGCCATTTCCTGGCCCATTCGCCCAGCCTATCTAGATCCTTCTGTAGACTCTCCACACCCTCCGCACAATTTGCCGTTCCCCCTATCTTGGTGTCATCATCAAATTTCGACACTCTACACTCGGTTCCCTCCTCCAGATCATCTATATAAATGGTAAAAAGCTGAGGCCCCAGCACCGACCCCTGGGGCACTCCACTAGTCACCATCCGCCAATCCGAATAGCACCCGTTGACCCCCACTCTCTGCCTCCTATTTGACAACCAATCCTCTATCCACGCTAACACCCTACCCCCAACTTCATGTCCCTCGAGCTTCTGCAATAACCTCTTGTGAGGCACTTTGTCAAACGCCTTCTGAAAATCTAGAAAGACCAAATCCACCGGCTCTCCTCTATCCACTGCCCTAGACACATCCTCATAGAACTCCAGCAAATTTGTCAGACACGACTTCCCTTTAATGAAACCGTGCTGCGTCTGCTTTATCAAGCAATTCCCTTCAAGATGCCTCGCAATTTCCTCCTTAATGACAGATTCTAACATTTTACCTACCACAGACGTTAAACTAACCGGCCTATAATTCCCCGCCTTTTGCCTGGCACCCTTCTTAAACAACGGCGTAACATTAGCCGTTTTCCAATCATCCGGCACTTCCCGGAATCCAGCGACGTTTGGAAAATAACCACCAAGGCATCCATTATCACCTCCGCCATTTCTTTATGCGGATGGCTGTGACGTCGAGGGGATTTTCACAACAACTTCATTGCAATTTTAATGCAAGCCTACTTGTGACGAATGAATCCGCAATACAACGGTCGTCCCAACTGCCCGAGTTTGACCCATACCATCTCGTACTCATCTTACCAAAATAATTGTCTGAAATGCCTTTTAAAATTGAAAATTATACCCATCTCTACTAATACCTCAAACGTTTGCCCTCTAGTTTTATGCTCCCCTAACTTCCGTAAAAGTCATGTACGATCTCGCTGATCTGTGCCCCTCATTATTTTTTTATACCGCTACAATATTATACCTCGGCCTCCTATACTCCGGGGGCGGTGGCGGGGTGGGGGGGGGGGGTGGGGGGGGGGGGGTGTGCCAATCTATTCAACCTCTCTTTGTAACTTAAACCATCAAGTACCGGGCCCATCTTAGTAAATCATTTCTAAGCCTTTCCAGTTTAATAATAGAACTCCATAACAGGGTGACCCGAACTGTACACAATATTCCAAGCGTAGCCTTAAAATATATTTTACAACTTCAACGAGGCGTCTCAATGCTTATATGCAATGTTCTGATCAATGAAAACAAGCAGGCTGGAAGCCCTCGGCACCACTCTGTTCACCTCTGACTCCATTTTCAAGGAATTATGAAACTGTATCTCGAGATTACAGATCAGGACGCCCAAGCAACTCGGACATTCTCTTTTCCACCTTCTTCCTTTGGGAAAACAGATACAAAAATCGGAGGTCACATACCAACCGACGCAAGAACAGTTTCTTCTCTGCTACTGTCAGACTTTTGAATGAACTTAACTTGCTTTAAGTTTATCTTAATCTACATCCTTGCTATGACTGGAACATTACATTTTGCACTCTCTCGTTTCCTTCTCTATGAACGGTATGTTTTGTCTATGCAACGTGAAAGAAACAATAGTTTTAGCTGCATGCTAATTATTCAAAATAATAAATCAATAAAATTAAATCAAATAAGATTGCATTGTTCTATAACGCTCCCCAACGCCTTACAATTAAACTGAGTAACTCCTGCCCTGGTTCGATATACCACAATGTTTCACTAAGAATTTATCTACATCTGCTATTCGTCAGTTCACTGGCTCATTTGTACAAATTCAGACTGTAATCCGAGAAAACTTTCTTCAATGTCCAGGCATTTCAGGATTACCGAATTGTGATTTATATGCATAATCTGTTGATTTTCAAATAAACATAGGAAGATCACATGAAGCATCGAGTGGAATTACTCTACTTAAATCATGAGGCGGGTTTGGTGGTACACATTGCTCAGAGCGCAAGTGACTTGGAAGGGTCCAAGTCACGTACCTCGGCCACATCACTGAACATGGTCAGATGCCCCACGGAGTGTAAAAAAAAAGGTGACTGGGGAGTTCCATATATCATCAACAAGAAGGGAAATAACGAGTTGTTTTGGGCCTGGCTGTTAACAGCGTGTTTGCACCACTGACTGACTTGTTGAAGAAGCGTGACATATTGCAGTGGACAGCCGAGCGTCAACACGTATTTGACGGCATTAATGCGGTGTGAACAATTGCGTATGAGTTGGCTACACCAGATTCCACAAAACCATTCAAGGTGGCTATCGGTGCGACTCATGCCGCAGGTGCTGTGCGCTTGAAAGAAGAGAACAAAGGAATAGAATGGCCTAATCGATATTTCTCCAATAAAAAGAAAACTAGTTATGTAACATTTAATCATTTGTAATGCCAGTAATTCGTGGAAACATTGATGTAAGCTGACCCTTAAGCGACGAAGGCTTTGGAAAAGTGCGAGACAAAAAATGCCAGTCTTTTGCGATGGAGTCTACGATTGCATTCAGTTAGATTAAGACTTATATATATGGCAGGCAGATAAAAAGTGATATTCGATGTGTTCTCACGAATGTTATAAATTAAATGAAGGTTCAAAAATGCAGTACAAGGGCTAAAATGAACTATGTTTCCGTTGGGTTTGCTCGTTTGATTTCTAGTTTTCTTAAAAAAGTATGTATATTATAGAGTCCTAGTAAAGTGAAGCTGAAATGAGTTGAAAAATTAAACCTTCTTTGAATGTTGATGCTCCTTTTTACTTAAGGGGGGAGTTGGCATGTGAGTGCACAGCTTAAAGAAACAGTGTTTTGTTTTTCAATCATGAAGCCTGCAGCTTCGGCGGTGCAGCCCAGCTGTGCTGGTCAGGTGATCAGGATTTTAGTTCCGTTTGTGACATACAGGGTTTTTTTTCTTTTATTTTGGAACATTCAGTTTCGTTTTGAGGATTGTGTTGAAAACAGTTTGGCAGCAAGTTGAGAAGCAGCCTTTGTCTCTGTATCTCCCTCTCTCACTGTTTTATTTGTTTTATTCTGAAAGTATTATCTGTTATCTGAGCAGAGTCTTATTGCCACCCTACCTTAAACAAACTGTGTTTTGTGAAATAGATTCGAGCACAATCTCGCCTGACTTTATTCACAACAGATTTTCAGCTTTCAATTCCGCAGGCTGGGTTCCTGTAACAAGTGGGATTTAACATATGCTGTATTCTGATTTTTGTTTCGGGGCGGGGAGGGGGGGGGGTGTCGGGGGGCAGGGCTGGTCGTGTTATGTATTGAATGTCGGCTTTGGTTGGAACATTAAGTGTTATACATTATCGTGGTTGTTGTGTTTATTGTTTGTAATTGTTTAAAGTTCTTTCCAAATGTCTTACTATACATGTTCTTGATAGTAGCTACTCGTGGATGAGTTTAATCACACGTGGAGCGAAACCTTTCATGCTCATCCCAGCCAAACTGGAATTAACCGTTTTGTGGTCAGGTGAGCTTTACAAGACACTTTGACGTTTCCGAAGTGACTTGTAACAAAGGTTAAGGCCAAATGTCAAGGACTGAAAACATATTTGAAATTGGAGAGAATGAAGACAGTATGATGGATCATGGATGTGAAGAGTGAAGAGGGCAGAGGCAAAAGCAAAGAAACACGTTTTACATAGTTATTTCATTTAAACATAGAATGGCATTTCATGTATATCAATTGTACTATGTGGTGATAGGCATTGCTCGAAACTAATTAGAGGGATGAAGGCGTGGGACGCAGATTGTTTTTTTTTCTGAAAAGATGACTTTGCAGCGATGTAGTGCCTGTAGTACTTGAGAAATTGTGACAAGTGTAATATAATGGTCTGCAGCTGAACAGTGCTGAGGCAACTATGTTGTCAACGCCATAGCTTGGCAAACTCAAAGGATTTCAACTTAATTATTGGAGTCAATCTGCCAAATTGTTAACCATCTATGTGTGTGTGCGTGTGTGTGTGCGTTTGTTGAAGCTAATTCTTAGAGTGATTGCAAATAGCTTTCAAAATATCACAGATCTCTCCTTCAGCACACAGGAAAAAGGACATAGAATATATTATCCATTATTAAGAATTGGCTGCAGTGGAAGCTCATCTGGAAAATGAATATTGCAGTTTGTAAGATATCCAGGAAGAGCTGTACGTGGTGAAATGTTGAGTAACTTCTTTGTTTTGTGAATTATGACATTTGCACAACAGAGAAGAATTAAATAAAGGAATTATCTCATTATTATCAAGAAATCAGGACATACAAGCGGATAGGAAATGAGTTGGAAAGTCTTAAAAGAAGAAAATCAGACGTTCGTGGTGGTCACATGCAGGTGTGTTATTGATCTCAAAGATGTTTGAGGGAACAGGGACGTTTCCTTAGCTATGTAAATTTTAGGTGTCTCCATGGGTTGTTTGACTAGTTTAGAAGTGCTGTTTTTGTTGGGGTGGGGATGTGTTCTTTAATTTAGTTCCTGGAGGTGCCATCCTGTCAAATTTCCCTTATGTGCTAGCCCTCATTTGCATTCTAAAAGCATGCTCTTGCCTACTGATCGGCGTTTGTTACTTTGTGATTTTAGTGAAGGGCTCTGAGGATAGCTTTATTTTGCTTCCATTTTGTGTGCCCAATTTCAGAAAATCTGTTGTCCGATAACAATGTGGTTTCCACAACTAAAAACAAAGCTCTAGCTCTGGTCAAGGAACACTGACTGCAACTGCAATATCAACGCACCACCCTTAATTAATAGCCCACAGCTAATAGCTACAGTCAAAAATCAAGCATTTTTAAGCTGGTTATTTCCGTCTCCTGATACATTACGTAGCTGTTGTACATGCACACTAAGGTCCCTCTGACGACCAGTCTTGCAAGCATACAGGCGTACATCATAAAAAAAACGCCCTGTTTGTCTCATCCAAGTCCCTCACGTCAGACTTATTTCGATTGATCTCCATTTGTCACACGTCAACCCACTTGACGAGCTATTCGAGATCCTCTAGAACTATAAGATCTTCGTCTCTCCAAATAATGCCGACTCACTCTGAAAGATAAACAATTTGGCGCCGCCTTGGAAGAATGCATCATTAACTGAACAGAGAAATAAGACTAAAATATCAATACTAAGTGAATCAGAAAGAAAGGTGACCTGAAATGTAAAATAAATATCACAATCACATGACAGTTGTTTGAAAAGGAAATAGTTTAAAAACAGTTAGCTATAATCCTTTAGGTGTTGGTGGCATAACATTCTGTATTTCACGATTGCATAGGAGGCCGTGGATGAGGTGTTTGCTGGGATGGAGGTGCGCTGCATGGCACTGCATGCCCCAAGAATAGACGAAGTTGATAGCGTCGTCATATGATCGCTAATTATCCATTATCTTAGCTAATGCACTGGGGGTACGAGCTCAAAACCGACAAGCTGGAAAAAAAACGCAGTTTAATTTTTATCTCAAGCAAGACTTAGAACATAAGAACATAAGAAATAGGAGCAGGAGTAGGCCATCCAGCCCTTCGAGCCTGCCCCGCCATTCAATAAGATCATGGCTGATCTGTCGCTGCTCAGTTCCACTTTCCCGCCCTCTCCCCATAACCCTTAATCCCCTCTCCTATCAAAAACCCATCAACCCGCGTCTTAAAAATATTTAGCGAGGCAGCCTCCACCACTTCAACGGGCAGAAAATTCCAGAGATTCACGACTTACATTAACTACAACGAAGGTACGGCGATATTTCCGTCGTCGCCAAAGTCCGGCGCCTGTGGCGTCAATGGAAGCAACCAGCACATCTCTCAGAATGTGGGAGGAAACCTGTTCACCTGGAGGAAACCCACGCAGGCACGCGGAGACCGTTCACACAGTGACCCAAGCCGGGAATCGAACCCGGGACTCATGAGCCGTGCCGCAGCAGTGCTAAAAAAAAATTCTACCATGCCGCCCATAAAATTCAATTACACGTGCCTGGAAATAACAATGCACTTGTAATGAAGGAACCAATGTCGATTCTTGGCAAAATTCCTTTGGCTCAGTAATGTTTGTCTCAAGAAGGATGTCTGCCGTCGTCGTCTGGCCTGCCGTGCATGGGATGTAAGTGTGGTTGAGTGAACTGTCCTCGGGAAACTAGCGTTGAACAATAAACGTTTGCTGCCAGCGACATACATGTCACACACATGACTAAAAGTTCAGTAAATGTGTAAGGCCTTCATTTGTATCTGTTCCATGCTGAACACACACGAATGCAAACTACGCGTTCAGGCGATGTTACCCTTCACGTGCATTTCTACTAAAATGCGGCATTGTATTTTCTGCTCCCAATGCAGATTACTTCCGCCATACCAAAGTCAAACTGAGTGACCAGCTTACAGAAAACATGCTGTCCGTCATAACCGAGTGTCCAGTTTACAGAACACATTTTATTTTTGCTCGTCATTTCAACAAACCTTCCAGCTTTCATGCGCAAATATCTCTCTTTTGGTTTTTTGCAATGTTGCAGTAAAGCTCTATGCAAACTCAAAGAACAGCACATATAAACGTCGATTCGAGACGTTACAACATCCCATGCACTATATTGTGTTGACGAACTTCAGAACGGGAATTCTAACATAAGAACATAACATAAGAACATAAGAAATAGGAGCAGGAGTAGGCCATCTAGCCCTTCGAGCCTGCCCCGCCATTCAATAAGATCATGGCTGATCTGAAGTGGCTCAGTTCCACTTTCCCGCTTTCTCCCCATAACCTTTAATCCACTTGCCTACCAAAAACCTATCTACCCTCGCTTTAAATATATTTAGCGAGGTAGCCTCCACCACTTCAACGGGCAGAGAATTCCAGAGATTCACTATCTTTTGAGTGAAGAAGTTCCTCCTCAAGTCCGTTCCTCTACGATTCATTTTGTTATACTATGCCATCTCATTTTCCTATTAATTCACTTTTATCATTTCACATATCATATATTGTGCTCGTTTTCCTTCCTTCCATTTTTTGTACGTGACTTTCACAATTGTGACTCCATCCCGCCAACGCCACAACCACTCCAAACCAGTCGTGCCTCACGTTGCCCTCAAATTTCTTTTGTTCAACCACGTTCATATTATGATCTCTAAACGGGAATTCTCAGTCACTTTTCTGTCTTGATCATCACTACCTGCGATGGCTTTGTCTTTTGTCCATGACATGTTTCTCAATTAACACTCACTCATCTTCTCCCCTCACCTCACCTACCATTATAGCATACGCATCGTCACATTTTCTTTCTGTTCTGTTCTGACGAGCGTTCATTGAACTGGAAACATTAGCTCCATTCCCGTTGGGTAGATGTTGTCAAGTCCGCTGAAATGCACCATACATTTTTTTATAGATGTCAACATTTGAAAATACCCAGCAACTCGAATCTGTGTATTACTGGTTCTGAAATTTTTGGAGATACCCAACACCAACATGATAGAAATCTGCACCATAACAATGCTTTTGCTTTCAGCGCAATTCAGGTTTAGTAAAGACAGTGCTGACATTTTGGATTTCACTCTTCTCTTGGACCCCTTAAAAACCACCACGTACCTTAGATAGGGACAATGAAGGAAACAAACATAATCACTTATTTTTCATATTGAAACCTTCTTCATGCTGAGATGCATCTGCAAAATGCAGGATGCAGGTTTCATGGGAACGTCATGTTATGTTTTCCAAATACAGTAGCTATGCAACATTCAGAGAAAAATACGGGTCCGATCCATATTGCCAACGTTCAGAATGTGTTCCGCTTATACTTTAAAAGTGCATATCTGAACTCAATCAAGCCTTCTTCATATTTTATGACAGTGATCGAGAAGTTGATCCAGCTACAGGAAAATGCAGGTACCTCCACATAACGCAGTTTTTCATTATGTTTTATTTAAAAATTACAGTTACCTTCTGTGGTAAGGAAAATATATGAAAGCGACTCTGTTACCAGAATGGGCAATGAGGATGAATGACGAAAATTGCGCAATACCGAAAAAACATTCAATAAGCATCCAATCGACCGAAGAATGCAGATTAAGGTTTAATATGGAAACACATGGTAGGGGACTTAACGAAACGACTACCAACGCTAAGATTAACTACAAATTCAAAATATGAAGCAGCGTAAAAACGAAGGATTGTCAGACAGGGTATTTAATCACGGTATGTTAGAATATGAAATATTGCATATGTCTGGGCACTATTGTCCAATCTGTTAGACACACACACATATATATTAAAAACAAGCCTCTTTTTTTTAATAAGTGAGAGGATGGAATGTGACTTTCCAAAGAGAAGTCATCAACTTTATCCATGAAAATTCCGTTATCTGTCATTAAACCACCGAAAGTACGCGATGGTCATTGAATTCCTAAAATTCATTTTGATTGTCAGTGATATTTTATATGTTGGAATCATAAGTAGTTATGAACATTTTCAAAATGAAAAAAAAAAGTGACCCAGGATTAATGGTTTCATGAAGCATCACAAAGTGAGCAGAAAGGACTTTTTTTTTCTGAATGAGATCAAATTCTGCATTGTTCTATATGATTCCAGACAGGAACTGTTGCTTTGGTCTGCCTGTTTTCAAAAGTGGATGAAACAACAAACACTTTTTATACCTTTTGGAGGAATCAAATAAGCTTTTATCTCCACAAAGCAGAGCAGATTTGATCTCTAAGTATGGGAAAGGAAGAAGGTTAGGATGATTGTCAATGCCAATTGTCCCGTACTACACAGAAATGTGCAAGATAGGTTGAATAACCATTGCAATGCATGATATTGCTCCGATAGGAAAAAAAAAATAACGTGTATGGGTAAGAAGGGGTTTCGGAAGTCTGTGCAGACACGATAGGCCGAATGCCCATCGTCCGCATTGTAACGAGTATAGATTCGAAAGTACTATGCGGAGACAGAACTGTCCGCACGGAAACAAAACATCACATCAACCCATGTGCAAAAAAAACCTCGAGGACATTCAAACGCATATTGCAGAGAAGACAATTTATCATTAATCTCAAATGGTTTCTTTTTAGGTGGAAAATGCAATTCTCATGATTGGAAAATACGGAAGCATAAACCCAACAGCGTGCACAAAACTGAACAAGTCTCTTTGATTCCAATTTCATAGAAAGTAACATGGATTTTCCGTTTCATTTTTATTTAGAAAGAACGATCATTCAGAAAGATGAAGGTAGAGTTGTCACGTTCCTCTCATACATTTGCCTTCATTCAAGAACCTTTTTTTCATCCGTTTCTATCAATACAAAAAGAGCCGGACAATAATGCGTATTTACATTAGCTATTCTTACAACAGCTGGAATTACATTAGAGTCTCATGAACGGTTGATTCAATAATTTGTCAACAGGCAAAAGATAAAACTGAACGCTGCGCTTGCTAACAGATCCATCGTAATTCCTTCGATTATAATGGAATGTATAGCGGTGAAATAAGCCAAAAAGCAAGATTCCAACCTAGCATTAAACAGAGGCCCGAGGTGGTCAACTCCATTTCTTTTTTCGAAGCTTCAAATCACAACGAAAATGTTGCACGTTCAGGATGAGGCAAATATTAAAAAGAAAACTGTCATTTTTAGTTTTGCATTCGGTGCTCTACAAGATCTGAAATTAGACCAGTGATCTGTTAAATATATTGGGGTGCAGACCACAACGTTTATTTTTGTTGATTATTCTCATATGTGCGTGTTCTAGTACAGAAGCAACTTGCAACAGCATTAACCGTCAAATTGACTTCAGTCATATAAAATAATGAAACAGACAATCGCAAAGGATCAATTAACCTAAAATTACATGAAAAGATGAAGAAGCATTCATCCTGTCTGCTGCTGCAAAACAGGGCTGAAAATGAACTTTGTTTTCTGTGTACCACTGATGCCATTCGGTAAATTTATCGGGATGTATTGGGTGTTCCCAGTTCAGGAAGGAATTTCCTCTGAGAACGTTTGTAAACATGTTGAGCATTTCACAAATGTTGCGCGCTATCATTGCTTAAATTAAGGCCAAAACCAGTAAGTACCAATGAAGGTATTTGAACGCTTTCTGATACAGCGATGCACTAATCTATACTACACATACCAGAATAATCGATTCGGCTAGAAGAATTTTCATTACGTTTTCCGTATTTTCAGTCATGTCTCTGATTTACAAACTCACATGTGCACTTCATGTGTGAAATGTAGATGATCCACTTGTGTGTTACTTTCTCCAGGAACGTCCTTTCTGCTGCCATGCACAAATATTTCTATAATCTTTCTCAATTCTACATTTCACCCCATAAACCATCATCCCTTACCTTGTTGTTAGCTCTGAAAATTACGTCCGCGAAATTGATGCATAGATGAGTATTGAGCAGCAATTATTAATATGTTAAGGAAACATATGAGGAAGACCAGATCAATTGCTCAGAAAACTGCTTATAAATGGCGTCGAATTAAATATTTGGAAAAAGATAAGCACTGTATTTAGATGACAAAATAACAGAGCATACACTATTTTGAATAAACACTCATAATGCATTTGGCACCGCACAAAAAAAAAGCGTCATGGTTAACGTCGAAGCCTGGAATGTGAGTTGGATGCTTTGCAGACAAAATGAAATCATAAGAATTTCTGAATTCTAAACCTTAGCATTTATGTGATGTCTTAAATACGTTTCAGCTCTTTCGAAACGATTCAGAGCAAGTCTGCAATCTCAACGTGACAATTTAAGTGTAGTATATGCTGAGAGAAAGAAAAACGAGAAGGGTGTAGCGCCATGTTGAAACTAAAAAAAAGTAGAAACTTGCAAGAGATTTAAAATAATTGACTATACAGATTACTTTTTGGAAAACCACCATGGGTATCCAAAGAAATTGACCGTCTGTATCATGTTACTTATTTAACTCAATTTGATTGGATTTGATCCTGAATGCCTTTTCAGTCTCCTGGCTGATTATTGTTATATTCATAGTCGTTGAACATGGTCGCACAAACTGGCTCGCATGACTTGATTCAGACCAGCATCTACTTGTCCATTAACATTATACTCATTGACAGTCAACGGACTCCACAGCGACAAAACATGCAATGAAAAATTTGCATCCGGAACTGCCTGACTGCACGGCAGAACAAAACTAGGTTTGCAGGGATGGGGAAAAAGTGGTGCACTGCCTTTTACTTCAATTCAATCAATCCCACCCCCCAAAAAAAATCGTTGATAAATATATGCAATCACGATCATCTTTCCCGACAACACTTGACAGATTTTTCTTTAAAGCGAATTTTATTATAATATTATTTTTTCTTTTGTGAAATCATTGTTCGATTGGTCTCTTGTGAATAAGCTGCTTAATATTTCCATGCTAGGATTTTTTTTTATTACTTAACTGTAATTATTGCTGATTTTATTTTGTTATCTTCGAATTTATATGAATGTTGTTCTGCTCTTCGCTAGTGCTGCTACGTTATTCCAATCGTTAATACTGTTGTTCTCCTATTGTTATATTGATATCACTATATTCAGTTTATAGCAATGCATTCCGATGTATCACTGTGTATATAATATTACTGGTAACAATAATAACAATAAGAACTCGATTCGAAATATTATTGTTGTCATTATTATTAATAATGTTTTTTTTTATTATGTCGTCCCCTTGGGTGACTTTGCCTGATACACATTAAAAACAACTTTTCTCCTTCAATATTCATGGGCATTAAAATCATAAACTTTCATGTTCTCAATGGACTTACGTTCCATAAATGTCTATGGATAAATCAATTGATCAATAGCGCGAGGTACTGGAAAACGCAGTTATGTATGCGTTTGTGACATAACATGAACAACCAACCCCACCCTTCTCAAGACATAGTATCATTTTGTTCATCTTCCACAATCCATCCCCGAGAATGCCTGATTGCCTGCAGCCCGTACATTCCAAGATAGTGAAGGACAAATTAACCTGTAACTATTTCACTAAATAACATACTATTGCAACCTGAAGGGAAATTAGAATTTATTTGGACACTTGTTCTATTTCTACATGAGGTTTAAACATCCCTATCTGGGCCAACATTTAATATCCATCCCTGCCATCTTCGACGATCGAATCCAGCAATTTGAGAAGATTTAGGACCAATTTCAACTTGAGCCAATCTCTTTCAAAGAATGCAAGCCGAGTCTAGTTGAAACAAATCAGCTGACAATTCATTTGCCATCACTACACCGAACAAATTGAACTGCTTTGTAAGAAGAACGTTTTCTTTTGTTGGAAAACGGCATTTCAAACATATTAAGAGCAGAGTATCATAAACTGAATCAGCAGTTGTCTGGATTTCCCAACAAAATAAGGATTTTGTTTCATCTTCTTTCAGGGAACTAAGTAAACACTTCCGCTGTTCGGTTCGATTTGCTTTTAGTAAGTAGCCATTTTCTCCCCGCAATGCATTCATATGGTTCATTTTTAAAGTACATATTGAATCTCCTTCCAGCTCCCAATACGTCAGTGTTTTTTTTTACGTTAATATCGACAAGCGTCTCAGAAATCAAGTGCAATTGATCAGAAAGCCAAAAAAAAAACGGACCCTTCAAGACAGCGAAAGGGAATGAAAATTATTTCAGTATATCACCGTTCCCTTCATACTGAAGCAACGCAGATTAGACGATGATTCCTAATTTAAATTCTAATCTACAGCGACTTCGCCAATGTCAAGTTAGGTGAACGATCATTTAATTGTGCAATTTATTTTGGATAATAAACAAATAATTTTGTTGTCAAAGAGCTCGAAGCACTGGAACGTCAAAACAGCCACAAAGGTATGAAACGATTCAATAATATTTCGGTTCGACAAATAAGATGGATGACCAATACTTCTTTCTGAGTTGCCACAAAATGTGCATTCACTCATGCTTTTTCGCCGCCAAGTTTTCGCATAAATGTTTGCTTCGGATGGTTTTCAGTAACGTTGGACGTTTAGGACCTGTAATTCTGGCAATTTTCATTTTGGGTGTGTTTCTTTCTTAAAACAATGTCTGACGTTTCCAATCATCAACATTTACTTTGGGGAAATTTGATGGAAACGGTTTGCTGAGGTTCCTTGCCATAAATAGTCTAGAAGCAGAATCCAATCTGTTCCTTATTACTTTCCTGTTTTGTTTCACTTATTTAATAATTATGAAAACATCTGTTGCACTTTCCAGATGTTAAAAGAACCACAGCAGAATCTATGTAATTGTGCGAAACTACTGGGTTTTGCATGCACCACCCAAGTAATTTAAAGTGTTGCAAATATTGTATTGCTTATTGAAGTCTGAAATCCTTCAGAAAGTGATGAAGCATTGCAAAATTAATGAGAGAGGCATTTGGGAGTTACTGAAGTTGGGGCTGATTCCCCCTCCGCCCCCTCCCCGACCCCAGTCGGCTCAGTTTGCTTGTTTAAATATTTAATTGTTAGCATATTAACTTCACGACAAAAGGGCAAGGCAACCTTTTTTTCATGTAAATATGAAAAACATATCTAATCATCATTCCCTTAACTTCAAGCCCTTCATATCTTATTGAATCATGGTGATGTATTTTATCTGCAGATTACATCATTGGCCAGAAAGATGCAGGTATGAATTAATAATATTGTTGAGTCACCTTTCCCTGTGATGATCTGGCAAACTTGTTGAAGGTCTGTGCGTCCAGTTGAGCAGAGACATGTGATGAAAATACGCGGACAACGGGATTTCAAGTGACAGTGTCAGATAAGTGTGTGTATTGTTTGAAAGGATGGCGAATAATGTGAGCCTGTCCAGCACAGCCAGATTATGTGAATTTAAAAAAAAACACACCATCAAACTGAAAGAAGGGAAAACAAATTAAGGATGTTGAATACATCATAGTCGTTTCCCTCTAAAAGAAGTGCTATTGTTTCTTCAGTTGTACTCTACGGAAAATAAGTTAGAATGAACGAAGCTTCAGAAGCATTGAACACGATTCGAACTGGAAGTTATGCTGAACACAAATTGAAATAGGTCGCGTCGCGCTGGTTGTTGATATGTTGACGGCCGTGTACATTTTGTTTTATCAGTCGGTCACGTTTTCGCCCCTGGACATGTTGAACAGAATCAGTATTTCCCACAATTTGGCATACTCTAAATCACATACGTCTTTATGTCCCACCAGGTGATGTTAATGTTCATGGAATTCGCTTTGAGTGCCTTTGAGTCTTCCACTCTGTGGCATCATTAAATTAAACCAGTTTCACAATATTTTGCTGCAATTTTGGTGAAAATGTCTTGCAAGCAAATCAGCATGCGTCTCAGTTCTCTTCCTCCAACTGATTTGTATGTAAATGCATAACCTTCATAAAGAACTTGTTCATTCCGCAGCTTACTGTGAACGAGGAAAATAACAAAAAAAACTGCACTGTAGTTATTCGTCCGTGCTTTCATTTATTCCAACATCTGAAAATTGTGTTTATTCACGTCGCTTAACCTTTCTTGTGGTTTCAATTGACGCAGTTATTCTATTCGCTGCAACAAATTCCACATTCTAGCACTACTCATATGAAGAGCATATCCGTTTTACCATGTAGCCACCAGGTGGTTGTATTTAGATCTCTGAGCACTTCAACTGCGGAAAAGGAGGATTGTCATGGAAGCTACCAGGCAACTAGTATAGTTTTCGAGGATGAACGTTGAAAATGGGTACAATTAAAATCATGCACTACGTGATATACAGCGCATACTAATAATTACAGCATCCATATCGAAGGATGCAACGTCACATACACGTAAAGATATATCTTGGTTTCCTGATCTACACATCAATCCAGGCTTGCTGTGCTATCCCTGTACTTTTTGTTTGTAGTCTACCCACAATGAGCTGGAAAATTATTTTTTACACTGTTAAAATATGACGGAAATTTGTAATGGTTCTGTTAACATACCCAGCAATATTTTCATTTCTGATGCAAACGCCAAATGTATGCTGGCAATATGCACTCCAGTACAATGAAATATACATTACATTGGAAGATGTTGAACAGACAGATGTGTTTAGTGATTTTATTCCACATTTTAAATATAACTGATGAGAGAACGTCAAAAACCTGAGCTAGTATTAAAATATAGGTTATGACGAGTTAATACCTGCATTTGTGTTTTCAAACATTTTTTTCAATGTGTTGATATGAGGATTTATGAAACATACCGAAAAATAGGAAGAGTGGTCTTAATATGTAAGCTCGTAGTCTTTGAAACAGGCTGCTGCAACATTTAATAATTCCACTTAATGTGATTCAACCACTTGCAATCTATTGAGGATACTGAAGGTAATAAAAATAACAATCTCTCTCAACAAAATCGTTGACAACAGTCAGTTGATACGAATGACGGGAACGTTACTTTGCCTCCTTTGTCATCTAGTTGTGAATTTGTTCTTTTTTTGAATTCTCCTCATAGTGATCCATCAACTGAACACATCCCTAAGGGATTTCGGTGAGCAAAAAAAAAATCTGCAATCTCATAAGGTAAAAATACTACTCTTTCAATATGAACTGCGATTAACAAATTGATGTATCGAAGACCAGATATTGTCAAATGCTGAAATGAATCCCCACAAAACCAGTGTGAACAAAATTGAAACTATTAAATTGTTGAGAACCGGATAGCCAATTCTTAGTTGTTTGATAGCCGACAACAAAACGATAGTAGAAATCTTACTCTGGATGCTAAGTGGTATTAGCGAACATCGATCATCCGCAGATGCACGGAACCAAGGTTTCTGTAACATTTTATGTTGGAAATAAGAACATAAGAACATAAGAAATACGAGCAGGAGTAGGCCATCTAGCCCTTCGAGCCTGCCCCGCCATTCAATAAGATCATGGCTAATCTGTCGTGGCTCAGTTCCACTTTCCCGCCCTCTCCCCATAACCCTTAATCCCCTCTCTTATCAAGAACCCATCAACCCGCTTCTTAAAAATATTTAGCGAGACAGCGTCCACCACTTCAACGGGCAGAGAATTCCAGAGATTCACCACTCTTTGAGTGAAGAAGTTCCTCCTCAACTCCGTTCTAAGCCGCCTCCCCTTTATCTTGAGGCTGTGCCCCCTAGTCCTACTGTCTTTTTTGAGCGGGAAGAGTCTCTCCACCTCTATCCTATCCATCCCATTCATCATCTTATACGTCTCAATGAGATCACCCCTCATTCTTCTAAACTCTAACGAGTACAAGCCTAGTTTATTCAGCCTCTCCTCATAGCTCAACCCCCTCAACTCCGGTATCAGCCTAGTAAACCTCCTCTGCACTCCCTCCAAGGCCAAAATATCCTTGCGCAGGTGCGGCGCCCAAAACTGCACACAGTACTCCAGCTGCGGCCTCACCAATGCCCTATACAGCTGCAGCAAGACCTCCCTACTTTAATATTCAATCCCCCTCGCTATGAAGCTGTAGAAGAAAAACATGATTTATTCTGAATTCCCGAGTCAATGGAAAGGCTACAAATCGCATTTAACACTGCAATGGTAAATTACCAGAACACTGGATTTGTTTGATCAGACAGGGCACACTTTTGCGATGAACAAATATAATAAATGGAGCTAAATTAACTAACGGCAGTAAAACAAAACTCGACATATTCTCAGCAGTTTGCCTGTTATTCTTTTTTTCTTTTTTAACGGCTACACCAGGTAAGGTTTAATACTACAGCCCTCCTAAGTAAGATTAGCATTCACTGGAAGATACGCATTGAAATTCGCACACTGGAAATACATATTGTAACTGCAATTGTACCCATTGCAGCAAATGTCGGAAAAAGAGTAAACGTCAGTACAATTATTACAGGAACACACTGAATTATTCTATTGAGAGAGGATGGGGTCTAATTGTGCATATGCTTTGAAACGTTGATTTGTTGGATGTAGAGCAGAAAATAAGTCTAAACTCGGCAATGTAGAGTTTGGGAGAACAAGCAGTGCAGACAAGTTATTGTGTGATCAGAGAGAGTGACGAACTGAACTGACTTCATATTCAGTTATGCCACCGAAATGTAGAAAAGGTAATCGTGTAAGGTCTGGGGAGACTGGTGGTTTCACTTGTTTAATATGTGGAGTGTGCAAACTATGTTCTTTGATTTGCTGCAGTTTGATTCGAATATTCTCACTGAAAAGTTTGCAAAACGAATTGGTCACATTCATTGCTATGTCCCATGACCATCCATTATCTGTTTCGACCAGAGTTGGCGTGGCATCATCTTGTATTCTGAAAGCTGACGTGGATATTTTCGACTTCATTTCAGATATAATGGAAATTTGCGTAACATAGTATTATGCAGTACCAAACTTCTGGTGTGGTCCAAATTCAGAATGGAGAACAGGTTTACAAATAGAATCAAATAAATTCAAATGTAATCATCATCACTGCTGATCTTTTTCAGAGGGAAGATTCGCCAAAAGTGAAACAGGTAGTCTCCGATGACCCTTACAGTAATGTTTCAATCGAAGGCAAATGAATAACTTCTATGAATGTATGAACAAAAGCACAGGAATTCCAATTTCATGACAGAAGATTAGTCTGCGAAAAATCCAAAATACGAAATTCACCGGGTTGGCCATCGTACAATTGAACAAAATAAAATATATCATTGCCCTTTGAATGGAACATGAAACTTCAGCAGTAGACATGATTACGATCCAAGGTATTGTGCTAAATGTTTGAAACATTCAAATAAACGCTGCTGTGAGGAATATTTGGAAGGCATGATGTATGCAGTTCACATACTTCTTCAGGAATAGATTTCAGCTCCAGGTAACAAAAAAAACGGCTATTAAGTGTGGACAAGGTGGCAATTAGAATATAACTCAAACCTTTAGATGAATTCCATAGGGCCGTGGCTGCAACGTAGATTTGCAGTAATTAGCAGACTTTGATTTATCGTTTCTGATCGACCCACTGCCGTGCTTTATCCAGATAATTTTATGATTTTATTCTTTCCGATAGACACCCTATACCCTTTTGGACCGTCGATTCACCCAGCCTTCAACAACATCTGTAATATTCCATTACATATTGAAACTGACCTTCTGGTGAAAAGAAAAGCATCGAACATTTTTGCTAATTCACAACCATTGTGCATTTCATATGTTATGATGTCTTCAGTGGGAACAGTCGACAAAACTCAAGATCTTGAATGCATGGACCAAGTCTTCTCATACCTATTTTCTTTTCTGCAATAACAGCAGCCAGTATCTTCCCAATTCGCTCTACAAATCCGGTATCATTCCTGTCCAATGGCTTTGCATCCTTCCTAAAATTTGGCAAGATAAACTGAATGCAGTTCTCCAGATAAAGATAGCATGGCTTTCATAAGTTTTTATATAACTTGGGTAAACAAGTACTAAACAATCAGGTTGGTGACTACTGGAGTGCCCCAGGGGTCGGTGCTGGGGCCTCAGCTATTTACCATTTATATAGATGATCTGGAGGAGGGAACCGAGTGCATGGTGTCGAAATTTGCTGATGACACCAAGATTGGTGGAACGGCAAATTGCGCGGAGGGTGTGGAGAGTCTGCAGAAGGGTCTAGATAGGCTGGGCGAATGGGCCAGGAACTGGCAAATGGAATTTAATGTTGGCAAGTGCGAGGTGGTCGATTTGGTAGGAATAATGGTAGGAAGGACTATTTGCGTGGCGAAAAACTGCAGCAGGCGACGGTGCAGAGGGAACTCGAGCTCCTTGGGCATGAGTCGCAAAAACCCAGCCTGCAGGTGCAGCAGGTGGTCAGGAAGGCGAATGGGATGCTGGCCTTCATAGCGAGGGGGATTGAATATAAAAGTAGGGAGGTCTTGCTGCAGCTGTATAGAGCACTGCTGAGGCCGCAGCTGGAGTACTGTGTGCAGTTTTGGTCGCCACACTTAGGAAAGGATATTTTGGCCTTGGAGGGAGTACAGAGGAGGTTTACTAGGCTGATGCCGGAGTTGAGGGGGTTGAGCTATGAGGAGAGGCTGAATAAACTAGGCTTCTACTCGTTAGAGCTTAGAAGAATGAGGGGAGATCTCATTGAGACATATAAGATGATGAATGGGATGGATAGGATGGAGGTGGAGAGACTCTTCCCGCTCAGAAAGGACAGTAGGACTAGAGGGCACAGCCTCAAGATAAAGGGGGGGGGGGGGGAACAGTTTAGAACGGGGTGGAGGAGGAACTTCTTCACTCAAAGGGTGGTGAATCTCTGGAATTCTCTGCCGGTTGAAGTGGTGGAGGCTGCCTCGCTAAATATTTTTAAGACGCGGGTTGATGGGTTTTTGATAAGCGAGGGGATTTAGGGTTATGGGGAGAGGGCGGGAATGTGGAACTGAGCCACGACAGATCAGCCATGTCCTTATTGAATGGCGGGGCAGGCTCGAAGGGCTAGATGGCCTACTCCTGCTCCTATTTCTTATGTTGTTATGTTCTTATAGGTGTGGTTGTTCAGAATATGCAAAATGATCACTACTAAAATACGTTGCATGTTATGAGAAATTCTTCCAAATTATCCTGTCTGTGAAAGGATTTACGTGTGCAGACGGATGTTTTTAGCCATTTGCAAAATTTTTAAATATTTTGATAGTTGTGCGTTACTTCTTTATTCTTACCACTAAATTGAACCTCTTCGCGATTGCCTTAATTGAACTTGACCTACCATTTTCTTCCCAATCTCCAGTTTTTCAAAGTTGTTTTCAAGTTCTAAGTTATCTGCACACGACAGAATATCTAGAGATGGCATTTTATCGAAACTTCATATCACCTGCTAACTTTGAACTGATGGACTCAAAACCATCCAAGTCTTCACTACATATTGTGAGGGTTAAGAATACTTATATCAACCCCTATTGATCTAAATAACAACACCTCATCTCTGAGAAGGAACAGTACATTTTAAGTTTTTTTTTTCATTTCGCTCATTTATTTTTGATTTAAATTTATTTAATTCAAGAATAGTTCTGCTCCAAAGACAATGAACAAATAATAATGAAAGCATACAGCTCAGGAACAGGCAATTCGGCCCTCCAAACCTGCACCGAACATGCTGGCCGAATTAAATAAAGAGGTCTGTGCCTCCCGGGACAATATCCCTCTATTCCCATCTCATTCATGTATTGCCAAGAAACCCCGTAAAAGTCACTACCATATCTTCTTCCACTACTATCCCTTGGCAACGAGCTCCAGTCACCCACCACACTCTGTGTAAAAAAAAACTGCCTCGTACATCTGGTTTCACACTGCCGTGGCACCTTAAACAAATGCTCCTAGTAATTGACTCGTCCACCCTAGGAAAATGCTTCTGACTATCCACTCCGCCCATGCCTTTCAATATCTTGTAGATTTTCATCAGGTCTCCCCTCAGCCTCCGTCTCTCCAGTGAGAACAATCCAAGTTTCTCCCAACTCTACTCATAGCTAATGCCCTCCATACCAGACAACATCCTGTTAAGTATTTTGTGCACCTTCTCCAAAGCTTCCATAAACTTCTGGTAGTGTGGCCACCAGAATTGATAATTCATTTTGCTCCAGAACATCAAAGAAGTCGATATTTTCAAATGTTTTTCCATTTTCCTCAAATTATCCAGTCGTCAGCCCAACAATACATTTCATTAATATTCGCGTGTTGTTTTGCTTAATTATCCCACAACGCTCTTATTTTTTCAGAACGTGCGATTCCTGAACTTTCACCTTACAGTGATCACGAATGACTCTGCAATTTTTGGAATCATTCCCTCAGTGTCTCCTATCTGGTTTTTGATTGTTTGCCTTTTTTTTCTCTTCCCCCCCCCCCCCCCGCCCCCCGCCCAACCCCCGACCAAATGAAGCATTGATTATTGTTCGTATTTCCGAAGAGCAGTTCCCGGATTTGTTCCTGCCTCCTCTCTCTTGTAGGTTCATTTGGTTACACAAGCCTTCGACGTGTCACTCCTCCAGCAGTTGATTCAGGAGTTGTGTTCACAAACAGTTCATATATAGACACAAACTCAATATACGAGGTAACAGTTGGAATGCGATTCTTCACCGGTAATCAAATCTTAAAGGTGTCGACAATGTGAGTGGAGAGAGGGTTAAGCACATGTTAAAGAGGTATCTATTGCCTCCAGCAGGAGAGTTAATGAGATGTTGCAAGCCCAGGCAAGTCGTTGGCATTACAGATAGTGTGATGTGAGCCCAAGATCCCGTTTGAGGCCGTCCTCTTGCGCGGAACTTGACTATCAGTTTCTGCTCAGGTCGAAAATGTTGGCCAAGTCACAAGAGTATGAACCGTAAATCTATTTGATGATATTCTCACGCGAGATGTAGGCACCCGTGTCGATGATCCAGCCCGTCTTGCAGACAGTTTGAATAAAACTATTCACCAAACAGGGCCTTGAAGCGATGCTATTCACTAAATATATTGATGACATTTTCCTCCTTTGGAATGCTGGCGAATAATCATTGAAACAATTAAATAATGGCATCAACAAGTTCCATTCCCACCCTCAGACTCACCTTAGACTACTCTCCGGCATCGGTGTATTCTTGGACACACGCATCTCCATGAAGGACTGTCACCAAAGCACGTCATTGCACTTCAGGTCTATGCATAACCCCGCAATGCGCCTCTTCTCCAACATCCACCCTAAACATATTCAGGAAGCCGTCCCATACAGACAAGCCCTCCATATACACAAATTCCTCTCAGATGAGCAGAACCAATCAGAAACCTAGAGATGCTGAACGATGCGCTCATAAGAACTGGAATATGGTTCTGGACTCATCAATCGATATTTCTGCCACGACACAGCGAAAAACAGCACTCCTCAGAAGACAAACACAAGACGTGGCGCACAGGGTAAAGTTCATCGTCCGGTATTTCCCTGGAGCAGAGAAGCTACAACAACTAATCCAGAGCCTTCAACCTGTCATAGATAAAGATTACAATCTCACCAAAGTCAACCCCACATGCCGTTTCCTTGCCTTCAAACTACCACAAAACCTCAAGCAGATAATTGTCTGCAGCATACAACCCATTACTGAGGACACATGTGATCACAACACTACTCAATCCTGCAACAACAACTTCTGCAAGATTTGCCGGATAATCGACAAGGATGCCATCAGCTCACGTGATAACACCATACACCAGTTGCATGGTACATTCTTTTGCAACTCGTCCGGCATTATTTATCTGATACACTGCAGGAAAAGATGTACACAGGGACGTACCTTGGGGAGAACATGCAAGTGCTAGAACTAGGGATGAATGAACATCATTCAACAATCTCCAGGCAGGAGTGTTCTCTTCCTGTCGGGGAACACTTCACCAGTCACGGGCAATCAGCATCTGATTTTCGCGTAAGCGTTCTCCAAGATGGCCTTCACGAGACATGTCAACACAAATCACTGAGCAGACACTGATTGCCAACTACTGCACACGTAAGGACGGTCTCAAACGGGATCCTGGGATCATCTCTCATTATCTGTGACTCCTGCGGTTGGCCTGGGTTTGCAACATCTCACGAACTGTCCTGCTACATACATCTTTAATCTGTACTTATTCCTCTCTCCATTCACATTGTCCGTGCCTTTAAGGCTTGATTACCTGTAAAGACTCACATTCCAGGCATTATCTTGTAAATTGAATTTGTGTCTGTATATGCCCTGTTAATGAACACAATTCCTCACTCACCTGAAGAATGAGCAACACTCTGAAATTTTGTGCCACCAAATAAACGTGTTGGACTTTAACCTGATGTTGTGAGACTTCTTACTATGCTTACCCTAGTCCAACGGGGGCACTTCCACATAATGGCGACCATCGACAACACAAACTTTCGGCTCCAAGTGGAGAGGACCTCCAAAATGCCTGTGCATATTGACACAGACGTCAAGTTTCTACAAAGATGCAAGAGATCAGACAAAATACCGAAAGGACAATAGACCACAAACTCACTCATGTCAGATTGTAACACAGGCTATGTTGAAAAACTTTGCCATTGCACCTCTTTCATAATCCTCACCCAGCTCTCCAAAAGACACCACAACCTGGAAACCAAGATAGAGTCCATATTCTCAACTTGCACTCAGGATTCAGTCAAGCTTTGATATGCTGCAAAACAGACGAGACAACATATCTTCACCATCAGCATGCACATCAAGAACAGGAAACTTAAGAAACTCGGGATCTCCACCAGCAGCAACCAAGCTTTCCCGAGTACCATTAGGAGAACAGTACCACTGCAGGGAAGTCGTTTGTCAATATGTCGGTCTCCACACTTCAACCAGACGAAATCGAAGTTCCCAGGCCAAGGCTCAATTTCTGCCCCACCACCAAAATGGTCCCTATCAGTCTCGCAGTGGAAACAGCAGAATCTGCAAGGCAAATGATGCTGCGGGTGTTTTCCACGAACCCCAAGAGGCCAACAGAGAACACAATGAGACAGCCAAAGAATCGGTGCAGCCCAGAGAGAGAACCGTGGTGCAGCAACCAAAGAATAGTCAAACTGTGCTCCTCGAGAAGGCAGCTGCCCTCGACTTGACTTGTATGCCCAAGCCATCAGGATGGGTATCAGTGCCAGATTTATCAGCCACACTCAAAATACAGCACCAAACGTCACCCAGGCACAGGAGAACACAGTCTGTGTTCTCAGTATCAAACACAACAGAGTCATCAATCCAACAAGCAAAGGATGGGCCACTGTCGTACTACCAGAACGGATTACTGCAAAGAAGTGCACTGACAACTGAACAGCGAGGAAACTAAAGGCAGTTACCCCCAGATCCGACAAAAGAACACATCCGTCAACTCAACAGACTGATCAAGAACGTTGATCCAGAGCATCCTCCATGCTCTCATCGCACTGCCCCCTGAAGATACAGTAGGCCAACACACCCGACCATCCCGTCGTCCCAGGCAAGTGGACCGTGTATAATAACCTCTCCGGCTACAACGAGGGCATCTTGAAACCCATTTTACAAGTAACCCCCAGCTTCTGTCGCGACACTATAGACTGTCTACAGGCTGTCAGGACACATGGAGTAGTTGAACCAGGAACACTCCGCCTCATATAGGATGTCTCAGCACGCGACATGAGCATCCACCTCGACGACAGCGTTGCAGCAACCATCTCAGTACTCAGAACCGACAAATGTAAATATTCAGATTCAATTCCACAACTCACCCCTTTTTCCTGGATCACATCTTCACCTTGTTCACCCAGACACACGGAACAGCCGTGAGACCATACTTTCACTTGAATGTGTCAACATCTTCAAGCAGAGTTTCGAATAATACCTCGACACAGCACAGGAGCTTCAACTGACGCTATACATTAGATGCCTCAATGACATTTTCTTCCGTTGGAGTCATGACGATCAATCACAGAAACAACTGTATGAGACGTCAACAAGTTCCATCCCACCATCACACTCACCATGGACTATTTTCCGGACTCGATTACAATCCATCAAAGACAGTCACCTCACGATGTTTCAGTTTTCCTGCTTCCGCCTGAAACACATTCAAGAATTCATCCTCTATGGACAACCCTCCCGAGAAGGATCACAGCAGACACCTACAGACGCTGAAAGATGCCCCCTCCCCCCCCCCCCCCCCCCTCACCCCCCCACGAGAACAGGATATGTCGTTTGATTCAACCAATAGTTCTGATGCTCCACAGTGAAAAACACACACCGATCTCCTCAGAAGACAAACACAGGACACGGCGGACAGAGTGGAGTGCCCTTCGTCGTGAACTATGTCACCGGAGCGGAGAAGGAACGATATCTTCTCTGGAGCCTTCAACATGTCATTTGTAAACCCGAACATCTAGCTGAGGCCATCCCCACACCCCGACATCGTGCCTTCAGACAATTGCATAAACTGAAACACTCTATTGTCCGCATTAAACTACCCAGCCTTCAGGAGAAGACTGAACACAACACCACACAACACTGCCACAGTAACCTCTGCAAGACGTGCCGGATCATCAACAGGGTGCCATCATCTCACGTGAGGACACCAACCACCAGGCACACGCTACATATTCTTGCCAATCGGATAACCTTGTCTTGCTGATATGCCACAGGAAAGGGTACACCGAGGCATGGTACATTGCGAACACCTTTGTGACACTATGGTAACGGATAAATAAACATCGCTCGAAAATCACCAGACTGGTGTTTTCTCTTAGTAACCTCAGGTATTCAGGCTCAGATCTTCAGGTGATTGCTTTCCAACATGCCTTCACGACCCACGAAAACGCTGAATCACTGAGCAGAAACAGATAGCCAAGTTCCACACACATGAGGATGGTTTCAACCAGGATTTTGGATTTATGTCATGCTACCCGTATCCTTGACGACTTGCCTGGGCTTGCAAATCCTCAGTAACTGTCCTGCTGGAGACAGTACGCACCTTTTTAACCTGTGCATAACGCATTTTCCACTCGCATTTTCTGTACCCTTAAGAATTGATTCCTGCAAAGATTCACATTCCAAACATTATGGTATAAACTGAGTTGGTGCCTATATATGCCCTGTTTGTGAACATAACTAATCACTCACCTGAAGAAGGAGCAACACTCCGAAAACTTGTAATGCCATATAAACCTGTTGAAATGTAACCTGGTGTTGTGACACTTCATACGATGCTTACCCCAGTCCAACGCTGTCATCGCCACGTTCTCTTTCTTGAGCATCATCGAAAGACCTTTCCACTCAAAGGCAGATGCAAAAGTACTCTTTAATGCCTGTCAATATTTATCCACCCTCAACATGCCGGATGTCTAATTTTCCTTAATGGTTCAATATGCATTATTTGTATCCTGGTGGAAAGCATCTAGCGCGTGCTGCTGCGTTACTTTCTACTAATTCCTCCATTTTTTTTTCCAAATTTCTCCCCGGCCCTGCATTATCAATTCAAATTCCCCAATTTATTTTCGTCCTGAAATCGCTGAAAAGCACAAATCTTCTTATTTATTCTGCGTCATCTGAAATATCATCCAGAAAATTCCCAATTTGTTTTCCGAAGAGCCTGTCAATTCCTCATTTTTCTTTTCGCATGATGCTGGAATATTCCACTGCTCTTTCTTTTTGTCAACAATTGTTAACAGCTCATCCGACTCAGACAGACCTTTATCAATTTGACCTTATTTCTCTACCAATTAATAAAGTATGTTCTGCAGTACCCCCCCACCCCACCCCTCCCCTTGTATTTTCCCACATTCAAAACAAACACAATTACCAACGTATCACTGTCATTTCAAAGGAAATCCACGGGTACCTTCTCTTCTTTGGACAACACGGTACCCAGAATCATATCCACTGCTATCCTCTGATTAGTTGGACAGAAAACACAGTGCTCTGAAAGTTACCTTGAACACATTGGAGGAAATCAGTCCCTTCTTCCGGCTCTGCCCATTTGCTATCTCGTGCTGTCGTTATATAATTGAACTGTCCAATTAAGTACAAGCGGTCGTATCACAGATCAACGTAATTCGTTATTTTTCACCACATTCCTTAGCGAGAAAGAACATGATGTGGTGATGCCGGCGATGGACTGGGGTAAACGCGGCAGGAAATCTCACAACACCAGGTTAAATTCCAACAGGTTTATTTGATTGTAAACGCCACAAGCTTTCGAAACGCTGTTACTTCGTCAGGTGAGTGGAGCGTTCTGATCAGAAACAAGGCATATAAAGGCACACAGAGTTTACAGACGACTGATTAGAATGTGAGTCTTTACAGCGATCCCGCTATTCATGTCTTAAAGGTGCCGACAATGTGAGCGGAGATAGCATTAAGCATTGGCTAAAGAGATGTGTTTTGTCTCCCGACAGGACAGTAGCGAGATGTTGCAAGTGCAAGCAAGTCACGGGGGGTTACAGATAGTATGACATGAACCCAAGGTCCCGCTTGAGGTCGTCCTCGTGCGTGTGGAACTTGGCTATCAGTTTCTGCTCAGCGACTCTGCGCTGTCGTATGTCATGAAGGCCGCCTTGGAGAACATTTATCCGAATATCAGAGGCCAAATGCCCGTGACAGCTGAAGTGTCCACTGTTAGCGCGAGTGGACGAAACGACCACTACGGACTCAGTGTGAAGTTCAACAACGGCATAGCTTTATTTTGTTTTACGTCGACGAAGAAGCGCAGTCAGGACACGCAACCGGACTGTCCCGAAAGCGCTCCGCCAGTCCCTCGCATCAGGCAATAGTTATACTAGAACTTCGGTGCAGTGTGCGATTCAAATGCTAATACTTTATTTACAGCATTCGACCCTTAGCCATCCCGTCTCAATGTTATCGAGTGTTGAGGAAATTGTTTTGGCTGTGTGTTAATTGTTTTGTCTGATTGGTTATTAATAGTATAGAATCTCCGGGTTTTGAACCAGAGGCGTGTCATTGATCTCAAAAGAGGTTTTGTGGGGCCAGGAATGTTTCCTTAACTATGCTAATTTTAGGTGTCTCCATGGATTGTTTGACTATTTTAGAAGTGCTAATTTTGATGGGGTGGGGATTTAGTTCCTGCAGGTGCCATCCTATCCAGCTTCCCTTATGCGCTAGCCCTCATTTGCGTTCTAAAAACATGCTCTTGCCTGCTCATCGGTGTCTGTTACTTTTTGATTTTTGGTGGAGAGGCTCTGAGTGTAACTTTAGTCTGCTTCCATTTTGTGTGCCCAATTTCATAAAATGTGTTGTCCGATAACACCGCCAACAGGAATGGGACAGTCTTGCCTGATGATTGTCGAGCGGTGTTCATTCATCCGTTGTCGGAGCAACGGCACCGCCTCCCTAATGTATCACACTTCGGGGCATTCTTTCCCGCTGCGGATTAGGTAGACAACGTTGGCCGAGTTGCAAGAGTATGTGCCGTGTACCTGGTGGATGGTGTTGTGACGTGAGATGATGGTATGCGTGACGATGATCCGGCATGTCTTGCAGAGGTTGCTGCGGCAGGGTTGTGTGGCGTTGTGGTCACTGTTGTCCTGACGGCTGGGCAGTTTGCTGCGGACAATGGTCTGTTTGAGTTTGTGCCGCTGTTTAAAGGCAAGAAGTGGAGGTGTGTGGATGGCCCTGGCGAGATTTTCGTCGTCATCAATGACATGCTGAAGACTCCAGAGAAAATGTTATAGCTTGTCCGCTCCGGCGGACTGCTCAACGAAAAAGGGTACTCTGTCCACCGTGTCCCGCGTTTGCGTTCTAAAAAGGCCGAGGCAGTTTTTATTTTTGCTGTATCTCATCAGAACTGTTGAACGACCAGTCGAACGCCATATCCCGTTTCTATTGGGGCATCTTTCAGCGCCTGGAGATGGCTGTTGCGAATGTCCTCATCTGAGCAGATCTTGTATATATGGAGGGCATGTTCGTAGGGAATGGCTTCTTTAACGCGCTTAGGGTGGAAGCTGGAGAAGTGGGGCATCGTGAGGTTATCTGTGGGCTTGTGCTACAGTAAGGTGTTGCGCTGAACGTCCTTGATGGAGATGCGTTTGTCCAAGCATGCAACCAATTGTTGAGAATTCTCCATGGTGAGTCTGATGGTGGGGTGGAACTTGTTGATGTCACCGTATAGCTGTTTCAATGTTTGCTCACTATGAGTCCAATGGAAGAAAATGTCATCGGTGAATCTAGTGCGTAGCTTCGGTTGAAGGTCCTGCGTGGAGAATAAGTCTTTTTCGAGTCTGTGCATGAAGATGTTGGCATATTGAAGTACAAATTTGGTCCCCTTGGCTGTTCAGTGTGCCTGGATGAAGGAGTGGTTGTTGAAGGTGAAGACATTGTGGTTCCGGATGAAGTGGATGCGTTATAAAATTGCGTCAGAAAACTGTCAGTTGTCGGTATTGAGTACTGAGGCAGTTGCAGCAATGCCATCGTTGTGGGGGATGCTGGTGTAGAGGGCCGACACGTCCATTGTGACGAGGAGTGTCCCTGGTTCAACTGCTCCATGTATGCTAAGTTTCTGTAAGAAGTCCGTAGTGTCGCGGCAAAAGCTGGGGGTTCTTTGCACAATGGATTTCAGGATGCCCTCGACGTAGCCGAAATGTTCTTGCACAGGATGGGACGGCCGGGTGTGTTTGCCATGTGAATCTTTGGGAGGCAACTAGTGATCTGCAACGTGGAGAGTACGTGAGATGAAAGCACGAAGGGTTCTTGAAGGTTCGGATCAAAGGTCTTCTAGAGAGTGTTCAGTTGGCGGGTGTGTTTTTTCGTCAGATCTTCAGGTAACTTCCTGTAGTTTTCCTCGTTTCCAGTTGTCGGTGCAGTTATTTGCACTAATCCGTTCTGTTCAGTCTGATGATGACAAGGTTGCAGTTGGTCTTGAGAGCGTGGATGGCGTTGCATTCTGCTTGGGTGATAATCGGGGCTGGCTTGTGAGTGCGGTTGATGAATCTGGTGTTGATGCACCTC
This sequence comes from Carcharhinus amblyrhynchos, assembly GCF_965287045.1. Classification (NCBI taxonomy): domain Eukaryota; kingdom Metazoa; phylum Chordata; class Chondrichthyes; order Carcharhiniformes; family Carcharhinidae; genus Carcharhinus; species Carcharhinus amblyrhynchos. The sequence goes on along the minus strand of NC_137339.1, from coordinate 65,401,761 downwards.
CTGATGGCCTGGTCTCACATGTCAAATCGAGGGCAGCGGCTTTATGGAGGACTCCAATTGGACTCTTTCTTCTTTGTTTGCTGCACTGAGGATCTCACTGATTTCTGTTCCAGTTCATTGGCTGTCTCATTGTTTTCGCTGTTGGCCTCTTGTGGTTTGTGGAAGAACTCCCGCAGCCTTATTTTATCTGATGAATTCCGCTCTGTCAGCTGCAAGAGTGATGGGTTCCATTTTGGTGGTGGGACAGAAATTGAGTCCTCGGCTGAGAACTTTGACTTCATCAGGTTGAAGTGCGTAATCTGACAAGTTGAGAATAGAATTCCCTGCGGTGGTTCTGTTTTCTAATGTGGTGCCGTTCCGTTCCTGTTGGCGAACACTTCAGCGGTCACGGGCATTCGACCTCTGACCTTCGGGTAAACGTTCTCCAAGGCGGCCTTCGCGACTTAGGCCAGCGCCGCGTCGCTGAGCAGAAACTGATAGCCAAGTTCCGCACACATGAGGACGACCCCAACCGGGATCTTGGGTTCACGCCACACAATCTGTAACCCCCATGACTTGCCTGAACTTGTAACATCTCCCTTACTGTCCTGTCTGGAGACAATGCACTTCTCTAAAACCTATGCTTAATGCTAAGCCCACTCTCATTGTCTGCACCTTTAAGACTTGAATAGCAGATTAGATGTAAAAAAAACCTCGCATGTTAATTACCATTCGGTTAACAGTGTGTCTTATATGGTCTGTTTTTGATCAGAAATCTCCACTGACCTGACGAAGGAACTGCATTTCGAAATGTTGTAGTGTTTACTATCATATAAACCTTTTGGACTTTAACCTGGTGTTTTGAGACTTCTTGCTGTAGAAGGAACACAACGGCAGCCGTTGATGAATGGGTAAAATAATTCGGAGCTGCAGAGATAACAATTTGTGCAGTATCTGAGACCCAAACTTTCGTGGCATTTCTGCCTCTGAGGTCATCTACTGTCGTTGTTGTGTTACTTGTAGTGATCGATTATGTTTTGACACAGCGAAAATGGTGATCTGTAATTACATGTTGCTTACTAATCTCCTAAGAAGAAATTATAGTTGAATTGTTCAGCCTTGATTGCTACTTTTCATTCGGCCCACAGTAGCGATAGAATAATATCTGGTAGCCATTGCAAATCAGCGGCATTTCTTCGGCAATTATCGTTACAAGTTAGTAATATTCAGACAATCATGCATGAAAATTGTTTTCCTGCATTCAATTTGCAGAGTTATCAGCGGTTTTTGCAAGATTAAACGGTGAGTATGTTTGAATTTACAACTATGTACAGAGAACTGTGATTTAAACATGAAACAACACCAAGTAATTGGATGAAAAAGTTGTCGAGCATGACATTTGGTGGAACAAAATAGAGGCAACATTCCGAAATATGTCATGGAACTTTGGGAAGTGGCATTACGATCCATGCAGTTCTATGCAAAAGAGGAAAAGAAATGTGGTGGTTGTGAGAAGTGAATCTTTTCTGTTTCAGATTAGTTGTTAAATGTTACGTATTGTACCCAGCTAAATCATTATATCCTCAGTTGCATCATCATAAAGAGGTTATTCAAAATGTCAAATGTCATTGTGATAATCGGTCGTCGAAATTTGTGATATGTAGTATGAGGTTCCACACTTCCGAAGCTGTGTGTACACCCGTGCAAAGATCTGGACATTCAATTCAAAATGTAGCAATTATATTTTCACCGCTACTGCTAGGAAGTGATCATCAACAAAATGGTTCTTGTCAATAAAATGGAGTTCATTTCATGGGCGTGTTACAAGCAAAACATCTGGATTTTACGTATATCGACAATATTCTTCAACGGACATTTACATCTCTGGCCCTGAGATGATTTTCGGGACGCTATATACTGACCTGAAGTGCTGAGTATTGGAATCCCGATGACATTTTTTTCTCAACTATAGGTGACCTGGCCATACCTGACACTTCAAACTGCGACGTGCATCATCCAGAAAGAGAAGGACATAAATATTTGTTAAACAACATCATCTACAACTTCAGCGAAATAACACACGATTGATTGTTCGAACTATCAGTTATTCTTGGCTGTACACATTCCAGGCGAGCTGAATTGTGATTTGATAAAGGTGGATAAAACTATGATGGGTCTAGATAGAGTGAATGCAAGCAGGCTTTTTCCGCTGAGGCTCGGGGGAGAACAAAACAAAAGAGAGGACATGGGTCAAGGGTGAAGGGGGAAAACGTTTCAAGTGAATATTGTGGCGGGGGCGGGGGGGTGGGGTGTGGTTGTCTCACAAAGAGAGTGTGGACTGAGTTGTCAGGTGTAGTGGTAATTTCGGGCTCACTTTTAAAATTCATGAAAAACTTGGACAGGGGTGTGGACGTTATGGTCCAGGTGCAGGTCATTGGCACTAGCCAGAAGAAAAACAAATTGTTTGGCACAGTCAAGAGGGGCCAAAAGGCCTGTTTCTATGTTGTAGTGTTCTATTGAACATAGAACATAGAACATTACAGCGCAGAACAGGCCCTTCGGCCCACGATGTTGCTCCGACCAGTTTTTTTTTAAAAACACTGACCCACTAATCTAAACCAATCCCTTTTCGTCCATAAACCTATCCATAGATCTCTTAAACGCCCCCAAACTAGGTGCATTTACAACCGCAGCAGGCAGGGCATTCCAATCCTTCACCACCCTCTGGGTAAAGAACCTACCCCTGACATCCGTCCTATAACTACCACCCCTTAATTTAAAGCCATGCCCCCTCGTGCTAGCATTCTCCATCCGAGGAAAAAGGCTATCACTATCCATCCTATCTAAACCTCTAATCATCTTATATGTTTCAATAAGATCCCCTCTTAGCCTCCTTCTTTCCAGCGAAAACAACCCCAAATCCCTCAGTCTCTCCTCATATGACCTCCCCTCCATACCAGGCAACATCCTGGTAAGCCTCCTCTGCACCCTCTCCAAAGCCTCAACGTCCTTCCTGTAATGTGGGGACCAGAACTGCACGCAGTACTCCAAGTGCGCCCGCACCAGAGTTGTGTACAGTTGCAACATGACGCTGCGACTCCTAAATTCAATCCCCCTACCAATAAACGCCAAGACACCGTATGCCTTCTTAACTACCTTATGTACTTGATTCCCAACCTTCAGGGATCTATGTACACATACACCTAGATCCCTCTGCTCCTCCACACTATTCAAAGTCCTCCCGTTAGCCCTATACTGAAGATATCTGTTACTCCTACCGAAATGAATTACCTCACACTTCTCCGCATTAAACTCCATCCGCCACCTCGCGGCCCAGCTCTGCAACCTGTCTAAGTCACCCTGCAAACTATGACCCCCGTCTTCACAATCTACCACACCACCGACTTTGGTGTCGTCAGCAAACTTACTAATCCACCCAACTATGCCCTCATCCAGATCATTAATAAAAATTACAAACAGCAGTGGCCGCAAAACAGATCCCTGAGGCACACCGCTCATAACCGAACTCCATGACGAATATTCAGAATCAACCACCACCCTCTGTCTCCTATCTGCCAGCCAATTCCTGATCCAAGTACCTAGATTACCCCCAATCCCATACATCTGCATTTTCTGCAGAAGCCCACCATGGTGAACCTTATCAAACGCCTTACTAAAATCCATATATACCACGTCAACTGCCTTACCCCTATCCACCTCTTTGGTCACTTTCTCAAAGAACTCAATAAGGTTAGTAAGGCACGACCTACCTGCTACAAAACCATGCTGACTGTCTCTAATCAGTTCATTACTCTCCAGATAACTATAAATCCTATCCCTAATAATTCTTTCTAAAACCTTGCCCACAACAGAAGTAAGACTCACCGGTCTATAATTCCCGGGGAAGTCTCTGTTCCCCTTCTTAACCAATGGGACAACATTCGCTGTCCTCCAATCTTCGGGTACTATACCAGAGACCAACGATGACCTGAAGATCAGAGCCAGAGGCTCTGCAATCACCTCTCTAGTCTCCCAGAGAATCCTAGGGTAAATCCCATCCGGACCAGGGGACTTATCTATTTTCAAGCCCTCTAGAATATCCAGCACATCCCCGGTTTCAACTGCAATACTTTCGATTTTACACCCCTGCACCCCAGTGTCCTCCACAGCTACATTCATGTCCCCCTGCGTGAACACGGAAGAGAAATATTGGTTCAATGCCTCTCCAATCTCTTCCGGTTCCACACACAACTTCCCTCTACTGTCTATAACTGGCCCTAATCTTGCCCTCCAAAATATGACAACTTCGGGAAAGGACGTATCATGTTCAAACGTTAGCTATTACGTGGATTACTTCCAATCTAACTTGGCCACTATGCTGAGATAGAAAGCATTTTATTGATTTTGCATCCAAATAATTATTTACACCGTACAACCATCTTAGTGATTTAAACATTGTTTCCCCAATTCTTACCTGCCCTCAAAATGTGTTTGAATTAAGTGGCAAGATGCAAACAGACTTTGCTGGCTAGGACAACATGTTTCTTTTATCTACGTGCCTTGGGAACTTGGCGTTGAGCTGAATTGTTGAATCTCTACATTACTGAGGCCAGCTACATCCACAGTGCAGTTGGGGCGCAGACTCCAGGTTCTTTATCATGTTGCCGTGACTGGAAGGTGACGTAATTCAACCACGAATTGGAGGAAGCCCTTCATGGCGGTGTTCTCAGACGTGTAAAGCTATTGTGCATTTAGAAGGTAGTGGACAGGGGGTTGGAAGATGCTGCGAAAGGTGCTTTGATTAGTTTCTGCAGAGTTCCTGTGATCACACACAGAATGCAACACAGAAGAGACTAAAGCAGTTTGATGCACTCTCATTTGTGGAACGAAAATAACTGAACAAAACAGGGTTATATCCGGCGTTCAAGCAAACACAATGGATTTGATTGCGCAACTAGCCGCTGGCCTTGTTCCTTAACAACGCCCAGAGTAATACCCGAATTTTCGCTTTCGTTAAAGTTCCACTTCTCAATTTTGAACTGCCCTTTGTACCATTTTTGACGATATGTTTTGATGTCGGAATTTATTTTCAAAAGTGAAAAATAATGGTATTTGAACTTCATGAGCATCCTGCATCGTACGTAGAAATGGTGCTATAACATTTAATATTTCACTTCAGTCCTGTTCAATTTCTCGAAATTTCAGGAAGTTAATTCCGTGGTAGAGTTCAATTTCCCAGGGAAATTGAGATAATTCAGTTTAAGTAGTTTCCATGACAATTCTGATAACTTCCAACTATGTATCTGTAAATAGTTGACTGCTGAACGAAAAAAATGCAACGGTTCGTTCGTTCTGTCCATGTGACTTGGATCATTCGGGAGAATTTGAAATTATTCACTCTGCCTCGGATCTTGTTTTTTTTTCCATGGATATACTTCACCATCTGTTGGGAGCAGATCGTGTGGCGCCACCATCAAATTCAGAACTTATAATTTTAATGACATCAATAATCAATTATATGCATATTTTATTGTACTTGATACTCCTGGAACAAATCTGCAGTTACGTGTTGATTTTTTCTGTTAATGTTAGCCGCCAACAATCCTTCCATGAATTAGATGCCCGTGTTGTGTGCTCTAACAAATGTTTCTTCAAAACCGAGACCCAGTATTAAAACTGCACAATGTTGACACTGATATTTTGTACACGCTTGAAGAAGATGCTTTTTAGCAGCCAAGTTTTCGCATCAATGTTTGCTTCGGATGGTTTTCAGTAACGTTGGACGTTTAGGACCTGTAATTCTGGCAATTTGCATTTTGGGTTTGTTTCTTTCTTTAAAAAATGCCTGACGTTTCCAAACATCAACATTTACTTTGGGGAAATTTGATGGAAACGGTTTGCAAAGGTTCCTGGCCCATAAATCGTCTAGAAGCAGAATCCAATCTGTTCCTCATTACTTTCCTGTTTTGCTTCACTTATTTAATAATTATGAAACCATTTGTTGCACTTTCCACATGTTAAAACAACCACAGCAGAATCTATGACATTCTGCGTAACTATTAGGTTTTGCATGCACCACCCAAGTAATACAAAGTGTTGCAAATATTGTATTGCTTTTTGAAGTTTGAAATCCCTCAGAAAGTGAAGAAGCATTACAAAATTAATTAGAGAGGCATTTGGGAGTTTCTGTAGTCGGGGCTGAGTCCACTCCCCCCCCCACCCCCACCCCCCCGCACCACCGCCACCACCACCTCAATCCGCCCCCCCCCCATTCCCCCCCACCACCACCACCACCAATCGGCTCAGTTTGCTTATTTAAATATTTAATTGTTAACATATTAACTTCACGACAAAAGAGCAAGGCAACTTCTTTCCAAGTAAATCTGAAAAAAAAACTTATCTAATCATCATTGCCTTACCTTCAGGCCCTTCGTATCTTATTGAATCATTGTGATGTAATTTATCTGCAGACTACATCATTGCCCAGAAACATGCAGGTATGAACATGTAATTTTGTTGAATCGCGTTTCCCTGTGATGATCTGGCAAACTTGTTGAAGGTCTGTGTTCCAGTTTAGTAGAGAGATTTGATGAAAATATGCAGACAACGAGTTTCCATAAGTGACCGTGTCAGATAAATGTGTGTATTGTTTGAAAGGATGGCGAATAATGTGAGCCAGTCCAGGACAGCCAGATTTTGTGAATTAGAAAAAAGAAACACATCATTAAACTGACAGAACGGAAGGCAAATTGAGGATGTTGAATACATCATAGCCGTTTCCCACTGAAAGAAGTGCGATTGCTTCTTCAATTAAGTTCGGAAATAAGTTAGAATGAACGAAGCTTTAGAACCACAGAATACGATTACAATATCGAACAGGAAGGTATGCCGAACACAAATTGAAATAGGTCGCGTCGCGCTGGTTGTTGATATATTGGCGGCCGTGTACATTTTTTTTATCAGTCGGTCATGTTTTCGCCCCTGGACATGTTGAACAGAATGAGTCTTTCCCACAATTTGGCATACCCCAAATCACACACGTCTTTATTTTCCACCGAATGATATTAAAGCTCATGGAATTCGCTTTGAGTGCCTTTGAGTCTTCCACTATGTGGCATCATTAAATTAAAGCAGTTTCACAATATTTTGCTGCAATTTTAATGATAAAAGGCCTCGCAAACAAATCAGCATGCATCTCAGCTCTCTTCCTCCAACTGATTTGTATGTAAATGCATAATGTGCACAAAGAATTTATTAATTCCGCAGCTTATTGTGAACGAGGTAAATAACAAAAAAAAATTGCAGTGTAGTTATTCGTCTGTGTTTTACATTTATTCCAACATCTGAAAATTGTGTTTATTCACGTCGCTTACCCTTTCTTGTAACCTCAATTTCCGCAGTTGTTCTATTCGCTGCAACAATTTCCACATTCTAGCACTATTCAGATGAAGAGCGCATTCGTGTTACCATGCAGCCGCTAGCTGCTTGTATTTAGATCTCTGAGTACTTCAATTGCGGAAAAGGAGGATTGTCATGGAAGCTACGAGACAACTAGTATAGTTTTCGAGGGTCAACGTTGAAAATGGTTGCAAATAAAATATACAGCACATACTAATCATCACAGCATCCATATCGAAGGATAAAACGCCACGTACACGTTATAGTATATCTTGGTTTCCTGATCTACACATTAATCCAGGCTTGTTGTCCTTTTCCTGCACTTTTTGTTTGTAGTTTACCCATCATGAGCTGGATTTTTTTTTGCACTGTCAAAATATGACGGAAATTTGTAATGGTTCTATTAACATGCCCAGCGATCCTTTCATTTTTGTTGCAAACACCAAATGTATGCTGGCAATATCAATTCCAGTACAATTCCATACACATTACATTAAAACACTACACTATATACAGAATCCAAGGGTTCTGAAACAAATGGCGGAGGTGATAGTGGATGCCTTGGTGGTTATTTTCCAAACGTCGCTGGATTCCGGGGAGTGCCGGAAAATTGGAAAACTGCTATTGTTACGCCGTTGTTTAAGAAGGGTGCCAGGCAAAAGGCAGGGATTTATAGGCCGGTTAGTTTAAAGTCTGTTGTAGGTAAAATGTTAGAACCCGTCATCAAGGAGGAAATAGCGAGGCATCTTGAGGGGAATTGCTTGATAGAGCGGACGCAGCACGGTTTCGTTAAGGGGAAGTCGTGTCTGAAAAAAATATTGGAGTTCTATGAGGATGTGTCTAGGGCGGTGGATAGTGGAGAGCCGGTGGATGTGGTCTTTCTTGATTTTCAGAAGGCGTTTGACAAGGTGCCTCAGAAGAGGTTATTACAGAAGGTAAGGGGGCATGGAGTTGGGGATAGGGTGTTAGCGTGGATAGAGGATTGGCTGTCAAATAGGAGGCAGAGAGTGGGGGTCAATGGGTGCTATTCGGATTGGCGGTTGGTGACTAGTGGAGTGCCCCAGGGGTCGGTGCTGGGGCCTCAGCTATTTACCATTTATATGGATGATCTGGAGGAGGGAACCGAGTGTATGGTGTTGAAATTTGCTGATGACACCAAGATTGGTGGAACGGCAAATTGCGCGGAGGGTGTGGAGAGTATGCAGAAGGATCTAGATAGGCTGGGCGAATGGGCCAGGAACTCGCAAATGGAATTTAATATTGGCAAGTGTGAGGTGGTCCACTTTGGTAGGAATAATGGTAGGAAGGACTATTGCTTACGTGGCGAAAAACTGCAGCAGGCGACGGTGCAGAGGGACCTCGGGGTCCTTGTGCATGAGTCGCAAAATCCCAGCCTGCAGGTGCAGCAGGTGGTCAGGAAGGCGAATGGGATGCTGGCCTTCATAGCGAGGGGGATTGAATATAAAAGTAGGGAGGTCTTGCTGCAGCTATATAGGGCACTGGTGAGGACGCAACTGGAGTACTGTGTGCAGTTTTGGTCGCCGCACTTACGCAATGATATTTTGGCCTTGGAGGAAGTGCAGAGGAGGTTTACTAGGCTGATACCGGAGTTGAGGGGGTTGAGCTACGAGGAGAGGCTGAATAAACTAGGCTTGTACTCGTTAGAGTTTAGAAGAATGAGGGGAGATCTCATTGAGACATATAAGATGATGAATGGGATGGATAGGATAGAGGTGGAAAGACTCTTGCCGCTCAGAAAGGACAGTAGGACTAGGGGGCACAACCTCAAGTTAAAGGGGGCGGGGCGGTTTAGAACGGAGTTGAGGAGGAACTTCTTCACTCAAAGGGTGGTGAATCTCTGAATTATCTGCCCGTTGAAGTGGTGGTGGCTGCCTCGCTAAATATTTTTAAGACGCGGGTTGATAGGTTTTTGATAAGCGAGGGGATTAGGGTTATGGGGAGAGGGCGGGAATGTGGAACTGAGTCACGACAGATCAGCCATGATCTTATTGAATGGCGTGGGAGGCTCGGAGGGCTAGATGGCCTACTCCTGCCCCTATTTCTTATGTTCTTAAAATATGTTGCACAGATAGATGTGTTTAGTGATTTTATTCCACATTTTCAATATAACTGATGAGAGAAAGTTACTAATCTGAGCTAGTATTAAAAGATTGGTTATGATGCGATTAATACCTGCAATTGTGTTTTCAAACCTTTTTTGTCAATGTGTTGATATGAGGATTTATGAAACGTCGAAAAATCGGAAGACTGGTCTTAACATGTAAGCCTTTGAACCAGGCTGCTACACCATTTAGTAATTCCACTTAAAGAGATTCAAGCACTTGCAATCTATTGAGGATATTGAAGTTAATAAAAATTACAATCTCTCCGAACAAAATCGTTGACTACCGTCAGTTGATATGAATGACGGACACGTTATTTTGCCTCCTTTGTCATCTAGTTGCGAATTTGTTTCCTTTTCTTTAATTCTCCTCATAGTGATCCATCAACCGAACACATACCTAAGTGATATCGGTGAGCAAAATAAAAATTTGCAATCTCTTGAGGTAAAAATACTACTCTTTCAACATGAAATGCCATTAACAAATTGTTGTATCGAATATAAGATATTTTTAAATGCTGAAATGAATCCCAACTAAACAAATGTAAATAAAATTGAAACTATTAAATTGATGAGAACCGGGTAGTCAATTTTTAATTGCTTGGCAGCGGACAACGAAATGATAGTAGAAATCTTACTCTGGATGCTAAGCGGTAGAAGCGAACATCGATTATCTGCAGATCCACGGAACCTAGGTTTCAGAAAGATAGTATGTCGAAAATGTGGAAGAAAAACGTGATTTATTCTGAATCCCCGAGTCATTGGAAAGGCTACAAATCGCATTTAACACTGCAATGGTAACCTACAAGAACACGTGGATTTGATTGATCAGACGGGGCGCACTTTTGCGATGAACAATTGCAATAAATGGCAGCTACATTAACTAGAGGCAAAAAAAAAACTTTCCGCATATTCTCAGCAGTGTGCCTGTTTTTTTTAACAGCTGCATCTGGTAAGGTTTTATACTACAGGCCTCCTGAGTAAGATTAGCATTCACTGGAAGATATGCTTTGAAATTCGCACACTGGAAATACATAATGTAACTGCAGTTGTACCCATTGCAGCAAATGCCGGAAAAAGAGTAAATATGTGCAGTAAGGATGTTTCGGATAAAACATGCAATACCCTTCGACGGTTTGACTCACAGATGAAGACAAAACCAACGACAATACCCTTATCTCATAACTTACCTCTCCATTGGTAGAATAGTAAATTTACAATCATTTCAAGTGGTCAGCACATCAAAGGCTTTGGAGATAATTTGTGTTATATACTTCGAACTTTCCAGTGTGTTTTGGCTTTGAATAATGAAACAAATTTTAACTTTTAGCAGGATAACATTGCAGGATATATTCAGTGAATTGTTTAAACATATAGTTGTTGAGTTTTTAAACAATGTGTCACAAGAGTAATTGCCGAAATTGTGGGAATTGACCAAAATATATTTTTTTAACTGTAAAAAAATACTTCAGCAATAAAATTGTTTAAGTGTTAAAGATAAATACAGCAACAACTCAGTGGGAAACGTGATCGGTGAAATGGTGACTTTTAAAACGTTGCATGATCCGTACAGTAAGTGTGAACTGACATGGGCTTGGGAAGTTGATTTGTGTAAACAACGCTAAAAAAAAGTTGTGGAGAATATCGTCAGACAGCATAATACAGAGAAGGGACCTTACTTTATCCATATTTTGATCACATACCTCGGTGGTACGCTATTGGCGTGGGGTGGATTTTCAATAATGCAAAGTATCAGTGTAATTATTCGAGGAGCATACTGTGTTATTATTATTGAGAGAGGATGGAGGCTAATTGTGCATATGCTTTGAAACGTTAACTTGTTGGATATAGAGCAGAAAATAAGTCTAAGCTTGGCAATGTAGATTTTTGGAGAACGAGCAGTGCAGACAAGTTATTGTGTGATCAGGGAGAGTGACAAACTGATCTGACTTGATATTCAGTTATGCCATCGAAACATAGAAAAGGTAATCGAATAAGGTCTGGGGAGACTGGTGGATTCACTTGTTTAATATGCGGACTGTGCAAACTATGTTCTTTGATTTGCTGCAGTTTGATTCGAGTATTCTCAATGAAAATTTTGCAAGAAGGATTGGCCGCATTCATTGCTTTGCTCCATAACCTTCCATTATTTGTTTCGACCAGAGGTGGCGTGACACCTTCTTGTATTCTGGAATCTGACGTGGACATTTTCGACTTCATTTCAGCTATAACGGAAATTTGCGTAACATAGTATTATGCAGTACCAAACTTCTGGTGTGGTCCAAATTCAGAGTCGAGAACAGTTTTACAAATAGAATCAATTAAATTCAAATGTAATCATCATCACTGCTGATCTTTTTCAGAGGTAATAATGGCGAAAAATGAAACAGGTAACCTCCGTTGACTCTTACCGTAATGTTTCCTTCGATGGCAAATGAATAACTTCTATGAATGCATGAATTTCATGACAGAAAATTAGTCCGCAAAAAAAAATCCAAAATACGAAATTCGCCGGGTCGGCCATTGTACGATTCATCATAATAAAATATATCATTGCCCTTTGAATGGAACATGAAACTTCAGCAGTAGACATGATTGCGATTCAAGGTATTGTGATAAATGTTTGAAACATTCAAAGAAACGCTGCTGTGAGGAATATTTGGAAGGCATAATGTATGCTGTTCAGATACTTCTTCAGGAATAGATTTCAGCTCCAGGTAACAAAAAGAAACATCCAAGCTATAAAGTGTGGACAAGGTGGCAAATAGAACATAACACAAACAGTTAGATGAATTCCACAGTGCCGTGGCTGCAACGTAGATTTGCAGTAATTATCAAACTTTGATTAACCGTTTGATAAAGCTCACATATCAAAGGCTAATAAAAAAAAACTTTAATTTTGCATTTCATATCATTCGGACCAAAACTGCATTTGCGCGACGAGATTCCAGTTTGACGAACCATTGGGCATTCCGATCGACCAACTGTCTTGCTTTATCCATATAACTTTATGGTTTTATTCTTTCAGATAGACACCCCATACACTTTCGAATCGTCGATTCACCCAACTTTCAACAACATCTTCAGTATTTCATTAAATATTACATCTGACCTCCTGGTTAAACGAAAAACATTGAACATTTTTTGCTAATTTACAATCATTTTGCATGTATTTATCCATCTCATGTGTTATGATGTCTTCAGTGGGAACTGTCAACAAAACTCAAGATCTTGAATGCAACGACCAAGCCCTCTCGTACCTATTTTCTTTTCTACAATAACAGCAGCCAATATCTTCCCAATCCGCTCTACGAATCCGATGTCATTCCATTGGCTTTGCATTCTTCCTCAAATTTGGCCATATAAATTACATACAGTTCTCCAGGTAATGATAACATGGCTTTCGTAAGTTTTGGATATAACTTGGGTAAACAAGTACTAAACAATCAGGTGTGCTTGTTAAGAATACACAAAATGATCAAAACTAAAACATGTTGCATTTTATGAGGAATTCTTCCAAATTATCCTGTCTGTGAAACGATTTACTTGTGCAGACGGACGTGTTTCGCCATTTGCAAAATGTTTAAACATTTTGATAATTGTTGTGCTTTATTTCTTTATTCTTACCACTAAATTGAATCTCCTCGCGCTTGCCTTAATTGAACTTGACCTACCATTTCCTTCCCAATCTCCATTTTTTCAAAGTTATTTTCAAGTTCAAGGTTATCCGCACATGACAGAATATCTAGAGATGGCATTTTATCGAAACTTCGTAGCACCTGCTAACTTTGAACTGATGGACTCAAATAAAACCATCAAAGTCTTCACTATATATTGTGACGGTTAAGAACACGTATATCAACCCCGATTGATCTGAATAACGACACCTTATCTCTGAGAAGGCACATTACTTTTTTTTTCATTTCGCTCATGTATTTTTGATTTAAATTTATTTAATTCAAGACTAGTTCTGCTACAAAGACAATGAACAAGTAATAATGAAAACATACAGCTCAGGAACAGGCCATTCGTCCCTCCAAACCTGCACCGAACATGCGGGCCGACTTAAATAAAACCCCCTCTGCTTCCCGGGACCATACCCCTCTATTCCCATCTCATTGACGTACTTGTCAAGAAGCCCCGTAAACGTCACTACCGTTTCTACTTCCACTACCAGCCCTGGGAACGAGCTCCAGGCACCCACCACTCTCTGTGTAAAATAAAACTGCCTCATACATCTCTTACACTGATTATGAGTGACTCTGCAATTTCTAGAAACATTCCCCTCAGTGTCTCCCATTTGTTTTTTGATTGTTTGCCTGTCTGCCCCCCCCCACCCCCCCACGCCCCCCCCCCCCCCCCAACAAATAAAGTGTTGATTATAGCTCCTACTTCTGAAGAGCAGTTCCCGGAATTTTTCCTGTTTCCTCTCTCTTGTAGGTTTATTTGGTAGCACAAGCCTTCGACGTGCCGCTCCTCCATCAGTTGATTGAGGAGTTGTGTTCACAAACAGTTCATATATAGACACAAACGCAATTTACGAGGCAATGGTTGAAATGTAATCCTTTACCCGTCATCAAATCTTAAAGGTGTCGACAATGCGAGTGGAGAGAGGGTTAAGCACAGGTTAAAGAGGTGTCTAATGTCTCCAGCAGGAGAATTAATGAGATTTTGCAAGCCCAGGCAAGTCGTTGGCATTACAGATAGTGTGATGTGAGCCCAAGATCCCCTTTGAGGCCGTGCTCTTGTACAGAAATTGACGATCAGTTTCTGCTCAGGACGACAATGTTGGCCGAGTCACAAGAGTTCTTACCGTAAATCTATTTGATGATGTTCTCACGCGGGCTGGAGGCACCCGTATGGATGATGCAGCCCGTCGTGTAGACAGTTTGAATACAACTATTCACCAAACAGGGCCTTAACGCAATGCTATTTACTAAATATATTAATGACATTTTCCTCCTTTGGGCTGCTGGCGAATAATCATTGAAACAATGAAATAATGGCATCAACAAGTTCCATTCCCACCCTCAGACTCACCATAGACTACCCTCCGGAATCGGTTCCATTCTTGGACACACGCATTTCCATGAAGGACCGGCACCTCAGCACTTCATTGCACCACAAGGCCATGGATAATCCCGCAATGCGCCTCTTCTCCAACTTCCACCCTAAACACATTCAGGAAGCCGTCCCCTACAGACAAGCCTTCCATATAAACAAAAACTTCTCAGATGAGGAGAACCAAACAGACACCTACAGATGCTGAACGATGCGCTCATAAGAACAAGGATATGGTGCTCGACTCCTCAATCGATAGTTCTGCCACGCCGCAGCGAAAAACAGCGCTGACCCCCTCAGAAGAAAAACACGGGACATAGCGCACAGAGTAACCGTCATCGCGCAGTATTTCCCTGGTGCGGAGATGCTACAACAACTTATCCAGAGCGTTCAACTTATCATGGATAAATATTAAAATCTCACCAAGGCCATCCCCACAAACCCATTCCTTGCCTTCAGACTACCACAGAACCTCAAGCAGAACATTGTCCGCAGCAAACTGCCCAATATTCAGAACAGAGGTCAACACCACTCAATCCTGCAACAACAACTTCTGCAAGATTTGCCGGATAATCGACAAGGTTGCCATCACCTCACGAGAGAACACCATACACCAGTTGCATGGTGCAGACTTTTGCAACTCGGTCAGCTTGTTTTTATCTGATACACTGCAGGAAAAGATGTACCGAGGAATGTACATCGGGGAGAACATGCAAGTGCTAGAACAATGGATGAATTAACATCATTCAACAATCACCAGGCAGGAGAACACTTCAGCAGTCACGAGCAATCAGCCTCTGATATTCGCGTAACTGTTCTCCAAGATGGCCTTCAAGAGACACGACAACATAAATCACTGATTGCCAGCTTCTGCACATGTAAGGGCGGCCTCAAACGGGATCTTGGGTTCATATCACATTATCTGCGCCCCCTGCGATTGGCATGAGTTTGCAACATCTTTAATCTGTACTTAACCCTCTCTCCATTCACATTGTCTGTGCCTTGAAGACTTGATTACCTGTAAAGACTCACATTCCAGGCATTATCTTGTAAATTGAATTTGTGTCTATATATGCCCTGTTAATGAACACAATTCCTCATTCACCTGAAGAATGAGCAAAACTCCGCAAGTCTGTGCCACCATGTAAACGTGTTGGACTTCAATCTGATGTAGTGAGGTTTCTTACTATGCTTACCCTCGTCCAACCGGGCCACCTCCACATAATGGCGACAATCAACACCACAAATGTCCCGCTCCAAGTGGAGAGGATCTCCAAGAAGCTTGTGCATATTGAATCAGACGTCAAGTTTCCACAAAGATGCAAGAAATCAGACAAAATACGGAAAGGAATATAGACCACAAACTCACTCATGTCAAAGTGTAACACAGGCTATGTTGAAAAACTTTGCCGTTGCACCTCTTTCACAATCCTCAACGAGCTCTACAACAGACGCCACAACCTCGAAACCAAGATAGTTTCCATATTCTCAACTTGCACTCAGGATTCAGCCCAGCTTTGAAATGCTGGAAAACAGAAGAGACAACACATCTACACCATCGGCATGCACATCAAGAACAGGGAACTTAAGAAACTCGGGATCTCCACCAGCAGCAACCAGACTTTCCCTAGGACCATTGGGAGAACAATACCACTGCAGGGAAGTCATTTCCAATGTGTCGGTCCACACACTTCAACCAGAGGAACTGGGAATTCTCAGACCACGGCTCAATTTCTGCCCCACCACCAAAATGGGTCCTTTCAATCTCGCAGTGGAAACAGCAGAATTTACAAGGCAAATGAGGCTGCGGGTGTTTTCCACGAACCCCAAGAGGCCAACAGCGTACACAATGAGACAGCCAAAGAACTGGTGCAGCCCAAAGAGAGAACTGGTGCAGCAACCAAAGAGTAAAGAGTCAAACTGTACTCCTCGAAAAGGCAACTGCCCTCGGCTCGATATGTATGCCCAAGCCATCAGGGTGTGTGTCAATGCCAGATTCATCAGCCACACTTGAAATATGGTACCAAACGTCACCCAGGCACAGGACAACACAATCTATGTTCTCACTACGAACCACAACAGCGTCATCAATCCAGAAGCAAAGGATGGACCACTGTCACACTGAACAGACCGGATTACTGCAAAGAAGTGCACTGACAACGGAGCAACGAGGAAACTAAAGACAGTTAACCCCTAGATCCGACGTAAGAACACATCCGTCAACTCAACAGACTGATCAAGAACGTTGATCCTGAGCATCCTCTATGCTGTCATCGCGCTGCCTCCCGAAGATACAGAAGGCCAACACACCCGACCATCCCGTCGTCCCAGGCAAGTGGACCCTGTGTAACAACCTCTCCGCTACACCGAGGGCATCTTGAAACCCATTGTAGAAGTACCCTCCAGCTTCTGTCGCGGCATTATAGACTGTCTACAGACTGTCAGCACACATGGAGCAGCTGAACCAGGAACACCCCGCCTCATATTCGATGTCTCAGCACTCTACACGAGCATCTACCTCGATGACGGCGTTGCTGCAACTATCTCAGTATTCAGAGCCGACAACTGCAAATATTCAGATGCAATTCCACAACTCATCCACTTTATCCTGGATCACAATATCTTCACCTTCCAAAACCAGTTGTTCATCCAGACACACGGAACAGCCGTGAGGACCATATTTTCACTTGAATGTGTCAACATCTTCATGTAGAGTTTCGAATAACACCTCGACACAGCACAGGAACTTCAACCGATGCGATGCATTACATGTGTCAATGACATTTTCTTCCGTTGGACCCATGGCGATCAATCACAGAAACAACTGTGTGATGACGTCAACAAGTTCCATCCCACCATCACACTCACCATGGACTATTTTCCGGACTCGATTACAATCCATCAAAGACAGTCACCTTACGATGTTTTACTTTTCCTGCGTCCACCCGAAGCACATTCAAGAAGTCATCCCCTATGGACCAACCCTCACTATATACACAGGATCTGCGCAGATGAGAAGGATCACAACAGACACCTACAGACGCTGAAAAATGCCCCCCTCAAGAACAGGATATGCCGTTTGACTCAACCAACAGTTCCGATGCTTCACAGCGAAAAATACACACTGATGTCCTCAGAAGACAAACACAGGATACGGCGGACAGAGTGGAGTGCCCTTCGCCGTCAGTTATGTCACCGGAGCGGAGAAGCAACGACATCTTCTCTGGAGCCTTCAGCATGTCATTTATAAACACGAACATCCAGCTAAGGCCAACCCCCACTTCTTGCCTTCAGCCAATTGCACAAACTGAAACACTCTGTTGTCCGGATTAAACTACCCAGCCTTCAGGAGAACACTGAACACAACACCACATAACACAACCACAGTAACCTCTGCAAGACGTGCCGGATCATCGACACGGTGCCATCATCTCACGTGAGGACAGCAACCAACAGGTACAAGCTACATATCCTTCCGAATCGGTTAAGCTTGTCGAGCTGATATGCTACAGGAAAGGATGTACCGAGGCATGGTACTTTGCGAACACCATCCTGACGCTATGGCAACGGATAAATAAACATCGCTCGAAAATCACCAGACTGGTGTTTTATCTTCTTGTTGGGTAACAGATTAGTAACCTCAGGCATTCAGGCTCAGATGTTCAGGTAATTGCTTTCCAACATGCCTTCACGACCCACGAAAACGCTGAATCACTGAGCAGAAACAGATAGCCAAGTTCCACACACATGAGGATGGTTTCAACCAGGATTTTGGATTTATGTCATGGTACCTGTAACCTTGACGACTTGCCTGGGCTTGCAAAACCTCAGTAACTGCCCTGCTGGAGACAGTACGCACCTCTTAAACCTATGCATAACCCACTTTTCAATCACATTTTCTTTACCCTAAGATTTGATTCTTGCAAAGATTCGTATTCCAAACATTATGGTATAAATTGAGTCGGTGCCTATATATGCCCTGTTTGTGAACATAACTCTTCACTCACCTGAAGAAGGAGCGACACTCCGAAAACTTGTGATGCCAAATAAACCTGTTCAAATTTAACTTGGTTTTGTCAAATTTCTTACGATGCTGTCCCAGTCCAACTCTGGCATCGCCACATTTTCTTTCTTGCGCATCATCAAAACTCCTTTCCATGCAATGGCAGATGCAGAAGTACTCTTTAATGCCTACCAATTTTTATCCACCCTCAATGTGCCACATGTCTCATTTTCCTTAATGGTTCAATCTTGCAGAGTCTACATTATTTGTATCCTGGTGGAAGGCATCTAGCGCGTGCTGCTGCGTTACTTTCTACTAATTCCTCCATTTTTCCCCAAATTTCTCCCCGGCCCTGCATTATCAATTCAAATTCCCCAATTTATTTTCCTCCTGAAATCACTGAAAAGCACACATCTTCCTATTTATTCTGTTTCATCTGAAATATCACCCAGAAAATTCCCAATTTGTCTTCCAAAGCGCTTGTCAATTCCCTCTTTTTTTTGTATGATGCTGGATTATTCCGCTGTGATTTATTCTTGTCAACAATTGTTAACAGCTCATCCGACTCAGACAGGCCTTTATCAATTTCACCTTATTTCTCCACTAATTAATAAAGTATATTCTGCAGTGTTCCCCCTGTATTTTCCCACATTCTAAACAAACATAATTACAAAGGCATCACTGTCGTTTCAAAGGAAATCCACAGGTACCTTCTCTTCTTTGGACAACACGGTACCCAGAATCATATCCACTGCTATCCTCTGATTAGTTGGGCAGAACATACAGTGCTCAGAAAGTTACCTTGAACACATTGGAGGAAATCAGTCCCTTCTTCCGGCTTTGCCCATTTGCTATCTCGTGCTGTCGTTATCTAATTGAACTGTCCAATTAAGTACAAGCGGTCATGTCACAGATCAACGTAATTTGTTATTTTTCGCCACACCCCTTTCCGAGAAAGAACATGATGAGGAGATGCCGCCGATGGACTTGGGTAAACATAGCAAGAAGTCTCTTAACACCCGGTTAAATTCCAACAGGTTTATATGATTGTAAACGCCACACGCTTTCGAAACGCTGTGCTTCGTCAGGTGAGTGGAGAGTTCTGATCAGAAACAAGGCATATAAAGGCACACGTAGTTTACATATGACTGATCAGAATGTGAGTCTTGACAGCTAATCCGCTATTCATGTCTTCAAGGCGCAATGTGAGCGCAGATAGCTTTAAACATCGTTTAGAAAGATGTATTTTGTGTCCCGACAGAACAGTTATGAGATGTTGCAAGTACAAGCAAGTCATGGGGGTTAAAGATAGTATGACATGAACCCATGATCCTTGTTGAGGCCGTCCTCGTGCGTGTGGGACTTCGCTATCAATTTCTGGTCAGCGACCCTGCGCTGTCTTATGTCGTGAAGGCTGCCTTCGAGACCATTTACCCGAATATCAGAGGCCGAATGGCCGTGACAACTGAAGTCTGCACTGTTAGCGCGAGTGGGCGAAACGACCACTACGGACTCAGTGTGAAGTGCAATAACGGCACAGCTTTAATTTATTTTACGTCGACGGAGAAGCGCAGTCAGGACATACTATCGGACTGTTCCGAAAGCGCTTTCTCAGTCCCTCGCAACAGTCGATAGTTATACCTGAACTTCGGTGCAGCATGCGATTAAAAAGCTAATACTTTATTTACAGTATTCGACCCTAGCCATTCCGTCTCGATGTTTTCAAGTGCTGAGGAAATTGTTTTAGGTGTGTGTTAATTGGTCTGATTGGTTATTAGTAGCCTAGAATCTCCGGGGTTTGAACCAGAGGTGTGTCATTGATCTCAAAAGAGGTTTTGTGGGGCCAGGATTGTTTCCTTAGCTATGCTAATTTTAGGTGTCTCCATGGATTGTTTGACTGTTTTAGAAGTGCCGATTTTGATGGGGTGGAGACTTAGCTCCTGTAGGTGCCATCCTGTCCAACTTCCCTTATACGCTCGCCCTCATTTGTATTCTAAAAGCATGCTCTTGTCCGCTGATCGGTGACTGTTACTTTGTGATTTTTAATGGAGACGTTCTGAGTGTAACTTTAGCCTGCTTCCATTGTGTGTGCCCAATTTCATAAAATTTGTTGTCCGATATCACCACCAACAGGAAGGGGACCGTCTTGCTTGATGATTGTCGAGCGGTGTTCATTCTTCCGTTGTCGGAGCATCGGCATGGTCTCCCTAATGTATCACACTTCGGGACATCCTTTCCCGCAGCGGATTAGGTAGACAACGTTGGCCGAGTTGCAGGAGTATGTGCCGTGTACCTGGTGGATGGCGTTCTGACGTGAGATGATGGTATCCATTACGATGATCCGGCATGTCTTGCAGAGGTTGTTTTGGCAGAGTTGTGGGGTGTTGTGGTCACTGTTCTCCTGAAGGCTGGGTAGGTTGCTGCGGACAGTGATCTGTTTGATTTTGTGGCGTTGTTTGAAGGCAAGAATTGGGGGTGTGGGGATAGCCCTGGCGAGATGTTCGTCGTCATCAATGACATGTTGAAGATTCTAGAGAAAATGTTATATCTTGTCCGCTCCAATTCTTTGATGGGGATGCGTTTGACCAAGTATGCACCCGATTCCGGAGAATATTCTATGGTGAGCCTGAAGGTGGGATGGAACTTGTTGATGCCATCATATAGCTGTTTCACTATTTGTTCACCGTGAGTCCAATGGAAGATCATGTCATCGATGAGTCTAGTGTAGAACTTCGGTTGAAGATCCTGTGTGGTGGGGAAGTCTTGTTCGAGTCTGTGCATGAAGATGTTGGCATACTGAAGTACGAATTTCGTCCCCATGGCTGTTCAGTGTGCCTAGATGAAGAACTGGTTGTTGAAGGTGAAGACGCTGTTGTCAAGGATGAAGTGGATGAATTATAAAATTGCATCGGAAAACTGTCAGTTGTCGGTATTGAGTGCTGAGGCAGTTGTAGTAATGCCATCGTTGTGTGGGATTTTGGTGTTGAGCGCCGACACGCCCATTGTGACGAGGAGTGTCCCTGATCCATCTGCTCCATGTGTGCTGAGTTTCTGTAAGAAGTCCGTAGTGTCGCGACAAAAGCTGGGGGTTCTTTGTTCAATAGATTTCAGGATGGCCTCGACGTGGCCGAGAGGTTATTGCGCAGGATCCCATTCCTCGTTACGATGGGACGGCCGAGTGTGTTTGCCTTGTGTATTTTTGGGAGGCAGTAGAGTTCTGTAATGTGGGGAGTACGTGTGATGAGAGCACCGAGGGTTCTTGAAGATTCGGACCAAAGGTCTTCTAGAGCGTCTTGAGTTGAAGAGTCTGTTCTTTCGTCAGATCTGGGAGCAACTGCCTGTAGTGTTCCTCGTTTCCAGTTGTCAGTGCCCTTACTTGCAGTAATCCGTTCTGTTCGGTCTGATGACCCAGCCCTTGTCTGCTGGTTTGATGGCAATGTTGTGGTTGGTCTTGAGAGGGTGGATGGCATTGCATTCTGCTTGGGTGATATTCGGGGCTATCTTGTGAGTGCGGTTGATGAATCTGGTGTTGACGCACGTCCTGATGGCTTGGTCATACATGTCAAGTCGAGGGCAGCGGCCTTACGGAGGAGTCCAATTGGAATCTTTCTTCTTTGGTTGCTGCACTGAGGATCTCACTGGCGGCTGTTCTAGTTCATTGGCTGCCTCATTGTTTTCGCTGTTGGCCTCTTGCGGTTTGTGAACGAACTTCCGCAGCCTCATTCGCCTGATGAATTCCTCTCTGTCCGCTGCGAGAGTGATGGGGTCCCTTTTGGTGGTGGGACAGAAGCTGAGTCCACGGCTGAGAACTTTGACTTCATCAGGTTGAAGTGTGTATTTTGACAAGTTGACAGTAGTACTCCCTGTGGTGGCACTGCTTTCTAATGTGGTGCCGTTCCGTTCCTGTTGGCGAACACTTCAGCGGTCACGGGCATTCGACCTCTGATCTTCGGGTAAACGTTCTGCCAGACGCCCTTCGCGACATAGGACAGCGTAGCGTCGCTGAACAGAAGCTGATAGCCAGGTTTGACACACGTGACGAGGCCTCAACAGGGATCTAGGGTTCATGTCACACTCTCTGTAACCCCCATGACTTGCCTGAACTTGTAACACCTCACTTACCGTCCTGGCGGGAGGCAATACACAGCTCTTTATCCTATGCTTAATGCTCAGTCCACTCTCATTGTGTGCACCTATAAGAACAGAATAGCAGATTAGCTGTAAAAAGAAAACTCGTATTTTAATCAGCATTCTGCAAACTGTGTGTGTCGTATATGCCCTGTTTCTGATCACAAATCTCCACTGACCTGACGAAGGAACTGCGTTCCGAAAGGTTGTGGTGTTTACTATCAAATAAACGTTTTTGACTTTAACCTGATGTTTTGAGACTTCTCACTGTAGAAAGAACACAACGGCAACCGTTGACGAATGGGTAAAATAATTCGGAGCTGCAGAGATAACAATTTGTTCAGTGTCCGACAACGAAACGTTAGTGGCATTTCTGCAGCTCAGATCATCTATTGCCATTGTTGTGTTACTTGTAGTGATCTATTTTGTTTTGACACAGCGGAAATGTTGATCTGTCATTACATGTTGCTTGCTAGTCGCCTTAGAAGAAAGTATAATTGAATTGTTAAGTCTTGATAGCCAATTTTTAGTCGGCCTACTGTAGAGATAGAATAATACCTGGTAGCCATTGTAAAACAGCGGCAATTCGTCGGCCACTATCGTTACAAGTTAGTAATATTCAGGCAATCATGCATAAAAATTGTTTTCCTGCATTCAATTTGCAGAGCTATCAACGATTATTGCAAGATTCAACGGTGAGTATGTTTGAATTTACAACTATGCACAGGGAACTATGCGTCACTGGTAGATTTAAACAGGAAACAACACCAAATAATTGGTTCAGTTTAAGTAGATTAAAACGTTGTCGAGCAAAACATTTGGTGGAACAAAATAGGGGCGACATTCCGGAAAAATATCATGGAACTTTGGGATATGACATTACGATCGATGCAGTTCTATGCATAAGAGCCAAAAAAAAGTGGTGGTTGTTAGAAATGAATCTTCTCTGTTTCAGATTAGTTTTTAGCTGTTACATATTGTACCCAGCTAAATCAATATATCCTCAGTTGCATCACCCGTGAAAACGTTATTCAGAATGTCAAATGTCGTTGTGATAACCGATCGTCAAAGCTTTGTGTAGACCCGTGCAAAGACCTGGGCATTTGATTTAAAATTTAGCAATTATATTTTCACCGTTACTGCTAGGAAGTGACCATCAACAAAATGTTTCTTGTCAATAAAATGGATTTCATTTCATGGGTGTGTTACAAACAAAGCATTTGGATTTTACGTATATCGATAATATTCTTCAACGGACATTTACTTCTCTGGCCCTGAGATGATTTTAGAGGTGCTGTATACTGAACTGAAGAGCTGAATATTGGAATCCCAATGACATTTTTTTTCTCAACTATAGGTGGCCTGGCTACACTTGACACTTCAAACTGTCCCTGCATCATCCAGAAAGAGAAGGACATAAATATTTGTTAAACAACATCATCTACAACTCCAGCGAAATAGCGCACGATTGATTGTTCGCGCTATCGGTTATTCTTGGCTGTACACACTCCAAGCTAGCTGAGTCGTGATTTGATAAAGGTGTATAACATTATGGTGAGTATAGATAGAGTGAATGGAAGCAGGGTTTTTTTTTCAACTGCGGGTCGGGGGCGAACAAAAAAAAACAGAGGATATGGGTCAAGGGTGAAGGGGGAAAACGTTTAAAGTGAATATGGGGGCTGGGGGGGGGGGAGGGTGCCTTCACACAGAGTGTGGAACGAGCTGTCTGATGAAGTGGTAATCTCGGGCTCACTTTTAAAATTTATGAAAAACGTGGGCCGGTAAATCGATGAGAGGGGTGTGGACGATAATGGTCCACGTGCAGGTTAGGGCACAAAGAACAGATGGTTCGGCGCAGTCAAGGGTGAAGGGGGAAAACGTTTAAAGTGAATATAGGCCGGGGGGAGGGTGCCTTCACATAGAGTGTGGAACGAGCTGTCTGATGAAGTGGCTTGCTTCTTTGTTGTAGTGTTCTATAGTTCTATCTTTCAAAATATGACAACTTCTGGAAAGGACGTATCATGTTCAAATATTAACTATTACTTGGATTACTTTCAATCTACCTTGGCCACTATGCTGAGATAGAAAGCATTTTATTGACCTGCATCCAAATAATTATTTACACCGTACAACCGTCATTGTGATTTAAACATTGTTTCCCCAATTCTTACCTGCCCTCAAAATATGTTTGAATAAAGTGGCAGGATATGGACGGACTTTGCTGGCTGGGGCAACATGCTTCTTTTTCTCCGTGCCTTGGAATCTTGGTGTTGAGCTGAATTGTTGAAACTCTACATTACTGATGCCAGCGACATCCACAGTGCAGTTGGGGCGGAGATTCCAGGTGATTTATCATGTTGCTGTGACAGGAAGATGACGTATTTCAACCACGAATTGGAGGAGACTCTTGACGGCGGTGTTCTCATACATCGTAAGCCATTGTGCATTTAAAAGGTAGTGGACAAGGGATTGGAAGATCCTGCGAAAGGTGCCTTGATTAGTTTCTGCAGAGTTCCTCTTGAACACACGCAGAATGCAACACGAAGAGACTAAAGCAGTTTGATCCAAAATAATTTGTGGAACGAAAATAACTGAACAAAACAGGGTTATATCCGGCGTTCAAGCAGCAACAATGGATATGATTGCGCACGTAGCCGCGGGCCTTGTTCCTTAACAATCCCCAGAATAGCACCCGAATCGTCACGTTCTCTTCGTTAAAGCTTCACTTCTCAATTTTGAACTGTTCTTTGTACCATTTTTGACGATATGTTTTGATGTCAGAATTTACTTTCAAATGTGAGAAATAATGATATTTCAACTTCATAAGCATCCTGCATCGGACGGAGAAAATCGTGATATAACATTTAATATTTCAGTTGAGTCCTGTTCAGTTTCTCGAAATTTCAGAAAGTTAATTCAGTGGTAGACTACAATTTCCCAGAGAAAGTGAAACAATTCAGTTCAAATAGTTTTCATGGCAATTCTCATAACTGCCAAGTATGTATCGGTAAATAGTTGACTACAGAATGAAAAATGCAACAGTTAGTTCGTTCTGTCCATGTGACTTGGATCATTCGGGAGAATTTGAAATTATTCAGTCTGCTTCGGATGTTGTTTTTTTTTCCTATGGAAACTGCAGCAGGCGACGTTGCAGAGGAACCTCGGGGTCCTTGTGCATGAGTCGCAAAAACCCAGCTTGCAGGTGCAGCAGGTGGTCAGGAAGGCGAATGGGATGCTGGCCTTCATAGCGAGGGGGATTGAATATAAAAGTAGGGAGGTCTTGCTGCAGCTGTATGGGGCATTGGTCAGGCAGCAGCTGGAGCACTGTGTGCAGTTCTGGGCGCCGCACCTGCGCAAAGATATTTTGGCCTTGGAGGGAGTGCAGAGGAGGTTTACTCGGCTGATACCGGAGTTGAGGGGGTTCAGCTATGAGGAGAGGCTGAATAAACTGGGCTTGTACTCGTTCGAGTTTAGAAGAATGAGGGGTGATCTCATTGAGACGTATAAGATGATGAATGGGATGGATAGGATAGAGGTGGAAAGACTCTTCCCGCTCAAAAAAGACAGTAGGACTAGGGGGCACAGCCTCAAGATAAAAGGGGGGCAGTTTAGAACGGAGTTGAGGAGGAACTTCTTCACTCAAAGGGTGGTGAATCTCTGGAATTCTCTGCCCGTTGAAGTGGTGGAGGCTGCCTCGCTAAATATTTTTAAGACGCGGGTTGATGGGTTTTTGATAAGAGAGGGAATTAAGGGTTATGGGGAGAGGGCGGGAAAGTGGAACTGAGCAGCGACAGATCAGCCATGATCTTGTTGAATGGCGGGGCAGGCTCGAAGGGCTAGATGGTCTACTCCTGCTCCTATTTCTTATGTTCTTATGTAACTGATTGTACGGCGCCTCCACCAAATACAGAACTTATACATTTAATGGCACCAATAATGTTAGGTGGGGGGGGGGGAATACTACATTTCAACAGTTTATTAACTCCTCAATGAAGGTAAGTTTTTCCTTTGTTCTTTGAACATTTTAAGAATCCAGTCTAGATAAATATGATAAAATAATTTTGGGGAAGTGCCCCTTTACATCCTCTGAACTTCTCTGGTTATATGACTTCATCGCTTATTTTTCTGGATTCCATTCCACATGAGTTCACTGCAACCTTCAGGATGAACATATGATAGAGGACGAGTTACTAGAAGCTTGCTTTGCCTGGAGCTTTCAAATTTGCATGGTTCAGAGAGTAAATGGAGAACGTGCAGGCTGTCGGGCAGAGGTAGATTTTTTTTTCCCCGTTGTCCGTAAGTGGATGGCCAAACATTGGAAGTGAAGAAATGCACATAAATAGTTGAATAAAATCCTGGCCCTTGACAAAGAAAAAAAAACAGAAAAAAAAAAATTGGGAATTTGCGATTTTTGATTTGGTGCATTGATTAATGGAACTTGAAAGTGAAAATAAGGGCATATATAATTAATGGCAAGATCCGGAACGCACCAAAGTTCAAACGGGTATTGGTGTTCATGTAAACCAGTCTCTTAAGGGAGTAGGGCAGGTGGGCACACTGTTTAATAAGGTATATGTTATATTTGCATTCACCAGCCAAAAACACGCTTTTTAAACAATGAGGTTATGCCTGATCTATACAAATCTGTGGTGAAGCTACAACTTATCAATCTCTGCTTCTTTTGAATGCACATGATAAATGGGGTGTAATAGGACTTGAAAATGTGCAGAAGAGTTCTACAGATTGCTACTGCAATTTGACGTTTAACTATGAAGAACTTTTGGAACGACTGTCATTCTTTCCCATGGAACATAATTGATTGGTCCATCACATCATCTGGATGTGTCACATTTTAAGGACACTGCTCGGAAAGACTTGAAAAAAAAATGTTCCAACTTACTGAAGAGATCGTTGGGCGGGGAGATA
This sequence comes from Carcharhinus amblyrhynchos, assembly GCF_965287045.1. NCBI lineage: Eukaryota > Metazoa > Chordata > Chondrichthyes > Carcharhiniformes > Carcharhinidae > Carcharhinus > Carcharhinus amblyrhynchos. The sequence continues at coordinate 65,374,144 of NC_137339.1, read as the reverse complement.
GGGGGTGGTGTATGGAGGGAACATTGTTTTATGGTTAGGGAAGCGCATTTAGAATGGAGCAAATATAAATGCTGATTTTTATCCAGAGGTTGATTATCGTCTGAAGTTCACTACTGCACTAGTGAGCATGCACACGACCGGTTGGACAGAACGTATCCGAGAGCGAGACCACAGCCAGGGTGAGGCTATCCACAATTTTAAGAGAAGTGCAAGATATTGCTAAGTGTTGAGAAGCCTTTTATTCTCTTTAAATTCAGTTGTCTGGCTTCAAGATCATTCAGAGTCTGAACGCGAATGGCATCATCAGTTAGTCAATTGAAGCCTGATCAGCATTTCGAAAGGTCTGAATACTTAACGATTTAGAACGAGTGTGCGAGTGTTATTAATTCACCTCAGAGGCACTTAATATAGGACTATTGGCAAGCACATCATAAGTGGGTGAAACGAGTTAGGGTGCTCATATCCAGGGTGAGATCATTGCCAGAGTGAGGCTATCAGAAGTTCGGATTGAAGTGTGCAATCGGTTGAAATAGATCTTTCTTTTTTTTAAGCCTTATTTTCCAATTTTTTTTAAAAAATCTTAGATTTGATCGAGAACCGCTTCAGTAGTAGAGGGCACAGGAAAAAAGAAATATGTTGTTCATATACAGTAACGTCAGTCAAGTCTTTAGGTCTTTTATCACTTACAGCCTGAAAGGTCATTTCTGCGGATGAGATTGAAAGGAATAGGTTCGGCAACTGGGACGAGGTTGCAGTTGCCATAGTGAATTATGCATATTCTCATATCAAACATCTTTCAGAATTTTAAAAGTATAAAGCATGACAGGAAATCTCAAAGCTGCAGTCTGCATTTTGTGATCCGTAGGGGAAGTCGGTAACTTTTTTTTAATGCCCTGGCCAGCATGTGTGCCGGACGTTTTCCAGCTGCAGCTCCTGTAATTGCGAGTTTTGGAGGTAGACCACCAGTGGGAACACGATGGAACCTTCGCGAGGAGAAGGGAACCGTGCTTCATACGCACAGAAAGTTGGCCATACCGCTGTCTCAGACTCCACCGGCAGAAAGGAAGTGACTGAGCACCAGGGAGAGCAATAGAACTAGACAATTAATAACGTTCCATTGATCGTATTTTCAGGTTAATACCTCCAACTTAATTTAAATATAATTGCGATGCTGCTCTAACTTTCAGAAATGCATTTATATCACTCTCTGTCTCTTCCTGTCTCTGTGTCTCTCTCTCTCCCCCCGTCTCTCCCTCTCTCCGTCTCTGTGTCTCTGCTGTTTTGACCTGGCAGGGCGATTCGTGGCTTTTTCCTTCTGTCCTTCCCTCTCGAGTTGTTCTCAAGGTTCCATAACTGGCATCACAATCCTAAGCATTCTCTGTTTTTAACTGATTCTGAACAGAAACAAGGTTTTTAAGGAGAATGTTTCTTAACTGGAAATGATAGAGGCAGTTTAGCATTTAAGAATGGCATATTGTCACTTTCAATCGTTTCGGTTGGTTAATTTTAAGACTATTAATTTGCTATTTTTAATTTGACCTGTTAATAATAAGTTTGTTTTTGATTAAATATAACTTCGGAGCGTCTGAAAAGAACTGGAATTAGAGTGGTGCAGTTTTCCCACACAGTGATGACATAGTAGAGAAATGCTGGGTTCTATTCGGCCTTCCAAGCTTCTTTTGAGCTGTCTGACCTGTATCTCAATAGACTTATTTATACGCCTATTATGTACTTTCCAGCACTAAACGGATCTGCGCATTTGAACGAAAATGTGATGTTCTCCTTCCTCCAGTCCACTGTAAATAATTTAAAATATGCACCGTCGTTAGAAATTCAATACATTATCAATTACGGTTGATTGAATATGTATGTTGAAAAAAAAACATCTCTGCCTTCTGCAGTCATATTTAATTAAAAATCAGCGACAGTTGAAAGACAATGCGTCCCTCAGAAATGGTTAATTGATTGTGTTTCTCAGTTTCCGGGATGTGGCTTTACACTTCATCACAGTATGTTCTGTACCACGATATGCTTCCCCTTACTTGATGATCCTTGGCAGGAATGTTGCAAACATTTAATGCCACAATAATTAAATATGCTCATGAATTCTTATGTTTGCTTATTGATTCATCTGCATATTTTCCACTGCACTGTTTACAATTATTTGTTCAAGGTACATTTATTTGATTTGCCAAGTTTCATGTTCTGTTTTCGTAAAGGCAGATATATAGGCGTGTGAAACAGTTCAGGTAAAACTGTCAGGTTAATATTGAGGAAAGATGGATTGTGCTTCCAGAAAAAAAAACTTATCAGGCTAGACGTTTATCGACCGGCTTAAAAAGAATTGGAGGTGAACTGATTGAAACAAATAAGACCTGAGGTGTCCTCAAAATGTACTTCGTGGTGCATCTGGAACGGAAGCATCTTGTTAAGGGAGAAACAAGTTAATTCCTGGCTAACTTAAAACAGACATGATGTTAACATTTATTTATTAGAAGCTTGTGAGGATCTGGATTTATATCGCTGACAATGACCTTTCAATAATTTTACTGAAGTGAAAGATTTTTGGGCGCAGAGTGGAGGCAAATTTGAGGTGACTACAAGGTCAATCATGATCGTAGAGAAAGCCGGAGAAATGTTCAACCTCGCTGTCATAAACAATGTGAAAAAGGATAAGTGTTATACTCAGTTTCGTTCCCATACATCTGTGCATCCCAATTTTCTGTTAAATATTAAATTTCCCCAGATATGTACGAATATCTGTGATGATCTTTGACAAAATAATTACTAATGCTGCCCACTGCTTTCTCATTAGTACTGTTGTTGTGCACAAATTTTGTTCTGTAATTTCTCATTCTGAATTCTCAACCTTCCAAGAAGACAACGTCATTCATAAATTTAGCTATGAAGGCAACCTGGGGAAGTTGGTTCTTTATTACTGGAATAAAACTAGGTTGAAGCAGACATGGTAGAAACGCCCAAGGCACTGAATGCTAGGGACATGATAACGTAAGAACTTAAGCACTAGAAGCAGAAGATGCCCATCTGTCCCCTCGAGACTTCTCTGCCATACAGTAAGATCATGGCTGATCCTCTTGTGGGCTCAACTCCACTCATCTGCCCGCTCCCCATAACCCGAAATTCATTTACTGTTCAAAAATGTATCTATCCTTGCCTTAAAAAAAACATTCATTGGTGTAGCCTCAGCTGCTTTACTGGGCAGGGAATTCCACAGATTTGCAACCTTCAAGGAAGAAGTTCCTCCTCAACTCAGTCCGAAATCTGTTCCCTCTTATTTTGTGGCCATGCCCCCTAGTCCTAATTTCAGCCGCCAGAGGAAACAACTTCCCCGTTTCTATGCTCTCGATTCCCTTCATAATCTTATATATTTCTATCAGATCTCCCCTCATACTTCTGAACTCTAATGAGTATAACCCCAGTTCAATGCATCAGTCTCTCATCATAAGCCAATATTCTCAACTCTAGAATCAACCGAGTGAATCTCCTCTGCACCCTGTCCGGTCCCAGTATGTGTATATATATATTTTCACGTAAGACGACCAAAATTGTACACAGTACTGCAGGCCTGGCCTGAACACTACCTTATACGGCTGCAGCACAACCCCCCTGCTTTCATATTCCATCCCTCTAGCAATGAAGGACAGCATTTCATTTGCCTTCTTAATTGCCTGCAAACCAATTCCTTTTGATTCTTGCACATGGAGACCCAGATCCCTTTGTACAACGTCATGCTGCAATTATTTCCTTTTAAATAAAAGTGAATGTTGCTGTCATTGCTACCAAAATGAATGACATCACATTATGCAACACTGTAATCGAACTGCCAGACCCTCACCCACAGACTTAGACAATCTATACCCTATTGCTGACTTTCAGCGTCTTCTGCATACTTTGCTCTGCCACCCAACTTCGTTTTACAAATTATGACACACTATACTTGGCCTCCAACACCAAATCATTCATGCAAATCGTAAACAATTGCAGCCTCAGCACTGATCTCCGAGGCACGCAACTAGTCATGGATCGCCAATTAGAGAAAAAAAACATTTATCCCCACTCTTTTTGTTTGTTTGTTAATCAATTCTCTATCCATGTCAATACATTACTTGTATCTTACGTAGTCGTCTTTGGTGCGGCACCTTGTCAATGCGTCCTGGAAATCCAGATACACTACATCGACAGGTTCCTCATTGTCCACGGCGCATGTAATGTTCTCAAACAAATCCACAAAATTAGTCAAAAATGACTAGCCCTTTATTAAGCCATGCTGCGTCTTACAAATGGGACAATTTATATTCAGATTTCACGCTATTTGTTCCTTGATGTTAGATTCAACAATTTTCACCCCTCAGATGGTAAGCTAACCTGCCTATAGTTATCCGCCTTTTCCCTATTTGTGCATATATATATACGTCACATTTGCTGTTTTCCACCTGTGGGAACCACCCCAGAGTCCAGCGAATGTTGGTAAATTATCAATAGTGCATTTACTACTAACCCTGTCATCTCTTTTCATACCCTGGGATGCATTCCATCAGGGCGAAGAGACCTGTCTCGCTTTAACCCCATTAGCTAGCCCAACACTACCTCGTTCGTGATAATGATAGTTTCTAGGCGCTCAATACCAAAGCTTTTATGTTTCATTTTTTGGCGTGTTATTTGTGTCTTCCACTGTAAAGATCGACATAAAATGCATGTTCAATACTTCAGCCATTATCTCAATTACAATTATTACATGACCCCCCCCCCCCCCCAACCTCGCACCCCAAATCCTACACCACCCCGTGCTCTAAAGGACCAATGTTTACTTTAGCCATTATTTTACGTATTATGCATTTGAAGATTTGTTTTATATATATATTCTGAGCTAGTTTACTCTCATAATGCATCTTACCGTTCTTTATAGCTTGTTTCGTGTTGTCTGTTGACCTTTTAATTTTTCGCAATCCTCGAGTTTCCCACTACTCTCTCCCACTTTGTACCCAATTTCTTTCAGTTTGATATTCACCTTTATTTGCTTACATATTGGTAGCTCGAGTGGGCGAACGCGACCATTTCGGACTCAGGGTCAGGTTCAAGAGCGGTACAGCTTTATTTTAACGTCGATGGAGGTGCAGACAGGACAAACAAGCACAACTGTCCCGAAATCACTCTAAAGACCCGCCACAATGGGCTACAGTTATACCTGAACTTGATTCAGTGTACAATTCAAATATTAATGTTTTGTTTACAGTATTCGACTCTGACCACCCTGTTTCGATGTCTTCAAGTATTGTAACGATGTTTTTAAGTGTGTGTTAATCGTTTCTGTCTGATGGGTTTATTAATGGTCTAGAATCTCCGGGGTTTGAACAATGGTTGTTTGACTATTCTCAGGAAGTTTGTGGGGCCAGGGATGCTTCCTTAGTTATGCTCATCTTTAGGTGTCTCCATAGAGGTTGCTTGATAAGATCGGAGGTGCTGATTTGGTTGGATGGGGGTGTACTTTTTAATTTAGTTCCTGTAGGTGCCATACTGTCCGGTACCCTTTGTGTGCTCGCCCTCATTTGCATTCTGAAAGCATGTCCTTGCCTGCTAGTATGTGTCTGTTCCTTTGTGAGCTTTAGTGGGGAGGCTCTGAGTGCAGTTTTAGTCTGCTTCCATATTGTGTACCCAATTTCATAAAATTTGTTGTCCGATAAAAATATCATGACTGAATATCTTTTTTTTCTGCAATCTTTACTTACCACTGGTATATACTTTTGCTGAACTTTGCGAAAGATCGCTTTGAAAGTCCTCCACTGTTCCTCACTTGTCCCACCATAAAGTTTTAGTTCCCGGTCGACCTTTGCCAACGCATCCTTCATCCCTCTTTTGTTCTTTGTTCAATCACAATACAATGGCATTGTATTTTACGTTTTCACGCTCCGTCTGCATTTTAAATTCAACCATACTGTGATCACTTCTTCCGAGTGAATCCATGGCATTACGATTATTAATTATTCCAACCTCATTGTACAGGACCAAATCAAAATAGTTTGCTCCCTCGTAAGTTCCATTACATATTGCTCAAGGAAGCTGGCGCGGACATATTCTATGAACTCCTCCCCAGGGCTGCCTTGACCAACTTGACATGTAGGCGAACATCCCCCATGATATTTGCTGTACCAACTTCACGTTTATCAAATATGACTTTGTTTACTTCTCACCCCCATGACCTTATCATTCAGTGGCCTATAGCCTACCAGTGTTTTTTTTCTCCTTATTACTTCAAATTTTGACACAAATAGATTCAACCTCCGCCCCCCCACCCCCCGCATTGAACCTATATCAGTAATCACTGCCGCCTTGTTGTCATCCTTAAATATCAGAGCTACACCACCTCCCTTACCTTCCTATCGTTCCTCCAAAAAGTTTGATAACACTGGATATGTAACTCCAAGTCGTGGCCTTCCTGAAACCATGCATATGTAATGACCACCAGATGGTACTTGTTTGCCAAGATTTGTGCTGTCAACACATTAACGTTGTTTCCAATGTTACGAGTATTCCCTATGCTAGTTTTTCTACCCTAGTTTTGAATTCTAACACTTCTATTCATCACATCTCCTGAATTCTCCTTCCCGTTAACTTTTTTGTTCCTGATTGTTGATGTAGTTGGAAACTTCTCTCTACATATTGTCCTTGCTCCCCTCTTCTCGGACTCCTAACATAGGCCCTTAATATCCAGTCAGATTAGTTTAAAACGTTCCCACCGCTCAAGCAAATACACTCTTAGGACATCTGCCACACTCCTGCCCAAGTGTAAACCGTCCAATTTGTACAGATCCAGCATCCCCCAGAACCGGTCCCAATGCCTCAGCAATCTGACACCATTTCCCGACACTGTCTCATCACCACGTATTTATCTGATGTATCCTGTCATTTCTACTCTCACCAGCACGTAGCACCGGTAGCAATCCAGAGATCACTACCTTTGATATCCGTTTCCTTAACCTTCTTTCTAGTTCCCTGCATTCAGATTTTAGGACCACATTTGTTTTTTTTTCCCCCATGTCTTTTGTAACAACGAATGCTATTACCACTGGCCGTACGCCCTCTTCCTTCAGAATGTCCTGTTCATGCTCTGACACATCCCTGACCCTAGCACCTGGGGGGAAACATACCATCCTAGAGTCTCTTTTGCAGCCACAGAAACGCCTGTCTATTTCCCTTACAGTGGATGCCCGTGTAAGTATTGCGCTGACACACTTTTTACCCCTTCCCTCTTTAGCAGAACCAACTGTGATGCTGCAGTTTTTCCTAGAGAGGTCATTCCCCACATCTGTATTCAGAACCGTATATCTGTTTTGCAGGGGAATGGCCGAAGGAGATTCCTGCACTGCCTGACTATTTATCTTGTTATGTCTGATGGCTACACTTTCACGTCCTGCTGACCACCTCTCTATGCGTACTATCCACAATACTATCTGACTCGTGGAAGCTCCACAGTGTCCCTGCTGCCGCTCTAGCTCTGACACTCGAGCTTCCAGGACCGGTAGCAGAAGACACTCCCTGCAGACGTGCTTACCCAGGGGGAACTGTCTCCAGCCTGCCACATTGAGCAAGTGGAGCAAACCACGGCTGAGAGTTTTTTTTTTCTGTCATGTCTTAGAACTTTAAATTAAACTTTTGAAAGACGTTTTGTTTTCAGATTATATCCAATTTCCTCGGAACCTTCTTTCATGTTTCTTGATAGTACCGAATATAAACTTTTCAAACTATAAACCACAGAAGTTACACAGAAACACAATTGTGTTGTAAATCAACAACAACTACAATGGCAAAGGAGACTGGGTTTGGGAGGGGGGCGGTTGGAAGAATAACGATTACTGACCAATCAGCATTCTCCCTTGTAACCTCTGCTCCCTGTTTCTCCTAACGCCCTGTTTTCATCCAACTCTCAAATCACTCGTCTCAGTCAGGCAGCACCCACAATGCAGTCAGAACAGCACTCCAAGGCCTCTGTTTTTATTGCCACAACTTACGAAACCCTGGAATTTGCTTTAACTTGTTATACAAACAACCAGCCAAATTCAGCTGACAGCTGACTCAGCTGATTACTGTTGCAAAAATGCACGAAAGTGCAGCTTTCACCTTCTCAAATAAGAACTAATTTAGCTCACCCTGATAGCGAGCTAAGTAACTACGTATCTAATTATAACTTTTATATATATACAACATAATTATGAAAGTTCAGTCGTCTTGGGACGTCCCTGGTAACGTATAAGGACGTGTTTGATACTATTGTTTTTCTCTTTTAATTCACAGGTGCTCGGTCCGCCTTGTTGCCCAACGCGATGGGGCGTACGAGGGCTGCTCTTGGTTGTTTCGAGAATAGCCTAGTACTTCATGAAGTTAGTGTTCGTTTAAACTGGGCCAGATGCTGGGCAACACGACAGCTCAGTGACTCGCACTGTTTGCTGCGCAGACACATGGATTTGGGCCAGTGTCTGTGGGAGTTTGCGCATTCTCGCTGTGCTTGCGTGGGTTTTCTCCGGGTGCTCCGGTTTCCTCCCACACCCCAATTATGTGCTATTAGGCTGATTGGCGTAATAAAGTGTCCCTAAATTAGTTTTCCCTCAGTGTGGAATGCCATAAGCGTAGGTAAGGGTCATGAGTGGAGGGGGGACTCGTAATGTTAAAATGGCGGCGCGGGCTTGTTATGCCGAAGGGCCTGTTTCCGGGCTGTTTTGTTCTTTGTTCTTTATAACTTACCAGCCGCCTCCAAAAACTCTCCTCTCAGTCAGCCAGCATTCATTGTGCAGTCAGCGCAGCACTCTCATGCCTATGCTTTTATAGGCACGACTCATATCAAGCTCTCGTACAGGTTTTACCGCCTCACACAAACAACAAGCCATGTTCAGTTGAGAGGTGACTCAGATAATTCCTGTTGCACGAAAGGACTAAATTGCAGCTCTTAAATTCCCAAATAAGAACTAATTTTGCTCACACTGAATACCAGTTTAATGGCGACTTGTGGTCTCATAACTTATCTCTCGCAGTTCTCACCCAAGTCCAAAAACACTCCTCTCAGGCAGCAGCTTATTAGCGCCAAATAAAAACAAATCCCGTCGCTGGACAATTCTTGCCCGACTGGACCTAGATTGAAACTGATGGGGATGCCTTCTTAGAAAATTTGTGACAGTTGTTTTTCTTCACGCAGAGTCTGTTTTTGCCGGTGAAATGAATTTACTGGCAGCGTTTTGGGGCAGGTCTGTTCGTAATGTTCTAAACTGTGTTGGATGGCAACGTTATGCCGTTAGGTAAGTACAATTAGAGCGAACAAATGTATTCTCTGCAATAAACACGCCGACACCGCCCCCCCCCCCCAATCTCCCTGCAACACGCTCACCCCCGTATTGTAAAGTTGTTGCCATTTTGTGATTATCATGTTTAATTATCATGTATTTCATTTCTATTATTTTACAGCAGCAATCGGCATTCTCTTCTTTCCTTCTGATCACAAAACAATTAAATATAAGAAATAGAATAAATGTTGAATGCATTCTATGTGCGTTTTGGATATGGAGTCCGTCACATTCTGGATATTATGAAACAATTTCGTGCTTTCTGGTCAACATTTCTTCACCTCAAACCCATCCTAATTTGACACTAACCTTACATTTCTGCCACTGGTGTGCGCCAATATAACAAGAACATTTTCTTCTGTCTTACAGAAACTTGTAGCGACTCAGACAACTACGGTAAATGGTTATTTGGCCCATTGTTTTTTTTTCAATACCATTCTGTTTCTCATGTAAAGGGGTGTCCTTGTTGTGTATGTACGTCAAGACAAGTTTTGTTTTTAGTCATGGTGCAAAAATGCCACACAAGTCATCACCCCATCCTACTTGCTTTTGATGCCCACAGAGCTTTATATTGCCACCTGCGAACTGACCCAATGTTTGCGTCTGATGCACAAATGGTTGCATATTGCCTTTTTCTAACTTATCTAACTTATTAATCGTCTGAAGAAAATCATATTGCGCATTACTGAGTTCCGGAAATCATTCGCAATATGTTGTTCTTTTTTGAGAATAACCAGGCAATGACGGGATGAAGTGCTTCAGATTTTCTGTCAAATTAAAATGTTTAATGTTCATCCTGACAGCTTAGGAGGCCAGTTTATTGTGGCATTGAATGCCTAGTTATGACAAGGAATAACTGTACATGCAATGCAATGTAAAGTAAATTGCATGTGCAGCCATCAATTAAGTATTGACACTTACGTGTTAGCGTATTTTTTTTGATATGTACTTTTCAAAATAACCGATTGTGCACCGTAAATTGTGGTGTATCATTTCTATCACGCTCATTAATTTCATCTGGCATTTGCAAAATATATTTATGCACTGCCCATGAGGATTAACGCTATTAAGTCAATAAAACAAAATACTGTGGATGCTTCCAGCTGAAACAAGAACGGAAACGGTTGGAAAATCTCAGCAAGTCTGGCAGCATCTGTCAGTAGAAAATTGCGCCTACTTTTCGACCTTAGATGGCCATTCATCGCAGCGGTAGAACTGCTATTAATTTGTTAGACAATAATTTGGATTTCACTACTTATTTCGTACTTATTAAAGCAGATTGAAAAAAAAATGTCGCTTTGGAACATGCCGACAGGAATTGTTTCTTCATCAAATAATGCAACAAGAGAATGGTTCTTGTTCATGCGTTACCACCTTATTTCCTGAAGTTACGAGCGGGCGTTGTGTGACTGGAATGATTGGAATAATGTGAGTTGTAGGTTAATCATTGGTCTTAATAGTGCGTAAATGATGCTTCCAAATGAAGGTCCAGATATTCGTAACGTCGAGGGCAGCAGACGTCTGCAAATTTAAAACCACCATTTCTTGGGAGAAATGCTTCATCGGGACTGTTGGGATTTTGTGCCTGGAGTGAAGAGCCAAAGCGTATCACGTGAAGGCGTGCACTCTGATTCTTTAGCAGCGTTGGCCTGGTCTTTACAAATGAATTGTTGAATTTCATGACGTGACTGGATGCTGCTGATTGACATGCGCTGCATCTGTAAAATCATGATTGTGGAAGAAATGCCTAAAATCAGTATCGGGAAATGAGACTAAGCGCTTGAAATAGCATTTCGAAAATAAAGTTGAGCCATTGAGGGAGCTGTTATGCCACACATGCGTATGTTCAGTTGTAAATGTTCAGGCAATGAACACCGTGCCAAGCAGCATACATGTGGGAATGAGGTGTGCTTGTGAAACTGTTAGTTTGGTCCTCTACTGTTGTAGTCGTATCATGAGAGCAAAAGAATGAGAATATTTTAGCTAAGGACTGGACGGCAACATCGCAATGATGAGACAAGATAAAGGCTTCTGCCGATGGAAATTTGCAGACGTATATATTGTTGAGAGCGCCAACATAGAGAGTGAAACGTAATGTTTAGAATTTTTTGTGTCTGCAGATAGGAACTCTGGGAAAAGCTGCTAGCCGAAGAATTGTACGGGGCTAGCCTGCGTTTTCATGGAAGACAGTAAGATAATTTGAGTGATGTATTGACTGGAAATAAAGTGGTCAAGGTAGAATGTGTGTTCTTTTGTTGCACTGATTTCCTGTGAGCATAGATGGCATAAATGCATGGATTTCAAGTTTTAATTAGAGCTTGCAAAACAGGACAAGATCGGTTTACAATGCATGTTTTAATGTTTTGTAGGTGGCCAGTGCAACATTTTTTTTGACAGTGCTATTGACTTGGACATGTTTGATATTTGTGTTCTGCTGTTTACATCTACTATGCCGTTTGAGTCAGAGTAAAATTAGATTCTTCCACACCTCCATTGTGTCATGGAATGTAAGAACATGTTGAAAACAGTAATTTACTTTAATGCTGCGACTTCGATTTGATTGGGAGAAACGTAGGTGAATTCCCTATTCGATTAGTATTGAATTTTCTATCTAAAGTGTCATTAATTGCATGAAGATAAAAAAAAAGCTCACATCGAATTACTCATTATCTGAAAAGAAAACCGTAGAATCAATATCTTGGAAACTACAGACACAAAGTACTTTGAACATATATGTGTTATTCAGTTGAACAAATATCATGCTAATCTTGAGGAATGTTCTAATGGTGGACGTTATAGAGCACTTACAGATACTCCAATATAATGAACTTTGCTAATTTTATAAGAACGTTAATTTTGTTAGGGCTTAAAAAAATCCATGTAGAATAAAATGGGGAATGTGTCCAAATTGCGTTGGGCTGTCCTTATCATACCCACAGGTCGTATTCAGAGGAACGATGATTATAATCAGCTATCAAAATTGAAACAATGATACGGACACCAATAGAAATAAAAAAGCTCTTGATGCAAATTGACGAATTATGTCAGATTTTATTTGTCGTTGATACAATTCATAATGCATGTGCATTCCCAATCAAAATGTTCCAAATATCGAAACAGAATCCCATTATTCCATATTAGACATGCAACATTTTGCCGTGTCCGAACAAGTAATTGTTATGTTGCCTCATGTTATTTTTGAAAACAAGGCCCTTGGCAGGGATTCCTGATGTTGAAATCGGCTTTAACACAACGACACTAGTGCCAGTTGTTATTCAAAGAAGTTTTGGTTTTCACCTATAAGAATTTTAATTACAATATACATTTTCAAAATGAATTGACTTCTGTTCGGTACATTTCCATCGTTTGGACACAACTTCTGTGGCACATAGACCGCATGGCAAAGTCTTCCCATCGTATTTGCCTCCTTTTTTAATGAAAGGAAGTGCTTGATTCAGTTTAAAAGGATGTTGGAAAATAAAATCTTAATTATGTGAGTTGTCTTATCGGAGAATTCTCAGCAGATCATAGAATCCCCACAGTGCACAAAGAGGCCATCTGGCCCATCGAGTCTGCATCACCCACAATCCCGCCCCCCCCCCCCCCCCCCCCCCCCCCCCCGCCAGACCATACCCCTATATCGCTACACATTTACCCACTCATCCCTCTAACCGATGCATCTCAGGACGCTATGGACCAATTTTAGCATGAACTATCAATCGAAAGCGTACATCTTTGGACTGTGGGAGAAAACCGTAGCACCCGAAGGAAACCCAGGCACACACGAGGAGAAAGTGCAAACTCCACAGAGGCAGTAACCTAAGCCGGGAATCGAACTCGGGTCCCTGGAGATGTGAAGCAGCAGTGTTGACCACTGTGCTAGCCTGTCATCCATTGGGCATGTTCCCTCCTAAGTGCAGACGAATCAAGTGTACCATGTTAGAATTGTACAAGATCTCGAGAGGTATCAGCGAAATCGTCTTCTAAAGTATTATGGCTCTTGTTGATGAGTCAGGGTCCAAAACAGACTTCTTAAGTTCTCGGTATAGCACGTTCTGAAATGATCCCAGATTTTTTTTTTCCCCCAGGCGGTTATGAACCCTTGAAATTCAGCTGCAAAACCTGGTGCAAGGATTTTTTTTTATTCAAGGCGGGGTACATAGATTTTTTTTGGCAAAGGTTGCAAGCGTAGGCTGGAAACGCGAACTTGGATACAAAACTTAACATTCATCATGTCAGTGAGTAGATGAGCAGACAGGAAGAGCTATATCGACAGTTTTGCTTTCGTTCCCGACCTTATTATAGCTGTACGCACTTCGCCACAATCTAGCATGTTTTTTGTTGTATGATTTGAATCAGGCTATTTAAAACGTAAACACAAGAAGGCAAACGTTGCCAAGTTGAAAGAGGAGAAAGAATTTCCACTCATTACGGATAGTTGTACCATGCTTTTGAGCACACTCCATATCACCGACAATTTATATGTCTCGGAGTCACTGATTCAGCGGTTCGTGAGACTTAGCATAGTTGAGTCCATACTTCTGTCTCTGCACCGTTTCTCAGAATGATCAAAAATGAAATATAAATTCACCAACTTTCCAACTAAACTTTTTTTTTGTGAGGAAGCCAATTCCTTCGAAGATGCAAACTAATTTTCGAATTAGAAGGTGAATATACAACTGAACATTTCTAACTTTTTTCAAGGAATGCAGTGATATGGTGACAAAAGCATTGTTGTTGTTCTTTTTTTGTCTACTACAAGGAATAATACTTGATTCACTGATGTCTGGAGACTTCAACTGGAAATCATGGAGAGCCGTACAATGTCCGACCTTGAGCTAACATTTACAAACAGCATTCAAACATTGACTACGGCTTTTCATACCCTTATCCTGTAAGGACTCCATCCCATTTTTTCCAATTCATTCGTCCACCCGATTTGTTCTGGTGATTCAATTTTCCAAAATAGCGCTGACAATTTCTTCCTCTTCTTCTTCAAACTGCCTTCCACCTATTATTGTTTACATGACTTTCAATTCCATCAAATTAATCCCCATACCACTTCACTCACAGTTTCGCCTCCCTCCCAAAACAATGATTTTGGCCCTCTCGTCCTTACTTAAACCCTCTACTCACCACATTCAAAGGATCATCCACCACCACTTGGGCCAACTCCAGAATAATGCCATCACTCAACAGTTCTTCCCTCACCCTGCCGCCAAATGCAGCATTCCGTAGGGAACATTTTCTCCTGCTCAATCATAGATCCGTTCCTCCATCATGTCCAGCTCCTCAGCTACTGCCCTGGGCTCATTCCTATGCAGTTGCAGGTGTGCAACACCCGACCATTTAGCTCCTCTCTGCCCACTGTCCGAATTCCTAAACATTCCTTCCAGGAGATGCAGCACTTCACTTCAACTTCCTTCAACTTGGATTTTGCTTTAAATGCTGACAATGTCGGCTACTCGATATCGGAGAAATAAAACACAGACTCAGTGATCAAATTGTTGAATACTTATGACCTTCCACAAGATGGGCCCAGAACTTCCTATCACATCCGACTTCCACAAGCCACTCAGATCCCCTGACCGCTTGCCCATCCTCGTTTTTGTTTTTTTGGATCAACACAAACTGGAGGAACAACAGCTCATCTTTTGGAGACAATAGTGAGTTCAATGCATTCAGGATGTGAACTCTCTCCTCACCTTCACGCGATTTTCAGTGATTCTATTAAAATTACGTTTCGGCTCTCTGATTCATTTCAATCTTTCTCTGTCAGTGATATTTTCCAGTCCTCGAATCCAGCTTTACATTGTCTGCCTTCAATCCGAAAGCCCGTTACCTTCCGCCACCTGTCCTCCCTCCACCCTCCCCACTCACCCATCCCCACCGCCCAAACACACGATTCTGCCATTCACACATTTTGACCAGTGAATGGACACACTAAGCACCTTTTGAGCCACCTGTATCCCCATTGAACTTCCCTTTCTGTCATATCGCTTGCCACCATAATATAAATATTTCCTGATTTACTTTGCTTTCGGTCCTATCGAATTGACATCTAGACTCGAAGCATTGGCTACAATTATTTCGCACCGATGTTGCCAGATCTGCTGGGACTCTCCACTACTGTATGTTTTTGTTTCAGATTCCAGCATCCACAGTATTTTGCTTGCAGCGTTTTCATTTTACGGGTGCTTCCCTGTAACTGTGACAAAATCACTACGTTCCTTTATAATATCATTATGTCCTTATGGACACCGCAATGGCTTCATTTGTTCATGGCAAGAGCAGATCACCGCACACTTAGGGCAACTAGAGTCGGAAGGGAAATCAGATCCAGTCATCACAGCCCACATTGAATGATAATGAATAGACCTGTCATTATTTGAAAGAAACAATTCAATACAATTTGTTCCAAAACTCATATTGGACAATATTTCACTGTATCGTGGCCAACAACGGCAAAGACAAGTCTCCTTGGTCTCTTAAATGTGGATCAGTTACATTTAAATTACATCTGTTTTCACTTTCTCTCCTACAAAATAAATTGCCATATGAGCAACCGAACTGCCAATAGCCCCCACCCCCACCCACATCCCCCGGAGTGCATATAATTTAAGATTGGTGCGGTCAGATCTTCCAACACCATGAATGAAAAGTGCATGTTTCTACTTCAGGCAAATTCCCTGCAATTCCTCTTCCCAGCTTGCAGGTGTCAGGAAAGTGAATGTTCACTGATGTTAAACTAAAGCAGTCATATAATTGTTGTTGTTGTTGAAAAAGATGAGACAATCTAAACACAGCACACTGACCTCTTCCCAACAACACGGTATAAAATGGGAGGTAGAACAAACATCACTATTTTTTAAAGCATACACCCGACAGCGAACAAACAAAAAAAACCATCTGTAATAATTGCCTGTAGTTGCGTGCAATTATTATGATCATATACTACTGAATTCGTGCATGGCTGCATTGTGGAGTATAAAATGAATCTCTATATAAATGTTAAGTATTATTTTTATTATACTCGTCAAAGTGATTAGTTTTTTTTTACGTACACCAATTACTTCCTATCTGGCAATCGTTTCATCCCACACACTAAAGCTATTTATGTCAGGTGGCATATTTATATGACTCTTCAGAACGTACTTCCCTAACTATCCTGCGCCATCAGCAACTTTAGCACACTTGCAAGCAGTAGTCAATTCATCTCAAAATCATCACAATAAAAGGTAACCAGTTGATGTTCCAGCATCGACACTTTGGGTCTCCCGCTCATCAAAATCTCCACATCCGAACCTGGCCAATTTATGCATACTTTCTGGGTTGTGAATTCTCAATAAATGAACATCCATATCCACCTGCTAACCCATAAGCGATGCAGTGTAGTAACCTCCAGTAATGCAAATTAAGCAATGCTTTCTGGTGAACAAAAACAACAGACAGACTCATCTCCGTGATGCACGCTTTTGACATCTTCTGCAAATAATCTATATTCATTCGTCAAAAGCGATTTTTCTTGCGAAAAAATAGCTGATCCGTGCATTCATAACAATTTCCTTAAGGATAAAAAACAACACCTCCTCCACGAATATACACAACGTCGGCGCTCGGCACGGCTGCACCTCAACCTCCCAATATACTCCTTATACAACGATGATTGTGAGGCCAAATTCCCCTCCAACACGATTTTCAGCTTCGCTGATGATTTCAGCACAATGGATACGATCCCAAACAATAATGACAGAGAGTACAGGAATGTGATGGAGACCAGAGAAATGTCCCTCAAAGTAAAGAAAAAAACAAACAAACGAAAGAGATAGTCATCGACTTTAGGAAGTGTAGTGGAGGACATGCACCTCTTTAGATATCAACGGGGACGATAAGAAATGTTCGAATGTTTCACGAGTTTTATGTGCCCAGATCACCAACGAACTATCCTTCACCAAGTCCCTTCCCCCCACCAGCCGACGCCACGTCCCAGCCCCCCCTCCCCCCCGCACCCCCAGCACCCCAATGACGAACTATAATTAAGAAAACCCATCAACGGCTGTACTCTTTGGAAGACTAAGGGAATTTGGAACGCCAGTCACGATTCTCATGCCGATAGATGCACAACAGGCAGCATTAATTCTGGTTACATCACACATGGGCATGCAGTTCTTCTCTCCTCAAGAACGTAAAACAAAAGGTCTGGAATGAAGTCCAGTCCATCACGCAGAACAACTTGCCGTCCATTGACGCCGTCTATACTTACCGCTGCCTCTAAAAGAAGCCAGCATAATGGTGGACTCCATGCAACACGGATATGCTCTCTTCTCCATTCCTCCGTCGGAACAAGGTGCAATAGTCTGAGGTTATGTGCCATCCAAGCTTCTTCCCTGCTTCCATCTGAATTCTAACTGAACGTATCTCGTACCAGGTTGTTTTTTTTTACAGCCTTACCATGAATGCAAAACTGCACTCTGCGTACTCTCTTTGCTTTCTCTTCTACATCGTGTGCAATAAACAATGTTTTTAACTGTCCAATAACACATGCGACCAAAATCAGTCAAATCAAAAAGTCTGAACGAATAAATTTTGAAAAGCACCTTACCTTTAATTTGCACTATTGCGTTCAACATGTTCAAAAGCAGTTGTTTTTTTTTAACGCAGGCCTCTCCCTCCCCAAACACATACACGCTTAATTAACCACTTCAGCCAGCTGCTTTATATATATATTTTTTTTTCCAACGTTAATTTATCTCCATTTTCCCCCGCGATTCAACGGAAAATGGGCTTCATTTTACAAACTTAACAAACAAAGCAGGAATCGCGGCAATTCCCCTGTTAATTGGCATTGCATTGAGTCTGATGAAGACTGAAAGTTATAATACTATCATCCAGAACGTCCACTCTCAAATCTCACGAAAAGTTTTGATTATTGTTGCCAGGTATGTTTGCCTATTCATGCTCATGTAAAGGCACTCTAATGGCTCCTTTAATGGCTTGTGCCGTCGTAATTTATCTCAATTTCAAAACATTTGACTAGTACTGTCTTCCATGCTAACGTCTGATACGGAAAGTAACTTAATTAGTTCGCTACATTTTCAAGGACATTCAAAATTCCCATGCAACGTAACCACCCAAATCGGAGATAGTACACGAACGGTGCTTTAAGTCTGGTTTCGAAGGAGGCGTTAGGTTGGCTGTAAGTGCTGACAGTGGACACACGCTCAGCGATTGTTTAAATTTTGGATTAAGGTTTCTCATTCCGGGCATGTTTTAAACTCGCAACGTAATATGTAATTACATCTTTCTTCCTGGCAGAAAATATCACACTCCACACAGCTGTATTTTCCCTATTTCACAAATAAATTGCTCGTTTTACGTGCTTCCTAAACAATTACATTAAAACAAATGTATTTATGTTCGTACGTTCGCGCCGTCACTGCTATTCATTTCTTTATCAATCCTTATCTTCCACACAACTCTTTTTTTTTCCTCCATGAAATCATACCATGCTTGCTTTTGGATGAGGCGCTCAAATCATTAAAAACCTGCATCGAAACTGTTAATTGTATGTATTCGATGCATTATATCCAGGCGGGTGAGCTCACGGTTCTGTGGAGCACAATTTCACTGTAACGTTGGAAATATTCTGAATTCCATAACAAATCTGGATTTCAGGGAACAGTTTATGTGCTACTCTGAAAACAGGTGAGTAGCTTACGTTCAAAAACGTCGACGGAATTATCTGTGCCAATCGCTGTTGGGGGGAGAAAAAAAGATCAAATGAGAGGGTCTTCTATGAAATGCAATATATGTGCAAGGGGATTGCAAACCACTTGCATTGCAAATCATTTTCTGATCAAAAAGAGTGGCTGCCTGTGGCAGGATGATTTGCATTGAAGGAAACAGAAAAACAAAATGCATGCATTACTCCACCTTAAACATGGTAAGATCGAGTTCACATTGACAATATCATTGTAATGGGATATCCTAAACACAGGCCAATGGACGATAGTGCATGAGTAAAACATTGAAATTTGGAATTCAAATCACGCCTATGAAACTTGTCCATTCCTGAGCAAAATATATCCATCGGGGTCTGTGTCATTCTTACATTGCATTAACGACACACAGAAACTTTTCTGCAGCTGAGATTTAATAATTTGGCGTGGTCATGCAGTTTTAACCTGCGTCCTCCAGAAATGTCATGTTTGGTGGAGGAAGAAATCAACGGCATTAAAATTTCAAACTTAAAAAAAAAGTTGTGTCCGTAAACATATATAAAAACAAATCTACTGGTTCGTCATGGTAAAAATAGGGGAATAATCTATGATTTTAGCTCATGGCGTTCAACAATCCTATTAGGCCGCATTTCCCCATAAACCGGAAGGCAAGCCTTTCGAACTTACGTCCAACAAAGGCTATCAAAGCTAGATAATTTGCAACGTTTAACTTCGGATGTATATTGTAAGCAAGAACATTAAGGGATATTGGCTCAAAGCAGAAATGTCGAGATAACCGACAGATCATCAATGGTTTTGATGAATGTTGGAACCCAATCAATAGGCTGAGCAGCTTGATGGTGTTCCTATGTTTCTGTGTTCTTGACCACCAAAGCCCTTGAAAATAGTTTTGAAAGCCAGCCAATTTAGCATTGCGCCTGGTGGGTAATAAATGCTCGCAGGCTGTTCCACACAGACGTCCCCTGAATATATGGAACAACCATACACATGAAGATATTTAGTGAAATTTTCATTAATATCGCAGCTGTCTTAAACAGAGATAATCCAACATATATAATGAAGAAAAAAAAACGCAGCATTACGTTAGATGAGGATGCCCGGTATGTCCAGGAACGCAAGTAAATTTCTTAAGGGCATCGGGGAAAAAACATGTTTCATATTTGGGGGGGCATTCCAATGTTGAATTAGACAAGTGATGCGGGAATGCAATCGCTCTCAAGGCTTCAGAAATATTTTCCTTCATTGTTCACTTTTCATTTTATTTGTGATTTATTGCTGTTTTTTTTTTATGACACGATGATTCCCATCCACATTATTATCAGATTTTGGGGATCTTAAAGTAATGAGAGCAAAAATCGCGTAGCATATCCGCAAAAGAAAACAGGCAATATGGTTGTTTATTTTTCTTTCTTATTTCTAGAATTACCTTTGTTGAGCAAAGACATCGAAGATCATGGTGCGTAGTGGCTATACAGTACCACTTTTTGCTTTGTAGTGCAGAACATCACGGCCGTAATCAATGTTCAAACTACTAATGTTGCACTAACGAGTATTCCTTGCAGTATGACACACTATTTCAATTTAACATGTCCGCAATTGTCTTCTGTTCAACTCACTTCCCATTTAGGTACAAGCCTGTTGACACATGAGAACGGTAAGTACAATGAATGGTGTTCCTCATCACAATACAGGAAGGGCAAGTGGAGCATATCAGCCAAAAAATATTGCTTCAAGTTTCAAAATATTGTTAAACTTCACACTTGAAGTTTTTCTTATTGATTTGTAGAATGGAAACAATTCAAAACTAATACAGGTAAGGGATATATTTTACACTATGCAACTAGTAGCACCTGTATGTCAGAGACAATCGTTCAGTACTCCAAGTGACAGAAGCAGAAAGCTTGTAACATTGCACAGAAGCACATCGAACACATTGCATAATTATACTTAGCATGATTTTATCCTTATTGTTGGTGTAAAGTAATCGCGGAGAAATGGAATGACACCTTTATTGAACCATTAATCGACAAAGTATCGGCAGGAAGCGCAGACCATAAATGAGCTACGATTTTTGTCAAGATGCTTGACATCCTTTCGTACAGTATTTCTCTGAAAAGTACTGAACGTTGAATTCAATGAAGTTGAGTGAATTTCCCTTCTTAAATTAGAAAAAAAGTCAACAAAGCTGCTAAGCATAGGGGACATTAATTATTTCTGAAGATAATTCAGTGAACCCCAGTACCATATTTAGCTTCAACACTTAAATCTGTATGCATGACCCTTTAAATATGTGAGTATGGCTCACCTTGACTTAATCTCCCCCCATCTCCCTGTCTAGATGTGCCTTTTTTTTCTCTCTAACTCTTTCCTTCATTATCAGTTGTTGAATTTTGGGGATGTTATATTCAAATTTACACGTCGTGTGTAGTTGCTATGCGTTTCCGCCTGATTCAGTTTAATAATAAACAGCAACACTTTCGCTTTTTGATCTCGATGCATGAACTTTCATTCGATACAGTCCTGGTTCGAATGAGTGTTGAAGTATTTTCACTTTCCTGGGTATACTTAAAAATAACATACTTCGAACAAATGTTAGAACATAGACGATTGTGAATCCCCTTACACCATCCCCCACCCGCCACAAAACATACTCGTGCACAAACAACATAATATGCTGCTTTTCAAGAACAAATATGAAGTGCAGGAAACTGCTTGGCTAATCTGTCCTTTTCTATCTTAGCCCAACATTTAACAAAACCCGCGTTTGATTTGTTTGGGCTAACTCAGAAAACGGGGTTTATGTTTATTGGGCGTCTGTAGTTATATTTATTTACCTCCATTCATTGCCACAAATTAAGCAAAAGTCAGGTTTAATCTGCCAGTCAGCTTATTTTTTTTAATTCTAGTGGCCAAATGAGAAATATGCTGTCTGTGCAAAACTGGTCTACTGAGCAGTTTGTTTTTTTTTTCTTCGCCATATTTATTCTCAAACATGCAATATTCATAGTATTTAAATATGTTCAAAAAATGTCCAAAAGTGCAACAAGGTGACACATAGCTGGCACTGCTGTCTCACAGGTCGGAAATCTGGGTTCGATTTCCGGCTTGGGTCACTGTCTGTGTGGACTTTGCACATTCTTCCTGCGCCTGCGTGGCTTTCCTCGATGTGCTCAGGTTTCCTCCCACTTTCTAAAATGTGCTATGGCCATGAGAAAATGCCACTTCGTATCGGGGAATAGATACGATTAATGCATGGAGTTATGGGAATAGGGCCTAGGTGGGATTGCCGTCGATGCAGACTCAGTGAGACGAACGATCACTTTATGCACTGTAGGATTCATATTCGTTTCATATTCTATGATATGATTCCAAGTACTTCAATAAGGAATGTTGGATTGATCAAGATAAACGAAAACATCATTTCTTTTTAAATTAATTTAATGTGAAGCACATTTCCTCCCTCTTTCTGATTGCCTTTCATAATATTCAAGTTGCTTGCATTTCGCTCATCTATTCGTTTTAATTTTCGACTGTTTTATTGAACATTTTGTTAAGCATGCACATACGCAATAATGGCCTGCTTTGCATTGTACACGTTCAAGGCATGGTGCATAAATTTGATACTTCTTGGCTTTCATCAGAAGCAGTGGTTCAGCTGTCCGGTTCATGTTCACTTGTTTCCCCATCATATCAAATCAATAATGCTCTATATATTTGGGTGTTCACACGTCGTTTTAGTGAAAGTTTCCAATGAATCTGCACTCGTCGCACTGTACCACACTGCAAGCGAAGTCAAACCAAACTTCTTAAAGTCAACAGCTCTCTTTAACATTGTTGATTTTTCTCTCAAGTACCTTATAATAACTTACGTTGACGACTGATACTTGAGCAAATGACCACTGTTTGTTGTTACAAATGACTTCTTGGTTACAAAACTCCACTGTCGATCCATCTACCGGACCTATCTGCTCCGATGATGTAAATAGATCCTGCCCAACCTTAATTTGTCAATGATTGGACAAATATCTCAGCAGGGATCAAACTAGTAGCCAATAGGCCTCAAAATATTTGCAAAGTGTTTTATAAGGGTGCTACGTGTTATATATGTATTCTGCACATTTTTTTTGAAGTAACAATTGCTGCTTCAAGTTTCAGCCGTGAGTTCCACCCTATGGTTTACAAATTTCTTTTTTTTTTCATATTTTTTGTTCCAATTCTTCATGTTCCCCTCTTACCTGAAAGCGTGGATGCAAGCAACACAGGGCAAAAAAAGTGAAAGAAATGGCCGGTCAGACAGCCTTGTTTATTTAACTTTAACTTTCACAGAAACAAGTCTTCCACCACAGATATATATTTTAAAATTTAAATCTGGAGCGTTCCTCCTGATTTAATATGCCGTAATACTCAGGCTTCAGAATATGGTAGATATTAATTTATTATGCAGAATCCTTTTTGACTGTGTATTTGCAGGAAGGTTTTTCATGGACGTCAGTATAGAAACATGATTTTAGAAAAATAAGAAATTCCTTGCTTGCTTCTAGACAGGGTTCATCTCACTGTTTAATTCTATGCGTTCTAAAATTGTGCACACAATTTCAAACTCGTCTTTATTTTTAGTAATTTTGGAAAGGCAAGTAAAAAAAAACCTCGCAGCATTTAATTGTATTTGCATAATCACGAGAATGTAAATATATTCAATTGAATTTGACATTTTGCAGAAATGTGGATCATCGCAATGAACGATGGTATTTTACTCGTTTTTTTTTCATCGTTGTTTCAAAGTGAATTAGCATTTTCCTACCACAGACTGTCTTGATTTATATTGGAGAACCAGGATATTGATAATCACTTTTGAGTTTCAAACAAAAATGCAAAATTATGACTTAACAAGCAGCGAGTCTGTTCAAAGATAAGGATAGCTGGTAGTGGTATCTCTGGAGCACACCACAAGCACGGCCTAATAACGACGTAAATGACAAAATCAAGTGCAGTGCTCTCAGGTAACGCAACATCTGCAAGTTAGTTAGAGAGTGACAGCTCAGTTTAGTTTTACTGGTCTGTGACTACGCTTCCAATCTGAAATACGACTGCAACTAATCTTTGTCAGTGTTTCATATTACTGCTTGCGAAATGCTCTTATTTTGCTCGTCTTTGTAACAAGCTGGCCTTCAACTTAACAGACCAATGTAAGGGTAAAGAACATAAGTTTTTAATCCTGGGAGCCTAAAATGTGTAATACTGCCGAATCATTGATTAACTGAGCACAAGGCTGAATCATTGCGATTGTTTTGCTTCCCTGGCGTTGCAGATTAGACAAGCTGAAGAGCAAACATGTAAATTTAATGAGATAAATGGACGATGAATCTTAACTGTTACATTTTCCCTACACGTCCTTCGCTTTTTATTATAATTTGGCATTCCAAATGATGTCACCGGGTGAAGAAAATGTTTTGGTTCATCTCCCCCATAGCACTTAACTGCATAAAACGCAAAGAAAATAATATAAACGCAGATTTGTTACTCACTCTGCCGCGGCATGCAATGAAATCTGTTTCTCTATATCCGCTATAATACGCTGATAATTTTGATAACGTGACTTTAATCCCCATTTGACATTCCCCGAACAAAAGAAAACTAAACACAGTGTGCAAAAAGGGAATTATTGTATCATCGTCAGATGGTGCGCCATCTTTGGAGATGGAGAACACGTTGCAATTCGTTTCGGAAGGAACCAAAATACACTCGATTAACTCTTGTCTGTGTCTTCAACTACAACGTTGAACTCGCCTACATTTCCGAAGCGTCCTGTTCTTATTTCGGATTCCCAGAATATCCTGTCTTTTACACCATAACAACCATGGCGTCCCGGTTTTCAATGTAAAAGAAGTGGGGTTGCATAGTTTCCCATTGTGTCTAGAGCAACGACTCACGGAAGGTGACAATATGAGTTTGGCCTTTGGTGGTAAGATAGGACATCGAATAACTTCATTTTCCGACCAAAGGAAATAGACGATATTGTCATTTTTCATGATGTTCGCACTGAATCCGACGGCACACGGGGAAACAATTCCCGTCTTAATTTTCTATCCACAGATGTACGAGCTTTACAGCAGGCCAGGACGGAAATTGGTGAGAACATCATTGTGTGCTTTGCGATAAATCTTACTTGATGTTAAAATGTATGAACAAATATATGTACTGACAATATATGAAGAGAGAGTGAATAACCTGAAGTACCGCAGCTCTCATGCGCATATGAAGGCACTCCGCAGTATTATAAAACGATATGATGTGCATCAACTCGTCCCAGTCGTTTAGAAAAAAAAATGCTGTTGTTCAGATTCAACAAGTGGAAGTTATTAAAGATCGATTTTCTGAAGTTAGGGGCTACTGTAACGTTATTGCGGCACATTCAACAAACTTCCTCAATTCGTATTTCGGTGCCGAAGTGTTGCAGGTGTGACTTTGACAATTTTCGTCATCAATGTCAACATAGCAGCTGCTTTCATAAAATGCATTTGATGATGCATTTTCTTGAAATTCCAGAAATCTTTAATAGTTTGTTTTGTGCTTTCTTGTGTCAACTCTATGTTGTTCTGCCTGGAAGTCACTGACATATCAGATAATCTAGGTATTTATAAATCTCTATTGTTGCTTTAGGCATCGATCAATTGCAGCACACGTGCAACAGGGATAGAAATATTTCATGAACATGAATCCATAGATCACAGGCAAATCACCCCCTCCATGCAGCTAAGTGTTAAAATAATCAATCTCGTCGATTTCGCCACGAATCATAGGTGAAATAAATGTGTTTAGTAATTGAATGTGAAAAGATTTCTGAGCAGAAACTGGTAGCCAAGTTCCGCACACATGAAACATTCCTCAACAGGGATTTTGGGTTCATGTCACACTACATGTAACCCCCACAACTTGCCTGTACTTGCAAAATCTCACTAACTTTCCTGTCTGGAAACAATACACATCTCTTTATCCTGTGCTTAAAGCTCTCTCTACTCATCTTGCCTGTGCCTTTAAGAATTTATTCGCTGTAAAGATTCACATTCCAATCATTATGCATGTAAATTGAGTTTGTGTCTTTGTGCCCTTTTTATGATCAGAACTCCCAGCCACCTGCCGAAGGGACAGGCTTTTTCAAAAGCTTGCGGCCTTTGCTACAAATAAACATGTTTGGACTTAAATCTGATGTTGTGTGATTTCTTTCTGTTTTACCTCAGTCCAACGCCGGCATCTCCATATCAATAGATTTGTTGTCAGACCACTGGGCCCGTATTAACCTCTCAAGCTGCATCATGCAGATTTGTGCTGTCACCTTAATGGTGATAATGGCTGGTTATGAGTACAACTTGAATTACATTTTTTTTTTAACAATCAACGAAACTGTAATAGACTTGCAAATTTTTAATTGAGTAGGTTGAGCAGTCAATAACCATCGGTTTAAATAGCATTGTTCCATGTGTTGTATGTTTCACAATGCGTGTGTGTGTTTTTTTTTAATATTGGCTCTCTGTGGACTCATCAGCAAATGTTGATCCTTGAACCTGAAATTAAGCATTAGTTCAAAGAGGCATCGACAGGCACATGTAACTGTCAAGATATTGGAACCCGTTTTGAAATAAGCCCAAATGAAGTAAACCACATGACCGTGCATCCCTAATTTGAAAATAAGTTAGGTATAAAACCACATTCAATCTCTATTTAGTGCACGTATTATTTAGTCCTATTAATACAGGAAACTCAAGCCGTTGATATGCTGGAGAGAGAGAAAAATTCATACTGTAGCAAATTGTGGATTGTGCTGAAAGAATAGAATTGAATACAATTTTAGCGGAATAACCTTGCACACAAAATGTGCATTCCGCATAAAAGGGAAGGAGTAGCCTATTGGAGTGACAGAGCTTTAGTCATCACGAATCCACATTTTGACTTTAAAAAGTCAGATTGATTGTCAGTCTTATCAGTACGTTCCTCGCGATCGTTGCAATCTAGAATGGTATCATTCAATTGACGATTGACGATAAATATGAATTCAAAATTCTCTGGCATTCTACCTTACAACGATTCACGAACGCTGAAAAAAAACTGCCTTTGACTTATTAAAAAAAATGACGAGCTTATTTATTAAAGTAATTTCCATGGTTTTGCATATTTCTTCAATTGGAAATACTGTACCTGAATCTATAAATCCATGCACCACCATAACGGGGTAAAGGTCAAGAAGAGAGCCTCGTACGTTCATAAAACCTAGAGAGTATGCAACAAATTTCTGCAAATGCAATAATGGAGTATATTGTGCCATCACAACATTTGGTGTATCTTGAAACGCTGTTACATTTTTAGTGTAAAGCTACCTTTGTTGGTTCAGTGGAGAAATATTTTGCTAATGCCCACGTTAGCATATCGGAAGTGTTAGAAACAACTGTAGTCAATTTCTTTTTAACTCCTAAAAAAATGCCGTTTTTCTGAAGGCCAAAATGACATTGCCCGCTTAACCCGCGACTGAAGCAGTATACCATTGGTCTGTGAGCTATGAACGATTGAAATGCAAAATGTTCCAATCTCTCAGCATTTAAACTGATACTTTGGAAATCAATATGCCGGCATGGACGGCAGTAAAAACCCAGAGGCACTTGCATCTATAATAATTACAACACACAGGGGTGTATGAATAACTGGAATTTCCACTCCAAGAAAACACAATCCTGACTTTGACCACATCGCCAATTATTTCATGTTGCTAGGTAAGAAAAAAAGTACATTTAATTGAACTTATGATGCTACACATTTTTTCAACAACTTTTCTTGTAAATGTGTTCATACTGAGCTCAATATTTGTTGTTCAAAGCGAACATACTACCCAACTGTGTTTGGAAATCAAGGGTGCACGGATCCATGATGTCGACTGGTTGTTTTAACACATCTATCTAATGCGAATGTACTGGAATTTCAATTCATGAAGCGGGTTTATTTGTCACTGTTTGACCGATTGCTTACGTTTGATTCTGAAAGGATGTTTTGCTCATGATTGCACGTGTTTAATGGACTCATTATTGCTGCAAATGATCTCCACTTCCAAATAAATAAATTCGGATGAGGGCATTAACAACAAAAATGTCCCTTAAATACATTCGGTCGAAATTGCGAAACATTCGCCCATCTCCATTCCTACATTCACCTTACATCGATTCAATCAATGTAAATAAATATAATTTGGGACTGGGGAACGGGATCTCGTGACTTTGCCACGACAAAACTGTCTTCAATGCAATCATCCATGTCAGGTCCCTGGCCTGCATCTAAATACGACGGCGTTTTCGCTGTTTCTTCTATTTTAATCGAGCCACCGTCGACAGACCATTTTAAACGTAGGGTTTGGTTGTGGAAACACATTCTGGCCAATAATTTCCAAACCCAGAAATCTGCTAACTGTCGTCCTCGAATTTGTAAGCGCAGACAACGCAAAGCCACCTGGATCATCTTCTGACTCCTCAACAGGAACTATTTATTTACTTATTTTGGCCAGGTTTGACCACTTCAGCTCTACAGATAGATAATGCGTAATTCTAAATTATTCGGGGAAATGACTTCTTGGTCTGTATCCTTACTGATAATTAATCCTACCTGGCAACGATTCTGATTAAATTAAATTGTATTGAACGCCAATGACAGTGTGATAATACACAGCAAATTCCACACTACCGGATAATTCCACGAATATTTTGATTTGTTTTTTTTTGCAAAATTACATACATCAATATTGGCGCGAATACGCATGTATAAAACACGCAATCTCAACACACTGTACGGCGAACCATGGTGACGTGTATTCAACTGACCTGCTGGCTTGCAGACGTGCATATTTTAAATGTCCACTTCGTATTAACAAAAGCACAAACATCGAAGTGCAAGATGCTTATAAAGCCTTCTTCCTAACGGATTCGTCAGATGGCATTCGAAACGTTGAGACAGATCCGTTTGCTAAAATGATGTTTGTTTTCAAAGTGCACAGTGAATTGCAAAATTGTGATTCTCTTCTTCAATTATCTGTCTTGTTTGTCAATCACACTTTTGTTGGTGAATATATCACAAAAGAAGCTAAATTTCTCATAAGCACGAACGGTTGTGTCTTTTGCCAATATGAGTATTGCAATGAGCTTCATGCCAGCAATTATACTCTTTTTTTTATCCTGCCTTTTTTTCAGGCTTGTGTGTCGTGCAATTGATAACCTGCTAATACTTCCCAACACGTTCAGGGTAGAGTTACAAAATATATCAATCAATATTCTCAACTGTTTGGTGTCTCACCATTGGTGCCTTACATCTTTCAAATCACTACCGATTACTCTTTGTTATAAACGTACAAGTTTTCGCTAAATAAATGGCATATATCATCCGAGGCAGAAATTCCTTGTGATAGAAAGTTTCATTTTGCAACTGTTATCTATGAGGATAATTTCCACTGTGTGTCTGTTTATTTGAAAATAATAATGTGCATTCCATTGTCGTGACAATTTTATTATAATTAGCACAGTTGGTAAATAATATCACTCAGAAACAATGGTTGAACACGCTTGCAAATGCCATTCAATTGAATATCACCATTGCCTTCTAATTTCTTCAAAAGAGTCATTGTGCATGAATTTCTTGATGAATATACAATTGTTGATGCGTTCTACTAACCTTTAATTGAATTGACCATGTAATGCTTCCGTTACGAAGTGCACCAACGTTACCTTCCTAAGAATAAAACTTCTCTGTATCATTCCTCCATTAACTGATAAAAAAAACATTTTTTTTTTAAATTTTACGTACTGATGTTACTTGGAACAATTCACTAAGTTATGAAGGCAATTGCAATCGTCATGAACGTGAATAAACTTTGCCTCCATTTATTTTCAGAAAATGAGTTGAAAGCTATTCAGGAGAGTAAGTTATGGACGTTTTGCAGTTTGATCAACAACACTAAATACCAATAATAATTAATTAACCCTCAGACCGGTCAGGTAGTTTAATTTGGTCAGAAACCACCAATAAATGGTGCACCTGGTAGCAAAATGTACACCTGTTATTTGCGTTAGAAAACAAGACTGCAGCAAAATTCATACCCAGCACCAAAATTTCCAAACGCGGGAATGATATTGCTTACAGCACACCTACTATTTCAAAGAAATTTTGTTAAAGTTTCTGATGGCTAGATTTTCATGGACTCTGTAGAAGAAGTGCGCACGACGGGAAGAGCACAGGTAGAAAAAAAAAATGCTGAGATTTAATTACAGGAGCTGTGGGGGTTTGTGGTACACATTTTGTACACTGTAGAACACGCACATTGTTCCTGAATCGATTCTACTGAGGGTTGACATAATTTTATTTCAGCTACATTTTCATTACAGAGTAACTCCTGCTTCAAAACTAACGCAAACATCCGAAGCCAATGATTTCAGCCCCGGTGTCTATTACAGACCGCAGCACTCCAATTGTCCACGTTGGCATGCTGAGGCAATTATTTATACATCCCTACGTGACAGCAATCGACTTCAGTGCAGGAAGGCCAGTAAGTGACTGTCCATTTTCCCCACCTGTTAGGAAATCAAACATATTTGCAATTATGTAATGGAACCAAAATTAACTGTTTCTTTTGTCTGAACTGCATTTTTCCCGTCGAAAATTAAAGACAGAAAAATGGGAACAATCAATTCATATGTTTGCTTACATTGGCTCAAGACAGCTCAAAACTGACGCAAAAAAATACTACGCTGCACTTTATGTTTAAATTCAAGTTGACTGTTTCACTGGTACAGCGTCACAGATTTTTAGACATTAGCTTCGGTAAACTTATGCTACAAAGGTCAAGGATGGAAGCTGCAAACGTGCCTATTAAAATAGGATCCTCTCGACGTTGGAATTGTGAACACAAATAGGCAAGTCAGCCTTCGAGTCAGGGCTGTTAAGAAATAAGATCATTAATAATTTGATTCAAATTTTATCCATACAATGTTTCTGACTCGCAATAAGCGTTCACCTCTTGTCAATCAAGAATTTATGCAGCTCTGCAGAAATAAATGTTACTATTCATTTGTGCGTCCATTTCGTTTTGAGGAGAGGGAAACCTGATGTTCTGATAATGAAAAAAAAAACACCTCCTCATTCCTGCCTTAAATGAGGTACTAGTTATTTTTGAACAGTGAATCCTAGTTAACGAACATATGACAAGGGAAATTATGTTTCCAGAGACTTCCTCACAACAACAGTCAGGAAATTCAAGGTTTCGATCAGAACAAATCTCATACTTCTAAGATGTTGCGAAAGCACACAGAACCTTTGTAATCCTTCAAGTCAGAATCTCCAAAAGTTTTATGGAGCCCACCTGGATTATCAGGATTGCATTTTGAATTTGACTAGGATAAGCATCAATTGTCTCATTTCATTTATGATTCAAATGACCCACGAAGGAGCTTATATCAAACAACGTTCATTTAATATATAGTTAACATGTACAGTGAGAAAATTCGCAAGAAATTCTATCAAATAGAGACAATAAATTATACACCCTTTATAATGTAAAACCCATAACAAAGACGTCTAATGATTTCCAAGCAAAACAAAGCCTCTGTCATAGATAGAAACCTTTCAACGATGCCCACGCAGCAAAGACGACTGTTCGCTGATGCTAGACATTGAGTCATTTGGCTGGATTTCCTTTCTCTGGAATTTCTCCGAGGAGTTTGAAGACAAAGCATAATCAAAGAAACGCCAAAGAGCGCTGCTCTAGGCCTCAAAAGCAGCAGAATTTCATCCATCAGGAAAACAAGATGTTATTTTCTGCAAACTGACAGAATTTCCGCTTTTTAATTTAGAAGAAAACTCAAACCTGCAGCTCGTCAACGAAAACGAAAGCAATTCTGTCCAAAAACACAGGGCCACGTTCCTAAAAGTGCTGGATCTTCGGGTTAACCGAATGTAAATAATTTCATATATATAAAAAAAACCTAATTGAAGCCACTTAAATATCAAGGAAAACACCCATCCTATTGAAGCCCATAACAATAACATCAGTGAAGCTGTGAGGTTTGCAGACATCACGGTGAAATAAACAATATATATCTTAAAGGTCCACTTGCATCGAAACTCTAAAATCTTTCCGCTGAAGGTTACACGGCAATGCCTTGTAACTGTAAACTGGTTATTCTCTGAACTGGTAAAATGTATTTACATCGCTCGTCCAATAAGGCGAACAAATAGCATAGAACACCTAAGATACCGTTGCACACTCGGCCTCTACAAACGAAATACATGCTGTGTGCATTCTCCCCCTCTCATCAAATAAATTATATTGTTTTATGTGCTTGTCACGTCGCGATAACCTGTCTACTTGGAACAGTTTAGCTGGAATGGAAAGTTTCATGCAATTATTCTTTTCAAACCTTTGATACTGAAAACTGAAAGCTAAGCTAAACGCTTTGAAGGAATTCAATTCAGTAGTGCTCCATGCGCTAACACCGGAGTAACTCATTATTTGCTCATCTATTCATTATTTACTTGTCGATGCAATTATGGACTGAGGGTATAACACAATAATGTAGGGCCTCTGGGTAAACGTCCGCTGGTTGCATTAGCCATGTAACCAGCAAAACATATTGGGAGAGGGACTAGTATGCTCATAAATCTTCAACTAGTCGAATACAACCTCACAGATCAGCCACCTAAGACAGAATCTCTGCAGCGGAAGAACAACACATTGGTATGCATTGTTGTTCTCGTTGGCAAAGCATTATTTGCAAAACACATATCTTTTTTTAAAGGTTCTCTATATGCAAACTGTAAACTGACAACAAAGGAAGATTTTTTTCCCCTATATATCTCAGATTGCTTCCTATCTCCCTTCAGCTCTTCGCAACCCCGTCCATTGCACTTTTTGTTATCAGGCTGCCCCTTTCGCCATTGGCTTTGACTGTCAATTCGGGCCACCTCAGCATTACACAGGTCTGCCCGTACAGAAGCTATTGATATTCCCAATATTGATGTTGCATGGTTACTCAAATAAGAGAGCCACGTAGAAATTTGGTCAGGAATGAGCATCTTTTGCCCGATTAGCATACTAACTCGGCGTTATTTCAACGTAAGTGCGCTAACTCCTTAAAGTTTCGCATCAGATATTATACAGTTAAAACAAATACTTAACAGAAACTTTAGTCAATTCTTGTTCATTCTGTTTGCTCGATTGTGACCATTTGGCCTGAAAATTATTATGTCTGCTGTGTGCGTTCACCCTACTTTTAAACATTCAAATTCCATCTTTCCTATTCTCCCTGTTAAAGATCGTTAATTTTGGCTCATGGCTTAGCACAGTGCAATCACGCCTCACGCGTTGTCTGCCTGGTTATGTTCCGCCAATATAATATTGGCAATTATCTTGTTCAGGTTCAGAAAGTAGCGAGGCAGCGCATCTGCACTGTCTGAACATCTGTGTCATCCAATCCTGCCGGCCCCTGGTCAAATAGCCAGAAAATTCCACTCGACTTTCAATATGATTTCACATTGCCCGCAACTCGCCCACGAAAGCTCCAGCGGCGGGCGGGAAAGGTGAATTCTTATATGACCCACGAATTTCAGCAGGATTTTGTTTTTTCTTTCAATCTAATTCCACATCTTCGTTCATTGCGCATCGTTATAAATCGTAACATGTGGTATGTTAACTACATTGTCATTTTCATTTTGAACATGAGCTTGGTATGAGAGATAATGCGAAACCATGTGCAAAAAAATGTATGTTTGAACCACTGCTTCAAAGATTTTGCTGCCATTTGATTAATATTGCCTGCAAAGACATGTGCTTTGTTGCTGAAATTTTTAATATGCTCTACGTACTACTGGAGAATAATATAGAATTCCTGCTAGAAATTTCAGGATGAAGGGCATTGCGTCGCAGTTTTTATTCAAGTGATCTGTCATATGGCTTTCTATGCTTCTGCGATCGCCTTTTGTATCGTTCCACCATTCCCAAATTCCCTAGCCTTGATACTATTGAAAAGATGAAACATATCGCGTAATGTCTTACTGTCAGAAGCTGACTATGTCCAAAGTGTTGGGTCTTACTGGGAGAAGCTGAAAATTCTGAAATGGAAGGCCTGCTAAAATACTTTTGCACAGGTTTTCAAAATTATTGTCCATTTCTAAATAAACATAACATCGAATCTGCATATAGTCTGAGCTATCTTGTGGAATTTATGGCCAACCGTTGATAATTCAGTAGAGGTAAATACTGAATCCCGACTTTGAATGCAGATTTGACCACTTCAAATTCTTCAACTGACAAACAATGACGGTATTTCATCATTTTGTTATCTGGGGAAATAAGAGCGGAATCTCAATGAATGTACTGGGAGCCGGAGTTCCGATACCACCATGACAAATTTTGGGATTTGAATTCAATGAATGTATATCTGTGATGGTGAGGAAATTATTCATTTAGAAAAAAACAAAACTATATATTTCCGTTAGAAAAAGCCGCGATCTCCTGGAAAATGAAAGATGCGCAATCCATTCTGAGCGCTCAACGACGCCTAACTCCCACGAATGAACCGAAAAATAAACATTCCACTCTTTAAAAAAGCAAAATCATATCCCTCCTGTTTCTGTCAGACGTCTTTTTCCAGGGTTATTAATTCTACTCGTTGCGACCATAGGGATAAAGGGCTCAGTGATTTTCCTTTGCTAGCTGTGTTTCGTTCTACCCGACTGGCTACGCCACTTTGTGCTCAACGGTGCTACAGAAAATTGGAGACGGCAGCTTTTCGCTGATGCTGCCATTCATTGTTGAAACCATTTGTAAATAAAGACAGATGACAACTATTAATGCCGTTATTTGCATTCCCCTTTATAACGCAGCCATTATGTTGCTGTCAATTGTCCGGCTGTCTTTTTTTTGCTGAAGTGTTATTGACTATTGTATGGTCAATGCCACGATGATCTCCTCGGGTATCTCACCGAAATTGATGACGTCAATTTATCTTTACCAGGCGGAATTCTTATACTGGCTGTTTCCGAACACCAGCTGCTCTTGACAATTTGCTCGCATGGCGTGTTTTGTGCAGCTTCAACCAGACACTGCTCTGCCAAGACGGTTTCAGTCGTGCGTTAGCCCACCGGAAAGTCATTGGCTGGGAATCTAATTGCCAGCAGTAACCTTTGTAAGGCTTAAACTTATCTAGCATCTCTCCACTCTCAATTATACCGTAGGATCCTTTCGCCCTCTCGTGCTATGTTTAGCAGCCTCTTGCATACATTCACAAATTGGTACCAACTACTTCAGGTCGAAATGTTCTTTTTTCAGACTCACCACCCTGTGGCCGGAGAAATATCTCTTCAACAACGTGCTTGATAGTCTACCCCGAATCCTCAGACTGTGATCTCTGGTTCAGAACTCCTCCAACATCGGGAACATTCATCTTGCATCTACGCTGTCTAGTCCAGCTAGAATCGTATCTCCTTGAGACCCACTCTCATTCACCTGAACTCCAGCGAAAACAATCCTGAACTAGTCAATCGCTCCTCATACTTCTGTCCCGCCATCCCCGGAATCAGCCTGGTAAAACTTTGCTGCACTCTCGAGAGAGAAAGGAGATCCTTCCCCGGAAAAAGACTAAAATTGCACGCAAATTATCGCTGTTGCCTCGCCCAAGGCCCTGCATAATTGCAGCAAAACATTCCAGCTCCTGTTTTTTTTTTATTTAAACCTCGCGCAATGAAGGCCAGCACATAATTTGCTTTCTTTATCCCCTGCTACACCTGCATGCTTACCTTGGTGTCCTGCTGCACTCCCCCTCTACAAATCTACAACAATCCAGGTCGTAAACGGCCTTCTTGTTTTGGTTCCAAAATTAATGACCTCACATTTATCTAAATGACAATGCATCCGAAAATGATTTGCGCACTCACCAAAATGCCCAGATCATGCTGACAGATCTTTTCAGTCTCGGCATAGATCACCACACAACCCAAGTAAAGATGCAATCTTCTCTAAGCTCATGTGGCCAAAGGCAAATACATCTTTTGTTTTGATGGAATGGATTCCAGGGCACTGCAGTAGATGGAGTTGAAATAGCTAATTCACACATCGTAATTTACCAAAAATCCCTGGACTCAGTGACAGTTCCAGTAGATGAAAAAAACAGCAAAGGTCACGCCAAAGTTGAAAAAAAATGACAAAAGCAGAAAAAAAAAGCAGGGTCAGCTTCAATCCCGTTAGTGGGAATATGCTTGAACATATCATCAATTAAAAAATATCAAGACATCTGTGTATAAATTGCATCGTTGGGCAGACACAACATGGGGTCATGAATGGCAGTTCATGTTTACATTATTTAGTAGAATAATTTGAAGGAATTAGTCGCGCAATCGAGCACGAGAAAGCAATGACTGCATCTGGATTTCCAGAGTACATTCGACAAGGTCCCGCTGAAAAGGCTTCTGCATGGGAAAGATGTGCATCTGTTACAGATAATAAATAAATTAGTGGGAATAGGCGATTGTTTTGCTGGTTGGCGATCAGTGACTAGGGTGTGCCTCAGGGATTAGTGTTTGTAATGTAATTGTTTACAATTTACAAAGATGATTGGAATTGGGGACCAACCATCGTGTATCAAAGTTTACGGGTGACACGAAGATGAGTGCGAGAGGAAAGTGTGCAGAGGACAATGAACGCATGTAAACGGATACAATTAGTTGAAGTGAGCGGGCAAAATTCTGTGAGATGGAGGACGATATTAAGAAGTGTAATGCCATCCATTTTGGTAGGAATAACAGCAACATGCAACATTATTGAACATTAAAAAAATTGCAGCACGGATGTCTTAGAGGGACCCGCGGATCCTTGTGCATGAATCACAAATAAGTCGGTTTGTGTGCAGCAAGTAATGAAGAACGCAAATGGAATCCTGTCGTTCTGTTGCTACAGGGATGGAGTTAAAAAGAAACCAGGAGGTATAAGGTTCTGATGAGACCACAACTGGAGTACTAAGCACAGATGTGTCTTCTTACTTAAGAACAGATGTACTGGCCCGGTAGAGGGTCCAGATGAAATTTACTTGGTTAATTCAAATGGATAGAGTGTTGGCTTCTGAGGAGTGACTAAGTCAATGCATTCATTCTAATTTATAATAATGGAGGGGTGTTGTAAGCAGCATAAAAAATGATGACGCGTATAAATAAGATTGAATCCACACATGGAGTTTCTACCCGCAAATGAAACCAAAACTAGCGGGCACAGCCTCAAAATAAGAGGGAACAGACAGGCAAAGGATTGAATTGAAGAGAAACTACTTCAACGAGACGTTTGTGATTCTGTGGAACGCTGTGCCCAGTGAAGTAGTTTAGGCTAACTCGTTGAACGCGTTTATGGCAAAAATAGGAAGATTGTTTAAAAGTAAAGGATTTTAGCGTAATAATTAGAGGAGATGGGTCGGGGTAAGTGTGGTCGATGCACAAAAAGATCAGACGATCTCCTATTGAATGTTGGAGCAGACAAGAGGGACCTACTCCTGACATTGGAGTGTATTGAATTTTAGAGGCAAAGAGTCATAGAGGTTTACAGCATCGAAACAAAACTTTTGGCCCCACTTATCCATGTCGTCCGTTGATTTGATAACGCCTAATATAATCCCAATTGCCACATACTTGTGTTGGTCATTGTGAACATCCATTAAAAAACACCACAGTTCATCAGTTGTCTTGCCATAGAGAGTATGCTCCCAGTCCACCTTCGGCTACACAATTAAATGCAAGCATTCATATTCTCAGTGCAGTGCTACCAAACACGAATTAATTACTTTAAACACTGTGCTGCTTTTTGCAGCTGAAAATTTATGAAGAATTGGAAAAAAGCCAGATGGAAGTATAGAATTAAATCATAGAATCCTACAGAGTAGAAGGAAGCCATTTGGCCCATCGAGTCTGTACTGACAACAATCCCACCCAAGCCCGATCCGCATTTCCCCATGTATTTACTCTAAGTAGTTCCTCTCACACTAAGTGCAATTAGGCATGGCCAATCATCTTAAGCTGCACAAATTTAAACTGTAGGAGGAACCAGAGCGCGTGGAATAAACCCGAGCGCGTGGAGATACGGGGAATGTGCAAACTTCACACAGATACTGACCCAGGCTGGGAATCGAACCCGGGTACCTGGTGCTGTGAGGCAGAAGTGCTCGCAACTGTGCCGCCCCTCTGAATGGAGCTTACATGCATGAGGATAATAAGATGTTTCTAAACTCTGTTGTAAAATAAAACACTGCAAATAATCATAATGAAAAATGACTCCAACTCAACATTTAACTCAAAGGACATCAGTGCCATTGCCATTACTGGATTTGACACTATCATCATCCTGGGTCGGGGGTGGGGGGGGGGGAGTGGGGGGGGGGGGGTTCCATTGACTAGAATCTCAACTAGTCTAGCCATATGAACATTGACTACAAGGGCAGGCCGGCGACTATGAACACTGTGGCGATTAACTCACCTCCTGACTCCTCAAACCCTGTCCACAATGTACAAGACGTAAGTGAGGAGTGTGATGGAATACTGCCCACTTACCTGGATGGATCCAGCTCCAACAACACTCAAGTACCTTGACACCATCTAGGATAAAGTAACTCGCTTGATTCGTACAACATTCGCAAACAATCACGCTCGCCACCGTAGTGTCAGCCATGTGTACGACCTACTCGATGCACTGCAACAGCTTACCAAGGTCCATTCCTCAACATTTTGCAAAGCATGACCACTACTATCTGGGGTAGGAATGCATGGGAACATCACCATACAAACCACTCACCATCCTTATTTGAAAATACATTAACCGTGTTTTTTTTTTCACTTGCACTGGGTCATTTGTTCACTGTCAGTGGTTATGCTCCCGAGCAAAACTGTGGGTGATTCTGCATCGCAGTGTCTGCAAAGATTCAAGAAGGCAGTTCACCACCAACTTCAGAAGTGGCAATTAGCGAAGGACAATAAATGTGGCCCAGCAGTGATGTCCACATCCCATAGCTGTTTTTTTATGATTCAATACCAAAATCAGGTACTGATGGAAGATTATCCCCTAGTTATGAAGTGCAATTGACATGTATATTGTGTCTTAAACAGAATAAAACCAGGCAGTATGGAAGATATTGGGGCAGCTTGGCCAACAGTCAGCTTTATGGAGTATTTTAGAGGAATGAAAATCAGAGAGGGTGTCGCAAGGGTATGTCAGAACCTCAGCCCCAAGCATCAGAAATGTCGATAGTGGAGCGACGGAAATCGATACAAACACAGAAAATGCTGCAAAAGCTGACGGCATCTGCAATAATTCACTTTTATATTCTGAATGAATCAACAATGTGCAAGAGACCAGGATTGGAGGACTGCAGAGATGTTGAAGGGTTGGATGAGCTTTTTTTTTTAGTTGGTTTCATTTGATGTGATTAGATTTGATTTGATTTATTATTGTCACGTGCTTCGGAATTTAGTGAGAATTCTTGTTTCTCGCATGGTACATAGACAAAACCAAATATTAATACAGCTAATAGCAGAGAAGGGAAGGAAATGATGCTGAATATCGCACCACAGCTGCTAAAAGGGCGAAGAGAAAGATCAGCTCAATACATGGTAGAAACATTCAGAAGTCTGGTGGGAAAACAGCATAACTGGGAATTTTAAAAGAGTTAGAGTACAGTTTTAAAAGATTAGAACGTGAGTAAAAGAATGAATTTGAGGGTATGTTCGGGTCCGCTGTCAAGGAGACGCCACGCTGTGGCGCCATCATCAGATATTGGGTAGTTACAGCGATAGGGAGGAGAGACATCATTGAGGATTTTTGGAAACAAATATGAGAATTTGATATTTGATATATAAAGAAAGATGTAAAACAATGTAAGTAGATAATAGATTGGACACAATCGTTTGGAAAAAAAATGATACGAATCAGAATATTAGTGGAGAAGCAAATTCTTACATGTCTGGAGACAGAAATGCAGCAATGCTGGTAAAAATTTAAAATTTGAGAAGTGAAACTACTGATATGGATGTGTCAGCATCTGATTCCACAAGGGAATATTGCCAGAAGGAAATAAACATTCGAATTTGATTTGATTTGATTTATTATTGTGATATGTTTTAACACGCAGGGAAAATATTGTTTTATTTGTGCTATACAAGCAACACGTACCGTTCATAGAAAAGGAAACGAGAGCGTGCAGTATGTACTGTTTCAGTCATAGCTAGGATAGAAAGAAAGTTCAAATTAATGGCAAGGTAAGTTCGTTCAAAAGTGTAAGAGCAGCAGGGAAGAAGCTCCCTGCTCAGACATCAGGCTCTTGTATTTTTTTTTCCGAAAGTTGAAGGTAGAAGAGAGAATGTCCGGCGTGCCTGGGGGTTGTCATTTATGCTGGCTGCTTTGCCGAGGCAGCGGTAAGTGTAGACAGATTCGTTGGATGGGAGATTGGTTGGCGTGATGAATTGGGCTACGTTCACAATATTTTGTATTTCTTTACGGTGTTGGATAGAACAGAAGTCACACCAAGCTGTGATACAACCAAAAACTATGCTTTCCATGGTGAATCTTTGAAAGTTGTTGGGAGTTGCAGCTGACATGCCAAATGTCCTTAGTGGTCCAATAAATTAGAGGCGTTAGTGGGCTTTCATTAATGTAGTGTCGGTATGGCGGGACCGGGGCAGGTCATTCATGATCTGGATATCTAGAAAGTTGAAACTCTCGACACCTTACACTTTTTCCCCATTGATGTGGACAGGAACATGTTCGCCTTTACGCTTTTCGAAGTTGATGATATCCTCCTTCGTTTTGTTGGCATTGAGGGATAAGTTATTCCTGCCGCATCAGTTCACTGATTTTAACCTCATTTCTGTGTTTTGTTGCGTCATTGTTTGAGACCGACCAACTGCAGAGTTTTGGTTTGCAAACGTAAAAATCGAATTGGAGGGGAATTTGGCCGCACAGTCATTGGTGTATACGGAATACAGTACGGGGTTGAGAACGCAGACCTGTGGGGGACCGGTTTTCAGGATGCTCGTGGAGGAGGTATTGTTGCCTATCCTTACTAATTGTGATCTGTGAGTTAGGAAGTTCAGGATCCAGTCACAGAGTGAGGTGCAAAGGCGTTGCCCACGGAGTTTTGAAATGCGTTTTGTGGGAATAACACTGTAGAAGGCTGAGCTTCCGTCAATAAATAGGAGTCTGACATAGGTGTCCTCGTTGTCTACGTTTTTTTCCAGGTTTGACTGCAGGGCCAGGGAAATTGAGTCTGCCATGGACCTATTGCGGCAGTAGACAAAGTTTAGTGGGTCCAGGTAGAAGTACGGAGCATCAAAGAAGGAAACTGACAAAAATGTAGTATCAGAATTAATGCAGTTCCATATTTAGCTTCACGTTAGCGCTTACTATCTTCAACTTGGCTGAACCTTAACTTATATCCCTGACGTGATATGTTTATAGCTTGGTTTTGTTATTCATTGGTTGGATTGAGTCATAGAGCAAATTAATAGTTGCTCCAAAAGAAACATAGTCTCTGAGTTCAATTGAAGCATGCATTAGGGAAGCAAGGGATTTTTTTTTCAGAACAGTCTGTTCATAGACATCTGTGCAATTGAATGTCATTGTGAATTCAGCGTGGGGCCAAGTCAGGAGTTGTGAAATGTGATGAAAAATGATCACGGTATGGGTCATGCACTACGCGATAATTCATTGGCAGGACACACTGGTGTAATTTCTTTTTTTCAGAACGTACCTGCATTCAATCAACGGAATTGATGGCTGGTTTACAATTAGAATATATATAATCAGTTATGCAAACATCATTAATTGAAGGAATAGCATTGTGTACCGATGTACAAGAATGGTCAAGTGAGAAATTTAATTGGATACCATTAAATGGCAACTGGAAATAACAAAAAAAAACTGAAAGAGAAGAATTTTTAAGCTGCGTTCATTTTTTTTTAAGATGTGAAGAAAGTTAGTAGTTAATTTTGTTACATGTTATTTGAATTCAAACCCCCTGTTATTCTTCACAAGGGCAATGCTGACCATTACTTGTGGAATTTCATGGATGCTTTTGCTGCTAATTTCGTTGTTGTGCCATGGGCCATCGGGGGAAAAAAATACACTACAGAGATCCTACATCCACAATGTTGTGCCGAATTTGACGCCAAACTTAAGTAATCCCTCTTGCCTGTCCTTGGCCATTATTCCCCTATTAGATGTGTGTGTTTATCTGAAAGACACTTAAACTTCCATAAATATTACC
This sequence comes from Carcharhinus amblyrhynchos, assembly GCF_965287045.1. Classification (NCBI taxonomy): domain Eukaryota; kingdom Metazoa; phylum Chordata; class Chondrichthyes; order Carcharhiniformes; family Carcharhinidae; genus Carcharhinus; species Carcharhinus amblyrhynchos. Next base: position 65,331,739 of record NC_137339.1, on the reverse strand, counting down.
ATGCTTATCCGCTGAAATCTGATTCTTACTTCTGTTAACTCAGACTTGAATGTGGCGCAGAAGTCTGCAAAGGAAATTGCTAGAGACAAATCCAACCAGCCTGCAGACAGATATAAATTTCAATCAATAACTTAGCATCAGTTATGTTCATATTAAGGGGTCACTGTGTATCACTGCACCCTTTTGAAGTTAGTGATTTGTAGTCCATTCAAAATCGAGTTTTCTGCAGGGATATAAGATTCCAAGCCGAAAAAAACGTGAGCAATGGTTCCTTCCTCGACATACACATGTAAGTACGTTGACCAAAATTCCAGGAACACCGCTCGAAATAGAACTTTTCTTTTGCCATTGGCGTGCAACAAAAAAATTACATTTCAAAAATCTTTTCAACAATATGATGGTCCCTCCTCCAAATCTGAAACCTTAAGTTCAGGTTTGTTGAATGTTGGATACTTCTCTTTTTGTCACATGTATGATAGCACTAAGTATTGCTTCATTTAACAAAACACGAACATTTTGCAGTATCGAGGGCGACACGGGTTGTCAATTGTTCAACTGTGGCATCACTGCTGAACGTAGCTTACTTTCAGATTTCAAAATATTTGTGAAGTGTTTTTGCGCCACTAATTATTAGCAAACAGTGACAGCATGGAAACATGAATTGGAACTCTGCAATAATTAAAATGCCACCGGAAAATTCGAACGAATAGTGTGACAACAAGAAACATTATCTGACGACCAAATTACTGAAGGTTAAAATAGACATTTTCACGAAATTTAAATTACTCATTATGTACAGATAAATTGCACTAACATTGATTTAAGAATGATAACAAGTATTTCAAAATTATGTAAAACACAATCTTTGGAATGTTCTGCGAAAAAGGCGGCATACTCATTGTCGGTGGAAGTACATACGATTTCTTGTCTTCCCATTTCAAATATCTAACTGAGCATGAAAAGACAGCTGAGACGGGAATCGATTACTTGAATTCAGATTTTGGGCTTGCTCTGTCCTCTTGGGTTACAGAAACAGAATAGACGGAATTACTTCAACTAGTCAAGGCCAATAATATTAACAAAAAATAAAGCTATTCAGTAAGGACACACCAAAAAAAAAATACCTGTCTGCACGCTTGTTATCAACAAAGTTTACTTCCGACAAATCCCTCCAATGTGGAGTCGATGGACGCATTTCTGCCGGCGAAAAACATTGATGCGTTGCCACCATCCTGTTTTCAAAATGCATTCCCAATCGAAAATTCAGAAAGAGAAAATTTCATGGAGCTGCTTCTCCGATCGGACGACGTTGTACACAAATACTTCTTGTCATTTAGCTTCAGAATACCAGGGGCAAATGTCAAAGGGAATCATTCTGTATTTGGAGTCGCAGATTGCACCACATTCGGTGAGAAAGAAGTGTAAGGTGGGCAGAGATGATAATGTGCATCAACAGCGGCTTGCAGTCTTTCACAAATAGGCCTACACATGAAGACATTTTCAAATTGGGTGAAATTACTTCCAAGGCTACTGCAGGAGGTAGGGAGTAGGTTTTAAAGTTTCTGAACTTGTTTTTTCGTTTCTCTCTAACCACCGAGGAGATGCAAAACGATTGGACTACCGTGCATGTAGTTCTGATCCAGGAGTATTGTAACTTTAAGCCATGAAGCTACTGACCAGAGAGGTCCACTTCACTGCTAGGAAACTTTTGGAGGGAACTCGGAAGGATTAATTCTATTTATATTTCGAGGGACGTTTCACATTATTTGATATTCATTCCTGGGACATGGACGTTACTGGCTGGCCACCATTTGTTGTCCACCTGAATTGCCCGATGGTAGTTGCTCGTCAATCACATTTCGATGACTCGGGATTTAAGTGTAGCCCATACCAGGTTATAAAGGAATATTTCGTTATCTAATGGACATTTGGCAGCACATGGCGGTCTCCGCAAATCAACAATCGTTTCATGTTCAACATTAAATTTTTAACTCTTTTTTTTAATGTAATTTATTTCCATTCGCATGACCTTCCAGGGCAGAATTTGTACCCGGGTCCCTAGAACATTAGCTGATTTTCTGCATTAATACCTAGCGATAATGCCACGAGGCCAACAGTTCCCCAATATCAGTGAATATCTGCATGACTTTGCCAGAGTGAGGTCATCAATCCAATGTGTTTAAATTATGGAGAATTAACAATTTGTTTTGATTAAGTTGGTGAAGCTATCGAATTTGATATGGATTTCAACAAAATCTTTATCACACTTCCATATTGGAGACAAAAAAAAACACAAAGGATAGAGGGACATTTCAGGAGCCGGATTTAGAATTAGATTAGTTTTAGGAGAGCGAGTGTCATGGGAATCTTTATAGAGTAGCATACCTCAGTGTTCGTACTGGGTCTACCATCATTCGTCGTTAAAATCAACGACATACATGACTATGCCGGGGCAAGATGAGTGAAGTTGATGATTGCAGAGATCAAACACGTTGTTAAGGATGAATAAGAGTATCGTGGGCAAGAGGAAGATGTAGATCGGTTCGTCAAAAGCGAAGATATTTGGCAGATGGGATTTAAAAATGAAAAGTGTTCCGTTTTAAAATTTGGAAGGAGTAATTTGGCAGTGAATCATTTAGTGAACGGCGGCACGTTAGCAAATGTGAGAACAAATGAACGTGGTGTGTTTATATTAAGGTCGCTAAATTTGCACTAGTGTTTTATTGGGTGGTATTTAAATAACATGTTTCATTTGCCTTTACCAACCAACCACTGAATTACAAATGAAGTTTGAAGGAGTAGAGAATTCTTTAGAGAGAGACCACGTCTGCAGTGGTGTGTTCATTTTTTTTGGATAAGAAATATTTGATGTCAATAGTCGATGTTGGCAGGAAAGATGGACAGATGTTCCCTGCGGCAAACGAAGAATGCTATGACAAAAGGCTTCACAGTATTAAACTTCTATCTCTGGACCAGAAAGTACTGTGGCTGTCCGTTGAGAGTGAGTAGCATTGCTGAGTCACAAAAACGCGGCCAGTGTATGATGTCCAGCTTGTGTCACTATCTGGGTGAAATCTGAAAGTTGTTGCAACGTGTCAGACTGGGTTTACGAAAGGCGGGCTTGTCTCCTCCCACATTCCAAAAGAGGTACTGGTTAGTTGCATTGATCGTGGGTTATTCTCACTCAGTTTACCTGAACAGGCACTAGAGTCTGTACTAACTTCATTGCAGTGTTAATATCAGTCAACATGTGATAACAATAAATAAATTTAAACTGACTTGTGAGTTGTTCGTGCCGTTCAATTGTTTTAGGGCCATGAGAGGGTTGGTGGGAACAACGGTTCAACTTATTTGAATGGTCAGTCACGACTGGACACAGGACCAACGTGAGAGGCCAGAGGCCAGTGATGGTTTGCATTGCCTTCTCTGATTGGTGGAACAGGTTTTTGACCCGTGATCCTAAAGGAATATTTGGTAAGTAATGATATTCAGGGTTCTGAAACATGCAGTGACAAACTGAAATGAGCTTCCTTAGCCAGGTGTTTCTCACTTGGCGGCGCAGATGTGAAGGAACAAATGTCCACGTCTGCACTTTTTGCTTCTGCGAATAGTAATGATAAATTTCAGTGAAATGTCGCGAGGTAGAATCGCATGTCGGTGAGCAGTGATAAACCAAGCTTGTTAATATTGGTTCGGAATTATGGAAGGAGGATGGAACATATCATTATCACAGCCACAAAGCAGTGTTATTGAATCGTTCAATCTACACCTCAAACATTTGTGCAGTAGTGGCAAACCTGTGATATTGTGTTGTTCTATGTGTTCCTCAATCTAAAAAAAAGATGAATGGGCATTACACTACTTCTGCTGCCATTGGGAAGTGCCAAATTAATTCCATACTTTGATCTGCATAATTTTGCATTAAGGACTTTTTTTTGCAAGTTAAAAAAAAACTAATGTGTCCACATCAACATAAGGAAATGAATTGCTAAAGGTGGATTTTTTTTCAGGGTTACACAATTATGTTTTTTTATTAGATGTCAGTTATCACAAATAACCCACACAGCTGAGACAAACTTGCTTTTCCCAAGCATATATTCATTTTATTTGAATTGGACGACACTGTTCTCCAAACTTTTTTTTTGCATTTTCTTTAAAGATATTCTTCCGGAATTCGAAACCAATAGCAATGGATCGTTGGTAGCATATATTATTTATTTGTAACCAAATTTGCAAGAAAGAAACATCGTAGAGATGATTATTTTCCCAGAAAAGTGTGAAACCATAATTTACAGCATTGCAAATCCTGCAATGATGCTATATATTCTGTTGTGCATTGGTTTAGGAGAAATACTACCCTACCAATGGTGATTTTCTTAAATATGTGTATGCAATGTTATAATCAAAACGTTTCTTCATCATTTTAATTTGAACAGGGCGAATTGTGCACGGGAACGAAATTGGTATGGGCTGTTTTACTATTCATTGCTCTACATTTTTGCACTTTGAATGTGGTTCGCCTTGTTTTCAGAGGACAACACATTACAGGTCGAATTTTATTTTCTGCGCATTTTAGCTAAGTTTGTGTTCAATTGAATGTTTAATAATTATATTGCACCGATGCAATTTAAATTATGAAAAAAAAATGTAGATAGATTCAGATAGATATATTGTACCATGGCTAATTAAATCCATATGGAATTGATGGAATTTTTCTGCAGATGCAGCTCATCCTTGCAATGTTCTAAAAAAAATCCTGTGTTCTACTGTCTATCGCTAACAAAACACTTTCCTCTTTGATTGCATGTTCTTCACACTCTCTGCCACAATATATTAATTGTCCAGATCTATGCACGTTTTCCATTTTGTCTCCTTATGAATTTGAAACAAAAAATGATGTGCCAGAAGTTGCTGCCGTCGGTGTTCAGTTTCATATAGGTTTCTAGTGGAAGCCTTTTAAGAACACTCACAGCTGTCATTGGAGGTTGATGGGCATCGTCCCACTTCGGCAGTCCCTCTGGATCGTTTTTAATTGTTCTTCTGCCTGATCACGCGTTGGTTCAAACGAACAAAGTCTGCCTCTAACAGTACAGTGTTCTGCAGGACACACATAATTGCCCGTTGAACAGCATTCGTTCAACAGAGAGCAGCAGTTTCCTAAAATGTGACATCTGATCCAACAGGAATGCCGTCAGTGTCTTCTGTGATGCATGAGAACATTACGTTTCAGTATCAGTCACCAGTGATATGGAGGAAATTACAGTTAACATTCGACACAATCACGATCCTCAACAGCAACAACAACAACAACAATAATAATAATAATAATACTAAAACGTAATAATAATATCTACGTCTGTAAAATGTCAGAGCAAATCTGACCCGGGCACACTTGGAACAATCATGAATCTTTTTGAAAGTTCATAATGAATTAAGTTGAAGCAAAACACATCCAGGGGCTTGGGCCAATGAAAGCATTATGAGGCTGATCCGAATGCCAATCAAAAATACAATCGAATATTTCGTTGATGAAAGTCGTGCTCATGATAACTAAATAAAATATATTGTTTGAACAGAAACTGAGAACCATGCTCTGCTGAAAAATCATAGATGTAGAATTTTATACTTTACAATTTGCTGGATTGGATGATGAAGTGAAAGCCAGTTTTGTTCGTCTGTGATAGTAACCTCAAAATAGAGTTAATTCGAATGACCAGAAGAAGGAACAATACTTGGATTAGGACACGTGGTCCAAAATTCGGAGTGAGACGTCGAACTATATTAAACGAAGTGACGTGTATTAATACTGCAGTAAGGCGTTTGACAAGGTCCGATAGGGCTGAGTGATATGAGCCTAAAATCAGAAGAATTATTTTGGGCTTCCTGGATGTATGCAAAAATTATTTGGTCACGGAAGACAATTAGCAGCAAATGAAGGTTCTTTTGTTTTTAATATGGAGAACTGTAGTTTCTGTAGTTCCTCGGGGATAAGTCCTGAGGTCTCTGTCGTTTTTATTATATGTAAGTTATGTTGAGGAAAATGTGAGTCGCCTGACCAGTAAGATTTGGATGTCTCAAAATTGAAGTTGCTACTTGAACCAGGAATTATCAGAGAATACAGCAGGATACAGTTAGATTTGAACCTTGGACACCGAAATGGCAGATGGAATTTAATAGATACAAACGTAAAGTGTTGTATTTTGGATGATCAAATGTAGGTGGGAATTACACCATACCTGGCAGAAACTTCGGTAACCGTGATATATAGAAGCATCTGACAGGCAAGTGCACTATCCCTAAAATTGGCGACACAAGTGACAACCAGCATTCATGTTTGACATTACTGCATTCTTTGGCCGGGGTATGAGTATAAGGATTGGAAAATCACACTGCGACTATAACAAACAATTTACTTAGGTCGCATTTTGTTTACTGTTTGCCGTGCTGATTGACACACTACCAGTGTGACGTAGAATCTTGGAGAGGATAGAACATGGAACATAGAACATAGAACATTACAGCGCAGAACAGGCCCTTCGGCCCACGATGTTGCGCCGACCAGCTTTAAAAAAAAACAACACTAACCCACTAATCTAAACCAATCCCATTTCGTCCATAAACCTATCCACAGATCTCTTAAACGCCCCCAAACTAGGCGCATTTACAACTGCAGCTGGCAGGGCATTCCAGTCCCTCACCACCCTCTGGGTAAAGAACCTACCCCTGACATCAGTCCTATAACTACCCCCCCTTAATTTAAAGCCGTGCCCCCTCGTGCTAGCTTTCTCCATCCTAGGAAAAAGGCTATCACTATCCACCCTGTCGAAACCTCTAATCATCTTATATGTTTCAATAAGGTCCCCTCTTAGCCGCCTTCTTTCCAGCGAAAACAACCCCAAATCTCTCAGTCTCTCCTCATAGGATCTCCCCTCCATACCAGGCAACATCCTGGTAAACCTCCTCTGCACCGTCTCCAAAGCCTCTACATCCTTCCTGTAATGTGGGGACCAGAACTGCACACAATACTCCAAGTGCGGCCGCACCAGAGTTGTGTACAGTTGCATCATGACACTGCGACTCCTAAATTCAATCCCCCTACCAATAAACGCCAAGACACCGTATGCCTTCTTAACTACCTTATCTACTTGATTCCCAACTTTCAGGGATCTATGTACACATACACCTAGATCCCTCTGCTCCTCCACACTATTCAAAGTCCTCCCGTTAGCCCTATACTCAACACATCTGTTATTCCTACCGAAATGAATTACCTCACACTTCTCCACATTAAACTCCATCCGCCACCTCGTGGCCCAGCTCTGCAACCTTTCTAAGTCACCCTGCAAACTATGACACCCTTCCTCACCATCTACCACACCTCCGACTTTGGTGTCATCAGCAAACTTACTAATCCAACCAACTATGCCCTCATCCAGATCATTAATAAAAATTACAAACAGCAGTGGCCCCAAAACAGATCCCTGAGGCACACCACTCGTAACCGAACTCCATGACGAATATTTACCATCAACCACCACCCTCTGTCTCCTATCTGCTAGCCAATTCCTGATCCAATTACCTAGATCACCCCCAATCCCATACATCTGCATTTTCTGCAGAAGCCTACCATGGTGAACCTTATCAAACGCCTTACTAAAATCCATATACACCACGTCAACTGCCTTACCCCTATCCACCTCTTTGGTCACTTGCTCAAAGAACTCGATAAGGTTAGTAAGGCACGACCTACCCGCTACAAAACCATGCTGACTGTCTCTAATCAATTCATTACTCTCCAAATAACTACAAATCCTGTCTCTAATAATCCCTTCCAAAACCTTACCCACCACAGAAGTAAGACTCACCGGTCTATAATTCCCAGGGAAGTCTCTGCTCCCCTTCTTAAACAATGGGACAACATTTGCTGTCCTCCAATCATCCGGTACTATACCAGAGACCAACGACGACCTGAAGATCAGAGCCAGAGGCTCCGCAATCACCTCTTTTGCCTCCCAGAGAATCCTAGGGTAAATCCCATCCGGACCAGGGGACTTATCTATTTTCAAACCCTCTAGAATATCCAGCACATCCCCCGTATCAACTGCAATACTTTCTATTTTACACCCCTGCACCCCAGTGTCCTCCTCAGCTACATTCATGTCCCCTTGCGTGAACACCGAAGAGAAATATTGGTTCAACGCCTCTCCAATCTCCTCCGGTTCCACACACAACTTCCCTCTACTGTCTGTAACTGGCCCTAATCTTGCCCTAACCAACCTTCTGTTCTTGACATACCTGTAAAACGCCTTCGGGTTCTCCTTAATCCTATCAGCCAAAGTCATCTCATGTCCTCTTTTAGCCCTCCTTAACTCCCTCTTCAACTCCCTCCTAGCCAATCTAAAACTTTCTAATGCACTACCTGAGCCCTCAAGCCTCATCCGAACATAAGCCTCCTTTTTCTTCCTAACCAACGAATCAACTTTTTTAGTGCACCACGGTTCCCTGGGCCTACCAAACCCTCCTTGCCTGACAGGGATATACCTATCACAGACCCGCAGCAGCTGCTCCTTGAAAAATCTCCACATCTCGGACGTTCCCAGTCCCTGTAATCTCCTAGTCCAACCAATGCTTCCTAATTCTCTCCTAATAGCCTCATAATTACCCTTCACCCAGCTGAAACTACTGACCCGAGGTTCATGCCTATCCCTTTGCATCACTAAGGTGAACGTAATCGAATTGTGGTCACTATCCCCAAAATGCACACCAACTTCCAAGTCTAGCACCTGGTCTGGCTCATTACCCAGCACCAAATCCAATATAGTCTCACCTCTAGTCGGCCTATCTACATACTGAGTCAAAAAACCTTCCTGCACACTTTGAACAAAAACTGACCCCTCTAACGAGCTAGAGCTATAGCAATTCCAATCAACATGAGTAAAGTTAAAGTCCCCCATAACAATTACCCTATTACTTTCACTCCTAACAAGGATCGTCTCCGCAATCCTTTCCTCAACCTCTCTAGAACTTTTTGGAGGTCTATAAAAGACTCCCAACAGGGTGACTTCTCCTCTCCTATTTCTAATCTCCGCCCATACTACCTCAACAGACAAGTCCTCATCAAAGTTCCTCTCTGACACTGTGATACAGTCCTTGACCAATAATGCTACCCCACCCCCCCTTCTACCTCCTTCTCTACTCCGACTAAAGCATTTGTACCCCGGGACCTGCAACATCCATTCCTGACCCTGCTCTATCCAAGTCTCTGAAATGGCCACAACATCAAAGTCCCAGGTACTGGTCCACGCTGCAAGTTCATCCACTTTATTGAGAATACTCCTCGCATTAAAGTATACGCATTTCAAACCCTGCTCCGCCCCACCCCCACAATGCCGTGCATTGCAGTCCCCATCTATGCCCCCCTCACTTTCACCCCCTCTACTCACGATCCCACCCCCCCTCTGAATCAGTTTAAACCACTCCGCATAACCTTCACAAATTTACCCCCCAGGATATTTGTTCCCCTCTGGTTCAGGTGTAGCCCATCCCTCTTATAGAGGTCCCACCTTCCCCAGAATGAGCCCCAATTGCTGAAGTACTTGAACCCCTCCCTCCTGCACCATCCCCTCAGCCACGAGTTCAAACTTTCCCTCTCTCTATTCCTCTCTAAACTATCCCGTGGCACAGGCAAGAGTCCAGAGATAACCACTCTGTCTGACTTGTGTCGTGGTTCCCCAGGACGACAACTTATGTAGCCCGACTGAAACAGAGAGTCTGAGTTGTAATCTTCCAAGCAGTAGACTTTATTTTCCAGTACAAGAGAATAAAGCCGGGATGTCCGGAGCATTCCACAGAGCCCTCGGCTTACAGTCTTTTTATGCACATTTCAGCTCCATATCTCAAGATTCTTATCTCGCTTTTACAATGCGACCTCGTTTAGCCACCATTGTTTCTGTACTGACCCCTTATTTGCCTTGCTTGAGATTGGTCACCCATTGTTACGTCTCTTTTCCTCTCGAAACCATGGTAGTTACATCCTTTGCCCTTATCTTTACGACTCTGCTTGTACAACAATAGTGGTTTAGCTGACTTAGGCCGAATGTGAAGAAAAACATGCTCACTTTATTCTTTCCTGCTTGTTACGATCATATATTAAGCTGGACAGCTGTATAGTACCCATTGTCTCCCCAAGTGACTGCTGTTTGCATTTGCTAATAAGTAACTGCTATACTACTTCTCTGGGTCTCCTGCTCTGATCACATTTGCTACACTTGATTATATTAGGTTACAAATCAGCTATACTTGATTACCCATCCCAATTCTACTTACCCATCCTAATTCTACTTCAAGGAAGACACTCTAATACTATCCGTGCTTCCGTATTTCATACCCAGTTTAGGTACAATTGTTCAGTACAAATTCTCTAAGTACGAACATGCTTACATATTGAGTACAAATTTCCTTACACTTGGCCTTTAGCTTCCACCCCAACTCCATCAATCTCTGCTTAATATCCCCTTCCCTTAGCCTCCCTATATCATGCGTCCCCACATGAATTATAACTTGGGGTTGATCTCGCTCTCCCCTGAGAGTCTTGAATATCCTCTCTGATACATCCCGGACCCCAGCCCCTGGTAGGCAACTCACCAGCCCTGAGTCCCTATCATTGCTACCGACTCTCCTATCCGTCCCTTTAACGGTGGAGTCCCCAATCACAAGTCCCAATCTTTTGCAACCCCTAACCACCTGAGCTTTTACAATAGGCCCATCCCCAGAGACCTGCTCCCTTTGGCTATCCCCAGTTGATTCCTCCTCAACTGTAGCCTCCAGGACCGAAAACCTATTTTGGAGGGGAACAGCCCCAGGGGATTGTCCCACCACATTCTTCTTTCCCCTCCTCGTGGCAGTGACCCAAGACTGGTTTCTAGGAGTGACTATCTCCTTATAACTCCTATCAATGTCCACCTCTGCCTCCCGAATTATGCGGAGTTCCTCTAGTTCCACCTCCAACTCCTTTACACGCTCCTCCAGAAGCTGCAATCTAACACATTTCTTACAAGTAAAATCCCCTGAAACACTACTGTTGTCCCTCACCACATACATCCCACAGGAGATGCAGCACACTGCCTGAACTGCCATCCCTGAAACAAATACCAGCAGAAAAAATAAAAAATATTAAAAAGAAAACTTACCCACACTTATAATTTAGGTTAGAGGAGGTGGGAGGGTGGGATTCTCTACCAGTGTAGAGGATCGGGTATCCTGTCTACACTAATTTATAGGGTTAGGGGCCCGAAAAAAAAAACTACAACTCCCGGCAAGCGTCCTAGTGAGGACTTCCGGTTTCTAACTAATTTAGAGAAAACCGCCGAAACTCGCAACTTTAAAACTAAAAATAAAAGTTAAACAGTATAAACAGAAAAATATACCTTCTTGCTGCCTCCTCTGATGCCCAAAAATCGCTGCCTCTCGACTCTGCTCGTCAGGAACAATCAAGAATGTTCAGCACGCTGCCGCCTGAACTCTAGGGCGTTGACTATGAGTAAATATTTAATACACTACGATTGCTTTCAATGAAATGACAGAGGTTGAAGTGAGACCTGATTGAGGCCTACAAATTTATGAAAGGCACAGACATGTTAAATGGTAACAGTTTTTCTTCAACAAGCATGGAGGTGTCAATTGCAAGCTGGCATAGACATATCATGAGAAGGGAACATTTGAATTGAGGCGTGTGCGGTTAGTTTTCATGCAGAAAGTGGTGTGATTCCGGATGTGATGCTTTTCAAGTTGTTGGAAGCAGGCTCAATAGTAACATTGAAGATACATCTGCATCGGTAAATGTATAGGGAAGCGATGGATATGGTTCACGTAAGAATATATTTCCTTTTAGCTTAGTTTCAGCAACATGGTCGGTGCAGACTTAGAATTCCTAAGGGGATATGATACTCCAGTTGTGTGTTTTTCTTTGTTAAAATTTAAGTTTAATTCACGTTCAGTCACAAGCATGCCATTGTCCATCACTCAGTAATTAAATGTCTCCACGAAATGGTTGAAACGGCTTATAAGAAGTAGCAAATATTACGTTCGCAACGTAAGGTTATCAATTCCTGCCAAAGCTGGAATTCAAAGCAAACCTTATGCTGACGTTGGAAGAATTAGCGATGTTGGTACTGATGAGGTGGCAATTTCATTGGGCAATTTTATTACCGGTAACATGGCTTCTGCATATTCCTAAAAATATACCAGTAATGCACGGACAAATTTATTGATGAGTTTCTCACGAAAGTGTTTCTCCCACAGTTATCAAATTCGTCTGGGCATTTGCGCTGTACTGGGAACCATGCAAGATAAAAAATGTAAATTGAGTTTGGATGGTGTTGATTATTTGCTGGGATATTTAATATATTAATTTTATAATGAAAATGGCAGTTGTAACTCCAATGTGACTGGTTTAAGAGCATGACAGAAACCTCGAACTAGGCAAACCACACAAACGTAAGTCCCTGACGAATTTCCCATCAGCCTTCTGCATGGACGTATCTAGACATCCCTCAAACGGTGCAAAACATCTTCTGCTCGAACTTACTTTCAGATTCGTTATTACAAGTCACCCCGCCGACACCACCCCCCACCCCCCCACCCTTAAACCTTCCTGTCCGTCCTGTCTGTTGCGAGCGCGGAACCATAAGAACTTATTACTGAAACCCATCCTTCCCCCACCCTCATTACCATCCAAATCCTCATCGTCAACACTCACCGCCTCAAAATGTCCATACCTCCTGTCATTCCTCACCCTAATATCACACTCTGCCACCAAGCCTCTCCAAACGAACTCCACACCACCTTAACACAACCCAAATTCACTCCCCGCTGTCATACGCCAACTGTCACATGGGCGAACTGTTGCTTCACTGCTGCTGCCTTGCTCAGCCGGAAATTCCGACACTGAGGAATCTATGGGCCACGTCGCATCATTATTAATTAAATACAGTTTTCACAATATCGAACAGGACATGAAGACATGCAAGATTCATGTGTGAGCAATAAATTTGTTGGGAGGTTCTGACAGAACCATGCCAGTATGAAAAGGGTGAGCTCATGGGACTGCTGTCGGTGGATTCGCAACTCAAGTCGACATAAACCAGCGGTTAGCGTTGCCTGGATTCTCTGCGCAGCAACCCGTTATTTACGGTGGTGCTGATTACTTGCTGCGGCACACTCAGTTGATTTGTTGAAGCCTTCCATTGTTTGCTGGAGCAGACGAGAGAGGGAGCAGAGAGACAGATAAGAAATTAGTTGTTAAAAACCTGTTTAAATAACTTTAAAACACTTTTGTGGTAAGAACTTATCTTGCAGAACTGTTTAAATCATTTAAAAGCATTTTTGAGGCCTTTTGTATTTACTGCTTTAAGAATTCTAAGGGAGTGCATTGCAGGGAGTTGTGGGGGAGCAGGCTTTAAAGCAGCTCCAGGTTTAAAAGGAGGCCTGGTATAGACAGCGGACAGCGTCGGAGCGGGCAGCGGAGTGAGAGGGAAGCAGAGTGAGCTATTAGGGCTTACGATCAAAAGGGCTTGGGGGAAAAAGGGCCAGGTAAGTTCGTGTGGAAATTTGCAATATTACTACAGTGAACAATGGAGGGGCATGTGATGTGTTGTTTCTGTATGATGTGGGAACTGGTGGACACCAGGGTCCTTCCAGTGACCATGTCTGCAGTAAGTGCAGGTTGCTGGAGGAGCTCCAGCTCAAGGTAGATAGGCTGGCCTCTGACCTACAGACACTGAGGCTCATCAGGGGGAGAGAGGGTGCCATTGTCAATGGGGTGCAAGAGACATCCACCCCCCCCCCCCCCCCCACCCAGACTGGCTAACACTAACGGTCAGGAACAAGAGGGGGCTGTTGAGCGGAGGAAGGGGGCTGTTGAGCGGAGGAAGGGGGGGTGGGGAGCGGAGCAAGGGGGGTGGGGAGCGGATGCCTCAGCCTCTCAAGCTGCATAACAGGTTTGAGGTTCTTGCTTCCAGTGTGGACGAGAACGAGGGAGGTGAGGTTGGTGAGCAAACTGCGCACGGTACAGTGATGCAGCAGGACATAGGCAAAGAGAAGGTGAAAAGGAACGTAGTAGTCATTAAGGATAGTGGGGTTAAGGGCATTGACACTGTCCTTTGTCACAATGACAAAGTGCACAGAAGGGTGTGTTGCCTGCCTGGTGCTCGGGTCCGGGATGTCGCATCTGGGCTGCAGAGGAACCTGGAGTGGGAGGGTGAGAATCCAGTCGTTGTGGTACATGTGGGTGCCAACGACGTAGGCAAAATGCGAACTGAGGATCTGGGGAGGGAGTATGAAAAGCTGGGAATGGAATTAAAAAGTAGAACCGACAAGGTGGTTATCTCTGGGCTACTGCCTGAACCGAGTGCAGAGGGGCGTAAGGTTGATAAGATTAAGGAAGTGAATGGGTGGCTCAGGGATTGGTGTGGGAGGAATGGGTTTGAATTTATGGGGCATTGGCATCAGTATTGGGGTCGGTGGGATCTGTTCGGGCGGGATGGGGTTGGGCTGAATCGTGCTGGGACCAGAGTCCTGGCGAATCGTGTAAATAGGACTGTAGGCAGAGCTTTAAACTAATTGGTGGGGGGAGGGTGCGAGGGTAGGTGACATTACGGGGGCGACAGTTAAGGACAGTTAAAGCGGGTTCCAGGACACGCGTCCTTTGTTTAAACAGAAGGGAGTACTGTAGGATGAGAGAAGAATTGGCGAGTGTTGACTGGAGGAGCGCGTTGGAAGGTAGGTCTGCTGAGGAGCAGTGGAGGATCTTTAAGGAGATCTTTCTTGGTGCTCAGCGGAAATTTATTCCGATGGTTAAAAAGGACCGTAGGAGGAGAGGTAATAAGCCGTGGATAACGAAGGAGGTGAAGGAAAGTGTTAAATTAAAAGCGGAGGCGTTTAGAGTAGGTAAGAGTAGTGGGCGAGAAGAGGATTGGGAGAGGTTTAAATGTCAACAAAGATTGACAAAGGAGTTGATAAAGAAGGGCAGGAGAAACTATGAAGCTGGGCTAGCGCTTAATATAAAAAAGGATAGCAAGAGTTTTTATAAATATATAAAAAAGAAGAGGCTGGCTAGGGTGAACGTTGGACCCTTACAGGATGAGAGGGGGGACTTAGTGGTAGGGGATGGCAAAATGGCTGAGGTCTTGAATAACTTTTTTGTTTCGGTCTTCACGGAGGAAGACGTGAATAATTTGCCGGGTGTTAGTGATGGAAAGGGGGTAGGACTGTAGGGTCTCAATGACATTATTGTTACTAGAGAGGCGGTGCTCGACAGACTGGAGGGACTAATTGTGGACAAGTCCCCAGGACCGGATGGAATGCATCCGAGGGTTCTGAAAGAAATGGCGGAGGTGATAGTGGATGCCTTGGTGGTTATTTTCCAGACTTCGCTGGTTCCGGGGAAGTGCCAGAAGATTGGAAAGCGGCTAATGTTACGCCGTTGTTTAAGAAGGGTGCCAGGCACAAGGCAGGGAATTATAGGCCGGTTAGTGTAACGTCTGTTGTGGGTAGAATGTTAGAATCCGTCATCAAGGAGGAAATAGCGAGGCATCTTGAGGGGAATTGCTTGATAGAGCAGACGCAGCACGGTTTCGTTCAGGGGAAGTTGTGTCTGACAAATTTATTGGAGTTCTATGAGGATGTGTCTAGGGCGGTGGATCGAGGAGAGCCGGTGGATGTGGCCTTTCTTGATTTTCAGAAGGTGTTTGAGAAGGTACCTCACAAGAGGTTATTGCAGAAGGTAAGGGGGCATGGAGCTGGGGGTAGGGTGTTAGCGTGGACAGAGGATTGGCTGTCAAATAGGAGACAGAGAGTGGGGGTTAATGGGTGCTAATCGGATTGGCGGCTGGTGACTAGTGGAGTGCCCCAGGGGTTGGTGCTGGGGCCTCAGCTATTTACCATTTATATAGATGATCTGGAGCAGGGAACCGAGTGTATGGTGTCGAAATTTGCTGATGACACCAAGATTGGTGGAACGGCAAATTGTGCGGAGGGTGTGGAGAGTCTGCAGAAGGATCTAGATAGGCTGGGCGAATGCGCCAGGAAATGGCAAATGGAATTTAATGTTGGCAAGTGCGAGGTGGTCCACTTTGGTAGGAAGGACTATTACTTACGTGGCGAAAAACTGCAGCAGGCGACGGTGCAGAGGGACCTCGGGGTCCTTGTGCATGAGTCGCAAAAACCCAGCCTGCAGGTGCAGCAGGCGGTCAGGAAGGCTAATGGGATGCTGGCCTTCATAGCGAGGGGGATTGAATATAAAAGTAGGGAGGTCTTGCTGCGGCTGTATAGGGCATTGGTGAGGCCGCAGCTGGAGTACTGCGTGCATTTTTTGTCGCCGTACTTACGCAAGGATATTTTGGCGTTGGAGGGAGTGCAGAGGAGGTTTACTAGGCTGATACCGGAGTTGAGGGGGTTGAGCTATGAGGAGAGGCTGAATAAACTAGGCTTGTACTCGTTAGAGTTCAGAAGAATGAGGGGAGATCTCATTCAGACGTATAAGACGATGAATGGGATGGATAGGATAGTGGCGGAGAGGCTCTTCCCGCTCAGAAAGGACAGTAGGACTAGGGGGCACAGCCTCAATATAAAGGGGTGGGGGCGGTTTAGAACGGAGTTGAGGAGGAACTTCTTCACTCAAAGGGTGGTGAATCTCTGGAATTCTCTGCCCGTTGAGGTGGTGGAGGCTGCCTCGCTAAATATTTTTAAGACGCGGGTTGATGGGTTTTTGATAAGCAAGGGGATTAAGGTTTATGGGGAGAGGGCGGGAATGTGGAACTGAGACATGATAGATCAGCCATGATCTTATTGAATGGCGGGGCAGGCTCGAAGGGCTGGATGGCCTACTCCTGCTCCTATTTCTTATGTTCTTATATCAATGTCTAACACATATTCCAAGAAATGTTTTCTTCGAGGAACTTGACCATTGTCATGAATCGATGGGGTTAAGGTACTGAATCCAACTTGTCCGTCTTGTGTAATGCTCTGAACAATTTATGGAAATCGGGGATATTAATAAAAAACTAATGCAATAATGAATGTCTTTTTTTTCTCTCAAAAGACGTAAAAATCTTGCTCAACCTACTAAAAACGATCGGTGAGGAAGTATTTGATATTTGTATATGAGAATGTTCATATTGATATCTGTCTGTTTAATGAGGTGACCTGTTTTTTTTTGGTTGATAAACAATGATACTCTTCGCATCTATTTGCTTGAATACGTTCAAAAACAAAACATTGCTATTGCTGCTCCTAATTTCAGGTTCGGACTCATGAACTACAGCATGCCACTCTTTTCATTAATATCTGTGCAAAACGATAAAATGACAATAAAACGGCAAATATATAATGCATAATGATTTCTTGTTAGTCTTTCTTTCTTTCTTTCTTTCTTTCTTTCTTTCTTTCTTTCCATCGTTCTTTCTTTCTTTCCTTCGTTCTTTCTTTCCTTATTTCTTTCCTAATTTCTTCCGTTCCTTATTTACTTCCTTAGTTATTTCGTTCCTTATTTACTTCCATCTTTCTTTCCTCCTTTCTTTCTTTCTGACACTGATTAAATTTAATCATTTATGTCAATTTTTAGATTGCAGTATGGTTGGGATGATTAAAGGTAATCATTTATTTTGCCATTGACGTCGTATAACGTTCTTACTGGGATATAATTCAAGGTCATGTAAATATAATGACGATATTCAAATTCTGATAACGTTCTTCAAAAGAGAATTGCATGAATACAAAAGTATAACAAATGAGTACGTAAGAGGAACGTAGATTATAGAAAAAAAAGTGATCATATCATCCGCTTAGGCCAATCTAGGTATAATACATTCTGGAGAAAATATTCCTTTGTTGTATTTAACCAACAATGCGGAGAGAAATGAAAATAAACGTTATGTTCCCAAAATATCAAAAAGTATAAATTTGGACCAAATTAAACTCATGCTACGATTCACAGGTTGATGATTGCAATCAATGTCATCTTTTCAAGGGATTACTGTTGATTCTGTACTATGATCTCTTACAAATACCTCGAGATGAGAATTACTGTTGGCCCGGACAGCATCTCGTAAAAATGAAAGATGCTTTACGCATTACTTTATTGGAGAAGGGTAAAATACACATTTGTCTTATTTTTTCAAATCAGCAATATTCTGAAACATTTCACATACAAAAGGTAGTCTCTGTCGTATTGTCAATTGAAGATTATTGAAAAGTTTGAGGTAGTTTGAATGCATTTGGGGAGATTTAAAAGAGCCAACGTTTCGAATCTTGCTGACCTGTTGCCAGAGTTGGACGATTGGGCGCTGGCAACAGTGGCTTTAGTTTCTCTCCGCAGTTGCTGTCACACTTGCTGAGATGCTGTAGCATTTTCTATTTTACTTTTTTTTGGTCTTAAATCATACTATTTCCAGTATTTTGCCTGGTTATTTAGAAGTGGCATACTGCCTTTTTCATGGTTGGTCCATCTTTCGAAGTGTTAGGAAACCACCCCCTCTTCCCGCCACCCGCCCCCCCCCCCCCCCCCACACACACACACACAGACACACACACACACAGACACACACACGTCAGTAGTAAGAATAACGATACGATACATTACCAACGTTTTGGGAGGCGATCATTCTTTTGTTGAATTTGATGCTAGAAATTGTGGCAGAAATTAGAAAATACAGTTTCATGCCATCTCACTTGGTTCTCTATCCAATCTTGATATGTGCCCAAATTCCCAGATTATTCACCTCGCATTCCTGGTTACCAGGAATCAAGTTTTCCGTATTGTCAAATAATTTGAACACATTTTGCTCATTGTGAGCATTTAAATTCAGGGGTTTTTTTTAGTTGTTATTGTGAACTTCAATTTAGGGTAGTCCTAATGTTGTGACCGCATTACTACTTAGAACACTGATCCAAGGTGCTCCGTGTTTGAAAATCACCAGTGTTGTTTCAACTATGCGTTGTTTTACTTTATGTTTCCGTCAGCCAATATTATGTATTCATAGAAGATGTTTTTCTAGTCGTGGCATCGGAAAATGTTGTTGTCCAGCATTAGTGTTGTAAGCAAGGATGCCAAATAGCCCACACTTCTGTACAGGTATACACTGCTCATCACTTGTTGAAACAAATAGCCTTAAAAATAACGTATGCATTCCCACAAAGAATGTGTTAATTGTCATGATAATGCGACTTGGAAATCATGTGGATATTTTTAATGTAATGTACAAGTGATTATAAAGTCTATTCTTGATATTGGATCAAAAGAAAACAAGGCTAGAATAGAGAAAACATCTATTTAAGTAAGTTGGAGAAATTGCGTTTCCTGAGCAGTTGATATAATTCATTAGATTAAGCAGCCCAGTCGAACTTTGCACTGTAACGCTATCAATTTGCTTATCAAATGAATGATTGCAAAAATCATGGAGTTCAGCAAGAACGTTAGGTTTGAGAGAAATTAATATATATTGCCTTTTGCTTGAATTTCAGGGGACATTTAATAGAAGTTGACATGCAATTAGTCGATAGCCGATACTAAAACGAGATGATGAAGCAGCAGTCAGAATTTGACAAAAGACAGGGCGAGGAGCGCAGGTAACAGAGGAAATAGTTCATGTCGCGAACAGAAATGTCATCGACGGTGAAGCCAGTTGCAATGATGACGCTATGAAAATCAATGTGTCTACCGGAATCTGGCATTTTTTGTAGGGAAACAATCGTGTTGGGATACGGATATCTGAATGAAAATAGAGTGTTTCAAAATCAAAGCGGCATGTCCAAAGTTGACCGATTGTAATCCCGATTTGTATTATTTGCACTTATGCATCGTAAATGTGCCTTTTTAATGTGTTCGAGCTCCGATTCACATAGATCTTTGAGAATGATGAAGGCACACTGTTGTTGCACTGCAAAGCAAAATACTGCCTCGTTGATATATTTGCCTTCATTGCGCAGATTAGGTTGTTCATGCTCCGTGAATCTGCACTGTTAAATTTTGGTTTTCCATTCTCTGAGCGAACAATCTGAAATTTGTTTCAAGAAAGTCGACCACATGAGTGAAGCCTTTTATTAATTGTAAAATCAATAGTTTTTTTCAATTTCCCGTATTTGGTATGTTTACTTCGTTCAAAGAAGGGTTTGTCATATAACTATCCAACTTCACAAAAATGTGTACCAGCAATCATGAAGATATGCGTATTTTTGGAATCCAGAAATAAAGAACTCTCATACAACTTCCGTCGACACAGATAAGAAAGGGAATTATATTTCACGTTGCCCTAAAATAAACAGGCAATTTGCTACTTCATGATCATGCTCGTGGTCACGTTAGTTCGTATAATGGCTCCTGGACTGAAATAACTTATTCTCGCGCTTGATGCCAAAGGAGAATGTCGTTAGAGTCGATTTCAGCGATATAACATACCAAGAGATTTCAGAGGAAGTATCCTACAATTGGTTAAACAGTGTTTCCAGTTTCACAAAGCCAATAATAGAGACATTTCTATCCATGCCCGTATTGCCAATTCCCCTCAGAATCTCCACCCCACCCCACCCGACCAATGATTTAGTTGTGTCCAATAGTGTTAACTTTCAACGGTACAAATTTGTGGCTCATATGATAATCTAACAATTTAGGGCATTATTATTTCTAATCGTTTTCTTTCCCTGCCTCGAAGCTTTATATGTTTCATTAAATATTCGATCGTAATTGTTCATAATGTTTCGGATGTTGTCGCACCAATGCCCTATAAAATTGAATAAGTACATCTCCATTGTCGCCCTCAATTTATCGCTCTATAAAGGATACAATGTTGCATTAACTTTCTTAATTGCTTACCGTCCTGGCTGTAATGACCTTTCGTATTTCACACATGCGAAAACATCGATCATCAGCAATTTCAAAGTCTGCAAATTTTCATAATTCAATAATAAGCACATTTTGTTATCCCTTGCAACAATTGTCAATTTCACATTTGACCTCGTTTTTTGATCATTCATTTGCTTAACCTACGTCTTTCAATGTGGCTTCCGCAAATTCATTGACTTCCTCAGTTCCTTCCTTAAATATATTTATACAATTGCAAATGTGTTGGGTTACCAGTTATCATAACTATCACACATCATCAGTCACCACACCTCACCAACGATACAAAATAGAGGATTTTTTTAAACAAATTGATCTTTTGTGTTAGATTTTCAATGCTCAATCCAAGACATTACGTTTTGCTCCATGAAATTTCAAAATGCTTCCAGTCGATCAACTTTCCTTTCCTGAAAAACAAATGGAAAGGAACTATCCGGTTCAAAGAGCAAACAGCAACATCGGGGTGACAGCTCTGGCCATGAGTTATGCAGAAAAGGGTAGAAAACAACAAGACAGTGACAGTTAACAAACTGTTCCTAAAGATGTTTTCTTCTTAACAGAGGCACCGTTACCGGACAAGATGGAAGGTAACTAAATGCCTACATGTTTTATAAAGTAAGACATCTCACAACACCAGGTCAAAGTCCAAAAGGTGGCTCAAACCACTAGCTTTTAATTGTAATGCTATTTTGTAAATTGTCGTCATGTCTTTATATGCACTGTTTCTGAGCAGAACTCCCAGTTATGCGATGAAGGACCAGCATTCCGAAAGCTAGTCACTTGTGCTACCAAGTAATCTTGTTGGTTTTAAACCTCTGTTGTGAGTCTTCTTACTGTGTTTACCCCAGTCCAACGCCGGCAACTCCACATGGTATATATTTTATGCCCGTGAATAACGAGTAATAAACAAAAAAGTGAATGACTTACCATAAAGTAAAAAAAAAACTTGTCAATTTAATGAAGATTTTGTTGCAGGGCTGATTTGAGGCTAATTTGGCACAATGTGTTTCATGCTTTTTGGGTTCAGTAAACATAAAAGCGACTGCCAATTTAGTGCAAGTACTTAACACAATCAGAAAAGACATTTTGGACCAGGTGTCATGTGTACTGCACAATATAGACATTTTAAACATATCCATCTTGTCTGATCCATTGAAGGCTCAACTTAATTAGATGTCATAGATACATCACTGGAGCTCTATTGGCAGTCTGCATCTCCATGTTCAAGACACTGTATGTGTTTGAGTAACTGATAATTGATCTAGTCTGCATAACTTTGAGAAATGCCCTGAACACCAATTGGAAGACGACAGAAGACTCAAGATTCCCATGCTTAAATAACATACAGATAAAATGAGAGACATATGTGCTAGTGATTCTCAGAGTCCATTTTCATCGATTGTATTATTCAAGAAAGGGAGATTTTACATACCTGAAAGACATGCGTTAGAAAATATTTTTTTTGAGACGGACTTTCGCCCTTTGCCATAGTTGGAAAGCTATGTTCGTTAGATTGGTCTGTGCCTAATTTTAAATCAACATTTGTGTTCACTTTAGGGCAACATAATACTAAACATCAGCGGGACATGTGTGACCCTTCGAATTTGATTCGCATTATGTCCATATGCAACGTAATAAGGTATTACTGAGGTCAGGTGGAAAAGTAAGAAATTTTGCAGATGATTAGCGAACCATATTTTTAAGGCCTCTGCATTGCCAGTGCCGGTCTGTTTCACGAATGCAATAAATGTTTTTTTTTCGTGGGCAATGAAACATTTTTTGTTTCCAAAACTATAAAATATACGAACAATTCAATATGTATGACTTGCATTTGGAAAAAAAAAACATATATTGTTAAAAAAAAACTCTTAGTTTGGGTTGTTTTCTCCGGATCTATCCGAGATGTATACTTTGTGACTTTCGGAAAAATTCATCTTACAAACATAATGCATGTTCTGTTCTGTATATTGTGGCTGCAGAAATGTGGAAATTAGTGCACATCAAATTAAGAAAGAGACTTAGACTTGAAATGCACGAAGTGGAAGACGAGTGTTCGGGTACGTGCAATACAAATAGGATTTGTCGGTGTCTTTTAATGTCTGGTTATCAGCGACAAAAGTCCTCGGCATCCTGTTTTCCGAGAGCCATTTGAACCACTTTCCAACAACCAACCGAGCAATGGAGTTTTACAAAATCTCAATAATTTGGTTTTGACAATTATTGATGCAGAACATTCCATGTTTTTTTTTCTGGAAGTCTGTTTTGCATTCAATCGTTAAAAAAGGTAATTTGTAATCGCATCATTCCCGCCCTTGTCTTTGATTGCATTGTAGTGAAAGATGAGAGGATTTTATTGCAGTGACGTGCACACATAACATAACAGTTACGCAGTTATCAAAAAGTAAACAGAACATGCGTCAATAATGTACCATGCATTTCAGTTTTTGTTTAATTTCAATATTGTAACGAACGGACACAGCAAAATAAATACATCAAATGTGCAAATTCATTTTCTACTCTAACGAATTAATGTTATTTGTTAGACCTGAAAACATGCGATGAATTCAGTAAGTTTCAGATTTATTTGAAATGTATGTATCCAATCAATTGTTGAATATGATGGGAGTTTTATTTGTTTTATTGCTATTTATTTCACCTCGCAAAAAAAAGTGATTTGTGGCCTCGTGAAAGCCATTCTACAGAATCCGAAATTCCTTCCCCTGCCTAATGTCAGTGCAGTCATATTAAAAATAAAACAAAGTGACAAAAACACTCCTAACTGCCCATGAAAATAAGTTGCTGTCTACACTATAATCCAGTTGCAAATTGAGTAGGAGTAATTGATCCATCTGGAAGTGTGCTAACAAAGATTTTCTTTTTTAAGCAGCCCGATTTCTTTATATTTATACGGTCAAGAAAAACCAGAGTGATGTTCTGAATTACCCTAACATTTTTTTTTCAGCAACAGACCACGCATTGCCGTAACGCCTGCAGCAGCGATCTCATCTTCCCAATTCTTTTCAAATAAAATTGCATTTTTCTTCGGGAAACCTTTCATCATCATTCGAACAATTGAACGGGCGTGCAACGTGTAATGTCCCGCTTCCCTGGGCAGCGTGCTCATGCGAGTTTATAAATTGTTCTGAAGTACAACATTTATAAAAATATGAAACCATCATCGAAACGCAGCGGCCAGGTATCCCTAATATTTGATGAATTCACAAATAAATTCAATATTAAAAGTGTGCAAAATGATATTTGGATTTTTTTTAACGATTGCTTTTGTGGTCAATGAAATAATGTTGACTGTCAGAAACGAATGGATGTTAACATTGTCTTGGCATTTTACGAAACGACTGGCGAATTTTTATTTGATTCCTTAGTAATGATTTGTCCCAGAAAATTACAAGTTGGCATTCCATGATTGAGACATTCTATTCAGAGTTTGAATTATTCTTTTCTGAGCTGTGCTACTGCCAGAATGTAATAAGAATGATCACATAAAGTTGTCAACAATATGCTCCGAATTGAATGACAATAAAAAAAGTATGTTTATGTTCCTGCAAGTTAAATAAGAGGAGATTTATTTGTACAACTGAGTGTGCATTAACCAACTAAAACGTGAGAATGAACTGAGCAGGAAATAACACAACTGAGTTTTCACTAAGTGCCCCGGGCACGATTGCGCTAATGTACATGACGAAGAGACACGCTTGGAAAAATGTGGGAACAATAATACATACTCTCTTCAAGTTAATATGACTCCAAATATCGGTAACAATCGAAAATCGAGAATTGCATTGATTGTGATACCAAATAACAAAGCAAATTACAATACTGGAACAGTCTCTTTGTCCATCCAAGTCTGCACCGATCATGTTACTGTCTGAACTCAGACGGCCGATCCTTCTGGCGGTCATGCCCCTCTACATCATCATATTCATGCATTTTTTCCAGACGCCCATTAAACGGAAGGACCGTATCTTCTTTCAATATCTCCCAGGCAGTACGTTTCGGGCACTCCCCACCCTCCATGCACAAAGAAAAACCATACCTCATATATTTGCTTTAAACATTGCCCCTCACACCTTAAAAGTTATTGGTTTTCGACCCTGCGAAAAGGCTGGCTCTGCACTTTGTCATTTCCCCTCATAATCTTATCGGCTTTTACCAGGTCGTCCCACAACTCCGTCGCTCCAATGACAGCAAACCAATTTTGTTTTGCAACTTTTCCTCGTGGCTGGTGCCCCTCATATCTGGTATCATCCTGTTAAAGCTTTTTTGTTATTTCTCCTCTCTCCAAAGCCTCCATTTACTTCACATCGCATGGTGACCAGAATTGAACATTAGTTTCCAAGCCCGGCTTAACTAAGATCCTATAAATCAGCAAAATGACTTGCCAACATTTAAGCTCAATGCACCAGCCAGTTAAGAAAATATGCCGTATGTCTTCTTGACTACCTTCTCCAACTGTGTTGCTGCATTCAGTTAGTGATCTGTCTACCTGCACAACAATATCCCTCTGCCAACAATTCTTGTAAGCGCTCTGACATTTCTTTTACCTTTCCCATCTCAATTAGTTCTTCCAAAATGCATTACCTCACATTTTTCGGGATTAATCTCCATTTGCAATCTCTCCGCCCAAGTCTACAACCAATCTACATCTTGCTGTATCCTCCGAAAATCCTCATCGCTATCAACAATTTTGCAACTTCTCCAAACTCACGAAACAAACCTGTTACATTTTCCTAAAACAGCTGAGGCCCCAGTATCGATGTTTGAGGAACGCCACATTTGACAGCCCTGAATTTATAAACGCACTCTTCCATTGTGATACTCAGTCATCTATGGAAATGTCAGTTCTGTATCCATCTCGATAGCTGCCATAAAACTTCACTGTCTGTACCTGTCGGACATGATGTTCTGTCGTTGCCACGTAATCAGTCCCAAATACATATTTAAAACGTCATTAATGTTTTGTAAGTGTCTCATTTCGAAATTAATTGACTCAAGCATCGGGGGTAATATGGCGTGACAATCAAAATCTTGTTCAGAGCGTTTTCTTTTTCTGAGCACAATGAGTTAAACTCCTAGTTTTTTTTAATTGGTTTCCTACACCAAGATGGCAGCATAATTGACAATGTAACATGATGGACGTTGACATTAATGAGTTTTCTTGTCGACAGAATTAAGGTAGCGAAAACATGTCTCTCGAATGGCTGAACGAGAATTGCATTATTTTTGCTGAATGCCCGGTGGAAAGAAGGAGATGAATAGCAAGGATTGTTTTCAGAGCACAGTTTGAATAGTATGATTAAGTGTTAAGTAGCGTGGCTGAGAGGAAGACAGGACTGGCAGCTCAATGTTCCATGGCACAGATGCTTTAGGAAATATAGAATAGGAGGTAAGAGAGGAGAGGGAGTTGCACTTTTGATTCGGCGAAAGCATCACAGCCGTACTGAGGCGGAATGTATATGAGGGTTCGGTCAACTAGTGTATATGGATATAACTGAGAAATATGGGCTGTACGAGAGGCCCCCACATTCAGGAGAACAACCTTAAACCTGCGAGCAGGGTTATTGATGCAAATGCATTCAAATGTAACCAGAATTAATGAGAAAGGTTTGATTTAATTCGCCTGAAATCTGTTCTGGCCCAAATGAATTGGTGATCACCGTAAGGCGGTGAACAACGTGGAAAAAAAATGTGGTGGATCAAAACCTCCATGAGCTTTTAATCCAGGAAAGCACTCCCATGACGAGGAAAGAGATTGAATACAACATGAAGCAGCGGATGCATGCATTCGACCGATGTTAGGTTGACAGAAATTGGTCGATAGGATAGGTAGCCAACGTTTAAACGAAAAGTGACAAAATGTTATAAATGAAGCAACGTGACAACATTTTGAAAGATGAAGGGTGAGCATGAATAATAATCCAAATAATAATGTTCAACTTAAGAAGAAACATAGAGCAGAAGAAGAAGCAGGGTCCGTATAAACACGAACAGAGGTTTTGTCTGGAACACACATGCTGCGTTCCCAAACTAGGATTTCAAGTCTGTAGTTTTCAAAGAAAGAGATGCTATCCATATTTGAATGAAGGGGGCAGGGGGTGGGGTGGGACTAAGAAATTGCATGAATAAAACGTGTTAAAGAATATGTTCTAGGAGTATTAATCAAAGTGCAACTCCCCCTCCTCTCTTACCTCCTGTTCTATATTTCCTATAGCATCTGCACCCTGGAACATTGAGCTGCCAGTCCTGTCCCTCCCTCAGACGTGCTTCAGTAATTTCTATAATATCCCAGTCCCGCGTTCACATTCATGCCCTGAGATCAGCTGCCTTGCCCGTCTGGCCTTAGATTGCATTTCGTTTTCACATCGTGGACTAGCGTGCTGCTGGCAAATTATATTTTGGCTAAGGTCTTTAAAGAGTCAGTGCCTCTCAAACAAGGAACTAATGGCCCAATTCTAACCAACCAACGTTCGGTCGAGCGTTCAATCTCTGAGTGGAAAGATTAGAGAAAACATTGTGGCCATGCTGAGAGGAGATGTATCTAACGGTTCGGCCCCCGAGTCTATATGAGTAAAACTGAGAAATAAGGGGGAACCACATTGATAGGGCTGTACTACAGACCCGCAAATAGCCAGCGGGAAATTGAGGAGCAAATATATAAGGATATAGGTCCAAGAAAAATAAGATGGTAATAGTCGGAGATTTTATCTCCCCCAACATTGACTCAGGCAGCCATAGTATTAGAGGCTTGGAGAGAGAGAAATCTTTTGAGTGTATTCGGGAGGATTATTTCATTCAGTATGCGGATTGCGCGAGTAGAGAAAGGG
Source organism: Carcharhinus amblyrhynchos (assembly GCF_965287045.1). Classification (NCBI taxonomy): domain Eukaryota; kingdom Metazoa; phylum Chordata; class Chondrichthyes; order Carcharhiniformes; family Carcharhinidae; genus Carcharhinus; species Carcharhinus amblyrhynchos. The sequence goes on along the minus strand of NC_137339.1, from coordinate 65,304,004 downwards.
CAATACTTTACCTCACCATGGGAAATAAGGAAATACAGGTGGGGACAGTGACATTAATTCTATTGGATATACAATAGCTACGGAGAATGATTGGTCTGACCCAAAAGTTAAAATTCTAAATTGGGGCAAGGCCAATTTAAATGGTATAAGACAGGAACTTTCAGATGTTAATTGGGGGAATCTGTGGGAAGCAAAGCGGCGTCTGGTAAGTGGCACACTTTCAGAAGTGTGTTAGCCAGGTTTCAGAGTAAACACGCTCCTCTCAGGTTGAGGGACAGAAGTAGCGAGCCCTGAATGACTCGGGATATTGAGGCCCTGGTCAAAAAGAAGAAACAGCACATGATATGCATAGGTAGCTGGGATCTAGCGAAACCCTTAAAGAGGAAAGAGTTGTAGGGGTAGAGTTAAGAGAGAAATCAAGAGGGGATTGATTTGGCAGATAGGGCAAAGGAGAATCCAAAGAGATCTTACAAATGCATAAAGAACAAACGAGTAACAAAGGGAGAGAGTAGAGTCTCTAAACGATCAACAAGATCATGTATGTGTGGATTCACAAAAGATGGGTGAGATCCTAAATGAATATTTCTCTTCAGTATTTACTGTTGAAAGAAAATGGATGTTATGGAATTTGGTGAGATAAATAATGATGTCTTGAGGAATATACATATCACAGAGAAGGAGTTGCTGCAAGTCTTAAAGCACATTAAGGCAGACAAATCTCTGGGATCTGATCGTGTTCATCCCAGGATATTGTGGGAGGCTAAAGAAGAAATTACGGGTTCCCTAGCTGAGTTATTAGAATCATCGATAGTCATGGGTGAGGTGCAAGCACACCGGAGAGTAACAAATGTTGTTCCTATTCTTTTAAAAGGCTGCAGGGTAATGCCTAAGAACTGCAGACCAGTGAATGTTACCATTGTGGTAGGTTAATTGTTGGAAAGTATTTTGAGAGACAGGATCTACAGGCATTTAGAGATGCAATGGCTTTGTGAGTGGAAAATCATGCCTCACAAATAAGATTGAGTGTTTGGAGGGGGTAACCAAAAAGGTATATGAGGACAGTGCATTAGATGCTGTCCAAATGGACTTTCGCAAGGCCTTTGACAAGATACCGTATGATAGGCTGTTACAAAAGGTTACATGTCACAAGATTCAGGGTAATGTATCTAAATTGATACAAAATTGGTTTATTGACAGATGCCAGGGCGTCTTTGTAGACAGTTGTTCTTTTTTTCAAACTGGAGACTTGTGACAAGTGGTATGCCTCAGTGTTACTTGCTGGATTTGTATTAATGATTTGGATGAGAATATAAGAAACATGGCTAGTCAGTTTGCCGATGACACTCAGATTGTTGGCATAGTGGACAGTGAAGAAAGTTATTTCCAAATGCAACAGGATCTTGATCAGTTGGGCCAGTAGGCTGACGAATGGAAGATGGAGTTTAATTTAGACACATGCGAGGTGATGCATTTTTGAAGATTTTACCAATGCAGGACTTAATCAGTTAATGGTCGGGCGTTGGGAAGAGTTTCAGAACAAAAAGATCTAGGAGTTCATATTCATAGCTCCTTGAAAATGGATTCACAGGTTGACAGAGTGGTGAAGAATGCATTCGGCATGCTTTGTTTCATCGGTCAGATCATTGAATACGGGAGTTGGAATGTCTTGTTGAAGTTGTACAAGGCCACACTTGGAATACTGTGTGCAATTCTGTTCAACCTATTATAGAAATGATGTTATTAAACTAGAAAGTGTGCAGGAAATATTTACTAGGTTGCTTCCCGGACTTGATGGTTTGAGTTTTAAGGAGACGTTGGACAGACTGGGATTTTGTTCTCTGCAGCTATAGAGGTCTACAAAATAATGAGGGGCACAGATCAGCCAGATAGTCAATATTTTTTCCCCCAAAGGTAGGGGAGTCAAAAACTAGAGGACATAGGTTTATGGTGAGAGGGGAGAGATACTTACAGTATCCACATGGACATTTTTTTTTCATACAAAGTGTGTTGAGTGTCTATCCAAGGTGCCAGAGTTAGTACTAGAGGCGGGTTCCATTTTGTATTAAGAAAAACATTTGGATAGTTACAAGGGTAAGATGTTTATAAATGGATATGTGCCAAATGCGAGCAAACGGTATCAGCTTACGGGTTAAAAAAGAGGCGGCATGGCCAAGTTGATCCGAATGGCCTTTTCCCAAACATAAACCGCTTTGATTCTGTGACTCTAAGATACTGGACATGCACTATGTACGGGGGGTTGACATTCTGGGACGCCTGACATGTAGTGTTTCGTGTCCCACGTGGACGGAAGTAAAGCTAATGTCTTGGAATGGAGAATTTTCGGAAACTTTTTCGTAATATTCTGAGGCATGTTGGCAAAGAAGCAATACATTTTGGTCATTCGAGATTAAACGGATGAAGTTGGCAAGGTGTTCGATGTCAGAAAGACACTTTGAATGTTTTCAATCCTCCCCTTGCTCTCATGTGGTTGGAAGGTAATTTTTGAGTTGCTCTTTCCCGCTGGAATGTTCTGATTAAACCACATTCATTTATTTGGTAGCACACTTAATTTCAAAGACAATTTAGGACTTCAGTCAGGGCTAGCTTAGACGGGATATCCGAGGTCTTATGTGCAAACACTTTGGATGTGAAAATTAAATTCTGACTTAGGAAAACAGCTGAAGGAACGAGCATTTGTCCATCTTGTACTTATGTACGATCCAGAAAGTGCACGGCTGATTCTCCTTATGTATTGGAGCACCAAGGGCGTGAGAACAGTTTGCCAATTCTCACTTAGGTTTGTGCTTTGCTGCAGAGTAAACTGGATGACTGGCTCATGAATAAATTCACATGAAAATCAAACGAGCTTTACAAGACAACGATACAATGTATTAACATTTTGTTAAAGGATTAGGGAAATATCCGTATTATATGGACGCAAACTACTGAAGATGCTAGAATTTCAAGTCGAAAAAAAAACAAGATGCTGAGATTTTCCAGCATTTTCTCTTTTGGTTGTCTGTATTATAGTTTGAGGATCAACCTTTGAGAAGTGAGGTGAGAAGCACCATCATCACACAGAAGATGATGTTTTTTTTTGAGACTGACTGCCAAAAAATGCAACAGAGGCCAAAGCTTTGCTGATTTTAGGACTAAATTGGGTACAGCTCCAAGAGCTAAAGGATTCAAGCGATATGCGTAGGGGGGGCTGGGGGGAGGGGGTGGGGTATCGGAATATACAACCTGATGACCAGCCATGATCAATATGCATGGTGATGCGGACTCGATCGGGTAATTATCCTTCTCCTGTTGATGCTCTCTATGCTTTTATATTCTATAACAATAATGTTACAAATTGAACGTCAGGAAATGCACACAAATTTTAGCACGTTGTGTAACATTTTGATTCCAAATGCATTCAAATGCAAGTTATACCATTAAAATGCATACGCCAAATATCTAACTAAGCGATGAAAATACTCCCAAATTTCGTTGTTCACCCAGAATCTACACACTGCAATTATTCTACATGTTCCACACATCATTGTGTTATTGTGTATTGCCTTCTTGAAACATTTGCTCAGTTAGTCCGACCAAGTCGTTCGTCCGTCTTCCGGAGATCTTGACAAAACCGGGCCAGTTGCAGCCTCGGCATCAACTTGTGAGCTTCAGCACGATTTATCCGATACTTCAAAACGTTGTTTTTTAAACATGATTGTAGAACAAATGATCGTCTTTTTGTCCTGTTATACAATCATAAAGCCCCACTATTGCAGAAAAGGTCAATCAGCCAGACGTTCCTACGCCGGATCACAAATTGATTTATTTCGTCAGGCCTCCCCCTCTGCCCTATCTCGGTAAGGCCCCATAGTATCCATGGGTAATCGATCTCATCGAGATATCTTGTCACTTTGAGAAGCAACCAGAAAACACGCAAGGTGGTGGTGATTTGATCCCGGAACAATTGCCGTATGAATCAGCACTGGCAAATATTGTGCCACCATGCCGCTTTTTAATTTTTTTTGAAGTTTGCTGTGGCTCATCTGTTCGTGTATTTGTGAAACATCAATTAGGCCTTTTGCCCGGAAAGCACATTTTATTCTATCATGACATTACCCAGAATAGAACAATGAAATATATTCATGAGTATCAAATACAAATGTCACTTCCAAATGTCTACCTTAAAGTAGTTCATTCTTGCAGCAAGCAGGGTGACATAACGACAGCAATGGAGTTACCATGAAAATCCACTAGCTGCAACGTTCAATCGCCCGTTCAAAAACAACAAGTTGAAATTTAGGACGGCTAATTGACTTAATGCAATCTTACCGAGTTACTACACCAACAAACGTCACCCTCTTAACTGTCCATTCTAAGCAACTGCAACCCTGTTCACCTTCCACAGTTTCCTGATAATCTCAGCAGCGCTATGACCCAACTGATATACCTAGATCATCATACCTTAGTTTGACAAAACAACACCTTACTCCTTACAAGATCTCCGCTGACCGAATAGCGTCTGAAACCGATTCCTTTACGCACGTTACTCTTTCAAATTAACCTGTATATCACATAATCTACAATGTATCTTTCCCTCGTTAGCTTAATGATCACTACGCCCTATCGGCCATTTTAATTATGCATTTATCTGCGCCTTTCAAGACAAATACTATGATTTGCGAGCCACTATATCGCATATGTTATTCTTAATGATGTTTTCTGACAATCAACTTTCCATCCAATGAAATAGTGCAACATTTTGATGAAACCGTTATTTTGATGCGACACGACACGCATGCAGTTCCATTGCAGGGATGGGCAACATTAAAAAAAAACGGTGATCGGAAGACATGGTCAGAAATACATGGATCCCTTGTGCTGCAGAACCAAACTGGAGTGGTGCGTGAAAATCAAGTTAAGTACCTGTTGGAATTGTTCACTGAAAACCGACTGCTTTTGGAAGACATTTCCTAATCAGGAGTTTGCAACTCAGATGTATTTGTTTATACTTGTAGCAACTTAATTCTATTTCATATATGCAGCGGTACGATCACGGAATGTCATCATTTTCTCCGATAAATTCTACTGTTGATATTATTATTAGTAATGCTTTATCAAACAAAACACCAACTATCTTATATTCTACAAGTTGTGCACATAATATTTTAAGGCTAGAGAAAGATGTTTTCGAAGCGTCGAGTCTCAGGCCACATCAGCGTTTATCAGGCAAACTTGGATGTCTTTCAGAAGTTCTTGCCTACTTGAACGACTGCTGTCTGTTTGCAGGTATAGCCAAAAAAAAAGTTGTTCGAGAGAGAGGTTCTGAATTTGTATCCAGCGGCACTTAACTCTCAGCGATATATTTTCCAATGAGATTACTATGTGATTTGTAGAGAAAATTGTAGGCTGTCCTTCCCCCATATATCGCCTCCTCCATTCCGTCTACCTTAATGTGGAAGACATTGATAACGGAACTACATGAGTTCCTACCTGCACAGGCTGACAATGATGGCCAATTGTATCGTGACTGAACCTTAGAATTCCCAACGAGGCAAGCTGATTTGGACTGGGTGTTGACGAGTTCATTGAGTGTTGTTGGAACTGCACTCACTCAAGGAGGAGTGCATTATATTTAGATCCAGAAATATTGCGTTTAGATGGGATGCAGACGTTGGTGAGTCATGTCATGATTCTTAGCCTTTGACCTGCTTTGCTAGCCATCTTACACACTTGGCTATCACATGTCAGCTTATGACTCATGGTTACCGACCCTTGTGTTTGAGTGCAATTCTCTTGAGTACACTGGCCTGCCATGCCTCACGGATTTTTTACTCTTGAGATTGGTGATCAGTTTGCAATCTAATCAGCACATCCAAATTCCTATATGACGTGATGCAGAGTATTTCAATGCGGAGTGGTGACGATTGTTCCCGCAAACAGTTTCAGATGCTCACTCCATTTCTGCGACCATGCGACAGACAGGTTAGTGAGGATGAGTTCTGGCATGTGTTCAGACATTCTTATTTTCCTCAAAACCTAACAATCTCACAGTGTTTCACATATATCCTATTGGACCAGCTTTCTCTCGACCCTCTTGATGATGCACATTGTGACCCACAAACAAGACAACAGCCTGCGCTATTTGCACGACCAGTCTTTATATTAAGTAGCAATCAACATGGAACAGTTCACAATCATAATCCGAGGGGAGAGGGGTGGGAGGCTTATTCATCAGGGCTCCTTGTTTCAATGGATTGGAACAAAATTAGTGCATTATCGTGATTCAGTAATGGAGAATTGCAAACATAAGGGAGAAAATGCTCATTTTCATATCTGCCATACGGAACTTTGTGGATGTATTTGAAAAATCGTGAAGACACAGATGAAAGGCAAAACACAATTGAGCAGAGTGGTTTGATGCAAATTATATCAGACTTCGATGTAATTCTGCAAATATGAAGCAATGAGGATAGACAATTAGGTTTTGTAGATGCACAGTTTCAGGAAGTCATGAACTCATTTCGTAAAGTGTCCCAGAAAATGAAAGTGCACTGCGAAATATCCCATGGGATTTCGAACCATATATCATGTCGGGCAGCTGAGTGATGAGGCATCAGAACAGAGAAGAGGGTCGCAAGTTTTTACAAATGCAATTGTTCCAGTACTATAAGTTTTTTTTTTCCTGGCCCCAGCTACTTTCAATTTATGTTAATAGTATTCATGCAGGGATAAAATCAATGATGGCTGCGTCTAAAGATTACACTGTTATAGATCGGAATGAAGATTGGAATGAGCAAGTAATACATGTCCAAACAGTCATTCATAGGTTCGACGAGTGGACGGAAATTTGAAAACTGGGAAATAGTGCGGGTGTTTCAGAGTTTACGAGTTGTAACTGAATAGACGAAAATGTCAATCATAACCAAGATTGATATATACATCAAACTAGTTCCATGCAGAGGTATCTGTGTCACACCGCTCACGAATTACACACAGTGAAAAATGTGCGTGCAATATGCCCCTCAGTGGAAAAATAAAATTTGTGCATACATTGTTACGAGAATATGCTATAATTGTAGACACATGCTCTTGTTTCTTTATTGCACTCAGCTGATACGAATCTGAAATTTAGTGAAGAGTTTTGATCAGGTTTCTTGAGAAAGCGTGTGAATTCATATTTTTTGCTTTCAAGAATAGCCACTAGTTCGTTTCTAGGGATAAAGAACGATTTAGCTCTTTTTGGCCTGCACTCGTTGAATATTAACAAACGAGAGGGAATCCAATTGAGTAACATTTCATGCAACCGGTATATATATGATTTGATTAAGTATTTTCACATATATTAATCCACAGTGAAAAAATAGTGTTTCTTGTACACAACGCAGATTAAACATGCCGGTCATATACAACGAAGAGAGAGAGAGTGCGGAATATATGTTCCAGTCATAGATAGGATGTAGAGAACGAATAACGTAATGCAGGGTATAAAAGTCTGACCGCAGCAGGGAAAAAAATGAAATTTGTTCTTGAATCGTTTGGTACATGACCTCAGACCTCCGTATTTTTACCGCAAATGTGGAAGGGTAAATGTCTGGAGTGTGTGGAGTCCTTAATTTTACTGGCTGCTTTGCCGAGGCAGCGGGAAATGTAGACGTATTCAATGCGTGGGAGGCTGGTTTACAATCACAGAACACAAGAAAATACGAGCAGGGAGAAGTCATTTGGCTCTTGGAGCATGCTCCGAATTACAGAATGATTATGGGTTCCCATGTGACCCAAGAGGAGTACCCTAGCATAACCATTCCCTCTCTTACCCTCCCCCACCCCCTTCCGCACACCGCCCGCAACAATTTCTTGCTCCCCTGGCATAGGACATATTAAGAAAAAATACAGCAGTGTACTTACCTCCATTTCTTCAGGTATGAGAAATAATCAAATTGTTCCTTACCAGGAAACGATGACTAACAGTTCAACTTGTACAGATTTGAAGATTTGGGCACTATGCCCATACAATTTTGAAAGAACTAAATATTGTCTAAATGACTTTGACATCACCAAGAGTACTTGCATGAAGAGAGCAACATTTTTGACGCATATTATCCAAGTGAAATAAAAAAAAAACTCTTGTACACATTATTCCCATCATCGCAAGCGTGACATTTAACTCCTTCCTGATAATTTCAAATTGACTGACCTTGCCTGTTTTCTGTGATGTCAATGTCCATGGGCTGACGAAATGCCAGGCGACAGAACGTCTGTTCTTATCAGTTCGGATTTTTTTTTCTTTTCGAATGATCAGACGATGAACCCCTGATTCTGTAAAATAAAACTATTTCTGGATTGTCTCCATGAAGACATTGTTCCGGTATCTACTTGTGCTTTGTCTGTTAGAATTCTGCACGTTTCTATGAGACTTAACACCTCCTTTTGAACTCCAGCGAAACTAATCCCGACCAACTCAATCTCTCCATTCAGTTCACCCTGCCATTCCAGGAACCAGTATGGAAATTATCACTGCATTGCGACAGTGATTGCATCCAGCTCTTTTTCTTGGTAGGCGTGATTAAGAGAAAAAAAAGTTTCCTCTTGATGGAGACTTTGGAAAAAGAAGCAATAAATTCAGGCTGAGGTGTGCAGTTTTAAATCTGAACCTCAAATGCTTGTAAGTGCGTGTAATGTTCCGTCCGTAGTTAGCAAAGGATGGATGGTGAACATTTTTAAGGACGAAATTGACAGTGTTTTTTTTATAAATCATAGGGGAGTGAAGCGAGCTTGAGGGTTGACGTGGTATGAGATCAGAAAAACAATCATCGCAATGCATAGCTATGCAGGACCGAAGGGTTGAAATGCCTGCTTCTGTTCCAAACGGACTGGCTGTTAGTGTCTGTATATGAGACAACTTAGAAAAAAAACTGTCACGTGACCAATTTGATGTAGCAGAGAGAGAGAAATGTTAATTTACTTCGGGTAGGAAGCGGGCTCTCGTGTACTCAATTTGTCTCGTCTTCGATCGAAAGGAATCGATGTAGACTTGTAGCGTGATTTTGTGTTGATAGATTCGGGAAAGTCACTTCACAATATCAAAGTGGGTAGGCAAAGGCAAACTTGCAATTAATGCATGGGGGGACTGCAGCAACTCTTTTATCCTGTCGGACAAAGCATCAAAATTGCTAGGGGTGCTAATCCTTGGCTTACAAAGGAACTTAGGGAGAGTACCTGTTCCGTGGAAGAAACACACAGATTGGTCAGGAAGCAAAATAGATCTGATGATTTGGGAGCAGTTTAGTATTCGGCAAGTACACACCAAGGGATTGATTCGGAAGTGGGAAATACAGCACGAAAATAGGCTTTCAGTGAAAATAATACGGACAATAAGATGGTCCACAGTTCCTTGATGTGAAAGAGGTTGCTGAAAACAAATGTAGGTCCCCTACAGACAGAGACGGGGGAATTTATAAAAGGGGACAATAATGACGTAGGCGCTCCATACACACTTTAGTTATGCTCACAAATTTGACACAAATCAGATACCAGAAATTTTGAAGAATGAAAGATTTACTGGGAGGGAAGAACTGAGGGTGATGACATTTAGTACGGAAATTATGCAGGGAAAAATGGTAGGATTGAAGGCCGATAATTCCCCAGGGCCCGATAATTTATATCACAGGGAAATTAAGGAAGTGGCAATAGAATTAATGCTTGAATGTGTGGTCAACTTCCAGGATTCTATAGAGTGCAGGCCAGTCCCTGCAGATTGAAGGGTGGGGAATGTTGCTTCAGTGTTCAAGACTAACATCCATAGTGGGGGCATTCTCAAATTCATTTGTATGTTCTTATAGCGGAGCACGTAGAAAGCAGTCACAGTTTCAGCAATAGTCAATGCGGATTTATGAAGGGGAAGTCATATTTGACAAATTTGTTCGAATTATTTTAAGATATAACTAGTCGTGTTGACAAGGGGGAGGCAGTCGATATTCGAACTTTCAGAAATTGTTTGACAAAATCCTGCAAACTGAATTATCATGCAAGATTAAAGCACATAACACTGGGGTAATTCTTTTGAGATGGATAAAAAAAGATACTTTTTGGCGGAGAGGAAATAAAAACAGGACTTAATAGGTCATTTTCAAATTGACAGGTAATAACGAATGGGGGGCCTCAGGGATCGGTGCTGGGAAGCCAACATTTCACAATATATCGATAATTTGGATGAGATAACAAAATGTAAAATCTCCAAGTATGCAAATGGTACCATGTTCAGAGGGAGGGAGAAAAGTCACAAGGATGTACCGATTTTCAGCATGATTTGGAGATGTTGGGACAGTGGGCAAAACATTTGATGATTACTCACTGAATGGGAGTAAATTTAGAGAGGGGAGTCTGCAGCGGGAGCTTGGCGTCATTGTTAACGAATCTCTGAGGAAAAGTATGCATACAAAGCAGGTGGTTGATAAGACGAGTAATTTGTTGGCCAGCATTGAGAGGTTTCGAGTGGAGGAATTGGAATATGTTGATAAAATTGTCCAGGGCATTGGTGAGACGACAACTAGAAGTTTTGTTGAGGCCTGGTCTCACTTTCTGAGGAAGCATTTTCTTACTTTCGAGGGAATGCAGCGAAGTTTTAGTAGGCTAATTCCAGGACTGGGTGGGACTGTTGCATGAGGAGAGATTGAGTAGGCTCGGTGTTTTTTTTTTGTCCGCTGGAGTTCAGACAAATGAGCTGGGATGGCGGAGGGAGGGGTGGCGGGGAGGTGGGGGTGGTCTGCTGCCGTTGGGGAGTGTCCTCATGGACGCTTATAACAATCTAGCATGGCTAGAGACCGTCGATGCAGGGAGGATGCATCTGATTCATGTGGAATCCCGTGCCAGGCGTAGTAATCTGAGGATTTGGGGTAGACCTATTCGGATGGAGGTGGGGAGACATTTCTTCACACAAAGGATGTTGAGCCTCTGATATTCATTACCAAAAGTAGTAGTTGATGCCGAAACAGTGAATGTATTCAAAAGACAGTTGGATATAACACCAGGGGCCAACGGATAAAAGCTCGTGCAGGGAAAGCAAGGGAATGTTATTGAGTTGGATGATCAGTCATGATCATAGCGGAATGAGGAGCAGGGACTAAGAGCTAAACGGTCTCCTCCTACTGCTATTTTCCATGTATCCATGTTTCTAAAGTTTCCCTGTGCTTTGGTCAACAGTACTGCTGGAAACGCAAGACTCAGGACGCACACAAGGCGCTCGATGAACATTCGTTGACTCTTGCAATGGTACAAAATATGTTAAAATATGGTATGACATACTCCAGATTATTTTTTTTTATTTTAACACACGCAAAACGCAACTCTATCAATCAAGGCGAGTTCTTTGAATTCTTTTTCAAATAGTCTATTTTAAGGAAAGTGAAATGTGACCGAAATCTGCTTGATTTCAAACAGCGTAAAAAAAAATCATCTGGTATAACCGGATTAATGTCGGCAAAGCTGTAATCATGAAATGTTAAATTGTAGAAAATGAAACAACTCAATTCATTTAATGAAACTTTTTCAAGAGCCTCCTGGTCCGATTCATCGTGTCCATGGGGTTGCAGTTTTATTGATGTAATGGACACAATACTGCAAACCGTCAATATTCAATCAAGGGAATCTTCCAAACGTCCATGGTGTCATTTCGGTAGGCAAGGGCAGAAGACGTGGGGTCGAGGAGCATACCTAGGATTATCTGCTACTCATTCAACTCGTCAATTAAATATGTGTCTGTGTTCCGTAATTTATGTGGATAACACGCCAAGAACTGGAACACCAGAAGTTTGCCAAGATCAAACTTGTCAAGAATGGACCAACAATTAGTTGTTCAAATGCAAGCTGAAATAGTCACATTTTTAATATTTGTCTGTCCTCAGATATTTCACGAAAAAGCTCAAAATAAGAATCTGAACCTAGACAGAGAATACTCGTTCAAGTTAAAAATGCTGTGGGCAACTCCTTTCTGCATCATAATATATTGCTGTGCCTGAAAACCGGTTTTCCAATCGCTGGTATGTCAGTTACCATCCACTTCTGCCCCCGACGTTTAATTGGCAAGATCCGTGGTAGGAACGCAGTAAATTGCTAACAATTGCAGAAATATTTGTATAGCCACCAATATGCAGAAGTTGTAATCCAACCAATACAACCTTGAAATCCCATTTGAAACATTAATGATTGACTCCTCCAACCTTGATGCGCATTGTTAGCTGAGAGCACTCACCAAAGTAAATACTTGCATGCCAGTACCTTTATTGTCGATAACAATTCTGCATTGTCGATAACAATTTGGATTAGGGGAGAACTGATAGTTGCGGCATAATGACAACAGTTAAAAGAAAACGGCTGCCATAACCAAATTCTCTCAAATAAGACCCACATTATTCTAAGGCGGAACATGCCTGAATTCTGCTTTTTGTCGCACTTTAAGCATCATGGGTGCCGCTGACGAAAAAGAAACGCTAGATTAGATAAGCTGCAGAGAGTCAAGAAGGAAAGCCTTTACTACTTTTTTCAAAATAAATAGTTCAGCAAGATCAAATGTGCTGGCTCCACCTGTGACGGATGTGTTCACGTGCACATAAGAAACAGATTGAAAACGAGCACAGGACAAACACAAAATAAATGATTAAATCCACAAGGATGAGGTGAAACAAGATGCATGAAATAGTGTCACGTCCAGACTTCAGTTGATTAGGATAACTGAACATATGAAAGCACATTACAACAATCCACAACCTGAGCATTTAAAATAAAAATTCTGGAAAGTAACAATTTCCTTTCGAAAGAGTTATGAAGTTAGTGTTAATAAAATTAGAAAAATAAAGTAATTTGTTATGATTGACAATATTATTTCATTAAAAATATTGTTTAGATTTATCTCGGTGTATAGAAGAGCTGCAAATGTCCAGCACAGATTGAACAATTGCGTTAAGAGACGCAAACGATAGGATTGCTTTGCATTTGATTCGGAACAAAAGGAAAAGCGTTTTGCATTTCAACCTATTAATTCTAAATGAGCATTTGATTGACTGCAGCTTATTGAATTTGAATGATGTTTTGATAACACATAATCCTATCCCATTGTGCGGATTTTGGTATGTCACCAGGAGTATAATGGAAACCGCTCCAGCTCCACCGGCAGAACAATGACCGTCATCCCTCTGACAAAACGTGGCACGGACTGCAGCTGAGAAAAACAGACAGATGGCTTTCTGCCAGTGTAACAGCTGCACCTATGTGTTAAGCTTCATCTCATCCCATCCCATCTCATGTCATCTCATGACATCTTATGTCATGTCATGCCATGTCGTCTCATCTCATCTCATCTCAGCTCATCTCTTGTAAACTCATTTCACCTCAACAGAAAAGACCAACGGAACGCAGGAGAAGCGATCAAATAAGAAACAGACGTTCAGAAAGACGACAAACTCGACTGCATTTTGAGTGTGACTAGAAATATTATTTTATGATTTGTAATAAGTGGGAATTGTACTTACCTAAACGGCATTCTATTGGGAAAAAAACTTTCATTTTCCCATGTTAATCACTCAGTTAACTTGTTTACTGTGAGTTAGAAGAATAACATGTTACTTTTTTTTTAAGGAGAGAGTTTCGGGCACATATTTTATGTATCCAATCGAATCATTGTAGAAAGATTACACCTTTGGTTACAGAAGCTTTAGTGCATTATTAATGGGAGACGCTTTTTGTTTTGAATGTTTGACTGTTAGTTATCAGAATGCCGATCTCCCTACCCTTCATAACAAAATGTTGGATGCTTAAATTTGGAATACCTTCATCAATCCAACCACCTGATATATCGCAGAATCACTGATTCTCGAAAAAAAAAGCTGGACAATTGAATCATTAGCAGATTGACGGCCGTCTTCTTTCCTTTGATGCCAATCACCACATTGAAGCCCTCCCAGTTTATGCTACTCAACGTGCGTTCAGCAGCAACGAATATTGCACCTGTATCAAAAAAAAACCTCAAAGGAGACATTAATACCCAACTTATAATTGCACAATGTGGCATTATCAGTACGATTGCTGTACAGGAATGTTGGAATACTTGCTCGTCAATCGTTAGAGTAAGAAAGGAAACCAAAGCAATCGACCGTCCAGGATGTGAAAATGTGATTTACTCGGCCAAAGTATGTTCCTGCAGACGACCTTTGATAAAAGCTTTACTGATATATCCCGTCATTTCAGCCTCAGCATATTGTTTTATTGTTCCGCAGTGTCAATTAACAGGGCGATACATTTTCACCTGCTTAGTCCATGAAATTATTTACATAATGAATTTCGATTGGCCATTTGCTGAAATTTAAATATAGTTCTTTTTTTTTTGCAAGACACCGCTAATGCTGTCCTTGTCTTCCAACTCATGTTGATAGAATTCCGGTTTCGGCTACTTAATGGCAAGCGAGATTCGTACCTGAAAAAAAAATGTCGAAATAACAGCATTTCAATCATTCATTTGATAGCCATACGTGTTGTCACCGCAAAATCGCTATCTTCAATGACATGCACAATCGCACTGGATATAAAAATAAATGAGACCACAAAATATCAAGTTTGCATTGGGGGATGTCGAAATGTGGGAATTGAACGAAGAGAGACTTATATGCAGAGATTACAATGCCCCTCGAACAACCAAAATTCACCAATTAGCCGTGCCATCTTCGCCAAGCTAGGAGAGTGCGATTAAGAATGTGGCCGTCATTCAGAATGAATGCGCCAGTTCGATGAGTTGGCCAACACACCGGCACGATGTTGTTTGAAGAACTGAACATCATATCAGCTCAATCATCAGCTTCTGAAAAGGCAAATCATAATCGACGTGCTGAACTGCCTTCTGTGATAAGTGTTCATAATCTTGGTTGTTCACACAAGAAATGACACGGACAGTGCAGAAGGGATCCATCTTCTAAAACGTTTGACAGCAGAATTGATCCAGGTCTGCTTTGAGAACAGCTGCGAAATCTGCTACGTCTGGAAACAGGGGAAAACATGGTGTGATAGTTTTATGAAATCGCTGTCACCAGCTGATAATCGGGACGCCATGCTCAATCCTGCCAACTTGCTTTATTTCCGGAACTTTCCTGTCGCTTTTCACGACTTGTAACTGTTTTCTTGGCGTTAAGGTCAAGCAAATAACAACAATCACTGACGCCTAATGATAATAATCTTCTTTGCGATAATAATCTGTGGAACGTCATTCACTGCAATCCTGCAGAACGGGCCTGGAAGCAAAACCTTTCCAATTATATTTGCACAGAGATTTTTTTTTTAATTTAGCGACGTTCTCACAAAAAGGCACTACACGAATATATATAGGCGCGATTTCATTTGTTCCTCATCAAATCTTTCAAATTCTATGTTTAAATGTCACTTTTATCCAACTGTACATTTTTTTTCCTTTAATAAACGATGTATTTGTCCAAGTATTTCGAGAAAATCGAATGTATTGACACAATTGTGATTTACGTTTGAAAGTGTATAGCTGATGCCACGCTTCGTTTGTCAGGAAAAAAGACATACTGACATAAACGTGCAATTAGGGAATTATAGTTCATTTGTGGAAAATGATTTAGATATAAGATTTGCTTTTTAAATTCCATGTTGACTTTCCCAGCCTTTCTTAAATTGGTTGGACTTTTCCACGCAAGGTGAAGGAGAACCGTGAGGAAGCGTAATTATTCAATATATCAAGGTAAAAAATGATGACAAATACGATAGAGAGGCCGTTATCAGCAAAGGAACGTGCATGTTAGACAATCCGAGTGAGTGAATGGCTGATTCAAGAAAAAAGTTCAAACAGTGCTGAGAAGAATAATAAAGATGGTGGCATTATGCAAGATTCAATTGAAATTGATTTGATTTAATATTTCCACATGTATTAGTGTACAGTCAAAAGTATTGTTTTTCTTGAACGCTATACATGCAGTGTACATCGTTCGTGGAGAAGCAAAGTGTAGATATTGAATATAAAAGTAGGGAGGTCTTGCTGCAGCTGTATAGGGCATTGGTGAGGCCGCAGCTGGAGTACTGTGTGCAGTTTTGGGCGCCGCACCTGCGCAAGGATATTTTGGCCCTGGAGGGAGTGCAGAGGAGGTTTACTAGGCTGATACCGGAGTTGAGGGGATTGAGCTATGAGGAGACGCTGAATAAACTAGGCTTGTACTCGTTAGAGTTTAGAAGAATGAGGGGTGATCTCATTGAGACGTATAAGATGATGAATGGGATGGATAGGATAGAGGTGGAGAGAGTCTTCCCGCTCAAAAAAGACAGTAGGACTAGGGGGCACAGCCTCAAGATAAAGGGGAGGCGGTTTAGAACGGAGTTGAGGAGGAACTTCTTCACTCAAAGGGTGGTGAATCTCTGGAATTCTCTGCCCGTTGAAGTGGTGGAGGCTGCCTCGCTAAATATTTTTAAGAAGCGGGTTGATGGGTTCTTGATAAGAGAGGGGATTAAGGGTTATGGGGAGAGGGCGGGAAAGTGGAACTGAGCCACGACAGATCAGCCATGATCTTATTGAATGGCGGGGCAGGCTCGAAGGGCTAGATGGCCTACTCCTGCTCCTATTTCTTATGTTCTTATGTTCTTATAATCTTTCATTCATTTCTATGAGGCAGCGAAACATCAAGTTAATGCAAAGTAGGCACGTTCGAATGTCTAATGACAGCAGGAAAAAAGGCTTTCTTGAGTCAACTGGTCCCTGGACTCAGACTTTTGTATCTCTCTTTTCCCGAAAGCAGAAGGTGAAAGATAACATGTCCGGGATGCGTGGAGCCCTTAAATATGTTGGCTATTTTGCCGAGACAGCGGGAAATACATACAGAGTAAACGAATGGGAGAGTGTGTTGCGTGATGGATTGGGTTACATTCAAGGCATTTTGTTACTTATTGCGGTCTTGGACGTGCTCTCGCTGGTCCATTGCTTGAAATGGGTTTCAAATACATTGGCCTAGTTCGAAAAAAAATACTTTGAAGTTGTTTTGAAGACCGCGATTATCCATGTTTTCATCTTACATGGTACATCCTTTAGACTTCTCAATAATTTGTGGGGGTCCGTGTGGCGCGCCTGGGACTCTAGCTTGGTCCGAAGCTGTCGTTTGGCATCGATGATGAACCTTCTTCGATCGTACCTGGCAGCTTAACAAAATGTTGCAACAATGTATATTTTTTGCACTGAAATAAAACAACATTGTGGTTAATGATATGAGGGGGAGAGGTTAGGGGTTAAAGTATGTGTGCACGTAGAGTCAGAAGCAATCGCTGACGTGGTAAGTGAGTATTTCGCATCTCCATGCAAGGGATAAAGACATTTCTCTTGCATATATGGGAAGCGAGGAATTTAATACTGATGCCTTGATTTGATTTACTGTTGTCAAATGTATTAAGAAATCGTGAAAAGTATTGTTTCTTGCGCACTATGTAGATTTCATTCCGTTCATAGAGTAAGAAAAGAAAGAGTGCGGAATGTAATGTTACAGTCATAGCTCGGGTGTAGCGAAAGCTCAACTTAATATAAGGTAGGTCTATTCAAAAGTCTGATGGCTGCACGAACGAAGCAGTTGTTGAATCAGTTGCTCCGTGACCTCAGACTTTTGTATCCTTTTTTTGCCAACAGAAGAAGGTGGAAGAGAGAATTTCTGGGCTGTGTTCTGTCCTTAAGCATTCTCCCTGCTTTTCTGAGGGAGTAAGAAATGTAGACTGAATCAATGGATGGGAGATCAATGTGTGTATTTGATTGGGCTACATCCATGACATTTTGTAGATTCTTGCGGCCTTGAACATGATCCATACCAGGCATTGATACAGCCAGAAAAAAAAATGATGTCTACGATGCATCCGTTAACGTTGGTGAGAGTCGTAGCTGACATTCCAACTTTCCTTAGTTTTCTGAGAAAGTGGAGACGTTGGTGCGATTTTAAACTACAGCGTTGGCTTCGGGGAAACAGAACATGTCGGTTGTGATGTGAATACCTAAAATTTGAAGCTCTCGACCCTTTCCACTTCACCCCCCGTTGATGGAATCAGGGACATTTTCTTCTCTATGCTTACAGAAATCGATGAAAGTGTCATTTGTTGTGTTGATACTGAGGGACAAATTATTGTCCCTGCAGCAGTTCGCCAGAATGTATATCTAATTTTTGTACTCTTTCGCGTCATTGTTTGATATCCAACCTTCTATGGCGGTGTGAGCAGCAAACTTGAAAATCGAGTCGGAGGGGAAAATGACAGATTGTCATAGCAGTAAGGCGTATAGAAGGGGACTGGTAACACAGACTTTTGTGGCACCGGTATTGCGGATGATCGCGGAGCAGATGATGTTGCCTAACCTTACTGACTGGGCTCTGTGAGTTAGCAAGTTCAGGATGCAATCACAGAGGGAGGAGCACTGGCCCAGGCCACAGAGTTCGAAGGGCTCTTTTTTTCAAAGAATAACGGCGTTGAAAACTCAGTAGTGGCCAATAAATACGACTGATGAAGTGGAGGTGAGGTAAAGGCTCGATTTGATAAAGAAGGACAGGATAAACTATGAAGCTGGGCTAGCGCTTAATATAAAAAAAGGATAGCAAGAGTTTTTATAAATACATACAAAGGAACAGGCTGGCTAGGGTGAACGTTGGACCCTTAGAGGATGAGAGGGGGGACTTAGTGGTAGGGGATGGGGAAATGGCTGAGGCCCTGAATAACTTTTTTGTTTCCGTCTTCACGGAGGAGGACGTGAATAATTTGCCGGGTGTTCGCGATGGAAAGATCGTAGGAGTGGAGGGCGTGAATGACATTCTTGTTACTAGAGAGGCGGTGCTCGACAGACTAAATTGAACTGGTGCAAGGTAATCCGAAGAAAGATTACGAAAGTGTGAGGATTTTACTTTTTTCTGATCACCCCAGGGATAATTATTTTATTGAATTATTTCCTGAACGCGCTATGTAGGAAGTATCGAATAGATACTCAAATTAAGTTTGGATTGGTACCTGTGACCTATAATTGTGTCAGCCTATGGAATAATGCAATGCTTCGGAAGTATGTAGACATGTCTATCACAGAGCCATGACAGATTCAAACTGCCAGATGTAGTTCCCTAGTTTTGCTCAGTTTGTGTGATGCAATGCCCTCAAAGCCCAGCAAACTAATTAACCACTTTCATTTGTGCAATGATGATTCATCAACATCAACATAAGAAAATGTATTTCAACAATCGTAAATATGTTTGGTGAAGATCATTTGTTCAAAAACCTCAGGAAATAAAAAGTCCCTGATAATAGATCACATTTTCTTGTTTACACGTAAATATGTGTATCTGAATGCACGATTAAATTAATTCAGTCTCGATATAAAATGGGAGCTTCATAAATCAAAACAGACAATGTTGTAGCTCGCAAGCAAGTTAGAGAAATACCTTTCAGAGGTTCCCGACAATTCATCATGGTGGCTTAATATCCCTTACCCAAAAGTGCATACGTTAGTTTCTTTTTTACTTTTTTTAAAACCTTATTCCAATCCAATCAAGTCAAATTAAATCTAATTCAGAGTCCCAACAAGTTGAGACATTCCCGATCCAAGCTGACAAGACAGGGTTCTCACTCGCTATTTTGGGCTTGATCCACATGATCCAAGCTGATTGGAGTAAGTATAATTCCTCTTCTAAGGCTTGATCTTGTTTGCATCGAAGCCAAAAGGCCGAGATGCCACTTTAAACATTGCTTCAAGTGAAGCTGAAATGTAAACTACTGACTTCAACCAAGTGCAGTATGTCAATACTACACTTGATCTTAGCCAAACGGCCAAATGGCGGGTGCAGGATCAAAGACTTCTGTACACGTTAGCACTACATCGAACAATTTGATGATTTCGCAATTTCTGCATGCCATTATTAAAGTAATGTGATTGTTTTCTTATATAGAGAGCGAGCAACATCGCCTGTCGATGCGACTCTTACGAGAAAAAATATTAATATTCCAGTTATTATCATCTTTATGTCATGAATCGGGATCTTTTCCTTTACCTCATACAGATTTTTAGTAACCCTCGAAGTTGAACGTGAAGAGTTCGCTGTTATTCGTCTGTTGACATGTAAATTTATAATGGCAGAGACATTTTATGTTAAGTCAACACATGCCATGCAAAACCAGGGCTCTGCTTTGGGAAAGACAAAGAGAAAAACAAATTGAAATAAATTGAAATCGATTTTGAAGCCGTGACCATCAGAATACAGGCGATCATTTCTCTTTGGAATGACACATCAATCAATACCATGAATCATTGTTATAAACGAGCTGCACGCTTGGTTTTAACCATGAAATGCAGAACATTGAAGTTCATTATAAAGTGATTGTTTTAATCATTTTTTTTCCATCTATGGGCATTGATTCCATGGTGAGGATTTATAACGTTGTGTTTTGTTTTGTGCATTTGGAACCTTTCCCTGAAATTTTAAGTGAGCATTACGTATGTAGTTTAAAACTATCGGACTCTCAGTAGATGCTGGTGGACCTGCTGAGATAATTCTTCAAAATATTTATTGTGTCCATCACTAACCCATCATTCACAGTAGACTCAAATGACTTCAAAACGTCAGATTTTTGGGTACAGCTTTTGGTACCAGTTATACCTGACTCAGTGTCCACAATGATCAACAGAATGGCAATGACGGGAAATGAAAACAACAAAAAAAGTACATTTGCAAGGAGTTCTAATATAGCACTAACATTACGTATTATGGGCGAAGATGTTGCTCCTTAATATTCCTGGCCAGGGAGAACTGTCCAAAATGGCCATCTACTAATAAAACGTAATGTGTTCATGAGGCTTGCAAGAAACAGGTCATGTTTTCAATAAGTTTTTTTTTGGATGAATGCAGCGATCGAGGGAATTCAGATGAGGCGAAAAGATTAGCATGGAAGAGCTGGTGAAGATGAATATTTTGATAAACGTGCAATGCTGTAACACGGTTGGAAGCGAAACATCAATAGGCAAAGCTGAAGCAAGTTGCTTCCATAACTAATAGCAGCACTACGCAATTGATATAAGCCTCTAGTTCTGGGTAAAAATAATACCTGACACCATATCGAAATTCAAGTAAATCAAAATGATATGGGGCGTAATCTCTGCGTCAAATTCAACGAACCCATATTAACACATTGCTTTAAAAATGCAAAATACCATTGTAAATTTAATTTGTTTTGTCAAAGCTGTAACAGAAAACCAACGCTAAAGCTGAAAACAATTTCTATAGTATAAACCGAGCTAATGGCGAGGCATTTTGGAAGGGCAATATCCCTGGTTGTCCCGCCTTCAGAAACAAACGTTTGGGGGATAAATGAAAAGACGAGGAGTGGCCTCATTAGCAAGTTTTCACTTCCATTTGTGAGACGGGATGATTCACTGAATGGGTCGAATAACTTGGTAGGGATTTGAAATGAAAATAAAAGGACAACGACACGGCTGTGAGATTGCAACAGAGTACCATGCAATGAAAGGAAGACAGGTGTTTAAATACATATGCACATTTCTGACTTTGAATTAATACTATAACAATGAAAACGAAAATTCAAACATCATCAGTGACACTGAGGGGTAACAGTTCAGTGAAATTGTACATTTTTTTTGAGCCGGCAATCGACAACCTTAACAATCGGAGATGCAATTCTAGACCTTGTCTTGTGCAATGAAAAAGGGCGAGCGGATGATATCGTGAGTACTGATTTCAATTCAGATTTTAACATTACCAAGGAAATGGGCAGATATCGCGCAGTAAGAAATGGCCTGAAGTGGCAAGGCTTTTTTTTTTCACGAAAGGGAAAGCGCTTGGCAGAACTGCACCGGACAACGAGGCAGTGGATAAATCAGGGGATCTCCAGTGGGAAGCGCTAAAATTAGAGAATCTATATGCAGAATTATACGGCCTCCAAGAACAAGTGTATTACTAGTAATTCAAACACCCTAGTTGTCTGGAAGAACGCAACGGAAGACAAAACAAAATAAATAAAATGTAGTGTACGATACGAATCAAGGACTACGAGCTGCAGAAACCCTCGATGCGTAAAAAAAAACACGCAGGTACAAAATAAAATATTAGAAACAAGGAGATCAAGAGCGCACAACAACATAATAAACAAAAACATTGAATTTAATGATGACTGAAACATGTTTGGCCAATAAATTAGAATCAAAATCCTAGTTTATGAAGAAGTGGAACCTGCCATTTGTAAGCGTATTAGCTGTAGGAAGGGTTCGAAATTAATATTTTGTTCCCATGCTTGGAGTGGAAATGGATTAAGCAGATTCAGTCGTCCAGTAGGAAAATTGTGAAATATTCGATGAGGTAATCGTAAGTAGACAGCACATCCTTGAAAGGTTGGAATTCCTAACGTTGATAGTCACCAGGGAAAAATGGATTGTTTACGAGTTTGCTGAGGTCAGTGAGGGGATAACGTATGTTCAAGTGACCATTTCCCTGTCCTGACTAGCCACAGGGCAGGACCATAGGTTTCAATAATTGCAGAAATATGTATATTGCTCAAAAGGGATCAAATGAAATGACAAAAAAACATAGAACATAGACATTATATTGGTGCAGTCCAAATTAGTGGAGTCTATCCTGAGTGATAGGATTAACTGTAATATTGACAAACATGGGCATGTCAGAGATGGTCAGCATGGATTTGGCAAAGGGATGTTTTGTCTCACAATGTCGAATGAATTACTTGAGAAAGTGACAAAGAAGTTTGAAGACAGCGCAGTGGATGTTGAGAACATGCATTACATCAGTACGTTAGCCAATGTCCCACATGGCAGACAGGTCAAATAAAAAACAGGAGACCGTGTGATAAAGGGTAATGCAGCATATTGGGTTAAAACGTGACTCATGAACAGGAAACACAGTGACCATTGATGACATTCCGAATTGCAATTTGCTTCAAGTGGTTTTTCAAAGGTTCAGCGTTGGGACACTTGATGTTAATGCTAAGAATTAGCAGTTTTGACATAGACGTTGAACGTGGGGATTGGGGATGATGGGGGAAGGCGAGGTGTTACGTGGCACAATTGGAAAAATATGCAGACATCATGATGTTTGGTCGAGTGGTGGATAGAATACCGCTTGTGTGCAAAAGTAAATAGCCATGGATTGCTGGAGTGAGTAGTAAAATG
Source organism: Carcharhinus amblyrhynchos (assembly GCF_965287045.1). Classification (NCBI taxonomy): domain Eukaryota; kingdom Metazoa; phylum Chordata; class Chondrichthyes; order Carcharhiniformes; family Carcharhinidae; genus Carcharhinus; species Carcharhinus amblyrhynchos. The sequence continues at coordinate 65,280,810 of NC_137339.1, read as the reverse complement.
GTTGATAGATATTACAGAGAAGTTTGAGGTAATTCATTTCGTGAAATCTAAATGGGCGGCTCATTGGTACAATGGTTAGCACTGTTGTCTTACAGCTCCAGGGAACGGGTTCAATTCCCAATTTGTGTCACTGTCTGTGCAGAGTCTGTACGTTCTCTGCGTGCCTGTGTGGATTTCTTCCAGGTGCTCCGGTTTCCTCCCACAGTCTGAACATGGGCGGGATAGGTGCATTGGCCATGCTGAATTGCACCTTAGTGTTCCGGGATGCGTAGATTAGCAGTATTAATAGAGTAAATCGGTGGGGTTACAGGGATAGATCCTGGATGGGATTGTCGGTGCAGACTCGATGTGCCGAATAGCCTCCTCCTGCGCTGTAGGGTTTCTATGACTTACGAGAAAAAAAAGGAATACCCAATCAATGGGAACGTATTAAACGGCTCGACAAAACGAGATTCACTGACATGAAAAAAAAAACCACAGGCTCCTAAGAGCCGTACTTCAAAGTGGCAACGTTCTAAAGAAGGTGCATGAAACGTTTTCCTTCATTGTCAGCGGCACAAAGTAGTAAGTACAGATGTTGTGCTGCAAGTGGCCTGAGTTGACGAATGAAATGCATTTCTTGGTGTCACACTTCCGCGTATGCTGGCACTGCAATGAACGTTCTGTAAATAACTCCTATTCATCACACTCCAGCATCTGTTTGGACACAACGAGGGACATAGTCGCATTGGCAATAAACCCGACCAGAACGATTCTCGAATATGATAGAAAGCCGAGCATCTGAAGGGAACCCAAACAGTCACGGGGTGAGCGTAAAACACACGCACAGACATTGAGGCGAGTTGGGAATCGAGCCCATGGCCCTCATGTGTTGAGGCGGTAGTGCAGGTCACTGTGGCACTGTGTCATCCACTCGGCGTAAAGAATGAGCAGCCTGGCCACTTAGTAAGAACATGGACATTAATGACCTGGAATGCGCGCTGCGAATGCTTCCAATAATCTTGTCAGAGCGAGAACAGTACAAGTATGAGAAGGGGTGGGATTCACATTGGATTATTTTCCTTGGAACAAATATAGCTGAGTTGTGACGTTCTGGAAGTGTGCGTATTATGAGGCTGGGGGGCGGGGGGTGGAGTGGGAAGTGATCGACTTTTCAGGATACATGTGCTTCACTTGCTGGAGAATCTAGAATGGGAAGGCATGCAGTCAAGACAAGTCGCATTAAGCTGCGGCACAAGATAAAGCTTTCTGATGGAAATGGTCGTTGGTTTCGGAAATTCACGGTCATAGTTGGTGGTCGAGGCAGCGGCGTTAAGCATTTCAAAAAATAACTCTAACTCCACCATGATAATTTTAAATTACTGGTCTATGATACGCAGCTGTGCGGCATGAGATAGAATTGCTTTTGGACTCGCATGGAAACGAATAGCCTCATTTTGTGCTGTAACTTTTCTATTCTCTCATGTCAGTTTGAAAAGAAGTTGCTCAAAAATTAGACGATATGGAAGTAACCCTGACAGGGGTAACTGCGAGCATCGCATGTCATTTGCCATTGAAAATCAAACAGTGCCATTGCAGTCTCCGGTTTCATTTGCGAATGATATTTATTTTAATTGTAATGTAGTTTGTTTCCAAGTACCCAGCACTGCAGCTGCTATTCATTACACGGAGTTCCCACATTAAAACAGAAAAAAAAATGACGGGGCTCCGTCAGCAGAGTGAGCAGAGTGCTTTGGCCAGAAAATCACTTCCGAAATCACAACAACAAATGAGTAATCACAAAAAGAGTTTCTAGTCAATTGACCAAGAAGTAATTTTTAGTGTCTGGCATCGGCAACATCTCAAGGAACCCCACACGCCATTGCAGGGAACAAAATACTTCCGACGATCATGAGTATGTCACTTTTAATTACTTTGCCTGCACACAAGTAACGAATGTTGAGACGAATTTAGTTGAAAACCTATTGATATATTATCAGCGGTAAGACTTTTTTTTCTTTTATGCTTTGGTTAATTTTCGACGTTTCCAGATTCAGGTTAATCCTTCAAAATGAAATGAGTTAAAATACAATACATGTTACATCCATAGACATTCAATTTGTGTTTTCTGCATTGACAACCATCACAGTTGCAGTAATATTCAAAAGATCAGCAGCTCAGGACAACAAGCATCTTGTTGTCGTGAACATAAAAAAAGTATCACTGACAGAATATATGACGAATTTCAACGAAACTGTCTGACGAAAATACACACATTGAACAGCATAATAAATAACCAACATTCATTTTAATCACAACAGTCTCATGCATCGAATAATGATGTTTGAACTTTTGTTCAACATGCATTTCTAACGTAACTTTGATAACCTCGTGATGCTGGAGTCTGGAGCCACTTTATTTCTGCGGACAATCATGATTAACAACAAAGTTCTGCTCAGAAGCTGAACAAATGTTTTTTTTTAACCTGTCCTGAATGCACAATTATCTGAAAACGAAGTTGCGACACTTTTTTTTAACGCTACAATTCTTTATGACGGAAAAGCGCAGATATTATTCGTCTTGATATTCAGAAGTTTAGTACACTCCCTTTATGGTACAATATAGATACAAATACACGTGACAGCACCTAAAATAACATGCTCAACAATATTAAGTTATATTTTGTGATTGTTAATATTTGGTTGTGACATGTTCCAGTTCAAGTATTTGTTTAAGCTCGTTTGGTGATACTTGCATGATTTGTTATATTTCAAATCCTATCGAGTTCGATTTACTATCTCAGTTGTGAAAAAAGAAGTCTCACTTATAAGGACGGGTGTTGAGTTGAATCTTTGCTCGGCACGAACTTTGATGCTTAAAAAAGTCCTGTTTTGAACACCAAATTTAGACTACTTCAAGGAAAATCCGAACGCAAAAGGTGAGATAAAATTTTAGTGGTATAACTTCAAATGAAACATATGTTGATTAAAATGGAGATAATATCGTTTTCTTTTTGCAATTTGACGGAAGCATTTCTTCCTGGGGATGAACCTATCCTAGATTATAATACAAAAATGCATGTCCTTAAATATTATTGCAATGCATTAATCTTGTTATTCAATAATAATAAGATTGAATGTTACAAACATAATTATTGTGTCAACACAACATGAATTTTGCGGAAAAATTGAGCTGTCAGAAGTCGCCGTTTTGCAACCACCTAGATACTTGACAAGAAAATGAATATATTGACACACAATCAAGATGAGAGTGCTAATCTTTTGTCAGCTGGACTTCAATTGATATAGCCGTTGACATCGAATATCCACGCATTTATGCCGATTCACAAATAATTGTCGTGCATTCTCTAAAATTGTCCCATCCCTTCAGGACGTGTCCACACAAGGTGCAGCGGCTTTCAGCTTTCCTGAGCAATGAGTGCAGAAATAAATGCAATCACAATACTTTTATTTTAATTAATCTGTTATTGTAAGTACCACTTGTGTTCTGCACGATTCTGGCATATAATCCTCGGTGGAGCCGTTGCAGTCTTTTGCATTCATTTACTGATCCATTCGACATCCTCCAAATCTAGCCCGGCCTGTGGTTCTCCGAGATGTAACATTTTTGCTGTAAAAACATCAATATTTAGATATGTGTTGGCACAAAATAAGCACGAGCAATACATTATCATCGACGAAGAAGAACATTGTCGAACATTGGGTAAAGAAAAAGAAAATAATTGGTGCAAGAGAGGAGAGATCAGAAGAGTTGGAATCCATGAAAATTAGCAAAGAGAATAAATTATTCCCTATGATTGTGAGGAAGCTAAATGAGGAAATGACAGTTTTTTTTTAGGATTATATTCAAATCTTCACTAGCCTCCGAAAACCTGACAGAGAGACGGAAGAATACCAATAGTTTTCATTAATTCTGAAGATAGGTAGGGGATGCTAAACAATTATCGGCAGTTTAATGCAACTCGCATATGGGTATGGTTGCAAAAAATCATGCAATATCGGATACATTGTCACGTATGACCAACATATGATCGGCAGCATGGCGTTGTTAAGGGAAGGTCATGACATGCGACTACGTTTGGCTTATTTGAAGAAGTGGTATGGAGAGGGATAATGGGCAGGGGCGGGGGCGGGGGGAGGGGGGGTGGGCTGGTGGTGGAAGTGGGCTGTGGTGGGAGGGAGGGGGTTGAAATGGATGTTGTCTCCCTGTAAATGAGCAAGGCATTTGAAAAGTTCTGCTTGACAGGCAGGTCAAAAATGTAAAGCCAATTCGACAGACTTTTTTCAAAGTGCAGCAAGAGTTGACTTTTTAACGGGAAACAAAAGGTTAATGATCCACGACTGCCATTATGAACGAAAAGTTGTTTGAAGTGATTTTCAACATTAATGGTTGTTGGGGCCCCTCCAGTTTGTTTTATAAATAACCGGTCTACCTTGAAGGTGACGGGATTTTTGGGGAAATGGACAACGGATACGAAACATGTTCTTAATCGCAGAGGGTAGATAATAGCTTTGAGATCCAAAACGCTGTAAGTGAAGTGGAGGAGTGAGAGCGATCATAACAAATGGAGCTAAACCCTAATAAGTATGAAATGATGCATTTATGGGGTCAAACATTAAAGAGGAATACAGAGTAAGTGGGAACATATTGATTGGGGTAACTAACGTAAGAAATCTTGTCCTGCAAGTGCACTGGCCAGAAAGATGACGGTATTGATGAATAAGCTTATTTCATTGGCAGATGTACATTTTTTTAAGATGTTAAGTTGAAATTGTAGAAACCTCTCACGAGGCTTTAAATGGATTATAACGTGTGACACTTGGCACTATATTTCAGGAATGACGTAATTGCACTGAGGAGAATGCAGAAAATATTTTGGGAATATTGTCGTGGTTGCAGGAATCATCCTACGAAGTGAAATTCGTTTTTTTTTCTTTTTCTCACCTTTGAGCAGACAGGACTCCGGAATTCGGTATACTCTGGAGTCTTGTAATATACCTTGGTTGAGGTATATTAAATTTGAGGGACAGTGATGGAGGGACGTGTGTTCCTGTTTCCCCGAAACAAGAGTCACTGATTCAAACTAATTGGTAGAAGGACTTTAGGGGAGATGAGGTGAGAATTGCACAAGCAGAGGATATTTTGTGCCTGGAATTTATTGTTTGAGTCTGTGGAGAAGCAAGAAAACTGAAACTGTCTGAACACTGCGTAGACTTTTACCTTACGTAGTACAATTCGCAACTGCGAGGGTCCAGTGAAATAGTTATTTTTTTCTTTGTTAGAAAAGGATAACTCGATTTACTTTATTTGGGTAGCTATGGACAACATGCGCTGAATGGACCCACTCCTCCCCCACCCCTTCTGTGCTGTAGTATTTTTATAGGTTTTTACAAAGAGCAAAGGACAAAGAAAATTAAAGCACAGGAACAGGCCAATCTGCCCTCCAAGCTTGCACTGACCATACTGCCCGACATAACTAAAAAACCCTACCCGTCCGCGGACCATGTCCCTCTCCTCCCATCCTATTCAAGTACTTGTCAAGATGTGCCTGAAAAGTCACTCCATATCAGCTTCCACAAAACCCGCCGGCAACGAGTTCCAGAGACCCATAAACCTTGCCCTCGCACCTTAAACTTGCGAACTAGTTAGTTCTAATGCAACTCTGAGAAATGTTTTGCGGCAAGAATCAAACCTAGTTTGAGTCATTCCAAATTGCACTCTTCCCTCGTCTTTCAACATGTTTGGAAGGAACAGCAAAGAAGACAAACCAAAACTGTGCACCAGTCGCAAGGCTGTACAAAGTTACAGTACTGCAAAATGATCACGGAGTGTCGCCAAATTCAAAAGGCATTTGAGCACATCAATGCTTGAAAATGTTAACATGACCAATTGATTATTGAAGGTGCAAGTGCATTTTGTACAAAGCTGAATCCTGCCTCATCACATTCTGGTGAAGACTGGCCTGGGGTGGAGGTGGGGGGGGGGGGGGGGGTGGTGCGTGTGGTGGCGGGGATGGTGGGTAGCGGTGATTGTACAACAGTTGAGCTGCATCTTGAACCCTCAAATATGGATCTGAAACGGCCATGAGAACATGTTAATTATTCACACCTTGTTGTCTTGTTAGTTACCACATAGCTGTTTTGCTGTGGCGCACTTCGCACTGGTCATAGTCATGTGAGGCATGGAGCTGTATAATACTACCTGGTCGGGAGGGTAGCGGTTCTTTACAGATTTTAAGCAAGAGTACCCCGATAAAATAAATCAACCATTTCAGCCTCGTAGGCAGAGTGGAAAGGCTTCTTCAGGATGGTTAAGAGCTAACACTAGACCGTTTCAAAGATTGTAGAAGATATATATGAAATCCTGAAATGCATGTTTTCAAAATATGAAACAAACGATCTATTTTTGATTTGTGCAAAATGAGGCACAACGTTGCTGTGTGTCCTGCAGGCAAAGCCTCTTGTTCTGACATTCTATATGCATGCAGCAACAATCCCATAACTTGAAGTATCTGCCACCATTAGGGCAGGTGGTTGCACATCAGTATTTCTGATGAGTGCATCATTTTTTTCAGTGTGGTGAAGGGTGATCTGCAGCGAACTTGCCGACTCCATTTACCGTTCTGAAGGAAGAGCTCATGCAGAATTTCAGTGACCTCGTTATAACAAGGACATTTTCTGGAGGGATGTATTTAATCCCAGAAATGTGTTTGCCATGCGCTGGTCCACATGAATAGACATCTGCTCGATAGCTGCAGCCCTGTCTCTGTCAGAATTCATGCCATCAACTTCGTGCAAATGAAGTAGATAAGAAATACGATTAACCCTGAATTTACAACTTGCGGAATTGAGCTTCACTTTTGATCATTGATATTGTCCACGACATCGTGAAAATCCGTGTTATGTTCTTGCATATTGTAATAGTACATCGGGGTATATCATATAGTGGGCTCACAAGGCTGATAAAACTGTTGAATAGAATATGCCGGGGGAACGGGAACCTATGTAAGGAGCCTGAGAAGGAGGGGGCTTGGGCAACATGTGCGGAATGGGTTCCAACTACATCAAAAATCAAGGGAAAAAGAAGTTAATAAGAAAGAGACATCAGGAGATGATATTAATGGAAGTGTTCACATTCAAAAATATAGTGGACAAAAACTAGCACAACGACACTTTAACTGAAGGCTCACAGCATTTGAAACAAGGTAAATGGTTTAGCAGCAGATATCGTTGCGAACGAGTATGATTTGGTGGCATGGTCACTATGGAGTTAAATATTCAGGGGTATCAGACAGTTCGGAGGGACCTACAGGAAGGTAAGGGAGTTGATGTATCTCTGAAATGTAAGGATGAGATCAGGGAGGTAGTGAGAGGTAATGCAGATTCTATGACAAAAAAAAACGTTGAATCCAATTAGATAGGAATTAGGAGGAGAAGAAGTCACTCTAGGCGTCGTCTATATGCCACCTAATGATAACATGATGGTGGGGCTAGAAATAAGCAAAGAAATAACTGGTACTTGTAAAAATGGTAAAGTAATTATTATGGGCGATTTTAATCTACACACCAATTGGTCAAACCAAGTCGGTCAAGGCACCGTGAGGAGGAGTTCATTGAATGACTCAGCGACAGATTCCTTGAACTGTGTCTGTAATGGAACCTAGCAGGGAGCTATTCAGACTTTTAGATGTGTGTTAAGTTCGTGAACAAAAAAAAATCAAGCTTGTTTTGACACCTAGCAAGACAGAAGGCTTTCAAGTGAAAACGACTTCTCTCAAAACTTAGGTGCAACTTGGTAATAAAACAAACAAAAATTAACAATGTTAACTTTGTCACGATTGCTGATTAGAATTGACAGTGGTTCTCCAGCTTTTGAAAAAATTATGAAAATCGAATCTAAATTAAGTGCATAAATATTGCCTCCTTTATTGTGGTGTAGAATTGCACGATACTGAAGCTCATACACAGAAATTAGGTAAGAAAATCACTTGGTTCACGGAATTTCCCTGCTTATTTTTGTATTTCTTTTCTTTTAAAATAACGATTTTTGAAGGGCTATAAAATTATGAAGTTAACAGAGATGTGTCTGACTAAAATCCTGATGTTACAGACTTCTGTCATATTAACTAGCCTTGCACTTTACATCAAACGGATATCGAAAATAATCCAATCGCAATATTATTTTGGATGCATTATGAGCGTTGCTCTTTTCCATTACTCCACAAACTGATTGCAAAATGTTCATTATTCTTTTAACATTGTTCATTTAAAGGAGGGAATAATTGCATAATTCAGTCTCCTGTAAAATGTGTCATCAAATTTGTGTCTTTTTTCCTGAATTTTGGTTTGCAAAGTGCTCTCGGAATTGTGACCAGGTGGTACGAATGGCATTTTTGGTAATTACAGGAGTTATTCCGTGAACCAAATGTGCATGGTAACACTTTGAAATCGTAAACAAAAGAAAAAGGAAAGTTGAATGTGGGGGATTATTTATTGATATAACGAGCATTAAAGACAATCTACAAGAATGACACAAACATGTTCAGTTGATTTTTGTTTCATCTCATTTAATTAGGACACTTTACAAAAATGAACTATTGTCCTAACTTTCTTGTTTGCATGCGTTTGTGCAACTGACTTGAAGTTCTTCATCAAATTGATAAAATATAACATGTTGCAAAAGTAAAGTTTTTCTGTAAGTCAAAAGTAGGCTTACAATAAAGTCTCTGCAAAAATCGCCCATTCCATCGTGTATTTAGATACACTCTGAATTCAGAATGGCTAATCACTGAACCAGCACGTACTGTGGACATTCACAGCAAACTGGAGCACCCGGAGGGAACCCATGTAAACATGGGGAGTACGTGCAAACTCCACACAGACAGCGACCCAATCCAGGAATCGAACCCACGGCCCTGGCGCTGTGAGGTAGCATCGCACTGATTCTAAGTTAAAAAAACGCGTTTTATGTTGATTGGCCATGCTAAAGTGTTCCTTATTCCTGGCGGATGTCAGATGGATTGGAAGATTAGTAGGGTAAATGTGTTTGTTTGCGTTGTTAGGGCCAGGGTAGGATTATTGTCTGTGCATGATCGATAGACCAAATGGCCTCATCTGACCTGTGGTCATTATATCATGTTATGATTCTAATGTTGTGCCTTGTTTCAGTGAAATGGCTTAATTGTTGCATCGTCTTTCATCAACACAGTTACCCTGTGATACTCACCCCATTAAATATTCCTGTTTAGATGAAATTTGTACAGCTGGTAAGAAAAATGACATGTTAACATCATTTCTATCTGAACATTGTGCTGTGTTGAAAGGAGGAAATGATGATTCACTTGATGAATGCTCTGAAAATATTTGGACGCCCCTTCTTAGGGCTAGTACATACCAATTTTGTAAATCGGGCTCCAGGAAATCTGTCAATGGCAAATTTTGCTTTACGATAACATAATAGATTGAAATCCGTCGAGGCCTCTAAGCTTTGCGAACGATCAATCAGCAAATCAGAAATTTGGGAGAAAGGGAATTTAAAAAAAAACATATAAATACAGGAAAAGAAAACGAGACAACACACCAATGAGGATATGGAAGAATCAAAAAAAAAGCGTCTCAGTGTGATTGGCACATAAATATGAATAGAGAAAGAAAGCTAAACAGGCAATGCGGTAAAGGTGCGACTATGCAAGATGTTTAAACTCACACAGAATTTGTTAACGGAAGATTGAATTTCAAACCTAAAAGTAACAGTTGTTACGGATCGAGAGAGCTGCAGAAAATGGAATGGAAAAGCCAGGCATTAGTAAGAAAGGGACAATTCAGGAGAATCAGATAAACGTTTTCCAAATAAATAAGATGTTAAGTGCCGATGTGTTGGGAGCAAACGATAGACGTGTATAGATATAGAAAAAAATGTACAGACAGTGAGCATTGAAAAATAAGCAGTAGTTTCTGGCCAGCCATCCTCAATTCTGTCATCAAAAGATGTACTTCCATCATCTGATCCCAAGTATAAAAAATGTGGGAAGTAAAATAAGAACAAATTGCAGAACTAGGTGTTCATTAGCTCGGAGGAAATTACAGAGAAACAAATAAGGAAAAAATGAAATAATTTGGCGTCGCTTATGAAAAGTGAAGACAGCTCTGGGTGTCGAGCGTTGTGTGTTAATATTGTGTTCAGGAACTGGCAGCTCAGAACTGAATGTTATAATGATTCTTAAAATTAGAAGTAGAGGTACAGCTATAAGCACGCCTGAATGTTGTTGACTGAATGCAACATATTTCTAAGTAAGATTTTGAGTATCAGATGGCACCAACTGCACAAAACACTATTAATTCGCTAGAGCAAGGGGGGAGTTCGGTGGGGGTGAGTTGGACAGTGGGTGTTTCTTCCGGCTAGAATTTTTCGTGCCATCTTTCGTCAAGTCTCCACACAGAGACAATCTAAACTTACGAGTGCTAACATTTAGTCGTATAAGACTTTCCGTCGTGTTACATTTGGTACATGGCTTCCTTTGAAGAACCTCATGCTCTTTACACTGACTGGAAATATGTCCCCTCCCTACACTGCTGATAGGTCAATTTCATGAAGCTACCTCTCTTAGATTGCTTCTTTTCTCTGGATTTGCCATCAGGACACATAGTGCCGAGGTTCAAAGAAGAGGCACTGAAGAACGATTTTTTTAAGGGCATTTCGCACTCGGCAATTGATGACAGACAATGTAGCCACAACTGCCATTCTATGATTTGGTTTATTTGTTTTATGCTTTTTCTTCTTCTTAGTATTACCTGTATAATCATTGGAAGCATAAAACCTGTTTTTGAACTGTGGGAAAAGAGTGAATCCTCATGTTGCAAAAAAAACCCTTAACTTGGTATGAAGACTAAAAACATCAATGTTGTTGTGCATAGAGGATCACTTGTTCAGAATTAGCTTATCCACAGTTCGATGGTTAACTTTGGAGGCTGTCTTGCTTTTTGGGACATACTTCAAGTCTATGTTTTTAATTTTTCTGTTTAAAATAAAGAACACATTTCATTCTAACATTATTTCAATTTTCAGGTTGTGGTCGATTTCCAAGAGATGCAGCGAGCGGTATGTTAACACAAACGAGGCTTTAAATGTTATTAAAACAACGTTTGCCAATTAAGTACAGCTTATAGTTTAGAAATAGAGGTAACCATGTTTGTGTAATTGGACCAAAATTGGTTATGGCACAGGAATTTGAGCACACACTCTATTTTCTGACTTCCACATATGCTGTTCGCGTAGAAAGCGGAAGTTCACTTCATGCCCTAATTCAGCTCAAAGGAGGAATGTATCGACACATGGCAGTAGAGGACTGGGAATCTTTATGAGGGAAATTCCACACTTCAAAATGGAAGACTGACAACGGTCTTAATATGTGCCTAAGGAAAAAAAACATGAACTTCAAGGCATAGGAAACCAGAAAAAAAAATGAGAGTTCTATCCAATGTACGCAAGATTAATGGTGCAGTCCTTGACCTTTTAAAGCTAGTTGCATAAGATTCAGCTTTATTTTAAGGCGAAGGTAAGTTTGATTGCCAATTAGGTCACGGCCCCCATACGCCCCCACACCCAACCTTTCTGCCATCACACCCCATATTGATGGCATTAACATGAGACAAATGTTAGCGCTGATAAATATGTACAATTGGTTAATGGCTGTTCACATTTAAGAAGTTGGTCAATTTTGATCTAAGCATCACTGACCTATATTTTCTACTTTGACAGTAAATTATTTGTAGCATCAATGCATGCCTACTATTGGGCCTAATTTAAAAAAAAGAAGATTAAGTTTTCATTTTTCCAAATGTGGCACGATTGTCTCCGACTACCGTGTTGTATTAAACGAGTAGACAAACACCAGATAAGCAGTGTCCAAGTTCTTACCAGTTTTGAGTAATGTAAATTGTCTTCAGTGTCGACAAACATCCTTTCCCAAACTACATTTCAAATCTCAAATCATTAATTTATGGCATTGCAGAGTTCGAATTCCACCAACCGTTTTGTTTCTTAAATCATACCAGTCCGTAAGAACTTTCAAGTCAATTCATCTAGCCCTGAATTCGAGATGGAAAATACCAAAAATGCAATGTTTCAAATATCCGGGTAAGTTTTTTGCACGATTGGCGTGGAGCTGAGAGCCAAATTATCGGTTCATTCACGAAAAATCGCAGAAGGAAATAGGAGACTAAATTTTAGGAGGCGGGAATCGACCACAACCTGAAAATTGAGTCAGTGTTTGACTCCAAAATACAGAATTAACAAAACAACACGATTGACCAAAATGAATCTCAGGTTGCTAAACACATATGTTAAACTGAAGGAATGTTGTAGAGGAGATCGAAGGTCTAAGAACACTTAATGTAATGCAACAGGATAATATCGTTGAAACAACGGTATTGCAGCATCCAGAGAGAATAAAAAACGTACGGATCAATATCACTAAATATTGACATGTCGGGAAGGGGAGGAAGTGTGAAAATCCATGAACTAAGCAGTTAAATACAGCTGTGAAGGACGATGATTAAGCAATTCAATAATTAACCGATTTCAAATGTTATTAGTTCTGAAATGATGAAGAGTGGCAGCCACACTGCAGGAGTGAGGCCACCAGCTGGAGAAATGGAGATCGAAAACAAATATGAGTGCGCATTCCCAGTACAAGAATCAGGCATCGGCAATTTTTGACTTTTCTTCCCTGACGCAATTAGGATTGCGATGGCCACACAGATTCGAAATGATCCAACTGCTTTTAGCTTCTGTGAACAACATGGCTCGCGATGCTACCTCACAGGCACCAGACACTCAACTTTGATTCCGATCCTGGGTGGTGGTCCATATGTATCTTGCCCGTTCACCCCCATTACCCGTTCTTCGCCTATCTTCGTTGGATTTCTGTGAGGAGACACAAAAGAAGTTTTGGGCTGAATCTACTTCTTCCGTGCTGTAGCGCCACTCTCAGTGTGACAGTTTTCGAGTACTGACATAACAAAAATTGGGGGGCGGGGGAGGGTAGCAGAAGATTTAGCATTCAAAAATGTGGCTGTGCAAACGCAAGAGTTTACGGCGGGATATTTGTTTTGGAATACGGACCCTAATAACGTTATGTTCAGTGTACATTTTGTTAAGAACCGATATGGCAGTCGTACAAACGATTCAAGATGTGAAGTGATCTGGACAGATTCGACGGGTTAAAACTTGAAGAGAAATTAGTGACAATGTGAAGTTCAGCATTAAAAACAGAAATGTTTTTGCATGCGCCCAGAGAGGAAAGAGAAATGTGACATACACGAAACTAGAACCAACTGGCTGCCCAGATGCTTCCAGGAAATTATCAGTCACACAAATCAACCATGACGGATACCCACATAGATACCATTGAAAGGAGATTTGGAATTAAAGGGCAAAACTAAAAAAAAAAGAGGAATTGAACAATCTTCATGGAAAGAATTAATGTCATGTAGAAACGGGGAAAACAGATCAATAAATGTGGAAAATCAAAAGGTCAGAAAAGGTCTTGGATGTACACACCAATTTGCATTGCTATATTGAACAGACTTTTCACGAGTATGCTGTCTATGTCTTTATAAGGAGAGTGATTATTTACACATTCACGAGAAGAGTCCTGAGTATTAGACATAAAACATAAGTTCAGGCGATATGCAAGATATTTTCTGCGTTTTCCTATGCGCGTACCGTATCACGGTAGATTCAATGAACCAGAAGCTGCTAAACCAAGTAGTGGTCAAATTAGCTGAACCGTGGAACTTCATTTGTTTTGCAAGCTGACTAGATATAACCAAAGGGGGCATTTATTGGGGATATCTGTCAATGTTGTAATATAGCAACATAACTTTATGTTGACAAACGGGATTGAGGACATATATTCTCAAACCGTTTGTGTCTAAAAACAAACATTTAATTCTGAAATTTCAAATAAAATATCAAATATAATTTTACGACTTTGGAAATGATAAAAATAAATGATATGTTCAGGGAACGCCGTTTTTACTGAATTCTTTGGTTTGTAAATTTAATCCATTTCAAATAATCAAAGTCTGCCCGTTGAATATCGACATGGATCTGAAAGGCCACATTTCACTCAACAGTTGAAGATTGTGAATTCAATTCGTAGAAGCAGCACAGACGCAGGACTCAATTCAGTTTGCAAGAAAGACAAGGAATCGGGATGAGCGCATGCAAATATATCGAATAACCTGCAGCGTCCTTCGTTTATTTTCACTTAGCTCTCAATAAATTTATAGTGAAGTGTCCGAGAAGTCCCCTATGATGTGGATTTTTCTTGTGAATGACGACTCTGACACAACTAATGTCAGATGATTCAGGAGCTTCTACATATGTATGTTAATTGCTGCTGACTGATCGTAAGGAATTAACATATTGTTATCGGCAGCCATGACTGCAAGGCCAGCAGGAGTGTTCCCCAAATCATCTCCATCTGACAGCATATCATTTACTTGGAATGTATGTGATTGCATAGGTCCTGAAAACACCTGAATTTGGATTGAAAGGATAAATGCCTTTGATACGTTGTTGGTAGGTGTCACAAATTGACTATTGCTTCGACACATATCAGTCTTGTTATAATATTTGTACTTGGTCCAGAATATGAGTTTTTGGGGTAACTCAACGACAACAACTTGCCCGGGTCTCCCCTTGCCTACATTATAATAAATAAAATCCAACAACGACTCTCGCCAACGTTTAGCGGTGCATGATAGGAAGCATCATTTCTGTTTGCCCCACAGTTTAGTTTGGCTACTCCCTGCCGAAGACTGCAGGAAACTAAAAAAAAAAGTTCGTGATTGTAGCCCAAGCCATCACCAGCCTCCAATCCATTGAATCTGTTCACACTTCCCTCTACCTCTGCAACACAAATAATTTTGGACCCCACGCATCCGGGAATACTCTGTTCCACCCTCTCGCATCGAGAAACAGTTACAAATATCTGAAGTCACAGCTGAACGGATTCAAGACCAGCTTCGTCCCTGCTGCCAACATACTTTTGAATAGAACAAACTTGCATCATGTCGAACGTTCTCTACATCCTAGCTATGACCGTAACATTGCATATTGTATTCTCTCGTTTCATTTGCTATGAACCCAATGCATTGTCGAGAAAACACGCCAGAAATAATACCGTTCATTGCATCCCAATATATGTGACAATCGTAAATCAAATTTAATCAAATCAAGTGAGTTTCTAGGCTGTAAACTTCTTGGTATAATGTCCCCAAAATATACATGTTTATTCCGAAAAGTGTTCTTATTTGCATTTTCAAAATTTTATTCTATTGGAACTAAAATGAATAATAATATTCTGAAAGATTGCCGTGTTCTGAATCCTTGTGCAAAGTTTTCGAAATATTTATTTCCCAAATGTGTAAAACATACTTCATTGGGCCAATAAATTACAACGTTACTAACCTTCGCTGGTGTTTTGTCCACGACAAATATCGACTTTCACCCTCCCTCGAAAAGGTTCTGGGAGTTATCAATTCATTACGAATCGTACATAGTCCGGTATATTGCTATTTCTCCTCTAGAACGTTCAGCCAACATAAGCACTGAATCCAAACCTGTACGTTGACTGCAAAATAACAAGCATACGATTACCGGAGCGATCCAATAAATGAGCTAAAATAAACCACCAATATGAGTAAAGCACAAATATGCGTGATCATACTTAGGGTTATTGTTTTTTGTTGAAAATATTTCCTGTCCTCTAAATCCGTGTAATTATATTTACGAGGGTGACTGAAATATCGCTGTTTTTTTTTGTTGGTTTACCATATGAATCCATGGTTGGGAATGATGAATCAACGAGCAATGTCACACTCCACACCTTTCGTGAAATTGAAAGTTAAATCCCTGTTTATTGCAAGGTCTTTCAGACAGTTTGAGGAAAAAATATATAATTTTGGCCTTACTTATCATTAGATTTATGTTGTGGCTTGCAGATCTTAAAAAATGCAAAGGAGGTAAGTGTATCACCACGTGTTATTAATTTCATATAAGCTATGACCTTCTATGAATTTTCCAAACGGAGAACAACGCCATTGCTGTTCCAGCAAACACAGTAGGTCCGCATCCGCTGTTGTTCCCATGAATCAGGTTTTGAAATTAAATTTATCCACACTGAGGGAGAGATGGAGAGAGAGAGAGAGAGAGAGAGGGAGAGAGAGCCGCTGCAATCGAAGAAATCGTTTTGGCCCTTTGACTCAAACGAGTTACTTTCTGATCGATTTAATGTCTGCATTCCATATTAACGTCAAAACAGGCTACGCACGATGGCACATTTATTATCCCTGATTCCTCACAGTGACAGGGGATGTTGTTCAATTTTAGCCTTGCGTGACTGCTGTCGTCGAGTTTGTACGTTCTCTGTGTGTCTGCGTGGGTTTCGCCTGCGGGATTTGTTTTGCTCCTCCCGTCCAAATATATGTCCAATAATTGACGTGGCCATACTGAATTTGTTCTTATCATCACAGGGTGTGTCGATTGGGGATATTAGCGTATTAAGTACGCGTGTTAATGCGGCCAAGGTCTGAATGAAATGTTCTTTCGGGCAGTCCGTAGAGATTGAAAGTGTTAGTTGAACTGTTTCTATGCTGAAAGGATTCAATTACAAGTTTTTTTTGTTTCATTTTATTGTTTTTGTTTTCTGCTTTACAATTATTTGTGGACGGGTAGTTTGCTTTCTGCTTTACAATCAGAAAAGAATGACACAGACAATCGATAGGCGGTGAGGGGCGGGATTCATGTCCTTTTTCAAAGTGTATATTTTTGTCAGCTTACAGGAGGTTTTGACTTGTGAATAGTTAACTACACCCATAGTATCACTGCACTGGACACAGGCATTCATGGAGAGACTTAGAGCCCCGTTTTGAGGACACAAAATGTACAATGGAGTCAATAATATTAACGAGCTGCTGGGGAATGAAAACGTGTCACAAATGAAGACATTATGACAATGCTTGTTGAAGTTTTTGGGGGACACATTTTTGATCAGGAAATTAGAAACAACGTGTCAAATAGATGTCTTATTCGCAAACAGCCATCGTACAGAGTTGGATAATACAAGACTTGGGTTGCCAATTGGGAAGCCACATTCATTCCAGAAATGTGCCACACACATGCTTTATAATGGCCGCCACAATGCTGGAATGCATTCAGCAATAGCACTCTTGCTGAACATACACCTTGAAGAGGCCATCACCATTGTTAACGTCAATCAGGGGTGGAAAATATATGCGTTTCTACCCAGAACCTTCCATGCCACAAAAATAAAAATTCATCACAAAGTTAAAATGAAAAACTTTCAAAAATAAGGAGACTCGATCTGGATTGCAAAAAAGCAATACGAGAAGACAATAGTTTGAATTCAGACATGCAAATTTTATTATATCATTAGGGATTTAAGCTAAGAAGGTCATTGGTTGGAGTTGATGAGACAGTAGATTCAGCTTTACCTAACATTTTGTTCACCATGACATTATTGGCAAATAGAGCCAGGATATGTGATACAGTTCCTGGAAATGTGAACCTCTCCACTTCTGCGTCAACACTGTACAGAATATCAAACCTTTGAATCTACGCTGGAGACCTCTGCCTCATATCCAGTAAAATGGGGTTCATATTTACTGACTGTAATCTGTTAAAAGAATGGTAAACACGAGGTTCATGTTTTTTTTTACCCCCTCAGAATTCTCTCATAAACTTTCTAAACAGTCTTAGTGTTTCGATAGTGGCCAGAAAGAAAGATGTGGATGCAGGCGGGACAGACAAAAAGAAGTGCTGTAAAATATCAGCAAGTATTAAGGTTTATTTTTTTTTCATTATTTTTGCTTCAAGTTCCAGCTCCACCTTGTTGAACTCGAACAACGTGTTCTGTTCTCTCATTATTTTCCAACTCCGGCCTTTTAATTTCACTTTCTAATTCCAATTGTCTCACATGAAATTTACATTTTTTATCAAACTCCAATGTACTAATGTGTTTGTCTGATGGACCTAAATGCTTGGCTAGCTCTGTTATGATTCCAGTTTTCTTATTCTCCCTGGATTAACCCTTTTTTGCCCGTTTGGTAATTCTAAATTTGTCAACTTTTTCTGTCCTTTTTTGGGGGGGGGGGGGGGACAAATTTAAGGAGCATCTTGGGTCCCTTGAACTTTTCGTTTAAACAATTCAAAGAACCATTTTCCGACGGTTGGTTTAACTAACAGCAAACCACCTAAATTAAACAGATTTTCCACTTCTCACTTAAATTTCATTTGAAGACTTAAGACTGTTAAAATATCGGGTCTGAGTCCCCAACCTGCTACATGTAGGATTTGCCGCCCCCTCTGAGAACTAACACCGACCGGCCAAAGAGGAGTGCATGGTCTAATAATCTGTAAAACTGCGTGAATTGATGTGGCTTGCGCTTCAGCAATTCCTAGTGGTTCATTAAAAAAAATAAATTCCTGACACTCACGCTAAAATCAACACATAATTCATTTATCGAAATAACATTGAAAAAAAAACTGTATTTACAACCCTCGTTATATAAATAATAACAATAATAATAATAATAATAACAATAACAATAATAATCATAAATCCTTTGTCTCAATTAAAACCGGTTTCAGTTCCGGAATTTTCGGGGCCTTGGCTGTGATTTTTCCGTCTGTGTCTTATGTTTGTTTTGGTTCCTTTGTTATCTAGAAAGTGCTTTCTCTACGACTATATGAATCTTTGAGAGTCGTCGATCCTCTCGCTCCTTGTCTGGAATTGAGCACTGAGAGCTACTATAGTTTGCATGTGGCAGTTGATCTCTATTTTTGTTGCATTGGCTTCTTATTTTCGACGTGTGATAAAATCAAAATTTCCCACAATAGATTTGGCCTGGGTTGTCAAAGCCATTTGGCATATTTGAATGTGTTTTCTGTACCTAAGGGCCGGAATCAAATTGATTCACGAAGTTGAATAGTCTATTGCCTTGGTTAAAAGCTTATTCTTGACCTTTTTATCCGCACTGTTTAATTCGGGACTCCCTATGTACTTGCATTGTATTAGCTTTTGAAGCACATAAAAAAGAAAGTATTAGGTTTTAAAGGAGCAATGTAGTCCTTACCCCCTAGCGTCTTATAATTTTGTCATTCTTACAAACATCACGTCCTAAATTATTCGATCCCAATCTACATTATTATACCCAACTTCGTAACGCTGTGTCCATCAAACATGCCTCATGTACCTATCTAATAATTATTCGGGGGGGGGGGGGGGGGGGCGGTGATCATGTAATCTGGCATCTAAATACACGGTATAGGTGATGTTAATGTGGAAATTACATTGCCCATTTCCCTGAACAATAGTATAATGTAGTGCAAATGATTCCTGCCTCCATTTTTTCAGCTGTAAGGTGTAAGCTTTGTTAATGCAGCGTAATGGCTAGCAGCGCTGCCTCAAAGCACCAGGGACCGGTCTTACATCCGAGCTTGGATCCCTGTCTGCGCAGAACCTTTTCATTCTCCCCGCGTTTACGTATGTTTCTTCCGGGTGTTCCAGTTTTCTCCCACAATCGGAAGGCAGTGCTCTTCTGGAGTTTTGACTATTCCAAGTTGACCCTCAGCAACCCAAAGAAGCGTTTGAATGTGGCAACTAGCGGATTTTAACAGGATCATCGTTGCAGTGTCAATGAAATCGCACTTGAGCCAATAAGAAATAAAAGACAAAAACACCTTTGAATGCCACGGGCTACAGTATGCCACAATATGGTGGCCCGGAAGCTCACATCATACAAATGGTATTGTTGTCCATCTCCACGCTTCCCTCCTTTTAGTACATAATTTGCTAGATGCTTTCCAGAATCGATGCAGGGGATATAAATGCAGCTGACGAGATCTCGGCTAAAATATACCACAACAATTATTTACCCTTCCTTTTGACATCTGCTTTGCAATATGTCGGCGCACCTAGTCCCCCTCAAATGTAGGGTGTGTCCTTTTAGATGTCTATGCTCGAACAGAAAAGGGCAGGCAGTTTTATCAACTTACTCATGGGGGACCCGGCCTTTTGTTGACTGTTATTAAAATTATAGAATGCGCCCCTTAATACGTTTACCCAATGCATTGTCACTGGTCAAAATTTTGATTTGTTGTTTCACGCATTTATTCAGTTAGCGAAACTGCCTGAGGAAAATGGTAGACATACAATGACCTATCTGATCCGATACTTCACACTCACGTGAATCAAATTTTATTTCAACTTGGATTTTTTTCTTCCAAGGTGAGATATTGCCTCATTGCTATTATTAATATCTCATTTTTCTTACGACATTTTACAACAAGTTCATCTACTTTTTTTCGTAAGATTCCAAATACCCCTTTTGTGATAAATTCCATCAATTTCTGAATAGTTACATTGACGTTCCTTTCTTCCTAATTTCCACCCCACCCACCCTGTAGATAATTTCGCTTAATGGCGTTGAAAATACCGAGCACTGACTTAAAATATTCTCCAGCACTCCATTTTTCTGTGTAGATTTACTAGCTATAACTAATTCAGAATACTTGCTGACAAGTCCTTAAATTGGTTCAATGCACAGATATGCTCCATTCTTTCTCAATTACGTTGAAAACATTTCTTTCTTCGAGTTTGTGGCAATGTCTTCTTCATTTGATGGTGTTGCGTGAATGTACTGGCCCAATTATCCATTTCACGCCGTGCTGTATGTCAGCAGCGTTCATGGCTGAGGCGAGCTCTTCAATGTATAATTCCATGTACTTCAGAACTGCTCATTGCTCATTTTTGCATATTAGTTATTTCCTATCTTATTCCTCTGCTTACTTTGCAGTATCGCAAAATCGTGGCAAAAAGCTTTTGATTCTGCGTCGGATTATGGAAATATTGTTAAAATGTGTTCACTTGAAGCAAAAATACCAACAAACCCGGATATATTCAAATGAAAGATCACATTTAATAGTTTTCTTCGCACACCCGTTTCCTAGAATCTATGTCACCGTCAGATAGAAACATTCAATTAGCACATGACAACGCAGAATCGCTGAGCAGAAACTGATAGTCAAGTTCCACACACGACCGACCTCAACCGGCCTCAAACTATCTGTAACCCTCAAGAGTTGCATGGGCTTGCAACATCTCACTGCTGGTTGGAGACGATATACATCCTTCTGGCCTGTTTTTAACCCTTTCTGCGCTCGCATTGCCTGTAACTTTAAGGCTTGAGTTTGTGTAAAGATTTGGATTCCAACCATTATTTTGTAAGTTGAGATGGTATCATAATATGCTCTATTTGTGAACAGAACTCCCACATACCTGCTGAAGGAGCAGCACTCTTTATGCATGTGGCTTGAGATACGAAATAAACCAGTTGGAACTTAACCTGGTGTTGTGGAACGTCTTACAATGCTTACCCCAGTCCAACGCTGGCATCTCCATATCATTCAATTTTATAATCCAGACAAAGATGTTCGTATTGCTGAAACATCAGTCAGACGTTTCCAATTCATTCCATATGTTGACATGTTTTGAATATTTATTCTTTATCTTAGACAGCATCAGTCTTTTAAAAAAAGTTGATCAATCGGAGCGCACATTTCATATTTCTGACGTGCCCCTAATTCAAACAGCTGCTTGTTGGGATCCAAGTCTGCAGATTCTGCTTCACTTCTCCTTGAAAATAAACGACGTTCTTCCATTCATAAATAGCACCTAAACTGTGCAATTTTTTAGCTGCTTAGAATCCCTTTGATCATCCGCAGCATCCATTAAATAAATTTTGTTATTATTTCCGTCAGTTTTAATTGTTCGTTGGATATGGGCACAATTGACTGGTTCGCATTTAGTTACAGACCTTGCCAACTTTCAACTGAATGGTGTCCGAGGTGATTTCGGTTGAGTTCGGAGACAAACATTTTGCTATAGCTCTGCAGCCAGCAGTAATCAATGGCAGGTGATGATGAAAGATTTCATTCGCAAAAGGGCGTTATTGAACTGAGTGGTTGTCTTTGTCCGACAATTTACGAAGGTTTGATAGTAATCAGGAGATTGATAATTTCGAAAATTTAGTTGATTGCAGTCAAATTCAAATGAATCCACGTCCGAGTTTATTACCACATTTCGTGGAGTACAAAACTAGTGATAATGCAACCAGACCATGGCCAGCCCTATCGAACTGTTGGCCATTCAGTTCTTGCCTCTCGTGATGTAAACTATTGTCATTTAAATCTCCGAAAACGTCTGTTCTCTTACCTTGATCAGTTCCTCACATCTCATTTGCACAATATATACATGACCCTTCCATCCAATGCTCATCTATTCCGCTAGTATATTCCCCTCGTCCCTAACGAAAATGATATGCACATTTGGTGACAGAAACATGCTTTCCCTTGTTCAAATTTGTTATACTAGTGTTCTGTCTGCAGAAGCACAATTTCTAACATCGGGATCTGTTCACTATCTTTGACGGTTCACACGTCACGATCAAAATAAATCGTCGTTGTGTCACTACAACAATGTAATGATTGACATTATTATCTGACATTCTTATACTGATGATTCAAAAATTAATGATCAAACGTGATGAATGCAATCTCGCACATCCTTGTCAATTCTGTCTTTTGAATGTTCTCACGATGCAACCGCCACCTTCTTTTCAGTCTGATTTTGTCTGAGGCGGGCAACAGGTGCTCTATTAAATGCGAATAGTTTGTCACACGTTTTCAAGCTGCTGAAAATCGCTTTCCATTTTCAGCTTCATGTAAGGCAGAAACGAAACATACAAAAAAAATCGATCCTGCTTGGGGAAGATTTTGTCAATTGACCTGAAAGTAACAATTGAAAATCTTAACATTTTTCGTTCCCAGTTCATGAAAGGTAAAAATATTCAGCCGTGACGAACTTCAGCCCTTATCCACAAGCTATTAGTTATCTGTCAGTTTTAGAAGAAGTACGGTAAATTTCTCAAAAGCTCGCCCTTAATCAACTGACGTTTGGGAAATATTTCTATTTAGCAATCTCTCTCCTTTTAAACTCTCTCACCCGACATCCAGGTCCATCATTGTATCAGGAATAAATATATTGAATAAATAAGTAAATAAATACGTGTATATATATATACCTTATTGTAATTTGGATTATCCCAAAAGTTAATTAGCATTAGGAAATAAAACTATCAGTTGCTCAAATGTTTGAATATATATCCGGACTAAAATTTGAACGTTTGTCAAAATTCCTGGAAAATGCATTTTTTTTTTCACATGGCCGACGTAACATGAATCTGCATCCATAACTTTAAAAAAGTGAAATCCCTCTGAATCAGATTATGTGTTTTATTGTATTGATTTTATGATCTAAACGATGTCAGAGAATTACAATATTAGTGAAAAAAAAACACACATTGACGCCTGCAACATACGCCCACATGGGCCATCAATACCAAAGAAAGAATTGCAGCACAGACGCTAATTCAGGAATGCCCGAATGAATTCTGTAAATGCCTGTTGTGGTTGTGTTTTTGAACTTCAACATTCCTGCCGTTAAAACTCAGTTAATTCCGCACAAAAAAAAACCTTAAGAGAAATAGCCCTAATCATGATAAAACACATCTACGGACATCCACATACATGACAC
Organism: Carcharhinus amblyrhynchos; assembly: GCF_965287045.1. Taxonomy (NCBI): domain Eukaryota; kingdom Metazoa; phylum Chordata; class Chondrichthyes; order Carcharhiniformes; family Carcharhinidae; genus Carcharhinus; species Carcharhinus amblyrhynchos. Next base: position 65,257,127 of record NC_137339.1, on the reverse strand, counting down.
GATTCACACATGTTTGCATAGATTGTATATCCCAAATAATTAATTGAAATCACAATCACATAATTATCCAAGCGATTAGGGTCAAATCAACCGTCTTCTGAAAAGGTTAAATTTTATGCACTAACTAAAGTGATGATGAGTTAACCAATGAAACTGGCAGGCAACTTGATCACTTCCAAATCATATGAATGCACAAAACATGTTTAAATTCAATCTCTTTGTTTCTGTGGGCAATAGGGCTCAGATTAATTATTTTCAATTAATCAGACTTTTTCGAGATGAGAAAGAACAATTATTTATAATTGGTTCGCACGTTTTGCTAAATCTTCGTTGGCTTGGGAAATTTGAATCAGGCTTTGCCATTCTTGTGCTTTCTTTTCCTTCCACCACGCCCTCACTTTTACCAGGAGGATGGGGATAGGAGTAAAACCGGAACAACGTGTATTGCATTGTAGACAACCTGAACTCTTGATTCTGTTCCACATTGTCAGCCCTTCCTCGGGTGGTTTTGGATTCTTCAGCTGCTGTTGCATGGCATTTTTCAAAGAAGGCCAGAACAGCTGTGACCATATTTTCTAATTGTCGGCTATTTATATTGCAGTGCTCAGTACTGCGACCTCTCCGATTTGTAATATGCATAAATGAATTGGAAGAGGGAATACGTGGTGTGATTAGCAAAATTGCAGATGACGCTAAGATGGTTGGACTGGCAGACAGTGAGGAGCAGTGTCGGGCAATACAACAGAATGCAGATAGGCTGATGTATTGGACAGATAAATGGCAGATGAAATTTAATCCTGATAAATGTGAGGTGATGCATTTTAGAAGAAATAATGACGGGGAGAGTTACATGATAAACTATTAAGAGTGTCGAAACGCAGAGGGGCCTGGGGGTGCAAGTTCACAAGTCTTTGAAGGGGGCAGTACTGGTGAAGAAGGTTGTGAAGAAAGCTTATATTATGTAAGCCTTTATAGGAAGGGGTATAGAGTACAATGGCTGGCATCTAATGTTGCAGCTGTATAGAACGTTGGTTGGACCGCATTTGGAGTACTGCGTCCAGTTCTGGTCGTCTTACTGCCGAAAGACGTGGAAAACCTGGAGAAAGTGCAGACGAAGTTTACCAAGATGCTGCCTGGTATGGAAGGACTGGGTTATGAGGAAAGATTGGGCAAATTGGGGCTGTTTTCCTTAGAAAGACGGAGAATGAAGGGAGATCTAATAGAGGTGTATAAGTTTATGAAGGGTATAGATAGAGTAAACAGTGGTAAGTTTTTTCCTAGCTTGGAATCAAATTTTACGAGGGGCCTCGGGCTTAGGGCCAGGCGGGGTGGTGGGGGGAGGCATAATTCGGATGTTAGAGGGAGGTTTTTCACACAGAGGCTTTTAGCGGTATGGAATGCATTGCCAAGTAAGATGGGGGAGGCAGGCACGCTGGAGTTGTTTGAGGGATACTTACATAGGTACATGAACGGGATGGAGATGGACGGATATAGGAGACTGTTTTAAATAAGGAGCAAGAGCATTGGGACGTCCCTGGGAATCAATTGATTCCTATGATCCTCCCAACATAATTTCTGGCTCACTTGTTTTACTTTTGAGCTTCAGCAGATTCCCTTGAATGTTTGCATAAGATGTGCATGTTATTTATGTTTTTTTCTCTCTTTTAATCCACTGGTGTTTCGGTTCGCCTTGTTGTCCAGCAAGTGGCAGACACGCGGTGGGTCGTGCGAGGGCTGCTGTTGGATGTTTCGAGAGCAGCCTAGTGCTTCACGTCGTTAGCGTACGCTTAAACTGGACCAGCTGATGAGCAACACGACAGCTCAGTGACTATCACTGTTTGGTGTGCAGATACATGGATTTGGGCCAGTGTCTGTAGGAGTTTGCACATTCTCCCCGTACTTGCGTGGGTTTTCTCCGGATGCTCCCATTTCCTCCCACACCCAAAGATGTACTCTTACGCTGATTGGTGTAACAAATTGTCCCTAAATTAGTTTCCCCTCATTCCAATGCGCGCAGACAAGAGTCAAGGGTGGAAGAGGGGGCTCAAAATGTTGAAATGGAGGCGCGGGCTCGTTGGGCCGAATGGCCTCTTTCCCGTGCTGCATTGTTGTTTGTTCTTTGTTACACAGGCATTACCATGTTGCTGTTTTAGGAATCCATGAAACATTCCTTCACAGCGCAAGCAAGCTCCTCCACTTTCTCATTGCATGGAGCCTCCCAATGTTCGGCAGATCTCAGCTCGGCTTATCAATTTGCTCGTGAACCAAAACCTTCGGTCTTGCTGGTCATTCTTGTTGTCTGGTATGTTTCCGTTGCATAAATCTTGCCCATCCTCTTCAACATTCTCTTGAACATTCTGCACGAATTTGCGTTATTTGTCCCGTTAATGATCCAGGGAATGCAACTAAGTGATAGGCGAGACTATACCTACGAATTGTTATAATGTTTGTTTAAAGATTAGTGAGTAATACAGGATAAAGTCAAGCAATGAGTCTCATTTCTCCCGGCCCGACATGGAACCTGATAGCAACGGCAGCTCCGGAGCTTGAATTGTCCTGGCAGCTTTTGCAATCCCAGTCGAAGATGAAATCTAATTTCCTCAGACTGTAACATCCTTTTCCTGACATAGCACGAATAACTTTTTTGTGAGAAACTTATTATGAACATGCATACTTGAGCACAACATACGAGGATAATCGTGGGAGGAAAACGTACCGTATGATTAAAGTGGTACAATCATATGGTGCATCCTATTTTTTGATTGTCAAGTCACGGATATTGCTAAATTAGTTGGGACATATGTTAATTACTAACTGTCTACAAATGATGCATTATTCTACTTCGAACTGTGAAATAAGACCGTGTGCAAGTGCAATCTTTGGAAAATGGATTACCTCACTGAACCAACCATAGAAAAGCAAAAGAGATGCAGTCGTAATTTTTGGATGCCATAGATTCTAATGCAGGAAAAATAAATGATTGAAATCAGGCATGACTTACCAAAACATGCTGATGTTTTATTAATGGGAAAGTCTTCTTAGTAAATCCAAAATGAATCAATCATGTCAGTAACATAGATAACATGCCTTTGCGATCACTCTGGAAATTGAATTGTACAATTGCATGACTTTTTTTTAATGAGCCTTTCTCTCAAATTGTATCCTGTTCAATGGATGCACTGAGATAAAAGCATGGTTATGTGTCATCCGTCTCGTTAACCGCCAATATTAGAAAAGGAAAGAAGAAAATACGCACATTGAGGGGGCATACCTGTGTAATTCTGTTTTTGGATAGTTTAGGATAATAACTGGAAACAAAAAAAAAATCTGATATATGCATTACTGTTTGGAACATGAACTGGAATGAACGTGTTGACGATGATTCCATGGTTTTGTTTCTCCATTGGAAGTAATAAACATTTGAGAATCTGGACATAGCATGTGTGTACGATAATTATGCAGCTAATGAAAAGGCAGGAGATGTACTAGGAACATTAAAACGCTTCCTTCTAGCAAAAGCAAATCACAACGGATGTACTAGGAACATTAAAATGTTTCCTGGTAGCAAACGCAAATCACTCTGGATGCTAGAATTTGAAACAACATAGAAAGTGCTGGGAAATCTCAGCAGGTGTGACAACATCTGTCAGGAGAGAAACGAGCTGACGTTTCGAGTCGATAACCTTTGTCAAAATAAATAGGCATAGAACGTGGGAGATATTTACCCTGCAGTGGGAGGGAGTGAAACAACGCGTAATATCCATAGAAACCAAGGAAAACGACTGCTAATAGCTGCACACAGAACGAATAAAGAGTATGAGGGGCCAAAGTGCAGAGAAGCTGCTGGCTGTGAAAGATGGAGGTGTTGGGAGGGGAGAGGGAGGGGGCGGGGTGGAGGGAGTGGACCGAGGTAGAACGTAGACAAGGATAAGCGGGGCGGCGGTGGTGGTGGAGGGGGCGGAGGACCGTTAATGGAACGGGGATGCCGCAGGGGGAAATAAAGAGACTGGGGAAGAAAAAAATAAAGAAAAACTATGAATAAAATAATAATAAAAAAGAACGAAAACAAAGGTGACCGCGCAAGGGCAGGGAAAATCATCTGAATTTGTTAAATTCGGGGTTGCGGCTGGAAGGCTATAAACAGCCTAGTTGGAAGATGAGGCGATGTTCTTCCAGTTTCCTTTGAGCTTCACTGGAACATTGCAGCAAGCCAAGGACATACATGTGGACATGGGAGCAGCATCGTGTGTAATAATGACAAGCAAATTGAAAGTCAAGGTCCTCATTGTGCATTGCCCGAACGTGTTCAGCAAAGTTGTCACCTAGTCTCAGCTTTGTCTCTCCGCTGCAGACGAGATCTCATTTGGGGCAGCGAATGCCAAACACAACAACAAAATAAATGGAAGTGAAATGCTGCTAAACCTTTTTTTTTACTTGGATGTTGAGAATGTAAGAGGTAAAGTGACCTTCGGGAAGGTGCCATGAATGACGGGAAAGGTGTTAGGAATAGTGGAGGAGTGGACTAGGTTCCACACTCTCTGTGGAATGCTGACAGAAGTAACGAAGGGAAAATGTGCTTGTTGGAGGCATCATGCTGGATTTGGCGAAAATGGTGGGAGATTATGCTTTGCATGCAGAGACTGGCAGGTGAATAGTCTCTGTGAAATGCTGACAGGGGGAGTGAGTGGAAAATGTGTTTGGCAGTGGCATTATGGTGCAGTTTCGCTGGACTTCGCGAAAATGGCGACGGATTATAATTTGCATGTGAAGATTGGAGGGGTAAAATGTGAGAAGAAGGTGGACTCGAAACTTGTTTTGGGAGAGAGCGGAGCGGGTGAGGGTCGTGGAGCGGGAGATGGACTGTACGCTGTTTTGGCACTGTTGACAAATGTAGATGGGTATCCATAGTTGAGAAAAACGGAGCAAATATTAGAAGCACCACTGTGGAAGTGGTATCACCAGAACAAATACGATGGAACTAAAGTTGCTGAGGGAAAGAGATGGAGTCATAATGAAATGAAGAGTGTGAAAAGCTATAGTCCAGATAAATGTGCGAGTCAGTGGACTTGTAATGTGTATTGATAGATCGTGTATTTCCCGAAATGGAAACAGAAAAGTGAAGGGAGTTCGGGGAAGCATCTGAGGCGGGTCAGTGAAGTGAGATGGGTGGAAAACGGATGTGAACTTGCTGAATCTTTCGAGGTCTGGACGAGAGCATGAAACAGCACCAAAATACTCCTCGTCGCACCCGTCAAGACTTTCCTTTCGTTCTATTTTATTCAATGATGTACTGGTCTTTCTTCAGTTTTCTTCCCTCCGCCCCCAGTCGTTTGTCCCCCCCCCCCACCCCCCAATTCATCCACTTTCCCTTACATGCTCTGGCCCCCCGCTTACATTTTTTCTACATTCTTCCTTTGCCCCATTTCCTCAGTTCCACATCCTCCCCCCACCTCCCCTTCATCCCCCGCACCCCCCAAACCCCTTTCCACCGCGACCAGCGTCTCCATCTGTCACAATGTCTGCCGTTTGGTCTTTTACACTTTGCATGCTCTCTGTGGAAAGCTATTAACGTTTTTTTTTACCCCTGTTTTCTGTGGCTGTGAATCATCTTTCATTCCCTCCCTCTGCAGTATAAATATTTCCCACTGTCGATGCCTATTAGCTTTGATAAAGGGTTAGCTGGATTCGAAACGTCAGGTATTTTCTCCCCTTAAAGATGTTGCAAGACCTGCTGAGATTTTCCAGCGTTTTCGCTTTTGGTTTCACGGTTTGCTGTTTGCAAAAGTTGTTGGATTTTTTTTTAACTATTATTTGTTTATTTCTGTTATTTGTTTATTTCTAGTTTCAAATAGTTAGCTTGTAATTTCTATACGACCCTGCTGAAACTTAAAATTTGAATGGCTGCTTGTATGAAATGCATATTCACGACTGTGACTCGCCATACGTGAACTAGTACTTTGTTCAGTCAAAGAACGAAATCAAATCCCCTTTCATTTCTGTTTCTAAACTTTGGAACTAATAACGGTTACCGCAAGTAAAGATTCGGTGTCTTAATGCGGCTTTGCTTCAACGGTGAGTGTCGTGAATGAAAGGACAGCCAAGCATCTTGTTTTTTTTTCGGACTTGATAAATAATACTGACGTTCCAGAAAAGGCAATCCGTTCAAGTGGACGGCAGAACTGAGAAGGGGTACACTTCGTGATTAACATCAGCTGGTATGGGTCGCTGGCTTTTAGATCAATTGGTCTCATAAAATGACCGTGCAGCAAGCCGAACTAATGAAAGCGTAATAACATATCGTGCAAATCAGGGCAACGGTTAAAACTCCAGCCACGATGGAAGCCGCCTCCCCCATCTATTTTCGTTTTCACTGTACTTCCCTGACATTAGTTTTCCTCTAAATTGTAATGTGCAGCGCCCTATAACTTCAATGTTCTCAACTCTGTACAAATGTGTTTCAAACCGTGTCTACGAATATATTATATACTAGGAAATACCCTAAACTGCCACGACTTTGTCTGAGATTCTGGTTTATTTTCAAGTTAGTCCAGCCATTAAACAAATTGTAACGTCTCCCCACAGAAGTAGCGCAGTTGCAGGAAAATAATACATTTAAAATGAGAAGCCATATACGAAACTTTGGAATTAGCATCATTTTTTTGTGTTCCGTTTATAATTTCAAACATAATTTATGAAAATATGCGCATTTTCTCCCATTTACCTTGAGAGAAATCAATAAAACTAAAGGTGGTTCCTGAGAACTCGATGTGACACGTGGGATGTGAAATATTCTTTTGAGGGTCAGACCAAGCTTGTAATACTCACTGTATTTTTCTTATTTTCCAGACTTGCGGCAAATGGAACTACGTAAGTCTTCAGGGGTCATATCAAATTGTGTTAGTCCTCCGTGAACTTTGGTAAATTTGAGACACACCCACACACACACTTCATGATGTGTTGTTGATGAACTTAGAGTGTTGACAGACACTGCACTTTTACTTTCCCTTCTATGTTCACTGCTGAACAGAGAACATCCCGTTGTTGAAACCAGATCTGTGTTATTTTCAATCTGTGTCACCCTTCTGAAACTTTCGCTTCTGTTAATAACCACACGCATAGAACTTGTGTTGAAGATGATTTGCAAGTACCTGCCTTTTAATTCTCTGAATAACTACAATTCTAACATAGCCAGGCATGTACAAAAAAATAAATTGGCGACAGTCTGCAATTCTGTTTGACCGAGAAAAATGAGGAAAAAAAAGACTTCCAAATGTTGAGGGGTGATCCTTACATTTCGAATAATTCAAGTGGGGGGGGGGGGGGTGGAATTGATCTGTCTGCGCGAAGAAGAAGGGCAACGATTGTCTTTAAGTGGTTTTAATAAAGGTGGTTATTTCTTCCAATTATTATATCAAGACATTGCAGATTATCAGGAAGACAGGTACAACGAAAAAAGAGACAGGATGTTTTGTTGCACAGTTGGGATTATTAAGTCACATCAATCAGATGTATCTGATTAAAATGATGTGTTTTGTAAGAAATGTCTTTTGTCCCCTCAACACAAATAATGCAGTAATTAGGTTAATCATAGGGTATTTGCGGAGCGCTTCCAATACAATTGGCATGGAAGCACAATTGCAGACGAAGTGTTCATGTCAGACTTTCACAGTTCGATGGAAAGTAAAACTTTTAAATTTCTTTGGAAATTAGTTCAAACAGCAAAGCCAGAAGACAAAACTCCTGTTAAAACATCTTCACCTGCAAAGCCACTGATTATCAAGGAACAAGTTGTTTTCTCCAAATGAATCAAGGGGAAGATGAAAACACTGCTCACTTTTAGAAAGGTTAAGACGTTGTGCACAATGTAGTGAGGTTAGCGAGCCACTTGACGATCATCTTTTTGATTGTATAGTGTTGAATCCTAATGTGGCAATATTGAGGAATAGATAAAATGACCTCACTCAACACCTTGTCCATTTAGGGTGAACAGATATATCCTGGGTGATTTCGAAGCGTATATGCACTGCTATATATTTAGTTCGAAAGAATACATACCATTCAACTCTAAAAGAAAACTGTTCGCAAACTGCCCTCTGATGCAGTTACAAATGCATGGAAGGAATGCAGCGTACCAATAAATGGTTACATCATGGTCACCATAGAGGTCGTTGGAAACGTAGCAGAGTTGCCTCTCCTTGAGTCCAGTGTGAATCGTGTGATCATTGCTGTAGAAGTCAAACCGTAACGGGAGTATATTCAGCATATTGGCCTTTACCAAAAGGGATCTACAGCACAGTCCTGGTAAATCGGAGAGTGCATTCGAAAAAAAAAGGTGGATCATAGAATTGAGGTCAAAGGAAATTCAAAATGAAGCAAAACAGTTAATAAAAATGAAGTCTAGAGAGGTGAGAAAAGCAATTTGTCCCATGCTCGAAGAACTATTTACGACTGAAGGTGCAGTCACGAGTTAGAACTGGTTAAGGTGAAAGACACGGAAACGGGCATTATATCTGCCCTGAAAGCGGGATGTTCAGTGATGATTTCTGCTGATTTTATCGTAATTATTAATAAAGCGTTTTGTCCTAATCATTGTCCAATTTCGTTAATTTGTTTCCCGCTTCCTTACAAGGAATGAAACTGATGGACCATCTGGCATTAGCCTAGACACTAGAAGACAATGACAATAATAATGAAAAAAAAAAAATGCTGTTCACACTGCAGATTTCCTCACTGACATCTGGAGGCGAGTACGTAAAATGGGACAGTTGTCTCACGGTCGTGTCAAGCAACAGCCTGATATAGAATTTCACAAGAAATCGTATGTTAATGGTAAGTGTGCGAATTGTCCCGTCCCGCCTGCCACGGGAATCGGAGCGGGCTGGGGATGAAGCATGGGACGTCCTTTGACTTTGGACAGAATTTTCCATTTTCAAGACAAGAGTGGCCGGAAAATCCCAGTCAATTTCTCAGACACCACCATTACCACACCCAGATGTGTTCTGTCCCACTGCCGGAAATAAATATATAATTGATGGTGCTGGCATACTGATAGACAATTGGAGGGATTTGCTTTGGGACTGTCCAACTTTCCAAAAATCCCAAATGCATTCACACAACATCGGGTTAAACACTGGCAATGACACTTCTTACATGTTACCACGTTAAGCCTTCCTTTGGTTGCTTTCCTGCTGCTGTAAACGGGCCATAACGTTTCAAGAACTTCGTACAGTTCCAAACAACTCAAGACTTGCATCCATGAGGCATTATATGCTTTTCGCAGCTGCTAAACAGTGCCCTATCACAAAATTTAATCTCAGGGGTTGACATATCCTCCCCATCTGTCATTACTACCAAGACAGCAGAACAACCCTCGTTTAATTGTGCGGAGCAAATTGTGCAGAGGGTTTGGAAAGTCTGCAGAGAAATCGAGATAGGCTGAGCGAGTGGGCGAGGGCCAGGCAGATGGAGTACAATGTTAACAATTGTGACGTTATCCACTTTGGCAGGAATAATAGTAGGAGGGATTACTATTTAAAGGGCGAAAAGCTGCAGCATGCTACGGTGCAGATGGACCTAGGGGTCCTTGTGCAATAGTCGCAAAAACCCAGACTGCGGGTTAAGCAGGTCATCAAGAAGGCGAACGGGATGCTGGTCTTTATAGCGAGGGGGATAGAATATAAAAAGCAGGGAGGTCTTGCTGCAACTGTACATGGCACTGGTGAGGCCGCAACTGGAGTGCTGTGTGCATTTTTGGTCGCCGCTCTTGCGCAAGGATATTGTGGCCATGGAGAGAGTGCAGAGGAGGTCCACTAGGCTGACACCGGAGATGAGGGGGTTGGGCTATGAAGAGAGGCTGAATAGACTGGGTCTGTACTCGTTGGAGTTTAGAAGGATGAGGGGGGATCTTATAGAGACGTATAAGATAATGAAGGGGATGGATCGGGTAGAGGTAGGGAGATTCTTCCCGCCCAGAAAGGACAGCAGGACTAGAGGGCACAGCCTCAAGATAAGGGGGGGGGGGTGGTCCGTTTAGAACGGAGTTGAGGAGGAACTTCTTCACTCAAAGTGTGGTGAATCTCTGGCATTCTCTGCCCGTTGAAGTGGTGGAGCTACCTCGCTAAATATATTTAAGATACGGGTAGATAGTTTTTTTTTGTTGGCAGGAAAATTAAGGGTTACGGGGAGAAAGCGGGAAAGTGTAACTGAGCCACTATAGATCAGCCATGATCTTATTGAACGGCGGTGCAGGCTTGAAGGTCTGGATGGCCTACTCATGCTCCTATTTCTTATGTTCTTAAGGGTGAATTCAGGCGATCGTACCAGAAACAGCTCCGGATATTCTTTAAAATGACGTGTTAACCAGGTGAAGAAACAGAACAAAACTATTTTCATGCCAAACAGCATAAACAACAAGTGATAATCAGAGCTAACTGTTCGCACCTCCAACAGATTTGATCCAGGATTTACAGTCTTGCCAGTTCAAGTCGTGAATGGTCTTGAGCAATAGAGCAATTCTCTGAAGAAGGAGGTCCACGAATACCCCAATCCTCAGTGGTGGTGAAACTCATCACCTCAGTGTAAAACATAAGGTTGAAACTTTTGCAGCAAACTTCAGCCAGATTTGCCAAGAAGATGATCCATATCAGGCTTTCCAGTGGTTCCCAGCTTCGCAGGTGCCAGTCTCCATTAAATTCGATTCAATTCAAGTTATAGCAAGCACTTGTTGAATTGGTTGAACAACATCACAGCTCAAGTCCAACAGATATATTTGTTAGCATGAACTTTCAGAATGCCGCTCGTTCAGAGGTTAATGATTAGTCCAACATCGGCAAATCCATATCACAGAAACTGTTAAAGGCCATATGGTAAGGCAAAGAGAATTTACACTGATAACATTCCAGCGATAATACTTGATATTTTTCCAAAACAACTTCCTGCCCCCTAAGTTGTTCCAGGACAACTAAAACAGTACAGTTGAAATGCACAACAATGCACATCCTGTGCACAAAACGGGGCGAACCAACTCGACAATTAACGGCCAATCAGTCTGTTATAGATAATCAGAAAAGTGATAGAATCGATCTCAACAGAGCTCTGAAGCAGACCCTGCACAGCAATTACCTGTTCAGTGAAACACAATTTGGGATTCGCCAGGGAATCTCAGCTCCTATACCACATACAGTTTTGGTGCAATCATTGATGAAATAGTTGAATTCCGGAAGTGAGATGAGAGTCGGAACCAGTGGCTTCAAGAACGCAAGGAAGCCTGTCACAGCAAGAATCGATGTGTACCTGCGTGAAATTTTTGCTCTGTTAGGTGTCATAAGTCACGAGTATGAAGATGACTGTGGATGTGAGCATCTGTTATATCAGGTTCAGGATATCTTTGCAGGATTCCCTCAGGATAGTGTCCTTAGTCCAACAATATTCAGCTGATTTCCTTATAAGTTGAGAAATGGGGATGTTTATGGACCGTTGCAGAACGTTCACCACTTTTGACGGCACATCAAATGCTGAAACAGTTCATTTCAGATCCAACAATTACCAATCAAAAACGTTTCATGAAACATTCACACAAATGGCCGGCAATGGCCATCGCCATAGGAGACAGTCTGGGTCAGTCTAGGTCACCGTTCCTTGACATTTAATCACTGATTCCCACACTGTCAAGTTTTTGGTTTTGGTGTTTGGAATTAATTCAACTGGACTCGCCACGAAAACACAATTTCTTAAACAGCAGAAGAAAAACTGGAAATATGCCAGCGAGTAACACAAACCCTAACTCACCAAAGCTTGCCAGCCATCTACAATGTGCCAGTAAGGAGCGTGATGTGAAACTTCACAGAGACTTTAATGTGTGCAGCTTCCCCTACCCTACTGAGTGGTGCCACATCCACCAGCATCTATTTCATCCACAACTCACACTGAGGAGCAGCAGTGTAAAGTAACTATAATACCCACTGCTAAAATTTACCAAAACAACTTGGATTGCACCTTTCAGAGAAACGACCACTTCAATTGAGAAGGACTTGTGCAACAGATATAAGTCACCTGCAAGTTCCTCTCGTAAACACTCAACATCATGATTTGAAATGTATGGCCTTTAATTTGTTGTTAGCGGGAGAACATCCTGGCATTCTCTCTCTAAATGTATTTTGGGTCAACCTACATCACGTGAGATCTAACGTTTCAAGAAGTAAGCTCAGCAGCACCATCACAACTAAAGATGGCCAATAAAACCTGGACATCCATGCCACATGATTGGATGACAATAAAACAAACTAAAAGCCACTGGTTTGTTATCAGAAGCGTTTACTCAGATCAAAGTAAGCGCTACATCACAACTCTTGCATAACATTGTTACATTGTTACCAGTGGAGGTATTAAGAATTCCAAAATTTTGCCATTTAAAGGAGTCATAGCCCACATGTCTAATGAACAGATGCGGCGGACTAATTATTTGTAAGGTATCATAAGTATAGGGTCCAGTGAACAAAACAAAAAAATCACGTAGTTATTTGGAAGTATCTTTGGAATGTAATCCTTTTTATGTTTTGCATATCACGTAGTGAAGTGTATCATTCTTTTTTTTAGGCAAGTACTTTGACCCCGTTATTGACAGTAATGGCTTACGGAGAGACAGCAGAAGGCTGAACTGTCTTTTAGAAAACACATGTTCGACGAAGCTGACGGAATTGTCGTTCATTGCACGATGGCTAAATTATGATGTCATGTTCGAAAACATTAACTAATTCACTATGGGTGAGACATCCATGACACTCGACAACACACACCAAATCAAACATACAGCGAAGTTAAAGACGGATGTTTGCCATTCTTTACCTGATGGAATGGAGACTGTCACGTCACATTCTTTGGCTTCCGACGACTGTAGCCGTTGCTCTGTGCATTCGGCGTGCAAAACTACGCATGTGCATGTATAAACGTCATTTAACGTTGAATCATCATCGATATCCACTTATTAGTTTTTCCAGTTCAGCCATTTTGACCCCGTTATTGGTATTAATGGTCGATGTGAAGACTTCAGAAGGCAGAACGCTATTTTAGAAGAGATCTGTCCAATGAACCTGACTGAATTGCTCTCCATTGCATGATGGCTTTTTCAAATTATTTTCTGTTCGAACCTATTAAGTCATTCATTATGTGTCACTGGACCCTGCAATTATAATATCTTCCAGATAACATTGCATGCCACATAAACAACTTAAAACCTATTCGACAGATTTATGGGGTATGACTCCTGCAAAAAGCAAAATTTCGGAATGAATAACATCTCCATTGATCGCAATATTATGCAAAGGTTAAGATGTAGCGCCGACATTGACCTGAAATATGATCTGCTGGCTTTCACTGGGACTGTTCCCTTCTTGTTGGCGACCACTTCAGTGGTCACGGGCATTCAGCCTCAGACCTTCGGGTATGCATTCTCCAAGGCGGCGTTCACGACACAAGACACCGCAGAGTCGCTGAGCAGAGACTGATAGCTAAGTTCCGCACACGTGAGGACGGTCTCAGCATGGATCTTGGGCTCATGTTGCACTATCTGTTACCCTTGTGACTTGCCTGGGTTTGTAAAACCTCACTTACTGTAATGTCTGGAGACAATACGCATCTCCTTAACCTGTGATCAGTGCTCCTTCCATTCACATTGTCGGCCACTTTAGGACTTGAACAGCAGATTAGGTGTAAAGATTCGCATTCTAATCAGTAATCTGTAAACTGTCTGTGCTTTACATGCTCTGTCTGAGGCCAGAACTCTCCATTCACCTGACGAAGGGACACACCCGAAGCTTGTGAGTTTACTGTCAAATAAATCGGTTGGACTTAAACCTGGTGTTGTCAGACTTTTTACTGTGTTTACCCCAGTCCAACGCCGGCATATCCACATCATTTTCACTGGGACTTACAGTGGTGGGCGTTCTTAAGTTGTTACGATTTGCAAAACAAAACGGTGAATACGCTTAGGTGCACACTCCTGCAACATAGTTTTTCACCAATCAGTACGTCATGCTGCCTCTGTGTCATGGTCACGCGTGTCTTTAGTTGTGGAACAGATGCGACAGAATATTTGGATAATACATTTCAGACGTTGAATCCAAACATCATGTCGCATTCTGGGACATAGCTGACATCATCTCAGGACAAGGAGACTAATGAATTTCGTACAGAAAGGAACATTATTCTGAACATACCTTCTACATCTTAATTCGAAGCCATTTGTTGGAAGAAATATGTTTCTTGCATTCCAAGTTGGATGTCCATTGAAGTAATTTGGTGAACATTCCCCCTGATCTGTATTGACGTTTAATAGACGAGCAGCAAGAAGGAAATCAAATTATGATTCTCACGAAGGAATTCATGCATACCATTTTCTGGTGATGGCATGATTAAAAAAAAAGGACAGTGCCATTTCGGCGCACAAACAAGAAATAAACCATTGCTTTCGTTACCACATCGAGGTGTGCTAACGTTCCATGGCACTCGTTGCAAACACCTTTTCCTGGACTGTTTCCGAGTTGCATGTGCTTGGGCACGTCTGATGGATACTCACAATGGGCAGATAAGGCAATCTGCTACAACTGAAGAAACGAGTAAAACACTTGAAGTTTTGCTTTGCAACTTTTGGTGATCTAAGACTGATCGCTAGCGGTAATGGTTTACAAATTATTGCTCAGGTGTTTAAACATTTGTTCAAAAATTGAATTATTGAAATAATACATACATATGGTCCAACAAATCAGCTAAATTTATAAGCACGAAATTTGCTACAATCACTGAGAAATTACTTTAAAAATTTTCTGATCAAAGTTTTTCTTTCAGCGCGTGAAAGAAACATTCCAAAATCTTAGAAGACCACGACCCATTTCTGCACCCCCCCCCCCCACCCCACCAAAAAAAGCATCCTTTGTCCTATTAAGGAGCAAGTAAGTTTAATTTGCATTTCATTCCAGCAATGTCAGGAACGTCAAACATACGCATAGATTTTTCGATAATACGCATGGTCAAAATAATATATCTTTCCACAAGCAGAGAAAAAGTTAGTTTATGATAATTTCACGGCTAAGACATATGTGCGTTCCACAGTTGCAGCATATTCATTTCGAATTATTTACAGAGTTCAGACATAATATTTACTGTCCTCTGCAACGCCATATTAAGCTTTTGTAGTATGATTTATCTGAATCATTTCGAAGGATGAAAAAAATGTTTCGTCATTAATGTTGAAAATTTTACTACAGAAGTTCTAATTGAATGTGAGTGGCCTGATGATTGTCGTTCTGTCGCTACCCTACATCAAAACAATGCAATACTAGTTTCAGGAGAAGAATTGTCCAGATAAATACTAGATTATTATTTTCCAATCATGTACAGCGACATTTCAGAACGTTGTGTGCAATAGAATAAAACATGTCATCCTGTTCAACATGCTTATTGGCTAAGTGTCTCGCTAAACAATTCATAGTATTTTCATGTTGTCACGGTATTGTCGCTAGTGGAAATGTTATACAGAGACACAGGGTAATGATCACTGGACAAATATTAACAGCCCACCACGGGAGATAGTGAACTTTGAACATTAAAAAAAAAGCTGGAGTAATATATCTAATTGTGAGCAACAGACTAATGACATCACAATCAAATCATGTCACCAGATATTAAAGCATCCCATAACCGATTAAAGATATCAAATCTCAGTCAAATTCTTTCAGTGGCCATGGCCACAATTTACTTTAACTGAAAATATTCAATGCGTAATAGGTGCATCGTTGTTCATCGCCGTTTGAGGAAAAAAAAACACATCATGCGAATGTGGCCATTAGGAAATAAATCTGTTTTGCTTACCTGGTTTGGACTACAACTGATTCCGGACGGAAAACAATTGGTTAACTCATAAACATCCTCACCGATGTGCAACAATTGTTGACTGTGCCAGCGAAACCCACACCCCAAGAATGAAGAAAATAAACATACTGACTTTTGTTGGTAAATAATTTTCGATTTCATTCCGTTCTGACAAAAGTAGTGACGAGTCCTGAAATGGACACAAAAAACGGAATGGTTATCTTCCTCCACCCACCTCGAAACACGTGTCCGGTTCGGCCCGCACGAGATTGAGAAAGTCCCAAACAATCCTCTGCCAATTTTTTCGTTCTGCATTGGGAAAAGTTCCAATAAATCAACTTACCCTCAAAGCGTAGGCAACATATGTGTGCCAACATTCTTGGAAAAAAAAACGCCCACATACTTTCCACTGTATTTTCATGTTCGCTAAAACACAAAACGGTAAAAAAAAGCGGGCTAGGTCACGGTTTGTAGAAATTGGCATGATCTCCTTCACTCGTACTTTAGCCTGGATTTTACTGGCAAGGCCGCCCCGAAATCGGGCCGGTCGAGGCTCGCAGAATGGCATTCCTCCTTGGCCTCGGCCGCGATCTTCGGAGCCTTGGGCGGCCGTGCCGTGAAAACCAGGGCGTTTGTTTTGATTGTCTTCATTTTTCGTTTTGTTTGCTTTCAACCTTTCGACATTGCATTTGATTTTAACTCACCATGCATCACTGTTGACGACTGTGCTACAGTATTGAACATATGAGCTTTGAATGACGAGCCTGCTTGAAATAATACATATGAAAAGAAATGTATCTCCTAAAATTGAGGTTTAATTTGTGTTTCTCGTCACATAAATTTGTTAGTTGTTGGGCAGAATTTTGACTAGCTTTTTTTTATACGAAATAGAAAAGATTTTATATCAAACAGGTAAGTGGATGAAACGCTGCACACTTTTTTTTTTCAGTAATTGGCTGAAGATGCAGATAGATAGAACGATTAGTGGAGACGTCGCTCAATTTCCCAATGGTTACAACACCTAATATTTTGATTGAAAGATGAATGTGTTTCAAAGAGAGATCGAGGCAGAAGCTGTTTGTTTTTGTTCTGTAATTGTCGGATGTCTGGTTCATTTCGGACAGAAATTCAGACGCTTATTTATATTTTCCCATCGAACAATGCAGAAACAAACAAATGCAACAAAGGTAAGTGCAAGAGGCTCACTGATTACGTAGAAATAGGGAAACAAATGAAAACGTTCGAAGGAAAAGCCGGATACCTTAACCTTAACCTTAAGCTAAAAAAAACCCCTGAAATCCCGCACATAAATTTCCGACAACTCTCATAAAAGTTGAAGTCTGGTACCAATTTGGGAGGTATGTCTTAAATGGGGAACTATGTCGCGTCAATAATAATTTGGCTCAAATTATTGAGAATATTTAAAATATTGTGTAGAAGGAACACATGTAAAGCTTTAAAAATTGCAGTATTCCTGTTATAATAATTTGAATCTTGACATCTTCCTTACCAGCCACGGTAAATGACGCGGGCGAGCGGAGGACAATTGCAATCCTTGCAACTCGGAAGAGATTCTTCATTTTGAGGACAATTGAGACCGTAACGTCGCGCTGTTTTTTTTTGTCAGATATTGCTAATGAAGTTACACAGTCCACGAGAAACCAATTCGATGGGGAGAATCACATGAAGGAAAACATTGTTCTCATTTAAAACAAAAATATTGATATTGTAATTATTTACTGTCTTAAATTACGTCTTTGTAAATACGCACTTCCACATTCGAACTGTGTTTCAAAGATATCTGCTTTACTTAAATACCATAGTGCCAGGAACATTTCTGCAGGAAGATCAGAGAAATGCAGCACAAAAAGTAACGGAGATCTGTACGAAATTACCCATGAAAGCAATCGATTTCTCCGCCACGGAAGAACTTTCTAGCCCTGGCAATCACAATGGTTCTCCCCTGTAACCGAATCACCGCCGTCTGTTTCGTGCTTATGCGACCACAGGTCTGCACCGTCTTTGCAATAGCAACACAACACTAGCGTGAACAACAGGTGATCGTCCACCGTAGCGTACAGTTCTGGTATAAGGTGGAATGTTTTTTTCAAAATTTGAACAAACGGACCAAATGCGTGCCTGGTGATGCTGCAGATTGGAACACGATTATGCGGCAAGCAAGAGCGTTTTGCTGACATTGACGTGTAAAAGACCCTGTTATGCCCAGTTTAATTCTGTTGGTTTGTACAAACGTATAATACCATTCAAGTTAGAAAACAATTTAGAAGAAGTGTTATTTTATGTAAGTCTATTGTGAATTCAAAGTGAGAAAAAAAAATCTCAGCCAGTTATGTGATTTTAGGCAGCTTCACATGCTTTTCTTTTGCTTTGATAATTAGCCTTCCATTATTCCCATGCCAAGGAATTCACATTTTGAGAAATCAAGAAAGTTATGGATTTATATTCTGCAGAAATCCAACCTCAGAAAATCTACCGTATCAACTGTGCTTGTCTGAACACAATATAAATTGCATGCGAGTCATAATAGAATGCAGTCATTCGGAAGGGTTCTTTTTCAATGCTTTTGGTGAATGAATTGCATCTGTTCACAAGACTGTCAAAAATTCCACAACAGCCTTATTATTTTTTAATGTTATTGGATGAAGATGTTTTGACCTCCATGTCTTCAGACTTATTGACTATTGCAGATTCCCCAGAGGTTGTTTTGCCAAGTGACCTGCCAAATTTGTGTGTGGCAACATGTAATATTTCATTGATGTATCTTTTATAGATAAGTGCAGAACTACCGCTGTGACATCTTATATGGTTGGAGAGAACATGTATTTGCATACGGTTCCTGTTGAATTAGGAACTATTCAAATAGACACAGCTAAGACTAAAGTTGGCATTGTTGTCCTCCAAACTGAATTCACTCTCAGCAACATTTCAGCAACACACTTTTTCCATGACTATTGCCTTCATATTTGCAAATTCGAGTGCTGCTTCTGATCCTGAAGTTCACTTGTTTCGACGAAAGTGACAATATCTCCAGGAGTCACTCCAAAAAATTGACTTCTTTATATTCATGTATCTGACTTGAAATAAGAAATGAACAAACTATGACAATGAAACTTCATATTGGTGACCATTTGTCAACACCAGGCGAAGCACCTGCCTTTTCTCAAACTCAATAAGAATACAGTTCAGAGGACGCTCATTTTGTTGTTAGTCCAGTAAAATTGCTTTTTTTTTCCAAGACGAATGATGGTCGATTTAGTTCTCACAAAATGTTACTCGTCATGTTTTCATCACATCCATGTTTAATTGAAAGTGTGCAATACTCTCCAAGCGCATGTTTCTATTCATGCACGGCATTGTTTGTGGCTGAGTTACTGAGTGAAGTGCTGGATGTAAGAATTCCTGTTAGAGTAAAAAAAAATGAGTTACGATTTAAAAAAAAATCAATTTTGGATACTAATGGTTTTCTGTTTTCTCCCAAAGCAAAAGCTTCTCTTGAAGCTGGTAAGCAAAAAAAAGAGAGAACGCGAGTGGGAGAACATAAGGGAGAGAAAGACTAAAAACAACGATCTGACTTATTCTTTGTTCTAATGATGCTTTCCAATCTAACGGAAACGCAGTCTCAAATTAGCATTTTTTTTTACCCGTTAATCCGTACAGACCTCAAAAAGCGTGACGCAGGTATGTGCAGAAAAGCGTTACCCAGTTGGCCCTTATAGATTTTTAAACCTGAGAACCCTGGTATCGGTTGCAAATTAAGTTATGTGCTGGGGGAGAAAAAAAATCAAGTATTTTGTTTACCAGTAGGCTAAATGTTCCTGATTCAAATATAAGAACAACGTACCAAGACGGTCCTGCAACATCTTTACATGCAGCACTATGTCTGCGGAGAAACACCTCCTGGTAAACCAAAAACATAGATTGTGCTCATTCAATTTATGTTACTGAGTTCAGTTAATGATGAGAAAGTTTGGGTTTGCATGCCAGAAAGTGAAATACCCCGTTTCAGGACTGGATAGAATTCACGACGAATACTGTGGCTGCTGCACCACTCGTTGATATGTACGGATGCTGGCACCTAATACTGTGGAGATAAGAAAATGCGTCTCATCAAAGTTTCCCCAATCAGGCAGAGTAGAAATTGATTGTTTAAGTCAGTCTTTTTTTTTCTGAATGAAGGCGTAATAATTTATCCGAACTTAGGTTCAACTCAATCTTGAAATTCTTGTTCATGGGTATACAGAAAACGCAGTGAACCGTTCACTGTGCCAAAGAAAAAGCTCCTGCTGTGAACAACAATGACACAGAATGGACGGAGGAATGATAACCTGTGTGACTCGTCATAAAGTTAGTTGATACTGTATCCAAGCTTTATCGAGCAATTTGATATGAAAATACACGCTCCGGCCTCAGCAATAATCAAGCTCAATAATGGTAGGAGGCCACATCCCAGTTCCTCAAATTAGCAGCTCGCAAAAATGCCGGTAGGAATATGAGCCTGCAAAGACGATACAATGGATTATCTGAAGGGACAAAATCCCACCATACGCTCAATGTTTGGAACAATTTTAAATTGTGCTTTTCATTACAAATATTATATGATAGAATGCTTTTAACTGGAAAATAAATGAATGGTTGTGGCGTATATACAAATATCAATTTGTTGCTGACAGAAACAAATGGGTTGGTCTGCCAGTTTATTTGAATATGATTGTCTGTACTACATGGTTCTGACTTTTCGTTGGTCAGTATCTGTGGTGCTATCGTCGCCCAAAAAACTGCATGATGAATTTTGAATTAGGTCCAGGCAAGTGTGAAACATATTACTCCAACACTAAAGAGACAAACAGATGGATTATTTTGTACACCCTAATTTTAACAATGACATAAAATAAACTGTACAATTTAGGTTTCCCTGCAGAGCTAAATCTTTTGGCGATGGTCGGATAGATTTTTGGATCATACATGTGGCTGGACATTATTGTAATTTCTAAGCGTTTGCATTTAAAGTTTTAGAAATCTGAGAAAACACAGTATGCCTATTTAGCCGCAGGCCACTTTAATTAATAACGCAGGTAAAGGTGCAATGTAGATAAATCCGCTGTTTTTTTTTCGTATTGGGGTATTTATGAAAGCCTGCCCGGCAACAATCTGCTTGATCAAACACTTTCGATTCTGATGGCACTAACAACGTTTGGCCACTGTCGTTGGGAACTTCCCTTGAGCAGGGGCAATATCACGTACGCTAGATCGAAACTGGAATGGGGACACAAGAGAAAAAAACAAGGGAAATGATCAATTGTACGTATCCAGCAGAATTGAGCGTTAGCGTATCATTTTTACAGATTGCAATTTATCGTCATTCACAAATTTCCTAAATATGTTGCTTAAAAATCACGCCGATTGTGCAGTACATTTTTTCTTGACCACTAAGTTATATCTTTCTAGCTTGGTTAGATACTTTCTTTTATCACATTTGATTGATCTCCTGAGACAACATCTGGATTTCTTGTAAACATCACTATCGACTAACTTGAATGCCTCAAACCTAGGCTTCAGCAATCATTAGGTCCCAGTCGCTCCGGTTTCCGATTTAGAAACAAGTGGATTGGCTTCTTTGGCACTTAGTCCCCACACAGGTACAGGTGAAAACCGTTGCTGCGGTGGACTTCTCATTCAGGTTTTTAAATACTGACCGCTCCATTGATACTGTGCGGTCGCGAAAGAGATCGTCGTAGTTTTTAGAACACTATTGCACCACCGTCTTAGACGGATCCTGCCACGTCAAATTTTGCTTGTCACCCAGGAGGAAGAGCGCAGAATTTTGGCTCATTTGCCAACGTGTGTGTTTGTGCTAGAGATGTAAGCACTTTTGAAATTTGTGAAGCTGTGGTCTGGAATTCTCAAGATGTTCGAGAGTGTGTTGGCGGTCTCCTGGTAAGATGATCTCGAGTTTGACATGATGGAAGTCTCAGGGCACAATGAACAAGTCCTCAGAATGTTTTGCCTCAAGCCTATTTGTGGATGCGGATATTCCTTCCATCACGGTCTTTACGTCCACATCGCATGGGATGTAATTTGTCTTCAAATTAACAGGGCTGACCAACCAGAGAAGGTAGTACGGTGCACATTTTAATGCCAGGTACTCTGGGTCCAAGCAGCAGAAACTGTTCAGTGCTGTGGCGTCTACGCGTCACTAAATGCTTATCAGTAAGTGCGTCCAGCATTTCCTGGCCTTTCCTGACGCCACTTCGCGGGCATTCCGTGGAATTTGGTGTGCTCTGTTTTTTTTTTCAGGGCGCAGTTTCGAAAACAGCACTGCGCATTTTCCACGCTTCCTGGAGGTACTGTTCTTTCTCAGTCCTGAGGGAATATAACATTGTTGTGTGTTGTTAATCATCCAATGAGGTACGTTTTCTTATACGTGTAATTTTTATAAAATGACGCCCGTCCATCTAATTAATGTATGTTTCCCACGTTATGGTTCGTACGCCAAATTTCTTCGAACTTGCAGAAAAATTTAAATACCTGCCCATAGAATCTCCAACAAGAACTGTCAATATACAACATAGCTAAATTATCAAAAAGAAAAGTGAATGGCCATGCAGGAACGGAAGCAAACTATCTCGTTGAAATGCGGCATTCATGTTCTCACCAAGTGGTGCATAAGTTTTGAGTTGTAGTTGTTTTATTCAACTTTGAAATTGTACATGTCAGATTTGAATATATTGGCCCTGCAGAATGGTATCCGAAGATGTAGACATGACGTGCAAAACTGACATTCTATACCGGGAAACAGATCTTCTTCCAATGGGCTGAATTTTCAGAAATGCCTCACAGAGGGCATTAAAATCAAAATTTGCAGAGATTTTAGTACAGATCATGACATGTCACATATTCAACAGTATGCCTGCTGGCAATGGTGTTGCAGTGCAGGCAAATGACAAAACGGGCAGAAAATCTGTGCTGTGCACCGCCAATCTTAAAAAAATAATGAGACTCGCGGTAATTGCTATCAGAATTTTCTATCAGAGTGTTTATATGGCAATTGCACTGAAGGGATTGCTTTTGCTGCGAACCATGCGACAAAGACAATTTATGTTGCTAACTTCGAATGGTTAGCCTTGTTCAGTCTGAAAATTGGAATGAAAAGCAATTTGAAGGAGGCTGCGGATGTTATCAACTTCTTTGCAACTGGATAAATACGCTGAACTACTACTATAGAGATTGTAGGCACTAGGGGATTGCACGAAGAGTTAGAACACAGCACAATTCTCCATAATTGCCTCCTTTGATGAACGATTGCCACAGGCTTACCTGACTTGAGCAACAGTTCAATTTTGCATAGATCGTACATGGATAGAATGCTTAGCGTAAAGCCCTCAAAGTTTATTGAATGATTCAGTGGTGCTTCTTAACATTTTTCACAGTGCATATATATTGCTACATATACACTATGTATGCTTGCCGGCAACATCACTTCCGAGAAAGTCCGATTGTGTTGTGGTGTTAAATGTGCTGACACCTATTAAATGTATATTTTGTTTCTCTCCACGATTATGTGCATTTATTGTCGGTTATGTAAGACTTGACATTAAGAATGTTACCGTTGGTTTCATAGGTACAATTCGCTACTAATTATTCAGCTGTTTGATGTTGATTCCGTTTAGCAACGGAGATCTAATCAGGCAAAACAGTCACAAAACGCATTCCTTCTTGAAACTGGGAGAAGATTATTGTCACACTTCTTGCCGCAGTTCTTAACTGTTGTGCAATTCAGGTGTGCCGTCACTTACAGCGATAGAGAAAAAAAGACTACATTTTTGTTTATTTGTGTTGGAAATTGCCAGCTAATTGCAGTGATAATCGTTAGTCGAATCAGAAGTATCACAACACGTCTCGTTCCTAGTTTAAGATGGAACAAAATATTGAGATGATGACTGTGTACTGAACATGATATCTGAAGTTGCTGAAGAATCACAAATATGAACTGGAAAATAAAACAGACATTTTTCCATATTGGTATTTATACAGAGACTTGGCTTGAGTTTTTTTTTGCTGGTACAATCAACGGGATTAACAGGCGAATGTAAGTGCGAAGGAATCAAACTTGTCTTGAAGGAAGTGGGAAGAACACGTGGAAGAGCGTATTCTTTGCAATTCAGCAGAGAAGGAAAAAGTGTAGTGTCGTCAAGACAAAAATAAAACAACAATATGCAGGACTATTCCAAAAACAAAGAATTCAAGGGAAAAGTGGACCATCAATTACATGCAGAATGTCAGTTGTTTAGAAAAAGGCTGAAAGTAATCCTGTTTATTCAATAGTGGGCATGAAGCTGTCATTGGAACTTTACACACATTTGAATGGCCTTCTGGGTGGGAAATCTGCCATCTTAACTGGTTAGTGCAACATAAACTGGATTAAAAATATGCTGACATTTACAGTGACGCACATTTACAAAGTGAGATGTATATATGGCATGCAACATCGTAGGCAAACACAAATTAAGCGAATGTTGGCATCTGTGACAACAACGGAAAATGTCCGAAACTCCCAGCAAGTCTGACAACATCTCTGAATAGAAGCAAAACTTGCCTCTGGATGATGTTTCGTCAAAGTTAAAGGCGAAGAAAATCGGACGAGACTTATGCTGCAAGGATGGGCAGGGATGGTTTTTGCCGTAATTTACTTGGATACCATAGACAAAAGAAGGATGTGAATAAATAATGATTGCATGATCATTTAATAATAAAGGTTTCAATGGCTGGAATAAAGGCTGGGATAAAGGTAATAAAGGCTGGAATGTTGTGAGTAGCGTCCATTAAGACACTATAATATGAAATGACAGATGAAAGTTACAGAGGGTCGAAGGACATAAAGAGAGAATTGGCAAATCTCCCCAGTGAAGTGGTACGCGTGGGGTTGGATGGGGTGAAAAAAAAATGAAGTGACAAGATAAAAGTAAATAAAATTAATGCAATCTGATAACTAAAGAGTGCAGAGTGTAAATGTTTAGGAAAATGGTAAATTACGTAATCAGAGAATCCGGTTCAGTTCCTTCAGTTTAGTTTAACCTCACTGAAAATGCGCTATAGGCCTATTGAAGGACGGTTTGCCAAGAGGGCAGGATGATGTATTGACATGGCAAGCGAGAGGGAAGTCTCGTGCCTGCTAGCGGATGGACACATGTTGTTTGTCAAAATGACCACCCAGTTGTGTTTGACAGCTCTTATGTAGAATCAATGCTGTTGTGTTCAGCGAATGCAAATAACGTGGAATAAAGAATTTGCCTCTCATATGCTTCCTCCCCTGAAACGTGTGTTTTATGCCTGGGACGGTGAGAAGAGGAGGATGAAGGGACATGCGTTACAACTTTTAGGATGGCATGCGATGGTGCCGTCGGCAGGTGGCGGGGTATTAGGTGTGTTGGAAGAGTGGATCAATGTATCTCAGAAGGAATGGTTCATGTCGAATGCTCGCAAGCGGAGAGAGGGGAAGGCGCTTTTAATGGTAAAATCATGCAGTAATTGGGGGAAACGTCATTTCACCCCATCCTGAGTCTGTTATGGCGCGCAGGTGGTGAGGCGTTTGACACTGGGGATGTATCAGTTATGGTGGAGAGCCCTCTCAATTTCAGTATGTGGAAATCCACGATGAAGAAAGAAGAAGACCATATCATTAGTCTCATTATGAAAATTAGCAACATAGGAGCAGATGATGCAGAGGTGATGAGACAAAAATAATGGACTGGAGCCGATATGAGGCGGTTTGCGAAGAGCTGTGCCCAAGGTAGATGCGGGAATAGGTGGTCTTGTACGTAATGCTGGTGGAGAAACTAACGCCAGAAAACGAGAGATATTGGTCAAAGAACATTCGAAGCTGACAGATGAACCACAAGGAGGTAAAAGGTAGAAATTGGAATAACAATTACTCAATATTTTACTTCAAGTTGAGAGTGTGAAGCTGTACTGAACCGATGGAAAGTCTGACTTTCAACTGTGTTTACGCCAGTTCAACGCCGGCATACCCACATCTGAACCGATGGGGCACTGTAACATGCAATGACCCATATACTTTATAAACAGTCAAACGTAATTGGGGCCCAAAAGGGTGCCATTAACCAAATATATTACTTGGTGGAAGTATGAAAAGCTTACCAAGAAACTCTGAATGACACAAGGGCGTCCACGCAGAACGGAGTGGAGGTGGATTTGGAAGCATCAGACCTTTGTTGGCTTAGACTCCGAGAACGTCCAACAATGTTGTTGGAGCATGAAAGCGTATCGGGATAGGACATCTTTTTTTAAACGAGGAAGCGATTTGGGCCAGAGAACTGAAAGTTGTTGACATGACAAATGATATCGGAGGAGTCACCACATATTTGGGAAAGGAAAGGACAGAGAGGAGAGAAGGTAGACTCAAGAAAATGATTCAATAGGCAGGATGAAGATAATGCGATTGGCGGACAAGGAAGCATTTGTTTGGACATTCCAGTAACAAAGATAGCAGCAGACTGCCGGGAAGGAAGACTAGGTAGCTGAAATCTGCGAAAGGAAGAACTGCTGAAGTAATCAGGTCAACGATTATCTTCCAAATGGTGATTTGATTTTAGCAACTGGGTTTGAGGTCCGGGGATAGTATTAGGAAACATCGGCGAGTTAATGCTGAGCATTGGTAGGCAAGGGAATTAGTAGGCAAGGGAATTGGTAGGCAAGGAAATTAAGGGTTATGGGGAGAAAGCGGGAAAGTGGAACTGAGCCACTTCAGATCAGCCATGATCTTATTGAATGGTGGGGCAGGCTCGAAGGGCTAGATGGCCTACACCTGTTCCTACTCCTTATATTCTTATGTTCGTATCTGCAAATTCGAGTTCAGGTCATCGCCAGATCCATCAGCCTTGTCGGCGGATTTAGCAATAAAGTAAGGTTTGGGCCTGAGATTCCAAAATGTGGAAAGTTGAGAAGATGACACGTTAGTGCGAGTGAGATGAGTTAAAATATTTAGGTATCTGATATCAATCCGACGGTTCTGTAAGAATATGTCAAGAGAAGGCAACACGTCAGATGGAGTCCTCCAGTTACAGGTAGAAATTTCAAACCCTGAAAAAGGATCTGATGAACGAGTGGGGAAATCCTGCCCAAAGAAGCAAAATGTGGAGATGCCAGCGTTTGATTGGAGTAAGCACAGTAAAAAGTCTGACAACACCAGGTTAACATCTACAGGTTTATGCGGTAGCACAAGCCACAAGCTTTCTCAACACTACCCATTCATCAAGTGATACATTGGCATATAAATACACATACTCAATTTGCAAAATAATGATTGGAATGCATGACTTTACAGGGAATCAAGTCTTAAAAGTACAGACAATGTGAGTGTAGAGAGGGTTGAGCACAGGACAAAGAGATCTGTATTGTCTCCAGACAGGACAGTGGGTATGGTTTTTCAAGGCCTGGCATGTCGTGGGGGTTACAGAGAGTGTGACATAACGGTTAAGTTTATTCTCATGTGTGTGGAACTTGGCTATAATTCTCTGTACCGAAACTTTGCATTGTTGTGTGCCGTATTGGCCACCTTGGAAAATCTTTATCCAAAGATCAGAGGCCGAATGCCCGTGACAGCTGAAGTGTTCCCCAGTCGGGAGACAGAACCCTTGCCTGATGATTGTCGAGCAGTGTACACTCATTCGTTGTCGCAGAGTTTGCAAGGTCTCCCCATTGTAACTTGCATCGGGGCATCCTTTCCTCCAGTATATCTGGTAGCCAACGCTGGCCGAGTTGCAACCGTATGTGTCGGGTATCTGTTTGATAGTGTTCTCACATGCAATGATGGTGTTTGTGTCGATGATCCTGCACGTGCTGCAAAGGCTGCTCTGGGAGGGCTGTGTGGTGTCCTGTTCACTGTTCGCTGGAAGGTTGTGCAGTTTCCTGCGGACAATGGTCCGCTTGAGGATTTGTGGTTCCCTGAAGGCCAGAAGTCGAGGCATGGGGATGCCGTTGGCAAAATGTCTGTCTTCATCAATGACATGTTGAAGGTTCTAAGAAAGATTTCATAGCTTCTTTGCTCGGGGGAAGTACTGGACGACGAAGGGTTCTCTGTCCACCATATCCCATGTTTGTCTCCTGGGAAGTCGATGTTGATTTTCGCTGAGACACGTTGGAACTGTTGATCGTGAGTCAAGCGTCATATCCTGTTCTTATGAGGCCATCTTTTAGGAGCTGGCATTGTCTATTACGATCCTTCTCATCTGAGTAGGGCTTGTATATATGGAGAGATTATCCATAGGGGACAGCCTTCTTAACTTGTTTAGGGTGGAAGCTGGAGAAGTGGAACTTGTTAAGTTTTTCCGTGAGACTGTGGTGGTTGTGAAATGCTGGCGAGACCGTCCTTAATGGAGATGCGTGTGTCCAAGAATGCATCTGATCCCGGATAGTAGTCTATGGTGAG
This sequence comes from Carcharhinus amblyrhynchos, assembly GCF_965287045.1. Classification (NCBI taxonomy): domain Eukaryota; kingdom Metazoa; phylum Chordata; class Chondrichthyes; order Carcharhiniformes; family Carcharhinidae; genus Carcharhinus; species Carcharhinus amblyrhynchos. Next base: position 65,228,797 of record NC_137339.1, on the reverse strand, counting down.
TCTGATGGTGGATTGGAATTTGTTGATGTCATCATAGAGTTGTTTCAGTGATTGTTCACCATGAGTCCAAAGGAAGAAAGTATTGTCGACTTATCTAGTTTACAGCATCTGTTGAAGTTCATGTGCAGTGAAGAGGCCTTGTTCCAAACCTGTGCATAAAAATGATGGCATATTGAAGTGCAAAATTCGTCCATATGGCTGTTCCGTGTGTCTGGATGAAGAACTGGTTGTTGACGGCGAAGATATTGTGATCATCCTGGATTACAATTTTGCAACTCATCTGTTTCATCCTGGAAGAGTTGCAAAATTGCATCTGGAGGTTAGCAGTTGTCAGCGTTGAATACTGAGGCAGTTGCAGCAATACCATCGTCGTGGGGACGCTGGTGTAGTGTTACATCCGTGGCATCCAATGTCACAAAGAGAGCCCCTGGTTCAGCTGTCCCATGTGTGCTGATTTTCTGTAGGAATTCCGTACTACTGGGACAAATGTTCTTTGTATAACGGGTTTCAGGAAGCCCTCGACGTACCTGGTGAGGATCTCGCACTGCCCCATATAATTAGACGGTCGGGTGCATTTGCCTTGTGTACCTTCGGAAGGCAGTAGAGACTCCAACGCGGGGAGTACGTGGGTTGAGACCACCGAGGGTGCTCTGAAGGTCCGGATCAAAGGTCTTGATCAGTCTGTTGAGTTGACAGGTGTATTCTTTGCTCGGATCTTCGGGTAAATGTTGGAAGTGCTCCTCATTGTTCAGTAGTCGGTACACTTTCTGCAGCAATCTGTTCTGTTCAGCATGACGATGAACCGTCCTTTATCTGCTGGTTTCATGACAACGTTGTGGTTGGTCTTGAGAGCGCAGATGGTATTGCATTGTCATTGGGTAATGCTCGGAGCTGTCTTGTGAGTGTGGCTGATGAATCTGGCGATGGCAACGTTTCTGAAAGCTTGGGCTTACATGCCAAGTCCAGCAGTTCCCAGGAGCGGAGAAGCTATGACGTTTTCTCCCGAGCCTTCAACATGTCATCAGTGAAGACGAACATCAGGCTAAGGCCATCGCCACACCCCCACTTATTGCCTTCAAACGGCCGCAGGATCTCAAACAGACCGTTGCCCGCAGCAAACATCAAGAGAACAGTGAACATTACAGCACACAACCCTGTCACAGCCACCTTTACAAGATATGTTGGATCACCGACACGGATGCCGACATCTCACAAGAGAACACTGTCAATCAAGTAGACACTACACAAATTTATAACTTGGTCAACATTGTCTACCTGATACGCTGCAGGAAAGGATGTCCTGAGGCAAGGTACATTGGGAAGACCATGCAGACGATACAACGGATGAATGAACACCGCTCGGCAACCACCAGACAAGAATGTTGTCTTCCTGTTGGGGAACACTTCATCGATCACTGACATGCGGCCTCCCATCTTCAGGTAAGGATTCTGTGAGGCGGCCGTCACGACACACGACAGCTCAGAGTCGGTGATCAGGAACTGATAGTCAAGCACCGCACACATGAGGACGGCTTCAACCGTTACGTTGGGTTCATGCCAGATTATCTGTAACCCCCACGATTTATCTGAGCTTGCAAATTCTCACTAACTACCTTGGCTGGAGAAAATACTCATCACTTTAGCATGTGCTAAATCCTTTCTGCACTCACACATTGTTTCTTTAAGACATGATTACTTGTAAAGATTTGCATTCCAACCATTATGTTGTAAATTGGGTTTGTGTATTTAAGTGTCCGAATTCTGAACAGAACTGTCGTTCACCGGGTGAAGGGGCAGCGCTGAGAAAGCTTGTGGCTTGTGCGACCAAATAAACGTGTTGGACTTCTTCCAAGGAAATTCACACAGAGACTGAAAAGGCAGAGGGATAGTAGAGTATCAACGTTGAGCCTTAAAATTACTTATGTGAAGCTACGAAGCTGAGTGTTTTGCTGAGTAAATGAAGTTCAATCTCAGCGAGGGTAAAGTCAAAGGATACGGTGTATGCAAGACATGGATGGATGCGAGGATGGGGAGCGTGAGATATGAGGAAAATCAATGAGAGCAACAGCCCGCATATGCGTTGGCACCTATGAGTTGTTAAAGCTTGCATTCCTGAACACCTACAATGAATACAATGTTTTTTTGTTCAAAAGACGGATGGAATGAAAGAAAAACTGAAAAGGAATATGAATTCTTTTGGGAGGTGGATTAGCAAAAGCTGCATTCGAACTGCTATTTCACTGAATAGTGTTTCCACAGTAATAACTAACAGTCCAACGTTTAACACATAATAAAAATCGTAATTCTGACGGAATTATAGGACAACGTGAGATCTAAGATTTAACATCGGGCACAATTTGGTGGAGAAATAACTGTCTGAAATAAAAAAACTTCTACGAACTGAGCATTTCATGAATTTTACAGGCAAAATATATTTTTTTGAAAGAAGAACAACTCTCAACAGTATGGGACGAAGTTTAGATAGTTTCCAAACACACGTTTGGTTGCATTTGGTATATAGACTTACTGATTAATAATTCCTCAGGCAGCGTGAGTTATTTGCGGAATTTCAGAGAAGGATACAGATGGGCCTTTATTTGCACACATCCATGCACATCGATCATGTATGTCTACGAAAGACGGACTGACTGCACAATGTTGACGATGCACACACCAGAGTCACTACAACATTATCATAATATGTCAGAACATTAATAAGCGAGACGGAGTATAGTATGGAAAAGTGTGAAGTTATGCACTTTGGAAGGAAGAATAGTGATATAGACTATTTTCGAAATGGGGAAAATCAGAGACGCATAGGAACTTGTGAGACCTTGTGCAACACTCTCGTCAGGTTAACGTTAGGTTCAGATATCAGATCGGAAGGCAAATGCAATGTCTTCATTCATTCCAGGAAGGCTAGAATACAAGAGCAGGGGCGTACTCACCAGGCTGTAAAACGCTCTGGTAAGACCACATTTGGAGTATTGTTAGTAGTTTTGGACCCCGTATCTGAGATTGCGTGTGCTGGCCTTGGAAAACTTCCAGAGGGGGTTCAAAAGAATTTTCACTGGAATGAAGTATCCCTTATGAAGAAAGGTTGAGTGCGCTAGGTCTGCACTAGTTGGAAGTTAGAGGAATGATGGTGGATCTTATTAAAACTCATAGGATTCCGCGAAGCCTGGATACAGCGGATGTGGAGAGGATGTTTCCACTTATGGGAAAAACTAGAACCAGGTGGAATAGTCTCAGGCTAAAGGACGATCTTTATGACAGATTTGAGGAGGAATTTCTTCAGCTGGAAATTGATGAAATTGTGAAACTCTGCCGCAGAAGGTTTTAGAGGCCAGATTAATGAGTGTTTTAAGACAAAGATAGATAGGATCTTAATTAATAAGTGGATCATGGGTTTTGGGGAAAATGCATAAGAGTGGGAGTGAGAGAAAAACAAAATGTCAGTCATGACTGAATGGCGGAACAGATATAATGGGCGGAGTAACCTAATTTGCTCCTATGTGTTATGGTCTTATGTTTTGACAATGCTTCGGGATAAATCAAGTCAGTTGATTGGAGGGCTAGCGTTTACGTCCATTCCAGGCCACCAATGCCTTTTTAAAATCGATTTGGATGACAGACGTTCGAAGATACTTCATTACATGTAATGGCGTGGGTAAAAAAAAATAGGGAACTGGCACTGCTCAAAAGCTAACAGAGCCGGCTCAGCAATGAGTGACACCGATCTGATGTCAATGAGTGAAATAACTGTCTCGTGTCAAAGGAAATGGAGAATAGTGGAATTCCGGGATTGTGTTTTAATGACCATAATCAGCAAGATCACTTTGAAAGCCAAAACAATACCTGGGTGTCAGCGACTATGGCTGATTTCACTGAGAGAAAAAAACAGTTGGAGACATTCAGTTTTGATGAGATTGCATTTTTGGTTTCCTACCGATCAGTGTTTCACGGGTGCATGGAAAAGAGGGATCATATATTTAAGGTACATAAAATATGCATGAAGTGGTTTTACCCTCTAACACCCCAATTTTTCAGTCCCAATTAACTGTCCCCGGGGAAGTACATTAGAAGGTCAGTTGGTCAATCGTCTGTTTAAAAACTCAGGTAATATTATGTTAGACTTCCAAATCACCTCAGATACGATCAGTCTTCTATCTCTCCAACGAGTGACAGATTTTCCTCCAGAGGCTGCTGTATTTTTTTTTCTCTCTCTCGTTTCACAACAAGTGGGGCTGATGGATCACCTGTGCACAGAACTTGCCAGACGATTAGTGCTGCTTACTGGCTTTCCATATATTCCATGCTGTGTTTATTATCCTGCTTCGAGTGCCTCATCTCGGCCACCAGCACCTCCCAAGCCTCCGAACTCCCCCCTCCCAGCCTCCAGCCACCCCCCCCGCCCCCCCCGCTCCCCGCCACCCGGCCAACTGTCCCAACCTTTACCCCATGCCTGCCTCCATAATGACAAAAGCTTTGACTCTCTCCATGATTCTGTACCAGCGCTTGCCGGAAGATAGGGTTGCTTTTCTCGGAGGCACCTTTTCCTGTGGACAGGAATAAGTTGTGGGGAAACATTTAATGATGCTGAGCAGCAAAGAAAAAGTTTAAGCCCGACGGCAGGCTAAGTGATTCAGCCCGTCACCAAGCCATTGTTAATCACAAGATTATGTTTTTTTTTCTATCTTAATGCTGGTTACAACGCCAGCATGGCCCATAGCCCTAACATTGGGACGATTTTTACCGTCACGTTGCGCCTATTCGGATATAAAATACAGTAATAACGGCCCGAGTCATTAGCGCATTTGTGCCTATTGCAGGTCATTTCCCATTTTACTCCGGGAAATACATCAGCGCGATCGGAAAACGCTGAAAAAAGGGCATAGCTTCAATTTACATTTTTTTTCCATGCATCTTAATGCAGTGAGCGAGCCGCAAATTACAACTTCGCAGCACACCTGCCTTTACTAATGTGTTCGTCCAATCCGGATCGGTCTCGATAGACACCTCCTTTTGAAGGGTGATTTTTACCGTCACGTTGCACCCGAGTTCGGCAAAATGAAAGCGTGATGCGATTCAAGTGATGCGCGCCCGTTTTCAGTCCTGCCCGACTATACCAAGGGGGGAAAAATGTAAGATCGGAAGCTTGCCCAAAACGGGTCCGAGGCAACTAAATAAAAAAGCTTGCATACATGCAATTAGTAAGCTGCAAGCGCCAATTTATTCGTGTCTGTCTATTCCCACCATGTTCGACCAACAGATATCTGATTGCAAAACAACTCCAATTTTGGCGGATTCTGGCGCTCCATTGTTGATTGTTAGTGAGGGGGCAAGTGTCCAGCATATGACGGTCCCCTCCTCCTCACAGGATGTCATTACGTAGAGGCCATGATGCTTGCCGGTAAGATCTGTGAGTGCGTTGGTAGCGAGATTCGTTGCTGACCTTGGTGTTCGTTCTCGGAATTTGCGCATGGACCCGGGCCTGACAGCTAACCTTGGATTTGGGATGCTGCTGGGTTCAAGTGCGTGCGTGCGGGAGTAAAGGATTTGCTGAAATATTTTTTTCGCCTGACAGTGTTGTAACCTTAGGAAATTTCAATTAACAGCGTCTTTGCTCACTACTGCCTGAGTTCTGGATGTACGTTACTCTTGAAAGTATCGGGGTGGAGGGGGGTCTGTGTTGGCGCAGGGAATGTTGATTTAATCAGGCGCTGCCTTTCGGAACGGCTGTGGGAGTGTGTGAGTTCTGTTGATGGGAGCTGCAATGGAGGCTGGGCTGGTATTGTTGCTGGGAGTCGGTGGCGAGACTGGGGGGGGGGGGGGGTTTGGGGGGGAACAGTGTGGTGGAGGGCTGTGGGCTGAGGATTAAGGGGCTGTGAGTGTGATGGAGTCTGTGTTGGTAGGAAGCTGTATGGTTCAGATATGGGCTGTTTGAGGGGGAGGGGGTCTTGTGATCCGGCGATTCAGTGGGGAATGAGAATTTCTGTTGCCTGGAGGGTGTAGCGGAGAAGGGAACATGTGGCAAAGAAGGCTCAGGCATTAACACTTGCAAGTGTAGAGAGAAACAGCCAACAGAGGCAGGGAGTGGCCATGTCCGGGTTGTGGAGTGCAGGGGAGGAAGAGAGTGGAGACCCCGGCTGTTTGGCTCAGGATTGTGTTTGAACAGATGCCGGAAACCGGGCGATACCGACGGCTCCGGATCTGAGAGGAGACACTGCAACACCTGTGCTACTTTTTATTGGACCTGCGCCTCGGTGTGGAGTGGGAGAGTTAAACACACTCTCGATGGCTGTGAAATTGACAACCGCCTTCATGTGTATGCATTGGGGTCATTCTGGATTCCAAGTTAAGTTGTATGTGGCATTTCACAGCGATCCACAATTTTGTTCCTAAATCCCTGTATGCCTGTGCAAGCCAATATCTTAATTTTGACCTGGATTAGGCCCAACAAGAAGTCTGGGCTGCAGGATTCACGGCCATTGCAGGGGTGCCTCATCTGCAGGGGCTCGAACGACTGCACTCACGACCCCGCTTCAGAGTTCACAGCAATCCATTCATGGTTCGTGTTCCATACCGTAATTATGCAATTGGTTTGTGACCATAAATTAAGCATCACTCATGTCTGTGAAAGACATCCCACCACTGAGCATGAGAGATTTTTATTGAGGAGCTCAGATATATTGGATGTCTTAATAAATTGAGTCAAGTTTACAGTGTTGGACCGTGGGTGACATGGGGTTTTGCGTTGTACTTGGCTGATAAAGCCTATCCGGATGCCTGAGACTGAAGTGGAGACCCTGTGTAACGAGGCCCACGTTGCCATCTGTACAGTCGTGGAGAAATGCAGACGGCTCCTCAAAACGTGGCTCAGGGGCTTGGAATACCTCCGTGGCCCTACGCAATGATCCCTGATTTTGTCTTGAATCGTCCTTGTGCTATACCTTTCACACCCTGATTCAACAGCGAAAAGACGTTTAGGGAAGTGTCCGTCCAACAATTGCTCCCATGAAACCATGTGAACAGAAATCTTTAAAATGATTAAACATCTGTCGAACCATTGTTTCCCTTCACCCGTCCATCTTAGTGCAACGACAACTTATTAAAATGATGTTCCCTATCGATTTGTCTTAGTGTCTCCCAAGAAAGTACGTCAGAGGAAAAGGTGTCCAGCTGCCTAACAAGGCACCCGGCTGTGATCGTCTTGGCGGGCATTCTCTGGAGGGCCTGGACCATTCGGGCCGTGTCCTGCTTCCAGGTGTCTGTGAATTATCCATGGCATACTCTTCATCCACTACCCATGAGATGCCCCGATGTTAATAAGGATGGAATCAGAATATATTGCCACGGTCATAGTCCCTTAACTCGAAGTTCCTGGCATTGTGTTGAGCTCTTCCTCCTCCCTCGGAAATCCTGTGTATCCCTGGGTCATTCGATGGGGCGTTGGCACTTCGAGAATGAGTTGCAGAACCTCCAGCGTCATCTCGACATGACAGTCCTGGAGGATCACCTGTGTTCTACCCATGATGGCTCAACGCTTTATGATGGCCATTTGTCAGTCACCTCCCGTTGCTGGCTGCAGAAAGAGGCCTCCGAGACTTGGTCACGCACTGCTGTAACCCTCTTCTGTGACTGGGTCATGTTCTCAAGGGCTGATGACGTTGCCGATTATTTTTCTCACAACTGTCCCGTTGCATTTCTTTCACGCTCTCGAGCATGTCAACCGTATGCCAACGAACCTCAATAAGCTTGTTGAAAAGTTTCATTGCTCTCTGTGGTCTGTCAGCCATGGCTCTCTGGGACTCTGTTGTGGCTTGTTGTGACTCGCAAATCGATTGGAGCCTTCAACTCATGATTAGAATTTCATGCCCCAGGCTTTCCACATTCGTCACAACCCTTGCAGTGTTGACCTGTGAACCACGCAATATCTGATCTGCCAGAAATATGTGGAACTCCTTCCAATAGCCAGAATATTGGTCGACTGTGACTGTCAGCCTCTCCTGCATTCTATGACTGTGTTTCTGCATCTCCAGCTGCAGGGGTAAATGTGATTACAGAGGGCCAGCATGTTGGATGTTGCCAAAGTTGTCTTTGCATATGGAAGGCCGCCACATGCCAGAAGCCTTGGACACTTACTGCTCTGCCCGACATACACAGATTTATTGTGTTCATCGGAGCAACTGGATTCAAACATTTGCCTCACCACTATCTGTACCCGCGGAAGTGAGTGCATCTGGGGTGGTGCATTGTGAGGTGGCAGAGCAAAAGATGCAATCCTTGGAAACCCCTTTATCGTCTTCCCCCGAGGAGATTTGAAACGTGTGGGGCAGAGAGAGCAGTGCGGTCCCATTGCCAAATGGCTCCAGGGTGTTTGGATTTCATTCTGCTCCACAAGGCGCAGTGTTATTTACAAACTAAAGAGAGGAAGATGGAAACGTGTTTCACATACCTTTGTTGAATGTCCAACAAGAAAACAAAGACAATGACATCATTTGTACAGTCCCTTCTGCCGTTCAAGTCTGCACAATCATGGTGTCCATCTGAATTAGAACATCTACACTTCTGGGCACCATATGCCGCTATTCCCATCGCATTAATTGTTTGTCAAGATGCCCTTCAATGTCGCTGTCTTGTCTCATTCCATGATCTAACGTGGCAGGGAGTTCCACGTGCAGCCAAGCCTCTGTGTGAAAACAAAAGTTGCCACTGGCATCTTCTTCAAACCTTGCCGAATGCAACTTAAACCTATGCACCCTTGTATTTGACTAAATTGAGTAGTGGATTGACAGATGCTCTCTTGTCTTGTTCAGCTCGACTACGTAGTCGCTCGTGGCCCTGATCAACTCCTCTCCCGACGGCTCCAGCGTCCTCATCAAGGGGGTGAGGACTCAGATGTCAGGCTCACCTAACTCTGCATTTGCACTTTTCGACAGTTATGGCCATTCTTCTCCCGTGGAAACAGAGGGAGCCATGAAAAAAAATGATTGCCTGACTCCTATATATTAGGATGTGGCTGTAAGAGGACAACATTTGGAATATCCTTGGGAATAGGAAGGAAGTGTTTGGTAATCAGGGGCTGGAAGCATGTCAGGTGCTGGGTGGAAAATCTCGGGTTGATTTGGGGGAAGATGCCAGATGGAGTTCAACACTCAACCATGTTGCGTTGATGATGATACTGACCTGCGTATCGTTCTGCGTCGCTGTTCTGTGGGCCAATGCCATGGCATTAACCTAGGTGGCTTTATCGTGCCAAGCAGCTTTGTCATCAGATCCCCTGAGTCTTGCTGTGGGATTGAGGGTGTCCCGCCTTCCCTCCACAGAGTGTTCATTCTGCTTCCGAAAATCTGGGGTCCCGTCTTCAGCGGACTTTTGTTTTTTGCTGCACTGCCTGCTTGCCCATCAGTCATGTTTTTTTCTTTGCTGTGTGTGTAGGGCTGCCGCTTGCAAGGGCAGATCAGTAACAGGCAGGTTTGAAGAGAACACCAGCAAGTCCACCGCAGTTTGCTTTCTCCCTTGGAACGGAAGTAAGAACACGCAGGTGTGCTACTGGTGGCATGGGGGACGTGCACCTCTAGATTAAATGCTGGTAGGGGAGAGAAAGGGAGATTTCAGACAGGCATCGGAGCCAGGGGAAAGGTGACTATGTGCTACTGTGTCCGTGGTGTGACGGGGGAGATTGCAGGTTTTCTGCCTGCGATCGGCGTGGGGAGGCGATACGCTGCCACTCTGCAAACTGTGAGGGGCGCTGTCACTCTGACTGCGATCAGCGGTGAAGCGACATGATCAGCCTGGGTAACCGGGCAGTGTTCAGGGGCTGTGTTGGGGGGAATAGAGTAGGTCGATAAGGCGGTTGCTGATGTTGGGCGCGGTCCAAATTGGGTTTGGGGAGGCCTTACCTGGCAAGGGAGCCAGCTGGCACGGGAGCTACCTCGTCTGTTTTTTTCTCTCACTCTGCGTTCACGCAGCTGAAGGCTCCGAACGGAGCTGCAGGCATTGTGGCGAGCTATGGTCCACTCACATGCGTCTCACTCGTGAAACGGTCTCGCACAAATTGTTGCAGACAGATTGTCTATGACGGGATTGTGGATGGTGGGGAGGGCGGATGGGTGGTGGTGTTGGTGGTGGTGGGGGAGGGGTGGTGGGGGGGGGTTTGTTATGCGTCGGGGAGGGGTTGCTAAAAACGTGCAAACAAAACGATTTGAAGCTCTCCCAGTTGAAAGACCGCTCGACACTTTGACAAACAGTCGTAAAAATGCGATCCATTATGTTTGCTGCAAGACTTGGAATTTTGCAAAATATCCCAAAATTCCACTATTTTCCACTTTCCACTGCACCCTGGAGGCTCAGTTTGGCTCCAGTCAGCTTGGGCTTGGTTAGCCTTCATGTTTGCGTTGTAAGCTGTCCATTGTATTCAGAAAATGCTGTTCCGTTGTGTGGGAAACTCTCACTGAGCTTTCTGATAGTTATGGCGAAAAGGCGGCATCACCTTCAACCCCTCTGGACGACTGTGGGAAATTATTTGCCATTTATCCTTGTCATACATCATTAAATATACACTCAACGTAGTTGCTGCTTTTCCACAGAAGGCATGAGCATGAGCCTCAGGGTGGTGTTTCAGCGAAGGCTCTATTCCACTCTGATTGCTGTCTTTGAGAGGCGTTTCACCTGACAACTGTTGATCGGTCGAGGAAGGTCGACGCTACCATAAGGCTTTATAATATGCTTGAAACCACTTTACTAATGCTTCTCATTCTTCATCACCAGTTTCTTCCAGAATCTGAAACTGTACTTCTCCCACAAATCGGAAAATCGATTTCCAACCATTTCGGACAGATAATAATTCATTGGACCGATTGCTGAGTTAATTTGCCTGGAGAGGGATGCAAAATATTTGAGCAATCCTTTGTTGTTGTTCATTTGCTCTTTTTTTTGTCATTTAGATTACCTCAGTATTTCTTCGCATTAAGAGTAAATACATTCGATAAATCGTTTTAAAGGAGCAAGTCCGTTCATTGCATCAACCATTTAGGGAAATTCGGGCCAGCAGCAGAGTAGAGAAAATGCTGACGGTCGAGTTGAGCATGGTGTAAAATTCCGAACAACTGTCAGCAAACATTGTATAGCCTTTCGGGAAAAACGCGTTGAGGTAAGTCTCATCTTCATGACTGCGTATTTTCTCTTCACATGAGTATTTTAATGAATATCCGCATCATGTTATTGACAGAACAGTACTCTTCCGAATTTCGGGTTTTTTTGCATTTCACGGAGAACGCGTAGGAACAACTAAATCCTAAGTTTCTGGCAGGACAATGTCTCTTCCTTTAAGGCGGCGACATGTATTTTCTTTTCCTGCACCTGTTAATAATTTGCCAGAATTTGGTCATTCTGTCATCGCAAACGATCTTTGAGGCTGCTTAATAACTGACTCTGAGTATTGGATAACTTTTTATACGTTATCAGAGATATGGAAGTACATACATATTTTGCTATTCCAACAAAGCTAGTGCATAAACCGTGTCAACTTACTTGACTTTCTTTAACGTTTATGTATTAGTGTCAGAAAATGCTTGTAATCACACTGCAATGAACAACCACTAAATGTCGCAGAGTGGTGCCTGTTCAGGGAAGGAAAATCTGGCATGGCCAATGCAACTAACCTGCACATCGTTGGGGCGTCACAGTGCCAGACCATCCAGAGGAAACGCAAGCAGACACGGCGAGCAGGTACAATTCCTTCACAGAGTGTGACCCAAGTCTGGGATCGAACCCGGGTCCATGGCGCTGTGAGGCAGCAGTGCTACCAAATGTGCCACCGTGTCGCCTCTTAGTGATAATAACATGAGCAATATTTGGAACGTTATTCGTTTCAGCCATTGAAGACAAGCATGTTTTCTTTAACTCATCACAAATTGTCGATTCTGTGACAAACACACCAGAATTGCTAACCTATGTGACGAAATCGTTGGGACTGCATTGTTTCATAGAGGTTTACAGCTTGGAAACATGCCCTCTGGACCATGTTATCCATGCCCCTCTTTTTAACGACTAGGCAAGTCACAAATGCCCACGCTTGGCAAATATTCATCCATAACCATGATGCCTTCTAGTTTAAGATCCCCCTACATTTTGGAAAAAAAACGACTGTCTAGCTGATCCAAGCTCCTCATTATTTTGTAAACCTCTGCAAGTTCACTTCTCACCCTTCAACGCTCCAGAGAAAAACGTCTCAGTCTATTACTCCTCTCTTTATTGCTCAAACCATCAGTCTTGGAAGCGTCCAAATAAGTCTTTTATCCAGTCTTTCCAGTTTAATAATATACTTGCTTGAACAGGGTTACCAGGCCTGTAAACAGTATTCCAAGTGGAGCCTCACCAATGTCTTGTACAATTTCAATAGGCGTCCCATCTCCTGTATTTAATACTCTGATGTGGGTATGCCGGCGTTGGACTGGCGTAAACACAGTAAAAAGTCTGACAACACCAGGTTTTAGTCCAACCTATTTATTTAAGCTTGTGAGTAGTATATTATCAAATAAATAGGTTGGACTAAAACCTGGTGCTGTCAGACTTTTTAATGCTCTGACAAATGAAAGCACGCCAAATGTTTCTTTTTTCGCCTCTCTGTCCACGTGTGACTCCACATTCAAGGAGTTATTATCATGTGCCTGTAAAACAATTTGTTCTGTCACTCTCCCCAACGCCCTACCATGAACTGAATAAGTCCTGCCCCCCTTGGTTCGATTTTCCAAAACGCATCGCAGCACTTTTTTTTTATTAAACGCATCTGCCACTCGTCAACCCACTGACCCCTTTGGTCAGTACTCCATTGCTGCCCGCGATATCCTTCTTCATTTTCCACTATGCCACTAATCCTATGTCATCTGCAAACTTATGAGTCATTCCTGCTATATGTCATCCAAATCACTAATACAGATGACAAATAGCATTCAATCCAACGCCAATCCCTAAGGCACACGGCTGGTCAAACCTTTCCACCACCACCCTCTATCTTCTGTCATCAAGCCAGTGATGTATCCGTTTAGCTACTGCACGCTGGATCCCATGAGATTTAAACATAAGCAACAACCTGCCATGCGGTTTCTAGTTAAAGGCCTTGCTAAAGACCATGTAGACAAAATCAACTGCACTGCCCTCTTTGACCTTCCTGGTTCCCCCAGCAAAACCTGAAACGAGTTTATGAGACATGATTTTCCGCTCACAAAGCATTGCTGATTTCCGTAATTATTCCATGCCTCTCTAAATGCCTGAAGATTCTGTACCTCAGAATACCTTCCAACAACTTGCCACTACAGCTGTGAGGCTCAGCAGCCTATAGTTCCCAGGATTTTCCTTGCAGCCTTACTTAAACAAAGGCATACCATTTTCTACTGTCCGAACCAACCCCTGACATCTCTGTACCTACTCCCCAGCACCTTAAAATGTGTCCTCTCATAGCGACCATTTCAGCCCTGGGAAATAGCCTCTGGGAATCCACCCGATCTATAAATCTCAACGCCTTATAAACCTCTATCAGGTCACCTCTCATCCTTCGTCTCTCTTAAGAGAAAAGAATGAGTTCCCTCAACCTATCCTCATAAGGCATGCCACTCAATCCAGGCAACATCCTTGTAAATATCCTCTGCACCCTTTCAATAGCTTCCACATTTGTCTTGTAATGAAGCGACCGGAAATGCGCACAATACTTCCAGTACGGTCTGACTAGGGTCTTATAAAGTTGCAACATTATCTCCCGACTTATAAACTCAACCCCTAGATTGATGAAGGGCGGTACACCAAATGCCGTATTGACCACATCCTCTACCTGAGGGACCGATTTAAGAGTCGTATGGACCCTGACCCCAAGGCCCTTCTGATCCACTACACTGCTGAGAGTCTTACCCTTGATAATATACCCCTTCAGCCCACTTGACGTGCCAAAATGGACCACTACACATTTATCCGTGTTGAAGCCCATCTGCCACTTCTCCGCCCAGCCTTGCATCTTATCTATGGCACGCTGCAACTTCTGACATCCCTCCAGACTATCCACAACACCACCATCCTTCGTGTCGTAGACAAAATTACCAACCCATTCCTCCACTTCCTCATCCAGGTCATTTATGAACATTACAAACAGCAAGGGTCCCAGAACAGATTCCTGGGCACTTCACTGGTGACCGACCTCCACGCAGAAAAAGACCCAACAACAACCTCTTTCTGCCTTCTGTGGACAAGCCAGTTCTGGATTCAAAAGGCGGCAGCCCCATGGATCCCATGCCCTCTCACTTTCTCAAAAAGTCTTGCATGGGGGACGTTATCGAACGCCTTGCTGAAGTCTATATACAACACATGTACCGCTCTTCATTCGTCAATGTGTTTAGCCACATTTTCACAGAACTCAACCAGGCTGGTAAGGCACGACCAACCCTTGACAAATCCGTGTTGACTACTTTTGAGCACACTAAACTTCTCTAAATGTTCATAAATCGTGTTCGTCAGGATCCTCTCCATCAACATAACAACCACTGAGGTTAGACTCACCGGTCGGTAACTACTGATGATTCTCTCTGCCAAAACCTGCTGTCAGCTCACTTCATTAAATGATATTGACTTTATTCATTCTTTCCGCTATAAGTGTGTGTTTTCGTTTCTTTTTGATTATTTCCTGCTTCCAATGTCACGTATAATGCATTAGAATGCACAGAGGATTGATTAACTAACCAAAATCAAAGAGTGTGATAAATGGTGTTTATTTTTGTGATTGGCGATCAGAGGCTAACGGTGTGCCTCAGGGATAATTGTTGGGACCGCAATTGTTTACGACTTACATAGGTGATTTTGAGTTGGGAATCAAGAGTAGTATGTCAAAATTCGCGACTGTCACTAAGGTGAGTGACAGAGCAACATGTGCAGAGGACGCTGAAAGTCTGCAAAGGGATATAGGTAGCCTAAGTGAGTGGCGAGTGTCTGACAGATGGAGTACAATGTTGTTAAATGTGAGGTCATTCATTTTGCTAAGAATAACAGCAAAATGGACTATCATTTAAATGGTAAAGCACTGCAGCATGCTGTTGTGAAGAGGGACTTGTTTGTCCTTGTACAAGAATCTCAAATAGTTGCTTTGCAGGTGTAGCAGGTAATGAAGAATTCCATTGAATTCTTCATTTCTAGAGGAATGGCGTTTAAAAACAACGAGGTTATTTTGCAGCTGTGTAAGTCGCTGGTGAGACCACACTTGGAGTGCTGTGTACAGTTTTGGTCTTCATACTGGAGAAAAGATATACTGCCACTGATGGTTTGCAGAGGAGCTTCATCAGGTTGATTCCGGAGTTGAGAGGGTTGGTTCATGAGGACAGACTGAGTCAAGTGGGGTTATACTCATTGGACTTCAGAGGAATGAGGGGAGATGTTATAGAGGGGAGTGGGTACAATAGAAACAGGGAATTTGATTCCACTGGTGGGTGAAACTCGAACTTGGGGGCATAACCTCAACATAAGGAGCATCCGATTTAAGACTGAGCTGAGGAGGAACGTCTTCACACAAAATGGTTGTGAATCTGTTGAATTCCCTGCCCAGTGAAGCAATTGAGGTTACCTCATTGAATGTATTTAAGACAAGGATTGATAAATTTTTGAACAGTAAATAAATTAAAGGTTATGGCGAGCGGGTGCGTAAGTCGAGCTGAGTCCACAAAATGATCAGCCATGATCTTATTGAATGGTGGAACAGGTTCGAGGGGTCAGGCGCACTATACCTTCTCCCAGCTTATGTTCGTATAGCTTACCCTTTCAAAACATGTTTAATCCCTTTCTAGTTTTTCGTAGTATAATCGCCATTTTCGTTCTGAACCAATGCTATGTCATTCTTAAGCTTGACAACGGTGCATCCCATTGTGCAAACAATTTACAACCCTATTGTCAGGATGGATTCGGCTCTCTGAACCCAATTCTCTGTCTGCTACAATTCAAGTAAAACGCTCAACATGCTAATAAACGTCCACAATGCCAAGGGCTCGCGTGTAATTATGTTTCATTCTGTACTGTACCTTTGCAAGCAACCTATTTTTCAAATGAACGTATATCAAATCTGTGCGTTCCCTTTTGTCTATCCTGCTCTTTATCACATCATAAAATCCCAATAAAATTGTCACGCATTACCTATTGGTCTTGAGACCAGGTTGATTTACTTGATTGTGTTGCTTTTTTTTAATGTTCTGATGTCTCACTTTTTTAAACATCTAGTATTTGTCTAATGTTTGGTGTTGAAGTAATTGGTGTGGATCAAGTTGCTTTATTTCCCCATCCTTTTCAGATTGAGGATTTAACGTTTGCAGGTTGAAAATCTCAGGGATTTTGCATGAATTTAAGCATTCTCACATATGTCAGATCTGCATCCTCAATTTCCGTATTAATTTACTTTACTACACTGACATGCAATACATAATCCCCGTGGGTCCTACTGGCCCATAGACGAATTCGAACTTCCATTTTTCTTCTACAGAAATAACTTTTGCATGTGTGTGACGGGGTAATATATACGCTGTTGAATTATCCATTCTTCTGTTCAAAATATTAATTTTGAGGGACGAGAAACTGGAATTAGAGGACAACTGTTCCACAGATCTTTGAATTGGCTTGCTAATGATGCAGGTGACAAAAATGCGTTAACATCCCGAATTTTACATATATGGTCTTAGATTTGTTGACACGTACACTTCTTTGGTGAATGAGTTTTAAATGCCATGCAATTCTTAACCGATGAACAGATTATAATTGCGTGATACAGCATTTGAAGTTGAATCATACCTAAGGTCGATCTTCCTCCAATGTGCTGATTTGAATTTCAGTTTGATTGTTTGAATCAGTTAAAAATTGCCTGTTGCTCATATTCGAATGGAGAACTTTTGCAAATTTCATTGCACTGCTTTATTCCCCAGAACTGAACAGATATAAGACTGGTAAGGAAATGATTAAGAATTTGTGATATTAATGTGTGATCCCGGAAGAAGCTGAGCTGTGGTGGCATATGCTGCTCTGTCATTTGTAGTATGTAAATAGTAATGGAGAGTTTTATTTCAAAACAATGGAGTCCACGATTGCTGCACTACTATAAAGGAGGTGTCTTGCAGTTGTAGGATTCATATAAATGGGCATCTTATTTTTGTACATGTTCAATGCACTATCCGGATTTCACGATAAGCGAAGGACAAATCGATGAAACAATGAGGGAAAAACCTATGACAGGAGAAGATTGAATGTCCACATCAGAGAAAAGGGCAGAATCAATAGACACAACTGTGCTGATTTACAGATATCTGTCAGGTTGAAGTGATGCTGGCCAATGCATTTCTCCATTTCTGATGTCATCAAAGGTGTGTGTATGTCTTGTACGTTCTTTGACATTCAGTGAATTCTGCCCTCTGGTTGTTATTATGCTTGTTTTTTTTCCTTTTTTTTCTGATGCTGGGACAAATCAATTCACAGCTCTCTTGGGAATGTTCGATATTTTTGGGGCTCCACTCTAAGTCACTGTGAAACATTCGGCCAGAGAAATCAATGGCTTCTTAGCTGTTGGTTGTACCATTGCAGGCGGAGTGGGCATTCTTCTCTTTCCCAGGCTAACCCTTCTACCTACAAGTAGACATGCAGATCCAACTACATGGCTCATTGCTGTTCGACGGCGTGATGCATACATTTTAACGTCTGCTAATAATTTTGGCATCTCCATTGATCGCAGTTTGATGGTCCAAGTGATGTTTATGTCATCATGCTTGAGTTATCTCATGTTTTATTTTGTCCGCCGGGGATTTAAAACTTCTACCAGAAAAGTCGACGTTGAGAGTAACTTCCATGCATATTTATTTGTGTTGTGTTTACTCTTATTTCTGTTTAATTCAGTTGTAAACTACGTACCGTGTATTTATTTCAATGCGCTTACCTGGAAATTCTTGATTTTTTTTTGCCCAGGTTTGACTTTTTTTAATTGGACCACTCTCTTTCAATACTAATGACCAGTATGTCAGGATTTTGGACGTCTGGCGTTCCGTTAGTTTACAGTTTTATGAGAGTCAAAAACTTGCAAGGAAAAGGTTCTGATCTCCTCTGGCTCGAGCGAAAAAAAAATCCACGTGAAGTTTCCTGAAAGTGATTACAGTTCAGTTTGATATTGAGTCAATCTGTTAACAGGTGTCAACGTCAATCTCAGGAACATTGTTTTCTTTTCCTTGAGAAAAGTCTAGGAGACGTTTTCATTTTAGTCTGGATTCTACGAAATGACTTGCTAATACTGTTATTAACTGAAAAGCAAGATCAAGCAAATATTCTAAATTGGCAGGCTCAGGCAGAACGTTCAAGTCTTTTCGTCTTGAGGTAGATCTCCAACATTTTGGACCGGCTAAGCGTCTCGTACTGGATAAAATCTTATAGATCGTAGAACATCATTGACCATAGAACCCTACAGTGTAGAAATAGGCCCTTCGGCCCATCGCGTCTGCGCCGAACACAATCCCACCCAGGCTCTACCCCCATATCCCTACACATTCACCCGCTAATCCCTGTAACCTATGCATCCCAAGACATTAAGGGACAATTTTTAGCTAGCCAATCAACTTACTCCTGGATGTTTTTAATCCTGACGGAAAGAGCCCAGAGCCATGTGGATTTGAAGATGCGGAACTTCCATTGAGTATCTTGTCCCTGTATTGAGTCTCTCCTTTTTTTTCAATCTTAATTACATTCCTATGAACGCATTTGAAAATTTTGGGAAAAAAATGTTTGCTCAGTTTTCAAGGCTTTGGTGAGTTCGTAGCTGCCTGTTGTAGTTTTGACATTCTTCGCTCTTAAAATCCCTTGTCACTGAGGCTGCCTCATAGAATTCAATATAGACCTTTAAAAAAAAACAACTGGTTCAACTCAGGATCCTCTCACAGTTGAAAACAACCATTAAGGATCTTTAGGCGTTGAGACGGATATTAACTTATTATTGCTGATTCAGACTTCGAACAGCTCTTATCAACTCGCAGTCTGAATTAAATATGTTTTGTGAAATTGCCCAAAGGTTACTGGTTGGAGTAAGCGGTTGAAATCAATTGAAACATTTCGCGTTTGAAACACGAATGACACAACAAAATCAACTCCGGTATAGTCCAAAACACATGCGCAGATAGATGTTTCTCATGTTTCGTTTTCCTCTTGCACGCATGATTTGGACGATGATGCGTCCAAATTTGAATAAGCTAATTGCAGACCAAAAATCAAATTGAATCCAATACCCGAAATATATGTGTCTTCTGGCCAAGCTTTCTTCTTCTGACTTGATCAAGAAAAGTTGTAATCTATATTTTAAAACTTGATCTCTATTTTGCAAACACATTTTCTCACCCTTTAGAATTTCGGAGTATTTCAACTGATCATTTGGAAACACATCTGATGTCAAACAGGTTGCACTTGTAAAGTTATTTCTCTAGGCATAGAATTACTGGTTCAGTTGCATTAGCAAAACTTCAGTGACTTGTTCCAAACTTTGCAGAATCGACACCTCAGTTGCATTTTACTAAATGATTGAAAACACTGTGCTTTTTACATATCTGGTCATCCCGCTTATCATTGTTATTGGTGATTGATTTCAAATGAAAGTCATAATATTTCAATCCAATAATTAGCATTTGTTAGTTACAATGATGCGTTTCTAGCCACTTTATTGACACTGCTGTTCTGGATTAAATGTTCGACGAATTTAATTCGTTCCATCGCCATACATGTTGCAAAACGTTCACATGCATAAGTGTGACGTGTTCATGGTGATGTTGAAATTGGAATTACGGGTGTTTGTAAATTCTAAGTGTTAATTTAACTGATCGTCTTCTAGCCATTTTATGCCTTTTTGTATCAGTACTAAAAAAACAATCTGCGTGACTTTGACAACATAATGGTTGATGATTTATGGCATGTTCCATGAATTTGGATTGTACACATGCCAGATATCGTTTGGAATTTCATTTTGAAATATCGGTGAATTGTCGTTGCCCATTTTTTGTTGTTGTAAAATGAATTCAACTGCAGAAAATAAATGTTTATTTATGTAATCTTAGGTCCTACTAATCTCGTGCAGTGTCAAGCTGGTAAGGAATTTATGACAAGCGTGTGTGTGTGTGTGTGTGTGTGTGTGTGTGTGTGTGTGTGTGTGAATAAGTAAATATTACGTAACCTATTTTGCTCCATTCTTAATTAGAAATCGGCAAACATTTTCTGCAAGTTCGAAACAAAGCATGAGATTTCAGGAAAAGAGAAATGGAATTTCAATCATGAGGGTACAATATTTGGGAAACAAAATCTTGCTGCAATGAATCCATATCGTGACTATATTAAGTAGACGGTGGAACATGGTTGTATTTGACTTTATATACTATTCCGAATGCATTGAGATACAGTGAACAGTCGTTTCTACTGTTTGCTGCACAAACACAACGTAACTTTCGTAAAGTGCGTCGAAGGGAACAAAGAACAGTGTTCAGAAGCGAGCGTTACACTCATGGTTAGGGCGCAGCCAGATTTTAGCTTTATAAATGGGAGGTTCATTCAAAAGACTAATGGCAGTGATGAAGACACTGTTCTTGCATCAGTCCGCATGTGATGTCAAACATCTCATTGCTGTTCCAAAAATGCAGAATGAAGATATCATCGATCTCATTGAGACGTATAAGATGATGAATGGGATGGATAGGATAGAGGTGGAAAGACTCTTCCCGCTCAAAAAAGACAGTAGGACTAGGGGGCACAGCCTCAAGATAAAGGGGGGGGGGCGGTTCAGAACGGAGTTGAGGAGGAACTTCTTCACTCAAAGGGTGGTGAATCTCTGGAATTCTCTGCCCGTTGAAGTGGTGGAGGCTGCCTCGCTAAATATTTTTAAGAAGCGGGTTGATGGGTTTTTGATAAGAGAGGGGATTAAGGGTTATGGGGAGAGGGCGGGAAAGTGGAACTGAGCCACGACAGATCAGCCATGATCTTATTGAATGGCGGGGCAGGCTCGAAGGGCCAGATGGCCTACTCCTGCTCCTATTTCTTATGTTCTTATGTTCTTATGTTAATAAAATATTTTGAATGTTATGTTCCTGCAACATAACTGAAAATATTTTTTCCATTTCATATACACGCTTTCACCGTAACAAAAAACATCTTTGATGTAGCCTAAAGGGCGGTAAGCGCTTGAAGCTATGAAGTGAACCCTTTGTTGCCAACTAGTTTTGTACTCTTTATGTAAGTTTTGTGAATAAATATAAACCAACAGAAGAATAATTATAGTAGAATCATACAATCATAGAACCCTACAGTGCAGAAAGAATCCCTGCCCGTTGAAGTGGTGGAGGCTGCCTCGCTAAATAGCTTTAAGAATCCCTGCCCGTTGAAGTGGTGGAGGCTGCCTCGCTAAATAGCTTTAAGACGCGGGTTGATAGGTTTTTGATAGGCAAGGGGATTAAGGGTTATGGGGAGAGGGCGGGAATGTGGAACTGAGACACGACAGATCAGCCATGGTCTTATTGAATGGCGGGGCAGGCTCGAGGGGCTAGATGGCCTAGTCCTGCTCCTATTTCTTTTGTTCTTATATTCTTCGGCCCATTGAGTCTGCA
The DNA here is from genome assembly GCF_965287045.1 of Carcharhinus amblyrhynchos. Classification (NCBI taxonomy): domain Eukaryota; kingdom Metazoa; phylum Chordata; class Chondrichthyes; order Carcharhiniformes; family Carcharhinidae; genus Carcharhinus; species Carcharhinus amblyrhynchos. Next base: position 65,207,162 of record NC_137339.1, on the reverse strand, counting down.
CCGAACACAATCCCACCTAGACCCTATCCCCACATCCCTATATATTATACCCACTAATCCCTCTAACCTCCGCTACCCTGGACACTAAGGGGTTATTTCCTGGCATGGCCAATCAACCTAACCCGCACATCTTTGGACTGTGGGAGGAAACCGGAGCACCCGGAGGAAACCCACGCAGACACGAGGAGAATGTGCGAACTCCACACAAACAGTGACCCCAGCCGAGAATCGAACCCAGGAACTATGGCTACTATGGAACCTAGAACCCAGGATACTGTGCCTTTGGTTCCTCAGAATATTGTGTTGTGAAGTTCCGAATCAACGTCTGCAGAAAATAAGTATGACCATTTGGTTTGTTGCAAAATGCTGTAAACTAAGGACACTTCCAGTGACTCTGACGATTGTATGTACAGGAAGTGTGTCAAACGGCAACTCCTAAATGACTGTTTTGCACATGAATAGCATGCTTAGCAAAATTGTCACATCGAAAGGAATGATCGCACAGATGCAAGGTATTGGGTAGCAGAAGCAATAGTATTAGGGGGTAAGCGTGTAATGCAGGAGATGACTGTGCTCATCGACCTCTCAAATAGATATGCCTTGCTGCAAAATGCTGGGCCCTTAGTGAAAAAAAAAATCTGACGAATCTGTGGCAATGCGGTGACAATTGGCGAGTTCATATGCCGATGGGTAATTAGTGTTAAATTACATTATAGGATGTGGAGTTTACCGACGTTTCTATGGCAGAAAACCCGGCTCTCGAATAATGCGTTGCCTCCTTGGTGCTGGGTTCAGGGGGGGCCTCGGAGAATCTGCAGAACATTCTGAAATGTATTCGGTGCTGGCGGGGGTGAGGTAGTTTGAACAGGCAATGGTCGACGTGTAAGTTGGCAGCAACATCTTTGGTAACATACTTGTGTGCTTACAGCACGAGTTTTAGGAGTTGCATGCGAGTTCAAGTAGTGGTAAATCCAATGTCATAATATTTGAGTTGCCTTTCGTGGCTCGAAACACTGAGGACACGAATAGAAATACAGATCAGCAATGAATCAACATCGGTGTAGGAGGGATGGCGTTAGATACTTGAATCACTGGTACAGTTTGTGGGGTAGCTGGCACTCGAATGGAAAATATTTAAACATCCATGCTTGGATGATTGGTCGTTTTGCAGGGGTGGTCGTAAATAATTTGGCACAGGAATGGGGCACAATGCATATAGTCAATGGCAGAGAGCTTCAGTCAGATATAGAATGAAAATTCGTTCTGCAAAACATGCAGGTGTTGCCTACCACAAGGTCTGTCTTAACCCTTATACGGTGGACAAATAACTACGAGTAGTCGTCTTATTAGTACAGCCAATATTTATTTAAACCCACACACTCAATAATCACCCCCCGACCAACAATGACATCTTACAGGAAAATACTAGAATTCAAGTACAATACAAGACCTTGACTTTACGTTGCGTGACTGGCAAATATCCAAGCTGATATTGGCCTTTATCTGTGCGTCGGTCTCGGTAGTCGTCTGCGTAGTCTGGTCGTTTAGTCTGGGATGGCACTCTGGCTCTTGTCTTTCTTCCTTCCTTCCTTCTCGGGCGTGGTGGCTCTCCTCTTTATGGCGATGTTCTCCATTGTTGTAGCTCGTTCTTGGGGTCAGAGAAAGAGAGCGATTCCTGGTTGTGCAGCACCCTTTATACCCCATTTGGTTTTACGCCCCTTTTTGCCCATTGCCAATCAATTGATCAGGACTTGATCACCCTGATCGATAAGAGTCCAATCAGGTGCTACCACATCGACCTCTGGGTATGTCCCCAGCGGCCATGTCTGTAGGTGTTGGAGGCACATAGGTCACATACCTCCCTCCTAAATAAGGGTTCATGGTGCCTTTATGTCTGGCACACAACCCAGTGTCACCAGAATGTCTCTTCCATCTTGGAGATGAAACAAGCCAGTGTGACTGTGAAGTCCCATTCATCCTGGAGATGACCCATGTCCTGTTTATTCACTCGTCAGGGTTGCAGCCTGTTTGTCTCTGTCAATAAACTGCAGCCTGCCGGTTTAGTTTCTTGTCCAATTGTCCGAGGGTGCTTTACAAAACGCCATTTTAGATGGCCCGTTTGGCTACAAAGGGAAGACATGGAAATGATAATTTGAAAGTTTGGAAATGCAAGATGCACTTCATGTAATGTCACATTAAAGCCTTCTAAATGAGATTAATCTGGAGGTTTGACTAGCTCACGGAAGAGTATGTTTTCTTTTAGAATCACTGAAACATAGGTCAAGAAAAGTTAGAAACAGTGAACGAAGTATTCCAGGGTATAGAAATGTCTGATGGGATAAGGAGGGAAATCAGAGAGGAGGGACATTGCATTACATGTAAATGAGTGCACGAGTTGTGTAATGCAGAATGATACTTCTGTTGCATCTTCAAGTGAGACTACATGGGTGTATCTTAATTTGCTGGGATTAAACGGCGGACTTCGCAGCAATCAGAGGGTGATGTAGGATCACCAATTTAGGCGAATCTCCGATAACTGAGTGGAACAACGTTATATAGTTCGAAAAGAATTCAACCTCCGAATTGTAATTGAAGTGTGAAAGTATTTGACGGGGTAAGAAAATTCATGCACATGGAGGAAAACTGTTGTGGGAGCCCATAGATTGCCTTATGTAAGGGTGCAGTGATACACTCAGGGAGCCGGACAATTATTTGTAATGTTATTGGGTGGCATTTTAGGCGTAGTGAACATTAATCTGTAATTTGTTCAGTCTTTATGAAAAGAGTTATTGCTAGTCCAGATTTCACATTTTTGAATTTGTGGATATCATGTGCATATGCCACTGGAAAGATCAGACAACCGTGGATCGAGAGTAGGCACTTGCAGGCTTACAAGTAATTGAAAAGTAGGAATCTTTTAAAAATAAAATAATATCGAGAGTTCAGGGTCAATGTCTTCCTCTAGGGCTGAAGAGCAAGCACTCCTAAATAAAAGGACTGTTGGATATAAGATATTCCGAGGTGTTCATAAAGATAAATGAATAATCATGTGTTAGCTTCTCAGCAGTGTGAATGGCGTGGATATTCACGAGTATAGAGAACATTATGTTTGCACGTTAAGATTAATAAGGACGAGCTAGCAGATATTTGAACGGGAATGCCAGGGAAGTTGCGAACGTGAGTCAAAATCTGGCCTGTCAATAGAAAGTAAATCTTGAGGCTGAAACTCTAGTTTTATGAAAGGAATTTTGCTGTCAGTGGCGCACCCAAAGACCGGTGTTGGGGCCATTGATGTCCGTTGTGTTCATTAACAACTGACATCTCCTTGTACAATTTACACCAAGTAAGTTCGCTGATGACAAGAAAATCTTTGGTGTTTTTTTGTAGAGTAAGGAGGAGAGACTTAGTTAGTGGACTGATGTTGCTCAACTGGGAAGAGCAATGGCGAACTTCATTTAACATTGTGCAAGTGTGAGTTGATTCATACAGCAAACTCCAATGACTGCAGGATAAATGCATTTAATGGTGCCTTGCCAGTGAGTATTGGAAAAAAAACTAAGGGTCCAAAAAGTCCGAAATTTGAGCATCAAATTTAGGCAGACCATTCAAGAAGGCATACATAATCCTTGTGGGCATTACCCAGGAAATAGGATACAAGAGCTGTTATAATCCAGGTCAGAAACTCGAAGGTATGTTATGATGCCAGACGTGATGTGGAGATGCCGGCGTTGGACTGAGGTAAACACAGTACGGCGTGTCATAACACCAGGTTAAAGTTCAACAAGTTTAAAGTGCTGGGGGCAGCTACAGAGGAGATGTCAGGGGTAAGTTTTTCACTCTTAGAGTGGTCGGTGAGTGGAATCAGCTGCCGTCGGTGATGGCGGGGGCGAACTCGTTGGGGTCTTTTAAGAGACTTCTGGATGAGTACATGGGATTTAATGGGATTGAGGTGTATAAATAGACCTTGTAGGTAGAGTTATAATCAGCGCAACTTGTGGGCCGAAGGGCCTGTTTGTGCTGTAGTTTTATATGTTTTCTATACTTATTTGGTAGCAAACACCAGTAGCTTTCAGGGATGTTCCCATTCGTCAGGTGAGTGGGGAGTCCTATGCACCTGACAAAGGGGAAAAGCCCTGGAAGCTCCTGGTGTTTACTTCCAAGTAAACCTGTTGGACTTTAACCTCGAGTTGTGAGGATTCTTACTATGGTGCCAAAAAATACTTCGTTTTTTTTCAGATAGTGGAAACACACAAAATTTCATTACAGATATGATTCAAACGAAACACTCGGGATGTTTATAATTAACGTCAATTAAGTATGTTTAACATATACAAAGGCAACTGACCAAATTGTTATCAAATACAAACAACAAAAGAGACCATATATTGTTTAAACCTCGCAGTTAAGTGCATTTTTCCAATCAAATGACGCTCTGTACATGAACACACCTGTCCCAGGTTGAACACAGTAAACAAGCATGTTCACGTGATTTACAGCTCAGCAATGCATTCTGTCAGTTCGCCCTTTCGATTGATAATAGAGAATCTGGTGTCTCCATTCTAGAATGTCCCAGCAATTGGAGTTAGAGACAATGACACTGCTGGCCTTTAAATTGTGACTACAAGCCTCCCCAAGGCACCGAAGCATCCGCTGCCTCTCGTGTGGAGCCATACAGCCAGCACTAGCAAATTTGCAATTCTAGACTGAAACGCAGACTTTTTTTTTGTTGACTCTAATACAACAGCCTCAAACAAAAACCGAAAGTGAAATCTTTGATTCGTCTGGGAAGGAACCGTCTGACATTGGCCTATCAACCAATATACCCGCAGCAATTCAAAATGATTGCAAACTCAGAATATTACAGGACATCCCATTCTCCCCAAATTAAATTAAAATAAAAAAAGCCAACTTAAACCACTAAGCAGCAGCACAAGGACATCTAATCAAGCAGACAGTGACACAATATGAATGCTGCTTATAGCTGCTGAGTGCGTGATCAATGTACATTTCCTAAAGGGAAAGCCGCGCTACACAGCACCGACATCGTGTTGCAACTTCATAAGTCATTGCTTAAGGCACAGATGGCATATTATGTGCAGTTGTGGCAATCACACTATCGGGGGCCATGACTGCATTGCAAAGTGTGCAGACCACATTCATCAGACGTTGCCTGGATCGGAAAGTTTCTGATATGAGAAGAGACTGAGTACACAAGATTTGCTTTTCCCAGGAGCAGAGATACGTAAGGGAATATGGGAGAGCTACACAACATTGTAAATGACATAAATATGGTAAACGGTAAGAATAAATTGCAAACCTCATCGGTGCATATAACAAGAGGGCTCTGGGATAAGGTGATGACTAATTGGTCTTAGCAAATTAAAGATACACAACGGGTGCTGGAATTATGGAACACACTGTCTAAAAGGATGAAAGAAACAAGGACTCTCTCAACATTTAAGGAGCTTTTCGATGGACACTCTTGTCAGAATTATTTTAGGCAATGGATAAAAAAGCCCTTTAAAACGATTGTGGTATGTTTTTTGAAAGTCATCGTGCAAATGATGGGCCGAAGGGCGTGGCGCAATTCTGCGTATGCATCAGACACTAGGACACGAACATTCTGCACAGTCACGTCTTCAATTTAAACATTGCAATGCAATGATGTTCACAAGCAATAGATCTGCAAAATGCATTACAACAGCTCATAATTAGAACAGGAGATTTGAAATGTAACATTGATAGAACAGCATCAAAATAACAAAATGAAATTAAATGGGTTATCAGTTGCAAATGTTCCTTTGAATATAACAAAGGCAGCTATAGCTGCATTGCATAACGCCACGATAATTGTACTGCTAACTTTATTTTTCCAGCCAATAAAATGAGAGTGAATATTGTCATGTTATTGCTTACGATTGGAAAACTCCTGATATTTTGTAACATTTGCCGTTCCGGCCATATGCCTTTGTGAATGTGTTGGTAGACTGATATCAACGATGTCATTATTAGTGATTGACATTTTCCGTTCCGGCCATACCTCTTTATGAATTTATTTGTAGACTAATGTCGATTATCTGAGTATTAGTGAGTGAAACAATAAAAAAGTTACTTATTTGTAAGGTCCAGTACTGAATTTATTGTAATTTATTCTGAGACAATGGTGTTGAATGTTAACAAATGAAATATGATCTTAAAAGTTGGGAGTTAGCTACTATTCATCGGGAACAGTTAATTAAAGTTGCAGGTGGTTAGGTGAAGGCATATAATCGAAGAGTTCAATTGTGAAATGCCAAATGTGTTTAATGTCATCTGGTTGAAGAGCAAAACAGTGAAGGAAGCCAATCCGTGATTGACAAACAAAATTAAAGGTCCTCTAATTTGCAATGAAGAGGCAGACAAGTTTGCCTGAACAATAATAATAATAATAACAATAATGCTAATAATAATATTACTACTACTGCTATTACTACTACCACTACTACTACTACTACTACTACTACTACTACTAATAATAATAACAACAACAACAACAACAACAATAATAACGCATTCTTGAGGATTTGAAGCCATTGAGAATCCAGCAAAGGAGGACGAAGTGATTGATTGAGTTGGGGAAAATTGTGTACACGAGTTTGTTTGTTGCGATCATAAAGACTTGCACGGGAGTTTGCTCAAATTTCGGAAGATAAAACGTTGGCAAAGACAAATATGGGTCTCCTGCACTGAGAAATAGGGGCATATTTAACAGAGAGTGAACAGAATGCAGAATCCTAACACCATAAAGTATGACATTCTGACGTGGCATGAGCTACAATTGAACAGAAACGGTTAATTAAATGTGGTTCGGTGATGGCATATATTCAAACAGTATAATTGTGAAATGTCAGATACGTTTATATCAGTACAATGTAGGATACGAATGACAGATTGGAAATGTTCGCAAATACAACATTCAGTGTGAGAGGAACTGTGATAAACCAATGCCTGTGGAGACATAATGCTCGGAAGTTCGATGGGATTGAGAGCCGATACATGCCACTGGCCTGACAATCTATATCAAATGCTACTTAAAGAAAAACCGCGAAAATGACGCAATTTATTGTCACCTTTTCCAGATTCAATCGACTGCGGAACAGTTCTGACAGTTTCAATTTCAGCTGAAAAAAAATACTATTTAACAAAAATGAGTTTCAGAAGAAACAGGAAATGATGCACTAGACTGTTTTGTGTCCGTCTTGGGGAACATTTTCGAGCCCACTATCAACCGCTTTACAGAAAAACACTTCTAAAACTGGGATATGATTGGACAGAGTCAGCACAAGAGTACAAAAGTTGAAACATGCGTTTTGAATCCACTGGAATTCTTCGCTGGTGCGAGTCATCGAATTGTTATTGGTGAAACCAACTCACGTGGTTTATTTTGAATCTCTGAAGGCATTCAAAAAATCCCCACAAAGGCCATTCGAATGCACAATCAAAGCCAATCAGATTGGGTGCAATGTATGCATTGAAAACTGAATGGCAGAAAGGGGGAAATAGTAATGGGAATAAATGGTTCGCTTTCCAATCATGATGTGCAGATGCCGGCATTGGACTGGGGTAATCACAGTAAGAAGTTTCACAACGTCAGGTAAAAAATCAATAGCTTTATTCGGTAACAAAATCCACTACCTTTTGGAGCGTTACCCCTTCGCCAGGTGAGTCGGAGTTCTATTCACAAACAAGGCATATATTAAAAAGAAAGGCAAACACTATTTACAAAATAATGGTTGGAATTCGAGTCTTTATAGGTAGTCAAGTCTTAATGGTACAGGCAACGTGAGGGGAGAGAGCGTTAAACACAGGTTAAAACGATAAATATTTTCTCCAGACCAGACAGTTAGTGAGGTTTTGCCAGCCCAGTCATGTCGTTGGAGTAAGCTTGTTCGGCAGCCAGGCAAGTCTGCTCTATTCCTGTGGGGGCACACATCAGCGGTCACGGGCATTCGGCCTCTGATCTCTGGGTAAGCATTCTACAACGCGGCCTTCACGACACTCGACAACGCAGAGTCCCTGAGCAGAGACTGATAGCCAAGTTCCGCACAAATGAGGGCGGCCTCAACTGCGATCTTGTATTCAAGCCACACGATCTATAAGCCCCGCAACTTGCCTGAGCTTGCAAAATCTCACTAATTGACCTTTCTGGAGATAATGCACATCCCTCTAACCTGTGATTAACACTTTCTCAACTCACATTGTCTGTACCTAATAGACTTGATTACCTGTAAAGTCTCGTAATCCATTTGCCATTTTATAAATTCAGTTTGTGTCTTTATATGTCGTGCGTGTGATTAGAACTTCTAAACGCCTGAAGAAGGGGCAGCACTCCAAAAGTTAGTGGTTTTTGCTACCAAATAAAGCTCTTGGACTTAAACCTGGTGTTGTGAGATTTCTTACTCACTTTCCGAGCGCTGGACAATGGCCCAATTGATAGCGCAGGGACTGTAGTTTGGAACCCAGGTATTTATAAAATGTTTTCAAAAAAATGTTCAAATTGCACGACTTTGATCTGCGAGAACAAGGGAAAGAGGCTTCAGTATAATTTGGGCATAAAAAAAGACTTAATAGGTAAATGCATGACGAATGCGGCATAATCCGCATCACTATCAGGTTCTTCACTTTTGCAGGAAGAGCTCGAAGACACAATATTACCTCAATGGCTATATACTGCAGCCGCTAGGTGTCCTCATAAATTAATCACGGGCGGCATCCATGAAGGCGGTAAATAAGGCAAATTGTACGTTGACCTTATTTGCACGAGTTGTTGTGCAGAGGAGCAGGGATCACAAGCTTCAACATAGAAGACCTGGGTGAGGCCACACCTGAAATATCGTGTGCCATTTTGATCTGTTTCTGTTTATCTAGAGAAAGATGCTCTTGCTGCGGACAGAGTATAAAGCACGTTCCAGAGACCCATTGCTTTGATTTCAGTCCTCAAGTACGAGGAGAGGTTCAGTTGCATATGATTATAATTGCTGCCATTCAGATAACTGAAGTGGTATTTCACAGAAGGGTGTACAATACTCGGTGAACTGGACATTGTAGATGCAGGAAGTGGTGTCGATATCCAGAACCAAGAATAGTAATCTGAGGAAACAGGAATGAACATTTTTGGACGAAGAGGAAGATAAATTACGACACCAGAGGTGCCTAAACCTGAGGGCTTTAGGACGACAGAAAGTAGTTGACCGCCAAAGTTGTATTTTTTTTTTAAGGTGTTAAATATTGCTCTTTTGGGCACTACCAATCAAAGGATTTGGGGAAAAGAGAGATTGGGAGATTGAGTTTGATGATCGTCCATGATCACAGTCAAAGGCGAAGCAGGCTCCAAGGAACGTTCGACCGCGTGCTGCTGAAGAGCACAGGAGCTTCGAAAATTTAGCCACTACACTTATTAGGCCGTTCAAGAGCTCAGTAAAAACAATTGTAACTCACAGTGCTATGTTAAGAATGGCTGCGTGCTCTGACAGCAAGTGAACGAACACAGAGTGCTGTCGAGATAATTGTGGTGCGTAAGCTGTTTGATGAAACACGGTTGAGGCTGCACCTATCAGTTACCATTCTCTTTCTATTTGTTTATGATATCCTCTGGTACATCAGCAATTGACATGCAGCCGTAACTGTTCACCGGTAACATGGCAGAAAAAAAATACTAGTCCATTTGTTGACGAGACATTTCTATTTAGTTGGTTCAATAGGATGTGTATGAGGAGAAAAGTCTTTGCACAACAAATCACCAGTAGCACAATTTAATTTTGTAATACAACAAACCGCATAAAGAAAAGGCAAATCGAGACCAGGCGAATAAAAACTGCATGAAGAAACGAAGCCAAAAATATTGCAACCTAAAAATAGTGCAATTCGATCTTGTGGATTGCATGCCCCGTCATATGTGGAAGGTTATTACGTCGCGAATTTTCCTACAATACAACGTGCATAGTTATCATCACAAGCTGCACAACATGCATCAGTGGGTTTTAGCGCTCAGAAGTGGCCGGATGCGTTCTGACGAATCCGAAAGTCTGAGCCCTGCAAAATAATTGCATTCAAATAACCTCTGTGGAATCTCTGGCATTGGAAGGCAGAATGTGAAAACATTAAGAACAGGGAGCTGAAGAAAAAGCACGTCAGGTCGAGCAAAAATACACCAGTCTTCCTACCACCAGTCAGAATTCAGTTGTGTTTCCTTTGGAGTAGCTAACTCCAGGGTTCGCAATCCACTGGCGAATTTAGGGTAGAGGGTTGGAGAAAGACGATGAGACGTGCACTAATTATTTAGGGCTCGGCAAAACTAGAAATAAAAAGGTTTCAATTCTTGGTAGATCATCATCTGCCATCCACATTCCAGCACCACTGAACAGGTGCAGGATCATATTCTTAGGAAGGGTGATCATCTTTACAATATTAACATTGGCATGGTTTGGGAAAGGCTTTGACATCATTATGGATAATAATCGTAGCTAATGCGAATATTGAAAAAAAACGCAAGACACTCGCAACCTTCAGGTAAATCTCAGTCTCACCTTTGATTAACGTCCGAAGTAGACACCCTTAAGATCTAAAGATTGAATCTTTGGTCCATGAGGAAGAATGTAGCTTTTATGTGACGTTCGGACAGGCAACTTGCACTAATATACAGGGTGAATCCAACTTCAACAGTTGGTTTTCCATCAGTCGAATTTAGATAACCAGCAGAGTCGTGTAACTAGTCATTAACTTTGCTGTCAAGCGAAACCTACTTCGTGGTAAGCTGTGAACGATCGTTCGCATTGTATTCTACTGGTGTCCCTCAACTTTTTAAATCAATGGAACATTGTTTGATGCAACGACAGAAGAGATGAATATCAAAGGTGAGGGAAGACTGATTGTCTTTCACATGCAGGTAAAATGTGGCAAATGTCCTCATCAAGAAATTCATGCAAAAGTGGAAGCTACATATATCAGGGTGAAAAGGTCCACAGATTACTATCAATAAACTGACTTGGTGGGGAGTGAGTTCAAATCCAGGACATATGTATTTAAGGCCCTCAGCCTGAACATGCACAGTTTCCTGTTCAATGACTTTTTTTTTCACCATCACAGCAGTAGTATTGAACATTTTCGCCGATAGGTGCACGATGTTCAGAACAGAAACAATTCATCGACTGTACAATACCGGGATACAGTTGTCAAATAGCAGTTAACATTCGCGACACACAAATGAGAATGAATAACTCTTTAAAAATAGGTGTTCGACAAACTGATTCTTGGCATAAAATTGCACGATCATAGCTGAATCCAAGACAAATAACACCTTGGTGTTTACTTGTGATTCTAACTTCAACTATTCTAGCCCCATAATTACAGTGGGTACCAGAGCATGAACATGTATACGAGCCCTGCAGCGAGCAACTCCCCTCTTGTCTGCTGAAATCCTATCCACAATGTAGGAGACACAGCTCAAGTGTGTATTTTAACACATTCCACGTGTCATGATGCGTGCTAATCTACATACATTCAATTGTCTCATGATCAATGACACATTTGATTATTAACCTTCCAAAAACATTCTTTTCCTCCACGAAAAACAAACAATGACAGCCGGCATTGTCCACTGGAAGAATATGACAAGATTCCCCATGCAGCACTTTAGAATCATAGAATCGTAAATTCGCACAGTGCAGAAGAAGGTCAATCATCCCTTCGAGTCTAAGGCGACCACAATCTCACACAGGACTTTTCCACATTGCTCCTTACATTTAACTTCGCTCGACCCCCCGACACTACCGAGCAATTTGGCATCGTCATTCGACTGAGCCAACATATGTTTGGACTGAGGAAGGCATCGGACGACCTGGACAAAACCCACGCAGACATGGGGAGAATGTCAGATTCCACTTAGACATTGACACAAGATGCAATTCTATCCTGTGTTCCTGGCACTGCGAAGGAGCAATTCGAACGATTGTGCCACTTTTTTTTTAAGTCTTACCTATTCCCACTGCCACCAAGCAAGTAAAGATCATAAGACACCAAGGCACATTATCATCTCAAGGTTCCCTCCACGACATTTGCGATAGTGACTTGCAGATATACAATTTTTACCTCAATCCACCGCAATGCCACTCTAACGCCAAGCGTTCATGCACATATCAGGCAAGATAGCTGCAAAAAAGTACGATTACTTGCTGAAAGCAACTATTGATCGGAAATAAATGCTACTGGAAACAGTGATGCAATACTACATGTTAATGATTGGACGACTTTTAATTACCAGGGATAAAACCAAGTGTTGTTGAAGAGTTTAAAATATATGTTCGTATGACGGGAGCATGAGGGAAAATTGAAAACAAATAACTCAAGATAGATTATTAATGTGCGACCCTGGAAAGCAAAAGACAGAACTGTGAAGTGTGCAGCAATTGAATTACGTAGTCTTCAAAGTGTAATTTGATGAAACCCAGAAACTTTAAGCGCGGAGTGGATGGCAGAAATCGATGCAGGGAAGACTGATGTCGTCACTAAATATAAAACGTGAATTGACAAGCGGCAACCGTTTTTGAGCAAACATTGCCACAGAGTGTTAAGACAAGTTACGATGGCAGTTGAAAATGGAGGGTGCATTATTTTTTCGAGATATCACTTAGAACTGCGAGCATGACACACATATCGAGTGGAGCTGAAGATCAGGCGAAACAATTTTAAGTCAGAAAACAAAGGCAGTTACGTTGTTAGGAATGTACTGCGTAATGTACTGCATAATGCCGGAAATGAGCGGCTTCAGTTTCGATTGCAAAAGATAATGAGGAAATAATCGATAATGATTTTTTTTTGAAAAGTACTCAAGGCACCTAGGGAGATACATCTAATTTAACATTAATTCCAACAAGTGTTAATCGTTAATTATAGGTAACAATGCCGAACAAATAGATAAAATGGGATTTGGTTGCCAATTTCGTGAATGCAGCCACGTTATGTTTGGATATAGGAAAACTCCGGCAACACAGACAGCTAAACCGGACTGAAGGATTAAAATTGTGGACGATGGGAACGGATTTTGCCAATCTGAGTGGCAAACTGGCGGGAATGCACGACTGCTGGGAAATTACAGATGTTTAAGAGTTTTTATAAATATATAAAAAGGCAGAGGCTGGTTCGGGTGAACGGTGGACTCTGAGAGGATGAGAGGGGGGACTTAGTGGTAGGGGATGGGGAAATGGCTGAGGTCTTGAATAACTTTTTTGTTTCGGTCTTCACGGAGGAGGACGTGAATAATTTGCCGGGTGTTAGCGATGGAAAGGTGATAGGACTGGAGGGTCTCAATGACACTATTGTTACTAGAGAGGCGGTGCTCGACAGGCTGGAGGGACTGATTGTGGACAACTCACCAAGACCGGATGGAATGCATCCGAGGGTACTGAAAGAAATGGCGGAGGTGATAGTGGATGCCTTGGTGGTTATTTTCCAAACGTCGCTGGATTCCGGAGAAATGCCGGAAGATTGGAAAACGGCTAATGTTACGTCTGACAAATTTATTGGAGTTCTATGAGGATGTGTCTAGGGCGGTGGATAGAGGAGAGCCGGTGGATGTGGTCTTTCTTGATTTTCAGAAGGCGTTTGACAAGGTACCTCACAAGAGGTTATTGCAGAAAGTAAGGGGGCATGGAGTTGGGGGTAGGGTGTTCGCGTGGATAGAGGATTTGTTGTCAAATAGGAGGCAGCGAGTGGCGGTTAGTGGGCGCTATTCGGATTGGCAGTTGGTGACGAGTGGAGTGCCCCAGGGGTCGGTGCTGGGGCCTCAGCTATTTACCACTTATATAGATGATCTGGAGGAGGGAACCGAGTTTATGGTGTCGAAATTTGCAGATGACACCAAGATTGGTGGAACGGCAAATTGTGCGGAGAGTGTGGAGAGTCTGCAGAAGGATCTAGATAAGCTGGGCGAGTGGTCCAGGAACTGGCAAATGAAATTTAATGTTGGCAAGTGTGAGGTGGTCCACTTTGGTAGGAATAATGGTAGGAAGGACTATTACTTACGTGGCGAAAAACTGCAGCAGGCGACGGTGCAGAGGGACCTCGGGTCCTTGTGCATGAGTCGCAAAAAAACAGCTTGCAGGTGCAGCAGGTTGTCGGGAAGTCGAATGGGATGTTGGCCCTCATAGCGCGGCAGATTGATTATAAAAGTAGGGAGGTCTTGCTGCAGCTGTATAGGGCACTGGTGAGGCCGCAGCTGGAGTACTGTGTGCAGTTTTGGGTCGCCGGACTTACGCAAGGATATTTTGGCCTTGGAGGGAGTGCAGAGGAGGTTTACTAGGCTGATACCGGAGTTGAGGGGGTTGAGCTATGAGGAGAGGCTGAATAAACTAGGCTTGTACTCGTTGGAGTTTAGAAGAATGAGGGGAGATCTCATTGAGACATATAAGATGATGAATGGGGTGGATAAGATAGAGGTGGAGAGACTCTTCCCGCTCATAAAGGACAGTAGGACTAGAGGGTACAGCCTCAAAATAAAGGGGGGGCGGGCTGCTGTTTAGCACGGAGTTGAGGAAGAACTTCTTCACTCAAGAATTCTATGCCCGTTGAAGTGGTGGAGACTGCCTCGCTAAATATTTTTAAGACGCGGGTTGATAGGTTTTTGATAGGCAAGGGGCTTAAGGGTTATGTGGACAGGGCGGGAATGTGGAACTGAGACACGACAGATCAGCCATGATCTTATTGAATGGCGGGGCAGGCTCGAGGGGCGAGATGGCCTACTCCTGCTCCTATTTCTTATGTTCTTATGTTCAGTTCTGGAGGATTACGTGGAAAATCTGGGACAAACCACTTCGCTCACAAAGTTGGAATTAGTTCGTGGCTACTGACTTTGTCAGAGAAAGGAAAACAAAATGTTTCTTTTAATAACTCCAAATGGTGTATATCATGTTTTTAAATGTCCTTCCGTTTGAAAATAAAAAAAAAAACGCCAGAAGCTTTTCAAGTCTCGTGGAAGGATGTGTTGGAGGATTGACTACTACTGCTGCCTGCGTACACGATGTAATGATAATTTACCATTCTAGCAAAATATTTGGCACAGCTCTTCGAGAAATTATGCAAGGCACACTCGGCCATATTCTTGGCATATACAACACTGAGGAAGGCAGAAGTGACATCTTAAGAACTCATCATTGGATGCGAGACGATGACACGTGAAGGTGAAGGATCTAAAGACATTTCCAAGACCATTATCAAACAGGGGAGTACAATGAACTTTGGGAGTCAGCGGATTTGGAGGGACATTTGTACCAAACCTCAGTAGCTTTCTGGCACCAGTACCGGATTTGTACAATAAGTACTCAATTTCGGTGGAAAGGTCAATTCTAGAAGGCTTTTGAGAATTTGAAGCAGCGTTATCGACCGTGTCTGTTTTCGTCATGAAAACCTTCAAAGTTGCAACTGGTGCCATAGATGTTACTGTTCACGCTGTGTTGGTACAGGAGGATGATGGTAGAACTAAAAGGCCAATCGTTTCATTTTCAAAATGTCTCAGTATCCAACAGATATATACTCAATGGAGTTATCGAGTTTAATAATGAACTTACAACATTGCTGTATTATTTGTATGGTTGTGTGGAAAATGATTCTGCATACTGATTACAATTCGTTGACATTTCTGCTTAAAGTCAAAAATACTCGGTTATTTCGGTTGATTCCCACGTTACAAACATTTGCTTAACAAATTATGAGTGTTGTTGGTCGTGAAAATATCAGTGCGGATGCTTTGTACCGAGTTTCATAAATTATGAAACCATACTTTCATTATACTGGTTGTATGGTCGTTCTTAAGGGCCTGTTGAACAGTTGAATTTGTGATATGGAAATTGATGTTGATACCGATGTAAATATTTTTAAAAATGCCAAAAAGATGGGGGTGGGGGGATCGTTTCGCGGCACACTGAAACCTGACGTGTGTTTCAGTACTTGGAATTTGCCAGTACGATTTGTTTCAGTACTTGGAGTTTGCCTGGACTGGCAATGTTCAAGCTGAAAAACCACATCAAAACGTCAAGCTGTCGACTTGACAAAACAATCTATTTTATATGCCCAATAAATTTAAAACAGTCACAGTGCGACCAGAAACCGATTACCTTTGATTTTAATGGCTTTGCCAAAGTCAGTACAATCCCTTTGTAGGAAATTGACACATCATAACAAACATAAACCCGAATGCAAGAGACAAAACCTGGAGTGAAACACTGACATCTTTCAAGTCTCAAGAGGAAGAGAATAATTGCTAGTTGCCACGAGCTAAGCCTTCTGAGCCGTCAACTATGCCAACTTTAACTTTGCGTCATGGGAATGCATCATATAACCACCACAAGACATCGAATCAGAATAGAACATACCCACAGATAGATTAACCGGAAAAAACACCTCCAGGTTCAGAAAGATGCAAAGTCTGTTTCCGATTCTTTTTTGAAAATATCAAAATTCTATTCTTCTTCTTCTTCTTCTTCGTTTTCTTTCGTCTTCTTTTTTCGTCTTCTTCTTCTTCTTCTTCTTCTTCTTCTTCTTTTTTCGTCTTCTTCTTCTTCTTTTTTCGTCTTCTTCTTCTTCTTCTTCTTACTACTACTATTACTATAAATTAGTTTAATGAATGGAATGGGCATTGCATTTATGTGAACGCCATTTGATTAGAATTTTATTTTCCTCGGTATGTTACCACTTTTTTTTCAATGTTCCGGTTAGTTACATAGGTAAATTGTTAATAACGTGTTCTAAAGTGAGTGCCAGGAATTTATCTTAATTACCGTCAAAATGGTACTAAAAGGACCGTTGACCTTCCCAAGCACTTTTATCAGGGCAAGCTATTCCTTTTTGTGCGATTTGGCATATCTTTGGGGGGAAAAAACATCTTAACCTCAACCTTGTAACAACTCTCAGGTGTGGAAAATCGTAGTGCAGTCGTGAATAAGTCAAGAAAACAAAACAATATACTTGCAAGAATCATAACATGCATAGTACATTGGGGAGACTAGGGATGTATGGAAAGTGCAAGGGAAGAGTAAAAATTGTAAATTTGAGAGAAAATGATGGAGAAGAATATACTATTTGGAAGCAAAATCAAAGAGACTTCCACAATGCCACAACAGTCCATTAAAAGCAAAATGATTTCCAAGGGAAATTTATTGCCTCTTAGAGACATGAGGGATAATCTGAGCTTCATGCAGAAAATCTTGGAATGGTTACTGTTTTTCCCTCGTCAATCAAAAAGTAAACAATGTACACATTCTAATCGGAGAATAAGACTGCTGGAGGCTCTCGTTAATTAGTACAGTGAAAGCTGAAGTACAGGATGCAATTCAAATGCTTACTGTTCTTGACTTTTTAAAAAAAAATTCTGACTGTTGAAAGAGTGCATGTGCGAAATCTTGGACTTAGAAGATCTGTTTGTTTTCAATCTGATTGGACGACTGGAAATGATACAACGATATGTAGTAAAGGACAATTTTGTCGGGCTATTTCGCAAAAAAAAAATTGAATCAAAAATTTGAGACAGCTTGGACTGCCACTATGAATGTTTTCGAACGATCAGAAAACGTGATTTTGGATTGTTTACGATGGCAGTCCTTTATTTCTGATTAATGAATTTTGTATCAAAAAGAACAATTCTATTTGATGAGTGCATTGGAAATTATGCTTTCTGCAGCGAATTTGGCACGATATTTAACTATGTGCTGAATGGAGGCCTGATTAGAGGGAAAAAAAAGACAATCTCATAGTTAGATTTGAAGAGGAGGGGCTGAAAACATAATTACCTTAGTGATTCGAAAAATGTGTCGTTGTCGTTCGCTAATTTTCTCATATTTCATTGGTTTGGAACAGGTCATTTGTTGGATGACCTACATATGGCTGATTCAGACATAAAAAGAAAATGTGGTTTGGAAATCTGCGTGTAATGAAACAAATAAGCCTGTACCTACGAAAGAAGGTGAGGGTTGGCGGCTCATAAATGACATCAATACATTTCTCAAATGGTCGGACAAGTAGTCAACGCAATTTTCTCTGGAAGAACGTAATGTATGCATTACTGGTGCGCAAACAAAACAGCAGAACCAGGTTAAGAGTGTTCATGGAAGACAAAAACCTCCAAAAGCATGTCCACGGATGCAGAACCAATATAAAGAGGCATGCACAAGTATTTCCTTTTTTAGATTACATAATAGAACCGTTTGTTTGCAATGATCAACATGCATCGATAATAGTTCATTCGAACATCGGCAATTATGTTTTTTTTATAGGTTTGGTCACTGTTTTGCAGTAAGGTCATAACTGCTTCGCAAAGGCCTTGCCAACAGTGTTGAAGAATATTACAACTCAGGCATTCAGAGACTTTCTGTTGGTAAGGATAATGGTCAGAAAGCAGAAGAGGTTTATTGATGATCTGACTAAATATAACAAGTAGAAATATGCTAGATAGTCTCGAAAGGAAATAGTTGAGTGACAGGTGGTGAAGGAGTATTAGCGCGGGTTGGGTTCTAAACTCAGTGTTCCATAGAGGCGTGGAAGTTCCATTAATAATGCACAAAGGGGATTGACAGGCCAAATTCAGGTCAGTATTTGGCATACACTTGTAAGGTAGATGTTTGGTCAACAGAAAGTTAAGGACACGAAGTAGAAATTAAAATCGTGGAGGTAAATGATCTTTTAATGATGTTCAGAGCGTGCTGAGGCAACTTGAATTCCCTCTCACATTGTCTGTACCTGTAAGGAAGTGATTAATTGTGAAGGCTCGCAGTCAAAATATTTTTCACATTCCAAACTGAACTTATTTCCCAATTCTGTCTTAGCTGAAATATTGATGCCATTTATGAGCCGCCAACCCTCACCTGCATTCGCAAGTACAGGGTTATTTATGAGCCTACATCCATTCACACGATGAGTCAACTCGTGCTTCCAAATATACCTTTTGGGCTTTAATCTGGTGTTGCAAGACTTCTAAGAAATTGAAAAATAAAAGCACATTTGGATTGATTTTACGATTGTGTTTGCATCATTGTGCGACCAATTACCATTTGTAAGAATAAGTTTAAGAGAGATGATATATGCTAAGCGAAAGTGCAAATGTGGATATTCACACAAACTTAATTCCGTATTCATATAACTTTACTTATGACTATTAAATAAACATTATGAATCCTATAAGACGCCCGAATGAAGAAGCAAAAGTTACTTTCTATGTCTCTGCCACTTAAGATCACTATCTGTGCCGCTGTGAAACCAGATTTTGCTTTAACGAAATAGCAAACGTGTCAACGCCTTAACTCGACTTATGTGCTGCATTTCCGAAGGTCGATAGAAATTGATAATAAAAATCCGGTGACTCACTTTCTGCCGTCTTATTAAACACACACACACACACGCGCGCGCGCGCGCGCGCTTCTGATTGTGCAAATTTTGGCTTTTTTGGTGAAATTATTCTGCAATGAGATTGGAAGGTGAGAGGTGTTTGCGTTTCTTCCCACCATCTGTTATTACCGTTGACGGAATGGCGTTTTGTTTTCCAGCTGACATAGTCTTTCAGAATGTATCATTAGAATCAACACAGGAAATTAACTTACGGTGTGATTATGAATGAGCTGCTAACATGAGATTGAATGTTACCTTGAAGGCGTAACTTTAGACATGTTTACTTTTTACTCTGAATGTTCAATCATTTGTATTATTTCCTAAAGCCGTGGTAAAATGTAAAGAAGGTGAGACAGTTTTATATTTCTTCGTTCTTCATGAACTTATGTTTGCTTCCTTGATGATTCCATTTGGGAGATCGTCAGATAATGGTCAGGTTTTCATAGATTTCAAGAGGTTTCAGATTTAGAAGAATTCATGTCGCACTTTTTTCGTAAGTGTATGCCAAACTCGATGTGAAATGTTGGTTGTTCATTTCAGCTTTAGTATGTCCAAGAGACGAATAAAGAAAGTCATTCCGTCATGTGATAAAACCATAGCCCGCTTGTTTTTTTTTGACAGAGATCCCCTTCAACGAATTCTGTGACATTGCAATAGATTTGATATAAACGCTAAAGCATATATTAATCAGGGCCGCATGCGATTCTGCAACTAAAATATATATCACCAGACACGTGCAAAATAAAACAGATCTAATATTAGTTCTCTGTGCTTTCAGAAATGGGAGAAAATATATATAACACATCGTTCCTTGCAGTGAGAACAAAAAGCCCGCATAAACTGCGTTATCTGCTCTTAATCTGAACTGAAATAGAAACTCTGCAGTCTGCATTCTATATATGCTCTTCTGATGAATACAAAGTCATAAGTGATTTGAATCCTGAATTCATAAATCACACGCTAATCAGGAAGAGAAGCCAACTTATTCATGCAACGTAGCATGAAGTTGTATTCAACATATCCCCGTGGTTGCGCTGACGTTATTTTTGCAGTACTCAATAATTTCATACGTATTTAAAATGTATTCCATGAACTGCGAAGTAGAGTTTCGTTTTCAACTTGCTAAGTCATGCAACTTAAATGGGCATCACATACCGAAAAAAAAAGTTGCAAGCCGATTGGCTTACTAAAGCTTTTCACTGGAAGTTTGGTTAAAATACGGAATTTAACACTTTTGCACCCAAACAAAATTGGAAATTTCACCCATTGCTCCGACTTGAGTTGAAGTGCCCTAATTATCCGCGATAATTTCCTCAAATCTGCCGTCAATTATATGGTATGCACATACAAACTCTTTTTTTGTTGAGACTCTGCAGAGTAACTGCTTTGTAACTATCGTCATTCGAAATAAATCACCTTAAATTCAGCACGCTTGTTTGAAAATCATTACCCTTATGCTTAACTGTGTGTTATCTATCCCAATGCTATGACCACGATAAACATCAAACCTGAAACATTTTTGTTCATACGAATTTAACCTTATCATGTATAAGTTCGAAATAAATTATCGTGAATCCAGCATTCAGGATAAATTTTTGGATGCCAGATTTTTGCGAATCCTCCCGGAAATGTCTCTCAAATACTCATTCTTATTTCCTTATTTAAGGGCCGACAAAATCTGCCTGTGAAAAAAAAACAATGTATGATGATTGTCCAGTGAAGGCTCTGATGTCACTTGTTGTCAAATGACGTTTGCAAACAATCCAGAAAAGCATTTACTGACATCGTACTTCGTAAAAAAAAAACTGTTTTGCCATTACTTTTTTTTTTAGTTTCTGCAATGCAGGTACAACGAGTGTGTTTTTCAGGATTTCAATCCATCGTCTCTTTGATCTGTTATCCTTTTCTTTCCGACGTCGTCTTCTGAAAGACATCGCAGCTTTCCATTCAGAGAGATCATTGGCATCTGCACACATCATGGCTGGAAGCTTTGATTATGAGCCGAGGTGCTTAAAATGAGACCACAATAATACAGTAGAATTTACATGTGTTATGGTTGTTCTTGCACATACGTTGAATATTAATTTGTTTATCTTCTTTCCGATAGAGTCAGAAAAAGATAAAGCCCGTAAGGCACTAATAATATTTTGCCGTTCTTCCTGAAAATACTGAAGCTTCCTAGTTGGTATAATTATTCGGGGGATAAAGATGATTCATTTTCATAATGGAACCGAAGGATCTTTGAAATTAGCGGATTCATGGTGCAAGAAGTTGAAGAAACGTCGTATAGTTTTACATGTGTGCTAAAACTGCATACGTGACACGACGACCGTATCAATGTTTCAAAGTGCAATTTGATTACGTTGAACAACCAGAGGTCATGTGAAAAAAAAAACTATTTTGTTCTTTCCGAGGAACCAAAGTTAGCATTTTAATCTGAGGCTTAGGAAGTATATATATAAATAGAAAAAAAAAACTTTTGCAGTGGTTTGACGTGTCTTTTAAAATGTTCCTGCAATTGTAAGGTTCGTTGGAGTTGAATGCATTTTGACAACGAAGTAACAGAAACTGAAAAAAAGGCGAAGAAAAAATTATGAAAGCATGGGATGACATGTATTTCTGTTTAGAAATGAGTTTCGTTTTATCCAGCTCTGTTGGAATTGTTGATTTCAGATGACTCCTCAGTATTTTAGAAAAAGAAGGCTTACATATATTGGGACAGTATGGTCGCAATCTACTGACATACAACTGTTCCAGAAATAATTGAAAGAAGTAACACAACGTAGCATCATTGCTTGTAATGAAAGACGGCGTTTATATTATTCTGCCTTGAATTAGACGTTTATTAAAATAAGCGTATGCGATTTTGAAATCGTTTTCCCTGTTTCAAAACACACTTTCGTCGCAACAACTTATATCAAGGCCATCCATTGTGCAAATCCACAAAAGCTCCGTGTCCATCATTTCTGGCTGCTGATTCGTAAATGCCTATTCAGTTGTCCTGAATCTAAATGCCAATATTACGCCTCAAGTTTCCATTGTCCGGAGAATTTGCTCCCAAATCATTTTATTTGCCATTTCCTGATTGTTTCCCTCGTCTTAGATTCAACAGACTGTGGATGCAACCCATGTATATCTCTGGACTTCGGAAGTTTTCTGTCAAATGTTGAGTGGTAACAACACGAGCATGCAGTTTCTGACATTTCACGTCGCGAGTGAGTAGCGCCCCATATAAAAGTATTACAGGGCGAATGCTTATTGAGTTACTTCCACTATATGATTTCAGATTATTGGTCGCTGTCAGCTGAAATATCTAATTCACACGCTGGCACTTCGCCAAACGATGTAATTGACACGTGTGCACGTTATCCTGTGAAACTCATTTTCAACAAAATTTCTTTCAAATGCGTTTACTTCTAAGTAGTCTTTGGATACCCATTTCGTTTTTGTTTCCCATAGGTATTGATAAACTTCAAAAACGTGAGTGACTCAGAATCATGCGCAGTTGACCTTATGGTGCTACTTTGCGTCGTCATCGATTATGTATGACAGACTTTGGGATGGCGGTCGTGGGAGGTACTGCATAGTGAGAGAGAGAGAGAGAGAGAGAGAGAGAGAGATTTCTCACATTCACTGAGGGACCAACAAAACTAGATGAGAGGTTGTATGTTTTTCACGAACGATGTATTTGAGGGGCACCTTTTTTTTTTAGGATCGCTGAGGTAAAGTGCAGCTTCTTGTATCGTCAAAGCAGTTTGAAATGTTTAACATTGCTTCTGTTTTATATTTACTTCCATCAAAATTAAATTCACACAGTAAAATACGTTTTCCCTAAATCAATCACGCAAACTTCAACCGATGCATTAAGGGTATTGATAAATAAATATTCCACACAAAAACATCAGCTGCAAGTTTGAAGGTGATGGCCTCTTAAACCTGCAGGTCCGCATCGTTGGTTCGTGTCCCTTCAACACAGTGGTCATGCAAAGGATAAAATAAAATGATGCAGCTCAATGATTTTGCAGTTAACATACGTAATGTTGCGCTAATTTGAAAATAAAACGTACAGTTCCTTCATAGTGGTTGAGTCACATAGTGACCAGATCATTAAAAAGAATGAGTCCAGAACGATGGACGAACTGGTGAGGAGGATCAAGGTACTCAGCTGAAAACAGAAATATCCCAAAACATTGGCAAATGGCTTAGATTATGAGTTTTTGTCTTTTGTTCCTATTTCATTTTCCCAAACTTTGGCTGTGACATAAGTTTTACGTCCTCATGACAAGCAACTAATCACATTACCTGATATAGATTAAAAAAAACAATTTCAGTGTCACAATCAACTTGTGATTTGGAATGTATTGCATGCAACTTGCAATTGATTAAACAAGTTGCAACCTGTTCTTCGGTGATGTTTGCAGACGTGAGGGTCAAAATTTAGAATCTCATTGGAAACTTGTTTACGATTGAACAAGTGTAGGGGTCCAGAAAAAAAAAGTTAGGTAGTTTGATAACTTCAGTGTAGTAAGATGATTCAATCGTATGTGCTGAACTGAGAAATCTCAGTGAGGTTTTTAATCGAAGTGGTGAAGAATGAGGTGATCAACAACATTAAATATATTAACACTGCATGGAAATAATTGTCTACTGTCAAGTATGTCATTGAAAAAGAAGTGGAGAACATCGCACAACTTAACAGTACATGCCAATTGCATGTAGCAAGTGGAAACCACCACAGAACTTAAGTAGAAAGTGAAGAACACTGTTTAAACAACAAGTACATTTCCTCAGGTTGCACACTTATTTGACACTTCAGTTAAGCCAAATGTTTAAATCATGCTGAGCTGGATGTTGTCACGACATTATTGCTTGCCTTTTTTTTCTCGTGAATTGTTATCACACCCATTAAAATTCCTGGGAAATATATAGGACATTTCCGCCCGATAAAAAAAAACGAGTTCTTGAGAGACTATAAAAGAGCTGCAGAAATCTGATGTGCATTGGTTTTAGTTCTTAATAAATTATATGTATTTGCTAATTGGAAGGGAGGTTCTAACCATCATCAAATTTGGAGTCAGATAAAAAAATACAGACACAATTAGTCCAAAAAAATCTAATAATTAATAGCTAATAACAATATCTGAGTATTAAATTATCAAATAAAATTACGCTTGCTCTCAGTATTGCAACGCCAGAGTTTGGGGAAAAAATGAACAAAAGTAAAAAACTCATAATCTAAGCCATTTGCCAATGTTATGGGATATTTCTGTTTTCAGCTGAGTAGCTTGATCCTCCTCACCGTTGTTTGTTCATCGTTCTGGCGTCACTTTTGTTTTAATGATCTGGTCACTAAGCGACTCACCCGCTGTGAAGGAAGTCTACATTTTATTTTCAAATTAGTGCAACATTACGTATGTTAATTGCAAAATCCTTGAGCTGCATCACTTTGTTTTATCCCTTGCATGGCCATTGTGTTGGAGGGACTCTAATCACCGATGAGGACCTGCAGTTTTAAAAGGCCATCACCTTCAAACTTGCAGCTGATGTTTTTTTTGTGTGTGGAAAATTCATTTATCGATTCCCTAATTGCATCGGTCGAAGTTTGCGTGATTGACTTAGGAAAAACTTATTTTACTGTGTGATTTTATTTTTGATGCAACACCACACCGAGTATATTCAAACATAATAAAAAACCTGACTGAAAAATAATTCTCTAAAGAAAGTCTCTGGGGAAATTAGCAGTGGAAACATCTTAAAGGTGATGAGATGTTAGTCATTTTTTTCCCCCATCAGTCTTCATGATTGAATGCAAAGACAGCATATGGGAAAATCTTTGAAACCAAGCGAACTAAGACAGGGTGGAACTTGAAGCAATTAAAATCCATGGGAAAGATTGTTGAGAAAACACTTGAAACTCAAAGCTCAGATGTTAAGGAGAGCTGATGTCCTGCAATGCCCTCCCTAATAAAGGACGAATCTGATGTAGCAGATGCAAGTTTTGTAAATTGGCTACATGCTGAGAAGCTTTCTGACTGCAAGCTATTTAATCTTGTTCCTGTATTTGAGAAAAGGAGATAGACGAAAATTCGCAAAACAAAGCCCCTCTGCCCTGACATTTACACAGTATAATAGCTTGCATCTTCTTAACCAATGATGCCGTTTTTTTTTGCACTATGCCTACATTAAATGAAGGGGGATATATTTTGATAATTTATGCCTCGAGAGGTATAATAACTGACGAAGGAAAAAAAAATGTGACATTTACTTTTATTTGGTGCCTGAAAAGGTACTTGCAATGTACACTATTTAATTATTTGCGAAAAAAAAACTTGTTTTCGGGGGGAGAAGAGGAAAACTGATAAACAACAGCGCGGCGAAGAGGATTTCAACAATCTGACTATGAGTGTAAGTAACTTCAACTTGTAAGCTGCCACAGGTTGTGTGCAACAGGAATCAATAAATTTCAACAAGTTGTATTAAATGTGATTTTCCTATATAAATGGAGTGCCAAGGCAGAACTAATTAAATTTCCACAGCAGACAAAGTTAGGACGGAAAACAAGTTGTGAAGAGCTCAGATGGACTACAACAATCCAGTCGCAAGGTCTGAGGGAATATAAACAAATAATTTTCAAGTAATAGAAAAAGACAGAGAAACAGAAATAGTTGTGTCTAATTTTATTGTATTTACAAAGGGGTGCCATCGTGTAAAATATACGTTTGGACAGGTATTCGTATGTTGGTTTATGTGGTTGAGAGCATAAATTTTAGTGTTACGTTCGAAAAATTCATACATCCACATGTTACATAAGTCTCCTCAGAGGATGAAAACTCATGCTGTATTAAAAAGATCATACTTGCATTATTGCATTTGATGGGTTAATTTCAAACGATGATTTTTTTTGGTGAACAAAGATGTTCATGTTGTTTTACATTACTTTACAAACCCACAATCCTGCAAAATGATTTTGTACCGATTTATTCAAATTGTTGATTTTCGTGAAATCTTCAATAACTTACCTAACTTATTTCATGGACGAACACTGATATATGTTTTCCCCGAAATCAGACATGGATCCTCCAAGAATGTTGCAATACAGCCAAATATTCAGAAATAGTTTCCTTCTCTCCTTCCTCTTCTGCTGATTTGCAGTTATTGATGAAAGGATTTTTGAAGGTACAGTTATAGTGTGACATGGGTTATGTGTATACACCTTGTGTAGGATTGCAGAAAGTCCTTTCGAGGTTTCAGTGTTGGTATGATATGTGTTTCCTCCGAACTAGATTTCTGTTCATGGGAAAGAAACGAAATGTTGCAATTCTTCATTTGTCTTCTCTTATACCCAACAGTGGTGGATATTTACACTGCTGGTACATATTTTTTTCTCTTGTTTGACTTTGTGTTTGAGATTTTATGTGTCGATAGCGAACATCGAGAATACTATTACACACTGTGGAGAATGAATGACCAGAGGTTTACCAGCACCGCTGCCCCGATTCCGCGGGTGGGTGAAGCTCCGAGAGCGCAATTATGTGTTGGCCTCGGGCACGATCATATCGAATTCAGGCGGATGTGCTTTTAAATATCCCGTTCATTTAGTTTTTGCTATCTACATCTATGCTGACAGGAAAATAAATCATTACTGTTGTTCGGTTAAAGACGGTTCAGAACTAAGTAAGCTGTCAAACAATTATGCACTCTCAAAAGCATTGTGGAACGACAATGCAAACATGAAACTTAGGCAAAAGGAACAGCAGTAGGTCATTCAGCTGCATATGAATTCTGTGTCATTTGTCAAAACAGTATATAACCTGATATTAATAATTCATCATCCTACGTACTGTTGCATGACAAGTTTTGCTGACGAAAATAGATATCCAACCACCCGACATAAATGAAAAAAAACTAAAAAAAAAACTCAAGAAGCCACTACCAAAAACGTCACAATTATTTTTGTGATACTTTTGTTCATCTTCGTTTCAAATGGGAGGCATTTTTTTTTATTTCTTACTACTGAATTTCGATGGGGTTGTATTCTTCTTGAAGAGGATCATTTCTATCCATATCCACCCTGTGTAGAAGCCTGAGAATTTTGAACATTTCTCTCAGGTATCTTACTGTAAAACTCAAAAAGGCGATATAAGATGTGTCTGCAAACATTTGCTGATAAGTCAACACACGCCTTCAAGCAAGTAGGCTTTGAAGTTTTTTTTTTCCTCTCTGCGCTACTTCTAACCTAATTGCATAATTCCTCCTTTAATATTTTCAAAAGTGGTCTGATCGCACCTCCCCCCACACCCACACACAGCTTGATTGCTTGCATTGTTTACAATCACTCTCGTCATGAAATGTTTATTTGTTTTGCTTACTTACTTTCTGAAATTGTAAGTCGGCATTTGGGTTATGTGTGTTCTCGGAGCTCCACATGTTACTGTCTGCTATTGTTCTGCAAACTCTTAGTATTTGCACGTGTATTTTCTTGAATGTTACTCTTCCGTCAATGGAGATTCTATGTTTGTAAGAAAAAAAACATTTTTTTTTGCCTTCTTGGGGGGCCCTGTATTTAGTTGACAGTTGAGTGTCAATTACTAAATCACAGTTTTGATATTTTTGATTTCGATGAAATTGAGCTGACGCATTTTGCTAGATGGAACCAGGCCAGCTAATGATATGGCGTTGGGTAGAGTTACAGAATGAAGATATTTAGGGATACAGGTCCATAGTTTCTTGAAATTGGTGACAAAGATGGACAGAGTGGTGAAGACAGCATTCGGCATGCTTGGTTACATTGGTCAGTAAGAAGTTTCGCAACACCAGGTTAAAGTCCAACAGGCGTATTTGATAGTAAACTCCACGAGCTTTTGGGGTTTGCCCCTTCGTCAGGTGAGTGGAGAGTTCTGGTCACAGAGCATATAAAGGCACACACAGAATACTGATTAGAATGTGAGACTTTACAGCAAATCAATTCTTAAAGGTGCAGGCAATGAATGGAGATAGCATAAAGCATAGGTTAAAGATCTGTGTACTGTCTCCAAACAGGACAATAAGTGAGATGTTGCAAGCCCAGGCAAGTGATGAGGGTTACAGATCCAGTCTTCAGACGGGGCTTACTGTCCTGTCTGGAGACAATACGCAACTCTTTAACCAATGCTTAATGCTATCTCCACCTACATTGTCTGCAGTTTAAGAACTGAATAACTCTAAAGATTCGCATTCTAACCAGTATCTGTGAACAGTGTGTGCCTTTATATGTTCTGTTTGTGAACAGAACTCTGCATTCGTAAGACGAAGGAGGAAACCTCGAATGTTAGTGACGTTTACTACCAAATAAATCTGTTGGACTTTAATCTGGTGTTGTGAGACTTCTTTCTCTGTTTACCACAGTCCAAAGCCGGCATCTCCACATCATGGCTGCATTCGTCAGCATATTGAATACAGGAGTTCTGACGCCTTGTTGAAGTTGTGCAAGACATTGGTAAGGCCACTCTTGAGATACTGATTGCAGCCCTGGTCACTCTGATAGAAAATGTATTACTAAACTAGAACGACTGCAGAGAAAATTTAATAGCATGCTCCTGGGACGTTATGTTTTGTGTTATAAGACTGAAAACATTGTGATTTTTTTTTACCCCTCTGGAGCATAAAAGTCTGATGGGTGACCTTAGAGGGTTTTTTAAAATAATCAGGGTATTCATCTGTCAATATCTTCTCCCAAAGATTGGAGAGTCTAAAAATAGAGGAC
This sequence comes from Carcharhinus amblyrhynchos, assembly GCF_965287045.1. Taxonomy (NCBI): domain Eukaryota; kingdom Metazoa; phylum Chordata; class Chondrichthyes; order Carcharhiniformes; family Carcharhinidae; genus Carcharhinus; species Carcharhinus amblyrhynchos. The sequence continues at coordinate 65,178,013 of NC_137339.1, read as the reverse complement.
GGAGGTTTAATTTGAGAGGGGCGAGATATGAAAGGGTCCAAAGGAGCATTTATTTTTCGCACAGAGGGTGATGTGTGCCTGGAACGCATCAGCTGTAGTAGTCGAGGCAGGTACAATTCTGTATTAAAAAAATAATCATTTACATGGGCAAGATGAGTATAGAGAGATATGGATCAACTCGGACAATTGGGACTAAATTAAGTGTTAAAAAGGCCGCATTCACACATTGGTCCGAAGGGTCTGTTTCCGTTCTGTAAACCTCTATGACTCTGTGACACTATGAAACATTCAAACAACAGGTGGACTGCAAAAGACAGCATATTTAAAGAACGAAAATGAATTGGTTTGCCGATGTTTGCATCAGGAGGGAGACACGTTCAATGAGGGTTGACTGTGCTCTCCGATTTAATCTCAAAATCGTTAAAAAAAGTATTATATTATTTTGAGCATTTTAATATGCTGCCCAGCCTTGTCAATCAAACTGGAGAATCCACTCACAAAATTGATTATTGTTAACTTGGAAACTAATGCCCCACTTGCCAACAGAAATATGAGACCATTACCTAGAAAACTTAAGCCTTGTAAATTCAGATAATGAAGGTCAGTCGTTGTAGCTTGGATAATTAATCGGCCGAATTTGTCTCCCGCGATCAGCCTGAGAGACATTTCCAGCTTCGCTACCCAAGAACATTGCACTGTGAACAAATCCACTCTCTTTCATACAAAACCCTATTAAACATCATTTAGTACAGGCAAAAACAGGTAACAAAAGCTGTCTTTCCCTGCCCCATTGCATTCGAAAAAATTAGCCTTCTATCATTGTGCCCCATGATGCTGCATTCAGAACGAAGTTGCCCAAGACACACTATTCTTAGAAATTGAAAATGAGATTTAAACTTCTAATATGTGGTTAATTTAAATTATGCACAGTATAATAGCTTTGCAGTGTACAATTTGTTTCCGGCATGTTGTGAATTCTCAATATATAATGAGGCACTTTACAAGTACATTAACCTTGTCCGCTTATTATTGTAAAAATCAAATGAAGGGCCTCGTACAAAGAATTCTACACTACCTCATATTCTGTCATGAAATTGCATTCATAAGAACATAAGAACATAAGAAATAAGAGCAGGAGTAGGCCATCTATCCCTTCGAGCCTGCCCCGCCATTCAATAAGATCATGGCTGATCTGTCGTGGCTCAGTTCCACTTTCCCGCCCTCTCCCCATAACCCTTAATCCCCTCTCTTATCAAAAACCCATCAACCTGCGTGTTAAAAATATTTAGCGAGGCAGCCTCCACCACTTCAACGGGCAGAGAATTCGTAGATACTTACTTTCCTCATTTTCTGGCATCATCAAACTGGAACACCATCTCTTCAACCCTTTGACCTCCATCACCCCTGTGAATTGAAAAGTTTGAGATAGAATGACACTCATCTCATCGCATTTTAACGAACTTAGAATGCGTTTTTTTGTTGTCGACTTTTTGCTTTGGAATAGCAACCCATCTTCCGTGCATGCATGCGGGTTGACCCATATTATTTGAGATTCTGTTTTCTGCAGCAACATTGACGTAGACATTTAGCATAAATCATGTGGAGACACGTGTAATATTCATCCCGTTGTGACATATTATTCGCAGCACAAGCTCCTTACTGAAGAAAAGCAAATTTGTTGAAGAAACATGATTTCCATGTCACAAAACCACATAAACTTTGCCTTTATCTCCTGTTGCAACCCATGTGCCCTGTTTGAACATGTTATATAGCAACATCCAATTATTTCTAGCTGGCAGACACTGTACTCAATAAGCAACAAGTTTGCGTTTTCTGTTCCATTGTCCATTTCAAACAATCTCCATATAATTAGAAATATGACGTCAGCCATCTGCGTTTGCTCTCAGTGCTGCCAATAATTGCGCGAATTATTTTAATGATTTTGCTCCCTTCTACAGAGTTTCTGCCTCCACCGCACCCACAAACATGTCCGTCCATCCCCATGCCACCCCCCTTAATAGTTTGTTGTATATTTATGAAGAAACTCAATTCGCTCATTAACACTGCAGCCCAATTGCTTTGAAAAAAGTTGATAACAAATCCGAAATCATTTCATAATATGTGTTGTAACGTATTTTCCCCCGAAGCAAACAATCCACTTAAATTCACAAATACCTCAATGATGCATTGCAATATGTGCACCTCAGGATCCAGACCGGAAACTCTCAGTCAAGATTACACCATCGTTAAACATCGACTGTTGACCGCCCGGCCCTGGACAAAGTGGAAAATAAAAAGCTAAGAAGTTTCGAGTTCAGATATTCAGATATATTTTTCTTTGTTCCGAATTATCATTAGCAATTAAACTCAGCACAACTGCTTGAATTGGTTACCCTTTCTTAAAAGAAAACGCCTTGCTTCATCACGAGGAAATCGTCTAATAAACCGCATTTAATATTGCAGCAGATAAATCCCACCTCCGAAACGTGCATAATTTGAAAAATATATATATAAAAAAAACAATGTGACCCCCGTGTGTATTTTTTCATTCCTCTCGAACTTCACTAAATTTCAGCACTTAAATGTTTTTTCGGAATTATTGCATGAGCCTAACTTAAAACATATTCCATTTGAGGCCCCGAATTCACAATTTGAACCAAGGAAAAAATTAATAATGCCAAGATACACGCTCATTTTTTTTTTTCAGTCTCGCACATGTGTTATTTTACTGACTATTTAACATCACTGATCGCGCAGTTGAAGATTTACCATTCCTTTGTGGGAATGCGATGAGTGCAAACACCTGAGCATGCTTTGTTAGTTCATTTAACAGGGAAACAGCAGTTAGGAAAAGAAATGTTTGGGCCATTATTTACTCTCTCCGCAGCCGCCTGTGAAGTAAATACTTTTCGTTAATTCGTGATTGTTTTAGAGTTATGTTTTCTCTGAAAAGTGACAGATATGATGCCACATATTTGTCTGTGAGAGTAATATTTGCATATTTGTGTGCGTCAAAGATTACCATCATAGGAAAGCATTGGGAGCGACAGATGAGAAAGAATGTCTCTTCCATGTTTCCTATAGTGTGAACCATCTCGTCATTTGATAGAGACAGTGAGTGATAACATCGGAGACATCTTAGTCATTAAGGAAAATAAACATAAAGAAAGAAGTTCTGCTTATGAACCAAAAATTTGTCTTCAAATTGTGGTTTGGATCATTTTCCACTGTTATATGCATAAGGAGGAATTATCACGAGGTGTAGTTGTGGATGCTTTCTTTAAGGCATGGGATCAAGTGAAATGAACTGAAATCAATTCCATTATCGATGTGCAAATGAGAAGCTGCTGTGGATTTGGAAGTACAACGTTGAACTACGGATAATTAATTGCGTTGTGATTTGTTGCTGTTAGTTCCTGCATATTAACCTGCAGTGTATGAATCTGGTTTTGTAAAACGTTCCCAGGCTTAATCTGACAATAAATATTGATAACATTTTAGGGTGTAAATCCAGTTGATGAAAGGAACCAAATACGATTGTTTTCACGAATCCGTCGTCAGCCTCTACTGTCTAATGCTTGACGACTCAACACAAAAGGCTGATTTTGAAATAGTCACCTTCAATTTCACGTAAAATTTGGCTTGCACAGACGATCGAAACGAAACAAAACATATTTCACGAGCATGGATAAATCTGGAAAGTTCTCTGTCTTCACAAGTGTCCGACAGTTTATGTAATTTCCCTGCTGTTGTCGCCAAAACAGAACCTCGAACGTTCATTTTGTTTCGCCAATCCAGAGGATAATAAACCTTGGCTCAATTAACTATCTGGTCATTGTTTCAGTCATTTTAAATCTAACACTGGTTGATACTGGCAATCAAGTTCTTCCCTTGTTTTTCAATTTACCTACCTGCTTCGTCATAATGTGTGGTGAATGGCGGGAGCAATAACACACTATTATTTATTTCGATTATTGGTTTATATTACTGAAGCTTCTAATATAACACAATGCAGAAGAATAAACACATGTTGGAATATCACATATTAACGAGTTGAAAATATGAAATGAGCTACAAAATTTTATTATTTTGTTCGTCATAAATACTTTTCCATTTTATTTCAATTAATGATGAAACACTTCTGCTAAGGACAAGAATATGATCTGCATATGTCTCGTGCCTGCCGTATCTCTTTTTTTTATCTGGATCTGAGAAGTAATGTCATCACAAGAATGTGTTATGCAGAATTCTTTTTTTCCTTTTCCTAGAGGATAAAAATTTCGCCTGGTGCAAATATGGTAAGGATGCAATGGATTCGTTTTACTTAAGTGTGAAATTAGGACAATCGGAATGATGAGAGCCAGCTATCACTGAAAAGTTGTCAAAAATGAAATAAAATCCGTTTATGCCAGAATTCTAACACCCCACATCCAGGATTTCTCCATACTTATTTGATATTGTGAGAAAGTGCATATATATATATATATATATATAATGATCCTAGGAATGCATTTGACCTCATGCAGATAGAGCAAATGCATGGAAGACATGGCGGGACACGGAATCTATATTGAGATCGAGATGCATATAGTTTTAGAAAAGTGACAACAGAACCTGTATGAAAATGGACTAAGAAATGCCAATAGGTATCAAAAGTAAAAAAAAAACATAGTGCAGAGGCACAAACCGGTTATGGAATTGAGACACAGAAAGGTAGAACACGGTTACTCTACAGAAAATAATAGATAGGGCACTTAGGCATGCACATTTAATCGAAGGCAATGGAGCAACAGATCACACTCTTGAACAAAAGAAGGAGAAGACAAAGTTCTAAAATCAATGCGATTAACATATGTGATGTCATATTTTGCCTGGCAAACATGTGAAGCGATGGAAGAACATAATTTGTGCCAGTGAGACAAATATGAATTCTTAGACAGTTTACTTAAAAAAAAACAGGTAGAACAAGAAGAGGCAAAGGCATTTGTACAGTTCGTAGATATAAGGATGAGTGTTTGCCACATAATTACAAATATGTCAGTATTTGTCTAGTTTTTAATGCTGGTGGGCAACGCGACCATAGACTTACAGATTTTGGGAGGCAGGTGCGTTAATGAATGTTATGGACTCACGGAAATTGGTATTATATGTCAACGTTTAAAGCAAATTGACCAATCGTTTAATGCACATTCAAATTTCAGGAAAGCTATGGAAACGAAATGAGGTTCTGTTTTAAATTTGAACCAATATTACAACTGAGGGGTTTATTTATATCGCAGGAAATAAATATTTGTCAATTTACTACAGTTCCTTTTTAGTATGCTCTTATAGCATGCGACTAAGCCAGAGTAATTCCGCACTTGCATATATTTATTCTGAGATAGCTGTGAAGGTTAAGATTGCACTAGCGGTAAATTCTGAAATCCGCACAGACAAAGCTGCTGTATTTTACATGTAGTTCTGAGTTGAACAGGTATTAGTTTAATGAGGTACATGACACAGATTTAAATTTCCTTTAGGCTGTTTTATTAAATTTAGAATTGTAACGGAATCGCAGGAGAAACAAATTGAAGAAAAGTTAATATATCAAATGTTTTTGTGTGTGCGTCCGAATTGAAGAGTTGAACGTTTTCAAACACTTCTGTGCAAAGAGAGGCCTGTGACAATTGTTGCACGCATTATATTTTCAACTACTGCTGATTATAAAATAAATGTTTGTCTGATGGCTGCAATATTCTCTTCTTTATGTTTGTGAAATAATTCGTCTGAAGTAATATTAACGAAATGTATTATACTTGCTACACTTATGTTGCTACGGAATCGGAAGGGCTGCAGGCTGTATTATGAATTTGTGAAACAGATACTCGATAATTGTCTTGTCCTGATATGGATTGAACTGTCGACGGAGCCTGGGTTAAGTTAAATGTTTTTGTTTTCATTTGGCAAGATAATTTTGGATCCTGAATAGGATTTGGACACTGACTTCATAATATCTTAACTGAATTAAACACAATGTCAAAGGCAATTTTGATGAGTAGACATGCAAGCAATAGCATTTGTACAATTCTGTACGTATTTGCGCGTTGGACGCAGTGTTACAAATTACAAAAAAAAACTCGAGAGATCAACAGTCATATGTAGAGTCATAGATTCATATAAGTTTACAGCATGGAAACAGGCCCTTTGCCCCAACTTGTCCATGCCGCCCTTTTCTTTTTAAACTCTTAGAATAATCCCAATTGCCCGCATCTGACCCATATCCCTCTATATCCATCGTAGCCACGCAACTATTTCAATGCTCTTTCTCAAAAGAGAAAATTGTACCCGCCTCTGCTACTACCTCTGGCAGCTTGTTCCTGACACTCACCAGTCTCTGCGTGAACAAAATGACCGTCTGGACACTTTTGTATCTCTCCTTTTCTCATCTTAAACCTATGCCTTTAGTTTTAGTCTCCTCGATCTTTGTGGAGTGATGTTGACTATCTACTTGTCTATGTTCCTCATTATTTTATTGGCCTCTATAAGATCACTCCACAGCCTCTGAGGCAAAAGTCCCAGTCTATTCAGCCTCTTTTTATAACTCAATCCATCAAGTTCTGGTAGCATCTTAGTAAATCTTTTCTACACTCTTCCTAGTATAATAGTATCCTTTCTATAATAGGGCGACCAGAATTGCACACAATATTCCGTGTGTCCTAAATAACGTCTTGTACAACATAAACACAACGTCCCAAGTCCAGTATTCAATGTTCTGACCGATCAAACCAAGCATGCTGAACGCCTTCTTCACCACTCTGTGCATGTGCCTTCGGTTTCAAGGGGCTACGAACATGTACTCCTAGGTCTTTTTGTTCTCTAACTCTCCCCAACGCCCCAACATTAACTGAATAAGTCTTCCCCTGGTTCAATCTACCAAAACGCATTACCTCACATTTGTCTGAATTAAACTCATCTGCCATTCGTCAGCCCACTGGCCCAATTACTCAAGATCCCGCTGCAATTGGAGATAACCGTTCTCACTGTTCACCATGTAACCAGTTTTAGTGTCATCTGCAAACTTACTATTGACGCCCCCTATTATTGTCTAAAAACAAAACATATTTCACAATTTCTTAACAATAAACTGCAAATTCCAATCATCAATTATATGAGTAAATAAGTTGACCATTGTTTTTGTGGTGCATTTTGTCATTAATTTTCCTTATTTTTCATCCCCCATCCCTCACTCCCTCTGTCTTAATCGTACCCTCCCTCTTGACCTACCTCTTTTACACTATTTTGCACTATCACTTGCTCCATTACTCTCCCTATCTGATTGCGGACTGAACAGAACGAGCCCGCTGTCGGGAAGGTGAGTCGTCAACGAATTCTCCATTTTGCATTACCATTGATGATCCTTTGAATCAATGCTGCACGTTCTAGCAAAGCATATTTGATGTTGCAATCACTATTTTGGGTTTATTTTAGTCATACGAGCAGCGTTTCAAAAGCCAATTTGTTCTTCGCTGAAGAGAATGACAGAAAAAAAAACAATGCAAGCAAATGCCATAACGTCCGATGTAATTGTCAATTTAGGAGTTACACAAAGCTTTCTAACATAGTACAATTACAGAGAGTTTTGGGCAGCAGTGCATATGGAGTTGGAGGGACAACGATTTTTTGCTGTCCATTTTTTTTTGTTTCCTTTCCACAGCTTTCCACTTCTCCAATAGTCCAGGAGATGAAACGTTACACGGGGTCACTGAGATTGAGAAACATCATACAACATAATACGAGAAACTTACCTTGCTTTGTTGGTGAACATCTATTGTTCGGAAAGGAAGCTACGTTTTGCACATGCATTTAAAAACACAACTTGCAACAGAAACGGCTACTGATAATTAAAGAATTAAACAAAGCATCAGAGAACTTCAGTCAAATATATAATGGGCAACAGCATATTATATGGGTGAATCAACAACAAATAGAATAAATAGATGGAAATGACTACACGCTGGCCCAGTTCAATTCCATGGTGCATCTTGTCTTGTAAGGACAGATGTGAATGATAGTGATGTCTTGGTGAAACAAGTGAATCTTAAATATCATCAGGAGCAAAACATTGATCCCCATGTTTTGGGTATCAATCTACAGCTGGTCACTGTGGCAAACACATGAGATTGATAGATGTCTAATTTCAAAGCTGATAGCATTTATGATACCAAATGACAAGTACCACGCGGCCGAAAGCGAAATGTTGTCGTTTTCACATTCAGGAAAACTTGGATAGATCTTGCATAATTCCCGTGAGGCCAGGAGCACCATTGGATATTCTGGCTTCGATAATTGGGGTGTGGTTTACTTGGCTGGGAAGTTGCTATTCGAAGTTCGGCGACATGTTTTATTTCAATGTATTATGATGTTTCCAGTGACAGCGCCGTTCGAGAAAACACTAATGACTGCACTTGATTAATACTGGCGAAAATATATTCAGAAAAAAATTGCTATGAAAGCGCTCTGAAATTCCGATTCAAGGTCTTGAAACCCGAAAACCAGGTGTTTTTTTTTTCCTCTCTGTGATTTTTTTTTCAAATTAGTGAGCTATTTCTTGTAGACACAATGACAATTCAGGCCGTTTTTTTCGTTAAATAACAGAGAACGCGCATTTAAGTTTAAACACCATCAAACATCACAAGAAACAGCCTCACATTTCAAGCAGTTGCTTCGGTTGGTCCCACACAACTCTGTGAAGCTTAATTTCTGCTCGACTCCTGTCATAGCTTCAACTATATTAATAAGAACATAAGAACATAAGAAATAGGAGCAGGAGTAGGCCATCTAGCCCTTCGAGCCTGCCCCGCCATTCAATAAGATCATGGCTGATCTGTCGTGGCTCAGTTCCACTTTCCCGCCCTCTCCCCATAACCCTTAATCCCCTCTCTTATCAAGAACCCATCAACCCGCTTCTTAAAAATATTTAGCGAGGCAGCCTCCACCACTTCAACGGGCAGAGAATTCCAGAGATTCACCACCCTTTGAGTGAAGAAGTTCCTCCTCAACTCCGTTCTAAACCGCCTCCCCTTTATCTTGAGGCGGTGCCCCCTAGTCCTACTGTCTTTTTTGAGCGGGAAGACTCTCTCCACCTCTATCCTATCCATCCCATTCATCATCTTATACGTCTCAATGAGATCTCCCCTCATTCTTCTAAACTCTAACGAGTACAAGCCTAGTTTATTCAGCCTCTCCTCATAGCTCAATCCCCTCAACTCCGGTATCAGCCTAGTAAACCTCCTCTGCACTCCCTCCAAGGCCAAAATATCCTTGTGCAGGTGCGGCGCCCAAAAGTGCACACAGTACTCCAGCTGCGGCCTCACCAATGCCCTATACAGCTGCAGCAAGACCTCCCTACTTTTATATTCAATCCCCCTCGCTATGAAGGCCAGCATCCATTCGCCTTCCTGACCACCTGCTGCACCTGCAAGCTGGGTTTTTGCGACTCATGCACAGGGACCCCGAGGTCCTTATATTACTTGAGTCAACGCTTGGCAATTCCTCCCTCCCGTTGAAGTCCCACGTTATTTCGAGTCTCTTGCTTACTTTTCTGCAGAATGCATTTTGTGTTGGTTGCACAGTAGACCTCGCTTATATACCTGAGGTCTGTCCGGATTCAAGAATCAGACTGAACATTTTTGTCTTAATTGAGTACCACCCCCACCGCCTCCCCACCCTCCCCCCCCCCGCCCCCACAACACACACACACACACCCCCCACAATGAGCTACAAGACCAGTGGAGCTTTTTTTTTGTTTTAAAATATGAATTAGGCCTAAAATAACCATAAATAACTACATTTGAATTGGCAACAGTCCTTCATTTGTTATGTTAAAACGACGAAAGGAAAATATGTATTTTGCGTATTTAAATCAATCAACATTGTTGCACTCCTTGCATCTTGAACTCTGCAGCTTGCAATTTGACCTAAGTAGGGGCAAAAATGCATGCACAATCACCGTGGATATGAAATTATCAGATACCATGTGTAGAGGTGTATAACCAGTTATTCGTTTGACCTGTGTATCGAAGGAACCAAGTACATCTGTGGCCAGGCATGAATATTAAATGAAACACCGAATTTATCATGTACAGTGAATGCAATTATTAACTAAACGGGGACAGAATGTTGTGAGAGAGCAATGGCACATGGGTTTTAGGAAGGCTAATATATAAACATGTTTTTATCGCGAAACAATTGGCCATCCAATATTTGTTTCTTCAGCTTCAACAACATAAATTGATAAATGGCGTGAAGGTTACAAAACCTCCACACGTTTTAAACAACAGTCAATGGTTCACATTAATCAGCAGAAAAAAAGGCAATGTAAATGTATGTTAAATTGAATTTTGGATACAAGGCAAATGAAGTAGAAAATGGGTATAAAATTAATGTTACTGTTCAAAATACATTTGTTTTCAGATTCATTATGAAAAAAAAAATACGGATATGAATTAAAATCGACATCTCTAGTTGCTCACAAGTATAATTTAGGAGGTCAAAGATGCAAAACAACCAGAGTTGCCTGGAACAACTACTAGAAATAAAAAGATACAAAAGTTGGACGCATAATAAAGCGTTATTCTGCAGGCAAAACTCCGGTATGCCACGAAAAAAAAATGTTGGCACATCAAACAATACAGACTCGTATTCTGCAGAAGCATGCAAGCCAACACAAACAATAAACATACATTGCAACAATCACAATTGAGGTAATAAGTTAGGAAGCATAGCCGATTAAGCCAAGTACATCGTGAAGTTAATATAATGTCGCGAGTCAAAGTGGAAACAGAGAAATACACTGCAGCTAAATGAAATAATTACGTAAAATATAATCGTACACTAAGAGCAAGTGAAAAACGAAGTAAATAGTAATGCTTATTATGGAGGTACATGTCTTCGTGTGGGTCAAAATAGAAAATCTATTGCGCAGAAGGAATATTCAGTCATCAAGTCGACAAAACACGTGTCAAGAAAACGGCCAGCGCCACGAACTATTTGAAAAGGATTGTGTTCACAGTCTTCTGATTAAGTTGTTTTGCATCGTGTTCACTAAAAAAAAGTCACACGATTTCTGTCGAAAGGCTATTTGTGTGGCATATTATTTCCTATAACACAGTGAACTGTGAAATCCTGATGGGTCTTGCATCAGTGAATTTGTGTGTATTGCTCTCACAACATTGACTGTGTCTCATGCTGTTTGTTAACATTGGAACAACCTACTGAATCCTGCGAGCATAATTTTCTGAAACTTACAGGGCAAACGCCAGATCACAGACATGAGGGAGTATAGGAAATGTGTATTGGAGAAAGATCAGAGAATTATAGACCTATATTTCAGCAGTGGGACAACTATTTGAAACCATCCTGAAAGAAAGGATAAGCTGTGACTTAGAAAGGCCAAGAGTTATCTCTCTATTTTTCAGGAAAGTTCGTTGCTGACATTTCAGGACTTCGTATTCAGCATCCTCCTGTCCTATCCCCACAGCCCCACATTGTTAGCTTTCTAATATCCCAAACATATACAGTTATAGGGAGAAGGTGCAAACTTCATACTTTAATTCACCAAAGGCTACAATCAATCCCTGCCCCTCCTGCTATGATGGTACATTAACCATTATGCCACTCCGCTGTCCTACTAACCGTACACATGTCCTTCAAAGGTAAACAACATGAAAAAAAATAGTGGTGCAATGCTTTCAGATGCTCAGCATTTTTAAAATCTTTTCAGTACTTTGTTCCGCTGAAATCGTCAGACCAATTCGTGAAATTCTTTACACCAACCCTGCAATCAAGCTATATAGCAAGGAGTCCAGAAGGTCACTTCCAGCCGGCCAGTGTAACGAATTTAGGAATACACACGGAATATCCCTTCACATTTTATCATTCGCAATTAACATGTCCCAATTACGGTACTTCGAAAAACGACTTCCTGCAATTGAGATGAAATTGATAGATTTTGGAATTGTTTGAATGGATTGATTGAGTGGGTGGGGCAGTGAAAAATTAAATCCTACCTTGAAAATTTGTAAGGTCTTTTTTTTCGAGTTGATAAGAATTGCATAGGAAAACTCAATAAATGGATCAATATGAATTAATGTTGAACTTATAATAAATGTGTGGTCATCGTCAAAAGTTCTTGCAGTTGGCAACTCAGGCATGCAATCTTTGTGAATAAAGTGGATGTCATGCTTAATCTATTGGGAGTGGTACTGAATACTGAAACATTAATGAAAACGTGAAATTATACACCTACTTCGCCAGTTTTTTAATTGGCATTTTCTGTATATTCTTGTTCAGCACACTGCACCGATGATGCAATATCCGTCAAAAGAGAACTGAGAAGTTTACCAACAATGATTTGAATTACGTTGACATGCAAAACAAAGGAGACTGGAAAGGATAGAACAGGTTACATATAAACAGATGAGGCTTGGCATCGAAAACAATTGTTTTTTTTGTGAGGAACCTGGGCAATGTTGACAGGAAATACACTTTTCACTGCTTACATCAAATGGAAATATATGTGATGAAAAAATGCCAGCGTTGGACTGGGGTGGGCACAGTAAGACAACTCACAAAACCAGATTAAAATCCAACGGATTTATTTGGAATCACGAACTTTTGGAGGGCTACAACTTCATCAGGATCACCGCTCCCAAAGCTCTTGATTCCACATAAATCGTTTGGACATTTGTAATGAGTGGAACCAGGCAACTGAGGATGGCCTTTTAAAATATGAATTCCTTGTCTGAGGACAATTAACGGTCCAATTAGGCAGCGTTTTGCACTTAACCTTTTGTTTTGAACTTGACGAGGCGTGCCTGTTCCATTTTAAACCCTAGTGTAGAGTGCTAACTGAAATCAATAAGTATGATCTTCTGAGAGTTGAAAATGGAGGGAATTTTGCGAAAGGACTTTTGATCCGAGGACTTATTACAGAGCCGACAAAAAATACCGACTTGAAGAAGTTGCTTACTATCAGCGACTAACATCGAGGAGAATCCATTGTCTGCCGAACGTGCCTCGATTCTGGAAATTAGATTCTTTTGACCCTGTCGTGGATGACTAGGCCCAATATGCAGATCGGATGAATCATTTATTCAGAGCTATTGAGAAATTCCCAGGAATGCATCATTCAGCTGACGGCTTGTGGGCAAAAGCTTTCGTCGGAATGAATAGTTTAACTTTACTGGAAGCACAAATCACGAAAACCTTTCAGGAATTGATGGACTTTGTAACTGCTACGCGAAGCCCCCTCTGATCTTACGAATGCATCTGTGTTACTCAGCATTCAGAGAGATGGGGAGTGAGCCCCGAATTTGCTGACAGCAAGAATACGATGAGCAGAGGTTTATGCATGCATTTGTCGTTAAATAAATTTCTTGGAGACCCTTTGATGTGCGAAATAAATGACGTGATCATAGAAACACGTTTGATTGTGAAGCCCGATCTGGTTTTGTCCCTCCAGCTGGCGTTGCTCTTGGAAATGTAAAAAAAGTGAGGAGCGGAGCACATGCTTTACACAGTATTTCAATATAGGTAGACGTGCACATCGATGCAATTAAGTTAAATGACTGCCACTGTGGGACAGGCAACAAATATAGGCGCCCTCAAGTAGGATCCAGATATCTAAGGACCAAGGCGCTCACATAACTACTCCTAAATAAGGCCGAATTCGGGCGAGACAGAGAGCAGTGTTGCTAAGTCCCACCAATCAAGGTATTGCAACTGTTGCCAACATTCAAAGTCGGAGGTGAAAGACAAGGTTCCAAAACGGACATTTCGGAAATAACACGTTAGCCAGTGTACAGTGGAATGTACATCTTTGAAGCCCCACTTCGCTCCGACGAGAAATAAAAACTGTACATGACAATGAAGAAAAAGGAATATATCAAAATGCCCATGCGCAGAATGGACGTCCAATATTAATGAAGATCGACACAGGCACAGCCATATCCGTGGTGAGTGAAACAGTGTTCAACAAAACTCGCAATGAACTCCAACTTTATCTCGAAGCAAGATATCGGCAAGAGTGACGACTTATTCAGGGGAACATTCAGAGTGTTCGGCACAACAAGTGTTATTACTTGCGCAAAACAACTGGTTTGAAATCATAGGAAACCATAGAAACTCTACAGTGAAGAAGGAAGTCATTCGGCCCATCGACAATGCACTCACAGCAACCCCATCCAGCCCCTATCCCGCAACCACACATATTTACCCTGCTAATCCTGATTAATGTACACATCGGCTGATACTAAGGGGCTATTTAGCAGAGCCAATCAACCTAACCCGCATACCATTGAATTAGGTAACTTTGATGGCAATGGAATGTTCAGGACAAAGCCGACTGGTGCGAAATTAATTGAAGGAGATCTAGATTTGTGGCATGTCTTCCAGCTTTGAAAAAAAAATGTTCTGAGCGTGGCCCTATGCAAATGCCTGGAGAATTTCTTTTTTCCGAGAAATTCAAGGAGCAATTAAAGGAGCAAAAACGACATTACATGTTGATTCAGAGGCAGGCCAAAATACTGGCACGCCCAGCAGAGTCCATTCGCATTAAAAGAAAATGTCAATATGGAAATCAACAGATCGGACGGCAAAGACGGAATGAAACCGGTCCAGTTTGTGGAAAGTGTAGCCCCTGTGGTACCTATTCTGAAGCCGGACGGCAGGGATCGTCTTGGTGGAAATTTTAATCAGACAATAAATGGTTTCTCACAACTTCATAAGTGCCCAAATATCTGGACTGAGGAATTATACGCAAAACTGGCGCGACAACTCCTCTTTTCCAAACTGCAGTTGAGTCATGCTATTGCTGATGTTTAACAGAGATTCACAAAAAAAAATCTTCACAGTCAGCCCACTTAAGGGCATTTCCAGTCTACAAAAAAAAAGGCGTGGGATCGTCGGCATCTGCGATATTTCGCTGAGAATGATGGAGAACATTTTATAACTTTTACCTGAACGATATCCCCGTCCGGGGGAGAAGAAGGACCAAACCACTAGAGAACCTGGAGAAAGAGTTTAGGTGTGCAGCAGCGGGCATGCACTTAAAGAGGGAGAATGATTCTTTTTGGCACGCACAGTGATCTTTCTGGGTCACAATGATGATATGCCAGATCTACATCCTCCAGAGGATCAAATGTGGGCAGGAAAAGTTGTCATGACCCCACCATAATCCAAGAGTTAAGGTCCTTGTTCGGGCTGGTGACGTACATTCGGGAAGTGACACAAAACAGGGCTTCCATTTTGGATCCACTGCGCCGTTTCTCCCCAGCAAATGTTTTAGTGCAGCATGATCACTGGGAATAGTTTGTTTTCATTTAAATTGCGTCTTCATATGTAGTGTGCGCAATTCTTGCAGACAGATGCTCAAATGTATAGGACGGCCAATAATATGTGTCTGCAGGACTTGAGCAATGGTGGGACAGAAGTATATCCAGATCATAGGAAGGAATCATCTTAGTTTTCGCAGTACGGTAATTCCACCAGTGCGTATATGGGCGAAAATTCACGATCATCGCTGATCACAAACCACTGCTTGGTCTCATCAAGGGCAACTTAGCACTATTACGAATAGAGTCAGTCTGAATCACAGTGCCAGGTATTACTACTGGTAAAATGCCAATATCAGCTGGAGCACCGGCTGAGAAGTTTGTTGGCAAATGCCGAAGTCCTTAGCAAGCTACCTTTGCCAGACATTCCACAGCTGGCACCCAAGCTGATGAAACGGTGATGAAGCCGAATTCATTGAATACCTTCAGGTGTCTACACAATACAGACGTCTGTGGAAACAAGAGGAAGAAGCAGTGGCAAAAATAAAACATCTGGCGATAAAAGTGAAATGGGAAGTACAGTACTGCTGCAAAACCACCTACACTGGAAAAAAAGAAGGGCGCTGATCATGATAGAAGACGGGATACTGCTTTGGGATAGGTGGGGTGGGGGGCGGCACTGGGTCATGCGTCTGGTGGTTGGGTCTGAACGGAGATATAGCGGCATCTGTAGGTCTGTGCAGAGAATGCCAGCAAGCATTTAAGTTGCAACCGGCAGTCCCGTTGCACCCATGGGAATATTCAGGTGGACCGTGAACGCGAATTCACGTCGAGTTTTCAACTCAGTATATGAAGTCCTTTTCTTTTGGTAAAATTGAAAGCATTCCCAAAATGAGTGTGCGTCTACGAGTTGAACTAGGCAAACAAACCAATCATCGA
This sequence comes from Carcharhinus amblyrhynchos, assembly GCF_965287045.1. NCBI lineage: Eukaryota > Metazoa > Chordata > Chondrichthyes > Carcharhiniformes > Carcharhinidae > Carcharhinus > Carcharhinus amblyrhynchos. Next base: position 65,161,763 of record NC_137339.1, on the reverse strand, counting down.
GAACATGTGTACCTTGTTTGCAAACCATGGAACTTCGGAGGTATGAGTTATAGGCAATGGATTGGTCTTCACCAGCCAAGTGTTTACAAGATTTATGAACGTGATCGGGAATCAGCACATCAGGACAGCACCTTGCAAACCAGTGTCATTGGGTTGGCAGATAAACCTTTCCAGACTTAAAAGCTGGTTGAGAAACAAATACAAACAGTGGTCTCACAACACACCAATGTCTCCCGCTGATTATTTGATTATTGGATAACACCACACGCCATCACCCCGGCAAAACTCGACAAGGGCACACGACTCTGAACCGGGTAGAGGTGCTGCTTACAAACCTGGAGGAGCAGGTGCAAAAACACCGAGAGGCCAAATGGTGGGCGTCAGAACAACACTCGACAAGAGAGGCGCGTCGCCGCGAGAAAATTTGCATAATAAATTCATCAAATGTGTCCACATGCATCCTGGGAACTGTCGAGTCCAGGATGGAACCAGTTCGTAAACAGGTCGACATGAGGCAAGGCCTCTTAAGAAAACACCTGTATCAGGTGATGGCCTCAAATTCACCACTCCAGTCAGCCAATTGAGTTCGCCTGCGAGAATATGAACTCCTCGATTAAGGACTGAACAAACGGTTCAATCAAGGAGCACCTTGCTTTGTGCTTAACATGGCGTGATTTGTGAGATTCCGAGTGCAAACCCCGAACAAAAAGCACACTTGCTATTGTGAGGATTGTAAATAAAGGTAGTTTGAAGTGGACACTTCTGCCTTCCAGGAGTTATTTCAACTTTTTTCCTGGTATTGTGATGAACACCACAGTGGAAATGTATAGATCAAGACGAAGACTTGCGAAGAGAAAGATTGCATTGTGAAAGTATATCAAAGGACACGAATGTTTTGCACTTTAATGCCAGAGATATTAGTTAAGACGAGTTGGACTCAACTTTCATATTTAGTCCCGAAATACTTTCTTGAAATTAATTGCGTATTCTCATATTCAATGCACAAATTCAAAGAACAAACAATGCCACCATCTTCAGTGAAATGTGGACTCCAAAGTGAAAGGTTACATAAACGATAACATAACGATTCGATATTCATCGTGCAGAAGCGGTGAAGGGGGCTGGCGGTGGTGGTGGTGGGGGGGGGGGGGGAGGGGGATGGTCATACGATAATTCGAAATTCAATTGCTAGCTAAAACAGCATTCGATGAATTTCCAGTGATCTTTCTTATATCAGTCACATTGCAGAATAGATATCATGAATTTTGAACATGCCACTGGGCATGCACTGCATCGAACATACAGCAGAACATTTTTCGCTGTTGATCCACGGCTCAGAGATGCTCTTCTTGTGTGCAATTCATTTCTCAGGGGTCAATATTCACATCCTTAAACGTGCACCATTTTATGCATGACTTGCTGTTCTAGAAGTAACCGATATTCTGTGCGTGGATTTTCTCACACTCATTGTATGCTATTTTCTCTTTAAGAAAACTCAATTTCACTTACTATCTCTTGTACGTAACAACGCATTATCATTACAATGATTATCAGTTTTTTAAATGTTGTGGGTTTCTTCTCAAGAGGTGATGTTTCGATGTTCCACACAAAATGTTGCCAATTTGATCTTTCCGTTTGATCACTTTAGAAAATGAAGGCCACTTTATGGTCAAATTATTTGGGCATCTGTCTCATTCTTCCGCTTGGCGTTTATTTTTAATATGACTTGTGATTGATTTTACTTCCCAAGGAGCTTTGAGAAACTTCAACTCACAGAGACGTATCTGAAAAAAATACATTTAACCTTTTTTTTTCAAGACACGTTAATTTTTTATATGATTTCGACAATACCAAAAATAATAACTTTCTTTTTCACAGCTCAAAATGAGCTGCACTTCTTTTTGTCCCTTTTACTGTTTCTAAAACTTCATCAAAGACAGATAAAATTTCGTGCAGCCAGAATTTCCTTTCGTTCTTCTCGACATTTGTAACTGCGTCATTAATTTCATTGCTTGATTGGAGCTTGCTTGCGCGACTGTCAATGGTGTCTTAATATTTAATTTACTGTCGTTAACTCTCCCATCATTTTCGTCAAACCATAGTCACTGAAAAATAATCGGAAGTGTCCCTTTATCTCCCTAAGTTCTAGAAGAGAAGAGACGAGGTAAGCCGTTAAGAATAGTTATATATATATTTTATATAAGAAGATTGTATTTCGCAGAATACATATATGGATTACCGCGTCTGGGTCCTCGGGATTGGTGGAGATGGTGGGGCGGGTGCTAAACTGAGCATTTCGTTTATTAAATGACGTGGCATTGACATTGGATCCTTCCCTTTCTTTGGAAATTTGAATATGAAGAAAGTGATTATTTGGATTCAAACTAGTCGAGCTTGTGTAGTGTCATTTGATGCTATCTCAACGTTTGCCTTGATACATGGTTGACCAAACTTTCCTGCAAATCGGGAATTGTTTTTCAAATTGCTCTCATTGAAGCCTATTTTTAATTAGCGTTAAAATAGAAGTTTGGTCACCTGCTTGAATTTACTCCCCACAGATTATAGAGTACTAGAAAACAGTAAGTCAGAACATCATTATTTGCATATATCTTTGAAGTTGGCGAGAATTTGCAATCAGACGGAGGGTTCGTGGGTGACTTAGGAAAAGTTTCATGTTCACGCATATGGGTCTATAAAAATGAAATCCACAATTTTTTTGGAATGTGCCAATCATATTTCTGTCTCGTCAGCTACCCAAAATTTATTCCCGAACTCTGTTTTGTTTTCAGTCGTGTGTGTGTGTGAGAGAGAGAGAGAGAGAGAGAGATTGATTTATTAAGAAATAGAACTGCAGAAACAACGAGTTAATGGTTTTAATATTCTGAGATTGGGATACGTTCAAGTGCCATTAACAAATTTAGACACGGGGACAATGCCAGGTTAAAAAAAAAGGCCCATTACATTTCAAAATGATTTTGGAGTTCCAAATGTTAATGGAAACATTCTCAAGTGAGAAAAGAAAGCAATTGTTTTGCAATCGAGCTGTGAGGACAAGTACAGCTATGGACTGTTGTGGTTAAGACCCAAAAGTCTTAACCAATGAGCACGATGCTGCTTGCCAGAAAAATAAACACACAAATATTACTGGTGAATAAATGGTTGTATCTGAGAGCTTATAATTTAAAGCACTCGATAGTATGGAGTTAGCTGGCGGCAGTTACAATATTGCAATGTCCTAATCGAATTTATTTACTGGTCATGCTGTCAAAGAGTTTATTGCTGTGCAGTTGTCGGAAATTCTGTCATAATTGCTGCATCCAATAGATGATGGTTGTTTCCCTCAGCATAAGTAAAAACGATAAGTATTAGATGGATTCATGGGACCATAATACCATAATGCCATAAGGTCATAAAAGTAGGCCAGACGGCCCATCGAGTAGCTCTGTCATTCAATCATAAATGGAATGGTTGCCATACCCATTCTACTGCTTTCTCTCCACAACCACTGATCCCATTTTAGATCGAGAGAATGTCTTTCTATGTCTCGAATACAGGAAATGGCCCCGACTTCGCAAACTTCTGTGGCAATCAGTTTGGAATATTCACACCCTTTTAGATGAAGAAAAAATCTTCCCACCTCAGTTTTAAAGGAGCACACTTTCCTTCTGAGTTTCTGCTCTTCAGTTCTCGTGCCTCCAACTGGTGAACACATCCTCTCCACATTCCGTCTATCCAGCCCTTTCAGTATTCCACAAACTTCAATTAGACCTTCCTCACCCTTCTGAACTCAATAGAGCATAGGGCCCAGTATCAACAGACGTTCCTTATATGACAAATTCTTTATTTCTGGGATCATTCTCCTGGATCAGCTCCACGACTCGCACATTCCTCCTTGTTGGGGGGCTGAAAATTGTTTCCAGAATTCAAAATTGCCTCTGATGAGATCCTTTTACAGCCTTTGCATGCATTCTAATGCCTTGCATTCTAGCCCCGAAATGAATGCTGACATTGAGTTTGCCTTCCTAACTACCAACTGAGCACACATGTTGGTCTGAAGAGAGCCTGAATCAGCTCTCCCACGTTACTTTGTTCTTCAGGTTTCCGAATAAGTTCCAAATTTAGAAAAGTCATTCTTTGGAAAGGCCTGCAACATACAGATATGTTTCAAAACTGTACTTTTTTTTTTGTAAATGGCGCCTCACCAATGACGTTCACAACACGCAGAAGAAAAAACGACATAGTTCTATTTTTAATCCCTCTTTCAATGCAATAACAGAAACCCATAGAATTTTCACAAATGTGTTCTGCATATGACATTGAGATCTTTCTAGAGGCATCCAAAAAGCAGCACTCTGTCGGAGTTCTGAAACCTATATTAAACTAATTGATATATTATTATTTTATTTTCTGCTAAATCCGGAACTTCAATTTTAGCTATCAGTAAATGGTGTCTGTTAATTGTCGCTTATACATTTCATTTGTTTCAGCTTGCATCCATTACCAGACCCCTTATGTCACAACTTGGTGTTCCATCTGCTCTATATTTTCATCAGCTGATGAACCAACCACTCATGGTATCCCACCGAGTGACGAAATTGCATAGAGCAGTGGCAAATTCAAGTGCCAGAAGTCCCATTCACTCGTCACATTTTTTTTCTGGAATTCGAGAAATTGATGTTTTTGGTGAACTCAGACTAGAATCACAGAGATTTACAACATTATAACAACACTTCGTCTCAACTTGTCCATGCCGCCTTTTTTTAAACCTGTTAACTCGTCTCAGTTACTTTCCTTTGACCCATAACCCTTTATACCCATTTTGCCCTTGTAAATTTCTAAAGGTTTTCTGAAAGACACAACTGTATCCACCTCTACTACTACATGTGGCAGCTTGTTCCGGATACTCACCACCCCCTGTGTAAAGAAAAACTTGCCTCCCTGGATCCATTTGCACCTCGCCCCTCTCTCCTTAAATCTCTGTCTTTTAATTTAAAATCCACTACCATTGCCAAAGGATACTGACGATCTCGATGATCTCTGCCCCTCATTATATTATAGACTTTGAAAGATCATTCCTAAGTATCCTGCACTCCAGAGGAAAGAAAAGTCCCACTCTATACAGGCTCTCCTTGTAACGTAAACTATCAAGTCTCAGTTTCACCCTAGCAACATGTCCTGCACTCTTTATTAATATAATTTTATAATGGGATGAACGGAGCTGTACAGATTCCAGGTGTGGCCTTACCAATGTCTTGCTAGCCTCCTGTTAGATTGTCATTCTTCTATTCACAAGAAAATGTTTGAACCTCCGCAGCGTGTGCTAACACTAGATTTGTGATGTTGCCAAGTTCATCCAAGAAACATAATTGCAGCACATTCTAATTTCTGTTTAACCAAAGCAATGTATAATTTCAGATAAAAAAAAACCACAAACGGTTAATCACTTTGTTTTATCGCTGCAGAAAGCAAGGCTGAGTGTCTAATGGCACCCAAGTGTAACCGTGCAATGTTGTTTTTATTTTGAATACAGTATCAAGCAATTTCAAACGGCAACTGAAAAGCTGGGTGGCCTGACGTTTCCTTCCCCCGACATCCCTTTACTGAAATGCAAAGTCAATAATTACCTGAGAGTCAAAATAAGGAACTCGGCAGAAGTGCATGAAAACATTCAACCTGTCCTCAGCACGGAATATTACATATGCCACTGTCAATTTGCTTTAAGATTAGAGTTAGAGTCAGAGAGTTAACAGCATGGAAACAAAATCATTTACATCGGAGGAGAATGGTTCCATACTGCGCCTTTCTCATCAAATTGTACTGTTTACCGAAAATAGGAAGAATCAGAACATCAGTGTTCGCATTTTATTTTGTGTCACTGACATATGTTGAATGGAATCCACGGAGAGTGACGGTGGTATCAACAAATGGAAACATGAATTGAGATTTTATCATTGGAGAGTCTTTGTATTTATGAAGTCGGTATGATAAAAAAAAAATGCTGGTGTCAATCGGATGTCGTTTAAATTATGCTACCACCGAAAAACGATCCATCAAAAAGTCTCCTGTGGTTAACATCCAGCCTCGATTGAGAGCGAGAGCTGGAAATTTGACACTTCGACAAATGTACGTCGAACGCAGTGGTGCCAGGTTTTCCAGCTGAGGGAAAATAATGAAAACGTGGTTCTTCTTTACAGTTAGCTAATTACTTTTTTTTTGCTTGTGCTTTGGATTTTTTTGTTTTAAATGTCGATAGCACATTGTGTGATTCCTTCATTCTGCAATATTTCAACGGTTTTTTTTTTGGAAACGTGTCGACTTCATGGCGTCAGTAATTATGGCTGCAGGGTCTCAATTGTCCATTGAATACCAGCTGTTACGATATTTGGCTTTTCTTTTACTTTCACATGCAACTTTGGTTCAGACTCCGAACGAAAATTTTTTTGATCTGACGGCACATTCCCTCATCAGCATGTTTCATCTGGTAAGCTGTTTGTACATGAGAATGTAAATGTTATATCAAGTTTAACACACTCTATTTTCCCATACAGAGATGAAAAAGGCGAAATGGAGTAGGTATCATTCCTGTTTCAATATTTACAGTAGTAGATGAACACGATTTCATCAAAGTGGTAGAAATAGTGAGACAGTTGTTGATGCAGTGCACAAATTTGCTACAAACAATATGGAAAATGCAAATTCGAATATCAGTCCAAACTGCGAAGTGAAAACAATTCCAAACATTTAAAAAACAATTTTCAGATTTATTCAAAACAAAATGAAAAGTTTTCGGTCTAACGAGAAACCCAGTAACCAAGTCAAATGTTAACACATCGAATGATGTGAATGCAAATGCTTCAATCAATGGATCGCTCACAGAGTAGGCGCGCAGTCATGCTGCAGGTCAGAATTTCATTCCATCATATTTACCAATACAAGTTGCGAGAAAAGAAAAATGAATTGCCGGCAAAGAAATACACTACAATGAACATGCATCACTTAAATTCGTTTTTAAATAATTCCTGGATTTTTTTTTGTTTCTGGACGCCATATAATGTTGCCGCGAGAACGGGATTTTCGTGCTCTGAGAAACTCCATTCTTTGTAAGGGGGTTTCACCATCCCAGCTGTGGGCAAGGTCAGAGATTTCCACTTAAATTTAAGAGTTTAGAGATGTTTGGCTGGAAGAACGTGTCTGGTTTTTCATCAGAATATGCTCTGGAGAAAATGTTGCAGCCCTTGATAGGTGCAGAAGCTTTTCAAGCTGTTGTGGATCCTGTTTGTTTACTGTAATTTTGACGCAACATCGGGGGTTTAACGGTTATGTTGTTCAAGACTTAGAAATTGCAAAGCACGCAATTGTGATCCTGTAGGTCGTGAATCGATAACACCTGTTATCTCTTTCCCATCGTGTGGTTAAAGCTGCTACACAACTTGGCAACTTCTGAGATGGAAGTGTAAATAAGTGATAGAATTGAAAATAATTCTGCAATAGGAAAAGCTAATAAGTTTCGCAGGCGGGTAATAAACATTTACAAGGAATGTAGCTTAGATGTTTTGAATTGAAGGGGAATTGTAGCAAAGCTAACTAGATTACACTTCAAATGCACGGGCATTTCGAACAGAAGAGTGTGCAAACAAAAAGTCATGAATCTGCAAACGAAAAAAATCAGAGGGGCACAATGGTTCAAGGTCCGCATTTGTGAAAAGTCAGAAAATGATGAAGCATTTGTTCAAATAAGGGTCAAGATCTCTTGCATGATGACCCTGCATACGAACATAAAAGTGTAAAAAATAGGAGAAGGAGTAGGCAATCTACCCCCTTGAGCCTGCTGCGTCATTCAATGAGATTATGCCTGATCTGATAATGGGTTCAGTTCCACTTACCTACTTGCTCCCCGTAACCCTTAATTCCCTTATTGGTTAAAAGTCTATCTATCTCTGGCTGAAACACATCTAACGAGGTAGCCTCTAGTGCTTTGCTGGGCAGAAAATTCCTTTTAAAAAAATAAATCACTACCCTGTGGGAGAAGAAGTTCCTCTTCAACACTGTTCTAAATTTACTTCTCTGTATCTTGAGGCTATGCACCCAAGTTCTTATTTCCATTGTAAGTGGAAATAACCTCGCTGCTTCTACCGTACCCATCCCCTTCATCATCCGAAATGTCTCTATAAGATCTCCCCTCAACCTTCTAAACTCCAGTGAGTACAGGTCCAGTGTACTCAATCTCTCCTGATAAAGCTAACCCCCTCATCTCCGAGATCAACGTGGTGAACCTTCTCTGTAACCCTTCCAAATTTAATATATCTTTTTTCTTTAATAAGTGGACGGAAATTGTGCACAGTGCTCGAGGTATGGCCTCACCAGTACTTTGTACAGTTGCAGCAGTTGCGTTTACACTTCATCCCTCTTGCGATGCAGGCCAACATTCAATTTGCCTTCTTGATTACCTGCTGCACCCGCAACTAGAGTTTCTGTGATTCCTGCACAAGGACCGCCAGGTCCCTCTGAACAGTTGCATGTTGTACTTTTTCACCGTTTAAATAATAGTCCATTTTACTATTGTTCCTTCAAAAGTGGATAACATCACTGTTACCAACCTTATACTCCATCTGCCAAATCAATGACCACTCACTTAGCGTATTTAAATCTCTCTGCAGACTTTCTGTGTCCTCCACACAATTGGTTTTCCTGCTCATCTTTGTGTCATCTGCAAACTTTGTTACCGTAAACTCAGTCATCTCCTCCAGATCATCTATATATGTATGTATGTTTGAGGCCCCAGCACCAATCCCTGTGGCACACCACGAGTCACTGAATGCCAACCGGAAAAACACCCATTTATTCTGACTCTCTGCTATCTGTTAGATATCCAATCCTCAATCCATGCTATCCGCACCTCCCCACCCCAACCCCCTCCCCCCACCAATCTCTGTGTACCTTTATCTTATGCAAAAACCTTTTGTGAGGCACCTTATCAAATGCCTTCTGGAAATCGAAGTAATCATATCCACTGGTTCCCCTCTGTCAACCATATTTGTTATATCCTCATAAAATTCCAGCAAATTAGTCAAACATGACTTTCCCTTCGTGAATCTATGCTGTGTCTGCTTGATTGAAACATACTTTTCCCGGTGTCTCGCTATCTCTATCTTAATGATAGATTCCAGCATGTTCTCAATTGTGGATGATAAGCTAACTGGCCAGAAGTTTCTTGTCTTTTGTCAACATCTTTTTTTAAAAACAGTAGCGTTATATTAGCTGTTTTCCACTCAGCTGGTGTTTCCCCAACTCCATCAAATTTTGATAAATTGCAACAAATGCATTTGCTATTACTTCTGCCATTTCTTTTATTACCTTGGGATGTATTCCATCTGGACCAGGGGACTTGTCTACCTTTAGTCCCATTAGCCTACCCATCACTATCTCTTTAATAATAGTGAGTGTTTTAAGGTTCTCACATCCTATAGTTCCATGATAGCCAATTATTGGTATGCTATTTATGTCCTCCACTGTGAAGACGGGCACAAAAATACTTGTTTAAGGCCTCGGCCATTTCTTCATTTTGCATTATTAAATCCACTCCTTCTCACCTTCTATGACACCAACATTTACTTTAGCCACTCTTTATTTTTTATATGTTTGCAAAAACTTTTACTATCAGTTTTTTTTATAGTTTGTGCTAGTTTGCTTTCATAATCCATCTTTCCTTCCTTCATTGTTTTCTCAGTAGTTGTTTTTTTTTTGTTTTTTAAAGCTTTCCCAATCTTCCAGGTCCCCACTAATTTTGACCACTCTATATGCTTTGTTTTTCTTTAAATTGATATTCTCCTTTAATTCCTTAGTTATTCATGGCTTGTTATCCCGTTTCTTACATTCCTTCTTTTTCACTGGAATATATTTTTGCTGAGTACTGAGGAAACAGTCTTCTTAAAAATCCTCCACTGTTCCTCAGCTGTCCCACAAATTAGTCTGAGTTCCAAGTCTACATTAGCCAGTTGCGCCCACTCATTCGATTGCAATCCCCCTTGTTCAAGCAGAGGACACTGGTTTGGGATATTAATTTCTCACCCTCCATCTGTACTAAAAATTCAACCATATTGTGATCACTCATTCCAAGACGATCCCTCACGAGGAGATCATTCATTTTACCTGTCTCATTACACAGACCACATCCAAGATAGCTTGCTCCCTCGTACTTTCTGAAACATGCTGTTCAAGGAAACTATCGCAACAGCATTCTAAGAAATCTTCCTCAAGTCCACCGTATCTAACTTGAGTTGACCAATCAATATGGAGGTTAACATCCTCCATGATAATTCCTCTTCCATTTTTTACATGCATCTCTTTTTTTTTGTTTATAGCCCGCCCCACCTTGAAGTTATTATTTGGGGGTCAATACACTACGCCCACCAGTGATTTTTCCCCTGACTATTCCTTATCTCCACTCACAATGATTCCACATTTTGCTCCTTCGAGCCTATATCGCCTTTCACTGCCGTCCTGATGTTATCCTTAATCAAAAGAGCTATCCCACCTCTTTTCTTTCCTTTCTGACTATCCTTCCGAATTATTCCAAATTGTTCCTTTCATCGGGATGTCAATGTTATGGAGGCAAAGATTGACAGGATTCTTTTTCTTTCGAAACCTTCGTAGTGTATTAATTGTTGAAGCTCTGATAATAACCATTGCCACCAGGGACAACATAAGTTGTTTGCAGTTGTTTTAATCAACTGTCTCATATGGGACAGATTATATAAGCATAAGTTAAAAAAAAACTCTCTCGCAGGAGTAATTTATAATCCTTTTATTATAAAGGACGTTGAAGCGTCCAGGAAGAAGTGGCGCAAAAAATACGCAAATATACAGCAAAACACTCGGTGTTCTCTCTCTCTCTCTCTCTATCTATCTATCCATGTATCTCAGGAATCCAGCTGGCAAGTGGAACACTCAAAATAGGTCACAGAGCATTCCTCATAAAATTTGGAGCAGCGCTTTCAGAATAGAAATGTTATGTTCCTACTCCAGGTCTGACAATCGGAAAAGCAAACTCAACGTTAATTATAGCACCAACTAAAAGTCGGTTTGATAGCAGTGACCTTCGCATGTGAATTTTTCACATTGAATTATACCCACAGAAATATCAGTGTATGATTTCTTAGATTAAATTAGTTTATTTATAATCCTATCAAGACGGAACATGTTTACGTTGCATTGATGATTTGCTGAAACAGATGCTGCAGAGATCCAGTGGTAAATTTTAACGGCTTGTGGCATAAACCTCAGCCAAATTGCAGACCAGTAAGATGCATTAGTGCAACGGCAGGGAGTTCGCGCATCGGCCCATTCTCAGATTTTTGTGGGTACTATCCTGTAATTCCCATTGATTTGCCAGTAGTTGGCACGTAATAATATCTCCTGGCTTGCCGGTATCTCCCACCCCGCCAGCAGTATGTAGCTGCCACAAGGTTTAGACTAGTTCACACTTAGGGAATATGTGGCTTGATCCAGGCTGGAGTGAGGAGGGTCGGGGTGGGGGGGCGCGGGGCAACTGCGGCTCCATAGGGAGTCGGGAAGCAGGGTGGTGAATGATGGTGCCCTCTGGGCATGGAAGCCATCGTAGTATCAGCTTGTGCCCAACAGCTATGTTGCCATGCTTAGGGGCTCGTTGGCTTGCACATTTGGAATACAAGGAGCTGTGGCCGATTTGGAAGGTGTCTGCTGTCGGTAAAATAGTACTTTTGAGACTGGTAGGGATTCAAATTGCAGGGTTTTTTTTATTTCAAAGCTCTGGCGTTTATTCCAGAGCTTTGGGAGAACTGGTTGCTAAGAATTGACTGCCAGACTTCTCATGGAGCACAAATACAAGCGGGTGTTTATATATCATGAGTGTTGGTCACAAGCATGACACAATCTTCAAATTCCGGCCAAAATCTTTGATCTTCCTTCTTCAATTACAGTGCCTACGAGGCCTTGCAATGTCGGCAAAATAACATGCACACCTGACCATCTGCCTTTACATTCACATCTGACCATCTATATTCTCATCTGACCATTTGCTTTAAATTGACATCCGACCATCTACATTCACATCTGACCATTTGCATTTACATTGACGTCTGATCATTTGTCTTTATGAGAGTTAAAGAATGAAAAACATGAACAAGTAATTTACATTAACGCCAGGAACAATAAAAACCTGGGAAGATTAGCCATGATGAAGAGTTATGATTATGATATATTCTAGGCACAAAATTCATTCACCATTTCCCCATTTAAGGTACACAATACATTAACTCCTTCCCTACTTCAGATCCTAGAGGGCCCGACTTGCTGGGAAATGGCGTTGGAGCATTCAGTGTCAGTGGGGGAGGGGGGCAGGGCATACTTCGAATCTGCATTTGGGTCCATTCGAGGCGGAGGTAGGCCAGCTATCGGAATCGTCTGAGAAGGGAGAGGGGCTGCTGGTCTTCAGTCGAGGGTCTGTCGCACTGGGTCTCCAGGAGGGGTCTGCCAAAATGCTTGTTGTGATCATCACTGCTGGCGAGCAGGACCGGTGATCGGGTAGTCCCGGACAGTGGGTTTGGGCCTGGCCAACATGTAGATAGGCCACGATCCGGCCGTTGACGTGTTTTGTTTTTTCACTGTGAGGTCCTTCTCAGCGATGCTGGCGTGGCACTGGGGTAAGCACAGTCAGACTTCTCTCAATACCAGGTTAAAATTGAGCAGGTTTATTTGGCAAAACAAGTTTTCAGTGTCTCCTTCTTCAGATGAGTCACCTGAAGAATGAGTATGAGAATCCGAAACGTTGCGATTAAATAAACATGTTTGACTTTAACCTCGTGTTGTGAGACTTCTTACGGTTTCGTTCTGGTCAGCGATAGAGCTTCCCAGCAAATTACAGGATGGCACTTTGTGCCATTTGCATATCAGCTTTTCCAGTTCGAATTTATGCCGTTCCAAGATATTGAATGGTAATCACTTTCGTTGCCTTTGCATTGCGCAGAGTATGAAAAATTTTAGTGTGAACTTCCACTGAATAAATGCAATGTGATTTACTCCAGCTTTGCCGCGAACTGGACAATTCGAAAAGTTTGGGAGAAACCCAGCCAAGGACCTTATCGTCCGTCGCGAGAACTAAAGTGCAAAGCTGGTGAAAACCTTCTGTTTGCAAACTGTCAGACAACTATGACCGTAGATTCAAGGTACAAACCTACAGAATTCAGGATGAAGGGATTTCTTTGCACTTCTGCGTGAAATTTTCGATTTCATGGATCCATTCCATTATATAATAGAACACTTAGCATTTTGAAGACGGATGATGTAGATGAGAAAATGCAAACATGAGAAAACATACGGAAGATATAAACAAAATCCTGTGAAATTTTACAAAGTGCAAAATGGGCGAGAGGTGTAGGAGCATAATATATTCACATAAGGGAATCATAGAGGTGATTTGCTCATATAGCAACATGATCATGAAAAAAAGACACACATTAGCCATGACGGATATAGTTCCAGACTGCAAAACAGTGACGTACTTGTCAACGTGCATCTCGGATAGCAAGCAGACAGACAAACCTTAAACAAAAATAGAGAAGTAGAAGTTTTCTTCAAACGAATACAAATGACAAAACCTAGAGGCCAAGGCTCGAACTTATCATTTTTTCCACATGGAGAAAAGAGAACGGAGCCTTATTTGTGTGAAACAATTTATTTGAAAGTGAAGTTACTTGTTTTTATTGTTAGGTCGAAATATAGTAGATTGAGTTGAAAGCAATAGAATGTCTCCAAAGTGGAATTAAATATCCTATCATGCAGGCATGTGACAAAAAAAAACATGTGCCCTGTTGTGCTCCACTCAGTAATGAAGGATGAATCATGATTTAACTCGTCAACAATTGAAATGGGGGGAGGATACTGCACCTGACGGCAACTGAATGTGTAGCTCTTAAATTAAAAAGCATATTTATCTTCCCATATTTAGAGAAAATTACCTGAGAGATGAACGCCGGCCATGAATGTTTATATTGTCAAGCGCAATATATTGAAACATCCGGATTAATGGTAAAGAATGAGGATGAATATGAATGAAGGAAATTATTTGAAGAAAGCGAATGTGGCAGGATTGCAAAGGATTATTAAAAAGAGGCAGTGTGATGGAAATTAGCTGCGTGGGTAGAAGTGGATGTTGAAGAAAAATTGAAGGCACATTAACAGATACCACGAATATACTGAGTCCGAATAGCAGAATTGGAAGCATCATCTGAATCAGTAAATCTGCCAGAGGTCAGAGATTTCATACTTTTATTGATAGTGTGGGTATGTAGTTCACATGTATCCTCGGCTGGAAGACAGATACAACAGAAGGAGCCGATCAAGGAATTGGAGGCTTACCGGCTACCAAGCCATACAACAGTAATCAAAATTAAAGCCCATAGAACAAAACATGCAAACAACGCACCTTCCACCTCGCGCATGCACACACACACACACACACACAAACACTCATACACTATACAGATAAACATAGACATAGAGAAACGCAAATTAACACATACGCATGTACGCACATCATAAGACGATAGAACAATGATTATGCAGGCATGACAGTAAAACACCAAGTAAAACAGATGTTTGAAGAAGCATTTATAGCCAGAAGGAAGGTTACAGAGAAGGCACCAAAATGAACTACTGAAATGAGAAAATGTTAGAGGTGATGCGCATGCACTGAATCGGGAATTAGCGGACAAGCTCTATCCAGGAGAGCTTAATGGATACGATCCTTTGAGAAATAACTGCTCTGCATCCCCGCTGAATGGAGCCAGATAAGGTAATTATAACTGATGCATTCTGGAGGAATTTAAGCGGAATCGGAATGATAAACATTGGTTCGAGCTCAATATCTTCAGGACATAGGCAAACCCACGAACAGTCTCGGCAAACCATTCTGAAATCAGTTTGTTCGAAAGAATTATGACCATCATCATAATCACATGGATAGTGTACACGAGGTGAGAGCACAACCTTCAAGAATGCAAAATATCCTGGTTGTATGTAGAGTGTGCGAATCTGTCAAGATTATCTAAAATGGATCCTTAGACCTATATTGCATGTGTGCGGACATGACTTGTGAACAAACAGGTTTGCACATTGCTGCGCGTGTGGGGTAGGACTATTCTGTCTGAGTGGCTTTAAAATGTCATGGAGCAAGCAGGACATTCAAGCCTCATGAAATAAAATGTTGAATTCAATAAGCCTTGGCTAACAAGGTGCTCTAATAAGAACTCTGTATATAATTTGCCCCTTGCGATACCACAAATGTATATTTCGGGTAAAAAGGCTTGACTCCAATTATTGATGTAGAAGTGCAGGGAAACACACCAGGAATGACAGAAGCGACGGTATTAGTTTTCGAAAGAAATTAGGTTTTTTATTGTTTTAGTAAGAATATACGAAAATGTGCAAGTAGTTTTTAATATATCTAAGATTTGTTTTATTTGATTTGATTTGCTTTACTGCCACATGTATTAGTACGCCATGAAATATTTTGTCTTGCGCACTAAACAATCAAAACATGATGTTCATGGAGAAGGAAACGAGAGAGTGCAGAATGTCGTGTTTAAATTATAGCTAGGGTGTCGAGAAAGATAAACTTAATGCAAGTGAGGGCCATTCAAGATCTGATGACATCAGGAAAGAAACTGATCATGAGTTGGTTGGTTTGAAACTTCAGACTTCTATATATTTCCCGACGGAAGAAGATGGAAGACCGAATGTCCAGGGTGCGTGAATTCCTTAATTATGCTTTTTCGAGGCAGCGGGAAGTGTACACAGAATTAATGGACGGGAGGTCGGTTTGCGTTATGGATGGGGTTACATTCACGACCTGCTGTAGCTTCTTGCGGCCTTGGCCAGATTCGGAGCCACACTAATCTGCGATACAAGGAAAAATAATGTTTTCTATGATACTTAAATGTTAGAATGATCTCGCCCACAACGAAGCAATTGTTTACGCAATTTGTCCAAAGACAGTTGTGTCGGGATGCATTTAAGCCAGTTAAACGAAGCAAAAGATGCCAGGTGTCGAATACTTCTTGGGATTAGCAACAGGTAATGCTCTTGACATTGGACGGCTGGACTTTCAGATACAGCCCCTACATGAGAAAATTCGAACAATATAGGTGGTAGTTAACGTAAACTAAATCAATCATTAGTTCGAAAAAAACACATCAATAAGAGCAGAAAGTCTCACAATGACTCTGGGCGACACTGAGATTTAAAATCATTCATAGAAATAAGCAATTTGAATATTAATCGAATAATGCTATTTCCAAGGAGGAACACAAGTCCCAAACATGCCCAAATTACGCCATTTGGTTATTAGCCATAATCCGTGCTAATGTTTTGCAAGTGGGTCTGTTGTGTTAGATGAACAATTGAAACTGTGTATCGGCGAAATGATGCGTTTTTGTGTTGTTTTGAATTCACTTATATTGTCACAAATATTGGTACACAGTCAAGTATTGCTTCTTGCAGGCATACATATGAGGGTGTAGAGGGGAAGGAAAGTAGAGGGCTCAGAATAAATTGTTGGTGTTACTGATAGTTGGAAGAGAACTGTTACTTTGATATATGGTAGGTCTTAACATAGCACATAGAACGCTACAGCACAAACAGGCCCTTTGGCCCACTAGTTGTGCCGATCAATTCTATATCTACTAAACCATAGACCTACCTATAACCCGCAATCCCATTAGATCCCATATAATCATCCAGATGTCTTTTAAAAGACCCCAGCGAGTTCGCCTCCACCACCAGCGACGGAAGCCGTTTCCATCCACTCACCACCCTCTGAGTGAAAAACTTACCCCTAACATCTCCTCAGTACTTGCATCCCTGCACCTTAAACCTGCGTCTCTTCAATACTGTGATGACAATAGGGAAAAAGATATTCTTAAGTGGTCGGCACAAGTTCTCAGATGTATGAATATATTTGCCGATGAAAGAAAAAATATATATTCAGGATGCGTGACATTGCTCATTTTGCCGAGTTTGCTTTGAGGCACCGGGAAGTGTACACCCAGTCAATGCATGGAAAGCTGTTTTGCGTGACGGACTGGGCTATATTCAGAACCCTTTGTAATTTATTGCGATCTTATTCGGAGCAGGAGAGATAACAAACCATGACCTGCCTAGAAATGAAGTTCCCGTGGTGCATCATTAAAAATGGTGAGAGTCGAGGCTGACTTTTTTTTTGCCCATTGTGAAATTACAAGCTTTGTTGGGCTGTCTCAGCTATGGCGTCGGAGTGGATGATCCAGGACACATTGTTGCAATCTGATCACTTCGTTGAAAGGTAGAGCTAAGATTTTACCTCTTAAAAACCTGTTTAAAATAAGTTTAAAGCACTTTGTTCTTTGTAGAACTGTTTACAGCATTTATTTATTGTATTTACTGCTTTAAGAATTCTGAGGGAGTGGTTAGAAGGGATTTGTGGGCCAACAGCTTTAAATCAGCTCCAGGTTTAAAAGGAGGCCTGGTGTAGACAGCGGGCAGCGGAGTGAGGGGGAAGCAGAGTGAGTTATTAGGGCTTAAGATCAAAAAGGGCTTGAGTGCAAAAAGGCCAGGTGAGTTCGTTTGAAAAAACAAGGAAAATTCTTTTTTCAAGACTACTACAGTGAATAATGGAGGGGCATGTGATGTTTGGTTTCTGTATGATGTGGGAACTGGTGGACTCCAGGGTCCATCCCAGTGACCATGTCTGCAGTAAGTGCAGGTTGCTGGAGGAGCTC
The DNA here is from genome assembly GCF_965287045.1 of Carcharhinus amblyrhynchos. Taxonomy (NCBI): domain Eukaryota; kingdom Metazoa; phylum Chordata; class Chondrichthyes; order Carcharhiniformes; family Carcharhinidae; genus Carcharhinus; species Carcharhinus amblyrhynchos. Next base: position 65,143,971 of record NC_137339.1, on the reverse strand, counting down.
CAGCTCAAGGTGGATGAGCTGGCCTCTGAGCTACAGTCACTGAGGCTCATCAAGGGGAGAGAGGGTGCCATTGTCAATGGGGTGCAAGTGACATCCACCCCCCCTCCCCCCCAGACTGGCTAACTCTAAGGGTCAGGGACAAGAGGGGGCTGCTGGGAGGAGGGAGGGGGGTGAGGAGCGGAGGCCTCAGTCTCTTAATCTGCATAACAGGTTTGAGGTTCTTGCTTCCAGCCTGGACGAGAACGAGGGAGGTGAGGTTGGTGAGTAAACTGCACACGGTACAGTGATGCAGCAGGACATAGGCAAAGAGAGGAGGAAAAGGAACGTAGTAGTGATTGGGGATAGTGGTGTGAAGGGTATTGACACTGTCCTTTGTCGCAATGACAAAGTGCACTGAAGGGTGTGTTTGCCTGGTGCTCGGGTCCGGGATGTCGCAGCTGGGCTGCAGAGGAACCTGGAGTGGGAGGGTGAGAATCCGGTCGTTGTGGTGCATGTGGGTGCCGGCGACGTAAGCAAAACGCGGACTGAGGATCTGGGGAGGGAGTATGAAAAGCTGGGCATGGAATTAAAAAGTAGAACCGACAAGGTGGTTGTCTCTGGGCTACTGCCTGAACCCAGCGCAGACGGGCGTAGGGTTGACAGGATTAAGGAAGTGAATGGGTGGCTCAGGGATTGGCGTGGGAGGAATGGGTTTGAATTTATGGGGCATTGGCACTAGTGTTGGGGTAGGTGGGACCTGTTCGGGCGGGATGGGGTTGGCCTGAACCGTGCTGGGACCAGAGTGCTGGCGAATCGAGTAAAGAGGACTGTAGACAGGGCTTTAAACTAATTAGCGGGGGGGGGGAGGGGGGGTGGGGGGAGGGTGCGACGGTAGGTGACGTTACGAGGTCTAAAGTTAAGGAGAGGGTACAGGTAAGGGAAGAGGCCAAGGATGTCCCAATAATAGAGGGAGTAGGGGGGCGTGAGTATGGTTGGTGGCGTTACGGCAAATAGGGTCCAGGTGAAGGCTGGGATGAAAGCGCTTTATCTGAATGCACGAAGCATTCGGAATAAAATGGATGAGCTGCTGGCGCAGATCGACACAAATGAATACGATCTGGTGGCCATTACAGAGACGTGGCTGCAGGGTGACAGGGACTGGGAGCTGAATGTACAGGGCTATCAAGTGTTTAGGAAGGATAGGCAGGAGGGAAAAGGGGCGGGGGGGGGGGGCGTAGCTCTGCTGATTAAGGATAGCATAACGGTGGTAGCAAGGGATGATATTGGAACCAAGGAGCAGAGGTTGGAATCGTTGTGGGTGGAGATTAGGAACAGCAAAGGGAGGAAGACGCTGGTGGGTGTCGTCTATAGGCCCCCGAATAATGATCTGGAGGTGGGGCGGGCTGTTAACGCGCAAATAAGTGCGGCGTGCAGGAATGGGACGGCCGTAGTTATGGGTGATTTCAATCTGCATATTGATTGGTCGACCCATGTTGGACGCGGACGGCTCGAGGGGGAGTTCTTGGAATGCTGCCGGGATAGCTTCCTCGAACAGTGTGTGTTGGAGCCGACGAGGGAGCGAGCTATCTTGGATCTGGTGCTATGTAATGAGGCGGGTAGAATTAGGGACCTTGCGGTGAAGGATCCTCTTGGGGAGAGTGATCATTGTATGGTGGAGTTTCTGGTGCAGATGGAGGAGGAGAAAGTGGGTTCCCGGACACGCGTACTTTGTTTGAATAGAGGGGAGTACGGTAGGATGAGAAAAGAATTGGCGAATGTGGACTGAGGGGGCGCGTTGGAGGGAGGGTCTGCTGAGGAGCAGTGGAGGATCTTTAAGGAGATCTTTCTTGGTGCTCAGCAAAAATTTATTCCGATGATCAAAAAGGACCGTAGGAGGAGAGGTAATAAGCCGTGGATAACGAAGGAGATGAAGGAAAGTGTTAAATTAAAAGCGGAGGAATTTAGAGTAGCTAAGAGTAGTGGCGAGAAGAGGATTGGGAGAGGTTTAAATGTCAACAATGATTGACAAAGAAACTGATAAAGAAGGGTAGGAGAAACTATGAAGCTGGGCTAGCGCTTAATATAAAAAAAGGATAGCAAGCGTTTTTATAAATATATAAAAAGGAAGAGGCTGGCTAGGGTGAACGTTGGTCCTTTAGAGGATGAGAAAAGGGACCTAGTGGTAGGGGCTGGGGATATGGCTAAGGTATTGAATAACTTTTTTGTTTCTGTCTTCACGGAGGAGGACGTGAATAATTTGCCGGGTGTTAGCGATGGAAAGGTGGCAGGACTGGAGGGTCTTAATGACATTACTGTTACTAGAGAGGCGGTGCTCGACAGGCCGGAGGGGCTGATTGTGGACAAGTCCCCAGGACCGGATGGAATGCATCCGAGGGTTCTGAAAGAAATGGCGGAGGTGATAGTGGATGCCTTGGTGGTTACTTTCCAGACGTCGCTGGATTCCGGGGAAGTGCGGGATGATTGGAAAACGGCTAATGTTACGCCGTTGTTTAAGAAGGGTGCCAGGCAAAAGGCGGGGAATTATAGGCCGGTTAGTTTAACGTCTGTGGTAGGTAAAATGTTAGAATCCGTCATTAAGGAGGAAATTGCGAGGCGTCTTGAAGGGAATTGCTTGATAGAGCAGACGCAGCACGGTTTTATTAAAGGGAAGTCGTGTCTGACAAATTTACTGGAGTTCCATGAGGATGTGTCTAGGGCGGTGGATAGAGGAGAGCCGGTGGATGTGGTCTTTCTAGATTTTCAGAAGGCGTTTGACAAAGTACCTCACAAGAGGTTATTGCAGAAGGTCGAGGGACATGGAGTTGGGGGTAGGGTGTTAGCGTGGATAGAGGATTGGTTGTCAAATAGGAGGCAGAGAGTGGGGGTCAACGGGTGCTATTCGGATTGGCGGATGGTGCCTAGTGGAGTGCCCCAGGGGTCGGTGCTGGGGCCTCAGCTTTTTATCATTTATATAGATGATCTGGAGGAGGGAAACGAGTGTAGGGTGTCGACATTTGCTGATGACACCAAGATTGGGGGAACGGTAAATTGTGCGGAGGGTGTGGAGAGTCTGCAGAAGGATCTAGATAGGCTGGGCGAATGGGCCAGGAAATGGCAAATGGAATTTAATGTTGGCAAGTGTGAGGTGGTCCACTTTGGTAGGTATAATGGTAGGAAGGATTATTACTTACGTGGCGAAAAACTGCAGCAGGCGACGGTGCAGACGGACCTCGGGGTCTTTGTGCATGAGTCGCAAAAACCCAGCTTGCAGGTGCAGCAGGTGGTCAGGAAGGCGAATGACATGCTGGCCTTCATAGCGAGGGGGATTGAATATAAAAGTAGGGAGGTTTTGCTGCAGCTGTATAAGGCATTGGTGAGGTCGCAGCTGGAGTACTGTGTGCAGTTTTGGGCGCAGCATGTGCGCAAAGATATTTTGGCCTTGTAGGGAGTGCAGAGGAGGTTTACTAGGCTGATACCGGAGTTGAGGGGGTTGAGCTATGAGGAGAGGCTGAATAAACTAGGCTTGTACTCGTTCGAGTTTAGAAGAATGAGGGATGATCTCATTGAGACGTATAAGAGGATGAATGGGATGGATAGGATAGAGGTGGAGAGACTCTTCCCGCTCAAAAAAGACAGTAGGACTAGGGGGCACAGCCTCAAGATAAAGGTGGGGGGGGGCGGTTTCGAACGGAGGTGTGGAGGAACTTCTTCACTCAAAGGGTGGTGAATCTCTGGAATTCTCTGCCCGTTGAAGTGGTGGAGGCTGCCTCGCTAAGACGCGGGTTGATGGGTTTTGATAAGAGAGGAGATTAAGGGTTATGGGGAGAGGGCGGGAAGGTGGAACTGAGCCGCGACAGATCAGCCATAATCTTATTGAATGGCGGGGCATGCTCGAAGGGCTAGATGGCCTACTCCTGCTCCTATTTCTTATGTTCTTTAAAGGCATCTACCATTCTCATTTAATTGCCATTGATGTAGACAGTGGCATGTCCCATAAAGTGTTTCCTGAAGTCTATGACAAGCTGCTTCGTTGTCCTGACATTGAGGCACAAATTGCTCTCAACATATAAATTCTCCAGAATGTCTACCTCTATACTTTTTCCCGTCGTTGTTTGATATCCGATCCGTTGTGATGGTGTCAGCAGCAAACTCGACCGTGGTGATGCAGCAGAATTTTACCACGCAGCCACAGGTGTATGAGGCCTTTTAGTGGAGTAAGTTGAGAGTACAGACTTAAACGGCAGCAGTTTTCAGGAAATTCGAGGATTACGTTTGTTTTTTTTCTCCCCTTTCTCAATTGTTCTCTCCGTGTTTAGAAGTCTAGGAGCGAATACAAGAGAGAGGAGCAAAGCAGTAGCCAAGTGATGTCGAAGATGCATTCTTTTGGAATACTGGTGTTGAAGACTTAGCTGGAGCCAACAGTGTTCAAACATAAGTGTAATTATGGTCCGGGTGTATCAGGCTTATCTTTCGAATCAAGAAGATGTTGTCTACTGCGTACCTGTTGAAGAGGTTGTCGAACTGCCATGGATACTGGCAATATTTGAGAACGGAACTGAAACAATCCTTGACTAAACGTTCAAAGCACTTCTTAATAATGTGCATCAGAACAGCTGGGCGACAGTCATTGGGACAAATTCGCTGAATTTCCCTTGGAATACGGACGATGGTGGCTTTCCCGAAGCAGGCCCTGCCCTCAGGACAGAATAAGGAGATCTAAATATGTCAGGGAACATCACCTACAGCTAGTCAACTCATGCACTTGAACACCCATTCCGGCACCAATCCAGGCCATGCCGTTCCCATGAGTGGACTTTCAAGCAGATCAATCTTGGGTGATTGGTATTCATTTTACCCATTTTACCCTGTCACTGACACATGGCTGAAAACGGGCATGAAATGTAACTAGCTCATGTGAACTGATGCAATGTTGCCAGTGATTCTATACGTTGTCACCACATTTTATTTTGTGGACCATCCATAATTGGTTTGTGTAAGTGTGACTCGTCCATTGCAGAGAGGGAAAAATTAAAACAATCAGAAACCAAGGACATATGTTTCAGCCAAAAATTTAGTGCCTGACTGTTCCCTGTGATGACGTCATCACAGCCCCCGTCCCCCGTCCCCCGTCCCCTCCGCCGCCGCCGCCGCTATGGCTCACCGCTTTCCAATACAGGCCATGTGTTTCAAGGACGACTAAGCATCATCAATATAAATGCAATTGGAATTCAGCAAACGTATTCACAAAAATAAAACCTCGCATTGTTAATAAATCCTCCTTGGAGCACCATACAAATTTATTAGGCAGATTATGATGGTTATTAATACATACATTAATATTTGCTATAGTATCACCTTTATGCACAGGTGAAATGACACTTTGGAATCTCAAAGTGCCAATCCAGGAAAAGTAAGCATGACCTAAATTGACCCAGAAATCAACTTGATAAATCACACACAGATGAAATGTTGAACAACGGCTTTGTAGGACTGTTGAAATTATTGGGTGCATGTTTTGCCAAAAAGAACGAGGGAGTTATGCTCAAATAAGGGTTTCTCTTTCCTTCACTGCACTGTTAGCAAATTGTTGTTCGGGAATCGCTTGTTGGTGCCTTCCCAATGTTTGCATCCATTTACAGATCATAGATGTAAATTTAATTAATTCTGACCTCGCCCACATATTTTAAGCTAACGTTATTTTTTTTCATTCACTCGGTTTTCAGGGCGTTCGCACCTGAATTTGCACAGTGACGGCTTAGGAAGTATTTAATTTGACAGTGCTGATATTGCTGAGTCAATTAAATAATTGCTCTAATCTCTCAATAACGTTCTTTAATTAGAATCATCAAATTATCATGAAGCCACTTTTGGGTTTGAGAACGTTCAGACGGATTATTTCTTTATGGTTTAGAGTTAGTGTACAAAATATAACTATGTGGACTTCTCCACACAGATCAATTAATGGCAGAAGCCGGTAAGTCCATGGTTCCATTCATTTTCTTTCTTCTTGAATATGAGCAAGATTGTGTGACTGTGAAGAATGCTTAGGGCCTTTGCTGGCTAAATGCCGCAACATGCCCACTAAACTCGAAACAAATAGAATTAGTTGATGGCACAACTCAATACAAATGGCTATGATCGAGTGGGCATTACAGAAATGAGGTTGCGGGATAACTGGGACTGGGAACTGAATATCCTGGGGTATCAGACATTTCAGAAGGATAGACAGGAAGGAAAATGGGGCGGGGTAGCTTTGTTAATTAAGGATAACATCAGGGCGGTAATGAGAGACGATATAGGCTCTAAGGAGCAAAATGTGGAATCGATGTGGATAGAGATAGAGAATAGTAAGGGGAGAAAGTCACTGGTGGACGTGGTCTATAGGGCCCCAAATAATAATTTTGAGTTGTGGCGGTATATTAACAAGGAAATAATGGATGTGTTCAAAAGCGAAATAGCAAAAATCATGGAGGATTTAAACCTGTATATTGATTGGTTGACTCAAGTCGGACGCAGTGGACTTGTGGAACAATTCTTAGAATGCTGTTGGGATACTTTCTTCGAACAGTATGTTACTGAACCTACGAGGGAGTGAGTTATCTTAGATCTGGTCCTGTGTAATGAAACAGGTAAAATTAAAGATCTTCTTGTGAGGGATCCTCTTGGAAAGAGTGAACACAGTGTGGCTGAATTTCTAATACAGATGGAGGCTGAGAAAGTAGGCTCCCAAAACAGTGACCTTTGCTTGAACAGAGGCAGTACGATAGGATGAGGGCGGAATTAGCTACGGTGGACTGGGAACATAGATTAGATGGTAGGACAGCTGAGGAACAGTGGAAGATTTTTTAAGGAGATTTTTCAGAGTCCCCAGCACAAATATATTTCAGTAATAAAGAAGGAATGTAAGAAAAGGGATTACCAACCATGGATAATTAAGGAGATAAAGGAGAGTGTTAAATTCAAAACCGATATGCGTACAGAGTGGCCAAAGCTAGTGGAAAATTCGAAGATTGGGAAAGGTTAAAAAAAACAAAGAACTACTAAGAAAGTGATAGAGAAGGGACAGATAGATAATAAAAGTCAACTAGCGCAAAATATATAAAAATACTGATAGTAAAAGTTTTTTTCCAAACGCACACACACACACACACAGAAACACACACACACACACACACACACACGTATATCTATTTATTTATATAGGTATAGTTATATATTTGTATATATATACAAGGATGCATAAAGTAAATGTTGGACACGTAATAGACGAGAAAGGGGGATTTGATAATAGGAAACGAGGAAATGCCTGAGGCCTTAAATACACTTTTATGTGTCGGTCTTCACAGTAGACAACACAAATAGCTTACCGAAAATTGATGGTTTTGGGACAGTTGGGTGTGAGGCCCTTAAAACGATTACTATTACTAAAGAGGTAGTGCTTGGTAGGCTAATGGGACTAAATGTAGAGAAGTAACCTGGCCCAGATGGAACGCATCCCAGCGAACTAAAGAGAATGGCAGAGGTAACAGCAGATGTGCTAGTTGTAATTTATCAAAAATCGCTGGACTCTGGGGAGGTGCCGGCTGATCAGCAAACAGCTAAAGTGATGCCACTGTTTAAAAAAAAGGAGTTAGACAAAAGGCAGGTAACTACAGGCTGGTCAGCTTAACATCCGTGGTTGGGGAAATGCTGGAATCCATCATTAAAGAAGAAATAGCAGGACGCCTGGAAAAGAATGGTTCAATCAAGCAGACACAGCATTGACTCATGAAGGGAAAGACGTGTTTGACAGATTTACTGGATCTTTATGAAGATATAACGAGTGTGGTTGACAGGGGGAACCGGTGAATGTGGTCAAAGTCAAATAACAAAGAACAAAGAACATCACAGCACAGGAAACAGGCCCTTAGTCCCTACATGTCTGCCGCACATTTTAACACTCAGTTAGTGCCTTACTCAAGTCATTCTTATACCTACAACTTTTGTCCACAGCTAGTGGACTCCACCACAAAGGAGTGCAAATTTAGGGAAATGTATGTGCGCTAGATTAAAGGAGATCCAATTTAGGGACAATTTATTGACAACAATCAGCCTAAAAAAACACCTTTTTGGGGTGTGGGAGGAAACCGGAGCACCCAGAGAAAACGTACGGATGCACGGCGAGAATGTGGAAACTCCCACAGACATTGATCCAAGCCGGAGATCGGACGCAGGTCCCTGTAACTGCACAGCAAACAGTGATAGTCACTGAGCTGTCGTGCTGCACGTCAATTGGTTCAGTTTAAAAGTTCACGAACGGACACAAAACACTAGGCAACTCTCGAAGCAACATCCAAGAGCAGCCCTTGCATGACCCACCGCGTGTATGCCCCTTGTTGGCCAACAAGGCGGACCGGATCGACCGTTGATGTAAAAAGGAGACTCAATAAACATACAACAGTCTATACAGGTAACGAACAAACAAAGAACAAAGAACAACATAGCACAGGGCACAGGACCTTCGGCCCAGCAAGCCCGCGCTGCCATTTTAACATTCAGTGAGTGCCTCATTCCAATCATTCTTCTATTTATGCCTTTTGCCTACGCTTCTTGGACTCCACAAAAAGGTGTGTTCCTTTGATAAACAAGGAAAAAAAAATCTTCAAAACTACTACAGTGAATAATGGAGGGGCATGTGATGTGTGGTTTCTGTATGATGTGGGAACTGGTGGACTCCAGGGTCCATCCCAGTGACCATGTCTGCAGTAAGTGCAGGTTGCTGGAGGAGCTCCAGCTCAAGGTGGATGACCTGGCCTCTGAGCTACAGACACTGAGGCTCATCAGGGGGAGAGAGGGTGCCATTGTCAATGGGATGCAAGAGACATCCACCCCCCCTAGACTGGCTAACTCTAAGGGTCAGGAACAAGAGGGGGCTGCTGGGAGGAGGAAGGGGGGTGAGGAGCGGAGGAAGGAGAGTGGGGAGAGGATGAAGGAGGGTGGGGAGCGGAGGCCTCAGCCTCTTAATCTGCATAACAGGTTTGAGGTTCTTGCTTCCAGTCTGGAAGAGGTCGAGGCAGGTGAGGTTGGTGAGCAAACTGCACACGGTACAGTGATGCAGCAGGACATAGGCAAAGAGAAGGGGAAAAGGAACGTAGTAGTGATTGGGGATAGTGTTGTGAAGGGTATTGACACTGTCCTTTGTCGCAATGACAAAGTGCACAGAAGGGTGTGTTGTCTGCCTGGTGCTCGGGTCCGGGATGTCGCAGCTGGGCTGCAGATGAACCTGGAGTGGGAGGGTGAGAATCCGGTCGTTGTGGTACATGTGGGTGCCGGCGACGTAAGCAATATGCGGACTGAGGATCTGGGGAGGGAGTATGAAAAGCTGGGCATGGAATTAAAAAGTAGAACCGACAAGGTGGTTATCTCTGGGCTACTGCCTGAACCGAGCGCAGACGGGCGTAGGGTTGACAGGATTAAGGAAGTGAATGGGTGGCTCGGGGATTGGTGTGGGAGGAATGGGTTTGAATTTATGGGGCATTGGCACCAGTATTGGGGTAGGTGGGATCTGTTCGGGCGGGATGGGGTTGGCCTGAACCGTGCTGGGACCAGAGTGCTGGCGAATCGAGTAAAGAGGACTGTAGACAGGGCTTTAAACTAATTAGCGGGGGGGGGGGGGAGGGTGCGAGGGTAGGAGACGTTACGAGGTCTAAAGTTAAGGAGAGGGTACAGGTAAGGGAAGAGGCCGAGGATGTCCCAATAATAGAGGGAGTAGGGGGCGTGAGTATGGTTGGTGGCGTTACGGCAAATAGGGTCCAGGTGAAGGCTGGGATGAAAGCGCTTTATCTGAATGCACGAAGCATTCGGAATAAAATGGATGAGCTGCTGGCGCAGATCGACACAAATGGATACGATCTGGTGGCCATTACAGAGACGTGGCTGCAAGGTGACAGGGACTGGGAGCTGAATGTACAGGGCTACCAAGTGTTTAGGAAGGATATGCAGGAGGGAAAAGGAGGGGGGGGGTGGGGTGGGTAGCTCTGCTGATTAAGGATAGCATAGTGGTAGCAAGGGATGATACTGGAGCCAAGGAGCAGAGGGTGAAATCGTTGTGGGTGGAGATTAGGAACAGCAAAGGGAGGAAGACGCTGGTGGGTGTCGTCTATAGGCCCCCGAATAATGATCTGGAGGTGGGGCGGGCTGTTAACGCGCACATAAGTGCGGCGTGCAGGAATGGGACGGCCGTAGTTATGGGTGATTTCAATCTGCATATTGATTGGTCGACCCATGTTGGACGCGGTGGGCTCGAGGAGGAGTTCTTGGAATGCTGCCGGGATAGTTTCCTGGAACAGTGCGTGTTGGAGCCGACGAAGGAGAGAGCTATCTTGGATCTGGTGCTATGGAATGAGGCGGGTTGAATTAGGGACCTTGCGGTGAAGGATCCTCTTGGGGAGAGTGATCATTGTATGGTGGAGTTTCTGGTGCAGATGGAGGAGGAGAAAGTGAGTTCCCGGACACGCGTACTTTGTTTGAATAGAGGGGAGTACGGTAGGATGAGAAAAGAATTGGCGAATGTGGACTGAGGGGGCGCGTTGGAGGGAGGGTCTGCTGAGGAGCAGTGGAGGATCTTTAAGGAAATCTTTCTTGGGGCTCAGCGGAAATTTATTCCGATGGTCAAAAAGGACAGTAGGAGGAGAAGTAATAAGCCGTGGATAACGAAGGAGGTGAAGGAAAGTGTTAAATTAAAAGCGGAGGAATTTAGAGTAGCTAAGAGTAGTGGGCGAGAAGAGGATTGGGAGAGGTTTAAATGTCAACAAAGATTGACAAAGAAACTGATAAAGAAGGGTAGGAGAAACTATGAAGCTGGGCTAGCGCTTAATATAAAAAAGGATAGCAAGAGTTTTTATAAATATATAAAAAGGAAGAGGCTGGCTAGGGTGAACGTTGGTCCTTTAGAGGATGAGAAAAGGGACCTAGTGGTAGGGGCTGGGGATATGGCTAAGGTATTGAATAACTTTTTTGTTTCTGTCTTCACGGAGGAGGACGTGAATAATTTGCCGGGTGTTAGCGATGGAAAGGTGGCAGGACTGGAGGGTCTTAATGACATTACTGTTACTAGAGAGGCGGTGCTCGACAGACTGGAGGGGCTGATTGTGGACAAGTCCCCAGGACCGGATGGAATGCATCCGAGGGTTCTGAAAGAAATGGCGGAGGTGATAGTGGATGCCTTGGTGGTTATTTTCCAGACATCGCTGGATTCCGGGGAAGTGCGGGATGATTGGAAAACGGCTAATGTTACGCCGTTGTTTAAGAAGGGTGCCAGGCAAAAGGCGGGGAATTATAGGCCGGTTAGTTTAACGTCTGTGGTAAGTAAAATGTTAGAATCCGTCATTAAGGAGGAAATTGCGAGGCATCTTGAAGGGAATTGCTTGATAGAGCAGACGCAGCACGGTTTCATTAAAGGGAAGTCGTGTCTGACAAATTTACTGGAGTTCTATGAGGATGTGTCTCGGGCAGTGGATAGAGGAGAGCCGGTGGGTGTGGTCTTTCTAGATTTTCAGAAAGCGTTTGACAAAGTACCTCACAAGAGGTTATTGCAGAAGGTCGAGGGACATGGAGTTGGGGGTAGGGTGTTAGCGTGGATAGAGGATTGGTTGTCAAATAGGAGGCAGAGAGTGGGGGTCAACGGGTGCTATTCGGATTGGCGGATGGTGACTAGTGGAGTGCCCCAGGGGTCGGTGCTGGGGCCTCAGCTTTTTACTATTTATACAGATGATCTGGAGGAGGGAACCGAGTGCAGGTTGTCGAAATTTGCTGATGACACCAAGACTGGGGGAACGGCAAATTGTGCAGAGGGTGTGGAGAGTCTGCAGAAGGATCTAGATAGGCTGGGCGAATGGGCCAGGAAATGGCAAATGGAATTTAATGTTGGCAAGTGTGAGGTGGTCCAGTTTGGTAGGAAGAATGGTAGGAAGGACTATTGCTTACGTGGCGAAAAACTGCAGCAGGCGACGGTGCAGAGGGACCTCGGGGTCCTTGTGCATGAGTCGCAAAAACCCAGCTTGCAGGTGCAGCAGGTGGTCAGGAAGGCGAATGGGATGCTGGCCTTCATAGCGAGGGGGATTGAATATAAAAGTAGGGAGGTCTTGCTGCAGCTGTATGGGGCATTGGTGAGGCCGCAGCTGGAGTACTGTGTGCACTTTTGGGCGCCGCATCTGCACAAAGATATTTTGGCCTTGGAGGGAGTGCAGAGGAGGTTTACTAGGCTGATACCGGAGTTGAGGGGGTTGAGGTATGAGGAGAGGCTGAATAAACTAGGCTTGTACTCGTTGGAGTTTAGAAGAATGAGGGGAGATCTCATTGAGACGTATACGATGATGAATGGAATCGATAGGATAGAGGTGCAGAGACTCTTCCCGCTCAAAAAAGACAGTAGGACTAGGGGGCACAGCCTCAAGATAAAGGGGGGGGGGGGGGGGGGGCGGGCGGCTTAGAACGGAGTTGAGGGGGAACTTCTTCACTCAAAGGGTGGTGAATCTCTGGAATTCTCTGCCCGTTGAAGTGGTGGAGGCTGCCTCGCTAAATATTTTTAAGACGCGGGTTGATGGGTTTTTGATAAGAGAGGGGATTAAGGGTTATGGGGAGAGGGCGGGAATGTGGAACTGAGCCACGACAGATCAGCCATGATCTTATTTAATGGCGGGGCAGGCTCGAAGGGCTAGATGGCCTACTCCTGCTCCTATTTCTTATGTTCTTATGTTCTGTGTGCCAGATTGAGGGAAGTCTAATTTAAGGACTATTAGTTAACACCAATCAGCCAAAAAGCACGTTTTTTTTTGGAGTGTGGGAGGAAACATGAGCACCGGGAGAAATCCCACACAAGCCCGGGGAGAATGTGCAAATTCCCACAGACACCGACCCAAGTCGGAGATCCAACCCAGTTCCATGTGTCTGCACAGCAAACAGTGATAGTTACAGAGCTGTCGTGTTGCCCGCCAGTTGGTCCTGTTTAAGCGTACCCTATCGACGTGAAGCACTAGGCAACTCTCGAAGCAACATCCAAGAGCAGCCCTCGCACGACCCTCCGCGTGTATGCCCCTTGTTGGCCAACAAGACGGACCGATTCATCTGTGGATGTAAAAAAAAAATCAATAAACATACACAGCTTATACACCCATCCACGGAACGTCCCCAGAAGCTCAAACGTAAGACAGATGCGCCGTACAGTATGTTGGATGGCCCATAGGAATCTATTGATCCCCAGGAAAGTCTTGAGGCTCTTGATCCTTATTTAGCACAGTCCTTTGTACCCCTCCATCTGTAGCCTGCTCATGTGCCTATCTAGGTAAGCCTTAAACTACCCTAGCTTGTCTGCCCCCACCACCTTACTTGGCAGTGCACTCCAGGCTCCCACAACACTCTGCATGAAAACCTCCCTCTAACACCTGAATTATACCTCTCCCCTCTCACCCTAAGCCCGTGGCCCCTCGTGATTTTTGTATCAAACCGGGGGAAAAACTTCCCACTGTTCACTCTATCTATACCCATCATAATCTTATACATCACTATTAGATCTTCCCTCATTTTCCGTATTTCCAGGCAGAACATCTACAATTTGCCCAATGCCTCCTCATAGCTGGGAACTTCCATACCAGGCAGTATCCTGGTGAACCTCCTCTGCACTCTCTCTAGGGTCTCCACGTCCTTCTGGTAGTACGGCGATCAAAAACTGGACGCAGTGCTCCAAATGCGGCCTAACCAACGTTCTATACAACTACAACATTTGATGCCAACTTTTATACTCTACACACCTTCCTATAAAGGCAAGCGTAACTTAAGCCTTCTTCACCACCATCTCCACCTGTACTGCCACCTTCAAGGACGTGTGTACTTGCACACCTAAGTCCCTCTGTGTTTCTATACTCTTAATAGTCCTACGATGTATCGTATAACTGTGCCCCCTACATTATTTCTTCCAAAAATCATCACCTCGCATTTATCCGGATTAAATTCCATCTGCTATTTCTCTGCCCAATTTACCAGCCTACCTATATCCTCCTATATTGTCTGACACTGCTCGTTACTATCAGCAAGTCCAGCCATGATCGTGTCAGCCACAAACTTGCTGATCACACCAGTTACTCCCCCTTTCAAATCATTTTTATATATATTACAATTAGCAAAGGTTCAGTACTGAGCTTTGCGGCACACCACTAGACACAAATCTCTACTTCTACCCTCTGTCGCCTGTTACCGACACAGTTCTTAATCCATCTAGCCACCTGTCCTTGTATCCCATGAGCATTAACATTTTTCACCAACCTACCATGAGGGACTTTGCCAAACGCTTTACTAAAATCCATATAGACGACATCCACGGCTCGTCTCTCGTCAACCGTTTTTGTCACCTCCTCAAAAAATTCTACCAAATTCGTAAGGCACGACCTCCCCTTTACAACTCCATGTTGCCTGTCACTAATCAGATTGCCGTGTTTTAAATGCATATACATCTTATCTCTAAGAATCCTCTCCAACAACTTCCCTACCACTGACGTCAAGCTCACCGGCCTAAAATTACCCGGGTTATCCCTACTACCCTTTTTAAACAACCGTACCGCGTTCGCTATCCTCCAGTCCACTGGGATCTCACCTGTGTCCAAAGAAGAGACAACGATGTGCGTCGCCCAGCAATTTCTTCTCTCGTGTCCCTAAGAAGCCTACGATGAATGAATGCAATCAGGCCCTGGGGATTTGTCAGTTTCAATGTTCCCTAAAAAAAACTAAAAAAAACCCACTTCCTCCCTGGGAATGGAGATTTTCTCCAACGGGTCAATAACTCACTCCAAGACACCTCCAGACAACAAGTCCTTCTCCTTTGTGGATACTGACACAAAGAATGATCATCTCATCTAACCTTACCCCGGCAACCAACTCGTCCCCAACCTCAGTGCCTACTGAGTTATTCGTTTCATACCACCCCCCCCCCCACCTCCCCCCACACACGCACACACACTCACACCTCTTCACATTAGTTTAAAACCTGCTGGGAGAAGTTTTTAGATTTCCAGAAGGCGGTCAATAAGATGTCTCACAAAAGGTTGTTGCAGAAGATTAAGGTACACAGAGTTTGGGGTAAAGTGTTAGCGTGGGTTGAGGATTGGCTATCGATCAGGAAGCAGGCATTTGGAACAAATGGGTGCTTTCTGGTTGACAGATGGTGCATAGTGGCGTGCCACAGGGATTGGTGCTGGGGCCTCAGCTGTTTACCATATACATAGAGGATTTGGAGGAGGGGAACGAGTGTCGGATAACAAAGTTTGTTAATGACACCAAGATGAGTGGGGAAGCAAATTTTGTGGGGCACGCAGAAAGTCTGCAGAGATATTTCAGTACACTGAGTGAGTGGGCGAGGATCTGGCACATGGAGTATAACGTTGGCAAGTGTGAGATTATCCACTCATAGTAAAATGGACCATTATTTAAATGGTGAAAAATTACAACATGCTACAGTGCAGAAGGAGCTGGCGTTCCTTGTGCATGAATCGCAAAAACTCAGCTTGAAGGTGCAGCAAGTGATCAAGACGGCAAATAGAATGTTGGCCTTTATCCTGAGGGGCATGGAGTATAAAAAACAGGAAGGTCTTGCTGCAATTGTACAAAGTACTGGTGAGGCTGCAACTAGAGTTCTGCGTGGAATTTTGGTCCCCCCATTTGCAAAAGAATATATTTGCGTTGGAGGAAGTACAGAGAAGGTTCGCCAGGTTGATACCGGCGATGAGTGGGTTAGCTTATGAGGAGAGATTGAGCAGATTGTGTCTCTTCTCGTTGGAGTTTAGAAGGCTGAGGGGAGATCTTATGGAGATATATAAGGTTATGAAGGGGTAGACAGGGTAGAGGCAAAGAGATGCTTCCCACTATAGTTACACCACGCACCTTCTTGATAAAGATTGTGAGACTTGAAGTCATGTTGACAATGAATCCAATGACAGTTCTATTCAGATAACTTACCAGTTGACCTATATGATGCAATATTTCCCACTTTATTGAGATAAATTTCATTTACGTCACAACAAATTCTATTCCAACCATCAAAGCCAAGAGTTAAAATGCCTGCATAACTGATAATGCAATTGGAAGATCATTCTCCGCCAAAGTCATTCATTGTTGCAACATGATTTAGATAGCAGCATCAACGCCAAGAGGGAGGCAAAAATATTTAATAATGTGTTACAACTGCTAACAAAATATTATGAATTTGGCACGATATTTAGATTTGATGTGGAATCTGAAAGAAAGTCATTAAGTGTTAACTTCTCATTTGAAAGACATTGACTCTTAAATCAGATGCAAAAATTCCAATATCCATCGACCTGGCTGAAAATGTAACTTCTGAGATAAGTGATGTGAAGATTCGCAATGTAGAGACCACCATATTTGAATGTGAAGAGAGAAAAGAAAACAGATAATGTATATCTGCATATGGCTGTCGAGAATTTTCTGTGGGCGAAAGCTGGAGTAGATGAGAGGATTGTATGTTTTGTGGTAAGAAGTCCAAATTGTCTAAAACACCAGGACAAATGTAACTTAACCAACTCCGACGAATTTTCAAAAAATAAAACAGGGGTGCCTGCTTAAAGAATAAGATGATAAGTCAAGACGAAGGCAGCTTAGAAGAAAACTTAGCAAGGGAAGTTTAGCAATTGAAGCTCGCGCATCTTGGCACTCAGAGATTCACACTATTTCCAGAATGTCCCAAAACGCGGTGCTAAACTAAAACAAATCACGAGTGATACAAAACCTGCAGAAAATTGTGTATGAAAATGTGTAACCAGAAGCTAAAGCGACTGCCATTGGGTCCATCAAATGTTAGTCTATAGACATGCACATGTTACATCACTACAGGAATAGATTGGGTTAAATGTGGAAGTGGGCGAACAAATGACAGATCTGTCTCCTCAAATTGCCTGTGACAATCTTCCTTCTTCTTCGGTAGAGAATCTTAGAGAGAAAAATAAACAAATCTCAACCTGAGAGCTATAAATCAACTAGGGGGAAGAAGCCTGGCTTGCAGGAACTCCGAGGAAACACCATTGTTGGTAAATACGACCTCGCCCGGATGAAGATCGTAAAACTGGGACGGAGCCCAATGGATAATTCCACCCTGGGAGCCTGACACGCCCTTATTTCGGAGCGGGAATGCCGGTCAAATTCCAGCGTGCGCATTAAGACGCCACTATTCTCAGTGACGAGATTTGAAATCAACAGCAAAGTGAAGCCTAGCATTCCACCAAAATGGAAAATTACCGTATTCCAATTAACCAAAGTATGAATAATTGGAATGACTTTTAAAAAGGAATGATTGCGTCAATAGTTAATACTTCATGTTTATTTATTAATGTCACTATTAGG
Organism: Carcharhinus amblyrhynchos; assembly: GCF_965287045.1. Taxonomy (NCBI): domain Eukaryota; kingdom Metazoa; phylum Chordata; class Chondrichthyes; order Carcharhiniformes; family Carcharhinidae; genus Carcharhinus; species Carcharhinus amblyrhynchos. The sequence goes on along the minus strand of NC_137339.1, from coordinate 65,126,607 downwards.
CTTACATTAACACCGATGGCTCAGTGACGATATGTGAAGATTTAAATACAGCTATTAGCCCAATGTTGGATAAAGGTCCAGTATGGCTGACGAGTGAATATTCGATGGAATATTTGGAAACCATAGATTGGCTAAACTAGATACATCATGGGCATACATCCGTAAACAAAATCTGGCTGCTGTGTCACAACTGTAGCAGAGAATTGTATCTCTCGATTCAGGAGACTTCTATCTGAGATCACATTCCCACGCGTTCTATTCCAGAGATCGGTGGAGCAAATTTCTGAATGGATCAACTGACTAGAAATTTATCAAGAAGGAACACTCATCACAGTTTTAAATCAACAAGAACAATTTAAAATACAGATGCTGCAGAGTGATATTTGCAAAATCAAAACCTCTGAGTCAGAATAGTATTTTTTTTCCAATACATTAATAATGTATTTGGGTCACATCATTCATGAAGTTATGTTGGTTAAGAGAACGAATGTGTGATAGCATTTTTAGAAGAAAAATATCTTGCAACTGTTGCGTAATTGACATCGTTTCCATAATGGGGTAACTAGGTTCTATAAATCCGCCCCAAATTAAACATGAACATTTTAAAGTTATTTCATATTGAACTATTTGATAAGCAGGCAAAGCACTGCAAAGCGGAATGTTACAGAGTGTGAAAGGAGAAAGAAGCTAAAGGAATACACAGTTTTTGGTTCGCTTCAATTTCAAGCTGACAGAACAAAATGCTTGTGATGCACCATGAAATATGTTTGAGGCAGTTATTCCAATGTCATGCTGACACGAGAAGAGAACTGTTGCTTTCTGTGCAGTCAAAAGTGCAGAACATAAATCAGATTATTGAGAAAAAAGAAATCAGATTCTGAATATGAGCAATTGATCAGCACATTTGGTGGTGCTATGTTAAACTGTTTAATTGTCTGCAGCAGTTCACCACAACTGTATTGTCTTTAAATTCCAAAAGGTAAAAAAAAATGTCCTTTGCCAGAAATGCCGCAAACAGACAATATTAGATCTTGCCAGTCGCAGCAACATACGCTAGCTGATGTTTTGTCATATTTGACTTTGCAAAGTGAAACGAGCCCTCGGAAGCGGAAATTCCATCATCAGAAATTCATTCCTTACACTACCCAACAAGATGACACAGAACACTCTCAGGGTGCAGTCTATATTTTTTTGGTTGCATTTTTATTTATTTATTTATTTACATTTATTACATTTTTACACGTGTTTTACAACTACACTTTTACCGCCGAGGGAAGGCATTGTTAATCAATGATAGTTTAACGGCTGCTAAAAGGCATTTCGATGGCGATCTGCCTGTCGAGGTAATATGGCCTGAAGTTAGAAATAGGAAAGGGTCGGCCACGTTGTTAGGAGTTTTCTACACACTCCCAAATGGAAATCGAGATGCGGAGAAAGAAATGGCAAAGCAGATTGTAGATAGGTGTGGAGGTCACAGGGTAGTTATCATGGCTGACTTTAACTTTCCAAATGTTAGAACCATAGGACCATCGACGCTTACAGATCAGAAACAGGCCTTTTGGCCCTCCTTGTCTGTGCCGAAACATTTTTTTTTGCCTAGTCCCACGGACTGCACTTGGACCATATCCCTCCACACCCCTCTCATCCATGAATCCGTCCAAGTTTTTTATCTTAAATGTTGAAACTGACCCCACATTTACCACTTTATACGAATCTCTGCGTGAAGTATCCCCCTGCCGCCCCCACCCGCCAATATTCCCTTTAAACGTTTCTCCTTTCACCCGTAACACATGCCCTCTGTTTCTTTTCTCCCCTCGCCTCAGTGGAAAAAGTCTGCTTGCATTCACTCTAACTATACCCATCAAAATCTTATACACCTCTGTCCAGTCTCCCCTCATTCTTCTACGCTCCAGGGGATAAAATCCTCACCTATTCAATCTCTCTCTGTAACTCAACTTATCAACTCCCGGCAACATCCTCATGAACCTTCTCTGCACTCTTACAAATTTATTTACATTCTTCCTGTAATTAGTTGACCAAAACTTTACACAATACACTAAATTCGGCCTCACCGATTCCGGACACAACCTTACATAACACACCAACTTTTATAATCGATACCCCGATTTACAAAGGCCCAAGTACCAAAATAATTTTTTACTTCCCTATCCACCTGTGACGTCACTTCAAAGGAATTCTCTACCTGTATTCCCCGATCCCTGTGTTTATCTGCACTCTTCAGAGTCCCGCCATTTACCCTGTACATTCGACGGTGGTTTGTCCTTCTAAAATGCAATACCTCACATTTATCTGCTTTAAAATCCATTTGCCATTTTCAGCCCATTTTTCTAGTTGGTCCAAATCCCTCTGCAAGCTTTGAAGACCTCCCTCGCTGCCCACTATACCTCCAATCTTCGTATCATCAGCAAATTTGCTGATCCAATTTACCACATGTTCCTGATCAGTAACATAGATGACAAAAAACAATGGACCCAACACCGATCCCTGCGGTCCAACACTTTTCACAGGCTTACACTCAGAGAAGCAATCTTCCACAACCACACTCTGGCTTCTTCCATTCAGCCAGTGTATAATCCAAGTTACTAACTCCCATATATATCTAGAGAATGAACCTTCCTAACTAAACTCCAATCGGGACCTTATCAAAGGACTTGCTAAAATCCAGGTAGACAAAATCCACCACTTTCCCTTCATCGACTTTCCTGGTAACCTCCTCGAAAAACTCTAATAGATTGGTCAAACATGGCCTACCACGCACAAAGCCATGTGGACTCTTCCAAATAAGTCCCTGTCTATCCAAATATTTGTAGATCCTATCCCTTATCACACCTTCCAATAAATTGGCCACCACCGACGTCAAACTTACTGGCCTACAATTTCCCGGATTTCTTTTGGAACCGTTTCTAAGCAACGGAACAACATGCGCCACCCTCCAATCATCCGGCACCTCCCCCGTGAACAGTGGCATTTTAAATATGTCTACCAGGCCCCTGCAAGTTCACAACTAGCCTCCCTCAATGCCTGTGGGAATACCCTGCCCGATCCTGGGGATTTATCCACTCTGATTTTCCTCAAGGCAGCCAGTACCTCATCCTCTTTATTCCGTTGCCTCCCAAAGTATCCTAGGATGTTCCATGGCCTCATTGCCTGTCTGCCATATTTCCGTAAACTCCATGCCTGTTTTCTGTGCAAATACAGAAAAAAAAACACATTTATTATCTCCCCCATCTCTTTTGGTTCCATACACAGTCTACCACTCTTGTCTTCATGAGCACCAAATTTATCCCTCACTATCATTTTGCTCCTAACATACCTGTAAAAGCTCTTTCGATTTGGCTTCACTCTGTCTGCCAAAGCAACTTCATGGCTTCTTTTAGCCCTCCTGATTTCACTCTTAAGCACTTTATGCGCTTTTCATACTCCTCCAGCATCTGATTTGTTCCTTGCTGCCTGTACATATCATAAAACTTTCTCTTCCTCTTAATCAGCGTTACAAACTCCCTCGAGAACCAAAGTCCCTTATTCCTATTTACTTTGTCTTTAATCCTGACAGGAACATAAAAACTCGGCACTCTCAAAATTTCTCCTTTGAAGGCCTCCCACATTCAATTTACATTCTTACCAGAGAAATTGATTGAAACCTTTATAAGTCGAATAATTCGGATGGGGCACTTTTTGTAATGTGTGTGCAGGAGAGTTTCCTTGCACGATAAGTGGATAAGCTGACAAGAGGTGGGACCACTTTGGGCTTGGTACTGGGTAGTGAGCCGGGTCAAGTGTTGGATTTGTTTGTGGGAGAGCACTTTGGAGATATCACTTTGGATACACAATTCGGTGTCCTACATTATTGCAATGAACAGGGATAGGATCACAAAGCAGGGCAAGGTTTATAATTGGGGCAGGGGTAACTATGGTGCGATTAGGCAAGAATTAGAGAGCATAAGATGGGAACACAAACTGTCAGGTATGGGCACAAGCAAAAAGTGGAGACTTTTCAAACAACAAATATTATGTGTCCATGAAAGGTATGTCCCTGGCAGGCAGAGAGGAAATGGCCAAGTGCGGGATCCATGGTTCACGAAGGAGGTTGATTGACTTGTTACAAGGATGAATAAAAACATGGTTCCGTTGGATTGTTGGAGGGTTATAAGGTAGCTAGGAATGAGTTAACGGAAGAAGTTTGGAAAACTAGGAGGGGGCATGAGAAGTCCTTAGTGGGTCGTATAAAAGAAAACCCCAAGGTTTTTTACTCTTATGTGAGAAGTAGAAGAATGACCAAGCTGAGGTAAGGGCCAGCCAAGGATGCTAGTGGGAACGTGTGCATGGAGTCAGCAAAGATAAGTGAGCCGTTGAATTAATACTTTTTTTTTTCAGTGCTCACTAAGGAGACGGGACATTTTTGGAGGATGAGAGTGTGAAACAGGCTCATAGGATGGAGGAGGTAGATGTTCTGAGGAAAAATGTATTAGCAATTTTGAAAAACCTGAATGTTGATAACCCCCATGGACCAGATCTGATACATCTCAGTGTACTTTGGAGACAAGGGATGAAATTGCAGAGCTTTTAGCTTTGACCTTTGGGTCCTCAATGCCCACGGGGATTGTGCCAGAGGACTGGAGAGCGGCAAATGTCGTTCTCTCTTCAAGAATTGAAATATGAATGACCCTGGTAATTATAGGCCAGTTCGTCATACTTTGGTGGTCGGTAAGTTAGTGGAATCGGTTCTCAGAGATGGGGTTTATGACCATTCGGAAAATGCAATTTAATCCGAGTTAGTCAGCACGGTAAGTCCTGCCTCACAAATTTTATTGAATTCTTTAAGGAGGTACATAACTGTGTCGACGAAGGTAGGGCAGTTGATGTCGTATACGTGAATTTTCATAAGCATTTGATAAGATTGCCCATGGTAGACTCATGAAGAAAATGAGGAGGTGTGGAATAGAAGGAAATTTGGCCGATTGGATATGTTCCTCGCTGTCTCATAGAAGACGGAGTGTGATGGTAGAAGGAAAATATTCAGACTGGAGGCCAGTTAACAGCAGTGTACCGCAAGTGTCAGCGCTGGGTCCTCTGTTATTTGTGATTTTTATCAATGACTTTGGAGAGGGGGCTGAAGGATGGGTTTGTAAATTTACTGATGATACCAAGATTGGTGGACTAGTGGATCAGATGGAGGGCTCTTGCAGGCTGCAAATAGACATTGTTAGGATGCAGATCTGGGCCAAAAAGTGGTAGACGGATTTTAAGCCTGATCAATATGAGATGATTCATTTTGGTAGGACAATTTCGACTGTGGATTACAGGGTCAACGGCAGGGTTCTCAGGAATGTGGAGGAACAGAGAAATCTTGGGGTTCATATCCACAGATCTCTGAACATTGCCACTCAAGTGGACAGAACCGTGAAGAAGGTACATAGTGTGTTCGCGTTTACTAACAGGGGGATTATGTGTAAGAGATGTGGGGTTTTGCTGCAACTATACCAGACATGCGTGAGACCACTTTTGGAATATTGTGTGCAGTTCTGGTCACCTCACTATAAGAAGGATATGGAAAGGAGACAGTGCAGAGGTGTACCAGGAGATTTACCAGGTTGCTGCCTTGTTTGGTGGGTAGCTCTTATGAGGACAGTTTGAGGGAGCTGGGGCTTTTCTCTTTAGAGCGGAGGAGGGTGAGAGGCGACTTAATAGAACTTTATAAGATTATGGGGGGAATAGATAGAGTGGATGCTCAGCGAATATTTCGTCGGGTGAATGTAGCTGTTACGAGGTGGGGTGTGGCGGGGGGGTGGGGGGGGGGGTGGTGAGGGGTGCATAACTCTAAGTTTCTTGGTGGGAAATATAGGCCGGATGTCTGGGTGTCATTCTTCACTCAGAGTGGTTGGCATGTGGAATCTATTGCCTGCTGTGATACTGGAGTCGGGCACTTTTGGAACTTTCAAATGGTTACATGGAGCTCACCAGAATTGCAGGGAGTGGGATAGTTTGATCTTGTGTTTAGATATAGCTTAGGGCAACATTGAGGGCTGAAGGGTCCGTACTGTTTTGCATTCTTGTATGTTCCATGTTCTACATCAGGGGTGCAGAGAGGCTTACACTCCTGCCTAATTACATGGTGCTACATGTAATTGTTTGGAGCATCAATTATAGTTCAATCAGGGATAAATTTAGTGACGGCCTCAATCAGGGTGTTCATATTAAATCATGCCAATCTTAATTGACTGATTATTTTCATCACAAAAACAAACACTTTCAGGATGAGCGTTCAGTCAACATTTCTAATAAGCAGATTATGCACCAGGGACATTTCCTCATGTGTTGAGATATGCAATAAGTGAGCCAGAATTGGGTAAGGTAAAAGGAAATGCCCTGAAATCAACAATTACAAAAAAACCTCTTAAAAATCCAGAATTAAAACCGTATATCATAAGAACAACTGCGTTGACAGGTCAGAGTGGATGTGGTTAGGGCCATCCTAACAGTTATCCCTCCGTTTTTCCGTGGAAGGATCGTTGAACATTTTCGTCTGGCACATCCAAGGCTGTTGGGAATAAGTGACATAGTGGTTAGAAATTGATGAATAATTCGAATGGAAGTTGCAAAATGTCAACAATGAAGAAACATTACACCTTTGTGAGAAACGAAGGCAACTTTTATATTTGCATGCCTTGGCATTGCTGGCACAATCGTGGCAGCCGAGACATATTGATTGTGCTTATCCAATAGGGAGCACTTGTGCTTTCATAATTGTTAATTCGCATTCCAAGTGGTTAGATGTAGTCACAGTTCTTGACCTTGTCCGACAGGTACAAAGTATTTGCTCCCTGTGTAGTCGAGGGAAGAGGACGATGGAGGGAAGAGTTAAGTGCCAACTGCAACATGGTTCAGGAGTCTACTCGGGGCGGGGAAGGGGGGTGTGTGTGTAGAAAGAAGAGTGGCATTGGCAGGTGATTCCATAATTATAGTGTCAATTAGTGTCCTTTGTAAACAGGATGAAGAGTTCTACATCTCATATTGCATACCCCGTGCCAGAGCTGGTGATTTCACGAACAGACTTGAAAATATACTGCAGTGGGAGGGCAAGGATCCTATTATTGTTGTCCACATTGGGATGCATATCATAGGCATGAGGAGCATTTTGGGGAATATGAGGAACTCAGAGCCAAAACCACGATTGAGTCCTCAAGGTACTTAATTTTTGGATTATTATTTTCCGAGTCAAGTGCGAATTGTCAAAACGAGAAAGAGATTAGGGAGGTAAAGACGTAGCTAAATGAGTGGTCTGATAAAGAGGCCTTCCATTCCGTGGGGCGCTGGCATCATTCCTGTAACAGGCGAGAACTGTCACAATGAGATGGGCTCAAACTGAACGCAAATGGGTCAGGGCAAATGCTGAAAGGTTAAATTTCGCAGTCACAAGGTGTTAAATTAATTAACTTGAGCAGTGCTCAGTCGAAGTTGGTTAAGTTTCACAAAAATCATAGAGTAGTGAGTACGAAAATTGGCAGGAATAAACCTTCTGGTAAATCAGACTGAGCAAAGAGGGATATTAAATACAAAACTGAAAGTGCTGTACCTAAATGCATACAGTAGACAGAACAAGATAAATGAGCTGGGAGCACACATTATAAATTGATTGTACGGTGGTGTGGGGATCACAGCACGCCTGTTTGAGAGTGGAAGGAGGCAGGGGGGAAATTATAGACGAGGGAGCTTTAGCCCGGTTGTGTGTAAGAACATGGGGTCCATCATTATGCATTAAATTGCCCAGTACTTAGAAATGCATGGTACAATAGGGCTGAGACAGCAGGCTTTATCAAAGGGAAGTCGTGTCTGAAAAGTCTGATAGAATTATTTGATGAGGTAACTTAGACAAAGGAGAACAGGCAGATTTTATTTATTTGGATTTACAGAAAGCCTTTGACAAGTTCCATTACAGGAAATTGCTAAACAGGCTAACAGCCAATGGTGTTCATTGTAATGGACTGTCACAGATAGAAGATTGGCTGACATGCAAAAAGCAGCGAGTGAGGATAAGGGGGGTTCATTTTCAAGATGGCAACCCGTGACTTGTGATGTTCCACGAGGTCAGTGTTAGGACCAAAAAGTTCGCTATAAATATTAATGAAATCAAATATGGAATTGAGGGCACGTTTGCTAAATATGCGGATAATACAACGATATGCAGAGGGACAGGTATTGCGGAGGAAGAAGGGAAGCTTCAGAATGACTTGGGCAGAGCGGGCGATTGGCCAAAGAATTACCAAATGGGAAACAATGTGCTGAAGTCTGAATGTATGCACATTGATAACAAGAATAGATGCATAAAAAGTTTTCTAAACGGAGGATGGCTTCGGAAATCTGAAGCACAAAGGGGCATTCGAGTCCTAGTTTAGAACTCTCTTAAGGTTAACATGCACAGTCAGTTGACAATTAGGAAGGCAAATGCAAAGCAAACATTTAATTCTGGGCTCGAATGCATCAGCAGAAATGCACTGCTGAGACAGTATACGCTGTTGTCAGACGACAATTGGGATATTGTGACATATTTGGGCCCTTATCAAATGGTGGATGTGCTGGCCTTGCGGTAGAGTTGAGGGTATGAAAATTGGAAGGAAACCAACTTCAGGTACTTCAGACAGAGGGACAACTACGGGAAGTGAAACGGTCGCCAATGAACTGACTGTCCTGTGCAGAAATGCGCACAGTATACCGAGCAGGGTAAATGAGTTGGACGTGCACATTGCACTTTGAGTGTACGATGATCTGGTCATCACAGCACCACTGTTTCAGAAGGAAGGGAGGCACATGATGGGAAATTACACGCCAGTCAGTCTGACCTCGGTGGTGTGCAAGATCATGGATTTATTCTTCAGGATTAACTGCCCAATAATTTGGGGAAAAGAAAAACGACATGCTAAATTCGAGCTGAATCAGCATAGCCTCGTCAAGCGGAAGTCATGTCTGAAAAATGACCTGCGTGCACAGAGCAGGTTCAGGACAATTATCCCAGTAATAAAGGGTTTGTCGTGTGAAGAGCGGTTGAGGAGTCATGTTTCTTGCTTGATGGAATTAAGAAGGATGAGGGGAAATCTAATTGAAACGCAGAAAATACTGAGAGGCAAAGCTGGAGTCTAGTGCAGACGATGTTTCCATTATTGGGTCGGAAGAAAACTGGAGTGTACAACCCCAAATTGAAAGGATTCTCCTTTAACATTGAGATGAAGGAAGTTGTCATCAGCCAGAGGGTGCTGTATCTGTGGAAGTCGCTTCCTCAAATTGTTGGGGAGAAAAGCAATTTAGTATCTTTTAAACGGAAATAGATATGTTCTTGATCAACAGGGGATTCAAGGGTTATGGAAGGAGGCAGAAAAACGAGGATGCAAATCTTTTCAGCCATGATTGATTGGCGGATAAGACACGTTGGGCCGAATGCCTTAATTCTTCTCCGAAATGTGTGGTCTTTTGTCTTACCCACATTCACATGCACTTTAAATTTGCATCGCAGTCTGCCATGTCAAACTTTTTCAAAAACGTACTGAAAAGTTAAATGAACCTAACCTACCCTTCCCTCGTGGTCATGTCTAGGGGTTCATCCTAAGGAAATTCCAAAGGATTCTTCAAACATTTTTTTCCATGCTGATTGTTTCCGCAAATATGACTATTTTCCACATACTGGTTATGAAATCTTGATCATGGACTGGAGCAAGCTCCTGAATGTGAGGTTAGGTTCATTGGTCTGAAGTTGTCTGTTTTCTCTCCATGTCAGTTTATTGCGAGTTTTCATTCATCACCTCCCATTCTTCAGATCAGCTGCGGACTCTGACGAATTTTGGGAAGTGACCAGCAAATCAATACATTTCTTTTTAACGTAACTTCATTACGTACTCGAGAATGAAGATGATCAAACCCCGGGGATTTATCCACCTTCAATGACATAAATTTTGTGAAAAGACATTCCGTGATTAACAGCGATTTTCTAATTTCTGCACTGAAGCAAGCTTCTCTGAGTACTTCTGAGAAATTACTCATGTCCTCCTTTGTGCAGGCAAAATTAAAATGCAAATTTTGTTCCCCAAGTATGGTTTGTTCCCTATTAGTAATTCTCTCGTTTCTGACGTTGAATTTTGTCTTATTTTTTCCATCTAACCTGTAACAGGGAATACATTTCCAGACAGATATCAACGGATTTGGTGAATAGATTTACCGTCAGACAACGATATCAGTGTGGATGAGGGGGTTGAAAACTGAAGGATACACTGTGTGCATTCAAAATGTTAATTTTAATTAGGAAACTTCGTTTATTAACCATTACTGTGCACAGATCAATATGTGCAATATTAAATTGTATTTATTTTAGAGTGACAACGAACTCTTGTACCAGTTGTTCACATATTGTAATAGTATTGACAGCGCTTAAAATTTCAAACTAATGTATGCTTAGCAAGGAAATGTGAACCAATTGGCAAATGCATATTTATATATTTGCTACTTGCAGAACATAGTATCGGAAAAAAAAGATGGCACAATTAGAACGTATTGAAAGCAATGACGCGCTGCGATAATATTGGCTAATTCCCTGATCCGGAGTGGAAAACAATAATGGTATCATTTTCGGTAATGCCAGATTGGCTATATCAGCTAACCAATACGCTGACTGTTCTGGAGGTTGTATGAACACATTTCAAAGATAATCAGATCTTGGAATGAAATAGGATTGAAGTGGCGACCTCTTCTGTCCCAGTTGAAGCGGAAGCAGTCTTCACATCTGTTCGCACGCGTGGGCGAAACGACCACGATGGACTCAGGGTGAAGTTCAATAACGGCACAGCTTTATTTTCTTTTACGTCGTTGGAGAAGCGCAGTCAGGACATACAATCGGACTGTCCCGAAAGCGCTCTAATGATCCCTTGCAGCGGGCTATAGTTATACCGGAACTTCGGTGTAGTATGCGATTCAAATGCTAATACCTTGTTTACAGTATTCGACCTGAGCCATCCTGTCTCGATGTTTTCAAGTGTTGGGGAAATTGTTTTAAGTGTGCTTTAATCGTTTTGTCTGATTGGTTGTTAATGGTCTAGAATCTCTGGGGTTTGAACCATTGGTGTGTCATTGATTTCAAAAGTGGTTTGAAGGGCCAGGGACGTTTCCTTAGCTTTGTTAATTTTAGTATCTCCATGGGTTGTTGACTGTTTTAGAAGTGATGTTTTTGATGGGGTGAGGATGTGTTTTTTTTTAATTTAGTTCTTGTAGGTGTCATCTTGTCCAGCTTCCCTTGTGCGCGAGCCCTCATTTGCATTCTAAAAGCATGCTCTTGCCTGCTAGTTTGTGTCTGTGACTTTGTGATTTTAAGTGGAGAGGCTCTGAGTGTAACTTTAGTCTACTTCCATATTGCATGCCCAATTTCATAAAATGTGTTGTCCGATAACACATCCAAAGACAAAAAGGGAGGTAAAAGGCCCATGTCAGCCATGTTATTCATATAGTATACTCCAGCGGTAAATAGGATCACGGTAGGTCTAATGTGATAATCCATTTATCCTTTGAGTCTCTTGTTGATTAATATGTTGTCTGTCTCAGCCATGACCACAATGAACGCATACACTCCGAACTTTTCTGTGGTAACAAACCCTGCTGATTAATTTCCATGTGATAGTAGAAGTTTCACCTCAAGATTGCCTGAATCAGGTGAAATCTTCCTGAAAAATGAAGCCCTCAAGACATACAATCTCCTAACAAGGAAACGACACCTCACTATCAAACATACCAATTCCATGATAATTCTACAAGTCTCAGTGAAATCGCGCATCTATCTTCCATACTCCAAAGATTACAATTAAACCTAATCAATCGTTGAGCATTAGATAATGTCACCATGTTTAGGATCACCAAGCGAAGCTTCTCTGAACTGCCTCCGATATCTGGACATGTTTCATTACATAAGGGGAGAAAAATTGGTTTACAAGTGCTATCTAACTTGTTCACAGTCTCGTTTTAGAAATGCTGTCTTGTATTTGTATTCGCTTCCTTTTGATATGACAGACAACTTTCAATTTGCCTTCCCTGCTGTCTGTGGAAAATGAAGGCTGTTTTGTTTCTTTTTTTCTGACCATTGCACGATAATTTCCACATCCATCCGTGTTGCTACATCCGCTGGTCTAACTCCATACACACAATGTTTACTTGCATCATTGACATGACAACAGAGAATGTGTTGGCTCGTGAACTTGGGTTCACATGTCCGAAGACGGATGGAAGGAAGAATACATTTTGTCTGTGCTTTGTTCCGAGACACACACCATGTTGAGCCGCAGTGCTGCATTCAGACAGATGTGATGGTTGATTTTCTATATGCTGGGTAACCATGTGCCATTATGGTGGAAGATTTTCAAGTATTTCTTTAAAAAAAAATCAATTAGTAAATCGGAAGTATCACAGATAGTACCTGAGCTACTGACACGTTCAATATTTAGAATTATCCCCAGCTATGTCAAACAGCGTTAACGAATTTAACATTTATCAAATACCACACAGAAAGAAAGAAAATGTAATCTAAATGAGTCATACAATGTAAAATTGTTGCTTGCATTGCCTTAACTTCCATTTCAATGAATTGAAGATGCAATCCTATACCACCGAATGGATAAAGCATTTTCGCAATGCCGTAAAAGCCGGATAATCCCGACAATGCACTGTAAAATCGTACCCAGTCCCACGTCGGTACTATCTCCATCAGCAAGCTCATTTAACATTGTTTAAACATTTATCTTACATATCGTAGGCCCAAATGGGCAATTAATCATGACCAATCCGCATAACTTGTACGTCATTGAGCTGTGGGAGAAAACTGATTGTCACTGAGGAATTTTACGCAGACAGGGCTCGAAGGCGCAAACCCCAACAGTCAACTGGAGATGAACTGGTGGTCCTGCCGCTCTGAGACAACAATGACACCATTTGTGTCACTATGCCTCCCATCATGTACTTTTCAAAATGTTTTCTTCACTTATCCACATAGAATTGCCCAAACTCACACGAATTGTATATTGGGCATTTGAATGGCTGCTTTGGACTCACTTTTTTTTTCAGGACGAAGTGAAATTTATGCAAACTATTCACAATATTTTCCTATGTCCCATAGCTGTTACCAAGTGCAAGGAAGGTAAGAGAGCAGCCGATTGCTCCAATCTGACAATGGAGTTGCAGACACATAACTATGATGGACAGATTTTGCTGTAATGCACTCAAGCAACCTGAGGACACAGATGAAGGAATGGAGAATCATATTAGAAATGTTAGATGAAGACATTGCGACAGTGTTGTGCAGCAGGATGTGCAATCATGCATGCACTGCACATAGATGGTTGGACAGCGAAACAACATTATTTGGAAGAGAGATGCGAACGAACACTCACTAATTGAGTCTCTTAAATATTTATGTAGTGAAACGTTATGGAAGATAATGGATAGATATTTTCAAGGATCGTGCACTTCATAATTATAATCGATTAATTTAATAATAGGCGAAAATCGTTCGTGAACACAGAAAGTTTTTTGAAACAATTTTTTGAAACCATTTTTGTCAAACCTTTGCGCACCTAATGTGTGAGAAACAATCGGACCATTTTCATTTTCAAAATCAAAATCAATTAATGGTTCTATTAGTCGATGGTGAATTTATGGATCTTTTCTAAAAAAAAGCATACGCGACTGAATACAATGCATAGGCTTAGCTGCGGAATATCAAAATGCCAGTCATGTGGCTTCAGCCGCTGTTATTGGATGGACAGTTCTCTTACGCAGGGCCATTACATGATTTGGGTAAAAATAACCCTCTAGTGCGAAGGAGAGGGACATTTATTTTGAACAAGAACACGAACGCAAAGATCCGAAAAAAATAATGATTATAAGATCTGCGAGACAGAATATAAATCATACCATTTAATTTGACTCTTAGGAATAAGGAATTATAAATGCAAAATGCATATTGAATCCATTCTGACCATCAATTTGTCTCCATAATTTAAGCAAATCCTTGTTGGTCTGATAATAATCTCAGATGTTAATGTTGCCTCCTTGGCAAACCGAGCACCCACTTCCTGATATAAAAAAAAACAAAACCGAGATATTCATTGTTATTGGCTTCCACGGCACTTTCAGGGAGACTGTTACAACGTTCTGCAAACAATGGAGAACTAAATATTATGCTGAATGCATTTTACTTGGATGATAGGTGTTTTCAATCTTAAACTTCTACTTCCAGGTTCTGCCCCAAAAGGGAATCAATCCATGAATCAAATATGTGAATACCCCTAAGGGTATTCAATCATTTGCACATTTTTTTTTTTCGGAAAAAAAAAACAAAAGCACGAATGATGCTTTACCATTTGATTCACTGATTCCTCTTTAAATTTTTAAACTTCCGGACAATGGTCTCTGTCATTAGTACATGGAATCGAAGGGAGATGCATAATTCAACTGTTCTAAATTTAACTCCACAGATGTTTCGAAGAGAGAATCCGGTCAGTGTATTTCCTCATTCGTCACTTCCAAGTGATTACGGTCACCTTTTTGTTTTGATATTTGAAAACATGCTGTGCATGGCTGCTCTTTAGACGCCTGCAGATTGGGAAGGATTGTAGAACGGTGTGATGACGTTTAGGTGTTCTGGCCATGTGAATTTGCCACTTCGTGTCAGAGTGGATTCGCAGGGAAAATGCGTAACTTTGTGGGAATGGGACGGAAGTTGGATCGTTATTGGTGCAGATAAAATGGGTCAAAAGGACTCCTTATGAATTGTAGGGGTTATAGTATCTTGGGGCGAATGCACATCTTACCTGATTGTTCACTACCATTAGCCTTGTTTTTTTTTCTAATTTGTCATAACATTTGCATAAACCTTCCAGGCTACCGTCCGGATTTGAGTAAATGGCCTGTGCAAAATGTTATCCAAAAAAAAACAGATTTCTTGAATGTTGATTGATTCATCTCCTTGACTTCAAAGCAACGTTTATGTTTCCCAATTTCCAATGTTCATCTCTGTAGCAACTCACTTTCAAATAAAGCAAATATTGGCAATTCACTTACTTGGGTACATCGACGGTTACCTTCAAACTGCGTCTTTGGCAGAAACATTGAATGAAGCGCTGGCATCTGATCCCACCATCCCGTGTTCAAACGTTTGAGTTACCGGTCAATAATTTCTCGTATTTGTACCTGAAATCGAAATAAGATGCACCATTTGATTATTCCTATGTTAACTCGACAGAACTTGACTCTACAAAGAAAAGTAAGTGCATTGTTCCATTCGTCATTTCCAGATGATGAAAAGCTATTACTTTATAATTGTCGTTAGCATATTTTTGAGTGTTGCTGCTTAAAGTTTGTGACTAAACTGTGACATCATTCAGGCTGCACAATGTTTCTTTGTACGATTTACATTCTGTGCAATTGTAAAAAAAGCTTCCCAATGTTTATATCCCATTGAGTGTACAGCCACGTAAAATGCAATTCCAAGAAAATTGATCTAGCCCGGATCTAATCGTTTTGGTTACAGATCATAGAACCCTACAGTGCAGAAAGAGGCCCTTCGGCCCATCGAGTCTGTACTGAACACAATCCCACCCAGGCCCTACTCCCATATCCCTACATAATATATCCACTAATCCACTCTAACCGACGTATCCCTGGACACTTAGGAACAATTTCTTAGCATGGCCAATCAACCTAACCCGCACAGCTCCAGACTGTGGGAGGAAAACGGAGTACCCTGAGGAAACCCACGTAGACACGAGGAGAATGCTCAAACTCCTCACAGACACTGACCCAAGCCGGGAATCGATCCCAGGAACCTGGAGCTGTGAAGCAGCAGTGATAACCGCTATGATACCGTGACGCCCACTACTGCGCTACCGTGCCGCCCACCACTGTGCTGCCGTACCGCCCGGCAGAGTATGGGTGCCTGGACACGGAATTACTTATGCATTTGAAAGCTCTCCGGTATTGATCAGTAAAACGAATATTCTCTTGTGAATTAATTTTACCAAAAGAGATCAATTCACTTAAAAAAAAAAGGAACTGTCATATTTTCCATTAAATAACGCAAACACTCCAACGGACTTCTCGTGCTCTCCGCAGAACATTAATTCGCACATAATTTTGTCTCAGCAGAATATACATTTTAAAATGCAATGGATAGGTTATAAGGGTGGCAAAGGTAGATGCAATATGACGTGGTCGAAAAGGACGTTGTACTGAATAACTAAAGGTTGACTAGTATTGCAAATTCGGAGATTATTGAATAAGATCTTTCAGATAATGTTTTCGAATACTGTTTTGATTGAGGTTTTTCATGTTTGGACAATAATGGTGGTCGAATATTTTCTGTATCGGCTCTTATATTCTAAGAATTTTAGCAAAACACTTTCAAAATGCCCTCCCGATTTCAGTAAACGCTCGCAGTCCAATGCTTTCCAAAAAAAAACACGACAGATTGGTGCATTGCTTACTTAATCACCTGTTTGAAATTAACACAGCGTTTTTTTGTTTTTCATGGTCACAGTCGTCGAACCTGTAACTTCTAAAAATCATATCAAACTGTCGCTAATTCAATTACCTGAGTAGTTTGATGGGTGTCTGCAAATTTATTTATATTTCTCCTGAAACATTGAATGAAAAGCTGGCACCTGATTGCCCGATGCCTCCTCAAAAAGTTTGAATTTCCAGTCACTCAACTTTCTTGTTTTTGCATGAAATCGAAATGATTTTTGATATTTAATTACTGCAATTTTATCCACACAGGTCTTACAAATACACAAAACGGTCAGTGTATTGCTCCATTCGCAATTTCCTCTTGATTACGGGCGTGATTTTGTGATGGTGAATAACATCTTTCGAATCGCTGCCGCTTCTTGACCGTGACAAACCTGTGATATTATCCCGCCTGCTCAACTTTTTCTTTTAAAAGAATGGACTATCTGTGCAACTCAAAGAAATGCTTTCCAAGTTGTATATCCCAACCCGCTTGCAATCAAATTTAAGAAAAAAAATGATTTCCCGGCACATTGATTTACTTCTGTATTAATATGTTTGGGTATAAATACCTAGTTACCCGGATTCTTATGAACCACAGTGCTCTGCATGTTTCTCAATTCAAATAATATTTTGTTTGTTAATTCCTTACACCAAAAGGGGCGAAAATCAGATTTTCCCGCATCTTAACCACCTCATTTGTTTGCCAACACGTTGACATATATAATTCGACTTGTGTTCTCGTCGGAACAATATTTTGCATCTAATTTTTTCTCAGCAAAAAAAAATCTTCAAAAGACCCGTTTTAATTTTCGCAATGGTAGATACAATATTATGCGTTTGAGAAGTATTTTGTATTGAATAACTGTGTTGACGAGTATTGTAGAGCAATGCGATTCAGAACAAGCGCAGAGCTTATTGGATAACATATTTCAAACGATGTTGTCGGCATGTAGTGTTGATTGAGTTTTTTCTCGTATTTTTTGGACTGCAATGTTTGTCGATTCTCTTCATTATCCAGAATGATATAATCATAAGCTCATAAGCATACTGACATGTTACCGTCCCGAATTCGCCAAACACCGGCAGCCCAGTTCTTTTCAAAAATATCAGAAAACCAAAGACACATGCAATATTACTTCGTTGATGATAATTTGGATACTGCAACTTGAAATTAACAAGTATTTTAGAACAAAAACACAGAACGAACACAGAGCTTGTTGAACACCATCAAAAAACTGTGTCGACGTACAATGCTGAGCGATACATTTCGATTTCAGTGATTCATCTTAAAATTCGATGTTGAACTTATCATGCATTTAACAAAATTCTTCCACTCGAATTCAGCAAACGTCCACTGCACATTGCATTCCAAAATGACAGCTTTCATTGTTGTTTTCTGATTGTGCTCCTTGATTTTAATTAACTTGCTCTGCATTTTTTTTCTTCTTGATCTCAATGGGGGTATCTGCACAGTCTGAATTTTACATCAAAACTCGCAAATACAGTTGCGTAGACATTTGAGTGGTTATGCCGAAATTGCAGTTATTTTTCCGGAAACATTTCATGAAGCGTTGCCCGATTTCTCGTCAAAATTGTTTTGATTCACCGACAGTCTTATTATTGGTACATTAAATCGCAGTGAGATTAAAAAAAACTTTAGCGATTTCACTTGTAATCCCACAAGACTTCACGATAAAAAAAACAACGTGACGTGTATTTCACGTACAACCATTTGCATTTGATTTTGGCTTTTTTTGTGAATGACGGCTGCTGAAAGGTCGGAATAAATCTATTATGTTAGGTAGCTTGACAAAGGTCATGCTGTCAGATTGTACAGCCTGTGCAACCGAAATAAAGAAAACAACATTTCCCAAATGTATATCCCGTTTTGCTTGCAATTAAATAAAGTACACCGTTTGAATTCCTGCAACATGATCTTCAACATGACCAACATCTTTGGAATTATGTAGTTGGGCACTGAGGCAAATATGAACCTCCGTCCTCTGCAGTATTTCTCAATTGAAATAATGCTTTGTTTGTTAATTCGTTTCAATTAAGGGGGATACATTATCATTTGCCCACATTATATTAAATCTGTCATGTGTCTGCCGTTAACTTGTCACAATAATTGAAATTGTTTCTTGTCTTCCTGTGAGAAAATTAATTTGCACGTAATTTTCCTTCGACAAAAAAAATACGGCCAAATTGCAACTGATATTCTGTGAGCGCGTGAAACATCAATTCTATATTAATTGGCCGAGAGGTACTTTGAATACGATAACTTCAGATTGACAAAAGTCGCAATAGATTCAGATCAGTAATGAATGCAGAGCTAACTGATACCTCCATTTCACAGGACGGTAAAGGTACGCAGTGCAGACTGCGTGTTTGGACTGCAATCATTGTCGACTGCCTTCAGTTTTGCTATCAGAATTATGATAAATTGAGCCATACCCTTCCAAGATTCCCATCGGTTTCAGGAAAAGCCCGCTTATAAAAACATTGCACGATGACAAATTGTTATATTCTTTACATATTCACTACCGTATATTTAACGCACCATTTGTTTTCGTCATGCTGCCGCTGTTGTATCTGTAAGAGCTGGAGTATCGCTAAAAAAAACTTACTTTAGCGTTTGATTGTCTTCAAATGCTGATTTTGGCAGAAACGCTGATGGGAGCGCTGGTATCTGATTGCCAGATTCATAGTCCAATTGTTTGAATTGAGGGTCACCCTTCTCTCTTATTTATGCATGAAATCGAAGTTTGATGCAAAGTTTAACATATGCAATTTGAACCTCACAGAACTTAAGAAAACACAAAATGGTAGGTGAATTGTACTATTCGTCATTTCACGTGATTATGAACTTTTTTTGTGATAGTGAAAAACATGTTTTAAATGGAAGTTGCGTAAAGATCGCAACAAATCTATCGCTGGTAGGTAGCATATAACCAATGAATAACAACACTTTGTTTGAAGTGAAAAAAAAACTCAAATATTTATAGAGTTGCACACTTGAAACTTAATGTTGGTCTATTCCTTGGAGTGCGCAAGATGAATAGACATGCGCAAAAACGTAATTATGTGACCGAAACATGAGTAGAACAGATAAGAGCAGAAATGGGAAAGAGGGCGGCTTTATGGACGAATTTTATGATGAAACAATCGTTATGCATATAATCAGTACGGAACGCATGCATTTCATTTTCATCAGGCGGAGAAATAATATCTGTGAAAGTAGCTGAAATTAAAATCGTAACGCCATTGAATAATGATCTGGTTTGCGCATCGCTGTCAATGCTTTTGCAACTTCTCTTCCGTAAATCGACCGCCATTCACTCCCGTCCAAGCTGGCGAGGGGACGGATATTTTGAAATCCTTGCATTGCACTGACTCTCTCACGTATTAATTGAGCGACTCTCTGGAATCGTGTTGGAACACACAAAACAAGAACAAATGCAAATCTTAATAATGAAAGCTAGCAAGTGAAGCAACTATTAAATATACAGCATTTCCAGAGTCATGTACTGCCTCATAAAGTGCTGGCTATTAGGGTTGCTTAAACCAAATCGTTAAATGAACAATAATGGTCTGCAATGCAAACCATACAACGAATGAGTATTTCTATTCATGGGATGTGGCCATCGTTGATCATACCAATGTATATTGCTAAACTGAAATTGTCCTTTGTCGAACTGGCATTCTGGGTCACAGAAAATGGTTTTCAGGAGTTATGCATACGACTGGGCATGCAATCACATATAGCTCTGACGAGATAAGGAAGGCAGAATTTCTTCCCCAAAGGGCAATGGCAGATTTTATGATAAACAATAGTGTTTGAATGATCACCGTTAATCGTTTTGTCATCTCTTTTATTGAATATAGATTTGATAACTGTTATTGCTGTGATTCGACGTTTGCCCGCCGAGCTTAACGTGAGGTCTCCCCCTTATTTGTTTGTTGCCTTCCTTGAACGATTATCAGAAGTATATAAACGTGAAAATAAATCATCGAAAGTTCTTTTTTTGCGTTAATAGCTATTGGGCGTTACGGTTATTCCCACAATTTACTTGCTATCGATCAACAAGTTCTCCAACCACGTCAAAACAGTGCCCCAAATACTATGAGCTTTAAATGCGCCCATACATTGCCTGTGTGGGAACTTGACAAAAAAAAACTTTCGCAAGTCCAAATTCATGGCATCAAGTTGTTGGTCCTTGTCCCTGGTCACATCCTCAAAGAGAACTGAAGTTTTGCCAAGATCGATTGTCTTTCAGTGAATCTATGCTGACTATTCTAATGGCTGCGGTCTTATCATGAGAAAGATGTTCTCTTACGAGTAAAAATATATAATCCACTCATGAAGGAGCAGCCCTCCGAAAGATTGTGATTAATATAAGTGGTTTGATCTTAAACTGGAATTCTGAGCCCTATTACTACTCAAAAATAAAGAAATAACATATGTGGCAGTCATTTACAGTGCAGGAGGAAGAGGAAATTGAAATGCATTTATTGTTTTGCTGGAGTCACATTGTCCAGCAATTCGTGATTGTTTAAAAGTGATTCCATGGAACTAGCTGAATCGAGATTTGCAGCATTTAAGAACATAAGAACATAAGAAGTAGGAGCAGGAGTAGGCCATCTAGCCCTGCGAGCCTGCCGCGCCATTCAATAAGATCATGGCTGATCTGAAGTGGCTCAGTCCCACTTTCCCGCTTTCTCCCCATAACCCTTAACGCCTTTGCCTACCAAAAACCTATCTGCCCGTGTCTTAAATATATTTAGCGAGGTAGCCTCCACCACTTCAACGGGCAGAGAAATCCAGAAATTCACCACCCTTTGAGTGAAGAAGCTCCTCCTCAGCTCTGTTCAAAACTGCTCCCCCCTCCCCGCCTTATCTTGAGGCTGTGCCCTCTAGTCCTGTTGTCCACTCTGAGCGGGAAGAACCTCTCTGCCTCTACCCTATCCACCCCCTTCATTACCTTATACGTCTCTATAAGATCCCCCCTCATCCTTCTAAATTCCAAGGAGTATAGACTGAGTCTATTTAGTCTCTCTTCATAGTCTAACCCCCTCATCTCCGGTATCAGCCTACTGAACCTCCTCTGCACTCCCTCCCAGGCCAAAATATCCTTGCGCAAGTGCGGTGACCAGAACTGCACACAGTACTCCAGCTGAGGCCTCACCAGTGCCCTGTACAGTTACAGCAAAGCCTCCCTGCTTTTATATTCTATCCCCCTCGCTGTAAATGCCAGCATCCCATTTGCCTTCTTGGTCACTTGTTGCACCTGCAGACTGGGTTTTTGTGACTCATGCACAAGGACCACCGGGTCCCTCTGCACTGTAGCATACTGCAGCTTTTCCCCTTTTACTTGGCTTGGTAATCAGCACGAGTTTGCCGGATGTCTCATCAACTTACGAATTTTAAATGCAGTGTTGTTATGTTGGCCTCAGTTGGTTGATGGTAACAAGTGGGAATGTGCAGATTGTTGCCTGGAATGTCTCTTTGCCCAAAGAAAAGGCTGCCTGTAGGCAAGGCAATTATGCAATAATAGAGTTGGTGTACGCCGTGTGAAATGAAGAGGTATCCCCCCAAAAAAGCGTGACGTCTTCTGTTTTTTTTCAGAAAAAAACATAATCTGTGCCTCGTTTCAGTTACTGCACTGACAGCCATATCCAAATGCGTGTCCATATACTGCAGATGCCGTGCATATGCCCACACATTCAAATGGCTAAGTAGCATGAGACAACTCTGCATTCTCTTCACAACTCATCCTCACACCCAACTGAGTATCATGTGAAATTATGAAGGTAATTTATTCAGTTAGCACTTTGAAATCATTAGTATATTACGTGCAGCGTTGGAGTCCTGCGAATATAATTATGGTGGCGCACAAGTCACTGCATACCATTCAGAAAGAGGCTCAATTATGTCAGCTGTTTTGCTTCCCATCTGCTAGCCAGCTTCTTACCCATCTCAAGGCAGTGCCTACAATCCAATGCATGTTAAATTTGCATCATACTTTGTCAGGTGAGAACTTTTTGAAAGGTCAACAGTCAAAATAAACTACAACCAAAATATGCTTTAAGTTGTCGTCACCTTTGTAGCCAAATATGAAATCTTTCGATTGCAGCTGTTAGGGGTCTGTTTTTTTTTGTCAATTCCTTTTTTTTTACATAGCAAAATAAACATCTAAAGCCAGTTTTTATGTTCCGCTAGCTTACATTCATAGTGTATTACCCTTTCTTAATTAATCCCTTGGTCCTCTTTTGCCGCATTTTAAACTGCCCCCAATAAATAGGGCGATTGCGTTTTCTTGATATTTTGAATGCTGATTCCGTGAATCTGAAATTATCTATATTTTCCCTTGCAAATCCTGTGATTGAGCACAGTTACGGTTCCTTTGTCATTCTTACGCAGAACAGGAAGAAACAACTTCCGGATTTCACTATTTTCTTTAAATGCCTGCAATTGTCTATCCATTCTTTTTCCTTTGACTAATGTTTCCTAATATATCATGACCAAATCATATGCCATGCCATCATATTTAGCTTTCTTATTATGTAGTATCCAGGTCTCCGAATCAACTGAATCATTGTCCAACTAGGCAATACTTCTGCCATTTTATGCTCCCTCGTCCCAATAGTTCTGTCAAAACTAGTTTGCCAATTCATCCGTTTTCATTGCACAATACCCTGTCTATGATGACCTTTCCCCTTGCATGTTCTTCGACGTATTGTTCAAGAAATGCACTTTATCAATCCCTCTCCTATTTTGCTTGTATTATTTCGACTCGCCCAATCTATACGTCGATCAAATCGTTCATAATTGTACGTTTTACTTGAATGCATGCATCTGTGACTTCTCATCCAAAGATATTTTTTTCCCAACGTTATAGCAACAGTTTTGTATTCTGTATACCACCTCCTGAGGCGTTTTATTCTGCCCCCTGTTGTTTCTTAAATCGACCTATTAGTATTCCACATCACCTATACTAATATATTCCTCAAAACCTCATCAAAATATGTTTTATTCAATATTGCCACTCCGCCATTTTTTTCTCTCTCCCTTTTTCTAAACACTTAATAGACCTCAGTGTTAACTTTACTTCCCTGGTCAACTTGGAGACGCCACTTCAACGCTTTCATGCCTCATTTTATCTACGTGGACAACTAATTCATCGTTTTTGTTTCGAATGCTGTAAGCATTTGGATGCAAAATATGCAGGTGTGCCACTTTAACGGTCCATGTCCCTTGCATTCGAATTTTTATTCTATCCTTACATGACTCCGGCCATATCTTTTTTTCTGCCAATTACTTTTCTTCTTCAGTTACCCTATTTAATTTTTCCTGTTCAGAACGCTTGGAAAGTTTCCCATAGCTATGCCATATTTCGGAAAACCTCCACAAAAAAAAACATGCAGACACTCCTTCTCTCCGGAAAGGACATCAGCCCTGATTCAAAAGATCTCTCTGTCTGTCTGTCTGTCTGTCTGTCTGTCTCTCTCTCTCGCTATGCCTGCCTACAGGTATAACCATCTATCAATCTATGTTTGCATGGACCGTTTTGCGTATATCTCTGTGGTATTGTGTCATTCCGCAGAAAGAACAAAGAACGAGAGAATGGATATTACTTGATATTAAAATGAAGTGGAATGAATATTTCCCAAAGTCGAGGCATGAACACATAGAAAGACTTTTTTTTAAAGTTCAGTCTAGTGTTGCCGCTGACACGATCCATTTGTGTTCGACCTCCGTTTCCATATGAGCAATTGTCTTCAATCATAATTACTAACCATTTGCTTCACGCGATAAGGATATTAAAGGAACAAGATCGTCAGGGATCACCATCTTTGAAATAAAATAACAACCTAACAGTTACTTGATTGCTCAACATCAATCAGGCATGGCAACTGATCGGGATTGAATGGAATTGTTGATACAAAAGAAAAATCTGGACCTTCCCTTCAAAACGGCAGATGTCTCAAATATCGAAATTGGAGAGGAGTACCTGGCCATAGACACATGTGAATAACAGAACACGTCTGATCAGCAGCACGGTCAACAAGTGACATACATAAAGATTGTTATAAACGATTGGGCATTTTGTTCGTTCCAGCCCCGGAGTTAGAAATAGTGATTTCAGAACTCAATTGAAAATAGCACACTTGGGGATGTTGTATATTCATACTAGAGCAGCGTTGGGAGTGTCGTTGTTTCTGTGGCTTATTGGGAGTTTCGCTTGCAGAACTTCAAAGAGCCACCAGCCTGTTACGCAATTTAATGACATAATTAATAAACTGGAAATACCCTGCTTTCTATTTCCGCCTCTGTTTCAAAACGAAACATATCCTCATGAGCATTAAAAATATTGATACATTCATTCTCACTCGCCTTCATAGGTAACGAGTTCCAAAACCATATGACCGTCTTAGCAAAAAAAAAATCCACATTTTAAATATGCAACATCTGAAATTGACATTGCGATCGCTCGTTGCATTGTCATGAAACAAGAACTGTTGTTTTCTCTGCAACCCGTAAACGGCCATGTTGAAGTTACGATTTCCGTCACATAACATCTATGCCGTTATTCTAAGAGTTGATATGAAACTCCTCAATCCAAAGTTCCCTCATGAAGCACACCGCTCATTGTTGATAATATACAGACACAACTCATCAGAGTATAATTATTGGCATGTTTCTTCAATTAAGGAAACAAATGTTTTGTACCAGTGCGGGATTTCGAATCGGCCTCAACAGTGTCTTCTAAACTGAAAAAAAAATCTTGTTGCATTGATATCAACTTTCCGGCCCAAAGGCAACACTCTTGCTGTTTTGCCTTTCATACGCGTGGATACCCAGATATCCAGTTCCAGTGAATCTGTCTGCACAATTTCACCAGTTAGATAAGATTATTTCAGTCCTTTTTTTTGCACAAATTGGCAACTCCTCAAGTTTGCAATCCAATCTTTTATACGTCAGACATATGTTAATTGTCTAATCTGTCCACATCATCAATGTTTGGTTATAAACGATCAGTCCGATCACCAGGGCACGCAATCGAGAACTCACCATTATCATTTAGTATTCTGTTTTCATTTCCAATGCTTTGATAACTCCATAATGAAATAATACATTTCCAATGTGTTGCACTCATCACAGTTGTAGCTCACTGTTTCGTGTCAGAGATCCCCACAATGGCAGGGTTGTCGCCAAGGTTGAGTATTTAATTTCAGTTTGTGGCCATTTACTTCCAAATGTTTTTCACTTCAAAAAAAAAGAAAAAAACATATTCAGCATATTTCTCTTGCTCCGTACAGAGGTGACAGCGTGCAAAAATGGAAAGGCATCTATATCCAGAATCTATTTTCATTTTGAGTGTAGAATGGGAGATTCTGAACGCTTGTAACAAAGGATCTATCTGAAATGTCCAACGTAGTTGTTGCATGTAAATTCATCTAATTCAGGTTATGCATTAGCCGTGACAGAAGAATTGAAATTCGCAGGCGTTATTAATAATCGGTGCAACGCTGCTCATTTCACAAATCAGTCCCGTGTTTAATGGACGAGAAGCAAAGAGTGCAACCTTTGTTCAAAAACACACAGACGTGTCTGTTACGTTGCCTATTATCGAGTAAGATGAGTAAATTAGTCCACAGATGTGCAACAAGGGATACAATGTGAACGCGAGAGGCAAATACCTAAGTGGATTCAATCGAACGTAGAAGAAACGGTAGCGAAACATATTGCAAAATCAACAGATGAATGAGATCGAACAGACAATTTATATTGGTTAGAGAGGCAGAAAAGTAGCTGAATTCTGGGACAGAAATGTTTTCCGTCATCCCATACACGAGAGAGAGAGAGAGAGAAAGAGACGAAAGGAGTGAGTGAAGGAAATAATTACCAGAACATGTCCGCCCTAATAATTCTAACGGTCAGCAGAAATGTAATATTTTTTTTCTTGTGCTGTGTCTCGAGGTGATGCCAGTATTATGCTCAAACTCTATGTCGGCTTTCAAGGTATGCCCCGAGTAAAATTTCCGCACAGTTCTTTTTCATGTGTCGTTGTTATTCAAGGGCGTAAATCCCTGAGTGTTTTCTTGGATTGGCATTACTGGCGTTGAAGGAACTTCCCTTATTTTAGTGCAACCTGTAAGGAATGGTCAAGACGCTTGGCCTCACGAAGTAACATGTATTGCTGTCATTTTGTCATGTGGGTTGAAATCATTTTTGCAACGAGCACGAAGACATCCCGGGCGAAACAGTGTCTTTTCATCTGTTTAATTTTTTTTTTGGCATGTGGTTCGTGCAGGTTTTTGTGCGTTTATGCAAGAATCCAGCAATCATCAGGCCAAATCTTGCTTAACTCAATTCTGGCAAATTCTGGCTATTTATATGTGTATTCTTAAGAGTGTCTCTTCCGTAATAAATAGGTATTACTGCTATTCTGTGGACAACATTTTATGAAATACATTCGCTGGCTCGGCCAGCCTGTCCATTCCACCTTGTTCATGAAAAGTTGTTGGTGATCTGCATTTGTGTACTGTTGAAGACCCTGAGGTGCACACGCTCAGAGATAGAAACGCGCGCGCGCGCGCGCGCGCGCACACACACACACACACACACACACACACACACACACACACACACACATTTAAGGAATAAAACTCACAAATTAAAATAATTTAGGGAACAGTAAAAAAAACAAAAAAAAGCTCTTCCACCGTGAAAAACAGAAAAGTGCTGACCAGCCACAATGCCCACGCTCGTCATAATCTTGCATACTTCTATCAGTACGCTCCCCCTCCCCCACTCCCCTCCCCACCCCAGCTCCCCATCCCTCCCCGCCCAACCTCCGTCGTTTCACTGTGAGCGAACCAACCTCAGCTCATAACTAATTTCTTGTGTACCAGAAAACATTTTTTTTTCTGTACCATCTCCAAATGTTTCTCATTCTTTCTGGCATTGTGGTGAAAACAATTGAACATGACATTCAAAGTGCACCTTAACTAAAGGTCTATAAAGCTGCAAAATGACTTACCATTTCTAATCTCAATTCTGTGACATGCCGGATGCCGTGTCGATTATATTCTCCACATGCCTTGACAATTTCAGTGACCTGTGGATCTGTGCACCCAAGTCACTCTGCCTATTAATCATATGAAGGGTTCTGCCATTCACTGTACATGTCCCACCTGTATTAGACATTCCAAAGTGCATTACCCCATTTTTTTCTCTGGATTAAACTCCGTCTGCCATCTCTTTGCCCAATCACCAAACGATTGTTGATCCACTGATGCTTGTCAACTGACAGTTGGCATCACTATCAGCAATCCAAGCAACCTTTGCATCGTCCGCAATTGTCCTAAACAAACCAGTTATATTTTCCTCCAAATCATTTTTATACGTGTTCGTGTTTGTGTGTGTGTGTGTCTGTGTGTGTGTGTAGCCCAGCACAAATTGCTGAAGAACATAACGTTTCAACGTTTTCCATTCAGAAACCCACACTTTTACTATTACCTTATGCTATTCCATGACCAATCTAATTATGTATCAAACTTGTCAACAGTATCCGTGCAACTTCACCTTCTGTAGTAGTCTGTCCTAAGGGATTGTGTCAAACGCTTTACTCAGGTCAATTTGACAACATCCACTGCACAAACCTCATCAGTCATCTTTGTCACTTCCTCAAAAAACTCGATCAAGTCAGGGAGGCACAAAATTCCCTTGAAATATCAGTGAAACCTCTCGGATATATGTCCACTTATTTCGAAGAGACAGTAAATCCAATCTCCATGAATCATCTCCATTAATTCCCCTAGCATAAACATTAGGCTCACCAAGATGTATTTAGTTGGCTTTCCCTTGCTACCTTTCCTAAACAATGGAACAACATTGGTTATTCTCCCAGCTTCTGGTTTCTCCTCATTTCTCACAAGGCCCTGGCAACATCCTGCCTTGCCTCTTTAGCATTCTGAGATATATCTCGTCAGACCCTGGGATCTTGTCTACCTTAACGTCTCTCAAGAACCGCAACACCTTGTCCATTTTGATCTCAATGTGACGCACAAAATATCTACACATCCTTCGTCAAATTCATTATTCTTTTTTTTGTTTTTGGTAAAAACGGAGGCAAATTACTCATTCAATACATTGCCCTTTTATTTTGGCCCCATGCATTCATTACCCCTCCTATCCTTTAGTGGGCCCAGCCCTCTCCCCGGCTATCTTCGTGCTCTTTCTATATGTATTCTCAACCTTGTTTTTTTTTCCTTAGTCCTGCTGGCCAATAACTTTTCCCATTTATCCGCCAAGATTCCTTCTCTAACTTTTTTTTGTTACTTCCCTTGATTGAGTAATTTGAAGGGAATTTTGTGCCTCCCTGACTTGATCGATTTTTTTGAGGAAATTACCCGGAGTTCTCACCACATTGCTTCACTCTTCGGGCCATCTGAGGTGTCACTCGCAGTACAGTTATGTTACTCTCCTAAACCAGTAGCGACCCCCCCCCCCCCCCACCCACCATGCCTTTACATCCACTTCTATTCCAAAGCTTTCGCAGATTGAAAACCGACAATAATTAAAGAATGCTGACATGCTTCCGTGCACTTAGGCATTTTTCTTTTTTCTAACCTACGTAGAATGCCCACGTGCTGTGCTCATTCGTATCTGCGTCCTCGTCCTTGCACTTGTATGTGAGCTTGGATAGGAATTTGTTACTCAAAACCATGTCAATTTCCTGCAGTATATCTTAAAGACAGTGCATACAGCTGCCAAAAAAAAATCTTCTATGACAACAAGACCGTCTGACTGAGCAAGGCAGAAATAAACAGTGAGATATTTATACACCGGTAATTTTGTTTATAATCCGGAGATATAGAACATAGAACATAGAACATAGAACATTACAGCGCGGAACAGGCCCTTCGGCCCACAATGTTGCGCCGACCAGTCTTATTTTTTAAAAAAAAACATTGACCCACTAATCTAAACCACTCCTTTTTCGTCCATAAACCTATCCACCAATCTCTTAAACGCCCCCAAACTAGGCGCATTTACAACTGCAGCAGGCAGGGCATTCCAGTCCCTCACCACCCTCTGGGTAAAGAACCTGCCCCTGACATCCGTCCTATAACTACCCCCCCTTAATTTAAAGCCATGCCCCCTCGTGCTAGATTTCTCCATCCGAGGAAACAGGCTATCACCATCCACCCTATCTAAACCTCTAATCATCTTATATGTTTCTATAAGATCCCCTCTTAGCCGCCTTCTTTCCAGTGAAAACAACCCCAAATCCCTCAGTCTCTCCTCATAGGACCTCCCCTGCATACCAGGCAACATCCTGGTAAACCTCCTCTGCACCCTCTCCAAAGCCTCCACATCCTTCCTGTAATGTGGGGACCAGAACTGCACACAGTACTCCAAGTGCGGCCGCACCAGAGTTGTGTACAGTTGCAACATGACGCTGCGACTCCTAAATTCAATCCCCCTACCAATAAACGCCAAGACACCGTATGCCTTCTTAACAACCTTATCTACTTGATTCCCAACTTTCAGGGATCTATGTACACATACACCTAGATCCCTCTGCTCCTGCACTCTATTCAAAGTCCTCCCGTTAGCCCTATACTCAACACATCTGTTATTCCTACCGAAATGGATTACCTCACACTTCTCCGCATTAAACTCCATCCGCCACCTCGCGGCCCAGCTCTGCAACCTGTCCAAGTCACCCTGCAAACTTCGACACCCTTCCTCACAATCTACCACACCTCCGACTTTGGTGTCATCAGCAAACTTACTAATCCACCCAACTATACCCTCATCCAGATCATTAATAAAGATTACGAACAGCAGTGGCCCCAAAACAGATCCCTGAGGCACACCACTCGTAACCGAACTCCATGATGAATAATTACCATCAACCACCACCCTCTGTCTCCTATCTGCTAACCAATTCCTGATCCAAGTACCTAAATTACCACCAATCCCATACATCTGCATTTTCTGCAGAAGCATACCATGGTGAACCTTATCAAACGCCTTACTAAAATCCATATATACCACATCTACTGCCTTACCCCTATCCACCTCTTTGGTCACCTTCTCAAAGAACTCAATAAGGTTAGTAAGGCACGACCTTCCCGCTACAAAACCATGCTGACTATCTCTAATCAATTCATTACTCTCCAAATAACTATAAATCCTATCCCTAATAATTCTTTCTAAAACCTTGCCCACTACAGAAGTAAGACTCACTGGTCTATAATTCCCAGGGAAGTCTCTGCTCCCCTTCTTAAACAATGGGACAACATTCGCTGTCCTCCAATCATCCGGTACTATACCAGAGACCAACGACGACCTGAAGATCAGAGCCAGTGGCTCTGCAATCACCTCTCTTGCCTCCCATAGAATCCTAGGGTAAATCCCATCAGGACCAGGGGACTTATCTATTTTCAACCCTTCTAGAATATCCAACACATCCTCTGTATCAACTACAATACTTTCTATTTTACACCCTTTCACCCCAGTGACCTCCTCAGCTACATTCATATCGTCCTGTGTGAACACCGAAGAGAAATAATGGTTCAATGCCTCTCCAATCTCTTCCGGTTCCACACACAACTTCCCCCTACTGTCTGTAACTGGCCCTAATCTTGCCCTGACCAACCTTCTATTCTTGACATACCTATAGAACGCCTTAGGATTCTCCTTAATCCTATCAGCCAAAGTCATCTCATGCCCTCTTCTAGCCCTTCTTAACTCCCTCTTCAACTCCCTCCTAGCCAATCTAAAGCTTTCTACTGCACTACCCGAGCCCTCAAGCCTCATCCGAACATAAGCCTCCTTCTTCTTCCTAACCAACAAATCAACTTTTTTCGTGCACCACGGTTCCCTAGCCCTACCAATTCCTCCTTGCCTGACAGGGACATACCTATCACAGACCCACAGTAGCTGCTCCTTGAACAAACTCCACATTTCAGACGTTCCTAGTCCCTGTAATCTCCTAGTCCAACCAATGCTTCCTAATTCTCTCCTAATGGCCTCATAGTTACCCTTCCCCCAGCTAAAACTACTGACCCGAGGTTCATGCCTATCCCTTTCCATCACTAAGGTGAACGTAACCGAATTGTGGTCACTATCACCAAAAAGCACACCAACTTCCAAGTCTAGCACCTGGTCTGGCTCATTTCCCAGCACCAAGTCCAATATAGCCTCACCTCTAGTTGGCCTATCTACATATTGAGTTAAAAAACCTTCCTGCACACTTTGAACAAAAACTGACCCCTCTAACGAGCTAGAGCTATAGCTATTCCAATCAATGTTAGTAAAGTTAAAATCCCCCATAACAATTACCCTATTACTTTCACTCCTAACCAGGATCGTCTCTGCAATCCTTTCCTCAACCTCTCTAGAACTTTTTGGAGGTCTATAAAAGACTCCCAACAGGGTGACCTCTCCTCTCCTATTTCTAATTTCTGCCCATACTACCTCAACAGACATACTACCTCAACAGACATAGGATGTGGTTTACGTGACACTATAAATGGTTGAGGTTAAGCTCAATAAAAACGGTTGAGATCAACGTCTATTGCTAATCATGAGGACACTGCTAATGTTAAACTTAACCGTTTGCATTTATTCTCTCCAGCCGTGCAACAACGTTCGCCAAAGTGGCCCAGCAAGCCAGTCCAGTGTTGGGAACAATTACGAAAATAACTGCGCTTTAATCTAGTTGCAAAGGAAAATCCATCACAGTCAGCATGTGGAAGTCCATCTTCCTAACTGACTCATAGATTGGTCATGCAACATCTTGGCACAATCATTCTCGTGGGAAAAAAAAAATATCCTTGTAAATAATGCTGCACAGTGAGAGCAAGTTGCTCTGGCATTCCTCCACATTGACTCTGGGTGCCATGACAGAAAAAAGGCAACAAAATGTTTTGCAAATTAACGGTTACTGTTCCCATTAGCTGAAGACCCAACTTTCAGCTACCATCGCGGGTAGCAGCGGAAGGGCGTGTTTCTGAATGGAGGGCTGTGACAAGTGGTGTTCCTCATGGATCAGTGCTGGGAACTTTGCTGTTTGTAATATATATACAGGATGGAAATATAACTGGGTTGATTAGTAAGTTTGCAGACGACACAAAGGTTGGTGGATTTGTGGATCGAGATAAGGACCATCAGATAATGTAGTAGGGCCTAGATCAGTTGGGGAATTGGGCGGAGAGATGACAGATGGAGTTTAATCAAGATAAAAGTGGCGTCATGCAATTTGGAAGATCTAATACAGATAGGAAATATACAGTAAATGGCAGAACCCTCAAGAGTATTAATAGCATACCAGCATTTGGGTGTACAAGTGGCAATGCAGTTGGAGAAGGTAGTCAAGAAGGCATAATGTATGCTAGCCTTCATTGGTCAGTGCATTGAGTTTAAACATTGGCAAGTCATGTCGCAGATTTGTAGAACATAAGGTAGGCCACACTTGGAAGATTGTGTTCAGTCCTGGTCGCCACACGACCAACCTGATGTGAGGCTTTGGAGAGTGAACAACAAAAAAAAAATAGCAGGATGTTGCCTCATATGGAGGCCATTAGCCACGAGGAGAGGTTGGAAACACTTGTTTTTTTTTCTCGCTGGCACGTCACAGGTTGAGGGGAGACCTGAAAGAAATGTACAAAATTATGAGAAGCATGGACAGAGTGGTTTGACAGAAGCTTTTTTCTCCCAGGGTGGAAAAGTCAATAAGTCAATTACTTGGCGGGGAGGCGGGGTGGGGGGTGGGGGGGGGGTAGGAATTTAATGTGCGAGGGCAAGTTTTAATTGAGATGTAGAAGGCAGATTTTTTTACACGAAGAGAAATGTGTGTCTGGAACTTTTTGCCAGGGGAGGTAGTGGAAACCAATACGGTGGTGACTTTTAAGGGGTGTCTTGAAAAGTGCATGGATAGGTTGGAAATAAAGGGAAATGGTCGTCGGCACGGTAGGGGGTTTTAGGTAAGTCGGACAGTATGGTCGGTGAAGGCTTGGAAGGCAGTCATAATTAGCATATGGAAATATAATACCTGTAATAAAGAGTGGTGCACAGGTGCCATCACAGACAGAGTGCGCCTGTTTTAAAAGGACATTACTCATGGAATGGGATAGGGTAGTTAGTGAATGATAAACACATACTTGACATCACCACTACCATTTGGCCTGCCGCAGATTTTTCGAAGAATTTGTGCATCTGTCGGAGAAAACACTGCAATTGCTTTGTGGCGAATAAAATCGATCCTAAATTTTAGGATATCCTGAATCACACTTTCGCAGCACTCAAACAGATCAGTCAATCTCGTGGCGTGTCATCTTCTATTTTTTTAACAAAGAATCAGTAAATAGACCCTGGTTCAACGAAGTGTGCAAGGAGGAATTCCAGGTGCAAGATTGGGTATACCTAATAATGAATATAATGAGAATTCCAGAACAACACATAATGCATGCCAGCATTAAAGCTGCTAGTAATAAAATAAGTTAAGAGATTCCAGTGTTGAAGTACATCTCTGACCCTCCAGTGTCTCCATAACCAGTCATGAATAGGGATGCAATTTAAACAACTCAATGGAAAAGTGGGCTCCTCAAATCTCCTAATCTTCAGCAACGCCGGATGCTAGCGTAGACGTGCAAAAGGCCAATGGAAAATGCGCAGCAATATTTCGCCAGAAGGCCCGAGTGCATCAGCCAGCTTTGCCTCCTGTCGAGCTCCGCAGCATCACAAATATCAGTCTAACAAATTCCATTCATGGCACCTGATATCAAATAACAGCTGAGCGTTTTGTGTACTCGAAAGCATATTGGAATTAAGTACTGGCCATTATCTGTGCGGGGTCTGCACATTCTCCTTTGTCTGCATTGATTTCCTCTGGGCTATTTGATTTCCCCCATAGTCCAAAATATGTGTGTGTTAATTGCATTGGCCAATATAATATATCCGTCAGAAAAGGCACCAGAGTTTGGCGACTGGAGGATTACACAGTGACAGGGTTAATGCACTGCTACCTCTGGCACACATAAATACACGTTATATTTTTTCGACAATTGTCTTGAAGACATGTGCTTCTGGACTTGTCTTGGACCCTTTAACTATTTTATGTTTATAGGTATTGCACTGATATCTTCCCGGCAAATAATGGCCCATCATTCTTCTCTAGGTCATCAAGAAGTTGTAAGGGTTCACTAATACTGCAATAAAGTTACCTTCAGTCATTACAATGACCTGCTCATGGACATTCAGTTTGGGTGCCGCTCGTTCACTCAGATGCTGACCACAATTCAAGCCTTGTTTTGATCATGGCAGAGCTGGTGTGAGAATCATTACCTTGACATCAAGAGAGTGTTTGACCAAAAAAAGAGTTCAAAGAACCCTGTAAAACAGTGACCAATTAGAATCAGTGACAAAACTCTGCCTGGTTGGAAAAAATACATCACCAAGAGGAAAGAAAAAATGTGGTGCTTAGAGATCAATCTTCCCAGCTCCATGAAATATCCACATTTCCACAAAGTTCTTGAGATGCATTCAAAGTAAAAACAAATCAAGACAATAAACTTAAAAGAGTTCATTGTAAATGTTTGCACCTGAATGCATTCCGGACTATTTGAAAAGAAAATTAATGGATTATATGTAAAAACGTTATGATAGAGCTGTCTTTACAGAGGCGGCGCCCTGAGATAACAAGTACAGGACATCGACATTGTGGGTTATTCAGTGTTTCGGAATTATTGAGAGAAATGAAACTGTAGTGAAGTGTCATTAATGATTCAAGAAGATATTGATATCATATTGAGGAAATATTTGGAACAGTTTATTTGGAATGAACATTGGTCAGTTAAGGAATAAAAACTTGGCAAACATATTCGCAGGATGACATTACTGACACCATATTGCCGTGGTGATGTTGGAAAAAAATGCATATACAGGAAATCAGAGGTGCATTTGTTAAACGGTCGTCAGTTTTTACGGGCGACTGACTGACTGTCGTCTGGTGTATACTCCTTAAAGCAAAGTTACGTAATTCCATCACATGTTTAAATGTGTTTTGAAGAATGCACAGAGTCTTTGTGATTTTGTTTAAGTTTTGAAATTTATTTATTGGCCACAAGTAAGGCTGACATTAACACTGAAATTAAGTTTCTGTGAAATTTCCACAATTGCCAACGCAAGCCCCTTGAGGAGATGAGTTCTCGCAGAGTTCCAAATCAAATCAACCTGTTCCTGGAAACACAATATGAATGTTCCGACTCAAGTTCCTCTCCTCGTAGCACCTGAGGATGTGTAAAATTGCGGTTTGACGATGTTAATGGCATTCAAAGTAAAGGCATCACGGTTGCATGCTGCCACATTTGATATAGCCATTGCTTGGCTCTGGTGTATGGTAAAAGCTACTTGTCACTGATCATAACAATCCATGATAGCGTACACACATTTTGTTGTGTTTACACATTGAGTGCTTATTTGACCAGGGATGTGGAATTGCTTCCGGACTCTGTGTATTTTTTTTTCAGCATCTCTTTTGCAAAACGTATGGACGGAGGGAAATGTTTTTGTTTGAATCAATTTGGTAAGAGTAACAGGAGCACAGAATATAGGGGTAATGGAAGGACTCTTAGTAGTGTTGGCGAGCAGAGAGATCTCGTGGTACAAGTGCATAGCCCCCTGAAAGTTGGCACCCAGGTTGATAAGGTTGTTAAGAAGGCGTACGGTATGTTACCTTGTATTGGTAGAGAGATTGAATTTCGGAGCCGTGAGGTCATGTTGCAACTGTACAAAACTCTGGTGCGTCCGCGCTTGGAGTATTGCGTATAGTTCTGGTCGCCACATCACAAGAAAGATGTGGAGGCATTGGAAAGGGTGCAGAGGAGGTTTACCAGGATTTTGCCTGGTATGGTGGGAAGGTCTTATGAGGAAAGGCTGAGAGACTTGAGGTTATTTTCATTAGAAAAAAGAAGGTTACAAGGTGACCATATTTGAAGCATACAAGATGATCAAAGTATTGGATAGGGTGGACAGTGACAGCTTTTTACATCGGATGGTGACGGCTAACACGAGGGGACATAGTTTTAAATTAAGGGGCGGTAATTATAGGACAGATGTCAGAAGTAGGTTCTTTACTCAGAGGGTAGTAATGTCGTGGAATGCCCTGCCTGCAACAGTTGTGGACTCGCGAACTTTAAGGGCGTTCAAATGGTTAGTGGATAGGCACATGGATAGCATTGGAATAGTTCAGGGTAGAGAGTCATTTGATTGGTTCCACTGTTCGGCGCAAAATCGAGGGCCGAAGGGCCTGTACTGCGCTGTAATGTTCTATGTTCTATTAGTCTATTTTGGCGCAGTGCACTGTTCTGAGGAGCCCCTGTAGTGATGTGCTGGATAAGTATTGTTTGAACTAGAAATGATGCAGCGTCTTCAGTTTTGCCGAATGGAAGTACAACCACTAAATGTTATTTCATCCAGATTTTGATTAAATCTCACTTTGTAAGGGCTATCCTTTTGCATATTCGGACAAATGTTGCATGGGTGTCAAGGATAGCCAATCTCATCTCACCTTCATGGTTCAGATCTTCTGTTTTTGTAGATTCATAAAAATGCTATAGTGCAGAAGTTCATCGATGTATCGAGTTTGCACCGCGTCTTCATCAGCTCATCGCACTCAGAAACTACCCCTGTTAGCTCAGGTAACATCATCATCTACCTGCACATGTTTGAAATGTTGGTGAAAAATTCGGCACCACAGGAAACCTAGATAGACATCGGAAAGCATAGGCAGACTCCTCACAGCTTGTTGCCCAAGACGGGAATTGAACCCCGGCCCTTAGCATTGTGAGGCAGCATAGCTGAGCACTGTGCTACAGCCTGCGGGTATCTACATTCTTCCATGTTTGAAGCCGTGCAGTAACAATTGGTGATCTTCGTTGGCTTGGCAGAGCTGCGGTAGAGTGTGAGCTAGCGTATAACGTTTGATAAAGTGTCATGCGATTCCACGTTGCATTAACCAAGGAATTTACTGATGTTGAGATGGACACTGGATAAGGCCAGTGTTTCCAAATGTCCTGTTTCTTGTGTACCGCCGACTCTTGAGTTATTTCTCACTTTGCTTTGAGAATGTCAGTGCGGTAGCCATACTGGGGCAGTGAAGGTGTGACAAGTTATATTGCCCAGTACTGAAGTATAATTTCCAAATAACATCAGAGCTCATCGCCCTGCCATTATTTAGCATCGTTGTTCATTTATTGTAATCAGTTGGAGTGAATTGAACAGATTTAAGGCTTAAGACCGCCATTTATGATTTCAGGGACCTCCATAGAAGGCTGAAAATATTATTTTCTCTGCACATTTTGTTGAGCATGCATGCAACTTCTCAGCATTAAATTTTGCAATGTAGCAAAAAAAAAGTAAATTAATTTATTTATCTCTCGAATTGTTTTGCTCTCTTTATCTCATATTATTTCGGAATCATCCAGTTGCTGCAGCTTCGAAAGCATGACATCTCAGTTTATTTGATATTCGTTGGCCAACCTAGCAAACTGTCCTGCCCTCTTGCTTAAACAGTCGTTGGTTCCGTGGTTTGATAGTAAGGAATGTGATAATCTAATCAGGGCCTTGTTTTATGACCGATTAAATTGGACACCCTGAATTAAATAACTCGCCATATTCAAATCAACGACGTTCAAGCCTCGGGCAAACTTGGTTAACTTCAAATATACAAAGACAGAGAAACATGTCTGGACCTGTCCCATCAATCACCCATCCAAAAAAAAAATGCATTGAGACATAACATGAGATCACCATGCCGCATTGTTATGCACCAGCCTATCGTATGTACCCAGATAGGACAACACTTCCTTTCACCTGGAGTCCCGACAATTACCTTACTTGGCAACAGGTTATATTTAAGTAACTCCACGGAGGTGGAAACATGAGGTCAGGCCCCTGTGTCCTATCCGGCAGGCGTCAAGAAACCCAATGGTATTGGAACCCCCTCTCGAGAATTCATTCATCAGAAGCCAGAGAAGTTTCTGGAAAGGAAGGGAAGAAGGGAGGGGGCAGCGGATAATTGTGCACCCTCCGAATTGCCAGTAGCGAAGACTTGACGAGGGAGATGCTCTTGCCCACCCGGAAGGCAGACGAGAGAAGGAAAGAAACAAGAAGGTGCCAGTGGAACTCACCTTCGTGATGACCGGCTAAATGGACTCAGAGAATCGGACCTACAGTTTAGCCAAAACATCTGTACGAGTAGAACACGCACGTTTGGAATAGCTTGTTATTTTCTTTGTGTAACAGAGGGGTTAATGATATTATGAATAAACGTATTGAATATTTACTTGTGCTTGTCCATTGTCCATCTTGCAAATAAGGGCACCAGGGTAAACCTTTGAGAAAGTAAAGTGATCATACGTATCTGAGGCGTAATAGGCCTAGCATTTGGCACCCCAAACGATCCTTCAATAAGGACTGACACTTTGCGCCAAGCTGGAACTTTCAACCCAATATTTTCCACGACCCCATCAAGCCTGAATTCAGAGGGCGAAATCTTCACCTGAAGGGCAGTCTTAAGAGAGCGAAGTGCGAATGTTGATTCGACCTTAAAATCGGGCCTTGAAACTCGTGTCAGAAGCACCATGTGGACAAACTGTGGAATTAGAATTAAGGTAGTCAAGTGAGTTTGGGTGAAAGTTACGGGAGGGAATTTGGTGTAAACCGGACCCCTGCCCTGATCCCTTCCTCATAACAACGTAACGAACCTAAAAAAAGAAATTATTATATTCAGTCATGGTGAATGGGACAAAATCCTCAGTATATATTTCACCCATAAATGGCCTAAAAGTGTGCAGTGCGGTGATGCCCTGAAACAGGACCTGGGAGCCACGAGAAACAAAAATGTTTGAGTGAAGCACATAAGGGACCGGGTTTGAGGACTCCGAAGCTTAGATATATGATTGCTATCTCCAGTTCTCTGGAAGAGCTCCCTTGTAGAGAAGCGGAGATTACCCCTTTTTACTGAGACAATGAGGTCCAGGTGATCCAAATAAATCAGTATTGAATGAACAGTACCACGTGCATACTACAATTGAAAACAGAGGTAGGCACATGAGAGGAACGGAACTAGATTAACATAATCAAAGTGAGAGACTTTGGGGCTCAATATGACAAAGCCTACCAAAAGGTACAGCAATGCTATCAGTGAGAGGCCACGCTGCAACAGGCAGAGAACGTTAAACGTAAATTAAGCGACCTGAAGTCTGCAGTAAAAGTTTTGCACCAAGCAGGAAAAGAAAGTACTGACCACGCAAAAGACCACTTCAAACGCTCACGCCAGATTGAAAATTTAAAATCACAAATAACCATTAGAAGGTATCTTCCGTCTGCACCCGTCGACAAAACAGGGGATAGTGATCCAGGGGCGGGGGTGGGGTGGGGGGGGTTAATGCAGAAGAGGATGTCTGTTATAATGTAACAGTTCGCGTAACTGCGGAGCCCGTCTTTCCCCGCTAATGGAAGCAACGGCAACATCCACACTAGCCCCCATCCCACAAAACGCAGTCTGGGCCCTTTTCCATCCCCCTGCTCTGATTCCCATCCTGATGACTCCAGTCACTAAATTAGTTCCTGCATTAATGAATCCAGTCAGCACCCGATGACAGGATGGATACAGCCAGAATGTGACTGAGGTGGCTCCAAACATCATGGCGCAATTCACTAGCATACCTAAAACGATTGGATTATTGCAACCATCTCGGAACCCAAGTGATCCCTTCGACCAGATCACCCAATTTAGTGTGTTGAACCGCCTAGACAAGGCAGAAGAGGTTACATTTTTTCTCTCACATTGAAGTCCTGTTACCCATTCCTTCCTACCTGAATGCTGGTTGTGGTAGTGCCTCCTGTGGCAGGGAGGCACTGCCCGTCACGAAGGCAGCCTTTCTGGCCGCCGTGGGCTACAATAGGGTAACACACACAAAAAAAGGATTGAACACTTGGCAACAATAGAGGAAGAAGCCCCACAGACCTATGCTAATTGAATATGGAACAGATTTGTTGCGATTGTGGCCAATTCAATCAAGTCCAACTAAAACGCAAACCGCCGATCCACATGGATCCAAACCCTGACACCGTACGCCACCAAGAGGAATCGCAAAGCCTGTGGGAATTTTGAACCCCATGATGCCATAAATATAGAAGCCTGGGCCCTCTGCAAATTAACTGACCTGTGGGACTGGGAAGACAGACAAACGGAGACCTGCAAGTCCATAGAACGCAGAGAAATTAAACTGATCTAACCAGACCGTGCCCTGGTTTAGCACAAACGAAGGGGGAGGTGCAATCAGGGAATTAGAAAACTCAGGAATCCCGCCACTATAAATCCCTGCCAATTATCGATATAGAGAACCACAGCTCCGCACCGACCCGCGATGCATATGCCAAATGGATAATATGTGCAATGCATCACTTGTTACGACACTGTTGCTATCCTGTGCTGCAGGAAGTAACATTTTCGTTAGAAGTTAGACTAGATGCATAAACAGGCCTTTGACCAATTTCAAGTTGTGGAATACAGATACTCATAAGATTTATAACCTCCTTCAACGCCATAACTAATTTATGTATGGAGAATGAAACTTCGCTGAATTGTTACAGGCAAACGATCCGCAGACAATTGCGACTGAAAAGGACAGAGCGAGTTCGAAGAGTGATACAGTTATGTTAAGTGGACGGGGAAAATAGGGCAACTGGTGTTTATTGTGGTAAATTGAAAGTCTGCTGGCCTTTTTGTTGATCGATGTCTGCAGAATTCTGCTGTGATTGACAGAGATGGCCTTCTTTTTTATAATTCAAGTAAAATGTGTCATCCATTCATTTCGTACAATTAATACAACAAAAGGAATGATGAAGTAAGGAACTGCTTTAAGAACATAAGAACATAAGAAATAGGAGCAGGAGTAGGTCATCTAGCCCTTCGAGCCTGCACTGCCATTCAATAAGATCATGGCTGATCTGTCGTGGCTCAGTTCCACATTCCCGCCCTCTCCCCATAACTCTTAAACCCCTCGCGTATCAAAAACCCATCAACCCGCGTCTTAAAAATATTTAGCGAGGCAGCCTCCACCACTTCAACGGGCAGAGAATTCCAGAGATTCACCACCCTTTGAGTGAAGAAGTTCCTCCTCAACTCCGTTCTAAACCGCTCCCCCCCCCCCCACTTTATCTTGAGGCTGTGCCCCCTAGTCCTACTGTCCTTCCTGAGCGGGAAGAGTCTCTCCACCTCTTTCCTATCCATCCCATTCATCATCTTATATGTCTCAATGAGATCTCCCCTCATTCTTCTAAACTCTAACGAGTACAAGCCTAGTTTATTCAGCCTCTCCTCATAGCTCAACCCTCTCAACTCCGGTATCAGCCTAGTAAACCTCCCCTGCACTCCCTCCAACGCCGAAATATCCTTGCGTAAGTGCGGCGCACAAAACTTCACACAGTACTCCAGCTGCGGCCTCACCAATGCCCTATACAGCTGCAGCAAGACCTCCCTACTTTTATATTCAATCCCCCTCGCTATGAAGGCCAGCATCCCATTCGCCTTCCTACCAACTGCTGCACATGCAGGCTGGGTTTTTGCGACTCATGCACAAGGACCCCGTGGCCCCTCTGCACCGTCGCCTGCTGCAGTTTTTCGCCACGTAAGTAATAGTCCTTCCTACCATTCTTCCTACCAAAGTGGACCACCTCACACTTACCAACATTAAATTCCATTTGCCATTTCCTGGCCCATTCGTCCAGCCTATCTAGATCCTTCTGCAGACTCTCCGCACCCTCCGCGCAAGTTGCCGTTCCCCCAATCTTGGTGTCATCAGCAAATTTCGACACCATACACTCGGTTCCCTCCTCCAGATCATCTATATAAACGGTAAATAGCTGAGGCCCCAGCACCGACCCCTGGGGCACTCCACTAGCCACCATCCGCCAATCCGAATAGCACCCATTAACCCCCACTCTCTGCCTTCTATTTGACAACCAATCCTCTATCCACGCTAACACCCGACCCCCAAGTCCATGCCCCCTTACCTTCTGCAATAACCTCTCGTGAGGCACCTTGTCAAACGCCTTCTGAAAATCAAGAAAGACCACATCCACCGGCTCTCCTCTATCCACCGCCCTGGACACATCCTCATAGAACTCCAATAAATTTGTCAGACACGACTTCCCCTTAACGAAACCGTGCTGCGTCTGCTCTGTCAAGCAATTCCCCTCAAGATGCCTCGCTATTTCCTCCTTGATGACGGATTCTAACAGTTTACCGACAGCAGACGTTAAACTAACCGGCCTATAATTCCCTGCCTTTTGCCTGCCACCCTTCTTAAACAATCTGCAGTCATGCAGATATTTCCGAGACCACAACTCGAATACCTCTCAGAGTTTTGATCTCCTTACTTACAGAATGAAGAATAGGCACACTTGTTTTTGTCATTTCTTTGCTGAAATTCATCACTGCACTCTACAGGTTCTACGATATCAAGTGTCTAGTCAGGCTGATTTTTTATTTATTTTCTCGTGGGATTTGAAGAACGCTGTTTGATTTGATTGAATTACATTAAATGTACAGCACAGCCTTTGGAGGATGTGGAAACATAATCTTTGAATATGTTTGATGACGAAATCTATTCTTGCTAGCGATAATCGAAAAAAAAATCGGTAATCTGGTGCTCAAGGATACGGAAGCTGAAAAACAAGGCGGATCGGCATGAGGCAACACAATGTTACAGACGCTTCACAGTTTTGACTCAAACCTGGGAGACAAACTGTGTGAACTTTGCACGTTCTCGCTCCACATGCATGGGTTTCCTCTATCAATTCATGGATTGGGCGATTTGCCCGGATTGGCAATGCCAACTTGCCCATTAGCGTACTG
Source organism: Carcharhinus amblyrhynchos (assembly GCF_965287045.1). NCBI lineage: Eukaryota > Metazoa > Chordata > Chondrichthyes > Carcharhiniformes > Carcharhinidae > Carcharhinus > Carcharhinus amblyrhynchos. The sequence goes on along the minus strand of NC_137339.1, from coordinate 65,083,111 downwards.
AGATGTTTAGGGAAGGGGGAATGGCTGGGTCGGTGCAGGAATTTACTTATGATTTCATACATGGTGCAGTGGGCTCTGTTAGGATTTTACACAATGTATACAGATAGGAAATACACAGTACATGGCAGAACCCTTAAGAGTATTGATAGGTAAAGTGATCTGGGTGTACAGATACGCAGGTCACTGACAGTGGCAACGCAAGTGGAGAAGATAGTCAAGAAGGCATACAGCATACTTGCCTTCATCGGCCAGGGCACCGAGTTTAAGCATTGGCAAGCTTTGTAGAACCGTAGTGAGGCCGCACTTGGGGTAAAGCGCTTAATTCTGCCCCGCTGACAATAACACATTGAAACAGCAAACAGAACAGTTTTCACTTGGAGCCGGAGACAGTATCTCAGTTTAAAGACGGTAGCACGAGTCAGCAAGACGTGTCATATTGTCGTACAGTCAAACACATATACAGCATGGGATAAAGACATTGGGCGAAATCCCTCGTGCTGACCAGGACTCCTAAACTGAAGTAATTCTATTTGCCTGCATTGCATTCATGTGACTGTCTAAATGTACCATAAATGCACAATTGTACTGACCTCTACCACCTCATGTGGCAACTCTATCCTTATGTGTGCCACCTGTTATTCACGAAATTTGCAACAAGTCCCTTTTAAATCTATTCCCTGTCTCTATAAAGCCATTGATTTGTAATCCCCTAAACTAGGAAAACAAAATGACCCTGGCTGTCATCCGATTTGTGCCCATCATGTTTTCATGAACATACATATAGTTACCCCTCGGTTCACTAATCTCCAGAGAGAAAGACATCATATTATACAATCTTCGTCATATATGAAGTCTTCCGGACCGTCTCAAAGTTAATACCAACATCCCCATAGCAGAACGACCTGTATTATACACGTTATTCCAAATGCGGCCTCACCAACGTCTTGTACATATAAAACATGTCCCAAATCTTGTATGCAATAGTCTGGCCCCTGGACGCAAGTGTTAAAACACACGATTCGCCGCGCTGCTAACCCGTGAAGTCACTTTCAAGAAACAATGTATCTGCACCACTGGGTCTCTCTGTTCCAAAACATTCCCCCGGGTAAAATCATTGAAACTGTAAGGGTGGCCTTGATTTGTCTTACCAAAGTGCAACAACTCGCAAATCTTGTCCCACCAAACTAGTTGATCAAAATCCCCCTGCAGTCTTAGATAACCTGTGTCACTGTTCACTGCAACGCACAATTTAATATCAATCCGAATCTTACTCATTTTCCTACCGTCTTGTCATATAAATCGGTTACACAACTGAGGTGCACACTGGAGCCAGCACTCTTCCCTGTGGACCACGCTAACTACAAGTCTCCAGTCCGAAAATGAAGTGTTCCTTCACCCTGTGCACGCTTTCGGCAAGTCAATTTTGCACCCAGCTGGTTAGCTATCTGTGGATCCCGTGCGCTATTAAACGACTGACCTGTCTACCATGTGCTAGCTTGTCGAAGGCCTTGCTAATGAAGTTAATGTTCACCACACTGGTGTAAACAATTTCAAAATCATCCCTTCAAAACACTTTGGTAAATTTGTAATATACGATTTCCCACGCACGAAGCCACACTGGCTGTCAGCCATCACAAATGCATGTACAATTACATGCAGATCCTGTCCCTCAAAATACCCTCCAAAAATACAATCACCTCTGACGTCTGGCTCACAGATCAGCACTTTCCCGGCTTTTACCTTGCACTTTTGTGAATAATGCCACAACGTGCGCCGCCCTTCCATCTTCCGGTATGTCACCCGTGGCTCGAAATGATAGAAATACCTCAGTGAGGGGTGCCATATTTTCCCATCTTCCCACAATGTCCTGAAATACTGGACATTGTTGGAAGCTAGAGGTTTATCTGTATTTATATATGTGATACATGTGCGTTTATCAATTTCGCTTAGGGGATCTATCTCAGTTTGTGCTTGTTTTAAGTTCCAGCATCCCCTTCTCTATAATATGGACGTTTTTCAAACACTCCGCTCTATACTTCTCCAAGTTCACTAGTTTTAAACATTTTTTTTTCCCATGGTAAATAATAATGACACGTGTTCACTGAGGAGGTCAAGCATCTGTTGTGGCCCCACGCAATGATAAAATCGCTGATACTGATGGGACACAATTCTCTCCCTCGTAACACTTTTGCACCTACTATACTTGGAACTTTTTTTTTGATTCTCTTTTACCGTTACTGCCAAAGCTCTCTCAAGTGCCATGTTTGCTCTTCTGATTTCCCAGTCAAGTGTTCTACTGCACCAGCTATTTAGCTCAAGGGATTTACTTGACCCAATATGCCTATGCCGGCAGTTTTTATTTTTATTCACCAGATTCTTAATATCTCTTGTCATCCAACGCCCCCTACGCTTCCAGTTTTCCCATTCACACTAACCAGAACTTTGCTGCCTCTGAAAAAAATCGTTATCTCCCTTTTTGAGTCTCTGCATTTGCCAGAAGTTCATCTACCATTAATAGCCTCCCAGAATTACGTATTGAAAATACATTTCTCACCCAATCAAATGGGCCTGGCCGAATTTAGTTATCTAAGTGGTGGACCAGGTCAGTTGTTTTACACAATTCCATTACTATGATAATTATGATTTCTGGTCACAAAGTGTCCTCTAATTAACAGTTCCGCTGTTGATCACGCCTTATTTCCCAAGAAGAGTTGGAATCAATATTGTTTGTTTTTTTTATTCCTGAACATACTTCGCAGTTTCCTCCCCATGCAATAGTTTAAAACTATGGAAGCCCCAGTCTCTGTTCAGAAAGTTAACAGTCACCATGGTCAAAACACTATTTTTAATGCAGTCGTCTTCAACCTCCCAGCATGTTTATTCTTATTTAAATTTTATACGTTTTTAGTTATTAGCGTCACTCGTAGAGTTACACTAACGCTGCTATGAAATTACTGCAAAAAATCTCACTTGCCACACTAGAGCGCCTGAGCAAATTCGCCCTCACCTTGGGAAGGGAGTGGGTCGCGGGGGGGGGGGCGTTTTTATACAGCCATCCAATGGAAGTGTTATGCCCTTTTTTTACATTTGAGTTACACTCATATGGCCTATTTAGACGATGCCTCAGTAATATTTTCTGTCTGCACTGCCCGTGATATTTGTCCCAATCAGCACTGAAACTCTCCGTCCTCTCGTGCCTCTCCTTCTATCTTTCTAATAACACATACAGACCCGAGCATGGCGCTGTCAGTCCCACACTCTCTGAGCCAGTTTTTTTTTTAACAGCTCTTATACGTCAGTCATGTGTGCTCACCCATGCCCTCAATTAGTCTGCCTTACCGGCCCGTTGTTTTCCATTGAAATACATGTAGTTTCACTTTATCAGTCTTCCCACTTCCTTAACAAGCTCATCCCTGTCCTGTCCTTTGAAAATTTTCGCTTTATGATTTATATTATTCTGAATGTCCACTTTCGTTTCACTACTCTTCAGTGTCTCACTTTCCCGGCAGACTATTTTAAAGCCTCCAAGTTAGATTTAGAAAAAAAAACTTCCACCACCATCATCAAAACTCATCATGGATGCTTCGAATTCGCGTTGAACTAAACTGGAACTGCTTATAGTTGATGAAAAATGATAAAATTAATGATTGGAGTAAAACCAAGAGTGATTATTAGGTTTTGGCTTCCAAGCTCAAAAAAAAACTCTTCCCCATGATGTGTTCTGCAAAGTGTTAGAATGCGGCTGATTCACTGATTCATTGAGTCACTATATTTCTAAAGATGATCTTTCCACAATTCGAAACCTCAATGCATCTGGGAACCATATTTCTATTTGCGTCATTACATTCTCTTCTATCCGTAATTGTCACAGCCAAAATATCAGCTTTTTAAAATTTGTGCATTGATATTTGTTGCATTAAGCGGGCTTCAGATTCCTAACATATTCAGTGTAAAAACCTGCTATGTCGATTGTTTTTCTTTTCTGGTTCAACGTTAACAGACCTATCTCAGTGCCTCACGAACAATATGTGATGACAACAGTGTGCGCCATGATACAATTGGCCTATTGTCTCACTGTGACCACTGCAAACTGTTTAAATTCTAAAAACTCCGTGGCATGTGAAAAGAGACATTTTGTTTTAGACACAAGCCATCAGTATGTTAGTAGAACTTCTGGAAACAAATATTCAAGTCTTTCATTTCAATACCCAAGAAGTGATCATTTTAACTTCTTCCGGAAGATATACAAAGTACGTTGCGAATATGTTCACGGTGCGTTCATAATGCGGATTTTGTTCATTTGAGCTTGATTACACGTTATTGGAATTGTGTCATTTCCCTCATAGCGAAGTATCCATATGGTTTCTTTTTGACCAATGTTGGAGCATCATCCAGAAAACATTTCAAACTAACTTACTCATGAGACGAAAATGGCAAAAAAAGAGAAAGCCTTGACTTAACTTCTTAGTGGTTGTTTCACCTTCCATTATTTGAATACTTCATGGTATGAATATTCATTTTGTGGCTTCAGGTTGAATTTACATGAACACCATGCAAATTCAATCTATCTCTGGATATTTACTTGAACATGCCTTTCCAGATACCCCGGCAACTATGAGTTTTAATTTTCACTGTCACTTTTTTTTTCATTATTTTATCGATGACAAAATGTGCATACTGCTCATAGGATTTTTGCTTAACATCCCTAGAAATGGCAAAGGTCAAAGCCGGTAAGAGAAAAAAGACTTTATTCTACCTATGTTATAAGTTATTCATTATTTATAGATTCCAGAGAGGTATTTTGTAGAAGTGCATAAACGTGTATTTATGTATTTAATGTGTCCAAAAGATCCTAATAAGGCAGCGCGACAATTGCATCATAAGTCGAATTTGCAGTCACTCTTCATGATTGGCGAAACGCTAACCATCGTATGTAGAGATAGACCTTAATGCCAACGAGAGAACGAAAGTGTGGTAAAATCAATCATGTGAATCTCCATTAAATTACATTGGGTACAGTTGGTAAATTGTGTTGCAAGCACAGCATAATATTCGTATGCAGCGAGGCACACAAACTGAAAGATGATGGAATAAAACATAGTGGATAAAGAAGATAGTGGAGCTAAATTGAGAAATTGTCTAATCTTCCGAAATTTTCGAAGGGAATACAACGGCAGGCATTAGAAATAGGCCCAAGAGCAGAAATACATGCAGATGGGTGCTTTAAACGAAACGAGTGGAAACATGGACAAGTTTGGACAGACAGTAAATGCATAGAAATAGCAGAAACATATAAACATTTTTCAACTGCATAAACAAATAGACAACTAGCATATTAAATGCACGCATATGTTGAGAAAGATAGAGAGATGCATTAGAAGTGTACTCCTGTTGCATCATTAATTCTACTCACGTATACGAAACACCTTTGCCAAGTAACGGTGTTTTTTTTCCGAGAAATTAAACTTGCGAAGATATCATAGGGAAGACATAATAGAATACTTAATATGACATGTTGAAAGATGATACATAAGGAATATGTAACCATTTTGCAGTGCTTATCAAAGAAAGACAGGGATTAAGCGGATGACTTTCAACATGAGATTAAGTGTTTCCTTAGGTTTGTTGCCCAATTGGAAATTAAATTGAAGATCCGGAAAATGTTCATAAAAGGGTTGCAAATCAGCATCAAATCTAAAATTATATTGATGACGAAAATAAAACACATAATTGCAATAGGAAAAGCGAAGGCTTTTGTTAAGGATGAGTTCGAAATTTACAGATTAATTTCTGGATGATGGAATTACCTTGCTAACACAACATTTGAAGTGCCTTCAATAGAGGGAGAGTGAGTTGGTGAATTATTTTGTTTAATATAGAAACAGCTATATATCATTCCCTGCCAACCCGAAACCGGCAATCGAAACAAAAATGCATAGATAAGTTTGAGAAACAGGCAAAACAACCCGATATCATGAAATGATTAATAATTAATACATAAGGAGAATTTATTGAAGTCTGATTGTTTGCGTGTGGGTAATTTGTAGGGAGAAAAAAACATGAATGGGGGTCGGAGGAAGTGGGCGGGTCAGAAAGAGGAAGAGAACAAACAACCATATAACCTTGGAGACAAATGGACAGTCCAGGTGTGATGGCAAAATCGTCCATTGTTATCCAGAGCGGAGAAACAATGGCGTTTTCTGTCAAGCCTTCAACGTTTCATCGGTGAGGGTGAACGTCTCGCCAAGGCTACCCCTACACGCCCATTTTTGTCCTGGAAAAAAACGCTTGATCTCAAACAGGCCATTCGTTTCTGCAAACTATCCAAATTTCAGGACAACAGTGACCACGGCATCATACATCCTGCCAAGGCAATACCTGCAATGCGTGCCGAACCATCAAAATGGATACCACTATCACACGTGAGATCAAGACGGACCAGGAGCACGATAAGGACTCAGGCTGCTCGGCCAACGTTTTCCACCTCATGCTCTGCAAGAAATTATCTCCCAAAGCGTGTTAAATCGGTAAAAAAAAACATGCAAATACTCAGACAATAAATGAACAGATACCGCAAAACAGTTACCCGGAAGGAGTGTTCCCTTCCAATCAGGCAGCACATCAGCACTCAGGGCATTGAGCCTATGGACTCGGGATGATCATTCTCCAAGGTGGCCGTCAAGACACGCTACAAAGCAAGATCGCCGAGCAGAAACAGATAGCCAAGCTCTGAACGCATGCGGACGGCCTGAACTCGGATCTTGGGTTCACATCACACACGCAGTATCCAGCCTGGATTTGAAAAAAAAAACACTAACGGTCCTGGCATGAGACATTTTACACCACGTCACCCCGTGATCATGTGTCTTTCCAGGCACTTTTTTTTTGTTCTTGTAAAGACTTCACTACCAGTAACGATTCGCATTCCAACAATTTTTCGTTTGTCATCTGTAATTTTGTGGCAGTTGTGTATTTGTCTCTGGATATCGTGTTTGTGAACTAATCTCCACTCACCTCATGTTGAAGGACAAAAAAGCCAATGAATCCAAATAAACTTATTGGACTGTAAGATTTTTTAAAGACTTCATATTGTGCCCACCCCAGTTCAATATATGTCATAAATAATTTGAATTTTCCTCTAATCTAGTATTAATCTATTTTTACCGCAATGATGTTGACCACATATTATTTTCTAAGAACATTGAAATTATCCCTGGTATCATTAATATGGCAACAAAAGTCATTATGATCCCCAGTTCTATCTTGCTACACATGATCTGGGAAACTTTCATTTTTGCTGGAGTGCCCATTTGTTATGGTTTCAGCTGTGTCCAATTTTGCCATCGTGGATCGTAATTGTCATCAATTCGTGCACATGTTTGCCTTCACAATTACACTAGAAGGTCGTTCCCATTGTCTTCTTGGCTCGTCGTTGTCTGACATTTTTTTTGCCATTAATTATCCCAGATATATGCAAATTAACAGTGGTCTTATTTGCCAATTTGATTCAATGTATTTGCTGTTGTTGATTGATCTCTTGAGAGAAGGCAACTGACACATCAAATTTCACATAGACTGAAGTACTGTTTCTCTGCCAATCTCAAGTTATCTCCTATTGTCAGATCCCCTTGGAGTTGTATTGCAATGCCAGTCATCAGTTGGAAAGGATTCAATCTTGTTCCTTGAGATGGAGTCACACTCTTTTGTAGTAATATTGCGGAAAAATCTCTATCCAATTAATTTTATGCGAACTGGTGATCAGGGTTCAATTCACTCATTCTACCAATCCAGAGCTCAGTGGTTGTTGCAGAATGTTTATTTTTTTGCAGTGTCCCTAAAATTCGATAGATCTCTCTGACACATTGTTTTTCAGTGAAATGTGTTGCCTGGTCTGAGTCTATCGGAAGAGAAATTCCCCATCTAGTTCTCATCCCATTTGCAAATATTCAAGGGGTTCCTTTGGCTTGGCACCCTTACATAGAAATATTTCAACCAATCGTGTTTACTGGTTATTAATAACTAAACAATAACTCTTTACTTTTACTCTCTGTAATGGTCCGCAAAATCGATTTGTAAAGATTACCAAAGTCCTTTGTTTCTTAGCTAGTTCTCCACTTCAATATGAAAGTAACAACAGGATTCGGATTGGACACACTGTCTGCCGTTTTCATAGAAGACAACAACATAAGAAATAAGAGCAGGAGTCGGCCATCTAGCACTTCGAGCTTGCCATTCAATAAGACCATGGCTGATCTGAAGTGGATCAGTTCCACTTTCCCGCTTTCTCCCACTAACCCTTAATGCCCTTGTCTGTCAAAAAAACTATCTACCCGTGACTTAAACATATTCAGCGAGGTAGCCTCCACCATTTCAACGGGCAGAGAATTCCAGAGATTCATCACCCTTTGAGTGAAGAAGTTCCTCCTCAACTCCGAACTAAACTGCCACCACGCACCGCCCCCCCCCCCCCCCCACCCCACCACCACCATCTTGAGGCTGTGCCCTGTAGTCATGCTGTCCTTTCTGAGCGGGAAGATTCTCTCGACCCTCTACCCTATCCATCCCTTTCTTTATCTTATACGTCTCTATAAGATCCTCCCTCATCCTTCTAAACTCCAACGTGTACACACCCAGTCTATTCAGTCTCTCTTCATATTCTAACCCCCTCATCTCCGGTATCAGCCTAGTGAACCTCCTCTGCATTCCCTCCAAGACCAAAATATCCTTGCGCAAGTGTGGCGACCAGAACTGCACACAGTACTCCAGCTGAGGGCTCATCAGTGCCCTGTACAGTTGCAGCAATACATCTCTGCTTTTATATTCTATCCCCCTCGCTATAAAGGCCAGTATCCCATTCGCCATCTTGATCACCTGCTGCACCTGCAGACTAGGTTTTTGCGACTCATGAACAAGGACACTCAGGTCCCTCTGCAACGTAGCATGCTGCAGCTTGTCGCCCGTAAAATAGTAATCCCTCCTACTATTAATTCTGACAAAGTGGATAACCTTACACTTGATAACATTGTACTCCATCTGCCAGGTTCTCACCCACTCGCTGAGTCTATCCAGATCCCTCTGCAGACTTTCCACACCCTCCGCACAATTTGCTTTTCCACTCATCTTTGTGACATCAGCAAATTTTGTTACCCTAAACTCAGCCCCCTCCTCAACATCATCTATATAAATGATAAATGGCTGAGGCCCCAGCACCGATCCCTGCAGCACTCCAATAGTCACAAACCCGCCATTCAGAATAGCACCCATTGATGCCAACTCTCTGCCCCCTATTAGACAACCAATCCTCTATCCACACTAACACCTTACACATAACTCCATGCCCCCTAACCTTCTGAAGCAACCTTTTGTGAGGCAACTTATCAAACGACTTTTGAAAATTGAGAAACACCACATCCATCGGTTCCTCTCTGTCTCCCGCACTAGTCACATCCTCATAGAAATCCAATAAATTTGACAAACATGACTTCCCCTTAACGAATCCGCACTGCATCTGCTCTATTAAACCATTCTTTTCTAGGTGTCTCGCTATTTCTTCTTTGATGACGGATTCAAGCATTTTTCCATCTACAGACATTAAACTAACAGGCCTATAATTCCCTGCCTTTTGCCTGCTACTTTTTTAAAACAGTGGCGTAACATTAGCTGTTTTTCAATCTTCCGGCACTTCCCCGGAATCCAGCGAAGTTTGGTAAATAATCGCTAAGGCATCTACTGTCACCTCTGCCATTTCCTTTTGAACTCTGGGATGCATTCCATCCGGCCCTGGGGACTTGTCCACCATCAGTCCCGTTAGTCTGTCAAGCACTACTTCTCTAGTGACAGAAATCGCATTCAGGCCCTCAACTCATACCATCCTTCTATCTTTAATATCCAGCAAACTACTTGCGTCCGCCTCCGTGAAGACCGAGGCAAAACACTTATTTAATCCTCCGCCATTTCTTCATCTCCCACCAATAAAACCCCCCTCCCATCCTCTAAGGGTCCAACATTCACTCGAGCCAGCCTCCTCTTCTTTATATATTTGTAAAAACTATTACTGTCCTTTTTTTTTATATTTAGTGCTAGTTTATCTTCATAGTCTATCCTTCCTTTCTTTATCAACTTCTTAGTCAATCTTTGTCGATTTTTAAACCTCTCCCAATCTTCTACTCGCCCACTACTTTTAGCCATTCTAAACGCATCAGCTTCTAATTTAATATTCTCCTTTATTTCCTTTAATAACCACGGCTGGTTATCCCTTCTCCAACATTCCTTCTTTACCATTGGAATATATTTCTGCTGAGTTCCGAAAAAGATCTTCTTAAAGATCTTCCACTGTTCCTCAGCGGTCCTACCAATCAATCTGCGCCCCCAATCTACATTTGCCAATTCCTCTCTCATCCTATTGTACTCCCCTCTGTCCAAACAGAGGACACAGGTTCGGGACCTTACTTTCTCATCCTCCATCTGCATCAAAAACTCAACCATACAATGATCCCTCATCCCAAGAGGTCCCTCACAACAAGATCCCTAATTATTTCTGCCTCGTTACACAACACCAGATCTAAGATCGCTCGCTCCCTCTTCGTTCCGTCACACTCTGTTCAAGGAAACTCTCCCGACAGTATTTCAAGAACTCTTCCTCAAGCCCACCGTGTCCGACTTGAGTCAACCAATCAATATGCAGATTGAAATCCCCCATAATTATTGCCGCCCCAATTCTGCACGCATCATTTATTTGCTTGTTTATTGCCCGCCCCACCTGCAAGTTATTATTTGAGGGCCTATAGACCACACCCACCAGCGTCTTCCTCTGCTTACTGTTCCTTATCTCGACGCACATCGATCCCACCTTCTGCTCTTTGGAGCCTATACCTTCCCTTAATACCGCCCTGATATTATCCTCAATCAACAGAGCTACCACACCCCCTTTTTCCTCCCGTCTATCCTTCCTAAACACTTGATACCCCTGGGCATTCAGCTCCCAGTCCCTATCACCCTGCAACCATGTTTCCGTAATGGCCACCAGATCACATCCATTTGTGCTGATGTGCGCCACCAGCTCATTCACTTTGTTCCGAATACGTCGTGCATTCAGGTAAAGTGTCTTTATTGCAGCCTTTATCTGTACCCTATTTGAAGGAACGCTACCAACCTTTCTCATGCCCCCTACTCCCTTTATTATTGGGACATCCTCAACATTTACCCGCGCCTGTACCCTGTCTTTTACATTAGATATTGTAATTTCTCCCACTCCTGCACCCTCCGCCACCCCCCCCCCCCCCCCCCCCCGACCCACACACACACACACAAATTAGTTTAAAGAATTATGTGCAGTCCTAGTTACACGATTCGCCAGGGCTCTGGTCCCAGCACGGTTCAGACCAATACCATCCCATCTGAACAGGTCCCACCTGCCCCAATACTGGTGCCAATGCCCCATAAATTCAAACCCATTCCTCCCACACCAATCCTTGAGCCACCCATTCATCTCTTTAATCTTTTTTACCCTACACTCATCTGCACGCGGTTCAGGTAGTAATCCCGAGGTATCCACCTTGCCGGATCTGCTTTTTAATTTGATTCCCAGCTTCGCGTACTCCCTCTGCAGATCCTTAGTTCAAAAGTGCTGGAGACACAAAATTTCTCTATTTCCGTACTTTTGTCTCTCCTTTGGCGGGCTACTCCAAGATAGATTTTCATCAATGAACATTGCATTGATTCTGGTGTTGTTACTTTCCTCTCTATTCCATACTGCACGAGTCTTTTTTGACCTCCTTGCTTTCCCAACACGGCTGTTTCCTCATCAGAAACTTGTACATGTGCTTTCCTCCCATCAATGTCTGGATTATCAGGAAACTGAAATGCTGCCACATATGCTGCATGTTTTGTTTCCAAATTTAGCCCCAGTAAATCTTTAGCGGCTCTGTCTGATTGGCATTTTGCTTTTTGGGCCTGATTCTTAATTTTATTATGCGTTCATACGTTGATTAATGCTACGTCAAATGGACTCTGGGCTGCTTGGAACCGAGCCTTAATCAGACTTTCATGATGTGTGTGTGTGTGTGTGTGTTCCACTTGCGGTAATAGAAGTTCACCTCTTCCAAGCTGTCACTTAGTCCTGACAGTTCAAGTTGTGCCTGTTAGATGGATTGACCATGTTAAATGCAGCTTAGTGTCAGGGTGCCTACAGGTTGTAATTGTTTGAGATTATTTCTATAAGGCCTCGGTGAACCAATAACAATGTACAAAGAACAAAGACAATAATAGCACAGGAACAGGCAGTTCGAACTTCCAAGCCTGCACCGACACTAGTGTTCGACTTAAGTAAAAATCCCTACCCCTTCCAGGGACATTATCCCTCCATTCCCACCTATCCAAGTATTTTTCAAGACACCTCTTAAAATTCACTGTCGTATCTCCGTCCTCTACCTCCTCCATCAGCGAGTTCCAGGCAACTTTGTGTGAAAAAAAAAATGCCTCTGTACATTTCCTTGAAACTTGCAACTCACACAAAAAAAAACTATGTCCAGAGGAATTGATTCCTCCCCCCGGGAAAAAGCTTCGGTCTATTCACTATATTCATTTCCCTCAAAATCGCATAGACCTCCGTCGTCCCAATTGGGGGAAAGGCAAATTGTGCGGAGGGTGTGGAGAGTCTGCAGAAGGATCTAGATAGGCTGGGCGAATGGGCCAGGAAATGGCAAATGGAATTTAGTGTTGGCAAGTGTGAGGTGGTCCACTTTGGTAGGAAGAATGGTAGGAAGAACTATTACTTACGTGGCGAAAAACTGCAGCAGGCGACGGTGCAGAGGGACCTCGGGGTCCTTGCGCATGAGTCGCAAAAACCCAGCTTGCAGGTGCAGCAGGTGGTCAGGAAGGCGAATGGGATGCTGGCCTTCATAGCGAGGGGGATTGAATATAAAAGTAGGGAGGTCTTGCTGCAGCTGTATAGGGCATTGGTGAGGCCGCAGCTGGAGTATTGTGTGCTGTTTTGGGCGCCGCACCTGCGCAAGGATATTTTGGCCTTGGAGGGAGTGCAGTGGAGGTTTACTAGGCTGATACCGGAGTTGAGGGGGTTGAGCTATGAGGAGAGGCTGAATAAACTAGGCTTGTACTCGTTAGAGTTTAGAAGAATGAGGGGGGATCTCATTGAGACGTATAAGATGATGAATGGGATGGATAGGATAGAGGTGGAGAGACTCTTCCCGCTCAAAAAAACAGTAGGACTAGGGGGCACAGCCTCAAGATAAAGGGGAGGCGGCTTAGAACGGAGTTGAGGAGGACCTTCTTCACTCAAAGGGTGGTGAATCTCTGGAATTCTCTGCCCGTTGAAGTGGTGGAGGCTGCCTCGCTAAATATTTTTAAGAAGCGGGTTGATGGGTTCTTGATAAGAGAGGGGATTAAGGGTTATGGGGAGAGGGCGGGAATGTGGAACTGAGCCACGACAGATCAGCCATGATCTTATTGAATGGCGGGGCAGGCTCGAAGGGCCAGATGGCCTACTCCTGCTCCTATTTCTTATGTTCTTATGTTCTTATGCCCCAGTGAGAATAAGCAAAGTTTCTCCAATCTCTCCTCATAACCAATGTTCTTTATAGCAGACAGCATTCTGATAAACTTTTCTTTTTATGTACCGTCTCCAAAGACTCCACATCCTTCCGATAGTGTAACGATCGGAATTGAACATTATATTTCAAGTACGGCCTAACTGAGTTTCTATCAATTTACATCATAATTTGCCAGTTGTTCTTTTTAACTCAATGCTCCAGCCGGTGAAAACAACCACCCCGAATGCCATCTTAACTAACTTATACATCTACACTGCCACTTTCAGTGATCTGTGCACCTGTACACCTAGATACACTTGCCCATTTAAAATCTTAAAGGTTTTGCTATTCACTGTATATTTCCAATCTGTATTCGAACTTCCAAAATGCATTATCTCACATTTGTCCGGATTAAATTCTAGCTGCCACATTTTCGCCCAAGTCTCTAACCGATCTATATTCTGTTGTTTCCTCTGATGGTACACATCGCTGTCTGCAAATGCACCAGTCACTGTGTTGTCTGCAAACTTACTAATAAAAGCAGTTACATTTTCCTCCAAGTCATTACAAACAACACAGGTCCCAGCGCAGATTCCTGAGGAAGTCAATTGTAAAAAATATCAAACCTCAATTTAAAGTCGAACAATTGCATTTGATAGTAAACATACTAGCTTTCGTGGTCTGTCCCTTCGTCAGGTGAGTGGGTGGGATTATTGTCGGTTCAGACTCGTTGAGCCGAATGCCCTCCTTCTGCACTGTAGAATGCAATGATTCAATGTATTGCCCCAACAGTAAATCAACTGTCTTTATAAATGTATTTTCTTTTAATGTACCCACTGGAAATCTTTAATTATGTGAATAACTCGATCACTCGTGTTGTTTCTTCATCATTTATCACTGGCAATGCTGTACAGTTACACCACTGACATGATTTGTAGCCCCAAGTGCACATAGGTTGATTGCGTCTTCACCTGTGAATGCTCTGTTTGCGAAATCTGCACTTGTTTCTACATTGGCATCTGCATAACATCCGTCTTACATTCCAAGCACTGTCAGTCCTTCTGTACTTTTTTTCAGTCATGTCCCTGCTGATTTCTACACGCGTTGCTCATGACAAAAAAAAGTTCTCCATTTGAATCTCCTGCATCAGAAAGCTGTTTCAATGTTCCTGCTTCTAAAAACTGCATTCTTGTGTGTGGTCTGTGGACGATTATTTTTCTCATCATGATGTGTGGTTCTTAAACACAAATTGGCCATCTATCACAGACTTGTGCGTTTACATATCGATGCATAGCTGTAGCAACTGATTCTACTTGGGCGCTGTAGTATCCTATTGGCATTAATCTGCCTCCGTGTTGTTGAGTCACAACTGCAGTTTGCATTCCCTCATACTCCTGGTCTAAATTGTGAAACTGTTTTGTGAATCCTGGCAAACCAAATGATCAATCCTTCACAATGGCTGATATCGAATCTTCTTTTTTTTTTACCCACACCATGTCACAATATGCATGCGACCTCTCATTTCATGGCTACATGTCAGGATTTCCCCAGCGCTCCATAATTTTAACACAAATCCTGCAATTGTTAAAAAGCCGCTACAATTGTCTTACTCATTTTACTTTACGATATGTTTTCCTGTTAGTTATAGTTTTCGTACAATCTTCTAGATTATCGTTTTTGCCTCGGAATATAACATGTTCTTCGTGCGTCATCTGTTGTTGCCCCAATTGAGCTTTACTCGGATTTAGCTGATCTGCTTGAATCACTCTATATGCCGCCAAACCATGTGTTATTTTCCTGTCTGGGGCAATCAACATGTCGTCCACGTATTAACATAAACATGTTGGTTTCTGCACATTCCATGAGGTATCTTCTGACTGCCGTGTGTACTTATGAAAACGTATTGGTTTATCATCGAATCCCTTGAGAAACGACTCCAAGTTTGTTGCTTGTGTCCAACAATAAACATAAACTTATGTCGTTGTTCCTCAGTTGAGGGAATTGTCCAGAACTATGAGCACGTTGAAAATTTTCTCCTCTATTCCAGTTGAGTTTTAGATTGCGCCAGGATTCAGCAATATGGAGTGACCTTGGGTTGGATGACTCGTTGAAGCAATATAGTCTATTGGTCCCTTTGACAGTCTGTTACTGTTAGCTGGATTCCTTACATTCCAAACAGGTGTATTTCTCTCTGAAAAAAAAAGTATTATTTACTTCTTGTTCATTCTCTAAATCTGCATCGATATGTTTCAATTAATCCACTGCTTCTGGTCTGAAAGGATATTGCTAATTGCGGGCGATGGAGTTCTCCAGAAATCAATAATGAAGGGACGTCTCGATATCCACAATCCTGTTTGTGTTTCACCCAGTCCTGATCGTATTTTGCTGCAAAGCTTTACCATATTGGTCCATTTCCCAATTTTGTTGTAGTCTTACTATTCTAGAATTTTCGCTACCTTTCATCTCTTTCTATTGATTTCGCTTTTGAGCTGCAGCATCTAATATTGCGTGACTTGATGTCGCAAATATTTCAAATTTGTTCGAGCAGGTATATTCCTAGAATACTCTTTTTATTTCGTAGATATCCAGTCGGGACCCGTTGCTTTTTACAGTCTCTCTCCAGTTTAAAGCGTTCACGAAATAGTGCTATTTTAAATCATCCAGTTGTTCCTTGGAATCCTAATGCCCGATCAGTCGTTGACAAAGTAAAACCTGTTGGAGACATAGATGTCCCGCTGACTCCCTGGTTATTACAGTTTTGTTTCCTAACACTGATTCCAGATGCATTCAGGGACCATTATCTTTAATCTAAAGAGTTGATGATTGTCGCTTCTGACCAACACATTTTACGTTTAGGCTTCCGAGAACTGGATTACAAAATTGCATTCCCGTTTTACTCATGAGAGATTCTGTGGTGGAACTTAGGGGGATGAATTTTCTCTGCTGGGGTCATGCCCTTCTTTGCTTCTCCCTTTGACAAACAATGATTTATTCATGAAGTAATTTACCACAATTGTTGCATTGATTTTAAGGGTTGTTAACGTTTCCTGAGTGTCCGCTTGGACATTTTATTTTGAAATACATACTTCACTTCCACACATTTGGCATGTTTTAGACATTGTTGATACTAACTGATGAACTAGTACTCGAGTCATGATGTTTTTCTTTCTGGTAAACTGAATTAGTTTTCATGGCCCAATTCTCGAAAAGTATTTCCTGCTGCCATATCTCTCTTGTAATTATTTTCAGAGCAGGACTAACCGTTGCTTGAGCTTAGCAATAATGTACAGTCATCCCTTGTGGATTTTCGATCCCTCCCTTGTCTATATAAGACCTAAAGTTACTTTCTGTGTAACCCTCTACCGTTTCATTGGAGTTTTGATTTACTAAATTTACTTAAACCCAGCTAACTTGTCCCCTTCCGATAGTTTGCACTATTGAACTTTTAAATGGCTCATATCCTCGCATTCACACGTTCCTAATATCCAGTTAATTTCTCCTCTTTAAATGCTTGAGTAACATCTGCCCTTTTTTGAGCGGACAGCTTTCTCTTTAATGATAATCTTACATCATTCAAAGTCAGATGGTGGACCTCTCAACTCATGCCTCCATTCCCAAAAGCTGTATTTTGGTGGTTTCGCCAAACCAGACACAACTTGTCTAATATTTTTTCTCTCTATTGTCGTAAAAAAAAACCCACTCCATCTGTCGTTAAAGTTGCTAATCACCTCCCTTGAACAACTGATGTTAATTTACTACGGACTGGTGCGAACAGAATATGTGGTTTTATCTTAAATTCCTGAATTGCCTTTTCTAATCGATGTCTCTATCGTGCTCTTTCTCACTGGACTCCTCTGGAGCTTGAAGCTACAATTAATTTGTTTATGTCTTTTCAGTGGGCTACTTTTTTTTAGAACATGCTTACATTTTTTTCCGCTAATGGTTGTGTTATCTATCAGTATTTGATGGTGATTTTTCACATTGCTATCAGAGTTATATGTGCCCTTTCTACCTCATGGTTCTTCTGGCATGCCTGTCAATTATTTTGTTCAGATTCAGAAGAAACTTGGTCATATCCTCGATCAACCATTTTTCCAGTTAATTTCCACTTTTCTCTCACAATAGCCTCTATTAAAGAATCGTTATTTCTCCACGTCAGATTCAGACTTTCTATCATTTTAATGGTGCACGCGACGGCGCTGTTAGCACGTATGATCTTTTGCTGTCTCTCTCTCTTCCTCTCTCTTTCTTTCTTCTGTGTGTGTGTGTGTATGTGTGTGTGTGTGTGTATGTGTGTGTGTGTGTGTGTGTGTGTGTGTGTGTTGTGTGTCTGTGTGTGTGTGTGTGTGTGTGTGTGTGTGTGTGTGTGTGTGTGTATGCGTGTGTATAGACAAGTTCTTGAGATCTCCATCATCGGTGTTCTATCTTACTTTCCTACTTCTTTTTTCATTTTCCACAACACCCCTTGCGGATTTTCCTGAGTCCAATCCTACCCCTTTCGCCGACAGCCTATCTCTTGCTTCCTAACGAATCCTATAATCGGGAGTCCGACCAAGTTTTCTTCCAAACCAATGTCAATTACAGTTCAACTTTCCTGCACACCTCCTTCCCCACGCCCCCCCACCCCCGCCCCACCGCCTCCCTGCCGTACACTGACGCCAGAGTGGCAGCCATATATTTCTCGATGCTTGTCCTCCCACACCGTCAATGTTTTTATCCTGACCTTATGGATATTCAGCTATTTCAATTCACTTTGCCGGCGATCATCATCAGGATTCATGTCCAGCAGCTTTCGGGTTATGTTCAACACACAAGTTAACGCCTCCCTCTCACTGGAGTTCTGTTAAATGCTACGTTAAAGGGCGAGCATCAAAGCTAAGTTTTGCACTCTGGTATGAAGCAAGGTTTCTAAAAGTAGAGATACTGCCTTCAGGACGCCAAGCCACCGTTTGGATAGTTCAACTTATGGATTCAACGGCATGATGTCTTTCTCCTCCTTACTAACTCAGGCTGATAATCCAATTTTGCTCACACTCAGGAAGAATGTATCATTCCCGGAATCTCATGCCTGTATTTCGTTCTTCGTCTCCCAAAAGACTTGTCGGGAAATCGATTTGACTGATGTTGCCTTAAATGTAGAAAACAACAATGTCTCGTGTTACAGAAATCTCTGCATAAAGCCGTAAGGTTTATTTGACAGAACCAAAAGAAAGAGCTGTTGGAGATCACCAAAATGCTGCAGATCTCTCACTTAGAGCAACGCTGTCATGAATCTACCATTTACAAGCAATGATGGAATCTCAAGAATTTGTCTGCACACACACACACACACACACACACACACACACACACACACACACACACACACACACACACACACACACACACACACACTCTCTCTCTCTCTCACACACACACACACACAAACACACACATACACAGATAGAGACATCAAATAGAGATGTTCTTATTGATCACTTTCACCTCATATGAGCTGAAAATCAATAATAGTAAAAGTGTATCAAGAAAATTCTCTGTCAATCAACTCAGTTAATGGAAATTTTCAAGCCAATATAAGAAGATCTCATATGCCCATTCAACCTGGATAGGAACTCCCATCTTGTTTGGACGCAATTCCCTCTTGCTCAACGACTATAGGCATCATCATGGATGTCAAAGATAATTGCCAGGCTGCAAAGACATTTGATCCCACATCCAGATACATACAATATATGGGGAGAAAAAAAAAACAGTATTGCTATTCATAATTTTGCAAGATAAGTTCCCTCACCAACATCTTTCTAATACGAATTCTGCTGATCATGAGTGGCCCAGACATTTGACTCTTAAGTCTTCGATTTTACCATCATACCTCACCGTAACTTGTTTTTGGCTGCAATTGGTAACAACTCGTTCAATATTTAAAAAAAATGCTTTAAAAATATCAGCAAATATGTTTTGAAATAGTAACTACTTATTCAGTCGTCTTACTGTACCAACATATGAAAAGACTATTTGTGTCTTTGGCTTATTAACTTTGTTTCCATAATCATTTAATGATTTCTGGTCATGTGGATTGCGTGTTATAAATTATGTGGGAAAACGTGTTCTGTGGTTAATCAGTTAATTCGATCTTTCTTGTTGAAAATGGGTTGCCTTCATTCTCATTTTTTTTTCCAGTGGGCCTTCAAATAACTTTGTCTTACAGCCATGCATAGTGTTTATGGCACGCTGCAAAAATGATGATCATCAATCCATTCTTCTTCATAATATCAAGACAATTTCCTGGATGAATCGGAAGACAGATAAATGAACTGTGACGAATAAGCCGGGTTAGGAGCTGAAACATGTTTTTTTATGTCACGCTGAGAACATCGCTGATGTCAAACAAGAAGTGTAATCTTTCTGAAGCAACGGGGATTGTCGGAAGGAGGAAATGATGTTAGATTGACGAAGATGCACATAAGTGTACCTTGCTAATTCCGTTGACACACATAGTTGTTCTGCAGCATTTATAAAGACATGGTAGTATGCAAACATAATTGCTGATAATCCTGCATTTTTGTTATAAAGTAGGAGCAGCCAATTTTTCCCGATTGCCTGAAGGATGGTTATATACAAAAGTTCATCTATTGCCGAACTGAATTTGGTAAACATATGCTTAGCTAAATATTTGAATGGCGGGGGGAGGGTTATATTTGCAACATAAGGCCTAAAACTTCGCAAACCTGTTAAAGGTGTGGGCACAAGTTTATACATCTATTACCAGAAAAAATGACAGGAAATAAATAGCATTCATATATCTGAGGAATGACAACAGGGTGGAAACAGAGGCATTCTAAGCGTTGTGTTGTTTATGTATCTAATGGATATGCTCGGACGTAATTTTGTGTTTTGAGCGAAGGAGAAATCGCTTCATTTTTGTTTCGATGAAGGCATGGCGTGCATGTTTATGACATAAAGACACGGTCTGTTTTTGCTGAGCTTCCGAAAGTCATGACAGGACAGCAGTATATTCCGTATTTCTTGCAATTTGGAAAAAAAATGAGAAGCTAGTTAGTAGGAACAACGGACTATGGAAGGTAGAACCACAAAGACACCTCCATTGAACCAGGGATTTGGAATAAATGTGTGTCACAGAAAAACGATTAAGTTACACAAGTAAATTGTATAATTTGAGTGATGTTTTGTGCAGGATAATTCAGTTAAAAATATTTAATGTTTTTTAGCATTGAAGCGATAGTTGCAAGAGCTGAATGAGCCCACGCTTCATTGAGATGAGAGACATCCGAGCTAAATCAAATTATTAGTGATTCCGCAGTTCAGCCTGTGCAGTAATTTTGTTCTGTGGACATGTGCAGTTAGTTAATTTATTGGCGTAGAGGCCTGAAAGCATGTGCCAGGCGTCCTAATAACAATCGAAAGCGTAGACTAAAATCATGAATGTTGATTATTTGTTATCCATAATATAATCAATATACGGCCGGATTTGATGAGTTTTCCACAAATGTTGTATAAAGCGACATCGATCAATCGACTTAATTGCTTGAACGTCAATGACCTATTGACTTACATGGATTGTGAAGTTACTTCAAACGTCAGAATTTAAAACGCAATATGTAACTTGATTGATCCTTAAGATCCTGCGTGCTGCTAGAAGTACATAAATGGGTGAAGTAGTAGTGATTATAAGATATGTTAATCATTCAATAATTTTTGTTTGCGACTATATGATTGACAATTCTATGAGTCTGGGCATACATGTGTCAGTAGGAAGTAAGATAAATGTTACGTAACACGGAATTTAATTTCTGCTGTGAAAGCAATAGCAAGATCCAGTGCCAAATAGCACTTGGCCAGAGCCAAATTATCAGCCAGCAAAGTTTCAGTACTTTGATACTCCCCTGAGAAACGTTTAATAATAAGCATGGGATCTGATTGGATGTACATTATCACATTATTAGTAGAGTAAAGGAGAACAGTTTCTTACGAGAAGAAACAAAGTTGTACTTACGCACGTGGCATCATCACACTCCAGAAGAAACGCAGAAGTGAGAATAGTGTTGATCATTTTATAAATGGATGATCGGTATTTATTAATCGCTAATAAGGAAATGGAGGATGGAAGGGCCGAACAATTGACACATCTCCACAGCAGAAGGTAAAACACATGTTCCACCCATATCTATGAATCTGGACGGGAGACTGTGCAAGGAACTTGATGAAATTGCAATCACAAGGGAACAGGCCCTGCATAGGCTTGGTCTTGTGTCTTCAAAACTCTCTATGTCCCGAGGCGTTTCATTCTTCGGTGTCAAAGAAGATGTGGATGAGGCAGCAGCAGCGGTGCCTTAAGTTTCTGAAATTTTAAATGTCACGCCTTATCAAATTGAACACTTACAGTTTACTTGAGCTGCATGCAGCCAATTGTCTGCTCCTGGTGAACTGTATTCGAGGGAAGGCACTAAACGTTTGGTTCAGTTAGTATTGATACTCAAACGCACTTTGAATGTATGAAAAAAAATCTTCAAGCGAGAATCAAGATGACACATTCCACATGTTGAAAGTAGGAATGAAGCAACCGACAATAAATAGTCTGTCTTTCTTTAATTTAAGTAGAGCCACTGAATCATGGAATTGTTATGAAGCAAACTAGGTCATTTATCCCATAGTGCCTGGACTCGCGACAAGGAACAAACAACACAGTGCTGACGTAATGATCAATCAGAAATGTGAGGCATGGGTTCCATAACAACGCCGTTTTTTTCTGAGTTATCGGGAAGTGTATGCAGAGTCAATGGATGACAAGCTAGTTTGTGTGATCGTCTGGGCTTCATTGAAACCTTTTGCACGTTCTTGCTGTCTGGGAAAGAACCAAAAGTGGGCATGCCTACCTTAGCTCCTGAGGAACAAGAGGCACGGTTGGGATTTGTTTACTAAAGCAGCCGCAATGAGAGGCAAAGAAAGATTCTTAGTTTCTCAACAGCTAGAAACTCTAACCTTTCGAGCTTTCCGCATAATGCTCGCTGATTTAGATCGGGTTCTGTATTGCAGTATTCGTCTTCAGATTGCTGAATCTCTCATTCCTCTTCCTGGTGTTGAGAGTGTAATTTTGGTGGTCACATCAAATCTGCAGATTCTCTATCTCTTTCGTATATTCTGCCTATTCGTTTATTTTTCATCTGACCCACGACGACGATGTCATCAGCAAACTTCACATTCGAGTTGGAGAATGATTTGCCACTCAGTCATAAAAGTATACGAAATATAATAAGAGACTGAGGGGACAGCCTAGGGGCACACTAGTGTTGACGATAATTGTGGAGGTTTCAGCTTTTATTTTGTCATCATTACACGTAAAAACGATGTAATTCAGTTGTTATTTGCCACATTCTTCTGACATTGGTCCCGGTTCTGTTTTCTGTTTTTATTCCAGTTAATTGACAAATTCCAGGTTTTAATGTTGATTTTCTAATGCTGCATCCTAGTTGATATTTGTCATAAAAGGAAGAGCGTGCAATTGTTTCACAAATCTGTTGCTATGCCTTACAGATATTGTGTGAACATTACTCAGTGATAAACTCTTAGTTCTGATTTCCACTGCAAAAGGGAGTCAGTCTGAGCTTGAAATAGTGGGACTTCCTAAATGTCGTAAAATGTCTGTGCATGGCAATCGATGCTAATAAACCAGATAATTAGAATATGTTGGAGAGTCAGCTTGTGCACGTGCTGCAGTTCCTCAGGTTTAGGCATACACAAAATACTGTTTGAAATCGGGTTCCAGAATTTTTGTTCAACCAACACTAAAGTAGCGAAAATACCTTTCCAAGTCAGAATGGTGAATGAGTAAGAAGGACGTTTCTTTCAGAGAACCATGAACAACTAATACAGTATATATCAAGGGAAGTCATGAGTAGATTAGCAAATGAAATGAAATAATTTGTGAAAGTGATATAGTGAAAAAGAGCAACGTTATTTTTAATTAGGTATGCAACGATATGTGCAATCGAGAAAGACAGCAACAATGTTCTGAGACACTTCGACAGACAGGTGGCGATGCACATACGTAAGGCACGGAGAGAGTTGGAGAAGCAGAGGCTCGTGAACGCGGTGTTCCATATAGTTCTACTCTTTTGGCCCATGCAGTTCATGACAGGGCGACGTAGAATGGAAAGTTTTCTCATAGGTATCAAAATGAAGGAAAACACAAGGATCAGACTAATGAAAATACGCAATTCGAATATATATCAAACGCTTATTTAGAAGGAACTGAACTTTTTTTGATGTTTATTTTGCTGGAGGGAGGAATCAACACACACATTGCAAGTGTTTTTCTTCAATGATCTCAGGTGAATTCATATGTTAACTAAGCCTATGAAGGCGGAGAAAGCGTCTGCAAATTTGTAGTAAACTTTATTTAAATGCAAAGTGTTAATGCTTGGATCATACATTAAAAACAAACCCACACACACATGAGCTGAATTACGTGAAACCATTGCAATAAAGTAGCTTGAGATGAAATACTGCAAGAGACATTTAATTACCGTGGAGAGGAAAAGAAACGCAACGACTCCAGCATAATCAAGCCACTCATCACACAGGGAGGAAAACCATTCTATGTACAATTGTTTTCCTCTTTCACTGAGTAAATTGACAACCTGCTAGTTCGTGGGGGTGGGGGGTGGGTAAACACTCTCAGAACTATGTCAAGTGGTTCGTGATACTTCCATCTTCATTCTGCTTTCGGGCAGAATATCCTCTGAGTTTTTTTCTCTATTTGTCTAGTTCAACCATCCAGGGAAGCTCTGTATAACCGTGATCCAATGTCTTCAAGGGCAAAGCTGCCTGCGGGTTGTTTTTTTTTCTGATTCTGCTGTCTCTACAGCTGCATATGATACTGCTTAACATGCATGACTGCGGCAAAATCTTCTTGAAAGCGATTGTCAACTCAAAAACAAAACATAAAAGGTGGGATTAAAGAAACAAAGTGGCCTCTTCCCTGATTGAAACGAACAGATTAAAAATTACTGTCAGTAATACTGCATCGGTGCCTGCCAGTTACGGACAAAATTACAATCGTTAAAGGAACTGGCCTTTAAAACAATTCTTGCGCAATGATCATGACACAAATACCATGTTAATGGCACATCATCCTCAAAGATATTGACTTGTAGATATGATCACAAAAGTTGAAAATATGTTCAGGTTTCGAAAGTATAACAGTAAAAATACAATTACAACCAATTTGAACATTTTTACAAAATGAGGGACAACTTCGATAGCACAATACCAAATACGTTTCACTTTCTATCATGCTCTCCCTCTCTCTTCGTAGTGATGAGATTATCCACCCATCCATCCATCTATTCATCCATCCTTGAATTCCTCCATCCATCCATGTCCTCATCATTCTGTCTCTTTCTGTGGATGAATGCAAGTCAAGTCTTGAAACAAAATTTTCAGACTCCATTTGCCCACTAAAGGTGACCAACACCTTTGCGCAACCATTGAACAAATGTCGACTGACCTCTTTCGAAAATGTCCTCTGCAAACGCTATATTTCTTTTCAGAACAGTCAACATCTTTCAATCATATTCCAATTCCATCGAATGATACATAAGTCTGTACACACTTACAGACAACACATTGCAGACATGCACTTCATTCCAAACAAACAAACGCACCAGAACCGAAAAAAAAAACAATGTTATTATTTGAAGCTGGAATCGCTGTTTATATTCAAGACATATGAATGACACAACATTAATTATCGTCACAAGTCATTTTCGATGTTTGGATAAAAGCTATGTGAAATCACTTGGAACTGTTCATACCTGATTAAAAAAATGGCAGAGCAAAGTGGGTTTGACGAAAGCCTACGCATGTTGATCGAATCATGTGCGTTATGTGATTTGTTAAAGTGGCAGAGTTCAGTCATCACAGTTTTAAAAATGACACAGCCACAAAATTGCATAATGTATGAAATGGCACAGGACTTTTTTTTTCAAAGTGTGGCTGTCAGAAATGTACCACTGCACTGCATTATACCCATAATCATTGCAACCGAAATGGTATTCATCAGCTTGCATTGTGGCATGCAACACTTTAATCAAGTTGACAAAAAAACGTAGCGAATTGAAAAATAAGAAAGTTCATTTGCGTGTTATGCATGCTGTTTACCTGTTGCACACTTTACGAAGAAGTCAGCATACCACCGATCATAACACGATTTCAAAAATAGTGCGTCCCATATTACAGGCGAATGGTCTCGCACGCTGTCTCGATAAAATCCTACCTTCTACAAGCTCCGAGAATTCATTAAAACAAAACGTTTTTCTCTGCTGTGGTTCGTGGGAAGAGCTCGGTTGTTCAAATATGTCTCAAGATGATCAAGGCTGAAACAGTTAAATATGTTTCACACATGATCGTTGCTGGATGGCCCGCTGAAAGATTGTAACATATGCTACCTTTTCTACCTGTTATCCATAGGTTGAGATACAGAGCCACACAATCTTGGCGTACACTTAACACATTCTCATTTCCATACCACCACTTTTTTTTTCCAAATCGGAGAATAACAATTGTAAAGCTGCACAGCCATCCAGTTATATTAGTTACAAAGATTTATGTGCATGGATTTCAAAACTTTTTCAAAGTTATCACCAAAATGTATTCCTTTTTTTTATTCCCTTAGTAGTAAACCAAGTCTGCAAGTCTTGACTAAACATGGAGCAAATTGCATTCGTTATTTTTTAGGCAAAAATTGCTGACAAATCTCACTTAAAAAAATATATAACATTCTGCAAAATAACACTGAAATCTGATACTCTTGCCTAAGGAACATTCAAAGTACTCACCGTGACTATATGCCATGACATTTTAGTGCTAAAATTCGTTTCAAACGCCCTGGGCTCTGTTGATGCTCCTAAGGAAGTCAAATTTGATCAAAGTATTTACTACAAGTTTCCTACGTTCCACAGAGTTGACAGAGTGCCAATCTGTTAAGGATGACCTTGATTCTTTTTGTCTGTCACATTGTTTTCTCATTTTTATTTTGGCACTCGCACTTACTGCATTGTGCCAAATACTTCAAATTTCCTTGTGTAAATCCAAAGATGAAATGTGCGTTATCAAACTGATGGCTCACTCAAAATTGATATTTGTTGATCCGTTAAAAGATAGCTAAATGCCATTTTCACTGGGAGGGTGAAAGACTAATAAGCATGTCGACACTGAGGTTTACATAGTGCTTCAGTAATGGCGCATTGTCCCAGTGACATAAAAGTGCTTCCTTACGACTCTACATTGCCAGTGATGCGAAAGCGAAAATGATAAAAAGGCCAGAAAATTGGGTTTATGAAGAGATAATTATTATACGATCTGAACTTATATGAATAACAGCAGATCAAAGCTGTTTAGTACCCGAGGACAAGAGAGACAGTGTAATAGGGAACATCTTGTTAACAATGATGTGTTTTTGTTTATTTGTTTGGCGGTATACACCATTGTTACTTGGCCAGCTAAGTTGGGTAGGCATGCAATTCGTTGAAGCAAAAGAGAAATCTGACTTATTTTTAGCGGAGATATTTCTATACATTTGCGAAGAGTCACTGATATACAACTGTGGAGATACTAATACATAGACGACGAGCATGTTTATTACTAATCAAATCTCAGGTAGAACAATTGAATAATGAAAGGTAAAAACTTCAATGTTATTCCCCATCGATATACAGAGGATGAGCAAATAGGACTCCAACAGACATTCAAAGCTGTTCATTTGCAATTCTATTAATATTTATGCAATCGAAAACCTGAACAAATGCTGAAGTTCAACGCTACGCAAACTTTAGAGTAATAATCCATCCATTTCAGTCACACTTCATTCTGCGCCTCTCTGTGCTCTTGAAGTTTAGTTTAGATTGTTTAGTTTAGTTTAGATTGCTTATTAGATTGCTTTAGATTGCCGTTGTTTAAGAAGGGTGCCAGGCAAAAGGCGGGGAATTATAGGCCGGTTAGTTTAACGTCTGTGGTAGGTAAAATGTTAGAATCCGTCATTAAGGAGGAAATTGCGAGGCATCTTGAAGGGAATTGCTTGATAGGGCGGACGCAACACGGTTTCATTAAAGGGAAGTCGTGTCTGACAAATTTACTGGAGTTCTATGAGGATGTGTCTAGGGCAGTGGATAGAGGAGAGCCGGTGGATGTGGTCTTTCTGGATTTTCAGAAGGCGTTTGACAAGGTCCCTCACAAGAGGTTATTGCAGAAGGTCAGGGGACTTGGAGTTGGGGGTAGGGTGTTAGCGTGGATAGAGGATTGGTTGTCAAATAGGAGGCAGAGAGTGGGGGTCAATGGGTGCTATTCGGATTGGCGGTTGGTGACTAGTGGGGTGCCCCAGGGGTCGGTGCTGGGGCCTCAGCTATTTACCATTTATATAGATGATCTGGAGGAGGGAACCGAGTGCAGGGTGTCGAAATTTGCTGATGACACCAAGATTGGGGGAAAGGCAAATTGTGCGGAGGGTGTGGAGAGTCTGCAGAAGGATCTAGATAGGCTGGGCGAATGGGCCAGGAAATGGCAAATGGAATTTAATGTTGGCAAGTGTGAGGTGGTCCACTTTGGTAGGAAGAATGGTAGGAAGGCCTATTACTTACGTGGCGAAAAACTGCAGCAGGCGACGGTGCAGAGGGACCTCGGGGTCCTTGTGCATGAGTCGCAAAAACCCAGCTTGCAGGTGCAGCAGGTGGTCAGGAAGGCGAATGGGATGCTGGCCTTCATAGCGAGGGGGATTGAATATAAAAGTAGGGAGGTCTTGCTGCAGCTGTATAGGGCATTGGTGAGGCCGCAGCTGGAGTACTGTGTGCAGTTTTGGGCGCCGCACCTGCGCAAGGATATTTTGGCCCTGGAGGGAGTGCAGAGGAGGTTTACTAGGGTGATACCGGAGTTGAGGGGATTGAGCTATGAGGAGAGACTGAATAAACTAGGCTTGTACTCGTTAGAGTTTAGAAGAATGAGGGGAGATCTCATTGAGACGTATAAGATGATGAATGGGATGGATAGGATAGAGGTGGAGAGACTCTTCCCGCTCAAAAAAGACAGTAGGACTAGGGGGCACAGCCTCAAGATAAAGGGGAGGCGGCTGAGAACGGAGTTGAGGAGGAACTTCTTCACTCAAAGGGTGGTGAATCTCTGGAATTCTCTGCCCGTTGAAGTGGTGGAGGCTGCCTCGCTAAATATTTTTAAGAAGCGGGTTGATGGGTTCTTGATAAGAGAGGGGATTAAGGGTTATGGGGAGAGGGCGGGAAAGTGGAACTGAGCCACAACAGATCAGCCATGATCTTATTGAATGGCGGGGCAGGCTCGAAGGGCTAGATGGCCTACTCCTGCTCCTATTTCTTATGTTCTTATGTTCTTATTACTGTCATGATTAAGCTTAATTAAATGCTGCTGCTGGTGACTGTGGAACACCACTAGTCCCCTTACTCCGGCCCTGTTCAGACATATTGAGTGAGAACAGAGGGTGGCCAATGGACTGAAGGAAAACGCCTTTCAGACTATGGGAGGAAACCAGTACAGCCGGAGAAAACCCACGCAAACACATGGACGACTTCCAGGTTCAACAGGGACAGTGACCCAAGTCTGTAATTGAACCCAGTTACCTGGCATGTTGAGACTTTAACACTAGCTACTGTGCCATTGTGCAGCATGAGCACATTCGATGATTAAAAACAAAAACAACACCAGATTCACAGTATACTTGCATCGGTTATTTTGCACCTGAACACTTATGAGTAATGCACAAGTTCTCGGACGCTCGAACTTACTTTTGAACTTTAGATGAGAAAGCGATTACATTAACAAAGTTGATTCTGACTATTCAGTTCGTCAGAAAAATATTACGAACATACTCAATATAGACATAGATTTTGTTTCATTTTTTGCATCAAAAAGAGCATTGTCGACAACATGTTGTAGATAAAAAAACGTCAGAATTCCCATCATTGAAGGTTGGAGAACAGCATCCAATTCTCTTTCACTCTACTTTCAATGAACTCATTATAAAATATCAAATAAGATGGAGAAGAAAAAAAAAAGGAAGCTCAATTATGACCTAGTGATTGACCTATTCTCCCTCACAGATAGTTATTTCATTAATGTTCAGCCTTGGATTTAAGTTGTATATTGGCGGGTGTTGTATGACTACAACAAAATGGAAAATGAGCAGTTATTTTAACGAGTCTTCTTCTGCTCCACAGATGTTGGAACGACCAACACTGGTAAGGAAAGCAAGCAAACAAGCAAAAAATCAGATAACAGGCTGTCGGGAGAAATTAGCAGAATGTGATCGGGCCTGGCAATTGTTCTTATTGCCTTTGAAGAAGGCTCAGAGTGTTAGATCAACAAACTGTTAGGAATGTACGTTTCAGTTTTGACTTGGAGGAACAGATGCACCATGGCTGGTGCCTACGGGTCTCTCCAGTGCTAAAGGATAGGCAACTTTGATTTGAGGTATGAAAACCAAGAAACATCCTTTGTGAGATTATATATAAACAAAATACTTAACGTAATCCTGTCATCGAAATTGCTGACCAAATGAAAATTTAAAGAAGCTATTCACATTTTTATCAATTTAACATCGTATTTGAAACTCGTACTTCGCTTTGCCTTGTTTAGGTTGTTACCAAAATTCCTAAGAAAGCGGAATCGGTTCACTGCACTGACTATATATATCTTATGTATCACAGGCCTGTCAAGGTGCAAAAATGGTAGGAAATACACAATGCGTTATGGAGTTTATTGATCGCGACTTTGTCATTTGCGGAATGGCTATTGGCAAATTATGCAAGATAAGTTTAATGCTTATGTAAAATATGGCATGTCATCAGTGGCTTAACCGATGGTGGCATTGGTCATTAATGTAAATCGAACAGTTGCACAGAGAGTTGAATGCCATTTTCATCGAAATTGCGAAAGATTGACAAAAAAAAACAATGTTTGATTGGTAATGAGTTGTGGATCTTTAATAGACAGAAAGACGAGCGTTTTTAATGTGGGCACAATCTGAGATGTGAATGTGAAGGTAACAAACGAAGAAAAGAACACCTGACTTTGAACAAGTGAGGTTCATGAAAGGAGAATTAGATTAGCATTTCAGAACCACAGGCATATCTAGACTCCTAAAAATAGGTAACAAGAAGAAAAAAATATTAATATAGACAATGTCTCGAACAAAAACAGATGGCATGCATCTGTATTGTGTTTGCTTGGGGTTTGATGGCAAGGGGTGCTGCTGAGGTCACAATGTCATGATAGCATGCGTCAGGACAGGAGAACGAACAACATACTTTATTCAGCAGATAAATACGTCCAAACAGGCAAACAGTCACCATTTTGTTCACGCTATGCACAGAAGTTCTTCAGAAATGAGAGTTTTTTTTTTCAGAACGAAAAAGAAACGTTATATTTTGATTGATGTTGTTTTTGTTTCTGCTATCTGAGCTAGTAGCCAAACTTCCACGTTGACAAATAAGCATGACACGAATGGAAGTCCAGGATTCCACAGTCAGTAAATGGATCCTGGTGGCGAATTCTGGTGCTCAAATAAGAAATGCTGCCCTTAGTAATTGTAAAAATAATATCGCATGTAAGACGAAATGCTGCTGTATCGTTTCAAGTTGTGCAAGATTGGATTTAAAACTGCCAAATTGCCTATCTCAGTCCAGGGTTTAAGACGAAGAAGAGAAGCAGTTTGGACTATCTGACAACACATTCCATTCCCATACCTCCGCATTGTTTTGTTTTTCCAAATTGGAGAATGGCAAATGTAAATTTGGTGAACCGCCTAGTTCTTTGAATTATCAAGGATTTATGGAGGACTATCTCGAAACTAGTTCGAAATTAACGTCAAAAATACTTTCAGATATTGGCGATTCATGACTAAATCATACACGCTGCTAATTTGGAAAAAAAAACATGGCGCGAATGACATTTGTTATTTTACAGGCAAGCATTGCTGACAGCCTTGCATAAAATAAAACGTTATGCAAAATAACATTGAAATCTGGTACTCTGGTCTGAGGAACATTCAAAGTATTATCTTTAACGACGTGTAATCTCATTTGAATGCCGAATTTGTATTACATTCTCTGGGAAGTTCTGATGTTCCTACGGAAATGTAATGCCGTTAAATATTTACTACTTGTTTCCCATGGTCCACAGATTTGACAAGGTGCCAATCTGGTAGGGATGACATAGATTCTTTTGCCTGTCATTGCTGACAAATCTCTCCTAAAAATAATGCAACATTATGCAAAATAATACTGAAATCTGATACTCTTGTTGAGGAGCATTCAAAGTAATCACCTTGACTATGTGCCATGACATTTGAGTTTTGAATTTCGTTTCAAATATTCCGGGCTCTGATGCTGCACGTAACGAAGTCATATGTGATCGAAGTATTTACTACATGTTTCCTATGCTTCACAGACTTGAAAAAGAACCAATCTGGTAGGGATGACCTTGATTCATTTTGTCTGCCCTATTGGTTTCTCTGTTTAATTTTGGCACTCACACGTGTTGCATTGTGCCAAATAGTTCAAATTGCATTGTGGAAATCAAAAGATGAAATGTGCGCTATCAAAGTGATGGCTTACTCGAAAGTGATGTTCGTTGAACTGTTATGTGTAAAGCTAAATGCAATTTTCACTGGGAGGGCGAAAGTCTAATAAGCATGTCGATATCCAGGTTAACATTGGGCCTCAGTTATGGCACGTTGCCCGGTGACATACATGCACTTTCCTAAAACTCGATATTGCCAGTTATATGAAAGGGGAAGTCATATATAAAAAAAAAGTGACAAGAAAATTGGGTTTATGAAGAGATAGAGATTATACGAACTGAACTTACATGAATGACAACAGGTCAAAGCTGTTTAAGTACACGAGGACAAGAGAGACTGTAATAAGGAACATCTTAGTAAAGATGGTGTGTTTGCATTTATTTGTTTTGGCCGGGTATACAGGCGTTACTTGGCCAGCTGAGTTGCAAAGGCACGCAATTTGTTGAAGCAAAAGAGAAACCTGACCTTTTTTATTAGCAGAGATATTTCTACACATTCACAAGAGTCACTGACACAGAACTGTGGAGATACTCACAGATAGACGACGAGCGTGCTTGTGACAAATCAAATCTCAGGTACAACAGTTGAATTTTGAAAGGCAAAGACATCAATATTATTATCCATCGATTCACGGAGGATGAGGAAAAAGGAATCAAACGGACATTCAAAGCTGCTCATTTGCAATTCTATTACTACTTATGCGATCGAAAAGAGAAAAATGGGTGGCTCAGGGATTGGTGTGGGAGGAATGGTTTTGAATTTATGGGCCATTGGCACCAGTATTGGGGCAGGTGGGACCTGTTCAGGTGCGATGGTGTTGGTCTGAACCGTGCTGGGACCACAGTCCTGGCAAATCGTATAAAGAGGACTGTGGATAGGGCTTTAAACTAATTAGAGGGCGGGATGCGAGGGTAGGTGAAATAACAGAGTCTAAAGTAAAGGAGAGAGTACGGGTATGGGAAGAGACCAAGGATCTCCCAATAATAAAGGGAGTAGGGGACATGAGTAAGCTTGGCAGCATTCCTTCAAATAGGGTCCAGGTGAAGGCTGGGATGAAGACACTTTATCTGAATGCGCGAAGCATTCGGAACACAGTGAATAAAGTGCTGGCGCAGGTCAGCACAAATGGATATGATGTGGTGGCCATTACAGAGACGTGGTTGCAAGGTGACAGGGTCTGGGAGCTGAATGTCCAGGGGTATCAAGTGTTTCGGAAGGATAGGCGGGAGGAAAAAGGGGTGGGGGGGCGGTGGGGAGATAAGTCTGCTGATTCGGGAAAGTATCACAGTGGTAGCAATGGAAAACATAGGCGCCAAAGAGCAGAACCTGGAATCGTTGTGGCTGGAGATTAGGAACAGCAAGGGGAGGAAGACGCTGGTGGGTGTCGTTTATAAGCCCCCAAATAATGACCTGGAGGTGGGACAGGCTATAAACGCGCAAATAAATGCTGCATGCAGGAATGGAACGGCGATAATTTTGGGGGATTTCAATCTACATATTGATTGGTCGACCCATGTTGGATGCGTTGGCCTGAGGAGGAGTTCTTGGAATGCTGCCGGGATAGTTTCCTTGAACAGTGTGTGTTGGAGCCGACGAGGGAGCAAGCTATCTTAGATATGGTGTTATGGAATGAGGCAGGTAGAATTAGGGACCTTGTTGTGATTGATCCTCTTGGGAAGAGTGATCATTGTATGGTGGAGTTTCTGATAGAGATGGAGGAGGAGAAAGTGGTTCCCGGACCTGTGTCCTTTGTTTGAACAGAGGGGAGTACGATAGGATGAGAGAGGAATTGGCGAATGTAGATTGGGGGCGCAGATTGGGAGGTAGGTGTGCTGAGGAACAGTGGAGGATCTTTAAGGAGATCTTCCTTGGTGCTCAGCAGAAATTTATTCCGATGGTAAAGAAGGATCGTAGGAGAAGAGATAATCAAGCGTGGATAACAAAGGAGATAAAGGAGAGTATTAAATTGAAAGCTGATGTGATTAGACCGGCTAAAAGTAGTGGGCGAGAAGAGGATTGGGAGAGGTTTAAATATCAACAAAGAATGACGAACAAGTTGATAAAGAAAGGAAGGATGGAATATGAATCTAGGCTAGCGCTAAATGTAAAAAAAAGGATAGTAAGAATGTTTGTAAATATATAAAAAGGTGGAGGCTGGCTAGGGTGAATGTTGGACCCTTAGAGGATGAGAGGGGGGATTTAGTGGTGGGGGATGAGGAAATGATTAAGGCCTTGAATATCTTTTTTGCTTCGGTCTTCACAGAGGAGGACGCAAATAGTTTGCCGGGTATTAACGATGGACAGATGGTAGGATTGGAGGGCCTGAATGAGATCATTGTTACTCGAGAGGCAGTGCCCGGCAGACTAGAGAAACTGATGGTGGACAAGTCCCCAGGACTGAATGGAATGCATCCAAGGATTCTGAAGGAAATGGCAGAGGTCATAGTGGACACCTTGATGATTATATTCCAAACCTCGCTGGATTCTGGGGAAGTGCCGGAAGATTGGAAAATGGCTAATGTTACGCCACTGTTTAAAAAGGGTAGCAGGCAAAATACAGGGAATTATAGGCCGGTTAGTTTAACGTCTGTTGTTGGAAAAATGCTTGAATCCGTCAGCAAAGAGGAAATAGCGAGGCATCTTGAGAAGAATTGTTTGATAGAGCAGACGCAGCACGGATTCATTAAGAGGAAGTCGTGTCTGACAAATTTATTCGAATTCTATGAGGATGTGTCTAGTTCGGTGGACAGAGGGGAACCGGTGGATGTGGTGTTTATCGATTTTCAGAAGGCGTTTGACAAGGTGTCACACAAAAGGTTGTTCCATAAGGTTTGGGGGCATGGATTTGGGGATAAAGTGTGAGCGTGGATAGGGGATTGGCTGTCAAATAGGAGGCAGAGAGTGGGTGTCAATGGGTGCTATTTGGATTGGTGGTTGGTGACGAGTGGAGTGCCCCAGGGATCGGTGCTGGGCCCTCACCTATTTACCATTAATATAGATGATGTGGAGGAGGGAGCCGAGTGTAAGGTGTTGAAATTTGCCGATGACACAAAAATAAGTGGAACAGCAAACTGTGCGGAGAGTGTGGAAAGTCTGCAGAGGGATCTCGATTGGCTGATCAACTGGGCGAGGACGTGGCAGCTGGAATACAATGTTGGCAAGTGTGAGGTTATCCACTTTGGCAGGAATAATCGTAGGAGGGACTACTACTTACAGGGCGAAAAACTGCAGCATGCTATGGAGCAGAGCGACCTGGGGGTCCTTGTGCATGAGTCGCAAAAACCCAGCCTACAGTTGCATCAGGTGGTCAGGAAGGCAAATGGGATGCTGGCCTTCATAGCGAGGGGGATTGAATATAAATAGTAGGGAGGTCTTGCTGCAACTGTACAGGGCACTGGTGAGGCCGCAGCTGGGGTACTGTGTGCAGTTTTGGTCGTCACACTTGCGTAAGCATATTTTGGCCTTGGAGGGAGTGCAGAGGAGGTTCACTCGGCCGACGTCGGAGTTGAGGGGGTTGAGCTGTGAGGAGGGGCTGAATACACTGGGCTTGTACTCGTTAGAGTTTAGAAGGATGAGAGGGTTCTCACTGAGACGTATAAGGTGATGAAAGGGATGGATAGGGTAGAGGTGGGGAGATTCTTCCCGCTCAGAAAGGACAGCAGGACTAGAGGGCACAGCGTTAAGATAACGGGGGGGGGGGGGGGGGGGGGGGGGGGGCTGCAGTTTAGAACATAGTTGAGGAGGAACTTCTTCAGTCAAA
Organism: Carcharhinus amblyrhynchos; assembly: GCF_965287045.1. Taxonomy (NCBI): domain Eukaryota; kingdom Metazoa; phylum Chordata; class Chondrichthyes; order Carcharhiniformes; family Carcharhinidae; genus Carcharhinus; species Carcharhinus amblyrhynchos. The sequence goes on along the minus strand of NC_137339.1, from coordinate 65,047,185 downwards.
GGGTGGTGAACCTCTGGAATTCTCTGCCCGTTGAAGTGGTTGAGGCTACCTCGCTAAATATATTTATGACGCGGGTAAATAGGTTTTTGGTAGGCAAGGGGATGAAGCGTTATGGGGAGAAAGCGGGAAAGTGGAACTGAGCCACTTCAGATCAGCCATGATCTTATTGAATGGCGGGGCAGGCTCGAAGGGCTAGATGGCCAAATCCTGCTCCTATTTCTTATGTTCTTAAAACCTGAACAAATACTGAAATTCAACGCTACGCAAATTTGAGAGTAATAATCCATCCATTTCAGTCGGTCTTCATTCTGCACCTCCTTGTCCTCTTGAAGCCCCGAGACAAACTCCAATACTGATTTAGTTTAGCTTATTTATTACTGTCATGATTAAGCTTAATTAAATACTGCCACTAGTGAGTGTGGAACACCACTAGTCGCCTTACTCCAGCTCTGTTCAGACGTAAACAGTGAGAATAGAGCGCGGCCAATATACTGAAGAAGCACGCCTTTCAGGCTGTGGGAGGAAACTAGTGCAGCCGGAGAAAACCCACGCAAACACAGGGAGGCATTGCAGACTCAACAGCGACAGTGACCCAAGTCTGAAACTGAACCCAGTTAGCTGGCATGTTGAGACGTTAACACTAACTAATGTTCCAAAGTGCGGCATGGGCACATCCAATAATTAAAACAAAGGGAGATACACAATGCACTTGTGTCAGTTATCTTCGCCTGAACACGTATTTGTAGTGTATAAGTTCTCGACAACTCGACCTCACTTTTGAGCTTTAGATAAGAAATCGATTAAAATAAGAATGTTGCTTCTGACTATTCAGTTCATCATTCCGATATTACTGTCATAATAACTCTATACTGATACACATTTTATTTCTATTTTTGGATCTAAAAAGAGAACTGTCAGCAACATATCGAATAAAATAAACTTCAGAATGTAAATCTCTGAAATTTGGAAGAGTACGTTCACTTTCCTATCGCTTTATTTTCAATGAACTCACTTTAAATTTTGCAATATAATGCTGATGACTTGGTGGGACAGTAAACTTATATGGAGTGATATATTCTCCTTTACTTTCCAGTTATTTCATTAGTGTTCAGCTTTGGATTTATGTTTTAAATTGCTGGGTGTCGTTTGGCTATCGACAAATAGAAACTATGCGGATGTTCACACGAGTTTTCCTATGATCCACAGGCCTTACAAAGTGCAACGCAGGTAAGGAAAAAAAAAAATCCGATAACTGGCTCTCTTGAGACATTAGCGGAGTTCGATAGGGTGTGATAAGTACTCTTACTGCTTGACAGGAAGGCGCATTATCAGAAAAGCAGACTGATAACAATGAACTCTACAGTTCTGCCCTGCAGAAAAAAAAGATGCACCATGTTTGGTTCCTACGGGTCTACCCAGAGCTACAACATCGACACATTTAATTTGAGATATGAAAAACCAAGAGACACCCATAGTGAGACGATAAAAAGAGCGAGTACTTCATAAAGTCCTGCATTCTAAGTTGCTGACCTAATGAACATTTAGATTAATTCTTGAAATGTTGATGATTTGACGTGAAATGTGAATTTTGTATTTTGCTTTACTGCATTTGGGCTGTTACTAGCATTCCTAAGAAAACGGAATCTGTTCACTACAGTGGCATTATATATCTCATGCATCACAGAACTGAAAAAGTGCAGAACTGGTAGGAAATACACAATCCCTCATTGAGTTTATCGATAACATCTGTGCCATGTTTTACGCAAATATTACTTCCGAAGTATGCATTTTATTTTAAGTCCTATGTTACAAATTGGCAGGCTATCGATTGCTGTATCGAAGTTGTCATTCGTCATTGATGTCAATCCAACAGTTGCACAGAGTTGAATGACGTTTTCCTGGAGACGCGGAAGATCGAAAGAATGCCTGATTGAGAAGCAGTTGCGGAACTTTGAAAGTTAGAGAGACGAATGTTTTCTTTAATGCGTGCACCGTCTGAGGTACTAACATGAAGATTACAAACGAAGAAAATAATAATTAACTTTGTAAAATGGAGGTTCATAAAAAGGAATTAGATTAGCTTTTCAGAACAACAGACAAAGGTAGACTCCTAAAAAGAGAAATGAAGAAAAAACATAATATCGGTAACGTCTCGGACAAAGAAAGATTGCATGTGTCTGTGTTGTGTGTTTGTTCAGTTGGCAACATAGGCAGTGCTGCTGACACAATGTCAGAAATGCCGGAAATAGCTTAGAAAAGTTGAACGAACAACATATCTTATTCAGCAGAGAAATACGTCTACACATGTGAAAAAAAAACAACCTTTATTTTGTTTTCCCTCGTTTAACCTACGCACAGAACCTCTGCAGAACATTATTTTACGGAACAAAAAAACTATCTTTGGATAGATGTTGTTTTTGCTTCTTTCCCCTGTTCTGAGTTGGTAGCTAGATTTTCACAATGACAAATAAACATTGCAGGAATGGACGTCTAAGATACTACAGTCAGAAAATGGATCCTGGTAGCGACTTCTGGAATTAAAACCAAATACTGCCCTGTGGAATGGAATGGATAACAGCCCTGCAAAGCAAGGTGCTACTCTATTATTTCAAGCTATGCGTGATGCCGATGTGTTGCATCTTCACGTGAATTGACTTTGCGAGATCAAGACATAACTGTTTTTTTTTGTGATTCGTCCTCCGTTTAGCTTGATTGTGCATAATGAATTATCAAATAGAAGGACAATTCCATGAAATTACAAATATGCCCATCGTAATTCACAAAAGAACAAGAAGCTCAATTGGCCCAGCAATGGGCAATGTGAAACTCTGCATTTGCTTGTAATGGTTCATTGTCTGGAGGGAAAGTTAGTGACCACATCAGAAACTCCAACGCACATCACGAACTTAGATTATACCCCATTTGTTTCAGTTTGGGCACTACATTAATGATAATCCCATTCGACTGAGTCACTTGGATGTTATAATGGAAGCAAAATTAATTTAACGACAGGTAAATATAACATAAAAGAAATAAAAGCACAAAGTTTGCCAGTTACAAATATTTAAACACGGCACAGTTAGCAATTATTCATATCTGCACTCCCAATGTCAGTAATGCGTACAAAAACATGCATTGTTCTTCAGCGTAAGATAACTGAAGACAAAAAAAATGCAGACTTGTTTACTAGTTATCCAGCCGCACAAATCCTCGTGACAGATAAAGAATCGTGACTCTTTTCTGACTCTCATACAGCAGTCTCCAGGAATGGATTTGGTCCGCGGCATATTCCAATCTCCAAAGGGAGCAAGAAAAATGCAGTAAAAAATATCTCGCACGAAGTATCCCTGGTATCTCCCTGTGAATTCAATCCCAGTTTCGTCTTTTTTTTTCCTCTGGCAATCAACATAATCAAGTTTTCACTGAAAATCAACAAAGAAATGTGAGGCTAAAGTAACTGAGCGGAATCGTCGTTAGTTATCCGTGATTTAAACAAACAGTTTAGACATTAGGATGTATAATGCAGCGTCAAGGCCTGTCAGTTACGTAAAAATAGTACGCATTATTGGAACAAGCTGCGGGAAAAAAAAGAACAAGAAATATGGGACGAATGCATTTTTTAATGCACCATATTGTCAAAGGTATTGATTTGCAGATATGATCACAAGCGTTACAAATTTATTAATGCTTCAATAGCATAAATGTCAGTATACAAACATAACCAATTTCAAAATTTGAGAAATTTAGCAGTCAGTCTCGTTATACCACAAATTATATTTTGCCTTTTAACATTCTCTCTCCCCGTCTCTCCGTATTGCCGAAGTCATCCATCCATCCTCCATCCATCCATCCATCCATCCATCCATAAATCAGATATCATAAACCCAAGAATACAATATACAACCGTAAATCCATGACATACATTTATTCTCTTTCTCTCTCTCTCTCTCTCTCTCTCTTTCTCTCTCTCTATGTCCCTTTCTCTTCTATGGATGAAAGTAATTCACATGCTGAAACAAAATTATTCATCTGGATTCGTCCATCAATAATGACTAACAGGTTCCAGCGATGTTTGGAACGGAGTCGGCTCTTTCGACACATCTCTCTCCAAAAACCTTATTGTTTTATATGTCAGGAAGGTCAACATCGTTCAGCCAGCTCCCAATTCTTTCGAGAGACTTATTAATGTGCCCTTCCCAAGATTAGATTAGAGATTGACAGACTCCATGTTCATACATTTCGTTCTGATGTACAAACGGCACTGAGACCTAAAACTCATTTAATTTGTGGCTGAAATCGCTGTTTCTACGAATTTTTTATGAAAGACACGGCGTGACTTATTTCCAAATGCCATTTCAATGCTTGGAATACGTGGGTGTTAGCAGTTGTAACTACGTGTGCCCTTTTCAAAGAATTACACTGTAATGTGGATTTAACGAATGTTCAAATTTGTTGGTCGAATGCGACGTGCAATGTGGTTCATTATAATAAAATATTTTACGCTTTCATTAAAGATTGAAATCTGATTTAGTCACAAAATCGCATAACATATGAAGTGTTGCATGAGTCCTTTCAAGAAGTAACTTTCAGAATTGTAGAGCAGTGCTGCTTTGTTCTCACAATTTTCGCAACAGAACAGCCTGCATCATCCAGTGTTATGACATGGAATCTAAAGTAGAAAAGCAATATTAAGTTAAATCAAAAGAGATACATTCGCATGTGATTTCCAGTTTGCGTACTTGTCCAACATTTAAGGAGTAGGACAGCACATCATAGATCAGGGCTTGACTTAAAAAAAAAACTTTGATGCCACCCATATAACAGGCGTATTTCGCACGCGTTGTTTCCGTAAAATTCTATATTCTACAATCTCCTGAGATATGAAAATAATTTTACTTTGCTGTGTTTGCTCAGAGTAGATTGATTATTGAATTTGCCACAGGTGATAAGGGCTCCAATGGTTAATTTTGTTTCACACGTCACGGCATCTGCTTGGCCTGCTGAAAGGATGTTACATCTGCTGTTTTTTTTGTATCTGCCGTCCAGGGATTGAGATGAAGAGGAACAGCAGTTTTGGAAACTTTGCAACACATTGTCATTTGCACACGCACATTCTTTTTTTTACAAATTGCAAAACGACGAATAAAAAAATGCTCAACCATCCAGTTCTTTCAGTTGTCAAGGAACACAAAGAACAAAGAACAAAAACAGCCCGAGAAACAGGCCCTTCGGCCCAACGAGCCCGTGCCGCCATTTTAACATTACCAGTCCTCCCCTCCACCCATGACACTTATCTATTGTTTTATGGCAATCAACATTGAGGGAAACTAATTTAGGGACAATTTATTACTTCCAGTCAGCCTACAGCACATCTTTGGGGTGTGGGAGGAAACCGGAGCACGCAGAGAAAACCCACGCAAGCACGGGGAGAATGCGCAAACTCCCACAGACAGTGGCCCTAATCCATGTGTCTGCGCAGCAGTGACGATTTCAAATCAAGTTCAAAAGTAACGCCAAATATGTTTTTCTTTTAGCTATTTGTGGCAGTCTTAGTACTAAATCATGCACGCTGCTACTTTTGAACAAAAAAAAACATGGTGCAAATGGAATTTGATATTTTAAAGGCAAATATTGCTCACAGCCTCACATAAAATACATAACCTTATGCAAAATAAGATTGAAATCTGCTACTTGTGCCTGATGAACTGATGAAAATTAATCATTTTGATGATGTGTCATCACAATTGAGTGTTGAATACGCTTTACATTAAGTGGGCTCCGCTGATGTTGTTACGAAAATAGAATGTTGTTAAAGTATTTACTACATATTTCCTGTGCTCCGTAGACTTGTCCAAGTGCCAATCTGGTAGGGATGACCTGGATTCATTTTGCCTGTCGTATTGGTTTCTACTGTTTTACTTTGGCACATGCATTAATTACAATATGCCAAAAATATATTTTTTAAAATTTCGTTGTGTAAATCAAAAGATGAAATGTACATCACCAAACTGATGGCTCACTCGAAATTGATATGCATTGAATCTTTGAATGTGGAGCTCAGTATCGTTTTCATTGGCACGTCGAAAGAAGAGTAAACATTTCTGCATTCAGCCTCAGCTATGGCACGCTGGCCCAGTGGCATACAAGTACTTTCTTAATACTGCGCAGTGGATGTGATGCGAAAGCAAAAGTGATAAAAAGGAAATATATAATCAATGAATTAGGTGAAGTAGAAGAGAAATATTATATAATCTGAGCCTGCATGAACAACAGCACATCAAAGCCGTTCATCTGCACGACGACTAGAGAGACAGTGTTGTCGGGAACGTCTTGGTAGCGATAGTGTGTGTATATCTGTTTGCTTGTCCGGGCACACACGCGGCACTGTGGCTGCTGCGTTGCAAAGACACGGAATGAGTTGAAGCGGTAGAGAGACCTGTAGGTTTGTTTTTCAGCAGAATCATTTCTACAGGCATGTAAGGAGTCACTGAGACACAAATGTGGAGACACTGTTAGAAAATTATGACAAATCAAATCTCAGGTACAACAATTGAATTATGAATTGTAAGACTTTAATACTCTTACCAATCGATATGTAGACGATAAAAAATGGAACGAAACAGACATTCAAAGCTGTTCATTTGCCATTTTGTTCATATTTTGTACGATCAAAACCCTGAACATGCACTGAAATTCAACTCTACTGATGTTTAAGAATAGTAGTCCATCCACTGAAACCGCACTTCTCTCTGCACCTCTCTTTACTATAGAAGTCAATAATCAAACTCCAATACCGACTTATTTTAGTTTATTTATTAATGTCCTAACTTAGCTTAAATAAACACTGCTGCTAGTGACTGCGGAACGACAACAGCCGTCTTAATCCGGCGTCTGTTCAGATATAATGAGCGTGAGTCGAACACGGCCAATAGATTTAAGAAGCATAACTTTCAGATTGTGGGAGGAAACCAATGCAGCTGGAGGAAACCCACGCAAACATAGGAAGGCTCCAACGAAACAGTAGCCCAAATAACTGAGAATGAAACATAACTACTTGGCATTTTGAGGCTTTAACAATACCCACTCTGCCATTGTGCGGCACGAACACGTTCTCGAATAAAACACAATAAAACACCAGATATACAATATACTTGTATCAGTTATCTTGCGCCTGAAGACTTATTAGGAATTCATTACTTCTCGAAAGCTCGACCTCACTTTTGAGCTTCAGGTGAGAAAGTGATTACGATAAGAAAGTTGCATCTGATTATTCAGTTCATCAGTAAAGTATTATTGACATAAATGCTCAATTTTGGTACAGATTTAATTCAATTTTTGGATCGAAAAATAGATTGTCAAGAACATCGTAAAATTAAACAATACTCCTTAATGCGAATCACTGAAAGTAGGAATACTGCGTCCATTTTTCTATCATTTTACGTTCAATGAACTCACTATAAATTATGTAATATAATGGTGATGAATTGGAGAAACAATAAACTTATGCGGACTGATTTATGTTCCTTTATTTTCAAATTATTTCGTTAATGTTCAGCCTTGGATATAAGTTTTATATTGCTGGGTGCTGTGTGACTTAAAAAAAAGAGAGAAAATAAGCAAATATTCACACGCGTCTTCTTATGTTCCACAGATCTGGCAGCACGCAACAGTGGTAAGGAAGCAACGAAAAAAAGAACACCGACAGTTGGATCTCAGGAGAAATTTGCAGAGTTCGATCGGGCGTGTCAAGTGTCCTTACTGCCTGACAAGAAGGCACAGTATTAGAAAAGCAGGCTGTCAGCAGTGGGCCCTTCAGCTTTGGCCTGGATGAAGAGATGCAGCATTTTTGGTACCTCCGGGGACCTCCAGAGCTACAAAGTAGGCTCTCATGGTTTGAAACATGAAAACTAAGAAACATTCACAGTGAAACTATATACGTATGTAAAACGAGTACTTAATAAAGTCTGTCAAGATAAATCGCTCACCTAATGAACACGGAAAGAAATCCTTGAAATTTTGGCGATTTGAGATGAAGTCAAAGTTTCGAAAAAAAGATTGTAATTTGGTTGTTACTAATATTTCTTTAAAAAAACGGAATCTGTTCACTACACTGACGATATATATCTTACGCATCACAGATCTGGCAAAGTGCAAAAATGGTACGAAATGCACAATCCATTATGGAGTATATTGATAATGTTTATGCCATTTTGTTAAAGGTTATTCCTGAATGATGCAACTTAAAAAAAAATCAGGCTATCAATGGCTTCATCGAAGTTGTCATTCGTCATTGATATAAATCCATCAGTTGCTTGGAGAGTTTAATCCCATTTTCATTGAGAATGCAAAAGATTGAATGAAAGCCTGATTGCTCAGTGTGTTGTGGATCTTTGATAGACAAAGAGACGAGTGATTTCGTTAATGCGTGCACAGTCTGAGATGTGAACGTGATGATTACAAACGTAGAGAACAATGCATATCTTTGAAAAAAAAAGTGAGGTTCATAAAAGGAGAATTAGATTAGCATTTCAGAACAACAGACAACGCTAGACTCATAAATGAAAGATAAGAAGAAGAAATTTTATATCGATAATGTTTCGGGCAAAGAATTGTTGCATGTTTTGTTTATGTGTGTGTTTGTGCGCATGTGTATGTGTTGTGTGCGCGACCGCTGTTGGCGGCATGGTTGGTGCTGAGGGCACGATGTCAGAAAGGCAGGAAATACATTAGAACAGGAGAGTGAGCAACATGCTTTATTCAGCACAGAAATTATTTCAGACATGCAAGCAATTTTTTTTTCTCTCGTTCACGCTATGCACGGAAGGCCTGCAGAAGCGAGATTTAATATTTTACAGAAATACGTTGTCTTTGCATTTGTATTGTTTGTTTTCCTTTCTTTCTCCTGCTCTGAGCTGGTAGCTAAATTTTCACGATGACAAATAAGCACGGCAGGAATATGTCTCAAATACTACAGTCAGCAAATGGATCCTGGTAGCGAATCCTGGAGTAAAAGAAAAACTGTCCTTTGAAATCATGAAGATTGCGAATCACGTGCAAATCAATATGTTGCTCTATTATTTCAAGCTGAGCGTGATACAGTTTTAAGTTGCTATGTTGTATCTTCACGAGTTAAAACTGCGCGAGATCTCGACAGAATTGATTTTGTTTGTTTCTGATTAGCTCGCTTGTGCATAATTTGTGCACAAGTAGAAAGATCATTTCAAGAAAATCCTAATATGTCCATCTTAATTCACAAAAGAGCAAGACGTTCAGTTGACCGAACAATGAGTAATGCAAAATTCTACAGGTGTTTGCAATGGGACGTTTTCCGTAGGATATGTTCGGGACCACGTCAAAAACTCTAACGTAGATCACAAAGTTTTCTTATGCTCCACCTGTTTTAATTTGACATTACATTAACAAAGAACATTTCCACTGAGCCACTCGGTAGTTATTATGGAAGCAAAATCAATTTAACAACAGGTAACATAACATGAACAGAACAGCGCAAAGTTCCCAGTTGAAAATACTTAAAGATGACACAATGTCATTCTTAGCAACTATTTCTGTCTGCACTTCCAATGCCAACAACAACAACAAAGACATGCATTGTTCTTCAGCGGAAGGTAACTTAAAACAACAACAACACCAAAAGCAGACACGATTGCTAGAGTTCCAGCCACAAAAACCCACATGACAGATAAAGACATGCGTGCCTCTTCTGACTCTCATGCAGCAACTTCGAGGGGAAAGAAATGGTTTGCCACCTATCCCAATATCCAAATGGAGCAAAAAAGAAACAGTAAAAGATATCTCGCTCTAAGTAGCCCTAGCATCTTCATGTAAATGAAATTCCAGTTTCGTGTTTCTTTTTCTTTCTGTCTGACAATCAACATGATCAATTTTACTATCAAAAACAACAACGAAGGGGAGACTAAAGTAACTGTGTAGAATCATTCCTAATATTGCCAATCGAAAAGAACAGTTTACCAATTAGGATGAATAATGTTGTGTCAAGGCCTGCCCGTTAGCGATGAAATGACACACGGAAATGGAACAAGCTGCTGAAACAATACTTGAATATGAAATATGGCACGAACGTATTTTAGTTCACTGTATCGTCAAAGGTATTGGTTTGCAGATATGATCATTAACGTTCTAAATATATACATTCCTCTAAAGCATGAAAGTCAGAAAACAGACATAACCAGTTTCAAAATTTAAGGAAGTTCAGAAGCAGCCTCGTAATAAGACAAAGTATATTGTGCCTTTTAACATTCTCATCTCCCTCTCGTTCTGTATGATGGAGTTTGTCCATCCATCCATCCATATACACATGCATACATAAATATATCTACATCCAAAAATGTATCCATGCATCCATGACCTCACCTTGGTTTTTTGGATGAAAGTAAGTCACATCTTGAAACTAAATCATTTGTCTTCATTCGTCCATCAATAATGACTAACGGCTCCAGCGATTCTTGATCAAAAGTGGATTTTGCTCTTCCGAGCAAATCTCTCTCCGAGAACAGTATTTTCACATCAGAAAGTCAGCATCGTTTAACCACCTCCAATTCCACCGCGAGATAGATTAATCTATCCAGCCCTAGATTGGATGAGAGACTGACAGAACGCTACATCCATACAATTTGTTCCGATGAAGCAAACGCACAGAGACCTATGTTTCTACGAAAGGTTTACGAATGATACGGCATGACTTACTGGCAAATGTCCTTGTTATGTTAGGAATACTTGTTTGAAATCACTTGTGACTACTATTGCCTGATCCAACCAATTACTCTGTCATGCGGATTTGAAAATATCCTTATATTTTGGTCGACTTCAACGAGCAATGTGATTAATTGCAATGAAATACTTCACTCTCGCATTAAAATTTCAAATTTGACTTAGCCACGACATTACATAACGTATGAAATGTTACATGAGACCTTCCAAGCAAAGGCTTTCAGGAATACATCAACCCGCTGTTATGTCCGCATAATCTTTACAACCATAACGAGATGCATCATCTAATGTGTGACATGGTAAACATTAGTCACATTCAAAACTAAATGTTCAGTTACATCAGAGAAAATAAATGTGCATGTCATTTCCAAGTCGTGTACTTTTTCAATGTTTGAAGAGTAGGTCGGCACGTCACAGATCAGGATTTTTTTTAAATGATGCCACCCATATCTCATATGTATTTTCTCTGACCCTGCGTTTGTAAAATGCTATAATCCGCATTCTGCGAGAAATCTGAAAATATTTTTACTTTGCTGTGTTTCATCAGAACAAATGGTTGTCGAAATTTCCCGCAGGTGATACAGGCTCCAATGGTTAATTCTGGTTCACGCGCCACGGCGTCTGCTTGGCATGCTGACAGTGTCTTACATTTGCTGCTTCTTGAATCTGCCGTCTAGGGTTTGATACGAAGCGGAGCAGCCTACAACGCATTCTCATTTGCATACTTCCTTTTTTTTTCAAATTGGAAAATTACCAATGCAATTTGACCAACAATCTAGTTATTTCAGTTATCAAGGATTTTTTTGGGTGACGATTTCAAAACTAGTTCAAAATTAATGCCAGAAACCGTTTCATTTATTGATGAAAGCCATGGTACGAAATCATGGACGCTGGTAATCTAAAAACAAACGGCGCGAATGGCATTTGTTGTTTTATAGGCAAATATTGCTAAGAGCCTCACACAAAATGCATAACATTACGCAAAACAACGTTGAAATCTGATACTTTTGCCTGAAAAAAAAATCAGAGTAATCACTTTGACGATGTGTCATTTGAGTTTTAAATTCGTATTGTATTATCTGGGTTCTGCTGATGTTTTTTACGAAAATAGAATATGATCAAAGTCTTTGCTACATGTTTTTTATGAACCACAGACTTGACAAAGTGCCAATCTGGTAGGGATGACGTCGATTCATTTTGCCCGTCGTATTGGTTTGGTCTGTTTTATTTTGGCACATGCATTAATTGATTGCACCAAGCTCTTTTTTTCATCCTATGTGTCAATCAAAAGATGAAATGTACGTTATCAAACTGATGGCTCACTCGAAATTGATATTTTCAGTGGAAGGGTGAAATATTAACGACATGTTTGCATTCAGACGTACAATCGGCCTCAGTTATAGCGCGTCGGCAGCGTGGCATACATGCACTTTATTAGAATTCCGTACTGCAAGTGATGCGAAAGTGATTCCAAAATAAAACATATGATCAGCAAATTGGGCTAAGGAAAACGGAAAGACGATACGATCTGAAATTGCATGAAAACAGCACATCAAAGCTTGTACGAACACGAGGACAGGAGAGACAAATGTTATCGGGGCGCCTTGGTAGTGATAGTTTCTGTGCATGTGTTTGTTTGTCGGGGCACACAGACGGGAGCGGTGCATTTCAGTTGGAAGCAGAAGAGAGATCCTTTATTTTTGTAGTGGAGACATTTCTATACACAAACAAGGAGATACTAAAAGGCAAACGTGGAGATATTCATAAGGAGACGACGAGACTTTTTTTTGTTACAAATCAAATATCACATACAACAAATGAATTACGAAAGGTAAAGACGTCAATGCCATTACCCATCGATATACAAGGGTGAGCACATCGGAATCCAAAATACATTCATAGTGCTCATTTGAAATTGTATTAATATATATCGATTTATCGAAAATCTGAACATGTGATGAAATTCAACTCCACATAAATTTGAGAATAGTAGCCGATCTATTTAAGCCACACTTCGCTCTGCACCTCTTAGTTCCCCTGAATCAACGAGACTTACGCCAATACCGAACTAGTTTAGTTTGTTTATGACTGTCATAATTAACCTTAAAGAAACACTGCTAAGAATTGACTGTGGAACTTCAGGAGCCGCCTTGCTGCGGCGACTGTTCAGATATAATAGATAGAATAGAAATAGCGTAGAGCACGGCTGATTGCATTAAGAGCCCTGCCTCTTATTGCTGTTGACACAGAGATGAGTGGGAAAGCAAATTGGGCGGAGGACGCAGACTTGGATAGGCTGAGTGACTGGGCGAGGATCTGGCAGATGGAGTATAATGTTGGCAAGTGTGAAGTTATCCACTTTGGAATAAATAATAGTAAAATTGACTATTATTTAAGTGGTGAAAATTACAACATGCTCCTGTGCAGAGGGACCTGGCGGTCTTTGTGCATGAATCACAAAAAAAATCTCAGTTTGCAGGTGCAGCATGTGGTCAAGAAGGCAAAGGGAATGTTGGCCTTTATCGCGATGGGGATGGAGGATAAAAACAGGGAGGTCTTGCTGCAATTGTACAAGGTACTGGTGATGCCGCAACTAGAGTACTGTGTGCAATTTTGGTTCCCTTAAGGATGTATTGGCCTTGGAGGGAGTGCAGAGAAGATTCACCAGATTGATACCAGAGATGAGGGGATTAGCTTATGAGAAGAGATTGAGTAGATTGGCCCTGTACTCGTTGGAATTTCGAATGCTGAGGGGAGATCATATAGAGACATATAAGATAATGATGCGGCTAGACAGGGTAGAGGCAGAGATATTGTTTCCACTTAGAAGGGAAACAATAACTAGAGCGCACAACCTCAAAACAAGGATGAATCAATTTAGACCAGATTTGAGGAGGAACTTCTTCTCTCAGAGGATAGTGAATCTTTGGAATTCTCTGCCCATAGAAGCAGTGGAGGCTACCACGTTAGATGTGTTTAAGTCACAGGTATATAGATATCTGATCAAAAAGGGAATTAAGGGTTATGGGGGACAGGCGGGTATGTGGAACTGAAACACTATCAGATCAGCCATAATCTTATTGAATGGCGAGGCAGGTTCGAGCGCCGGATAGGCTACTGCTGCTCCTATTTCTGATGTTCTTATGTTTTCAGATTGTGGGAGGAAACCAGTGTAGTCGGAGAGAACCCACGCAAACACAGGGAAGTCTTGTAGGCTCCACAGGGACAGTGAGCCAAGTCGGGAACTGAACCCTGTTACATTATATTTTGAGGATTTCACAGGAACTACTGTGCCAATGCGTGACATGACCACATGCCTGAATGAAAACAAAATCCAAACAGGTAATATACTTGTATCAGGTATCTTCTGCTTGTGCACTTATTAGTAATGCACAAGTACTCGAAAACTAGACCTCACTTTTGAACATTGGAGAAGAATGCTATTACATTAACACATTTACACCTGACTATTCAGTTGACCCGGAAAATAGTATTGACATGATTACTCAATAATTGCAAAGTTGTGTTTTTCAATTTATGGATCTAAAAAGAACATTTACAAGAACATATTGATCTAAAAAAAGCCCTTCAAAATGTAGTGTCTGAAATTGGAACACTACGTCCATTTTTCTATGACATTGTTTCCAATGAAGACACTATAAATTATTCAATATAATAGTGACAAATTGAAGGCACAATAAACCAATTCTCCTTTATTTTTCAGTCGTTGTGTTAATGCTCAACCTTGGATTTACGTTTTATATTGTTGGGTATTGTGTGACAATAACAAAATGAAAAACATGTCGATGCTCACACGAATGTTTCTATGCTCCATAGAACTTGCAACACGCAATTCTGGTAAGGAAGCAAACACAAAAATCCGACAACTGGATCTTGGGAGATATCAGCAGAGTTCATCGGACGTATCGAGTGTTCTTATTGCCTGACAAGAAGGCACAAAGTGTTCGAACATCAGGCTGTTTGCAATGGACACTTCATTGTTGGCCCAGACGAATAGTTTCTATTCCTGTATGTTTGTCGCAATTTGGCGCCTATGGGTTTCTCCAGAGCTACAGAATAGGAACCTTTATTTTGACGTCTGAACACCAAGCAAAATCCATCGAGAGACTATATTAAAAAAGTAAATATGAGCACTTAATAATGTTCTGTTATCTAAATCGCTGACCTAATGGATGCTCAAAGAAGTTATACACCTTTGGACTATTTAACATGAAATTTGAGCTGTGTATTTCGTTTTAATGTATTTGTGCTGTTACTAATATTCAAAGAAAAACAAAATCTGTTCTCTACCTTATACATGTATACCTTATGCATCACAGACCTGTCAAAGTGCAGAAACGGTAGGAAATTACCAATCCATTGTGGAATATATTGATAATGACTGTGTCACTTTCGGAGAGATTATACCTGAGTTATGAAAAATGCAATTTAATGTGTGTCTGTATATATACTTAGGCTTTCAATTGCTTTACAAAGTTGTCATGCGTCATTGATGTACGTCTAAAAATTGCACTGAGAGCTGAACTGTTGAATACCGTTTTCATCGAGAATGTGAAAGGATGAAAGAATGACTGATTGATTAGTGAGTTGTGGATCTTTGATAATCAGAGAGACGAGTGTTTTTTTATGCATACGCAGTCTGAGATGTGAACGTGAAGTTTACGAACAAAGAACTACGAGTAAAGACACATTTTCAAGCTGGTAGAGATGACCTCGATTCATTTTGTCTGACGTATAGGTTTAGTCTTTCTGGTTATGGCATAGGCATTAATTGCACTGCGCCAAATATTTTTAATTTCCTATGTCTAAGCCAGAAGATGAAATGTACGTTCTCAAGCTGATGGCTCACTTTATTATTATTATTTTTTTTGGAACGTTGAAAAACTAACAACACGTTTATATTCAGACTTCCAATGGGCTTCAGTTATGGGGCGTTGGCACTGACATCCCATGTGTTTTCTTAAAACTCTGCACTGCAAGTGATGCGAAAGCGAAAGTGATAAAAAAAGATCGGCAAATTGGGCTAAGAAGACAGAAAGATTACGTGATCTGAACTTGCATGTAAACAACACATCAAAGCCGTTTAAATGCACGAGGGCAAGAAAGACAGTGTTACCAGGATGTCATTATCGCGATAGTGCACGTGCATTTGTTCGTTTGGCGGGGCACACAGGCGGTTTTACCAGGATGTCTTGATACCGAGTGTGTGTGCATTTGTCTGTTTCGTGGGGCACACAGGCGGTGTTACCAGGATGTCTTGATAGCGATAGTGTGTGAGCATTTGCTTGGTTAGCGGGGCACATAGGCAGTGTTACCAGGATGCCTTGATAGCGATAGTGCGTGTGCATTTGTTTGTTTAGCGGGGCACACAGGCGGTGTTACCAGGATGTCTTGTTAGCGATAGTGTGTGAACATTTGTTTGTTTAGCGGGGCACATAGGCGGTAACGGGGATTTTGGAAGCAATAGAGAGACGTCTAGTTTTTTTTTATTTGTAGCGGAGAAATTTCTATGCACAGGCAAGAAGTCACTGACAGACAACGGTGGAGACATTCATAGTGAAATGACGAGAGTATTTATCACAAATCAAATCTCATATACGGCAAATTAATTATGAAAGTTAAAGACTTCAATGCTATTACATATCGATATTGAGAGGCTGAGAAAATAGGAATTCAACAGACATTCAAAGCCGCTCATTTGCCTTTTATTAATATTTATGCAAGCGAAAATCTGAACATGTGATGAAGTTCAACTCTACGCACATTTGAAAGTAATAACACATCCATTTAAGCCACACTTCGCTCTGCACCTCTCTGTATTCTTGAATCAACGAGACGTACTACAATAGCGATCTAGTTTAGTTTATTTATCACTCTCATGATTAACCTTAAACGAACACTACTGTGAATTGACTGTGGAACTCCCCGAGCCGCCTTACTGCGGCGACTGTTCAGATGTAATAAATGAGAATAGAACACGGTCATTGGAATTCAGAAGCACGCCTTTCAGCTCGTAGGTGGAAACCGGTGCAGCCGAAGTGAACACATGCAAACACAGGAAGGACTTGCAGGCTCAACAAGGGCAGGTGCGCCAAGTCGGGAATTAAACACAGTTGCATAGCATTTTGAGTCTTCTGCACGTAATACTGTGCCACTGTGCGGCATGAGCTTACGCATGAATGAAAAAAAATCAAATATGTAATATATTTTTATCATTTATCTTGCACCTGTGCACTTATTGGAAATGCACAAGTTCTCGAAATCTCGAAATCACTTTTGAAAATTAGATGAAAAAGCGAATAAATTAACATAGCTACTCCTAACTGTTCAGTTCACCAGTAAAATATGATTGACATGATTACTAAATATTGGTTAAGTTGTGTTTTTTTTTTACCGTTATTGGATCGAAAAACAGCATTGCCAAGAACATATTGAAATAGAAAACAAAATTCAAAAAACAATCTCTGAAAGTTGGAACACAACGTCTTTTTTTTCCTGTCGCTTTGCTTGCAATGAACTCACTCTAAATTATTCAGTATAATCGTGACACGTTGGAGGCTTCATAAAGCAATTTTCCTTTACTTTCCAGTTATTTTCCCAATGCTGAACCTTGGATTTACATTTTATGTTGCTGGGTGCTCTTTGACTATAAAGTATGTAGATTCTCACACAAATCTTCTCATGTTCCATAGAACTTACATCATGCAACAAAGGTAAGGAAGCAGAACAAAAATCCAATAACTGGGTCTCGGGCGAAATTAGGAGAGTACGAACGGTCGTGACAAGTTCTCTTACTGCCTGAAAATAAGGCACAGGGTGTTGGATCAGCAGGCTGTTTGCAATGGACTCTTCAGTCTTGGCTTCGAAGGAGAGATTCTATTGATCAGTGCTTGGTGCAGTTTTGCGCCTACGCGTGTCTGCACAGATACAAAATAGGTACCTTATTTTGACGTATGAAAACCAGTCATCATCCATAGTGAGACTGTAAGAAAACGAATACTAAATAATGTCCTGCAATCTAAATCGCGAACCGAAAGAATGGTCAAAGAAATCATACACATTCTGAATATTTAATACGAAAATTGACTGTTTTATTATCTCTTTTTATTCTTCTGGGGCGAATGTTAGTATTCCTAAGAAAACTGAATCTGTTCACGACACTGACTATGTATATATTTTGTGCATCACAGACCTGGCAAAGTGCAAAAGTGGTAAGAAATACAGAGTCCATTATGGAAGCGATTGTGTCGCTTTCGGAAAGTTTATTCCTGAGTTATGCCGAATATATATGTATTTAATGTTATAGATTTAATAATTGGCAGGGCATCAATATCTTTACCGAAGTTGTCATTCGTCATTGATGCAAATCTAAATGTTGCACGGAGAGTTGAACAACGTTTTCATCCAGAATGCCAAAGATTGAAAGAATAACTGATTGCTAAGTGAGTTGTGGAACTTTGATAGTCAGAGGGACGAGTGCTTTCTTTACTGCGTGCACAGTTTGAGATACGAACGTCAAGATTACAAACAAAGAATTGCAAACAAAGACACAGGGCCAAGCTGATAGAAATGATCCAGATTCATTTGTATTGTTTTCCCCCGTTCCATTGTGGCTTATAGACTTAGTGTATTGTGCAATGAAAAACATAATATATACTATATATATTATCTACCTGTATGTCAAACTATGAAATGTATATTATCAAACCGATGTCTCACTCTAAATTGCAATTCGTCAAATCGTTAAATGTAGAGCTAAGTGCCGTTTTCACTCGGAGGATGGAAGATTGATACACATGTCTGCATTCAGATTTACAATTAACCTCAATAATGACGTGTTGGCAGATTCACTTTCTTCAATATATCGGTGGCAATATATTGCCACCGATGGGAAAGTGAAGTTGATACACAGACACGGACAAATGCAGAGGGAGAGAGAGAGTGCTATCCGAACAAAGAGTTTTGGTCAATGATAATGTGTGCACATTGGTTTGTATGACAATGTGTTTGGGTAGTGCTGAGGCTGCTAAATTAGAAACATTTTGTGGAAACATTTTGTAATAGACAACAAGCGAATGACACGTAATTGTGGAGAGAGAGACAGTGAGAAGGCGATCGCGTTCGTTACAAATCAAAAATTAGATACATCAATTGAATTACCAAAGGTAAAGAATTTTAAAGCATTACCCATCGACATACTGAGTGTGAACAATGGGAATCCAGCAACCGTTCAAAGCTGTTCATTTGCCATCTATCGATTATTTAGAAATATAGAACAGAGAACCTGAACATGTTCTAAAATGCAATGCGACTGAAATTTGAGACTAATTCTCAAGCCATTTAAGCCACAATTCACCCTGTACATCAAGACATTCTCCAATACTGATTTTTTTTTTAACTGTCATCATTAAACATAAAATAACACAGCAATGAAGTGACTGTGGAACTCCCCTGATCGGCTTATACCGGCGCCTGATCTAACGACATGAGGGAGAATGAAGCACGGCCAATGGATTTAACTAGCACATGTTTCCGACTGCGGGAGAAGTCAGAACAGCTGGAGGAAACCCACGCAAACACGGGGAGAACATGCAGACTGCGGATGGACAGTAAGCAAAGTCATGAATTCAACCTGGCACCCTGGCACAGTGAGGCAGTCACCCTAACTACTATGCAACTGTGCATTCTTAGCATCTTTTTGAAAGGTAAAAGAAAGAATCCAGAGACACAATACATTTATATCCTCTTTACTGACCTTGAATATTTATTGTTACAGAGCACGATCCCAAAATAACTCGACCTTTTTTTGAACTTTCGATGAGAAATATATTAATTTGATAAATTTTCTCCTGACCGTCCAATCCATCTGTTAAAAAAAGGTTTAATCCCCAATATTGGTGCTTTTTTTTCCCGTTATTGCACCCCAGAACAACAATATCAAGAACGTATCGAAATCAAAATTGCTTCAAGTTGGCAACGCTGCATGCATTATTCTGTTGCTTTATTTTCATTGAAATCGTTATACATGACGCAACATATAGGTGCTCAATTCGACGCATCATTAAACTGTGTGAATCTTTGTAATGTACTTTCCAGTTTCTTCGTCAATGTTCAACCCTGGATGCCTGATTCTCAGTGTTGGACGTGTTTTTATCTGACAAAATAGAATATATGCAGATATTCACATGTCTTTCCTTGTGCCCTCACAGATCTAGCAAAGTGCAACAGTGGTAAGGAATCACTGATAAGAACATAAGAACATAAGAAATAGGAGCAGGAGTAGGCCATCTGGCCCTTCGAGCCTGCCCCGCCATTCAATAAGATCATGGCTGATCTGTCGTGGCTCAGTTCCACTTTCCCGCCCTCTCCCCATAACCCTTAATCCCCTCTCTTATCAAAAACCCATCAACCCGCTTCTTAAAAATATTTAGCGAGGCAGCCTCCACCACTTCAACGGGCAGAGAATTCCAGAGATTCACCACCCTTTGAGTGAAGAAGTTCCTCCTCAACTCCGTTCTGAACCGCCCCCCCTTTATCTTGAGGCTGTGCCCCCTAGTCCTACTGTCTTTTTTGAGCGGGAAGAGTCTTTCCACCTCTATCCTATCCATCCCATTCATCATCTTATACGTCTCAATGAGATCTCCCCTCATTCTTCTAAACTCTAACGAGTACAAGCCTAGTTTATTCAGCCTCTCCTCATAGCTCAACTCCCTCAACTCCGGTATCAGCCTAGTAAACCTCCTCTGCACTCCCTCCAAGGCCAAAATATCCTTGCGCAGGTGCGGCGCCCAAAACTGCACACAGTACTCCAGCTGCGGCCTCACCAATGCCCTATACAGCTGCAGCAAGACCTCCCTACTTTTATATTCAATCCCCCTCGCTATGATAGGGAAATAGATAACCGGATATTGGAAGAAATAGTAGAAATCGATTGGGGGTGACAAGTGTCCTGACCGACTGGCATCAAGGCTCATTGGCACGAGAAGCAGAGTGTTAGAGCAGCAGATTTTTGACCATGCGCTCTTCATTATCGGCCTGGGGGAACAAATGCAGCATCTTTGACGACTCGAGGTCACACCAAAGCTAGAGAATAGATACCTTTAGCCCGAGGCATGAAAACCAAGGCACATGCATGGAGAGGCAAAAAAAAAACGAGTACTTAATAAAGGCTTGCAATCTAAATCTCTTACTTAATGAAAATTCAACGAAAATGCTCGAATTTTAGCGATCTATCATCAAATTCGAGTTTATCAATTTCTCTTCACTGCAATTGGGCTCTGATTGATGTTCCTAACAAAACAGAACGGGTTCATTGTACTGATTGGATGTATCTTAAGACTCACAGTGCTGGCAAAGTGCAACAATGGTAGGGAACAAGTAATTCAGTATAGATTATGTTGATAGAATTATTTCAGTAAAGATATATTGATACTTTATGTTGACAGAGAGTTTTAAAAACGTTTCTTCTTAAATTATGCAAACTATTTTTGAATGTCTGTATGTAAAAAAAAACAGAGTATCAAATTGATGGCTCAAGCGAAGTTGACATTCCTTATTAGGAGAACGTTCTTCGGCGAGTTGAATGTCATTTTCATTGAAAAAGCGAAAGATTGAATGAATGCCTGATTTCAACACTTCAATGTAGATGAGTTGTGGATCTATAATAGCTTGAGAGACGAGTATTTATTTTTTAATCCGTGCACAGCATAAGATGTTAGGTTGGTTGCAGACGAAGAAAAGAACATATTGAAGAAATGAGCTTCATAAAGGGGAAGGAGATTATCATTTCGTAATGGCAGACTCCGTAGGGTCTTAAAAAGAGATAACAATAAGGACATTAAGGTGTAAAATGCCTCAGATAAAGATAAGCTGTATGTTTGTGTGTACTTGTTTTCAAGTGGTTGGGGAGCGTACGGTGGTGGCAAAGGTACAATGTCAGAAATGTAGGAAGTAGGTTAGAACAGGAGAGAGAACTGTACAATCTATGAATCAAAGAAATAAATAGACACGTAACCTATAGCTGCCCACAGTTGTGGAGGTCAATGCATATAGAGAGATAACTACCATGTTCATCAGATAGCAAGCCGCTGATACAATGAAACGATGCGTTAATATTTATAATTAGGCACAAAAAATGATTGTAGGAATACTTACACAAGTTTGAACATCGCATGTTGTTAACTGTCAGATGGTGAGCAGAAAAATCATATCTGTGGGATGAAATATCTATTTGTTTTAAAATGGCAATGAATTCCTTGAACATGTACTCAACTTCAATGTCTACGCAAATGAAATGGAAATTGTTCACCCATTTAACCTACAATTCTCTGTAGCTCTTTCTACTATAAAAGGCAGGAGGCATGTTCTTTTCCAGATTACCTTCCATCAGGGGAGAAACAGAATTTTCAGATACGCAAAGTGTGTGTTCTGTTGTCACGAGACGGAACTCACCTGAGTTTCCGCCAAAACGTCTCAAAAATCTAATCTCACCTTTTGGCAAGTTATTTGAGAAACAATATTCCATAAATGCTGCTGCTTGTTAAGATTCATTCAAACAGCCATAACTTTGGCTTAGTTATTAAACAATGCTGCAATTTAATGAGATCTCAAAAAAAATCAGAAAAAATTAAATTTTCCTGAAGAAATCACAGCCGCCTTCATTATTTTACGCCCATTTCTTGTTTTCCCCTCCGTTCATTTCCTTTGCCGAAGAATTCACGACAAACAATACGATCCCATCATTGTGAAAGCGGATGCATTTTCAACCATGAGTAATAGAAATTTATTCCTGTCTTATCCATCCGCTAGGGGGAAAATTGGTCCGTCAGTCCAAGATCTGCATTCTGGCCTGTTTTTGCCACTAAGTTACTCCCAGTTCCTCGCGTTTGGGCCTTATCTCCCTCCACCAAGTTATCCATTTAACAGCTTAAAGGCTTTTTAAACTACAAAATTGTAGCCTCCTCAATGGCAACTCTCGGAATTCATTCCAGACATCCCCAACTCTCCAAGTGATACACCTGCCCTCTGTGTCCTTTTGTTTTGTTCCCCTCTCACCTTAAAAAGCATGTCCTCCATGTTTAAACTCCACTGTTTTTGGAAGAACTGTTGACTGTCGACCTCATCTGTGCCCCTCATCATTATTTAGACAACCATAAAAACTTCCCTAAGCCTGTCACGCTCCACTGAAAGAAAATAAGCCGACCCAAATCTATCCAAACTTTCCTTAGAATGCAAACCATGAGATCCGTCTAGCATCCGAATAAGTCGTATCTGCACTGTTTCTAGTTTAATAATATCCTTTCAAAAGTAGTGCGAAGCGAACTCTACATGGTATTCCAAGTGCGCTGTCGCAAGTTTTTGTAAAACTTTCAAAAATCACCCTAACTCTTGCATTCAATGTCGAGACCAATGGTGCCAAGCCTGAATTCTTCACCACCCTATCCACCTGTGACTCTGATCTCAAGGACCTGTAAAACTGTAGACCTGTATTTTTTTTTAAATTCTCCAACTCTGATCAACGCCTTACCATTGACTGCGTACTTTCTGCCCTCCTCCATCAACAAAATGCATTACCTCACATTTCTCTGCCCTCCACTCCCACTGCAACAACTGCTCAAGATCGCGTTGCAATTCTACATGACCTTCTGCGCTGTTCAGGATATTGTCAATCTTGGTATTATCTGCAAATTTAGTAACCATTCCTCCTAATATGTGACCCAACTTATTACATAAATAGCAAATAACAGTGGAATCAGCATCAATCTCTGAAGCAAACTACAAGTCACATGCCTCCAGTTTGAAGAAACTTTTTTTTTATATAAACACTTCCTGTCTTCTGTCATTAGGCCAATTTTGTATCAAATTCGCAACATCACCTGGCTCCAGTGAGATTTAACATTGTGCAATAATCTGCCATGTGCCACCTCGTCAATGTCCTGCTTAATTTCATGCAGGCAACGACGACTGCAATGACCGAATATATCTTCTTCGCATGAAACTTAAATCAATTTCGTGAGACATGTTCTTCCACTCACAAGGTCATCTTGCCTGGCCCAGTCCGTCCTTGTTCTCTAACTGTCGTTATGGTATATTTCTCTCAATCCTTCTAATAACTTATCCACAACAGACGTTAGGCTCAATGCCCGTAGTTTCCAGGATATTCGTGGCAATCTTTTTTTTAAAGGCACAACACTTGCCACAGGACAGTCGTCAGGCACCTCGCCCCTGTCTGTGGGTAAGTCAAATAACTCCGCTCGGGGAGCCGGAGTCTCCTCGTGAGAGTCCACAACTTCCTGGGATACATTTCCCCTGGTCTTCTATGAGCACATTTCTAACTTGATGTGGTTTAAGACTTCGAGCACGCCCTTCTTCGTAATGTGTATACTCCTCAATCAACACATCAGTGTTTATTTTCCAAAGTTACAGAAAATATATGTCTTTCGATAAGTAAATATTGATGAGAAATATGCTTTGAACATCTTAACATCTCTTGTGTATCAGCACGCAGGGATATTGATGATCAATAAAACACCTATTTTCTTCCAAGTTACTAATTTGTGACGTATGCATGTTCAGAAGCTCTTCCATTTTCTCTTTGACATATCTGAGAAAACAGGCACGTGTCTAGTTTTTGCCATTCTCATTTTTCCCTTAACTCTCTTCCGAGACCCTCTACACTCTTCATGGAATCCATATAATCACAGCTGCCTATGCAGGGCATATCCAGTTTTCCTGTGGAAATGCCGGCATTGTACTGGGGAAGGCGCAGGAACAAGTCCAACAGGTTTATTTGGCAGCCCCAGCTTTCAGAGTTTCAGGCACATTTATCAGGTGAGTGAGGACATGTATTCACAAACAGGTCATATAAGGACGCACATTCAATTTAGAAGATAATGGTTGGAATTTGTGTCTTTCCATAACATCAATTCTTAAAGGTACAGACGATGTGCGTGGTGAAAGGGAAAAAGCAGAGGTTAAAGGCATGTGTATTGTCTCCAGCCAGGACAGTTAGTGAGATTTTCCAAGGCCAGGTAAGTCGTGGTGGTTACAGATAGCGTGACATGAACCCAAGGTCCCAGTTGCGGCCGTCCTCATGCCTGTAGAACCTGGCTATCAGTTTCTTCTCAGGGATGCTGCGTTGTTGTGTGCCATGAACGCCGCTTTGGTTACTATGTACCCGCAGATCGCTTTACCTCGAACCCTGTTTAGCACATTTATTGAAAGCGTCCCAATTATCAGGCTTATATTTGTCTTCCACCAAGTTAGAATGATCACGTTTGTGGCAGACCTACTATATTTCATTGCTAAAAAATAATGGCCATTGGTCCTACTGACTGCGATCTGCCCTTCATTATTTCCCAAGCGGAAGCCAAGCTCTTCCCTCACAACTTGGGTCATCCAGACACTGAACAGGAAATTCCTCATCAATACACTCAACAAAGGTATCTTCCTCCCAACCTCTTATACTATGCTGCACCAGCTAATGTTGGGAATGTGAATGCCCCCCGACAGTTAACACCCAATGATACATGGAGCAACCTGTAATCTCCTCACATATTTACTCCCCAATTTCCCGCTGACTATTGATGGGGCTACAACACAATCCTATCAAATTGCTTTCCCCTGTCTTATTGATCGGATCTACCCACAGAGACAGAGTGCGCTAAATCCTCAGAAATGACCCCTTTCAGGACAGCTGTGATATCCTCCCGAAGCAGCAATGCAACTCATCTCCCTTTCTTACCTTTTGTTCAATATTTCCTGGAGCATCAATGGCTGGAAGTTTATTCATCCACGCCCTGAGTTCATTTGCCTTGTCCTGCAGGACTCCTGAAATGAAATGCATTTCATTTAATCAACACTTCCCTGACTCTTCATCTACATTTTCCTAAAGTGCCTAATGTCGGATTTCTGCTCTGACCTCTAATGTTAAACCTGCACTTTTCAACTTCCATGTTGTCCTCAGCAAATCCTTCTGTCTCCTTATTGCTTTGTCTCCTAAAACATCACCAAGCTATGTTAAACCTTCAGGTTCGCAAGTGGAAATCTCGCTACCTGGTTTTTAGCCGTCCTTGTATTTAAATGTCACCCGGCCCTCTTGAGCATGTCTCAGAAGAGATGTCAATGATCAACACATTTATGTATCTGTCCCGAGAACCAGCTCTCAGGCTACGCATTCATCTGCATAATCGCCACACGCCTACTGTGGCAGTAATCCAGATTGAAGCTGTATTCTTAATTTAAAGTTCGTACTTCAAATTCTAGTTGTGGTTGTTGATCGTTATTGTTCATCTTTCTTTATGCCGATAACAAAACAAAAAAAAAACACAAAATTTTTACAAGTTTTCCATTATTCTCCTGAAAACGTACGAAGTGGATACTGGTGACGAACTAAAACATTGATGACTTTGTCGTGGAGCGCCTGACAGGGTGCAGCGTGCGATTTTTCCTAAATCTAACCACAAAGTGTGTTGACAATACTTTTAACACGATTTAAACATCTCTAATTCTTGTTTCAGTGAGTATCTCAGACCTATTTGGAGTGGCAGTGAATGCCGGCTAGTTTACTAGTGCAACAAACCTCAAGATAAACTGAGATGCACAACATTAAATGGCAGTGATTAGGTGATGATACACAACATTGCACTGGGCAACGTATGAAGCTTACGTATGCAGAGTACAGTACTATTGTGAGAGACTCAGAAATTCTAGCGAATGACATTTCTTAAAGGTGAAAAACGCTTATTTTTAGCAAAAAAAAATTGAAATGACAGTTGTTAGGAAATTGTTGTGGATCTCTCTCCCAGAACACTGACGATCCCCAAGATGTCGTACACGCACTTTGAGCGTTGTGTTCAGGATAATGTTCACATCTACAAAGTGACGTGTGTGTGTGTGTGTGTGTGTGTGTGTGTGTGTGTGTGTGTGTGTGTGTGTGTGTGTGTGTGTGTGTGTGTGTGTGTGTGTGTGTGTATGGGGGGGTGGTGGTGGGGGAGGCGAGCGTGTGTGTGTGTGTCAGGGGTGGGGGGTGGTGGAGGGGAAAAAGGCATCCACACAAGCTCAGTTTTCATTGCGTACTCATAATTGCCTTGGTGCCGCTAAGTGGCTTCCTTGGCCATCTCAGTAAGCACTTGAAAGTCAACGAATTTGTATTGCTCTGCAGAACCGTAGATCCATGTAGATGACACCAGTTCAGGACAACAGACTTTGTTCTCTCATGACATGAGTGAAGCAGATATGTTTTCATTCATTTGACTATAGCGAATTTACATCAGTAGGTTCTTACTTCCAAACTCATTTTTTTTTTAATTCAAATGCCAAAAGCGGATGTGTCGGGATTCAATACCAAATCCCCAGAATATTCGTTGAGTTTCATGATCATCATTCTCGTGATACAGTACGATGCCGTTACAGAATCGTGAGGAACAGAGACGGTGAAATGAATAACGATGTACAAATGAAAAAAAAAACATCTATTTAAAATGCAATTGGAAGTGGTTACACTTGTCTTCTTAGATGTTTGCGTTGACAGTGGGTCATCCGGAAGCACGCAAAATGGAAACAAAAATTACCGAGGAGTGTGGTCAATGCGCACAGAACAGCCACCAGACCTGAAAACCGACGAGAAGCTTCAGCATTAAGAGTGAAGTGATGAACCTTGTTAGAAATATTATTATATTTGGAATGTTACACACAAGCAGACAGGTAGATTGGATTAAATTTGAACAGTAAAAGAGAACATTGTTTCTCGCACAGTTTATGTATGCTATATATGTATATATCATATTCTGTAGGTAAATAGGGAGTAGAATAGTTTTGTTATATTTGTGCTGGTATTGCAGCGCGTCCTTTTTTTGTCATTGTCCATGTGCTAATCTCCGACTTTCACTCAAAACAAAGCCACGTTTTTACTGAAGGTTTAAAACGCTGACAAGAAAGCAAACTGACCAAATTTCCATTTCGGTATATACAGTACATTCTAAACTGTACACTGGATCGTTCAATATAAGACATTCGCGCAGAGACAACTCTCACATAAAGGGTATGATTTTGTTGCGTTGAGCAGATTGCAAACTCTTCGTTCTGGCAGTTTCAATAAAGCGCTTTTCAATAAAGTGATCAACAAAGCAAATGGAATGATGGCCTTTATAGCGAGGGGGGTAGAATATAAAAGCAGGGAGGTCTTGTTGCAACTGTACAGAGTACTGGTGAGGCCGCAGCTGGAGTAGTGTGTGCTGTCTTGGTCGCCGCACTTGCGGAAGGGTATATTGGCCTTGGAGGGAGTGCAGAGAAGGTTCACTAGGCTGATACGGGAGATGAGGGGGTTAGCCTATGAATAGAGACTGAATAGACTTGGTCTGTACTCGTTGGAGTTTAGAAGGCTGAGGGGGATCTTATATAGACGTATAAGATAATGAAATGGATAGGGTAGAGGTAGAGAGATTCTTCCCGCTTAGAAAGGATAGCAGGACTAGAGGACACAACCTCAAAATAAGGGGGCGGGGGGGAGGGGGGGTACAGTTTAGATCGGAGTTGAGTAGGAACGTCTTCACTCAAAGGGTCGTGAATCTCTGGAATTCTCTGCGCGTTGAAGTGGTGGAGGTTACTTCGTTGAATATATTTAAGTTATGGTCGATGGGTTTCTGATAGACAAGGGAATTAAGGGTTACGGGGAGAAAGCGGGAAAGTGGAACTGATCCGCTTCAGATCAGACATGATCTTATTGAATGGCGGGGCAGGGTCGCGGTGCTGGATGGCCCACTCCTGCTCCTCTTTCTTATGTTATGTTCTTATGATCTCATAAAAAGTTATGTACATAAAATAACGCACAGGGCTGCACCGTGGCAAGGGCGGCACCGTGACACAGTAGTTAGCACTGCTGCAAGACAGCACCAGGGCTGGTGTACGATTCCCGGCTCGAGCCGCTTTCTGTGTGTTTTCTGTGCGTTTTCCCTGTGTCTGCGTGGGATTCCTTTGGTATTCCGGTTTTCTCCCACAGTCGGAATGACGTGTTGGTGAGCTGCATTGGCTTTGATACATTCTACCTCAGTCTTCCCGAACACACACTAGAGTGTGGCGACTAGATGATTTTCACAGTAGCTTCATTGTATTCTTAATGTAATCCCATTTATGACACACAAAAAATGCATTTGAAACTTTGGCAGCGCTAGAACAATATCTAGAAAAGTGCAACAATTAACTGATACACTTCGGTAATGATTGTTGATTTATTTACTTTTCTTAAAAACGTAAGCATTGAATGTCCCATACTGAAAAAAAAACTATATAATATTTAGCTATGCATAATGTTTGTTTACCATGACAAATGTCAATCCAGTTGAGTTGAAATTGCCTGTGAGTGCAACAGGTGCAAGTTTGTGTTTTCAACATATGTATAACTAAATTGTCCAAACTGAAAGGCAATGGATGAAGCGGTTAAGTCGTTCATGACACCCCCAACATAATTGAAACGAAAAAGCAACATGCCTAACCAAAAAGAACACACTGGAAAATCTCATTTTTCTTTGGCAGTACCTGTGATCAGAAAAAAAAATCTGACTGTTCGAACCTTTGCCAAATCTGAAACATATCGGAAGTGGCCGATATTTCGTTTCATTTTGAAGGAATGAAATATGAGTCATAACCACAAACAGGAAAACGCACAGAGGTGCAGCCCATAAAGGGAAGAGAATATATGGGTGGAGAAACGGAGGAATTGCTGAAATCAGAAGATACGCAACGGCAGATGAAGACTGGGGGAGAGGGGACTTGTTTAGAATGAAGCAAATTGGCCAAATTTGTGGGGGGGGGGGGGGAAGCAAATGGGGCGAAAACGTCAGAAAATGAGGCAGAAAGCAGGAATGAGTGGAACTGAGGGCATGAAGAAAGATAATTAAGAAACAAAAGGCAGAACAAAGTTACAATAAATTAATTGAAAACAAAGGGGACAATGCCTGATAGAGCCAATCATTGCAAGTTGTTGAATTCGATGTTGAGACTGGAAGACTGTAATGTGCCGAGCCGGAAGATAAAATTCTGTTCCTCCAGTTTGCATTGAGCTTCAGTCGAACAGTACAGAAGGTCAAAGGAAGACATGTGGGCATGGGAACAGGATCATTTATTTGCATAGCAAGGGACGGGAAGGGCAGATTCTGAATGCACACAAACTCAAAAAAGTGCTCAGCAAAGCGGTCACCCCGTCTATATTTCGTCTCAGTAAGAAGTCTCACAACACCAGTTTATAGTCCAATAGGTTTATTTTGGTGCCAAAATCAACTAGCTTTCGGAGCGCTGCCCCTGCGTCAGGTGAGTGTGTGCTATATTCGCAAACACGGTATATAAAATACAAACTCAATTTGCAAATAATGATTGGAATACGAGTGCTTGCAGGCAATCAGACTTCAAGGTACAAACAATGTGAATGGATTGAGCGTTATGTACAGGTTAAAGAGATGTTATTGTCTCCAGACAGGGCAGGTAGTGACATTTTGCAAGCCCAGGGAGGTCATTTTGGGGATTACAAGTAGTGTGACGTGAACCCGAGATCCCAGTTGAGGCCGTCCTCATGTGTGGCGAACTTGGCTATCAGTTTCTGTTCAGTGACTCTGTGCTGTCGTGTGTCGTGAAGACTGCCTTGGAGGACGCTTTCCCGAAGATCAGAGACCAAAGGCCCGTGACCGCTAAAATGTTCCCCAAAAGGAAGGAAACAGTCTTGCCTGGCCAGTGTCGAGCGGTGTTCATTCACCAAGTAGTTTCCTGCGGACAATGGTCTGTTTGAGGTTGTGCATTTTTTTCAAGGCAAGAAGTGTGTGTGTGTGTGTGTGTGGGGGGGGGGGGGGGGGGGGGGGGGGCGCCGGGAGGTGGGGGGGGTGTGAGGATGGCTTTGGCGAGTTGTTCGTCTTCATCACGGATATGTTAAAGGCTTCGCAGAAGATAACATAGCTTTGGGTAACATTGACTTGCGAAAGAGTGTATTACTTTTTTCCCAACATATACATTACAGAAGAATGTAATCCACAAAAAGGCAAAAAACATACAATGTATTGAAGGAATATAAATTTCGGCCTAGGTGAAAAAAAAAAATCAAAGAAATGACATGTCTTTTAAATGATTTATCACATAAACTGAGTTGGCAAAATTCAATTGTAGTGAAGGTGGTCCACCAGCAGAGAGACATGCAAATATTTTATTTTAATCATCAGAACAAAAAAGTGAAATCGTACCAAAATTAATTTGACGAGAAATCGCGGAGAAATCATTGTAGGGAGAAAATAATGATTGTTATAATTTCCAAATTAACACCATACTATCAGCAATAGTAATTAATTAAGGCACAAAAGCCAGTCAACCAAAATCAATGAATGACGTAAGCGAAATATTTATATTTGGTTGACCAATGTAGTGAATGCCCAGGACGTAGACTAAAGTGGAATGCAAAATGCACTTAATGTTCACAGTTCAATCATCAAACCACAATTCACTCTACATCCGAGTGAAAAATAAATGTTCATATATTCAATAATCTTGTGTTAGTTGTCCGAAGCCAGATGACTCCGAGTTGCCTTCAAAACATCCAAAAATCTGTCCGTCAGTTTTTAAAATTAAATGAGAAAAGGACTGAATGATGCCCTTAATCTCGAGTAGCCATTCGGCAGTTGCATTATTCACTTAGATTCATCAAATCTGCAGCACATTTTCTCATCTCATCCTGTCGTAGTGAATGAAAGGTTAACATAAAAAATATGTTGTGATTCAATTACAAGCAAGCTGGAATTTTTTATATCCCATGCACTTTTTTTTCCGCAAAAAAAAACTTATTCGAGGATTTAAATGCTATGCCAATGGACTGATCTTGTTTGGGAATGTGCAACAATATAATGTGGGCATTGCTGAGGGGAAAATCTAGATGACCATTACTGCCTTACCTACGGACAATACAAAGCTGATGTATCAATGTCTCTGTAAAGAGGGAACATTTATTTGAAATAAAATCAAATGCAAGCAGATCAGCAAAAAAGTTTAAATAGCTCTGAGATAGAGTGTCTGAACTTCTTCTATGAATCTGACGTATGCAATGAAAAATCAGGTCAAATACGGTTTTGTTTACCATAGTTTTTTTTTCATAACCACGACTGATGAACTCGGGTTTTTATTGGTGATTAGGTTCGGTTTTCATAGCTCAATTCATAAAGTCTCAAAAAGTATTTCTCTCAGGAAACCCATATGTACAATTTGAGTCAGAACTGGACTCAACACTTCTTCGCGCATAGCCAGAAAACGTATCGTTATCCTTAGTGGGGTCCTGGATCTCTTAGTTTTCAGCATGTTTCCTCAATTTACTTTGGCATAATACTCCAAAATTTCGTCGCCATGTTGCTTCACTGAAGGTAACAATTTGAATTAGGTCATATTCAGTCTGAATTCCACAATACGTCGGGTAGCATTTGCCATGTTGGTCCATTTATTTTAACCCGTAAACCATCCAAAACTTGATTCCCTCTTAGCTCATTCATACATTCCCACAACGCCCAATTTCATTGTTTTGCTTTAACATTCCGTAACTGTCCATTGGCATCTGTTTCTCAATTTCCAATAAGGACACGTCTTGGTCGATGCAGTTGCCAGTCCGCCTCTTTTACCAGTTGACATTAAAAAAAAAACTGATGAAAATACAATGGGTGTTTCTGTCTTACTAGGCTAGGGGCGTATTCCCCATTTGCTTCCTCCTCATTTGACCCCTCTGGGAAAACGGGTGCAGTGAAGGTGTTCCCTCTTCACTGCAGGTATTTTTTTTAGAATTACCTCGAAATGTTTTTGTCTGTGCTAGCTGTATGTTAGCTGTCTCTTACTTTAGAGTCTTTCTCAATAAACCGTTAAGGATTACTGCCACAATGTCTGCTTTATTTCCATTCCGAATTTGTCACCAGGCGTTTTGCGCAGATTATTGTTCAGTTATTTTCTCAACCATTTTCTCAGTTTAATTCACATTTTGTGGTGCAAAATTCTGTATCAAAAATTACTCTTTCCCTACATAAGTTTATATTTTGTGCCATATTTGTCAAGTCCATACAAGGATGGTTTAGACTGGTGCAATCTTTCTCTCTCTCTCTCTCTCTCTCCCTCTCTCTCTCTCTCTCTCTCTCTCTCTCACACACACACACACACACACACACACACACACATACGCACACATTCCCTGTCCCTCCCACCACCATCTCCCTTTTCTCTGATGACAATCGTTTGCTTGTAAAGGTCAGTTTTCCCACTTTCTGCTACTTCCACATTTATCAATTTCACATGCCGCATTTACGTAATGTTCCCAACCTATTTCCAATAGAAAACACAGAATGGCGACGCTGATATCTCTGCTTAAAGATGTATAATTTAAGAAAAAGTGAATCAACCACCTGCTAGGGGCTCACCAAATGGCCAAATGGTTCTGAGGGACAGCGACCAAACCGCTTGTGCATTCAATAAAAGAGAATATACTTTTACATATGAGAATTTCCAGCGTACATTGGCATAACATCAACTACATGATGCATGCATCAATAATAATCCCTGCTATTCACCTCAGCCAACTACGATCCGTCAGCTGGCATAATGCTATCTTGCTCGTCCATGAAATCCGAACGTGAAATCGTGTTTTTGGCGAACGTTTTTGCATGAATATGTTAGACGTTTACTGCAGCGGTAACGTGGACGTTCCCATTGGGCCAGTATCAAAGCATGTTCCCGTATCCGTGCACGTCCCTATCATAAATCTAGACAACGAATAAACATATTCATTAATGCTGCAATATGTCTTCCAGAAGAAGAAGTATCTGGATATGAATTTTGCTAACTATAGGTGTTCCCAAGTCTTGAGCTCCGAAACACTTGTCTTACCGTCATTCGCTGTGTTATCCTACTGTCATCTAAGAACATAAGAACATAAGAAACATGAGCAGGAGTAGGCCATCTAGCCCTTCAAGCCTGCCCCGCCATTCAATTAGATCATGGCTGACTGAAGTGGCTCAGTTCCACTTCCCCGCCTTCTCCCCATAACCCTTAATCCCCTTGCCTACCAAAAACCTATCTATCCGCGTCTTAAATATATTTAGCGAGACAGCCTCCAACACTTCAACAGGCAGAGAATTCCAGAGATTCACCACCCTTTGAGCGAAGACTTTCCTCCTCAACTCCGTTCTAAACTGCACCCCCCCCCCCCCCTTACCTTGAGGCTGTGCCCTCTAGTCCTACTGTCCTTTTTGAGCAGGAAACAACAATGTCTGAAGCAAGATATAACGCAATTTGAAGTATGAATATATTCGTGTTTGGAAATAATGATTACTTGTTAAGTTCTCTTACTCCCTTCTCATATGTGAAAACTATTCTCTCATCCGCTTTTTAAACTTTTTTTTTCAGTAGTTATTTAACTGTTTGCTGGTAGTCATGTCAGCGTAATAATTTTTTTTGCTTATAATCTTTATTATCTGTTTAAAGTGTCCCATTTCAGTGATATATAAAATACATCCATGTGGTCAGTGAGCTGGCCATGCTAAATTATCCCTTCCTGTCGCAGGATGGGTTGATAAGGGGAGAGGGCAATGTGTCGGTAGGGCTGTGGAGATGAGTTGGACAGAGAGATTGGATAAACTCTTGCACTGGTGCAGATTCAATATGTTGACTGGTCTCCTTCTGTAGTGTAAGGATTCTAGGATTCTTTCCTTACGCCATGCTTGATCAACTGTTCATTAAAATAATGCAGTTGCAAATTACTAGATCGAACACACTTCTGAACAACATGGATTTTTGTTTTTGCTTCGCCTTTTGTCAAAGTTCGTTAATGGATTTTCGTCTGATGTCTCTAGGCTTTTCAGAGTGTGTAAAAATGGGAAGTAGGTAAATGTTCGCAAGAATTTGCTTTTGCTGCACACAACTTACTGAATGAATCAATGGCAAGGAGTTTGCAAACTGAACGCTGGAGATATAAAGACATAAGAACATAAGAACAGAAGAAATAGGAGCAGGAGTAGGCCATCTAGCCCTTCGAGCCTGCCCCGCCATTCAATAAGATCATGGCT
The DNA here is from genome assembly GCF_965287045.1 of Carcharhinus amblyrhynchos. NCBI lineage: Eukaryota > Metazoa > Chordata > Chondrichthyes > Carcharhiniformes > Carcharhinidae > Carcharhinus > Carcharhinus amblyrhynchos. Next base: position 65,012,350 of record NC_137339.1, on the reverse strand, counting down.
GATTTGTCGGGGCTCAGTTCCACATTCCCGCCCTCTCCCCATAACCCTTAATCCCCTCTCTTACCAAAAACCCATCAACCCGCGTCTTAAAAATATTTAGCGAGGCAGCCTCCACCACTTCAACGGGCGGAGAATTCCAGAGATTCACCACCCTTTGAGTGAAGAAGTTCCTCCTCAACTCCGTTCTAAACCGCCCCCCCCCTTTATCTTGATGCTGTGCCCCCTAGTCCTACTGTCTTTTTTGAGCGGGAAGAGTCTCTCCACCTCTATCCTATCCATCCCATTCATCATCTTATACGTCTCAATGAGATCTCCCCTCATTCTTCTAAACTCTAACGAGTACAAGCCTAGTTTATTCAGCCTCTCCTCATAGCTCAACCCCCTCAACTCCGGTATCAGCCTAGTAAACCTCCTCTGCACTCCCTCCAAGACCAAAATATCTTTGCGCAGGTGCGGCGCCCAAAACTGCACACAGTATTCCAGCTGCGGCCTCACCAATGCTCTATACAGCTGCAGCAAGACCTCCTTACTTTTATATTCAATCCCCCTCGCTATGAAGGCCAGCATCTCATTCGCCTTCCTGACCACCTGCTGCACCTGCAAGCTGGGTTTTTGCGACTCATGCACAAGGACCCCGAGGTCCCTCTGCACCGTCGCCTGCTGCAGTTTTTCGCCCCGTAAGCAATAGTCCTTCCTACCATTCTTCCGACCAAAGTGGACCACCTCACACTTGCCAACATTAAATTCCATTTGCCGTTTCCTGGCCCATTCGCCCAGCCTATCTAGATCCTTCTGCAGACTCTCCACACCCTCCGCACAATTTGCCGTTTCCCCAATCTTGGTGTCATCAGCAAATTTCGACACCCTACACTCGGTTCCCTCCTCCAGATCATCTATATAAATGGTAAAAAGCTGAGGCCCCAGTACCGACCCCTGGGGCACTCCACTAGTCACCATCCGCCAATCCCAATAGCACCCGTTGACCCCCACTCTCTGCCTCCTATTTGACAGCCAATCCTCTATCCACGCTAACACCCCACCCCCAACTCCATGTCCCTCGACCTTCTGCAATAACCTCTTGTGAGGTACTTTGTCAAACGCCTGCTGAAAATCTAGAAAGACCACATCCACCGGCTCTCCTCTATCCACCGTTGGATTGACGTTGGATTGGTCTGATGAAATGTAACGAATATGCTCCCTCAAATAAAATGAAATATAAAGCATATTGATCGACACTAACTTCTCGGAAATAAAGATCAACTCCAAGACTTTTTTTTTGAAATAAGAAAGTAATTACTATTTCGTGTCTCAATATTCTTCGAGTTGTGTTTAATTATGCTTCAATTATTGATATTCAAAACGAAGGGATGGATGTGATTCAGAACATTACGTGTCACAGATCAGCTGAAGTTAACAACTCGATATATGTACACTTATATGAAGCATACTATGTACACGAAACTACGTCAGCCGAGCGGAAGATATGATAGACAGATCAGCAAAGTCAAAGATCGAATTTTGCCAGTGAGGGATATTCAAACAGAGATTGCTTAGTCGGCACAAATCAGTAGACAATGCCACAGGGGGAAAAAATGGCAGCAAGTGAAAAAGAAGTAAAAACATATTCCTTCGCTTTTTTTTTTCAGAAAAGTGGGGAGCAAAATTTGCGTACACAGTGAGAGGTTTAGAGTTTCGTTGTGGCATGTGTTGTTCATCAATTATGCGTGGGAGACATGTATGGAGTTAGGAACATTCACGTCATTTCAGTTGTATCAAAATGAAGAAAAACGTGGGCGAAATGGAAAACGATGAGAAACTCATCGACAGGTTGATTGCCGGCTGAAAGTTATTGGGCAACATTATGCATTTTCTTTTCAACCGAAGGCAATCACAAACGCAAGCAAAATATGACATCCATCTAGATTGCAGCATTCCGTGAAGGAATTTCACGGCAACAGGATATGGGCAAGCGTTCTTTAAACACATTTTTTAAAAAATATCTTTCATTTTCACCTCCACTTGCTAAATTCCGTTTCCTTCTTATTTTCATGGGACCTTTTTTCCCTCCTCTCTCGAGACAACTGCTTTAAATATCTGTAGCTCTCTTTTTGCCATTAAGGTATTCTCATCACTCAGTGGACACTTCTTACAAAGTCTGTCAGTTTTTTTCTTCCTCAAAAAGACCCCTTTGTCCTATTACAGCCGTTCCACCCATCACCACCTCACTGTGAAACTACAGGAAAATATGAAGCCAAAATAAATACTTTAAATGAAATAATCATCACGTGTTTGGGCTTTTTAGCATCAATTGCACTGTCTGTTTGCAATTTAAAAATTTAGTTCGAATTTTTAAACCAAATATCCGAACGAGGAAACAAAACTAATATTTAAAACAGCTCACGCGTTATTGCTCCCACTGAGACACTGATTGCATTGTACGGAAAATCGTTTTTTTTTTCTCACCACAGTCTCAAATGCAGTGTATGGCTGTTTTGCCTTATTTATTCTGTCCCAGATATTTTGTCTGTACGTTTCATTATCGACTCATGCCCAATAACGAGAAATTAATTTGTTGCATCACGATCTACCGATACCTCTTTGCCAACAAAGCTAACACACCATAAGCGTTAGGTACCAGACTACTTCACAAAAAAAAATCGTCTTTATGTTGGCTTTTTCCATTCTTTACACAGCATATCAAAATAATGAAACGCTTCTGCAATTGTATTCCAAATTTTGGAAGGGCATGAATGAATTTAAACATTTGAAGGCAGCTTCCATGTGTGGAACAATGCCTTCCTCAACATCGTCTACTGACTCTGCTTTAATTTCACGTGCAATCTGTAACATTTCTTGTTTCTTGTTTTCAGTTTCTGCATTTTCTAATTCATATGCTTCCAAATTCAGTGGAAAACATCCTGCACCATTCAAGCATTTTATTTTGTGTTTCTTTTCTATTTTATTTCATAATTGACTTCAGACAAATCAGTTGCTTCATTGTTTGGGAACATAGTCTATCGGGGATAGCTTGCAACATTAAATGTTTGTCATACTGTGTAAAAAAAAAAATCATCCTTAATTATCGTCATGCACCAGAGTACATGGACACCAAGTTCGTCTGATCCTCGCTTCTTCCCACGTTCCTCATCATGCAACCCAATCTCTTGTTTTAGTTTCCTCATTGCAGCGCATCACACTTATCCGTATTGAATTAATTTTCTGCTGATCATCGGATGTGACCGAAAACTCTACGTCCTTCTATAATTTCAGGCTCTCCTTCTCGCTGTTTGCAACTCTACCAATTTTCGTACGATTCAGGTACCTTCTGATAATCTGTCCAATAACAGGTTCTAAATTATTTGCACAAACTGAAAACAGAAATGTCCAGAACACTGATTTTAGTGGGGCACCGCTTGACAATTTTGTTTTCGAAAATAGAAACAGCACTCGACCGCCACATTCTGCTTTCTGCCAGGACCCAACTTTGTTAGATAACATGGGATTTTACCTTGACTTGCAATCTTCCAAACAAATCTCTCTGATCAATCTCACTGATTTCTAACAAGGCTATATCTAATCCATTGATCTGATTTGCATACCAATTGGTACCGTTTGATATTTCTGCCATCATTATCCCGACTCCAAGCCCTCCACTTCCACTCATGCAGTAGTTAAGCGATATTTTCGTAATATTCGCGAACATATTCAGGGTTTCAAAAGTTATTTCACGAAATCATTTCCATTCGTCCTATTTTTGTATTCCATAATCCAGGTTTCCCGATTGAATGAGTTAAACGCACTGTCGCCGATTCAGTATTAACCGGGCATTACCCGTTTATGGATTTATTTATGTTGAGAAATGTTCAAATTGTTAATATATGTGTTATTTGTCATTTCTCGATCTCTTCATTAAAAAGCATCAAAAACATATTGCATGCATTTGAAATCAGCTTTGGAATTTTAAACCTGTTCAGTGTCAATGTTTTTTTTAAACTTTGATCACTTAATGGAAACTTCCTTGCATTCTCTTGCACAATATCTTGTTCTCTCCTCTCTGAACACCCGTCGCCCTAAGGCAGAATTCCCGTTGTCTGGGCTGCAATTAATTCTTTGGGAAACTGTTTTTTTAGTTCCCACCCTCCTCCTTTTAAGGCTGTCTGTAATGTAACCAACCTTTTGGCAATCTTGTTCCTCCTCGCCCATATCCTGTTCTGCCTTTATTATGGGAAATGTTCATTCAAAAATGTCCTTCCTCAAGTCCCAATTACTGAAGCAAAACTGTGATTAGGCAATACATGGAGTAAATTAAGCGCAGAATTGTAATTACCTTAATTGCTTATTGCGAGTAAGAGGAAATTCTTCTGATATACTTAGCTGCGCGTCAATGTCAGGAAATAAATATGAGTATACAAAACGTGGCCAGCTTGGATGTGGATTTAATACCAGTGGCCTCGGTTTAAGCTCTTAAAATTGAAATGGGCACAAAAAAGTCACAAGCCTTTTTTTTTATGGCCTCCATCACTTAACAACCGCAGAACTGGTGGTTAAAGTAAAATCTGGATTTCTGGGTGAAATCGAACAGCCACTGCTAGATTTTTGAATGTGCGAATATGGAGGCGGGGCGGGGGGTGGGGGGGGGGGGTGGCAGGTAGGTTATTGTGCGCGTACTGTCGGCGACTTGCAACTTCTGCAAGGAAAATAAATCGTTGATTTTAAAATAATGTGCCTGGATATCATGGATTGCGTTTGTGATCATCTCTCTAAACGTTTCCAATTCTACAACCCCCAAGCAACTACAAAAAAAAGTCTTAAACAAGCTAGCCAGTTATAAGTCTGGCTTATATTGTCCATTCATTCGTGTCATAGAGTCATAGAGGCTTAGAGTTTTACGTCATGGAAGCAGGTGCTTCGTCTCAGCTTGTCCATGCCACCATAAAAAAAGAATCTCGACCCAATTGCCCGCACTCGGCCCACATCCCCTGATATCCACCTTACGCATGTAACTGTACAAATGCATAAAAAACAAAACAAACAAAAAAAACATTGAAGCCGTCTATATTACTACCTTCGCTCGCTTGTTCAGACACTCACCACCCTCTGTCTGATAAAAGATGTCCAAATGACCCTTTTGCATCTCTTCTCTCTAATCTTAAAACTTCGACTCTTGTATTAGACAACCCTACATTTGGGGAAAAATATTTCGGCTATCTAGCTGATCTATGCCCCTCATTATTTTATAGTCCTCTATAAGGTAGCCTTCAGCCTTCTACTGTTCGGATAATCAAGTCCCAGTTTATCCAGCCTCACCTTATAACTCAAAGCAGCAAGACCGGGTAGCACCGTAGTAAATCTTATCTGCACTCTTGCTAGTTTAAAAAATGTCCTTTCTTTCACAGGGTGACCAGAACATGGCATTCCATATATGGCTTTACGAATGTCTTGTACAACATCAGCAAGACGTCCCAACTGCAGTATTCAATGTTCTGATCAATGAGAGCAAACATGCTGAATGCCTTCTTCGCCAATCTGTCCACCAGTGACTACATCTTCAAGGACCTATGGACCTGTACTTTTCGATCTCGTTGCTCTGTAACTCTGCAGAACACCCTGCCATTAACTGAGTAAATCCTGCCCTGATTCAATCTACCAAAATGCATCACCTCGTATTTGTATTAAGTGAACTCCATCTTTCATTCGTCAGCCCACTGTCCGGATTGATCAAGATCTCGGTACAATTCGAGATAACCTTCTTCACTGTCCACTATGTCACAAATCGTGATGTCATCTGCAAACTTTCTACCCATGCCTCCTATATTCTCATCCAAACCACTAATTTTCACGACAGAAAACAATGGACACAGCTGACCCCCGAGGCCCAGCGCTGTTCACAGGCTCCAGTTGAAACAAAAAAGCACCCCTCTGGTTTCTGGTATTAAGGCAATTTTGATTACATTTCGCTATCTCACCCCGGAACCGATGAGATTTAAAGTGATGCAACAACCTACCACGCCGTATGTTGTCAAATGTGTTGCTAAACTCCAAGTAGACAACTTCAATACAGTGCTCTCATCTATCTTCTTGTTTATCCCTTCAAAAAATGCAGTCAAATTTGTGAGACTGATTTTCCACTCACAACGTCATGCTGTCTATCCCTAATCAGTTCTTGCGTCTCTAAATTCATGAAGAGACTGATCCTCGAAACTACTTCCAAAAAGTTACACACGTCAGGTGTGATGCTCACTGGCCTGCAATCCCCAGGAATTTCCCTGCTGCCCCTGTTTAAACATCGGCACAACTTTTGCCAACTTTCAATCTTCAGGCAACTCACCAGTGACTATGTATGATACATATATCTCTGCTACGGGACCCGCAATTTCCACCCTAGCCTTCCACGATGCCCTGGGGCATATTTAATCAGGTCCCGTCGATATATCTACCCTGATGCGCTTTAAGACTTCCAGCACCTCCTTCTCTCTGATATGCTTAATCGTCAAGGCATCACTATTTTTTTTCCAAAGCTCGCTAAAATTCGTGCTTCTCCCAACACTAAATACTGATGTGAAACGTTCACTTAGGATTGCATCTGTCTCTTGTGGATCTACACATAAACGACCTTGTTGATATTTAATAGGTCCTATTCTCTCCCTAGTTTTTTTTTTTCTGGACTTTATCTATTTGCAGGAGCTCTTTAGATCCACCTGTGTCTCGTCTGCCGTTTTCGTGTCCCCTTTTGGCCCTCCTATTTTCTCTCTTAACTCTCTCCCTACACCCCCTATATTTTTCAGCGCATTTGCTTGATCCTCGCTGCCTATGCCTTGGCATGTGGATGTCCACGATTTTTTGTTTTCTTTCAGTACCTGAAAATTTAATTTCCTTCCAAACATGTGTGATACTCAGTCTAAATGGGTCAGTTATCCAGTTGAAGTTCCAGCAGTTATAGCTTCACAACTTTCATGCTGGCGATTAGTGGCGACGTTGAGGAAGGGATGTCAAGGGTGGATGAGGGGTTGGCGCCATATCACGCAGGTAAGGCCAACATCAGAGTGCTGAAAACGGCCAAACGAGAGATTGGCGGATGCGCACTGACAACCCTTTTGCGGACAGCTTAATAATTTCCCTTTCCCTGCCTATCAATCACCCAGATTACTAGCCTCCCGATATCTTCGAAACTGCCCAAACTTTGCCACCCCGTCGCCCTATCCTTCTTCCTTTTTCCACCATCGTTGTGCAGAGTGTCCAAGAATCTCCCCACCCACCACCTCTTTCGCCCACCTATGGTCTTGTTCTGCCCCCTCAGACCACACACCCTCAAACTTCATCCCTATTGCAATTATACCAGTTCGGCCTTGCCAGGGTGTCAGATCTGCAGTGCCAGGTTGCACTGTCTATGGGGTACCTCTCCTCTGACCTCCTGGAGCAGCCACAAATTCTGGCTTCTTGTTGGCATGTTTTGTTTTGCCCTAATATATATGTCACAATAATTTAATGAAATAGTTGTCCCAACCCGAAAGTTTGGCTGTCACATATTTGTTATGATGTGGGTATGCCGGCGTTGGACTGGCGTAAACACAGTAAAAAGTCTGACAACACCAGGTTTTAGTCCAACCTATTTATTTGATAATATACTCGCAAGCTTTCGGGTTAGCCCCTTCGTCAGGTCACCTGACGAAGGGGCTAACCCGAAAGCTTGCGAGTATATTATCAAATAAATAGGTTGGACTAAAACCTGGTGTTGTCAGACTTTTTACATATTTGTTAAGCAGCTGCATTTTGACAAATCTATGGAGGAGGTTCTCCTGGCACGCAGCTGCGTGTTTCCCACAAGTGCACTATGCTGGTGTATTTGATAGTCGCGGACTCTCTGGTTCAGCCACGCGCAATGGGATTTTTCATTGACGTCACCCCCATGTCTGCAAGATCAAAATACCTGTTGTGCCTTGATATTTCTCAAAAGATCGCATTAATCATATATTTTCGCATCTTGGAATGTATCTCAGTGCATTAATATTAAAATGCTAATTACGTGGTGATGAATGTCTTTTCTGGGCCCTTACTGGCAATATTATGTTTTAGTTCCTGTACTGAGAACTGATTAGAATAAAATGTTATGTCTGGCAGCATTGCAGACTTCACTTTGAAATAACGTCTTTGAAGAATAAGTAGACATGTGATGGGCGGAAAGTTTGAACATAACGGTGTTATGTCTGGATATATCTACACAGTGCTAGTTCATTTCTTCATGTGTAATTGAATTTCAAAATAATATTTTCTGAACACATGTTCTGCCTTACAGAAAAAAATAAAGTTACAGCTGGTAAGACAGTGACGTGATGTGATAGTGTTCATTTGTATATTTGCCATAAATTTCCTGCCATTTTTTATGTGCAGCTAAAAAAACAAATCAGTATGCATTTTGCCATCACCCGCAAACTAACTTTTGAGCCATTAACGAATTGCGTGGGTGATTCCAAATTTCAAACTGCATGCAAGGCATAATTTCATGCTCTCTCTCTCTCTCTCTCTCTCTCTCCACCCCCACCACCCCCCCACCCCAATTGTCCCAAACTATTTTTCTCTCGCATATAACCTTTGACCGTTTTCATGCTGTGCATGCGTGTGTGTGTGTGTGTGTGTGTGTGTGTTTGAGTTTCCGTTGGTGACCCTTTATGTGTGAGTGCCTATGTTTGTTTTTATTTCAAATACATGGAGACAAAACGAAGCAAAGAGATAGAAAGGGACAGTGGCAGAGAGACAGGTAGAGAAACAGAAAAAAAGGAAAACGAGAGAGAAAGACGAAAAGAGCTGTGCCAAAATTTACAGCACTAGGAAGCCTGCGAGCTTTGTTGCAACGGTGAAATAATCAATTCACAGCAAAAATTTAAAAAAAGCTGGACAACTTGCATCTCATAACCATATTTTCTTTCTGTTATAAGTCTAAAAAGAACAGTATGTCTACGGAGTGTCATTTGACATAGAACATCATAGATAGCTGGCAGATAAGGGTTAAACTGTGTCGTGTGCAATGATTGCAAGAGGTTAAGTTTATGTTTCTTTTCATTGCGCTTTACCTGAGTTCTAAAATAAATTCTATTTGATAATGGCTTCCGGGTGGGCCACTTGAATTATACCAGAATCAAATGTCCATATCGTCAGTGGTTCCAAATACAAATTCAATTTTTAGTGTCCACACTATCGTCATAAAAGACCTTGCAGTTGTCAGCATGCTTGTTTGCATAATGACACTGTGCATGCACGTTTTATTTTGTCAGAAATAAATACATTACATCATATTTAATGTCTGAACATGTGATTGATTGCAAACGCCTTTTAAGCGTTAATGACCGATTTTGTTTCTTATTTCCTTGGAACGTAAAGACAGTTGGATTGACAATTATAAGTCATTTGGCTCTGTTGGCTGGTTTGCCAACATTCGCGAGCAATTAGGGCTTCATTTCTGAATCAAAAGATTCTGCGCTTCAGGTGTGATCAGGAAATTCACGTTCGCTCCTCTTACATGTGCAAATGGCAAAGACAGCCATGTGCTTGCAAAAAAAAAAGACGGGAAAATCTGTTCCCTGCCTTCGGATAGCACAATGAGCACGGTTGAATGAAGAAACAAATGCACAGACACTTGTTAGTTATCGGCAAACTAATTCGAAAGTACAGGGTCAGAAAGCGACCGGAAAACAAAGGAAAACAAGTACATCGGACTCCTGGCACAATTAAGCCACTCTGCCCAGATGTATTAGGAAAAGGAAGCATCGGTGAATGGTGCAGACATCTGACCTCGGCTATTTGCCGGCCTTGCTTCTTTACTTACTTAACATGTATGAAGGGTATCGACTGAGCTTCGAACCGGAGCCTGAATGAAGGGAATCACATTAACGTGCACCAACTATGATACCCATTCATGTTGTTGTGTTTGTAGTGGCAAATTAAGCTGAAATTAGGCTGACGTCGTCTCGAATATTTATGGTCAATGTACCAATTGCATGTGGAGATCAATCCACGACAAGGTCTTTGAATTCATTTTGACGAACTACATACATGCATGTAATAGGTTGAGCTCGAGATCTTTACAACCAGACGGTCTTCAGCACTCGCTCTTATTAGGCACAATGCTACTAAGTGCTTCTAATATGATGAACCAATGTCTCCCCTGTCTAAGGAAATCATGGTAATAAGTCTGACAACACCATGTTTAAGTCCAACCAATTCTTTTGATAGTAAACTCACAAACTTTCCGGGTTTGCCCCTTTGTCAGGTGAATAGAGAGTTTCAACTCCAATGCCGGCATCTCCACATCATAAGAAAATCATTAGCATGCATTGCGTTTAAAATAAAACACCTTCTTAGCCTTTTTCACTTACATTGTTCACGAAATGCGATGCAGATATATTAATCGACCCACAAAGCAACTGAACATTTAAAAAAAAGCTATGCTTCAGTCTTCGTTTTTGGAAATTCAGTGGACGACACTTGAAATGGGACCCTTCAATACAATATCTTGAAGCCATGGAATACATTTGTCCGACATATTGTTATCTTCAGGGTATGTCGACATCTAGAGTATAGACGAACACATGTCGTAGACTCTGACGAAATTCGATGTTTTCTGATTGTTCTGTCTGTGGAGGTGAACTCACAAGTTTAATACCTGACTAGCAGTTCTGATGTGATGTCCCTTACAAACTTCATTCTGATTATGTTATGTTCATTGACGTCAACATTGTGCATGCAATCTAAAATATGTACACCTCTCCCCACGAAAGGAGAATGGAAGAAAAAATGTGTTCACAATCCAAGCCCTTTCTGGATATGCTAATGTCATGGCTTCTAAGTTGCTCTGTTGTTTTGCTGCAGGGTAGTAGGGCAAAATGTGGTGGGGAGGGGGAGTGGTTACAGGCGGCAAGTTTTGCAATGGAACACACTTTTATGTGTGCATAACGGAGCGGTGATTTATGGTGTTCTCCAGCCTTGCATACGACCATCTCATCCCACTTGTCAGCTACCGCTCAAATATGTTCGGACAGCAGAAGACAAATAACGTGTATTTACACAGTCGTGCATGACTTTTTCAGTGCACGTTTCGATTTAACCGATTGTTTTGTGATCAGTATCCCATTCAGGTGATATTAATGAAAATAAATCGAAAGGATGCAAAGGAGACATAATCACTTTGAAGTTAACCAGCAGGAATATGAAACGGACAGAAATCCGGCAGGAACAGAATGACTCTTCGAGAAAAGGCATTTGAAATATTTGTTATTGTGACAGGAGTGATTAGGCTGAATATTGAATTTGTACGTTCGCAACGGGGAAAGCTCATCAAGAACAGATGACTGAAATAATAACGTGATTCCTTCGTCACCTGGAAGGACCATAGTTCAAAACGATGGAATGTAGGCAATAAATGCTGACCAGAAAAAAAAACTATGTCTCACGAACGAATGCAATAAAATCATATAATTATCAAGATTGTCAAGAAGAACGTGCATGCTACATTGAGGGAATCAGTTATGGATCAAAGTGTTCGCCTACAAAGGACAGAACATCTAAAAGAGGGATATCGATATAACAAAATACTGCTAGCATGCACAATATCAGAGTTAATATATGTTTGCCTAGGGTCTTTCTGAGATTCTATCGGGAGAGCAGCATCAATTCAAGTGTTGGGGAGTTTCCGCTCGCCCGCTTTCCACCACTGTAAGCAGGTCAGATATGAACTTATTCGTTGGCCTTCTGTTGCATTGCGAAGGCAAAAATTACTGACAATTCTCATATGCCAAAAAAAGGTATTCAAGAAATTGTTGTCATCTAAATCGCTGACCTCATAAAAATGGAGCGAGTTTCTGAATCAGTTGGTGCAGTGTGGTCTTGAATTGGGCTCTTCTGTATTTTTTTCCTGATCTTTATCACCAAATTAATTGACGCAATACATCTTATTCAACTCTACGCAGAACTGACGAAGTGTAAAGCTGGTAAGGAGATACAGAACCTTTGTTTTTAAAATTTCTCATCGGTACAGACTGTGACATTGCTGCAGACATTTTAGTTGCATGTTGTTTTAAATACAAATTTATTTAGCACAAAAATCGGAGGCAACCAAATGTACCTGTCATTGTCATTAGTCATTTACAATCGCCTGAGCACGTAACACAACCAATATTGAATTGTTCCGTATTTGGTCGTTGCCTGGTATTCATATGCCAACTGAATTAATGGAAAATACTCTTTTCATTTATCCAATCACACTCAGACCTGAAAAAAACCCAAAACGGTAAGGCGGATATGCTTCTGTTTTCCTGTTCCTCAGCGATATGTACTGTGCCATTTTAACAAAGATACCAGCCGCACTTTGTTTGTCACTAAATTTACCTATAAATCGCCACTGCCACTGATCATTGATCAACAGCTGTCTCGAGTGTTGTTTCCGGAGATGGCTATCACTTATGAGAATGTAAACGATTCCAAGGTTTCTCCCAATTAGCTATGCACCTACATCGATTTTTAAAGCAACCATAGCTTTTGAGATGCGTACTTTCCTCAGTGCCTGCAGAGCGAGAAAAAATGTTGTGAAATGTGAAACGGTAGAAAAAAAATCATTATAATAAGGGGACACATACTTTATTTTTTCAACAACGTCAGCAAACCAAGCCAAGAAATGACGATTTAAGTAAACAAAAATGATGATAAAAAACATCAAAAATATTATTTGATTGAACAGCCAATCTCTGCCAGATGTGGAAACAGGAAAATGGGTGAACCGAGATGGGCATACACTATTATTTATTTTGAGAGAGTCATAATTGTAAACAGGTGGACATTTAAAGTCAAATATACTTTGATAGAGTTGGCCCTGGAAGAGTTCCAGGTCGGGCAGAGGAGCCACGTCATGTGTACATTGAAATGAAACAAATAATTGGAAAATAATGAAGAGACTGAAGATATGCAGATGGATATTCAGGAATTCTTAACCTTCTGCATAACTATTCTTTTATATAGTAGCATTTAGCAAACAACAATGGAAGTGAAGACGATGCAAATCTGCTTCGTTCTGTTTTATTTCTGTTCAAATCTATGATGAATAAATGTCCTGAACAAAAAGCGATTGCGTTTCGCAGCAACGAACAACATAATGAATAGCAGTTAAGGGGAGAAGTTTCTCCGGACCTCTGTTGATCCCTTTGCTCTGGAACATCAGAGGCATGTGCTTGTCCTGGTCCGTGTGCAACGTTAAACGATACAGTATCCAGATATGTGTTTCCCTCGGTATATTGTCTGGGTGCCAAATTCGTGAAGTGGACACTTTAGTGTCCCGAAGTTTCGATTTATTTTTTTTCTCATTGTCTATAAATAGTCACCTTGAATGGAGATTGCAACTCTTGATTACATACTGCAAGCGTTATATCATGCGTCCATATACAAATAGATCTACTACTTATTTCCATTTATCAATGTACGTTAATAAGATTGCAATGAAAATCGATCACGTGATGCAAATCCAGTATCAACTGGGATATTTCACTACAATTGTTCCCCAAGTGTTTGTTGTATTCGATTCAACCAATCATGATATATGATTCAATTATGTGGCAATTGATCAATCCTGCACGTGGATTAATCTTGCAATTGAAACGATGCAATTGAATTGCATTCCATTGAACATAACGTCATGTGACTTGAACATCTGTCTTTTAAGTTCCTCAATGTTTAGTCTTGGATTTAGATTTAACTACCTATTGGCTGCTCATTTTCAATAACAAAGCGGAATATGTCCAGATGTTCATATTCCTGCTTTTTTTTTGCCCCAACAGAACTTACAACATGTAGCGCTTGAAAGGAGGTTGCAAACGTACTGTTGGATGTGTGGTTGAAATTGGGAGATACCATCCGACCGTAGGTTCAGTTCTCCTTTCAATTATAAACAAATGTCTCCAGACATACAAACAACCGAGTCCACGTTTCGTTCAGTACGTTCTATAATTGACCTGTAATCATTCAGAGCATCGCATCACTTGTGCCATGATGGCGCCAGAGTCAGGCAACTTCTTGCAAGCTGTGCTCAGCGTATCTTCTAATTCCATCTTTTTCTCTCGACCTATGTTTCTGCGTAATTTTGTCTAACTCTTTTAAACTCTCTAACAAAGCTTAAATTCAATTGTTTCACACCGTAGCCATAACTATAACATAATATCCTGCACTCCGTCGTTTCCTTCTCAATGACCAGTTTGCGTTGACTGTGCATCACCCAAGAAACAATACTTTTCACTGCACCTTAACATGTCTGACAATAATACATCAAATGAAAGGAAATCAAAATATCTAGCAGTTTTGTTTAAGGATGTGTCAAACCTTTATTTGAAAACTGAATCAAAGTGTGAACGTTTCCTAAAAGAGCTGACTCACTTAGAATGCATCAAGTGACAGAAAATGTGATGCACACACAATTGGATATGCTTGGAAAAAAAAAACTTGTGTTCTGACCCGACTGCTCTCGAAAAGCGTTTGCCTGCAATGGTAAGACTTGTTGATGAAAATTGTTTTTAGTACATTGCACATTAACAATATCAGGTACATGGTAAATTCTCTTGCAACTCGGCCAACATTGTCTACCTGATACGTTGCAAGAAAGGATGTCCCGAAGCATGGTACATTGGGGAGACCATGCAGACGCTACGACAACGGATGAATGAACATCGCTCGACAATCACCAGGCAAGACTGTTCCCTTCCTGTTGGCGAACACTTCAGTGGTCACGGGCATTCGGCCTCTGACCTTCGGGTAAGCATTCTCCAAGGCGGCCTTCACGACACACGACAGCGCAGAGCCGCTGAACAGAGACTGATAGCCAAGTTCCGCACACATGAGGACGGTCTCAACAGGGATTTTGGGTTCATGTCGCACTATCTGTAACCCCCATGACTTGCCTGGGTTTGCAAAACCTCACTTACTGTACTGTCTGGAGACAATACACATCTCTGTAACCTGTGATCAGTGCTCCTTCCACTCACATTGTCAGCCACTTCAGCTCTTGAACAGCAGGTTAGGTGTAAGGATTCGCATTCTAATCAGTAATCTCTAAACTGTCTGTGCTTTATATGCTCTGTCTGAGGCCAGGACTCTCCATTCACCTGACGAAGAGGGAAACCTCGAAAGCTTGTAGGTATTATCAAATAAATCGGTTGGACTAAAATCTGGTGTCGTCAGACAGATGACAGTCGAACAGAGCTAATGTGTTTATTTTATTTCAGAATTATTCCGAAATGGTCTAATCAGTGCATATTGTATTCACGAGAGGTCCTCTGACCGTCGTCCCCTAAATGAACATTTTTTCTGGTGACATTAACGCACATCACCATGAAATGCAACGAAAGAGTTTCACTTTGATTAGATTAGATTTGATTTAAAATTGACCTGCATATTAATACACAGTGAAAAGTATTGTTTCTTGTGTGTTCCACGGACAAAGAATATCGTTCATTGGTAAGTTAGCACGAGAGTTTTGCAGTCGTAGTTGGGGGTGGAAAAGTTTAACATAATGCGAGGTTGGTCTGTCACAAAGTCGCATGTCAGTTGTGACTTGAGTTTGTTGGTTCATGACCTCAAACTTTTGTATCGTTTTCCCGAAGGAAGAACGCAGAAGACAGTATGTCAGGGGTCAGCGCCGTCCTTCATTATGTTGGCTACGTTTCCAAGACAGCAGAAAGCGTAGACAGCTTCAGTTAATGGGAGGCTGATTTGCGTGACGGTTACGGTTACAGTTACGATCTTTTGTAGTTTCATGCGGCCTTGGGCAGAGCAGGAACCATACCAAACTGTAATGCAGCCAGAAACACTGCTTGCTATGCTTCATCTGTAAAAGTCGGTGAGATCCGGAATTGGAATTTCAAACTTCCTTAATGTTGTGAGATAGCAAGGCCGTAGGTTGACTTTCTTAACTATAATAGCAGCAACGGAAGATCCAGAAAGCTCTTTGATGATCTGGCCATCGAACACCAGAAGGTTTAGACTGTCCCTAATTCTATCCATTTAAGATCATAAGAACATAACAAATAGGAGCAGGAGTAGGCCATCTAGCCTCTCGAGCCTGCCCCGCCATTCAATAAGTTCATGGCTGATCTGTCGTGGCTCAGTTCCACATTCCCGCCCTCTCCCCATAACCCTTCATCCCCTTGCCTATCAAAAACCTATCAACCCGCGTCTTAAAAAAATTGAGGGAGGCAGCCTCCACCACTTCAACAGGCAGAGAATTCCAGAGATTCACCACCCTTTGAGTGAAGAAGTTCCTCCTCAACTCCGTTCTAAACCGCCCCCCCCCCCCCTTTATCTTGAGGCTGTGCCCTCAAGTCCTACTGTCCTTTCTGAGCGGGAAGAGCCTGTCCACCTCTATCCTATCCATCCTATTCAACATCTTATACGGCTCAATGAGATCTCCCCTCATTCTTCTAAACTCTAACGAGTACAAGCCTAGTTTATTTAGCCTCTCCTCATAGTTCAACCCCCTCAACTCCGGTATCAGCCTAGTAAACCTCCTCTGCACTCCCTCCAAGGCCAAAATATCCTTGCGTAAGTGCGGCGACCAAAACTGCACACCGTCCTCCAGCTGCAGCCTCACCAGTGCCCTATACAATGCCCTATATTTGTGTAGACAAGGGCATATTCTCTGCTACGCTACAAAAATTCACTTACAAACTTTATTTTTTTTTACATTGAGCGAGAACTTATTGACACCAGATTCTCGGTTACATTTTTTACTCTGTCTCACCTGATCCGTCCCACTATAGTGGTTTCATCATAAAAAATCAAATCAGACGGGAATTTGACCACACAATCATTGGCATATAAGGAATATAATAGGAGGCTGGAAACATTATCTTGTGCGCCACCGGTGTTGAGGATGATCGTGGATGAGATGCTGCTGCTTTTACCAATCTGTAGGTTCGGGCGTTTAAAATCCAGTCGCAGGAAGGACCCAGGCCACGGGATTTAGAAATGAGATTAGTATAAATCATTTTGTTGAAGTCTAAGCTTATTCATTAAATAGGAGTCTGACACAGATGTTTCCGTTACTTAGGTGTTCCAGGGTTGAGTTCCGGTCCTGGGAGATGGCGTCAGCTGTGGACGTCTTGCGTCTTTAGGCAAAGAGTAGTGGATCCAGGCAATCCAGGATTCTGAAATTGATTTGCGCCTTAAGAAAAATTTGACGCACATCATAAGGATGGCTATCAGAGCCACTGGACTATAAACTTTTCAATGGTGCGGGCATGAAGGCTGTCTTCAGAAGCAGACAACGACTATCGATTGTTGTAAAGAGAGTTTGAAGATATCTGTGAATACCTTGCCAGCGACTCCACGATGGATCTGAGCGCTCATCCGGAAACACGATCAAGGCCAGGTGCGTTTTTGAGTTGACCTTCGAGAAGGCTGTTTTGACACCTCCAACGTGACCTCAGATACAGATGTTTCGAGGCTTCCAGGTGGACGATGTGCACTCACTGACATTTCTTATCTCAAAACGGGCGTAGAATGCTTTGAGCAGATCAGGCAAGTGCCCGTTGGAAGCAGTAATGTTACATGCCTTCGTCGTCTAGCCTGTACTGACTTTCAGACCTTGCCATAGTCGGTGAGGGTCCGTGTGGCTAGCCTGGGACCCTTGCTAGGTCTGGTACTTTTTTTTTGTAACTTTGATGGATCTCCTTAAATCATGTCTGGTTTTCTTATATAGACAGTAAGAAGTCTGACGACACCAGGTTTAAGTCAAACCGATTTATTTGATAGTAAACTCGCAAGTTTTTGCCCAACCCCGAAAGCTTGCGAGTTTAATATCAAATAAATCGGTTGGGCTTAAACCTGGTGCTGTCAGACTTCTTGCTGTGTTTACCCCATTCCAACGCCGCCATCTCCACATCATTTCCTGTATAGTTCAGGGTTGTCTGGCATGAACGCCTCATACCTAGATTTCAGGAAGCAGGGGATATCCCTGTTCATCCATCTTTTTTCTGGTTCACATATGTGTGGATTTACTTATTTGAATCCCACTTTTATATACACTTACAAATGAAGTCTGTTGCTGTGGTGGCATACTCATTCCGTCAGGCTGCATTGTTTTTAAACACTGGCCAGTCCATTGATTCTAAGCCGTCCCGTAGGATATCATTCGACTCCTCAGGTCAACATTGCACGCCTTTCTGAGAAACATTGTTCAATACATCGATCAACTCCATGATTATAAACTGTCAGGGTTCACATCAGTTCAACTAATACGGCAACACGTCCATCGCAGATGCTTCTCCATGGCCTGGAAAAGTAAGGCTGCTCTTAATTGACGACGCATCCGGCATATTTCTACAAATTTCATTTCCAAAGTCCCCGGCTTGTGTCTCGGCTGTCGGACTGCATTTGAATCCTAGATTTACGAATGCACAGACTCCCATCCCTCAGAATTGGCAAAAGTGTCTCCTCCAACATTAACCCCAGCACCGATGCCCTCCAATGTTTTGACCTCAACCACTTTCTGTACTTATTGCACAACAGTGGTTTTGTTGCAACATACTCCTCCACCCAGATTCTCAAATATATAGATTGCACCATTGCAGTGTTCTGGGTCTTAACAACGATGAGGCAGAGCATCGGAAACAAATCGTGACTATGGTGAATTAGCATAATGACAATAATCTCTCCTTCAATGTCAGTGAAACGAAGGGATAGCCAGTGGCTACTGGAAACGTGTTGGATGATATGCCCGGTCTACATTAACAGGGATGAAGTGGAAATGGTCCGGAAAGTCAAGCTTCTAGCTATCAAGATCGACAAAGATCTGTCCTGATCTCTCCATGCTAACGCCACAGATGAAAATGCCCGCCAATGCATTTACTTCTTAGGAGACAAAGGAAATTAGTCACGTTCACTACGAATATCAACAACATTTTTAAATGCACCCAAATATATAAAACTCTTTTTGTTGTAATGCAGCTTGTAATTGCTTCTGTTCCGCCTAAGATTCCAATAGACTAAAAAAAAAAGTTTGAAGCTTTAGTCCAGCCTATCAAGCAAACGGGATTCTTATCCACTGACTTGTTCTAAAATTCCAGCGGCCACGAAAACTCGCCAGCGTAAACAAGGACCCCATGCACCCCGGGCATATTCTTCCACATTGTATCCTCGAGGATAGAAATTGGAAAGCGATACATATTCTGAGGTCACCAATACATGAACAACTTAATCCCTTCTGCTGTTAGACTTTTGGAAAGGCCTACCTCAATGGAATTTGCCCTTTCTCGACATACAAGTTAGCACTAGAACGATACATACTGCACTATTTCCTTTCCTCCTCTCTGAATGGTAAGCATCGCCTGAATAGCGTAAGACTCAATGTGTTTATACAAATGAAAATGAACAAAATAAACTATATCAAGCAAAAAAAAAACGCTTCTGACCAAGATGTCAGATTATATTAATGATGGTGTTTTCCAGCCAAGCCAACACAGTAAAATAAATAAAGTTTAAATTAGTGAAAACATCAGGGTATAAAAGAAAATATTATTATCTGAATCATCAGCCTGATGGAAATGTCAAAGAAAATGAAGAACTTTCTGGATGAGTTGTGGCAGACCAGACTTGAATTGAGCTATTCCCTGTCCGTTCTTTGTGTGATTTGCATAAACACACAGAATTCTTGCAAAATAGTCTTTACTTGTGCCCAATGAAACAAAGATCTGACAAACAACCAATCTGCTAATAGGGGCATAGAATTTCTTTATTTTTGGTTGCTAATCGGCAGACACAGTGCCTTTGTAACAAGGTTCTTGCTGCCGTCTGTTATGAATATCAATTGACAAAACTTGAAAATGGGGCGTTACCAAGAACACCTGTGAATCCTAGTTGCCATTTGTCATTGTAAACAATTGATTGTTTCCACTGTTGTTTTCGGGGCACGGAAATGGCCTTCATTGAAAAAGTAGAAGTTTGTGAGATGTGACGGTATTTTACCTGCATGTTTGAGAGATGTGCCGCCATTAGATCTGCAGGCACACTGAGTTTTAAAGCTGCCACAGAAAATGAAACAAGTATTTTATCTCGATTCGTACAGAGAGTTAAGTTGCGAAATATGGCAAAAAAAGTTAAGATTAATTTCTACAAGTTTGCATAATAGAGGGACAACCACAAATGTTCCGCCATTGTCAACAAAGTAAACAAAGACAAATTCTTTAAATAAGAGTGAGCAATATAAAACATGTATATTCCTTTATTGAATGGCCGGTGTCTGGCACTGTTGGAAAGCAATGAGATCGTGTGAACAGCAAAGATGTGCGCAAATATTGTTCTTTTTCTGAAAAGACGCAAGTGCAAACATATGCAATATACATGCCACATGTACTTTGACAGAGGTAGCTCTAAACATAAAATATCAGGTCTGGCAGAGAAACGAAAATGGCGATTCATTCAACACGAAGCAGTGAATTCAAAAATAATTAATATACTGTAGACTTGCAGACAGATGTTTTGGCTGCCTTGACGTTCTGCAGGTGTTTTCTTTACCTAAGCATTTAGCGAACAATAGTGAAAGACGTAGATGATGCATTTATCCTTAGTGATGTTTTATTTATCTTGAAAAATATGCTTAATCAATGTTTTACATTATGTAGGATTGTTTACAAGAGCAATTAATTGCGCACTTAATAGCAAGTAGGGAGAATCTCTCCGGTTCTCTGCCCATCCCCGTGCTCTAGAACAGTGGAAACATGCTTTTATACTGGCCAGTATGTTAGCTTAAAAGCATGAATTTCCCAGACATGTGACCCTTAGCGCATTCCCTCACTGCCGATTCAGTGGCACGTACAACCAGATATACCGGAATTTCGGGGGTTTTTTTGTTATTATAGATGGCATTTTTTTTGTTGAATGGATAATGCTTCTCTTGATTATCCACTCCACGTGTCCTATGACTACCGTCTTAATTCAGTTGCTCTACTGCTCCTTCTTCAGTTATCAGAACACGTTAAGAATAGATTGCAAGTAACCTCACCACGTAATGCAAATTGTCGATGAACTGCAAAGGTTCAGGACAAATGTACGTCATATATTCATATTATTTGATTTGGCCAATCCTGAAAGACGATACCATTCCACAGTGATAGATTAATCGTGCACGTGCATAATTTGCCTTGGTAGGATCAACTCAATTGAGCAGATGCGAATATGTGGCGTTTTATTGAACACAAGCACCATGTGACTGGAAGCTGTGGATTTTGAATTCATCAATGTTCAGCCCAAGATTCAGATTTGATGTCTTTCTGCTGCTGGTTTTCCATCAAAGTGGAATGCGCACACGAGTTAATATTCCTGCTTTTATTCCCTGCAGACCTTTCAAAATGCAGATCTGGTGAGGAGTTTACAAATGTTTTGGTGTATCTGTGGGTGAAATTGGGATGTACTGACCGACCATAGGGTCTCTTCTCCTTCGATGAAAAAAAAACTATGTGTCGACTAAACTTGTACATCTCGCAGATACGGCGATTTGCTCAGTACAGAAAGTAAATGTCCTTCAATGTTCTTTGCGTCAAATATCTAAGACTTGTGCTTCAGTGTGTATCCCACTTGTAATAAGAAACAGTCTGTACGTGTGTATTCGACACCTCCCATCGCCCCGCACCATTCCCCCACTCGCCCACGACCCCCCCTCCCCCCTCCACCCCGTGCAATGCTGTAGTGAGATTTCCGTAAAGCATGTTAGGTGGATTTTTTATTAATGAAGACATCCTTTCAACAACAAATTGCATTCTGAGCTGACCGAACACACAGTAGATTTTTTTTCTCCCAATTCTTATTCCAATGCTGACTTCTTTCCTTTCTCATTTTCTGTCATTCTGCTACTGAAGTCCATTCATCACTTAGCAACAAAATTAATTAGGATTGTATTCGTTCGTCAGGTTCACGTGGCACATGTCATCACCCATATCACGACGCTAAGATGCTTGATTTCGGTAGACAGTGATTCATCGGCCCTGGTGATCAGTGCATGCCTCAAATTTTGCTGAAGAACGATTATCGTCCTCAGAATCAACTTTGAAGATGGCACAAAAAAGTTCCAGATAGTATGCGAAATGTCTAACAGACATGGGCTACTAATCTCTTTCCATTTTTTTCTCTCTGTTAAGTATGTTGTATTGTGTCTGACCCACATTCAGACAAAGGCAGGTAAATAAAGTTGAGGTCAGCACCATTGGACGACTGCTTATCTGGCAGACAGACTTTGCAACGTTCTTTATGATGTAATTAACTCATGAGATGAGCGGGTGCTGACCATTCGTGTCGAGCACCAGTGATCATTTCTGTAATAGACAAATGTCGCAGTGGTGTCATGTGAACATCTTGGGTGGCATTTGGTCAAACAGTGAAGTGAATGTGGAGTTCTTAGATCCTTGTGTTCCACTTGTGTTTTTTTTTGACATCCACGTCTTGTTTTTTTTTTCACTGAAATTATTTGTTTAATCCTGCATCACACGTCCTTCATGAGACCTAAAAAAAATCTACCGAATGTTCTTCTCTTCCTGATACCTACCTGTGCAGTCGCAAATACAACATAAATATATTTGATCATGGCAATGACAAAATCAACTTGACATTCTGTGATTAGTCCTCGTAAACAAGTGCTCCAAATAATTTGGAAACGTACAAACAGAACATTTTCGCTTGGCAGGGCCACAGATCAGACGAATCCCGTCGACCAAGTGGCATTGTTCCATTACAGCTAGGGGGCAGTACGTAGGTAGTGGCTGGTGAGCGCGTTAATTTTAAATGAACAAAGGCTTCACTGTTAGATAAGATTAGTTAAAACCGTTACATTAGATAAAACATCCCACTGAAAGATGTGGACCAAGAAGAGAATCTGGTGGAGTAATCCTGCAAAGTTGCGATGCAAGGGAAAAAAAAAACAATGTTGGTGGTATGTTTTCACGTTGTTTTAGGTAGGTACCTTTTTCAACGTCGTGCCTTACAGGCAGTGTAAATGTGGTTGTAGTGGCGGTTCAGTAAAGTTGATAAGGTACCCCCAAATCTGGAAAGGACCTGTGAGAATGGAACCTCACAACACGTTAGCGTTTCGTGCTGTCATGTACATATATTCGGTGGATTTCATTTTAGCTTGCTGACAGATTTGGAAATCAGGTAGAAGAAGCCTGTTTTGAAAGGTTTCCTGCACTGGATGTTGATTAATACATTTCAGGAGTCGGATGCCACAGCAATGGTTCTTTATTCCAAAAGAAAATCAGACTGGGGATGCACGTGTACACCAACCAATCTTTTATTAAGCCATTGAATCATTGAATGCTACGATGCAGAAATAGGTCATTCAGAAAATTCGTGTTTTCCTGTTGGTCCAGACATGAAAGGAAAAATGAGCCGTACACTGTAATGCAATTTTCAGCATGTGCTTTGTGACCCTGGAAGTTACATCTTTCCAGCATGTATTTTACGGCCTTGTAAGTCACAATTTGCATGCAGTGTCAAAATCATTCTCAATGTTTTCAAATTTTCAACATCAACCACAATTCAACAAGAACATAAGAAATAAGAAATAGGAGCAGGAGTAGGCCATCTAGCCCTTCGAACCTGACCTGCCATTTAATAAGATCATGGCTGATCTGAAGTGGATCAGTTACACTTTCCCGCTTTCTCCCCATAACCCTTAATTCCCTTGTCTGTCAAAAACCTATCTACCCGTGACTTAAATATATTTAGCGACGTAGTCTCCAGCACTTCAACGGGCAGAGAATTCCAGAGACTGACCACCCTTTGAGTGAAGAAGTTCCTCCTCAACTCCGTTTAAAACTGCACCCCCTAACCCCCTGCCCCCACCCCCCCCCCCCCCCCCGCCCCCACGGCGTTATCTTGAGGCTCAGAATCGTCTGAGTGTGAAAATGCAGTATCCAAGCCCTCTCTGATCGGTTAACCACAGTACAATGCAAATGATCACTCCTGTCAGAGGAACTTAATCGTTCCTTCCACCTTCTCTGGAAAATTCATACATGCATCAGATTAATCACAAAATACCACCCTCTGTTCTTTGTTACAATATGTAAGACGATTCAAACTCTACTTAATGCCGCAGCATCCATGCCCTTTGAAAAATTTTGTAAATATCATGTGTGTTCCTTCCAGAGCTGTTACTGGATCAATACCTTGGTGACCAGATCAGTAGCCGAACGTTCCAATTAAGAACTAAGTAACTTGGCAACAAATGTATTGATTGCATCCCAGCTGCAGATCGAAATGCTTCACCAACAATACAAAACGTTCATCTTGTTTTGGACAGCAAACTGTCCACATGCCCTGCCATATGCAAGTGGGCAAATAGATACACATTACACTTTGTCAATTCCTCTCAGTTTAATATTCTCTACGGCATGGGCATACTGTGGATAGTTAATAAGGCCGTAGCTACGCAATTGCAAAACGGAAGACAACAATCAAAACGAGAGCATGCCATCGTCAGAGATACATGAAATTATTAGGGTGAGCTGAAGGAACAAAATGTGTAGCTGATCACGATGAGTTTCTTTGCCAACTGAATTGGGATATCTGTCAGAAATGCGATATGCTTCCATAAGGAGATAAGAACATAAGAAATAGGAGCAGGAGTAGGCCATCAGGCCCTTCGAGCCTGCCCCGCCACTCAATAAGATCATGGCTGATCTGTCGTGGCTCAGTTCCACATTCCCGCCCTCTCCCCATAACCCTTAATCCCCTCTCTTATCAAATACCCATCAACCCGCGTCTTAAACATATTTAGCGAGGTAGCCTCCACCACTTCAACGGGCAGAGAATTCCAGAGATTCACCACCCTTTGAGTGAAGAAGTTCCTCCTCAACTCCGTTCTAAACCGCCTCCCCTTTATCTTGAGGCTGTGCCCCCTAGTCCTACTGTCTTTTTTGAGCGGGAAGAGTCTCTCCACCTCTATCCTATCCATCCCATTCATCATCTTATACGTCTCAATGAGATCTCACAGTAAGTGTGGTTTTGATAGCCAAATGATAGCCAAGTTCCGCGCACATGAGGACGGTCTCAACAAGGATCTTGGGTTCATGTCGCACTATCTGTAACCCCCGTGACTTGCCTGGGTTTGCAAAACCTCACTTACTGTACTGTCTGGAGACAACACACATCTCTTCAACCTGTGCTCAGTGCTCCTTCCACTCACATTGTCAGCCACTTTAGGACTTGAACAGCAGGTTAGGTGTAAAGATTCGCATTCTAATCAGTAATCTGTAAACTGTCTGTGCTTTATATGCTCTGTCTGAGGCCAGAACTCTCCATTCACCTGACGAAGGGACTAACCCCGAAAGCTTGTGAGTCTATTATCAAATAAATCGGTTGGACTAAAACCTGGTGTTGTCAGACTTTTTACTGTGTTTACGCCAGTCCAACGCCAGCATACCCACATCACAAATGCACCAAGACATCACGTCTTAAATAACTATTTTGTTTCGGTCTTCACGGAGGAAGTCGTGAATAATTTGCCGGGTATTAGCGATGGAAAAGAGGTAGGACTGGAGGGTCTCAATGACATTATTGTTACTAGAGAGGCGGTGCTCAACAGACTGGAGGGGCTGATTGTGGACAAGTCCCCAGGACCGGATGGGATGCATCCGAGGGTTCAGAAAGAAATGGTGGAGGTGATAGTGGATGCCTCGGTGGTTATTTTCCAGACGTCGCTGGATTCCAGGGAAGTGCCGGAAAATTGGAGAACGGCTAATGTTACGCCGTTGTTTAAGAAGGGTGTCAGGCAAAAGGCGGCGAATTATAGGCCTGTTAGTTTAACATCTGTTGTAGGTAAAATGTTAGAATCCGTCATCAAGGAGGAAATAGCGAGGCATCTTGAGGGGAATTGCTTGATAGAGCAGACGCAGCACGGTTTCGTTAAGGGGAAGTCGTGTCTGACAGATTTATTGGAGTTCTATGATGATGTGTCTAGGGCGGTGGATAGAGGAGAGCCGGTGGATGTGGTCTTTCTTGATTTTCAGAAGGCGTTTGACAAGGTACCTCACAAGAGGTTATTGCAGAAGGTAAGGGGGCATGGAGTTGGGGGTAGGGTGTTAGCGTGGATAGAGGATTGGTTGTCAAATAGGAGGCATAGAGTGGGGTTTAATGGGTGCTATTCGGATTCGCGGTGAGTGACGAGTGGAGTGCCCCAGGGGTCGGTGCTGAGGCCCCCCTCAGCTATTTACCATTTATATAGATGGTCTGGAGGAGGGAACCGAGTGTATGGTGTCGAAATTTGCTGATGACGCCAAGATTGGTGGAACGGCAAATTGCGCGAAGGGTGTGGAGAGTCTGCAGAAGGATTTAGATAGGCTGGGCGAATGGGCCAGGAACTGGCAAATGGAATTTAATGTTGGCAAGTGCGAGGTGGTCCACTTTGGTAGGAATAATCGTAGGAAGGATTATTACTTACGTGGCGAAAAACTGCAGCAGGCGACGGTGCAGAGGGACCTCGGGGTCCTTGTGCATGAGTCGCAAAAACCCAGCCTGCAGGTGCAGCAGGTGGTCAGGAAGGCGAATGGGATGCTGGCCTTCATTGCGAGGGGGATTGAATATAAAAGTAGGGAGGTCTTGCTGCAGTTGTATAGGGTATTGGTGAGGCCGCAGCTGGAGTACTGTGTGCAGTTCTGGTCGCCGTACTTACGCAAGGATATTTTGGCCTTGGAGGGAGTGCAGTGGAGGTTTACTCGGCTGATGCCGGAGTTAAGGGGGTTGAGCTATGAGGAGAGGCTGGATAAACTAGGCTTGTACTCATTAGAGTTTAGACGAATGAGGGGAGATCTCATTGAGACGTATAAGATGATGAATGGGATGGATAGGATAGAGGTGGAGAGACTCTTCCCGCTCAGAAAGGCCAGTAGGACTAGGGGGCACAGCCTCAAGATAAAGGGGGTGCGGTTTAGAGCGGAGTTGAGGAGGAACTTCTTCACTCGAAGGGTGGTGAATCTCTGGAATTCTCTGCCCGTTGAGGTGGTGGAGGCTGCCTCGCTAAATATTTTTAAGACGCGGGTTGATGGGTTTTTCATAAGCGAGGGGATTAAGGGTTATGGGGAGAGGGCGGGAATGTGGAACTGAGCCACGACAGATCAGCCATGATCTTATTGAATGGCGGAGCAGGCTCGAAGGGCTAGATGGCCTACTCCTGCTCCTATTTCTTACGTTCTTATGTGTATCCGTAATACCGCTATCAATATTGCCACGATACCCGCAGAGAGAACAATATTATTCTGAGTTAACTTGTGCAGCATTGGGAGAGCGTTGCACTGTCGAAATCACCAGAAGATTTCTGAAACTCTCTTGTCATCAAACCAGCAACGTCATAATGCAGTCAGAAATTAATTTCAATGTTGAGTCTTCAAATTGACGGCAGGCGCTGTCGAAGATGTGTACTGATTGAGTCAGTGCTGGTGAAGCATAACCATATGCACACGAATGAGTATTTTTTTTTGTTTGTGCTGCACCTAGGGTTACCATTTCAAGATGTTTGCACTAGATGGCTAGTTTCCTTGCAAAAAAAAACTGAAGTTTTGAATAAACTGCTGAAGTCAAGTCAAATTGCGGAAGTCCCATGCAAAACATTGTGAGTCAGTTGCCGTTGTTCAAAGTGCACACGACGGTAACAGGTATTTGAATGTTATGGAGGTTGTTAATTACTTACAAGTCATACGGTTTTAAAAGTATTGAAATAATGTTCAGCCACAGCTTGTGAGCATTCCAGAATTCTATAGTAAACCTTCGATTCTGCATTGAGGCCTTCGAGTCTGCACTGGCTGTGAGAAGGAACATTCTAACAAGTACCAATGTGTGACTTAATACACATAAAATTCACAACAGAAATCTCACACATCGATGTGTGCTCTGCTATGTACTGCAATATGAACAATGATGTTTCATTTTAAATCAATGCAAAACAAATATTCTGTTGTGAATGTTGAATATTGTTCAACATAATCATGTCAGCACTGCAAAAACTAAATTGTGTGTTTTTTTAACGTCTCTCTCCGTTTAATAGATACATATTCCTCCTCCCATTATCGTTGTCATCCAACTATTCTGTGACAGCAGATGTATTTGTGAAGTATTTTAACGGGCAACAAGGTTCGAGTAGAGGTGGAAATTCCCGGTTATTTTGAAAGGTTTATGTTGAGTCAAAGTATAAACTTTCGTTCGTTCTCC
Source organism: Carcharhinus amblyrhynchos (assembly GCF_965287045.1). NCBI lineage: Eukaryota > Metazoa > Chordata > Chondrichthyes > Carcharhiniformes > Carcharhinidae > Carcharhinus > Carcharhinus amblyrhynchos. The sequence goes on along the minus strand of NC_137339.1, from coordinate 64,984,132 downwards.
CCAGATGCTGGCAGCACTGCTCGATTCTTTCAGCAAATGTTTCTTTTTAACTGTTGTATCAATTTTGAAGGATTACAATCCGTAATTCTGCAAGCATTTGTTTGACTACCAGACGTTCCAACAAAATTACTGTCACTCTTTTCATGTACAAGAATAACAACAACCGATTTTTGCGAACATCTATTCACCTAACTTAACAATATCGTCGGTGTGCAGATTTCAAATGATTATTATCAGACCATGAATTGTTCGGGGAATATTTTTATGTCACACCTGAATGCTTAGCCCGGTGTGTCGGACATACATACCTCATAGAGCACCCAGATGAAACTCACGCAGATACGAGGATATTTTTTGGTAATGACATTGAGCAATTCTGGCCTTACAGATTCCCAGGATCCACTACAGTTCGCTTATTGCGGCAACAGACGTGCAGCGGACGCCACCTCCCTGGCCTTATCTCAGACCTGGAACATTTGGATAACAAATACCATATGCCAGACTCTATCCGGAAGTGACGTCTCACTGCTAATGCTGACAGCAAATCTCCAAAATCCATGACCTTCAGTTGTTCTCCTCGTTGTGCAACTGACTCCTTTATTAACTAATTCATAGACTACAATGAGTAAGGACAGGTAGCAGCTGATATTGCTCTGCTATCTTCAGCACCGGGGATATGCAAGGTTTTTCTTTTTCCTAGGCCTGTACTATACATCTTGCGCACTATGGATTTGTGGTCATAATCCCTTCCAACTCGATATCCAGGTATGTTGATTGCAGACTGTAGTATTTTTGTTCTCTTCAATATTGAGGCAGAACCAAATTGTGACTCTGGTGAATTGGTGCAACAAATATAGGCTCTCTCTTCATGTCAGTGAAACGGGGAATCGGAGGGGAGTGCGGGGGGCGGGGGAATGGGTTGGCGTGGGGGGAGTGGCGGTGGTGGGATTGGTGGGAGGTGCTGAGCATCAACGACTGGAAGCCTCATGGATGATATAGCCCTGCCGACATCAAAGGAGATGAATTGAAATGTGTTGACGACCTCTGGTTTCTAGGTATAAAGATCACCAAAAATCTGCCCTGATACTTTCACGCCGACGCTTTAGTTAATAATGTCTTTCACTATCTCTATGTTTTCACGAGGCTGAATGAATTAGGCAAGTCAAATATGACTCTCAACAACTTTTACACATGCAACGCAGAATGGGTCCTCTCTGCTTTCATCACAGTTTGATATTGCTCCTGTTTTGTCCAAGATCAAATTAAAAGGGGAAGTATCCTGAGCCCAGTCCATGACACAAACAGGACTTCCACCGATTTAGTCGGTCTACACATCCTGCTGCCACGGAAAAACAGCAAACGTAATCTTCAACCTCATGCAACACGGACAGATCTTACATATTCTACCGTCTAAAAAAAATACAAAATTCTGAGGTAGTGTGGCACCCGACTCAAATCAGCATATTCGACTTTTGAGTGGACCTATCTCATATTACATTATTCTTTGATTTCACCCTTTGTGATATTCGATCAATAAATTCTGGATCTTTCCGTTCCATGTTTTGAACGTTTCGCATTCTCTGTATTGAGCAGAAGAAAAAAAAATGATTCACTACCTACAAACAGGTGAAAAAGGAAAATAATCACTTTAAAGTAAATTAGAATAAAGGCTTACATAAGAACATAAGAACATAAGAAATAGGAGCAGGAGTAGGCCATCTAGCCCTTCGAGCCTGCCCCGCCATTCAATAAGATCATGGCTGATCTGTTGTGGCTCAGTTCCACTTTCCCGCCCTCTCCCCATAACCCTTAATCCCCTCTCTTATCAAGAACCCATCAACCCGCTTCTTAAATTATCTCGTTATCAGATTCTATCGTACGAAATGGGTGTGATGTTTCCGTCTGCGTGATTTTGGAAGTCTGCGTGATTTTGGAAACCTCCCCAACACCTCCCCCCCCCCACCCCCCATCCCCGGCAAAAAAAAAATTGCAAACCTCACCTCGCAATCTGAAGTAATTGTGCGCGAAATAGCAGGCAGTTACTGCTTTCGGTGAAATAAAGCAAGATCTGTCATTCTCTATCATACAATTAATGGGTCTTTATTTTTAAAACTGGTCACAACTTTATTAAGACAATTTACCAACTGGATATGCTCCCCAATATAATGTTATTGCAATTATAGAGTTCGTTCAGGAATAATGAATTAAATCATGACAGAACATGGCCACTTTCAAACAATAAAATACTAGGCGTCTGTTGGAAGTACGGACATGCTTTCGAAGCTTTGTTCTGGAACACTATCTGAGTTGTTGTCTCCCGCTTAGATGGTGATTTGAAGAAAACATGTTCACACAGCAATATTTCATATAACAACCTCGTTTACCTTTGTTTTCCCCAACAGTTGGAAGCATATTCCAACTGTAATTTCCCCTTGTCTGAGTTTAAATTCCGAGAGTAAACTCACAATATTCCTGGAATTTGAGTAGCTTGAAGCTGCCAACGATACATTAATTTGAATTCAATTGGTCCTGTTTCTTTGAATGGTTGATTTAAACTCACTGTTACAATTCAAACCCCTCCAGCTGTCCTGGAAATCTGGCTGCTGTTTTGGAAACAAATGTTGCAAACCTGGTTTCTGTAAGTTGCTTTCTGCAGCTAAAAATCCGAAGCACAAAAACACTTGTTTTCCAAAGAAACAATGTTGTATGATTTATTTTATTAGGCATTTCCTTCCAAAATTTACATTTGCTGAACTCAATATTTTAACCTTATATAATTTCATAACACTACTAGTGACATTTTGTTTTCCAGCCAAACCATAAAATATATAGTTCTCATATGTCAAAGCACCAAGGTGTTCAAGAAAGTATTGCAATCTAAATCACTTTCCTGATGCCAATGCCAATAATTTACAATGATTTTTGAATCAGTTGAAACAGACGAGACATGAATTGGACTTTCGTGTATTTGGTCTTCACCCGATCTTCAAAAGAATACAGAATTGCTGCAAAATGCTCATTACTTTTATCCAATGTAACGCAGATGTATCAAAGGTCCAAACTGGTAAGAGGACAGGAACTCCTACTTATTCCGCTTCTCATCATTAGATACCGTGTAGTTGCATCGAACGTTCTGACTGCATTTTATCATGTACACTACTTTATAGAACAAAAAAAAGAGTTGCCAAATAAACCAGTGAATCATAATTGTCTTTAGTCATTGAGAATCATCGAAAGATGTGATTGATGTTTCTAGAGACAGTTATCGCCTTCATTTTGAAAATAAAAACATGAAAGTTTTGTCGCCATTAGACCTGTATGCAAGCTTAAAAAAAAGTGCGGTCATAGACGTTGAGGCGTACAGTTTCCTCAAAACGTACAGAGAGAGGGATCAGACGATGAACAACGAGCAAAATACATTTTAGCATGTGAGTACAATAAAAAGACAAATGTGTTAATGTCCCTACATTGATACAAAATCAGACACAGAAAACGCTATTTTTTTTAAAGTGAACGGTAATAAATTCATTGATTGAATGGTAGGTGTTTGACACTGAAGGAAAATAAGCGCACATGTGTGTGTTTGTTTTTAACAGAATCGCAAATGCAAATGCGAAAAAAAAAACAAAGCTCAACGCACGCATGTTTCAGCAGATATCTCTCTCAACAGCGAAATGCGACGTCTGGCACATAAAACAAAATGAGGACACACTAAATGGAAGAAATAAATTCGAAAATGCTTAAAATGCTGAAAGTTTGCAGATACATGGTTAGGCAGACTTAAGTTACTCTTTTTATTCTCGAACGGAACATTTAGTAAACAAAAAATGGTGGAGCAGACAATGGACTCCTCCTTCGTGAGATTTTAATTATGTTTAAAGCTATGCTAAATAAAAGTCTTGAACAAAGATGGATTGTTTCAGGGCGCAATTAAACATATAATTAATAGCAATGAAGAGCACAATTTCCTTCAGGTCTCTGCCAATCCCCCTGCTCTGAAATATCGAAGATATGCTCTTATGCTGCTCAGCAGCTTACATTTAAAAATACATTTTGCAGACAGTTGGCTCCCTTGATGCATTGTCCCAACGCTGACTCGTTGGTGTTCACAACTAATTATCGCGAAATATTGAGGGTTTTTTTTCAGTAAATATGGAGGATGATCTTGAATGTAAACTCATTCTCTTGGTTATACACCCCAAGTGTACTATCACTGCCATCGCAGGTCAATACCTCTGTTGTTTCTTTTTGATAGAAAATATGATGGAAAAAAAAACAACACAATCAGATAACCTGTTGCAAACTCCATATCACCTGGAGCGTTTTCCCGGAAGTGTATCTCGTTTGTCAGTTGTAGTTAATGTGTCCAATCAGAAATCAAAATTCGATTCCATGATGATAGATTAATAGTCCTTGCACATCATTTGTTTTGTTTGGATCAAATCAGTTGACATGAAACAATTGAATTGTGTTTCATTGAGCACGACACCATGCGACTTGAGCTGTCATTTCAACTCCTCAACACCGAGTCCTGGATTTAATCCACTGTTTTGTGGCTGCTGTTTTTCCGTAAGGAAGTGGAACGTGCCCAAATGTTCATATTTTTTATTTGACCCACAGAACTAAAAAAATGCAAAGATGGTAAGGAGTTTAGAAGCGTGCTTTTGAATCTGTGCGTGAAATCGGGAAATATTGACCGGTGAAAGGCTCGTTTCTTCATTCAGCGAATAGTAGTTTGCAGGCCTGAAATTGTGTCACTAAATGAATGCACAATTTGTTCAGTACGTACTCAAGAAGTCCTTCAATTTTTCATAACGTCAAATATGCAACAGCTGTGTTTAAGGATGTATCTCAATTCAGTATGGAAACAGTCTGAAAATGTGATTTTGTTTTTCTCTGGCGCAATTGTGAAGTGAGACTCATATATATATATATATATATATATATATTTATATATATGTACATAAAACAATCTCGTGAAATTGGATGTGATGCGTTTTGCACAAAAAAAGTTGATTTGTTGGTTAGGAAGAAGAAGGAGGCTTATGTTCGGATGAGGCTTGAGGGCTCGGGTAGTGCAGTAGAAAGCTTTAGATTGGCTAGGAGGGAGTTGAAGAGGGAGTTAAGAAGGGCTAGAAGAGGGCATGAGTTGACTTTGGCTGATAGGATTAAGGAGAATCCTAAGGCGTTCTATAGGTATGTCAAGAATAGAAGGTTGGTCAGGGCAAGATTAGGGCCAGTTACAGACAGTAGGGGGAAGTTGTGTGTGGAACCGGAAGAGATTGGAGAGGCATTGAACCATTATTTCTCTTCGGTGTTCACGCAGGACGATATGAATGTAGCTGAGGAGGTCACTGGGGTGAAGGGGTGTAAAATAGAAAGTATTGTAGTTGATACAGAGGATGTGTTGGATATTCTAGATGGGTTGAAAATAGATAAGTCCCCTGGTCCAGACGGGATTTACCCTAGGATTCTATGGGAGGCAAGAGAGGTGATTGCAGAGCCACTGGCTCTGATCTTCAGGTCGTCGTTGGTCTCTGGTATAGTACCGGAAGATTGGAGGACAGCTAATGTTGTCCCATTGTTTAAGAAGGGGAGCAGAGACTTCCCTGGGAATTATAGACCAGTGAGTCTTACTTCTGTAGTGGGCAAGGTTTTAGAAAGAATTATTAGGGATAGGATTTATAGTTATTTGGAGAGTAATGAATTGATTAGAGATAGTCAGCATGGTTTTGTAGCGGGAAGGTCGTGCCTTACTAACCTTATTGAGTTCTTTGAGAAGGTGACCAAAGAGGTGGATAGGGGTAAGGCAGTAGATGTGGTATATATGGATTTTAGTAAGGCGTTTGATAAGGTTCACCATGGTTTGCTTCTGCAGAAAATGCAGATGTATGGGATTGGTGGTAATTTAGGTACTTGGATCAGGAATTGGTTAGCAGATAGGAGACAGAGGGTGGTGGTTGATGGTAATTATTCATCATGGAGTTCGGTTACGAGTGGTGTGCCTCAGGGATCTGTTTTGGGGCCACTGCTGTTCGTAATCTTTATTAATGATCTGGATGAGGGTATAGTTGGGTGGATTAGTAAGTTTGCTGATGACACCAAAGTCGGAGGTGTGGTAGATTGTGAGGAAGGGTGTCGAAGTTTGCAGGGTGACTTGGACAGGTTGCAGAGCTGGGCCGTGAGGTGGCGGATGGAGTTTAATGCGGAGAAGTGTGAGGTAATCCATTTCGGTAGGAATAACAGATGTGTTGAGTATAGGGCTAACGGGAGGACTTTGAATAGAGTGGAGGAGCAGAGGGATCTAGGTGTATGTGTACATAGATCCCTGAAAGTTGGGAATCAAGTAGATAAGGTTGTTAAGAAGGCGTACGGTGTCTTGGCGTTTATTGGTAGGGGGATTGAATTTAGGAGACGCAGCGTCATGTTGCAACTGTACACAACTCTGGTGCGGCCGCACTTGGAGTACTGTGTGCAGTTCTGGTCCCCACATTACAGGAAGGATGTGGAGGCTTTGGAGAGGGTGCAGAGGAGGTTTACCAGGATGTTGCTTGGTATGCAGGGGAGGTCCTATGAGGAGAGACTGAGGGATTTGGGGTTGTTTTCACTGGAAAGAAGGCGGCTAAGATGGGATCTTATAGAAACATATAAGATGATTAGAGGTTTAGATAGGGTGGATGGTGATAGCCTGTTTCCTCGGATGGAGAAATCTAGCACGAGGGGGCATGGCTTTAAATTAAGGGGGGGTAGTTATAGGACGGATGTCAGGGGCAGGTTCTTTACCCAGAGGGTGGTGAGGGACTGGAATGCCCTGCCTGCTGCAGTTGTAAATGCGCCTAGTTTGGGGGCGTTTAAGAGATTGGTGGATAGGTTTATGGACGAAAAGTGATTGGTTTAGATTAGTGGGCCAATGTTTTTTTTTAAAAAATAAGACTGGTCGGCGCAACATTGTGGGCCGAAGGGCCTGTTCCGCGCTGTAATGTTCTATGTTCTATGTTCTATCCCATAGGATGATTCTAGAAAGAAATCATTAAAAAAAAACACATTCGACTCTGAGTCCACTGCACTCACAAAGCCTTGTGTCTGCGCATTGCAAATACAAATTGAAAAAGGGAAAATTTTTTAGCACAATGAATACAAGTAATATCAGTGGAAAATCAAAACTTTCAAACTTTTGTGAAAACAGTTTATGAAAAAACTAAAGAGTACAATTTGTGAAAAAAGAGGAGAAAAAAAGTAGTTGTTTTTTTTTGGATATACGACTGGGGTAGCAAAACTCCCTGAAATTAGCATTTGCGTATGTTCAGACTGACACTGGACATCTAATAAGTCTTCACGTACGGATTTTTTGTTCAGGCACTCAATGTCGTGCATTGTAACCAACTTTTCAGCGTGTGTTTTGCTGCCTTGGAAGTAAGAACTTCCCAGCATTTCAGTCATAATCTGCATTCAGTGCCAGTATACTTCAGAATAAGATGTCTTTTTTTCCCAGCATCAACCACAACTCAAGTTGGATGCTCAAAATTCCTTGATTGTGAAAACATGCCATTTCAGGCCCCCTCTGAAAGGTTATCCACGGTATAAATTCAAATGGTCAATCCTGTCAGAGAACCTTTACATTTTCTAATATCATCTCGAGGAAATTCATGATTGCATCAGCTTATCAGACATTGGTAGGCTCTGCTCCCTGTCACAACATACTACGCAATTCAACACCTGGTTAAAGCTTCCATGTCCAGCCCTGTTAAGAATTGTGTAAACATCCTGTATAATCTGTGCAGAACAAATATTAGCCCATGAAATATGCTGACCAGATCAAAGCTAGGTCATTCCAATTCTGACCTTAGCAGCTTTGCATGAAATTCGTTGAATGCATCCCTGTTGCATATCCAATTGTACCTTCCTCAAAACGTATCATTAATTTTGTTTTGTTCCAGAACTTGTCCACATGCTATGTCACATTCAATTGTGCATAAATATACACCTAATACCTTCCCAGTTCCATTCAGTATTACACGGCCAATGGAAGTGGAAAATTGTGGATATTTAACGAAGTTTACAGCTAGGTAATTGCCGTCGAAGGCACTAACCAAAACAAGAGCACGTCATTAATAGAAACAAATAATATTATCACAGTGAGCTGAACGACCAAATATGCTGCTGATTAATGTGAGTTTATTTAGCGACTGAGGTGGAATACTTGGAATAAATGCCACATGTTTTCGTAAACATTTATCTGGAACACATGAATTCAAGAAGCCACAATATTCACTTGGATGCAAATTTTAGTATCTGATAAAAAATGAAGGGTGCATTCCTAAATTGCAATACATCTCATCACCCAGGTGATTCCCAAAAGCAATGTGCCTAATTGTTTTGTAACTTACATGAGTGAATTATGAAAAAAAAAACTGGGAAGTGTTGTCATTGTAGACATTCAGAGAATACAATACAGGTGGATGCAATTTGGTCACGAAGGCGCTGCTAACATTAATAAGTAGGTATAATCACACACATTAATAAGTCACAGTAATAAGTAGGTATAATCAGTAGTTTGATAAATGGGAACAACTCATCCTTCTCATGGTGACATCATAAAATAAACAAAAGAATAGCAAAAATCTTTGGAATTTGTGGTGCAGAATGACTTAAGTGTTATTTTTCATGAATGAATGACATGTAGCACAAAGACTGAACTTTCAATCTTGAAATTGAACACATTATTCTCTTTGGAATGGAATAGTTTGGCTTATTTAAGGACGCGATGCTTCAGTAACCCAAGACCAATAGCAACATCTCGTAAACTCTGCAGTTCCCAGTCTACTTCTTTCAGGAATCATGTGGACGTTTCAATGTATTCTACAAAAATCATCGGCTCATCAGGCTGTGGGTACATGGCGTGTGTTTGAAAGTGCGAGACTTGCTTTGTTTGAAGTATATACGATCTCCAAACTCTGCATCTTATGGCAGCGCAACAAGAAAAAAAAAGATAGCATTAAAACAGTATTAAATTCATGGCAAAGATTTTTTTATAATTAGTGAGAATTGTGGCACTTCAAACCAAGAAAGGCACGCAGCGGTTTGAGATGTGTGACTTGTAGAATTAAGGGGTAGAGGGACTCACGTCTGATCTAATATCTGTATCTTTTAATTTTCATTTATCTTGGAAAGACGCATGTGAATCCAAGATTTTAGATTTGTTTTATCTTCTTTGTTTTAATCTGGATCCCGAGCTTGATACGTTTAACCAAAGAATGTCCAACCGCTAATATTTCGAAAACAGAAACTGATGTAACGGCAAACATTTTCTCTCACGCTTCAAACAGAGGAGGAAATTGCTTCGGATTAAATCAACTCATTTATCAAGACGGTTAGCGTATTCTCTTTGGAAAACACTCAGTGCCGGATCAAATCCTGTAATAGACTTGCGTGACTTGAAATCTGTCCTGTTGTCCTGTCCGCGAAACAGAACGGACGGATGATCAAGGACAGTTAGCAGTCTGTCGCGAATATTGCTTAGAATGATTCAGTAATGTCAGGGAATGATAGTGATGCCTATTTTCTGAACATGGATAATGGACGGAACTGTGATAATGTGCTACAACGGCACCACTCAATTCTAGACCTGAAATACAATCGATCCCCCAGAGAGCTACGATAAAACAGTTACGGCTTTACAAAGCAATCACTTTCATAGACAGTAAAATAATGCTTATGTCTGATGCTGTTTTATTTTATATTGAGACCGCACAGCAACTAAGGACAGTACTTTTTTTTTTAGAATTCGGTTATTGAATGCTGCATGCATTTAAAGCACAGAAATTTGTTTCTCAAGCCTCATTTCGTATTCACACTCTTGAAAAGGGAAAGGAAAAAAAAAACAACACAAATTCGTAATATTGCCATCAATACTGCTAAATTTATCCCAGAGAGAACAATAATAATCTGAGTTAACTTGTGCAGGAGGAGAGGGCATGAACCGACCGAAATCACAAGAAGACTTCTGAAAACCTCTTTGTCATGAAAACAACACGTCACAGTTCAGGCAGAGTTGCATTTACGTGTTGAGCCTTTAAACTTATTGGCAAGTCGTCCAATGGTTTTTCAAGTACTGAGTCAATGCTGGTGAAACGTAAGATTTAGCATTCATATCAGCATTTAATTTTTGATTTCCTGCTGAGTCCACTGTTACTGTTTCAATATCTTTGCCCGCAATGTCAAGTTTTGTTACAAACATTCGCCTGGAAGTTCTGAAAAAGCTGGCAGAATCAGGACGCAATGATTAAAGTCCACAAAGCGATAATAGATATCTAAATGCAAGGCAGTGTGTTCATGACTGACGAACAATCCTGATGCTAAGTGTTAAAATGAGACACAATCACAGCAGCAAAACATTTTGAAATTCTTAGGGACACTTTCGAGAAAGCATTGGCTACGAGAAACAACATTCTAACAAGTTACAACCTCTGACTGATTCAAAAAATTAAAAATCGCAATATGAACGTCACAGATCAATATGCACCATGAAATTCACCGCAATAAGCAAACTGCTAATTTTATATGTCGTCAATGCAAAGGAAATGCCCTGTTAAGAGTGAGCATTGATATTAGCCTCTGATCAATGGTTTATGTCGGTGCTGCAACACGCAAGATTCGTTGTGTTGAATGTTGCCCTCATTTTCACAGACAAATGCTCGCCGTCCCATTTCCTGTATTTCCAGTTATTTTATAACCTTGGATTTATTTAGAACATCATGTCCTGGCCAGCAGCATTTCAGCAAACGTAGAAATTCCCAGTTGCATGGAAAATGTTGATATTGCGTTAAACAGGAAACTCCGTTCTCTCTCCACGGATGCTGTCGAGCCTGCAGCTTTCAGTCGGCATCCATTCTTTCATAATTGAAATATCAATTGTGCAAGATTAATATTGTTTGCAATGTTGAAATTTGTGTTCGCTCCCAGTCATGCCCAAAAATCCACCTTTGTTCCTTTCATATAAAATGATTTATATTTTTGCTCAAACATTATGTCATCAGTCTTAATAATTGTTTTCGTGTGTCGACTTCAAATGATTGTTAATATCCACAAAGAAATCAACAACTATTGTCATTATGTGCCAGAATAAAGAATGCCTAATTGTTCTGGCGTTGATTCATAGAGTCACAGATGATTAAAACATGTGAAGATGCCCTTCGAAGCAAATTGTGAATGCCACGCTTTGTTAACCGTGTAGCTATTCAAAATTGTCAGTGTTTGGCCCATATTCCTCCATACCCATCTGACTCATGTAACCGTTTTTGTTTTGTTTTTAAAAACCAACATTGCACCCGCTTCCCCGACTGACACTTACAGCTTGTTCCAGTCACCCACCACTCTGTGAATACAATGTCCCTCTCGGCGCTTTTGCATCTCTCCCAACTCAACTTAACCTATGCCATTAGTTTTAGACTCGTCTACATTTGGATAAATATGTTGACAACTGAATGAGCAATGCCCATCATTACTATATACGCTTGTAAACGATCACCCCTAATTCAGCTACCTTCCAAGGCAAAAGAAACAGCCTCATTCTGTCCAATCTCTCCTTGTAACTCAAACCATCAAGTCCCATTAGCACCCTACTAATTCGCCAGAGCACTCCTTCGAATTTAATTGTATATTTTCCATCTTAGGTTGATCAGAACTATACACATTATTCCAAGTGCGGACCTATTTAGATCTTGTTCCACTTCAGGAAATCGTCGCAATTCATGTATCAAATGTGCTGAGTAATGAATTCAAACACGACAAATGTTTTCTTCATTCTTCCCACCTGTGACTCCAGTATCAACGAGCTATGTACCTGTACCCCTAGGTATCTTTGCAACACAACTCTCCCCACCTCCCTTCCATTAACTTTCTACCACATGTTCTAGATTGACCTCTCAACGTGCATCACCCTGCATGTATCTAAATTCAATTACGTCTGCTATTTGTCAGCCAAATCATCCAATTGAGCAACATTCCGTTTCAAACCTAGACAGCACCATTCACTGTCGACTATGCTACCATTCTTGGTGTCATGGGCAATGCCACTACCAATGCCTCCTACGTTATCATCCATCATCATGAAGTGCTTTGGAAGATTAGTCGTAGCATCGATCAATTCCAGCCGTCCAGATTGCCAGGATTCACTACAGTTCACTGAGTGCAGCAATAAGTCCAGAACAGTTGCCAGGTCTTTGGAACTGCACTGCAATCTGGAACACCTGGATAACAAACACTTGTAAGACTGTGTTACATTTGTTCCATCTCGGCATTTTCCGGCAAATCTCTTCAAAATCTACGGATTCGGACTCGGCTCCATGCTCTGCAACTTGTTCCTAGAATTACAAAACCACACATCATTATGGAGCGGCACTTATACCTTTTTTTATTATTATTATCATCCTAAGTACCAGTGTCCCGCAATGCTGTACCTCTCGCCCCGTGTTCTTCCCGTTACACACATGACTAAGTGGTGAAACTCCCGTCCAAAGTGACTTTCCAATTTGCCGATGTCATTACCATGATCTCCTACTCAGAAATGATGAGCTTCTGTGTGAGAAATAGATAAACTGGTGAATCGATGTGCCGAAAATACTATGTCCCACAATGTCAGCGAAAAGATTGCGATTACCATTGACTTCAGTGTCCGGAGTAGAAGATAGGCCTCTGCCTACATCAAAGGGGTTGACGTGGAAATGGCGAACATCTGTAGGTTTCTAGTTTTCAGATCACCAACAATGTGACTTGATCCCTCCACTCCGACGTTCGAGTTAAAAATACGCACTAATGCTTCCAATTTCTAAGAAAAGTAAGGACATTGCACAAGTCAAACGTATTTTATTTATCTCTATCGCTGGTCAGTTGAGAATGTAAACACACACACAAAACAACTGTGTTTTCTTCATCAGTTGATAGAGATCCATGTTGCGTTGGATTGTTCTATTTTATGTCTTTGAACATAAGAACATAAGAAATAGGAGCAGGAGTAGGCCATCTAGCCCTTCGAGCCTGCCCCGCCATTCAATAAGATCATGGCTGATCTGTCGTGGCTCAGTTCCACTTTCCCGCCCTCTCCCCATAACCCTTAATCCCCTCTCTTATCAAAAACCCATCAACGCGCGTCTTAAAAATATTTAGCGAGGCAGCCTCCACCACTTCAACGGGCAGAGAATTCCAGAGATTCACCACCCTTTGAGTGAAGAAGTTCCTCCTCAACTCCGTTCTAAACCGCCCCCCCCCCCCCCCCCTTTATCTTGAGGTTGTGCTAAACACTCTTTACTTGTGTCCAATGCAACACAGATCAGGCAAAGACCACAACTGGAAAGGGACATTTTGTTTTTTGTTCTTGTTAATCATCGATAGACAGGGTGTCATTGCAGCAAACATTCTAGCTGCATTTGTTATGAATACCAATTGACCAAAAATAAAATGGAAAGTCACGAAACATATCTGTGAATCACAATTGCCATCATTCATTGATAACCATCATGTGTGTCAATCATAGTTTCTCGAGATGAAAATAGTTGAATTAAAAAAGTAGAAGCTTGAAAGACATGCTGCTATTTGATATGCACGCGCACCGTTTTTATGCGGCCATAGATCTTTACGCAAGCACATTTCTCAATTCGTACACGACGAAAGATAAGATGGACATTGTGAAGAACAAAGGGGAAACAATTTGCAGCGAGTAAGTTTAATAAAGGGGCAAACACATTAACATTCCAACATTATCATCAAAGAAAACAAATAAAGGGCTCTAATAGAGAGCAAGGTAAAAAAAAATCCTTGACTAAACGGCTGAGGTATGCCTCTGTTGGAAAGCGTATAGAACATCAAGATTACAAACAGTTTTACATCTGTTGTTCCTTGTCTTCTGCAGAGTCGCATTTGCCAAAACATGCACAGTTAAAATCACAGATACATTGACATGGATAGCTCCAGGCAAAGAGTGACAGGTTCGGAAGAGAAACTGAAATGCGGATGGATTGAAAGGAAGCAAGTAATTCGAAGAAAAAAAATACACTTATGGCTTAGAGATAGATATGAAAGCATCCTTAACGTTCTAAATAATTATGGTGAGAAGTCTCACAACACCAGGTTACAGTCGAAAGTTCAAATCGAAATCACAAGCTTGCGGAGCTTTGGTATGTCAACAAGCGAGTCGAGAGGTCGGTTCACAAACAGGGCATGCATATTCAAAGGTACAATTGCAAGGTAATAATTGGAATATGAATACCAGAAAGACTCCAACTGTTATCTTGCAAGTGTGCCTTTGCCGATATAGGACATGCTTGTACATTTACGTGTCCAATCACTTGACCTAGGAGCTGCGTTCTGAAAGTCCATGCTTCCAAATAAGCCTGTTGGGCTATAACCTTGCGAGGCATCTTATTCCACCCACCCAAGTCCAACGCCAGCCTCTCCACATCGTAAGGAGTCGTAAACATTTAGCAAACCAAATGTTCAATTCCTCCTGGCAACTTCATTTGTAAGTGGACTGGAGGTCAGCTAACATGCTTCAACTTTTTAAGAAAGTTTGTTGAGACAAGCCAGTGTGATCCACAACTGTGAGTCTTGCGCCTGGGGTTGGTAAACAAATGGAGAAGAGTATGAAGGTAAGAAATTTTCTGTCAACGTTTATGTGTTAGTCACATGTAAGGCTTAAATTAACATGGCAATGACATTACCGTGAAATTCTCCTCGTTGCCACATTCTGACACCTTTTCGGCTAAATGTACCTGACCAGCATGTCGTGCAAGCTGTGAGAGGAATTTATATCCATTTGGAGACTCGAGGTATTAAAGATCAGAGTTGACAGTGAACATAAGAACATAAGAAGTAGGAGCAGGAGTAGGCCATCTAGCCCTTCGAGACTGCCACGCCATTCAATAAGATCATGGCTGATCTGAAGTGGCTCAGTTCCACTCTCCAGCTTTCTCCCCATAACCCTTAAATCCCTTGTCCAACAAAAACCTATCTACCGTGCCTTAAATATATTTAGCGAGGTAGCTTCCACCACTTCAACGGGCAGAGAATTCCAGAGATTCACCTCCCTTTGAGTGAAGAAGTTCCTCCTCAACTCCGTTCTAAACTGCGCTCCCCTCGCTTATCTTGAGGCTGTGCCCACTAGTCCTGCCCTCTAGTCCAGAGGTCAAGCCTAGCACGTTTAATTGAATTTTTGAAGCCTGTAACCAAGAGTTTCGGCGAGGGTAGTGCGGTCGATGCATTACATAGATTTCAGCAAAGCGTTTGAAACAATCCCAAATGGGGAACATTTTACTAAGATAAATGCACAGAGCATACACGGGGGTCTGATAAGGTTGATTCATTATTAGCTCAGCGAAAGGAAACATGTGATGACAAACTGCTGCATTAGTGACTAGAAACCTGTGAACAGTGGCGTACCAAATGGATCCGTGTTGAGTCCCTTATTATTCAACTTCTATGCAAGTGGCACAGAGATGCATGCATGAGGTGGGATCAGAAAATTTGCCGATTACATTGTTGTCGGACTACAAAGTTTATGAAATTGGGCGCACAAAATAGAAGCAAACTAAAGCATCCTCGGAGCCCTCCACTAAAATCACAAAGTAACAGAAACTGATCAGTAGGCAAGAGCATGCTTTTAGAATGCAAATGAGGGCTAGCACATAAGGGAAATTGGACAGGATGGCACCTACAGGAACTAAATTAAAGAACACATTCCCACCCCATCAAAATCAGCTCTTCCAAACCAGTCAAACAACCCATGGAGACACCTAAAATTAACACAGTTAAGGAAGAGTCCCTGGCCCCTCAAAACTCTCGAGATCAATAACACACCTATGGTTCAAATCCCAGAGATTCCAGATCATTGATAACCAACCAGACAAAAACGATTAACACACACTTAAAACAATTGCTCCAACACTCGAAAACATCGAAACAGGGTAGCTGAAGTCAAATACATAGCATTTGAAACGCGAAGTTCAGGTATAACATTAGCCCGTTGTGGGGGAGTCTTTAGGGCACTTTCGGGGCAGTCCAATTGCATGTCTTGACTGTGCTTCTCCATCGAGGTAAAGAAAATAAAGTTGTGCCGTTATTGAACTTCACCCTGAGTCCGTAGTGGTCGTTTCGCCCACTGGCGCTAACAACATCAAGATTGGCTGATGGTTAACAAGGAGTTTCAGTATCTTGGTTTGCAGCAAAATATATATGAAATGCTCAAATGGGCAACAAAAAAAATGTGACAGATGAAATTAACCTTGAAAAGTGTGAGGCAACACATTTTGGAGGGAGTAATTTTACAAGGAAGTACTCTTTGAAAGTTCCAATATTAGAAATTTCCCAACAAGAAATGAATGTTGGCTGATTGGCCATACATCTTTGAAGGTGAAAATGCAGTTTAATAGGGTGGTGAAAAAAGACACAGCGCACTGGACGTTGTCAATAGAGGTATAGATTACAATAGCAGAGAGGTCGTGGTGGAGATATGTAGAGCTCTGTTGAGGCCACAGGTGGACGACTGAATGGTGTGCTAATTTTCGCATTATAGAAATTACATGAACACACTAGAAGAATTGCATAAGGGATTCACCAGGATATTGCCTGGGATGCAACGTGAAGGTACAACGAGAGCTTAGACTGTCACCTGTTGTTTTCTGTGAAGAGGAGACGACTGAGGGCGGCCGAATTGAGGTGTTCAAGAAGAGGGCATGGCGATAGTAAATAGGGAACAGATGTTCCGCTCAATTCAAGTGTCAGTCATGAGAGGACACACATCAAAGCTGAGGGTTTGGAGTTTCAGGGGATCTGAGGGAAAGAAATATAGATATATATACCCAGAGGTGGAGACTGTCTGAAATGCACTGCATGAGTCGGGGGCGGGGGAAGGGGGCAGCGGGTGGAGTGGGGAGGGGGTCGCTTGTGGGTGATGGAGTTGTCATGCCTCATATAAATTAAAAGCGTCTGAGTGGGTATTCGGCATGCCACAATATTCCAGGCTAATAGTCAAGTGTCTGCGCGTGGGATGCGGTGGGCAGACCAGGATCTTTCATTCGTCAGTGAAGACTAGAGGGCCAAAGGGGTTCTCCTGCACTGTAGTATTCTGTGATTCTGTCATTACGTGAATGCGTGACAAAAACAGTCACCTAAAGCATGTGGCTGATTGCTTTACAGCTTTCATTACTAAATTAAAGTTAGGAAATGATATTACGGTCTGCTTCTAGAAGACGTAAAAAAAAACACAGGTGGGTACAAAATTCTCATGAGTTAAAAGAAAATGCAGACAGCTATTTAACAATAAGTGGGTATAATGAGTGGTTTGATGAGTGGGAACAATCTCTGTGATGGACCATGATATAGGAAATTATATATTTTCTCAATTTGATATGGTAAATAGAATTGAAGCAAAACCTTTTTCATGTAATCAACTTTAAGATCCTGAGCTGCAGAATTACATACATTTTCTTGTGCATGAATCAGCAAAAAGATATTTAATCTCGAATGCGAAATGGATGACATGATGTGGTAGGTGATAAGTTGAGCATGTTTAAAAATGTTCGACTGTAGTAAGACAGAACAGTTTGCAGCACAGTTTATACTCCGTGAAATTTTCACCCTTACTTTATGAAATGGCGTGGAAATTTCAAACTGTTCGATCATGTGGATCAGCTGGCAGTATCGAGTGCACCTCGAGTGCGAGGCCTGCCTTGATTGAAGCAATGTCGATCTCAGAACTCTGCCTCAAATGGCAACGTATATATCGTCATTGAATATCTTTAAAACAGAAAATGATAGATCGATGGAATCATATGCTATTCCTAATTGTGAGAAATCTGACAAGGGAAGCGCAGAATGGCGTACAGTGATGTGTGATGTCGGGCAGTTAGAGTTTCGGGTGGAATGGCTGACCTCCAGACTCATTCCTTTGTCTTCGTAATTTATTTCTATCCTCGGTAAAATTACAGAAAACAATGGCCTCTCAAATTATAGTCTATGCACCAGCCTTTTTATGAGGATTCAGAAACTAAGTTGTTTAACGAAGGAGAGCCAACGCGCTGCTTGTTCGAAGGTGCCAACTGCTGTAACTGCAAATAGGCAACCTTGTCGTTCTAAAGAAATAAGGATAAATACTTGCGATGGAATTAGCTTAACTGAGACATTGTCTCCCGAATTCTATCAGTGTGGGTCGACTCCGATTAGCATCCTCACTGTCTTGAAACTGGCCATATTTTCCTGTTCCCAAGTCAAAACAGAACGGGTATACGAATTCAAATGGCAACATGGCTCGAAGGCTGCTCAGCCTGAGTCAGAGGTAACACCAAGTGACAGAGATCTCTATTTTCAGAACTTGAATGACTGAAGGAACTGTCAAATATTGTTAGAAGAATTCAAGATGAGATCGAAAATACAATCTATCACGTGGATATCTGAAAACAGCAAAGTTATCGTTTGAAAACAAACCTGATGACAGATTGTTAAAGAACATTTAGATCCAATGTAACTAGGTTTAATATTGAGAACGAAGAGAAAGTAGAGGTAGCCTATGTACAGAATGCAACTGGCGATTGTTTTGGTGTTTAATCTTTAATAACAGAGGCACCCTCAAGTAATGGGACACGCTGAATGTGGCAGTGCTGCTGAAACAAAATCACTGTCACACAAATCAACATTTTTTTTTCCGAATTTCAGCCGATATCATTGTTGTGTTTAAATATATTTCGATGGAATGACAAGCTTCGTTTCCAACGCTCTTTCGAAACTTCCGCAAAAATAAACCTGTTACAATCACAGAAAACAAAAGCACATGGCTCATTTAGAACAAATGTGCATCAAGACAAATTGTCAGAACAGTAACGGAGAGGAAAAAAAAGAAATGTGAGTAACCGAGATCTGTATGCCGTGCAGACTTCGAATGACTTATAACATGTATGAGCCTGAATGTGTTAAAAAAGCGAGTCAATTATAGAATCTGAGTACTTCAGAATTCTGAAGAAGTTATTAAATTCTGTACTGGCTTTGAGAATGAACATTCCTTGAAGTCACATCGTGTGACGTCATCCACACAAAATTCACAACTGCAATGCCACATATCAACATGTGGCGGGGCGAACAGCATAATATAGAAGGTACAGGTTGATTATGTAGTTATAGCAAAATAAAATGTTTTTTTTTAGAATATAGATTGTTCTTTGTTGATGGTCAATGTCTGTCGTTGGCATCCCTACAAGTAACATTCAATTTTAAGAATGTTTCTTATTGTCTGTATCATTCTGCAATTCAGGAAACTCCGAAGTATCTGCAATATCAGTCGTTTGCCTCAGATTTCGACTAAAATTGAAAATTCCCAGTTGCTTGTAAACGTTTAAGTTTGGGTCAAATCACACTTCTGTTCCCTCTGCCCATATACTTGCTCTATCCAGCAGTTGTTGTGTTGTTTGTTTTTAATTGCTACTTACATTGGCCATGTTATAATTGCTACGAACATAGATTTTTTTTTTCTTTTCCCTCCCAAATGTGTCCCAATCTCCAGCTTCGCTCCTTCCAGTTTCGAGGAATAGATTTATGGATTTTCTCAAATTTCAAGTCATTGGCGCATCACCTTTGTCCATTGATCCAGACAGAGGAGCTGGAAGACGCCCTCAGCTTTCGAGTGATTATAAGCACTTGGCAGAGAGCAGACATGCGAATAGAACGATTGTCAATCGTGGGGAAGATTTGCGACAGCATTCTCGATACTTCCAGAAAGTGGACATCACGAAGACACCATCTGTGTTCAAGTCAAGCCAAGAAGGGTGAAGGTGATTGGCTGGTGTGGACAAGATTTGAAAGAACACACACGCACTTTATTCTGGAAAACGGAATACAGGAACAAATTCCCCCTGTTTACGAGGAGCCACTTGTCAAGCAGAGGGCAGGAGAGCAGCAACATTGATCAGTTGTGAAGAATTGCGAAGAATATTTACATCAATGCAGTTACTGTTTCCAGGAAGTGGACATCAGGAAGAAGCCCAAGCGTTCGTGAAGGCAAGATTCCAGTAAAGAACGAAAGATCAGTAACAAGGGATTTGTTGCCGTGGGGAAGATAATTGCTTCGACGTAGTCACTGCTTCCAGTGAGTGGAACCCAGCAAGACACCGTCCATGTTCAACTGAATGAACATGTTATTCAGAGGGCAGCAGAGTAGTGAGCTGATGATTGCTATGGTGCAACCACTGCTTCCAGAAAGCAGACGTGAGGAAGATTCCCTCCATGTTCAAGTGAAGACAAGTGTCCGGCAAAAAGGCGACGTTCATTCACCATGGTGGGTAAGATTTGCATCTGCGCTGGCACTGATTCAAGAAAGGGCACCGCCGGGAAATATGCTTCGTGTTCAACAGAAGGCAAGCGTCCAGCAGAGGGCAGCCAAGTAGCAAAACTGATTGGCTGCCGATGGGAAGATTTATATCAGTGCAGTCACTGTTTCCAGCAATTGAACCTCAGAAAGAAAACATGTGTGTAGAAGTTGAGGGAAGATTCCAGCGTTGGGCAGCAGAGTGGTGACGAAGATTTGCTGCCGTAGGGAAGATTCGTTTTGGGACATTCACTACTTCCAGAACGTGTACATCAGGTAGAAACCCTTCAGGTTCAAGTGAAAACAAGCGTCCTGCACAGGAGAGCAGAACAGGAACGTTCATTCCAGAAAGCTTCCAAGGGTGCTGTTTATCAGTGCAGTCAATGCTTCAAGCAGATGGCAACAGGTTGGCGACTCAGACGGATGTTGTGGGGAAATTTGCATTGGCGCAGTCAGCGCTTGCAGAAACTGAACCTAAGGAAAAATCCCTCCGTCTTCAATTGAAAAAAAAATCATGCAGAGTGTAGCAGATTGACGACGCTGTTTGGTTGTTGAGGGGAAGATTTGCTTCTGCGCAGTCGTTACTTCCAGAAAGTGAACGTCAGAAGGGCATTTTCCATACGCATTTGAAGGCAGGAGTTCAGCTGAGGAGCAGCTATGCTGATTGGACGTTGCGGGGATGCTTTGCATGACTGCACTCATTGCTTCGAGAAATTATTTTTTATTGAGGAGGAACGTTTGTAAAGGTACAGCTAAAACAAAGCAGTTCACATAACGTGGAGCATGCAGCGGAGATATTTAGTGATAGGCAGGACTTAGAGGGAGATTACCACACCACGGTTTCAGTCAGATAAATGAGCGACTATCAGGAGATGTAGGTAGGGAGTGCAGCATCGCCAGCGACTATTCGCCCTCCAAACAGGTATACCGTTTTGGAAACTGTGACGTGGGATGGCCTCTCTGATGAAAATACCGCCAGCAAGTATTCCTTCAGCAAGGATTCAGATGTGTAATCAGTGGGATTTCATCTGCGGCAGCAGTGAGGAAGTCTTGGAGACGAAGTCTATATATAGGAACTGGAGGGGGACAAATATCATAGCAGAATATTTGCGAGAGGCACACAGTAGAGTATGAACTATTCTTGTCACGGTGTGGGACCAAAGCAGTACAGAAAAGGGATAGACAGCTGGGGGCAGCACGAACGTTAAAGGGAGCACGTGAAATCGTAAAGTCAGTGTCAGTAATCCAAGTTCTTGCAAGCTCAGGCAAAATCAAAATTGGGAAGAAGGTATTAAGCTCAGATTTAACTGCATTTATTTCACTGCAAAATTCCTCGAGGGTGAGGCAGATGAACTCAGAGCATGGATGGGTACACAGAACATAGAACTTCGAATAGTTGAGCTCATTACATGCCTTACAACCTCGATGTTCTGCTGAACTATGTCCAAACCTAAGACCAAGGTATCCGACTCCCCATAATTCTGGTGTGCCCAGCCCCGTGTGTCATTCCAGTGTACCCAATCCCATGCAAGCATGTATCCCA
Source organism: Carcharhinus amblyrhynchos (assembly GCF_965287045.1). Taxonomy (NCBI): domain Eukaryota; kingdom Metazoa; phylum Chordata; class Chondrichthyes; order Carcharhiniformes; family Carcharhinidae; genus Carcharhinus; species Carcharhinus amblyrhynchos. Next base: position 64,962,245 of record NC_137339.1, on the reverse strand, counting down.
TATATACAAGGGACAGGGAAATTATAATTACTACAGAAACATATCTACGGAGGGACATGACACCTTAATATGCAAGGATTCTGATGCAGTATGAAATTTATAACAGGAGGGAAGAAAGCAGGAGATGTTTAATTTTTGATGAAGGGAAACATCAAAGTTGTAAAGAGAGCGGATATTTCTGTGGGTTTGCTTGCTGTGACTGTAACGGGAGAACTCAGAAATAAGAAGGGGAAAATCTCCTTGATACGATTGCACGATAGGCAACCAAATCGTGAGTGATAAATTTTGGATTAAATATTTAAGGAGGCTGTAGATAACTACAAGGAAAAAAGAAGGTGGGCAACAGCAGGGCAGGCCAACGTTCCCAACATTGACTGGGACAGCCAACATATTGAGGGCTTGGACGCAGATAAATGGCTGAGTGGATTCAGGAGGAATTTTTCATTCAGCATTTGAATGGCCTGTCACTGAAGGGAGCAAGATCTGGCCACCTCATGGGAAATAGTGAAGGGAAGTGACAACACTATTAGTAATGGATCGCTTTGAGAACAATGAAAATAAGTGCAGTAAGTTTACTGCAGCAGTAGAGAATGAGAGGTCAAACCCAAAAGTTAAAATTCGAAATTGGGCAAAGACAATTTTGATAGTATGAGATAAGAATTTTCAACAGTTGACTGGTGGAGTCTGTGGGCAGGCAAATGGACGCTCAGTAAGTGGAAGGCTGTTAACGGTGTATAGACCAGTCATAGACCCATAGATTCATTGAGGTTTTCCAAATGGTAACAAAGGTCCTTCGGCCCAACTTGTCCATGCTTGCATTTTTAACGGCTAAGCTCGTGCCTCAATACCAGGTGTTGCCAATTTCCCTCGAGAGCCATTTTTTCTAATGCAACCTTCTGAATGTTATTTTTTTTTTAATTAGAACTGGAACCATCTCTGCTACTATCTTTGGCAGCTTTTGTCACACACTCACTGCCCTTTGTGTGAGAAAATTGTCTCATTGCACACTTCTATCTCTCCCCTCTCAGCTTACATCGATGCTCTCCAGTTTCAGACTCTCTGCCCTTGGAAATAAAAAAGCTGACGGTCTCTTTGAGCAATGCCCCTCATTATTAGAACGGCTTCTATAAGATTACCCCACAGCCTCCTACGCTCCAGAGAAAAGAAAAATCCATTCTATCCAGCCTCTCTTTACATCTCAAACTATCAAACGTAACAACTTTGTAAATCATTGTTGTACTCTTGCTAGTTTAATAGTAGGGTGATGCATTCAAATAATAGATAATAGGGTGACCAGACCTGTACACAGTGTTCCAAGTGCGGCCTCAACAATGCCTTGTACAACTTCAACAAGATGTCCCGACTCTTGCGCTCAATGTTCTGACCAATGAAACCAAGCATGCCAAATAGCTTCTTCACAACCCTGTCCACCAGTGACTCCATGTTCAGTGAGCTATGAAATGAAACCCTCTCCCGAACTCCGTATCATTAACTGAGTACGTACTGTCCTGGTTCGATTTACCAAAATTCATCACCTCGTATATGTCTAAATTAAACTCCATCGGCCATTCGTCAGCCCCTTGGACAACTGATCAAGAACTTGTTGCAATCCGAGATAGACTTCTTCACTGTTAAATATGCCATCAATCTTAGTGTAACCTGCAAACTTATAAACTGTGACTTCTAAATTATCACCCGAATCATTAACATAAGTGACAAATAACAGTGGAACAAACACCATCCCTGAGGCACATCGCTGGTCTAAGGCCTCGAATTTGAACAATAACCTTTTAAAACGTTGTATTCTGTCATCAAGCCAATTTTGTATCCATTAGACCATCTCACCCTGGATCCCGTTAGTTTTAAAATATTGCAACACACTGCCATGTAATACCGTGACTTGTTAAATTCCATGTACACAACATCAACTGCACTGCCCTCGTCAAACTTCTTGGTTACCCCTTAGCGAAGTCAATAACTTTTGTGAGACACGATTTTCCACTCGCAAAACCATGCTTACAATCCCTGATCAGTCTTTGCCTTTCTAAATACCTGTTGACCCCCCTTCCCAGACTACCATCTGAGACCTTACCCAGTACAGATGTGAGGCCCACAATCCTATATTTCCCACGGTTCTCTTTGCAGCACGTTTTCAACAAAAATAACGCGTTTGTCACCCTCCAACTTTCAGGCATCTCACCTGCAGCCGTAGAAGATATAAACATCTCTGCTAAGGGACCATCTGAAAAAGGCCCCCCTCTTTCCATTGTTATGCTTTTGCCTTTTTTGTTTTTTTTACAAAATCTGTTTGGATTCTTCTTTGCCTTATCTGCCACATCAATCTCTTTTCCTCTTTTGCCCTCTTGATTTCTCTCTTAACTCTACTTCTGCACCTTCTACACTTTACAAGGGATAAATTTGATCCCTCGTTCCTATGCATATCATGTGTCTCCTTCTTTTCCTTGACCAGGTCCTCAATATTTCGAGTCATCCAGGGTTCCCCAATTCTGCCAGCATTGTTCTGCGCACAAGAGGAATGTGTTTACCCTGAATGGTAGTTAACATACGTTTAAAAGTTGTGCATTTCCGACGCCTCTTTACCAGCCAACAACTTTTGAAAATCCCTAACTGTTGCCATCAGTACTGTGTTGCCAAAATATAGAATATGGGGACAGGCCGATCGTTCTCTATAGTTTGAAACTCATGGAATCATGGTCACTGGTTCCAAAGTGATCCATTGCAACCACTTCTGTCAACTGTCTTTCCGCATTTCCTATGAGGAGGTCAGATTTTGCCCTCTCTCGCCTGACCACCCATATACTGAACATGATATTCCTCCTAAACCCATTGAACACATTCCCACGCTCAGTCCTACACATTGCTCAGTTCTACACATATGGAATCAGTGAGCGAACCCTCTTTTGTATTATCTCTCATCACTTTTGTGATGTTTTCCCTGATCAAAAGTGCAAGTCCCCCTCCTACCTAACCTGCTATTCTATCTTTCCTATAGCATCAGTACCCTGGAACATTAAGCTCTCAGTCTTTTTTTCCCGCAGTCATGCTTCAGTAATAACTACAATATCCCAGTCTCATGTTCCCATCCATGAACTGAGTTCATCTGCATTGCCTGTCTAGCCTTTTTGCAATAAATAAATGTGGTTTACGACTGTAAAGAATATGTACATTCCTCCTAAAGTGAGGCACAAGACTGGTAAACGTAGGTAACTTTTGATGCATCGGGATACTGAGGTCCTGTTCAAATCCAGACAGAGGCATACGACATGCATAGAAAGCTGGGATCAAAACGATTCCTTGAAAAGTCGCGATAGTGCGTGAATAGAAATAAGACAGAAATCAGCAGGCCAAAAAATTGAGCACGTAGTAGCTCTGGGAGATAAGGGAAAGGGGAATCCAAAGAGCTACTGCAAATACATGAAGGACAAAAAGTACCTAGTTAGAGAGTGGGGACTCTTAAAGATGAACAATATCTTCTATGTGCGAATGAGCAAGCGATGGGTGATATCATCAGTATTTATTGCTGCAGTAGGGATGAGTATGAGGAGAAATTTGTGAAATAATAGTGATGTCATGATAAGATTACAGAACTCATATAAGGAGGAGCTGGAAATCGTAAAGTGCATCAAGGGTGAAAGACCGCCGTGAACTGATGAGGTTTATCTTCGAACGTTGTGAGAGGCAAGGGAGGAAATTTTTTGGCCACAAGCAGAGATAGCTTTGAACAATCGACAGCGACTGATGAGGGTGACAAATGTTGTGCCTTTGTTTAACAAGGACAGCAGAGAGAAGGCATTGTAAGATACACAACCTACAGGATATAGAGTGGCAGAAACTTATGACAAACATTTGAGAGTTAAAATCATTTCCCGGGAATTTGAGTGTGTTTTGGAAGGGCGCCGGTTCTGGCCCACAATTCATTTCATTTGTATTAATAATTTGGTTGACAATGTTGGAGGCATGGTTAGTACGTTTGCAAACGACACCAAGATTGGTGCCGTAGTAGACAGTGAAGATGGTTGTCTGGATTTCCAACGGGAACACGACAATTTGACTAGTGGGCCAATGAGTGACAGATGGAGTCTAATTTGGTTAAATGTGGTTTGATTTCTTTTGCTGGATCGAGCCACGGCAGGATTTATTCAATGAATGGTATTGCGTTGGCCAGAGTAAAATAATTAAGGCAGCTACGTTCATAATTGAGTGAAAATGGAGTCACAATTGGACAGAAATGTGAAGAAGACATTCTGTTTGCTTTGTTTTATTGGACAGAAGATTGAAAACAGAAGATGGGACGTCTCAGAAAATAGAAGATTATAGAAACCCTACAACGCAGAAAGAGGCCATTCGACGCATCGAGTCTGCACCAACCGTAATCCCACACTGTCCCTATTTCCATAATGTGGATATGCCGGCGTTGGTATGGGGTAAACACAGTCAGACGAAGGGACTAACCCCGAAAGCTAGTGAGTGTACTATGAAATAAATCGGTTGGAATTAAACCTCGTGTTGTCAGACTTTTTACCCTATTTCCATAACCACACGTATTTATTCTGCTGAACCCCCGACCCTCAGTGTCAATTTAGCATCACCGATCCAGCTAACCCCACATCTATCGATGGTGAAGGAAACCGGAGCAGCGAGGCAAACACTCGCCGAGGAGGGAAGAGCGTGTAATTAACCTGTGAGTGACCTGAGGCTGGAATCGAAACCGTTTTTTTGAACAATTGCATACAAAGGAATAAAACTGGTCGAGAGCTTCAGGTTTTCAGGTATCCCCCATACCGACATTATGGCTGGTAAACTCGCCAACGCCTTTGCTTTCTCCGGAGATAAAGGGTATTTGGCATGCAAGCTATGATTCTCACCAACTTTTACAGATGCACCATAGAAAATATTATTTATGTTTGAATCACAGCTTTGTCCAGAATCTGTTCTTCCTAAGACCGCAAAGATCTACACAAGGTCGTGAACGTAGCCCGATCTATCACGCAAACCAGACTCTCATCCATTGACACTGTCGAAGCTTCCCGCTGTGTTGGCAAGCAGCCAACACAATTAATATTTCCACGCACCCTGGACCTTCATTCTTACACTGCATTCCTTCGGGTGAAAAATATACGCAAGCCTGAGGTCACGTACCAACTGATTCAAGAACAACTTCTTCCCTGCTGCGGTCAAACTTTTGAATCGACTTCCCTCGCATTAAGTTTATCTTTCTCTACATCCGAGCTATGAGTGTAGCGCTACATTCTGCCCTCTCTGGTTTCGTTCTCTGTGAGCGGTATGTTTTCTCTGTGTCGCTCTAAACATCAATACGTTTGACTATGTTATTACACATGACAATAATAACTCAAATCAAATCAAATATTAGGATCCTTATTATAAACCCTTGCCGTCCAGAAATATAAATAACAACCTGCTGCACATACTATTCCAACTTTCTAACATGCGTTGCGTGGACAAAAGTTACCTTCTGTATTTCGCGGACCAATGACATAAAGTTATTCTGAGGAGTAAAATGCAATTGGCCAGAGTATTTGACAGGTATTATTTTGATTTGCGTATCTTTATGCTGATTGGTTTGAAGTGGTTTTAAGGTGGTAATAATTGATAGGGGAAATTCTAAAACTGATTTTTTTATTGTACATATAGAATAATCAGAAAAGGTTTTGATGCTGTATGCCAGAGTTATTTTACACAGGATAGCACCTCGAAAATAGAACATTATCCTGGAGGCCGGTGTTTCATGACAAAGTTACAACTTTATGCAGAAAACAAAAACTCTGGCTTCACGAGTCTTGTATTGTTTGAGTCTTCCTAGCGGTATGTGTCACCTTTCTAACATGCAACTTTATACAGAAAACAAAAACTCTGGCTCCACGAGTCTTGTATTGTTTGAGTCTTCCTGGCGGTATGTGTCACCTTTCTAACATGCAACACGTGTTAGGAAGTTGGAATAATATGTGCAGCAAGTTCTTATTTATATTTCTGGACGACAAGGGTTTCTGAGTAGCCTGTTATTTGATTCGATTTGATTCATTATGGTCACGTGTAATAACTGTCAAAAGTATTGCTGTTTAGCACTATACAGAGAAAACGTATAACAGCTGTTCTCGGTAGCTTTTTTGGACGGTTTATTTTGAATCCTGCTGCAGATTCGCTGTATGCTGCTACTATCAAGCATTGTTTTTGTTTTGTTCATCCATTTTTCCACATGACCTGCCACATCCAATAGAGTTTTAACACGTGTCTCAATGCACTTCACTTGCTCAATTCCTGTCAGTATAATGTTGTCCATGGAAGGGAAATTCTGTGCATAACTGAAGACAGACCGCTGGGTTATTCTTCATATGAAGACAATAAGCAAAACTAGACAAAGCATATATCAGAGTGAAAATAATTTATCGGGATGAACTGAAGGATCAAAGTATTTTGTTGATTACTGTGAGCTTCCTTGTTAAATAAATGGGATTTCTGAAAGGAATGCATAGTTTTTTTTGTCGAAGTTTGCAATGACATTGTAAACTTATGAAGCTGGGAGTCGTATATTTGCTAGCACATAAATTTTACTTGCTGACAGAAATTAAGACTAAGTGTTTCAATGTATCCTAATCTCAGTGGCAAGATATGACAACGAGAATTCCAGAGGGCTTGAGATTTAATGTTTTACAATTTGCAGTACTGACTTAAGAATGGGGCTGAAATCAATTTACGCACAATTTCAGACGACAAAGGACAAGTTGGTTCATTATTATCATGAAGACCAAAATAAAAGTGGGTGACGGATATAGATTGGTTAAGTTCGTTTGTAAAAAGCCACTCAGATGGAGTATGATATAAGAAATCCGATGCACCGCCACTTCCCTGCACCACCCCCCCCCCCCCCCGCCCCACCACCGACCCCCATCCCCACACTCCTTTGGCTTTGCCAGGGGAAAATAAACAAGTACGAAGTGTTATTTCACTGCCGAATAATTCGGAATCCTGACGTGGAGAATCGTGAACGAATTCTGATGCATGCTTCAGCAAGATTTTACTCAAGCACAAGCTTTAATGTAGGATTGATACGAAATAGTTGTGTTTGTTCTTGAACGAGTTGAACATATTTGAACGTCATAACCAAAAAAAAACGTACAATGCGGCAGCAGGTCATTCGACTCTCCAAGCGCATGCCGAACATTTGTCCTTAGCTGAGTAAAACAACTCTCTGCCCCTGCTCGGTTCGCAACTGTCTGTTCCCATCGAATTCATGTCCTAACCCAGACGCTACTAAAATGTTGTTAATATGCTTGTTTCACCCATCTCACTGACAGTGTTGTGAGGCACCCATCTCTCGATGATGGGAAGAACATACACACCCAATTCCACTAAACGTTACCTCTCTCACCTTCCAAGCTTCATATGCCTCCCATACTTGTGTAGAGCTCGATCAGGCCTCCCCCAGCCGTCGACTTGCCAGTCAGTTCGTTCCACTTTATTGCAGTACCCCACATAGTCAAAACTCTCGAGGCCAGATCGCATTCTTGTGCAGCTTATTTGCACTCACTCTGATGCTTCCAAGTCCTTCTAAAATTGCGTTTGCCAGAAATGTAGATAATATTCCAAAATTTACTGATTCAAATACGCTTAAAGCTGGAAGAAGATTTGTCAACTCTTGTGCTAAATATTCCGGTATTCAAAGCAACCATACATTATGACTTCTTAATCATGGTGGCCACCCACTTCCCCAATTTTAGAACACAGTGGACTTGCCGGCCCAGATGCCTCTCTGTGTTAATGGTCCAAATGTCGCTGTTTTTTTAAAAAAGAAATTAATCAAGGTGAATGTGATCTTTCAACATATATAACATTGCGTTTGTCCGGAATATGCTCTGTTTTTCATCTTTATGTCCAAGCCTCCAATCTATCTATATACAGTTCTGTTCTCTGAATATCCCCGCAACATCAGAGTCTCCAGCAATTTTCGTGCCATCTGCAACCTTATGAATTGGACAACCCACATTTTCACCAGGTCATTCCAATCACTCATCCCTGCAGGAGACGACAAGTTATAAGACACAATTCTGAATAATAATAATAATAATAATATTATTAATAATAATAACAATAATAATAATAACAATAGAAAATACCATTCCACCATTATTCTCTGATTCTATGGCCTAGCCACGTCCATCTGGCTGCGAAACCACGAATCTAATGTTAGTTTGTGAACCAATCTGCCACATGCGACCTGCTCTAACACCTCACTTATGTCCACATGTATTTGATCATCAAGAATTATCTTTTTCACCTCTTCTAAAACAAGTTGGTGACAAATAATTTTTCCTCTATTAAACCATGCTGCCAAACAGCAACTAGGCATTTTCACTCCAAATGCACACGTATCCTGTCTCTGTCTGCAAAAGCTTCCACACCAGAAGTGTCACCTGTCCATAATTTGCTGAATTATGACAGCTTACATTCTTTAACAAAGAGCAAATTAGTTATTCACCAGTCCTCCGCAGTCTTTCCTGTTGTCAAAGAGAATGTGAAGATATGTTAAGTACCAACTATCTCTCCCCTTGTCTCACCCAGTACCATGGTACAGATCCAATGCGATGGCGGCAACTTGTCTAAAATAGTGCAATTTAGAATGACCAACACTTCATCCTTCGATATATCGACATTATCTATAGCGACCAAACAGCCATCTCTTACACCAGAATCCGCTGTAAACTTGTCCTTTGTTAATATCAATGAAAAGTGTTAATTTACTCACCCAAAGACTCTCCCTCCATGCATTGACTTCTCCCTATCGTCCTCGAGAAGGTAAACTGTTTGTATTGCTGACCCCTTGATCCCAATATATACATTAAAATTCTTGGGGGTCTCATTGACCCTATTTCCTTAATAGATTGCAATAACCCTTTATGACTCTGAACGCTGCATTTGAGATCTTCCTAAAGATTCTAAACTCCCCAATGGGTTCCTCAGTTTTTTTTTGTTTAGTTTCCAAATCATATTGTGTATTTTTTTTTCATCGTCCTTTTGACTAAGTTTGCAATATTCATTGTCATTCGTTTATCTATCTAGAATACTGACATTCCTATACGTAACATCGGTAGAATGCAACAATACGGGACATTTAGCATTTCTGAGCTGCAGTTCAAAGCTACTGCCATCCCTCGATTGATTTAAGCTTCGATGCTCAGACTCCTGTCTCAGACGGCAATCAATGCATACTTTTTGAAGATCATTAAAGCAGAATTGGTTAGATTCACGGGAGTAAGGCAGTCCTGAGAAAATATAACGCAGGAAGACATCCACTGATCTGAGGTGTCGGGCAAGCTACATCAGTACATGGTCCAATTGCCATGTACTGGTCTTTCTTAAATTTCCACGATTGTCCATTTCTTGACAAGGATTAATTAATTCGGCGAAATCTGACTCATGGTTTGTGCACAAACATTCCTGTCAACGGTCAGATCCAAAGTTGTTGAATCAAGGGGAGTAGAACTGTCGATGTTTCGACATTGCAAAAGGCTGTGAATTCACACAGATTTTCTTGAATTCCTTAAAGAAAAGAGGACACGGTGTCATATTCAAATTAGCTCAACTAACACAATGGATTGCATGTTCTCCCCTGAATAAAATGCATGCAGGAGCACTGCCCATTATCTGTATGTGTTCGCAAGTCAGAAAACACAAGGGACCGAACTCAAATTAAAATCTGTCCCGTAGAATCATTTATTGCACAAGTGATAGTTCCGGGCTATGAATGATGGAGGCAACTATGAACCCGAACTTAATCATAACAAGGAACAGACAAATTGTTATTGGAGGATTTGGCATCCTTGGTTGACAAGGGAAGTCAAGTGCAACATAAAAAGCTAAAGGAAAAAAAAATGCAAAGTAGCAAGGATTAGTGGGATACCGATGGATTAGGATCCCTTCAAAAGTGAGCACATGAAAACAAAAACGGGGAGGAGATGAAATATGAGTGTGAGTTACTTAGCAATATAAAAGAAGACAGACAAATATCTTTATAGAGAAGGGCAAAAAGTCGTCATTAGACCACTCGAAAATGAGGCTGCAGAAGAAATAATTGGAAATAAACCAATGACAGAGGAACTGAAGAGTTACATTTCATCAGTTTTCATGGTGGACGACACCAGTGGGATGCGAGAGCTCAAACAGAGTCGGGGACAGAGGTGAGTGTCGTCGCCGTCACTAAGGAGAAATTTCTGGGGAACCTGAAATGCCTGAAGGTCGATAAATCGCCAGAACCGATGGAATCTACCCAGCGTTCTAAAAGAGATTGCTGAGGGAATTGTGTGGAAATTAGTGGTGAATTTTCAGGAATTACTGGAGGGCGGGAGGGTGTCGTAACGCTGGAAAATAGCAAATGTAACACCACTGTTTAAGAAGGGTGGGAGGGAGGGAGCAGACTGAATGTAACAGGCCGGTTAGCCTGTCTTCTGTAATTGGTAATATTGCATAGTGTATTATTATAGATGAGATTGCAGAGTACCTGGAGATGCATGATAAAGTCGAAATGAGTCATTGCGGCTTCGTCAAGAGGACCTCATAGCTGGTATTCTGTTAGAGATATTTAAGGACGTAACAAGGAAGTTGCATACAAGAGAGTCAATGGATGTGATTTACTTAGATTTCCAGAAGGTCGTTTGACAAGGCGTTGCTTATGAAACTGTTAAGTATGTTAAAGCCCAAGGTTTTAAGGGTAAGACCTTGGAATGGATAGCGGATTGGTTGACCGGCAGAAGGCAGAGAGTGGGAATAAAGGGGTGTTCCTCATGCTGGCAGCTGCTGACTAGTGGTGTGCCACAGTAATCAATGCTGGGAAGTACCTTTTCACAATATACAATGACGGCTTTGATGAAGGAGAAGGCACTGTTGCTAAGTTTGCAGATAATCCAAAAGGTGAAGAAGGGCAGGTAGTATTGATGAAGCTGAGGGGCTGAAGAAGGAATTGGACAGGTTAGAAGTGTGGGCAAAGAAGTGCTGGATGGAATACAACGTGGAAACGTGTGAAGCCATGCACTTTGTAAGAAGAATGGAGGCATAGTGTGATTTTGAAATGAGAAAATGTTTAGGAATTCAGAAACACAAAAGGAATTTGGGAGACTTGTTCAAGATTCTCTTAAGGTGAATTTTGAAAGCAAAAGCATTGTTAGCATTCATGTCGAGAGTGCTAGGATTCAAGATAAGGGATGTACTTCTCTGGATGTATAAGGCTCTGGTAAGGCCTCACTTGGAGTGTTGTGTGGAATTTTCTACACGATATCTAACGAAAGACGTGCTGGTCATGGAAAGATTCCAGTCGAGTTTGACAAGAATGATTCCTAAAATGAAGAGTGTGTCGTATGAAAAACGATTGAGGACTCTGGATCTGTACTCGTTGAAGTTTCGAAGGGTGTCGGGGGTCGGGGGGGGGGGAGGGGTGGGGGGGACGGTGTGGTTGAGGGGGGGTGGTGGTGGGAGGGCGGCGGTGGTGGGCGGACTTATTGAAACTTACAGGATTCTGCAAGACTTGAATAGAATAGACATGGAAAGAATGCTTCCGCGGGTAGGAAAAGCGAGAACGAGAATGCACAAATTTAGGCTAAACCGATGATCATTAAAAAAAAAATGAGGAGGAATTACTTCAGCCAGCGGATTGTGAATCTGTGGAACTCTTTACGGCAGAAGGCTGTGGAAATCATGTCACTAGGGACATTAGTTTTTCCCAATCACATGACGAAGGGACAATGTCCTGAAAGCTAGTGGTGTTTACTACCAAATAAACCTGTTGGTCTTTAACCTGGTGTTGTGACACTTCATATTGTGTCTTACACAGTCCAACGCAGACGCGTGCACATCATGACTGTCTCTAAGACTGAGAATAATACGGTCTTGATTGATAAGGGGATTTGGTGTTAAGAGGAAAACGCAGAAGGGTGGTGATGTGTAAAACAACATCAGCCATGATTGAATGTCAGAGCAGACTCAATGGGCAAAATTGCTTAATTATGTTCCTGTGTCGTATGGCCTTCTCGTCTAAGACGTATTTGTTAAAGGTGAACCGCACAAGACAAGATCTGAAAAACAGCCTATCACAAATGCATTTAAAAAGATCAATAATATCGCGGCAGATGGTGGGGGTAATTCAAATGCAGTCATATAATGTTTATGCCAAAGAACCGCGCTGCTTTACATTGAGATTGTAGGGCAACTCAATGTGATATATTTGAGATTTTGAATTTTTATTTTCCACACAATTGGAATGTATGCCATCCATTTTTTTTTCTTCCAATCCCAGTCGTACGTTTTAAAAGCACACAATTAAACATTCAAAAAGAAGAACATGATTAATTCGAAATATTGTCATCAACATCTGCAAGACAACCCCAAAAGCATCAATAAGAAACTGAATGAACTTCTGCAGTGGAAATCGGGCATTAATGAGCAAGCTATATATTTTAGTGCGAATCAACAAACTTCGAAGCATCTGGAAACAAATGCCAGTGAGTTATCGAGTAGAAACAGAAAATCGCAATTATGCGTCGTTGGGTTATCCTGTGTCGAAAAATTAATTTTCCTCCTCTCCCCCGAGGTGCTCACAGGCCGGCTGAATAAATTCAGCACTTTTTTTTTTAAACGGGATAATTGAATTGTCTCGCTTTACAATTGCTGAAACTGTAGATTTTTTTTTCTCGCAGATATTCTTGCAATTCAACTTCTCTTCACTTTATATTGGAGGTTAGGGTTTACGGGTGTGTTCAAGCGTCTAGTAAAATTTGTTAATTATGTTTTTGTTCTGTCGACTTCAAATGAGCATTAATACAAATTCACAAAAAAGAAAATCTGTGCAGCGGTATATATTGTGTCCCAGAACTCAGCAGGCAATCTCCTGAAGCAATCTACTGGTTACGTTCTTTCCACCGAGGTCAGATATCACTGATAGTTTTCAAATGGCAATACAACAGTGGATTAAGGAAACAAGCCATCTTAATAATTGTCGCGTTCAAAATGCCCAGCAATAATGTTTTTTTTCCAGAACAACTATCGCAATTCAACCTTAATTTGGCCTTCTCTTTATTTGGTCGCTCTTTTATTTTGATGTTGGATGTAAACGGAATTGATGCCAACGAGTCGTTTGATTTCTCCAATCCCACACAGATCTGACAAAGAGTCAAAATGGTCAGACGAATTTACCCTCCATTCTTCTTTATGATGTTGTTTACCGAGACTGTGCCTTGTAGCATGTTTTGCTGTTTATTTTTAAATGCTAATTGATTAAATTAAAATTGGAAGTCATCAATCACAATTGCCATTAGAAAATGATGAACGTCGACTTTTAAGATCATTGCTTGTTGAGATGGATATCGCTTTCGTTAAGATGGTAGGAGACTGAAGGATTAGTCACGATTAGATTGATATGCAAACAGAGATTCAAAGCTTTCCCAGACCCTCGGGCGAATTCCTTTCTCTTAGGTAAACAACTGGATATATTGTGCACATTGAAATAAACAAGTCGACATATCAATTTCCCCAAACGAATGTCGTAACGGGATAAATATGTTGATGTTCCAACATGATTACCACAGGAATAAATGTATAGAACTTTCAAAGAAATGCGAAAGAGGGAAACATTTGGAGAATTATTGTTGGACTGGAAGGGAAGGATATGCCAATCCTGGAAACCTAGGAGAACGAGAGGACAAAAGAAAAAAATTAATATATTTTGATGTTTATAGCAGAGATGTGAATCGATTCGCTAATAATGATAAGGCAACATATACTACGGAAGAAGTACCTGCAGAAAGTGAACAACTCGCTTTTCACTAATACGAAAATGTGGACACATCAATGAGAAGCAAAGAATTCTGAAATATTGAACGTAAATGAAGTTGACAGATAAATATTGAGGCGCACGTTTCATTCAAAATAATTGCGTTCCATGTAAAGCAGTTGCAGAAACACCGAGTCCACGGTTTGATCACAGAAATAAAACTGAAGCGAGACTCGGATGGCATCGGTCAAGGCCTTGAATGTATGATTGATAAGTTATGAGATATATTGCACAAAATCGTAATTTTAAGCAATTAATAAGATTCTGAGCGGACTGCACCCACACATGGATAATTATTTCACTGTTTTTGACTACTACGACACGATGTATTTTAAGCAGTTTAGTATTTATCACCTTTCTCAACTTATTTCTTACCCGATTAAAGTATATAAATATGGTATGAATTCTCTGAGAAGTTTCGAAGCAACTAATTAAATTGAAGTGATACAACACAAAGTTAAGAAAAAGAGAAATGGCATATTCTTGAAACAGCGCATTGGCAACATTCAGAGAAAATGAACCACCCAATCGAAATTCTTGCCATTTTGAGCGTTTAACTCAACTGTCAATAATATCACATAAATTGTGTCGGCAATCCAAATTCGAACTGATTGGACATTCTATGAACTGTTATATCCCATTCACTAAAATGTGAATACTTGCATCTTCAATGTTAAGTGAAGTTTTATGAAGCATGAATGCAATTTTGGATGCCATCTGTACCTTTTACCGAATTTGTGCATCCTTTGTACAAGGGTGTTCATCAATTGCTTAGATCCATGCCGGTAACGAAGATCACGGATCAGTATCTAATAACAATCATGAATGTGACTGCAATATTTCAACGTAATTTATTAAGTTACATAATGTAACAGCAAAGAGGATTGTAGAGAAATTTAGTATTGTTATGTGACTACATGTGGGTTACCAAAGAAATACAGTCGGATCAGGGGTCATTTCTTAGTTCGAAGATATAAAATAAATTTATCGATTTCCGACGTGCAAAATAACTTCGAGTAACTATGTCACATGAAGAATTGCGGCGTGCATTAGAACGACAACATCTAACATTAAATGCCACGTTCAAGGCACATGGTCAAGAAACATATCAGTGACTAGTGGTGTTTCTCAGGGATCATTGTTGGGACAAGAATTGTTTACGATTTACATAGAATGTCTAGCGTTGGGACCAAGTGTGCCAAAATCCGCAGATGACACTTAGATGGGTACAAGAGCGAACTTTGCAGAGAAGGCTGAAAGTCTGTAAAGGGATAAGATAATCAATGTGTGTGGGCGAGGACCTGACAGATGGAGTACAATCTTGGTAAATGTGAGGTCATCCGTTTTGGTAGGAATAACAGCAAAAATGGATTATTGTTTAAATGGTAGAAAAAAAAGTAGAATGCTGTTCTGCAGAGGAACCCGGGTGCCCTTGTGCAGGTATCTCCAGAAGTTGGTTTGCAAGTGCAGCATTTAATTAAGAAGACAAATGGAATTTTGTCCTTCATTGTTAAAGGGAAGGAGTTTAAAAACAGTGAGATTATGTTGCAGTTGTATAAGCTGGTGGTGAGGTCACACCTGGAGTACTGTGCACCGTTTTGGTCTCCTTGCTCGAGACTGAATACACTGGCACTCGACGGGGTGCAGAAAAGATTCACTCAGTTGATTCTGGAATTGAGAGGGTTGGGTTCTCAGGAGAGACTGAGTTGACTGCGATGCACTCGCTGGAATCCAGAAGAATGACGGGAGATCTTACAGAAACATAAACAGATTACGAAGGAAATTGATAAGATAGAAGCAAGGAAGTTGTTTCCACTGTCGGGTGAAAATAGAACTAAGTGGCATAGTCTCATAATGAGGGGAAACAGATTTAGGAGTTGAGGAGGAATTTCTTCGCACACAGCATTAAGAATCTTTGGAATCCCTGCCCAATGAAACAGTTGAGCTCAGTACATTGAATGCTTTTAAGGCAAGGGTATATATATTTTTTGAAAAGTAAAGGAAAAGTAAGGGTTATGGTGAGAGGGCAGTTAAGTGGAGCCAAGTCGACAAAATATCAGCCATGACTTTATTGAATGTTGAGCAGGCTCGGGGCGCCTGATGGTCTGCTCCTGCTCGTCGTTCTGATATTCTTATGTCCTTGTTATCACGTAAATTAGACAATTTTGCATGGACGGCCATAAGGAAAGAATCTTTTTTTTTGCTATTTGAACTTTTTTCTTAGTCAGTAGGTAAGAGCACTGCTTGAATTGTTCAAGTAGAATTTGATGTATTAACGTTCTGAGACTGCAACATTGGACTCTGTGTTAAACTGAATGCGCTGAGGGGGTCAGACCGCACATAAAAGTGATACAAAAAGAAACAGATGTAATATCCAAATGTTCTGGTTTACTTTTGTAGATACAGTAATGGTATGATTAAAATTCGTAGTTGAAGCTTTAATAAGACACTGCTTGATGGGACTTATGGAGTCGTACATATATGCTGAGCAATGTAAATTTTTTGAGAATCTTCCTACATTGAAGGAAACCACACAGTTTGTTTCATGTGAAGGCGTTGAAACTTTTTTGTTTAGCAAACGAACGGACAAAAATTATGTGATAGCTGCAACTCAGAAGCAAAGACATTTATCGATCATTTACTTAATTTGGCCTTTCTCACATTGGATTGAATTACCGGAACTTTTTTTTTGACAAATTGTGCAAAATTATAGAGTGTCATCCACAGGAAAATGAACATAATCAGGACTTTTTTTTGGCAATCTGGGGAAATATATGGGAATAATTTAGATAATATGACAATTATGCCTGATGTACATGCAGAAAATTCAACTACAATTTCGAAATGCTTACATAAATTAAGCAATTATTTTTCTCACTGGTTGAGAAGAGAACAAAAAGAGTGTGTGTTCGGTCTGAAGCACAGCCACCAAAGCCTCAATCAAGAACAACCTAACAATGGTTGATAGATATAAATCTTGGACAATGAAGTCACAAATCGAGGCAGATATTTACAATATGATACTGGTGAAAACAGAAGAGCGACGCAGTTTCTCTTTTGGGTGAGAGTAAGGAAAGAGAAGATTTGAGGTGAAAGGTAAATGCTGTAGATCCTATACGAGTTGTTCAAAACTGCTGAGCAAACATGCTGTTTTGCCAACAGCACCACATCGTATTACTGAAGAAACATTTGGAGGAATCATCATTAATATGTGATACTAGGAAGGAAATTGAGGAGCAGAAGTATTGTATGATTGCAAATGAAAATATATGTCAAGGTCATGAAGCTGCAACATGATTTAAAATGCCATGCTGGAAGAATAAAGCTATACGGTTTGCGTAGTCATCGATATAGACCAAAGGAGTATTGTACAGTGCTGATGTTCAAGTAGATCACAATTATTTCCCTTTGCAGCATAACAGCAACGGTTATCACTAAAAACATGAATGTAAGAAATACTGATAAAAAATATTTTAAAAAAATGATTTTGCCAAGTAATAGACAAATAAACCGAAGAAGATCTAGAATAAACAAACAAAAGAATATAACGCATTGGAACAGAAATAATTCATAGCGGATCCACTGGAAACATGTTTGAAAGTCCCAGCAAACTAGAAGGTGTAATTAAACTGTTCGACACAGAAACAAAGGACAGAAGACAAAAAAAAGGTCCACAGGTAAAGTGACCTTTTGGATGGTCCTAAATCACGTATGTGAACTTCAGAAAATGTGCTAATGGAGAAACTTTCTTGGACAAAGTCCTCGAGCAGTTCAAACTTTGGACATTTTGGTACTGTGAGCACGGTTTAGACACAATGGAAGAAATAATAATGCAACTCAGATGCGTTTAGTTTCAGTTTTCATCCAATATGTACTGTATCCTTCTGAGTCTACCGATTTCTGTGAAGAATTGTCAGTAATGAAATACAACCGTGACAAGGAAACTGGGCTTGTACTTGGGATTAAATCAGGATCAAGAGGAAACAAAGATTTTGAAACGGGAAAAGAAACAGCTGAAAAAGAGCAGCGAGTGGGCAAAAGAATACATAGAAAACATGGTTGTTGATGGCCAATTTAAATGTTCATCGAGGAAGAAGAAGTATTCAATTTTGGCGTGAAATGACTTCAAACGAACACACTGTTGTTTTATTAGCCGGATTTATTTTAATAAAAAATGCCTATATATTGTAGACCACTAAGAATATGAAACCAGAGTTTCTGAAGAAATCTTGCAGGTTCTTTTTTTTTGGGGGGGGAGGGCGGTTGGTGGGGTGGGGGGGGGGGGTGGAGGGCGGTTGGTGGTGTGGGGGGTGGGGGATATTTGCTGGATGTGCCGATACTTTGTCTTTACAAAGCATACTTAACACTGTATTTCTAGTTGAGGATGTGCACATACAGCAGCTCTATTTAACAATGGCAAATTGCTACCAGTAACAAACTACATGATGGGCATGCAGAAGGACAATTGTTCCTATTTACGTGTGCGTTAATTTTAATCTGAACTCGTACAGTGTGTAATACTTAGGATACCTACTGGTTTTCAGAGTAGTATTGAATTATGGTGAAGTTCATGTGAACATCTGGATTTATGCTAACTGCCAGAGAAGAAAATAAAAAAAAAGCTGTTACAGTTTCCAACTCGTACAGAACAGTAACAATTTCTATGTCGTTGTTCCCCTATGTATTTCTGGAAGTTGAAGTCTAGGACCAGCTAGCAAAATTGAATCTCTCTGCCGAAGAGTGAAAATTTCAAAAGAGATTGCACCTTATCCCCACCCCTCTCCTTCTGTCGGGAGTCATGCGTTGTGAGGATAGCTTAATCTTTATCTGTGGAGTTCGTCTCTTTGTGACGACAGCTCGTTCTCTGAAGAAGACTATGTGAGAATCAGAAGGCAGATGTCCAGTTATACTTCTGCCTAGGTGCGTTAAGAGACTGGGGTAGAGGCTAATGGCATAAGTCTGTGTGTTGTCCGAATCGATTGCGTAGAAGTTTATGTCTGTAGAATATTACTTACCATATCATATTTAAATAATTCATTTCGTTAAAAAAATGTACATCTTTCTGTTCTGTTTCAATTGTATTGTGAAATAACGATTGTTTCAACAATAACTTCCGAAATTGACTGTTGAATTACACGTGGAAAGTAACCCGTTATGTTCTTACTAATGTCTAAATCAACTAAATGTTTGGCAATAGTTTAACATAATTAAACATCTTAGGACTTCTGATCCGGCGGCAAACATATTGATACACACATAATAGTGACGCGAAAATATGGGGAAATACTTAATGTTCATAACTCAACAGAGAAAGATGGAGTTAACAAGGCGGACTGCCCTTTACGCAGAGAAAAGATTCGTGTTTTTTTTAATTTAATTTCGCTAATATGCTATCTTTTCGAATTTTTGAAAAAAAAAACAAACCCAACGCATACATTTTACTGATTGTACGCAATTGAAGACGACTCCTGGACACATTTTTTACTGTCCATTTTTTTTTCAGAGTTAGCATTTAAGCCTCAACATTTAATCGAAACGACTTCCGTTATGTTTCTGCAGTTTAAAGCTATTTAGAAAGCTTTCCTTGCTGCAGTTATGATCATTGCGAAATTGTATCATATGGGAGATATCGCAGCTATGAAAAACTGTTCTGCTACGCTGTGAAATGAAACGAATATCTGAAGTCAGGCATTAATGTTTAATGTATTTAATATTTACACTGTTTAAATGGTGCCAGTAAGAAAAGCCCAACACAGAATATATGTACCTCTGCGTCGTTCAGTGAGAAGCTGGCAAACTGTGCTTCCATTTGACTTGAATCAACCTAACGACTCAAATCAGAAGGTCGTTGCTTGTTTCGGCATGGAGCTATCTAATTTTTTCAAAAGTATACTATTTTTAGGAACACTAACTGAACTGGTTATACAGACATCATTATTGCTAACACATTCCAAGAAAAAAAACATAGTATTCACCTGATGGTGATTCTGTGAAATGGTATATCTCCGGCAACAAGTTTTTTGTCAAGCATTGCCAGCAGATTTCCAATCACAGCTATCTCTACAGGGCCAAGGGCACAATGAGGCCGAAAAAAAAAGTAAAAGCTTAATTTGCATTTTAGACTTTCAACGAGACAGGTAGTTCAAAGCAAATATGTAATTCCAGATTTGTGTTCTAGAAACAAACTTATTTGGTGTCAGTGCAGGTTTTTTTTTTCTAAATAGGAGCAGAAGTCAGATTGTTCCGTTTAAATAGTCGCAGAAGTTGTGTGTCCCAAAATTGATTCGGGACATTTAATGGATAATAAGCAGTTGAAGAATCAAACTGTACTAACTAATGGGAAGTGCTATCAGCATGACTCTCTGCACCACATCCGAATAATGACCAGTTAAAAAGTTGCACTTTCAACGTGTTGAAATATACAATGTTTACAGCAAATTCGCGCACAGAAATACATATTATAAATGTGTATCAAGCCCACGGGCTAACGTGAACGAGCACAATGGTTGTTGGATAGAAAGGCACAATAATGAACATTGGATTTTGTGAATGAAAAACTGGAAGCAGGAGGAGAATATTGGACCCTTCGCGCTGCTCTGTCATTCGTTTTGATTATTTGAAAACACGAGGTTTGGGGATGTTGCTCCTCGCTCATTTGAGGGACTCACCTGAGGAAGTCGCAGCAACCTGAAAGCACTTGAGTCTAAATAAATCTGCTGGGCTCTAGTCTGGACCAATGAGATTCTTACTATTTCCATTTTGATCAAGGGTGATCATCGAATCCAACATCCTGACAATCGCATTCACTCATGACCCTTGATCACTTCAGACCGAACAGCAAACTATGATATTTCTTCTGAAATCAGGCAAGATTGAGGCCTCAACCTCCTTCGGTAGAAGTCAATTCCAAAAGATTTGCCACCGTCTGGATGAAGAAATTTATCATCACCTCACTTCAAAATAGGATATCCCTTATCCTCATCTATGGCCCCAACGTCTGGACACCCCCACAATTGGCAACATTCTTTCTGAACTTAACCCGCACAACACTGTTAGATTTGTATATGTTTCGATGAGATCCGCTCTCACTGTTCTAAACTCCAGTGAATATAATCTTAACTGATTAAGGTTCTCCTCATGTGACAGACCTACCATCCCAGGAATCAGCCTGGTAAAACCTTCTTTGTACGCCCTCTGGAGTCAGGACATCCTCCCTCAGATTAGGACACCAAAACTGCACAATGAATGGCCTCTAGCGGCCCGAGTTTAAAGCTAAAAATCCCTATTGTCAACGACTATCACACAGCCTAAAAAAGGACATCTGAAAAATATCACTGTGCCATCAAGCTGATGTACAAAATTGCATTTTAACGTTGTTGCGGAATGTATATGATTTCAAAAAAATGAACTGGTCTCTCCTCACAGATACTGACAGGACTGATGGATTTATCCCATATTTTCGTTTGTCTTTAAAAAAAAATCAATTCTTAGTCTTCCAGTTGCTGAGACACACAACAGCTGATTACCCCGCAAAACATTCAAATTTCCATTTTCACTTCTTCGTAGTGGAGGATTTTTTTTTGTTGAAACTTTTGGGGATATCTCACTTCCATCACTTCGTGGATGGATTTTCAGATGATTGCACAAATCATTGTGGATATTTACTTTTCTTCGTGATAGTTTTAAAGACATTAAATTTATACTTTGGATTTTATTGTGCGCACCCTCAAAGGCGTTATGTCCACCAAAGTCGTATGTTACCGTACTTTCTCGGAAGCCGAAAAACAAAGAGATAATGAAAACATCTTAACCTCACAAAATATTCTGATGAAAAATGCAATGCATTCTCAGCAACTTTTCAATCAATCGACAAAATTGAATTTTCTAATTTGCTTTTCTATCGTTTGTTTGTGATGTTTCCACCACCTAGACCTGAAGAAGCGCACCGATGGTAAGGCTGATTTAAACTCAACATTTATTTGCCTCAAATTAATATTGCCTTTTTATTGGCAACAAAAATTTCTGCCATGTCAATTTATATTGCTATCTACTGTGTCGTCTGTGGCAAGGTGGCACAGCTGGTAGAACTGCTTCCTCACTGCACAAGGGACACACATTCGTTTCTGACTTCCGGTGAAGGCCTGTGTGAAGTTATACACTCTTCCAGTGACCGTGTGGAATTTCTCCCGGTGCTCCGGTTTGTACTCAATGTTCGGTGAGGTAGATTGGCAATAGTATTTTGTCCCTTAGTGTCAGAGGAATTGACATGGCAAATCCTTGGGGCTACGGCGATACCTAGATTTATCTGTGCATGGCCTTGTACTAATTCCATGATACTACATGCCATAAAGTTGGAAGTCTCTAACTATACAGCAGAATTAAGTTGCCAATCAGTTATTCCTACAAAGACCAGAGAATAAAGCCAATTAAGGCAGAGGATAAGGCTATCCGGCCCTTCCAGGCCTGCAACTACTTTGCCACCCGACAGATCTAAAACCATTTACCCTTCCAGGAACGATGTAGCTCTATTCCCATCATATTCTATGATCGGACTGCGAATCCAGGCACCCACTACCCGCTCTTAAAAAAAAATCTCAAACTTCCAATGTTGGGGTAAAAAAAAAGCTGACAAAAATAATTACACAGAAACTGCGGCAGCTTTTTCAAACTGACCAATTCGCAAATGCATCAATACAAAAGTTTAAAAGGTGTAAATAACAAAGAATTGTGGAACTGACGAATGGATACTTAAAACAAAACTTTCACCTCGGAGTGGATGGACTGTAATTGGAAAAAGAGTAAACATTCTTCATTTATTTTCTTCAAACACGTCCTTAAATGTTCTCAGCACAGATCAATTGCAGAGGAATTAATATGCCGCAGCTTAACGAGGAGACCACGTTACACACTGAAATCACAATCTGGAAATTCTGATTGCTTGTCTTCCTTTCAGAGAGTCGACATTCTGCAGTTCCCTCGAATTAGAGTTTATCTCTGAACTGATGTTGTCACTTCTGATTATTTATAATGCACGATTAATTGTGCTGCTCTTGATTCAACACTCTCGCATACATGGTGTTCCCGATGGAAATGAAAGATTACACTGCCTCTCAGATGCAACACAGCATACTTAATAAGTGATTGAAATGCAATTCACCAGGGTGATGTAAATGCCAGAAAATCTGAAATGTTATACTGACATCGGTCATTTTATCCCTGTTGAAACTGTGTTGATCATATCATGATAGCACTAATGACGCTATGACGTAAGATTGAACGGGGAACAACACCTTGTGACGTGTTAATAAACAATCCCTTATCAATTTGTTGCAAACGCATTGTGCTGGATATAAAAAAAAACTGTTATGAACCATGCCGCTTGAGCCCTGCCATTTAGCTTTTCCTTCCTTCTTCAAACTTCAGTCGAGGACTAAGATTTTACGTCAATGGATTCAGTTTGATTCGCTTAGAAATGTAATATCTTCAAAATGTTCTCCTTAATTCTCTTCTTCCTCACAGAACTGACGAAGTGCCAAAGTGGTAAGGAAATTCTAAAATGTACTATTATTATTATTATTATTATTATTATTATTATTATTATTATTATTATTATTGTTATTATTATTATTATTATTATATGAAATCGGGGCGACAGAACGGTGGAACGTTCTCCCATCATAAAGAATGACATGATATTTGTTCTGCACACAACTATTGACAATGTGTTTTGTTTTTATTGCATTAATACCAATATCGTTATGATTTTGGCAGAATGTTGACTTAATACATGAGTGGAACAAAACTGAATGGAGGCCTGTACATAATATATTTACATCAATTGGAGAATGCAAATGTATTGAATTGTATACAGTGATCTGAAAAACATATTTATAATCATAGAGAACTACAACAGACAGCAGCAAGATTCGTACATTGACAGGCAAATTCACAAATTGACGTGCAAACTGAAGGACATAGATGAAAAACTCATTGGGTCAGCTCAAAAGTCTGTTAAGGACAGAGCGACAGAAACATATTCATCATTAAGCAAGAGAACACAAAATGTGCTAGCACAGTTTGATAGAACGCGGGCCAGGGAGTCCTAAGCTGCTGCAGAACAACATGTGTTGACAGTCGAGATTCACGCGGACAGCTTCCTAAGTTGGCGAACAATTATTCTTGTCAGGGATAACACAGCACGAAATTATCTAGGGTGATAATAGAAATTAATGGGCAACATTAATACATTGAAGAAATCTGGGCAGAATATTGGCTAGAATTTTACATAAATGCTCCTCATACTGATCAAGTAAACTCACGTGTTGTCCATCATTGTGCTCGGGTAACAGAGCATTTTAATTAACACACAGAACACATAATAACTTCATTGGCACTTTTAAGAAAAAGTTTGCTTTCTATGCAAATGAATATCCATGTAATACTCGGTAAGATATTAAATAGCATCACTGATGGTTCATATATTCCAAGTTCTCAGGTTGAGCATATATTTTGTTTTTTTTTTCTGACCAGCGTAAATCAGCCGCCTTAAAGTCATTTTCCAGCCACGTTAAAACAGAACATTCTAGGCTTAAGGCAGTTCTGACAATTTCTCGACGCAGGTTGAGAAAGTAGATCCTCACGAGTGGTGCATAGTCGTGAGCACATCTGCTGCGAAGTCATCGTGCTTCAATAGCCTGTGATTGTTTCAAACTTTTTGCCTTCAATAGGCCGTGATTGTCTCAAACTCCACAGTAAAAAGTCTGACAACACCAGGTTTAAGTCCAACCGACTTATTGGACTTAAACCTGGTGTTGTCAGACTTTTTGCTGTGTTTACCCCAGTCCAACTCCGGCATATCCATTTCAAACTCCACAGCCAGTTTACCGGTAGAAATGTCACGACATCCAAAAATCAGTGTGACATCCATTGACTGTCATCCTTCGGATCCGCCATAAATGACATATTTTGCACTGGACTTCGCCTGATTCCTTCTCTCAGACCTTAACATCCTGAGTCACAGTGGCAAATGTTTAAGATCCCGTAAGCATCACTCTGAGGATCAACAGAACACTAGAGAGCCTCCAAAAGTCTCAGTTCTCAATCTACGGATAGGATTAAGAAACACTGAAAAACACATTTACTTCAAACTATTAAAAGAACACACCTTATCTGGTAACAATTAAGACACTAACACCGACCACTCAGCAAAACTAACTTTCTCCTGTTACAATATGCACATGGATTGTATTACGTCCTTTTATATCTTCAACCTCTTCGGAAGTGATATTCAAAGATTCATGCAGCATTGCCACAATCGAAAATCCATATTTTCTGTTTCAGCTGCTTCGATTTGATTGGAAACATGCCAGGAATGTGACTTCCGTATGCATAATATGTTTTGCGTCAAACACTATATGCACAAATCCACATGATCATAGTTATTAAGACAATGATTGAGAAAATGATGACAGTTTTTTTGTTGTTTACTTTGTTGCAATTTTGGAACCTCCTCTGTCCGTGATACCTGATTTGTGTAAACATTGCAACAGATATTCATGGATTGGTTGGGATGCCTGCCTGTAATGAAGATTGGAAATCATTACCTGGTGACAAATTGGTTGTGTACATTGCATTTCCAGAGATTATTCCAATCGATAACATTTCGCAGCAAATCGGACTGGACAACAATTGCGTATTTTTATTCGACGAGAGATCGACTACCGAAAGAAATACAGTTAGCTCAAGGCTCATTCATACATCGATGTTGCACAAGAAATTGTTCGAGTGCTTAGATTTGAAACGATTTAAAATAACTGCGTACCATCCACAATTATCGAATGCGTTTGAAACAGTGGCATGCAATTTAAAATGCATGTTGAGGGCATATAGTCAAGATTATCCCCAAGCCTTGCAAGGACGAATGCGCCAAATGAATCTACACATTTTTTTTTCAGTTGAATAATTGTTTCCTCATGACGTATAAGAACTACTTAATTTGATTAAGCCGATTTTGCTGAGTTAGCGTTCAGACACTGCATTAATAGACGAAGTGTCAAACTTTAACGGGGGACAGCCTGGAATGGCTGTGTTGCCGAGATGGTATTTAAAAATAATGAAATAAATAAGCGGACACAAATTCAGAAATTCTTAGGTTTCCTCGTGTGGAGAAAGTAATAGTTTGATTAAAATTCGCCGTTGAACGTTTACCAAACAAGACAATAGGTGAACGTAGGCTTAGCTAAGTGGCCGGTTTTAGTGCCTTAATTGAGGTGCGTTATGATGATTATCTGTAGTATGGAATCAAATAAAAAAAAGATGAGCAAGGAACATTATTTGATAATCAGCCTGTCTTCGAAGAGCACTCTTGGTTCAAGCCAAAATGATGAAACAATATTTTGATTGGGAAGGGAAGTAGAAATAACGTGATAATTGTTGCAATTCAGAAGTAAAAAACGACAAAAAAAGAAAATGCGGAAGTTGATGCTTTTCATATTAGATCGAATTACCAGAAAGTTATCCGAAGTTATGCAACATTAGTGAGTTGCCATCCACAGGAAAAGACAACGTGGCCTGAATTTATTTTTCTTTTCTTTTGCAATCATCTGGAGTTATATCGCAGAATTAACTGGAAAATATGGCACATGCGGCTGATACACATTCAGACAATCCTTCAAAAATTGGACAGGCGTAATCAATTTACTTTGGCAACGGTTAAAAAGAAAGCAACAAATAAAAGTCTGTTCCCTCTGTCTCTGGGGCCGCAGCCGAAATGTTCAATCAAACACATCCTGGCACTGGTAGATAGATTAAAAAAAACTGTGACAATGCAGAGATGAATCGAGAAAAGTAAGTGCGATTATTGCTCGTGACGGCTGAAAAGGAGGAACGGCTTCCGTACAATGATGAAAGGAAAGAGAGGAGTTGGGATGAAGAGGTAACTGCTACAGAACCTGTATCTGAGCAGAGCAAAGATACCGATTTGCCGTCAACAACTCGTCATATTCGTGAAGAAAATATGAAGGAAACAACAGTGCAATGTGAATAAGCGGTTGACATAGCAAGTGACGTTTACGATTCTGAAGAACACCTCACTGGCAATCAAAGCATTACTAACAATTGGGCAATACACTTTGCCCTGTGTCATTGTATCACAGAATAATATTCAGTACATTAATCGCACGTTTCGATAAGTGTTGAAATATATACTGCATAGGACAAATTTAGGGAGATAAATGCACTTCAAGCCGATTCTCGAATTTCCCAGGGCTGCTATGAACAAGAACAATTTTTGGATAGAAAAAATATTGAACTCGCGCTGCGATGATGAAAATTTGATTTTCAAAATGTTGCCCTCGTCGTAACTTCGAAACATAGAAACTGGAAGCATCGACTTTGTTGGGGGGTTCTTCGAGATGCTCAGGCATTCATCTTGAATGAGTGTGATCATTCAGTCAACCATCCCGTTACGTCGTCCAGCCATAAGCCTTGATAACTTCAGCGCAAAGAGCGAAAACTGATTTCTTCTTGAAAGCAAAGTTTTGGTATCTTATACATTTTCTGGCAATGACTTGCAGAACATTCACCGTCATTTGGGTGAAGAGATTTCTCCTCACCCCACTGAGATAAAGTACACATTTTCCCTCATTTATCACCTTTATTCCTGGAGTCACCACTATTGGCAATACCTTTGCTGAATGTATAACAGTGTAAGGGTGTCATAAGTTTCGATCAAATCCTCTCTCATTCTTCTAAATGCCAACGAATTAATCCAAGCCAAATTATACTCTCCTCATATGGCAGCCCTGTCATTCCAGGAATCGACGCGGTCCATCATCTAATGCAAAAACATCCTCTGCAGAGAAGGACTCAAATACTACACGTAAAACACCAAGGGTTGCCTCTAATGACCCATATTGTCCCTGAAAATCTTTTGTAGTATCCAACTATCACACCATCTCAAGAATATCTAAAACATGTTACTGTGCCAACATCCTTCTGTGTAGATTTTTTGTTTTACGCTTTTCTAGAACAGATATGATGCCGACACATGAACTGTCACCCCAGATCCCTGCGGAAGAGATGTTATTTTTTACCCCACATTGCTATGTTTCCCCACACTCTTTTTTTGATTGTTTGTTTCAATTTCCAGTTTTCATTTGCTGAGACCCAAAACATTGAGGTACACCCCAAGGCATGCCGAAATCTTCGTCTCCACCTTGCCAAATTGAAGAATGGAAATTATGCTTTGATGGAACTTTTGGAGATGTTCCGTGTTGACTATAGTATCCCTGCAACTGTTGCAACCTTCATCTCCCATGTCGTATGTTCAAGTCAATTGGCTAACATCCACCACATCGACCGTTAAAGCTATATTTCTTATTTGTCTGGTTCCTTATCTCCGACAAGAACTTGATGGGTGAAATTTTCCGATGCTTGAGATCCCGTAGGCATCATTCGAGGGATCAATAGAACACGAGAGAGTCTCGAAATTGCAAGGTTTAAGGTTACAGATAAGATTAAGAAATATGAAAAAAAAATTACTTCAAATTAACAACAAAACTTATCTTACTTAAGATACTAAAAATGACCACTTAAAACGAGACTTACGGGCGCCTATCCAATGCGCATATAGATTATATCTCATTGTTTTGTATGCCTAACCTTTCTGGGAACAATATTCAAAGATTCATTAAGCAGTGGTACCATCAGCCCTCCAATGCCTCTTTTTTTAGCTGCTTATTGCTAATTCGAGGCATGCTTTGAGAGTGAGTTTTGATTTATATAATGAGGTGTACATCAAACACAAAATGCAGAAGTCTACATTGTTGGAGCCATGCGCTGTTTTGCTATTCGGAATGCAAGTCGTCCTGCTTCGTAGCGTCACCAGGTTGACACCTGATATTAAAATATGCCTCTTGCCGCTCCTGGCATGAAATCCTGCACTCTCCATTGACCCAGGATTGATCTGTTGGCTTGGTACTAATGGGGATATGACGGCCCCTGAGTTGCAGATTGAGATGAGATATAATTCTGCTGCTGTTGATGACCCACCTTGTCTCCTGAGTTCCTTGAACAATTCTAATATTGTTCCATTCGGCAACCTGATGGACGTCATTCTCAATGTGAACGCGGGACTTCGTCTCCACATGGACTGCGCTGTAATAACCCTGACCGAAACTATCATGGACAGAGGCATATGCAACCTTCAAACTGGTCAGGATGATGTTAGATATGTTATTTCATCTTGTTGGTTCCTTCACCACCCTCTGCAATCCCAGTCCAGCAGTTATGTCGTTTAGGACCCCACCAGGTCCATCAGTAGTGCTGCTCCCGGGCTACACTTGGCACTGTACACTGAATCATTTGTTCCAGAGTAGAACGTAAGCTCCTGCCTCCCTCGATGCTTCCTGCAAGTGTTGTCAAACATAGAGAAATGCTGGTTCATCATAAAACCAGGACCCTACATGGTAATCAACAAGAGGTTCCCTTGTCCATGTCTAACCTGAAGCCATGAGACTTTCTAAGATCCGGAGCCAATATTCAGAACTTCCCACTGTGCAACAGCCTCGCCTCTGTACAACACTGTGTCGCCACCTCTGCTGGTTTTGCCCTGCTGGTGGGACAGGATACACTCAGGAATGGTCATGGTGATGTTGTGGTGTTATCTGTGAGGTGTGATTTCATGACAAGGAAGATGTCAGGCTGATGCTTGACTCGTCTGTGAGATCGCTTTCGCAATGTGACACTAGCTAGGAAGGAGGACATTGAAGGGTCAACAGGGCAGTTGTTGTTGGCTTTCTGGTAGCTAAGGCAATGCCAAGCGGTCTGCCCGGATTTATTTCGTTTTTGAGATTTTGTCGCGATTGTTCCAACTTAGTGGCAGCTGAGACATTTCACCACACATTGCTGCGACGTTGTCGTCAGATGCAGACCAGACAATGTAAGCGCGGCGTATTTCCTTCCCCAAAAGACATTGGTGAATGAGATTTTTTTTTTGTCAATCGACAATGTTTTCAAGGTCATCAGTTAAGTCCAGATACTAAAATCTGCATTGATTTATTGAATTCAAATTCCCCCATCTGCCGTGGCGGATTTCGAACCCAGGTCCCCAGAACATTATCTGGGTTCCTGGATGAATAATTGAGCGATAATACCACCAGTCCGTCGCCTCACTTAAGAAAAAGGTTGAATCGTGATGTAAGAAATAAACAGATTACATAATCAAACAAAAAACGCATGTTCCTCCTGTGGAATAAGTGTTAGTTCGTTTAAAATTCGGTGTTGAAACTTTACAAAACGAGACTTGGTGGGCCTTTTGTGATCGCAAAAAAAAAGTGAGCAACTTACTTTTTTTTGACAATTCACATATCTTGAGGGAGCCATCACAGATTGTTACATGTGAATTTTCTGAAACAGCATTTTTATAGGGAAGGAAGCTAGAGAAATGGTGAGACAGGTGCTGTAAATCAGAACTAACGGACACACAAAGGTGATCCTGAATTTGACCATCTTCACATCAGCTGAATTATGAGACATTTATCAGATTTGTTAACAGTTATTGAGTTGTCATCCACGGAGGAAAAAAAAACTTGGCAGAAAACATTTTGTTTTTGCAAATACCTGGAGTTACAGATGGAAATTAAATGCAATATATGGCATTTGTGTCTGCTGTATGTATAACATAGAACAACATAGAACACAGAACACTACATCACAAGCAGGCCCTTCGGCCCTCAAGATGAGCCGATAATATCCATAACTATCAGGCCTATGTAGCGCTCTCAATCCTATTAAATCCCATCTACTCACCCAGAAGTCTGTTAAACGACCCCAGCGACTTCGCCACTATCACCAACGACGGCAGCCGATTCCACTCACTCACCACCATCTGAGTGAAAAAAAATGTACCCCTGGCATCAGGGAAGCAAGTCCAGATGAGATGTTAGGGGTAAGTTTTTCACTCAGAGGGTGGTCAGTGAGTGAATTCGGCTGCCCTCGGTGTGGTAGAGGCGAACTTGCTGGGGTCTTTTAAAATCCTTCTGGATGAGTACATGGAATTTAACGGGATTAGGAGGTACAGATAGTTCTATGGCCTGGTAGGTATGGATATGATCGGCGCAACTTGTGGGCCGAAGGGCCTGTTTGTGCTGTGGTGTTCTATGTTCTATGTTGTATGTTCTATGTACCTCCTCTGCACCTGCTCCCCAGCACCTTAAACTTGTGTCCTCTTGTAGCGACCGTTTCAGCCTTGGGAAACTGCCTCCGAGAATCCACCCTATCTCTACCTCAACATTTTATAAACCTCTATCAGGTCACCTCTCAATCTTCGTCTCTCCAGGGAGATGAGACCTAGCTCCCTCACCTATCTTCATAAGGCATGCCTCCCAATCCAGGCAGATCCTTGTAAATCTCCTCCACACCCTCTCAATAACTTGCACA
This sequence comes from Carcharhinus amblyrhynchos, assembly GCF_965287045.1. Lineage (NCBI taxonomy): Eukaryota > Metazoa > Chordata > Chondrichthyes > Carcharhiniformes > Carcharhinidae > Carcharhinus > Carcharhinus amblyrhynchos. Next base: position 64,930,951 of record NC_137339.1, on the reverse strand, counting down.
TCCTTCTTGTAGTGAGGCGACTAGAACTGCGCATAGTAATCCGAGTGAGGTCTGACATGCAGAGAATTAACCGACAATTGAGCAACAATTGTACGAAACCAAATTGATTAAATCTGGACAATTGAGCAACAATTGTACAGATTTAATCAATTTGGTTTCGTACTTGTTCAGGAGGATAAATAGCGTTTATTCACATTCAGGGGTTAAAAAGGAAAACCTCACTCAAATGCTACTTAGCTTTGAAAGACAGTTACAACTCTAACGTAATAAAGATACCAATCGAGGAAAATGTTCAAAGCTGGCTAAGCCTGTTGAGGAGACAGAATGTCTGTACGCTGAAGCAAGTAAAGAATGAGAGACATGGAGGTGGAAATTTAACTGTTGTGCCTGAGTTGCTCAAAACACCTGAGAAAAGAAGTCGTTTTTTTTATCAACAGCTGGTCATATTCGTGAAAAGACATGCGGAGGAATCAGCAGGCACATGCGAATAAGCGGTCGGAAAACGAAGTGATGTGTACAACTCTGAAGAACACCTCACCGGTAGTCATGACTAACTTAAAATATATCGAGTACATGACGAAGTTAAAGTGATAAATATACTTAAAGCAAATTTTGGAAATTCACCTGTTCCATTGACGATGCACATTTTTCTTTGATCGAAAAACATTGAACTCGGTGCCATGAAAATCAAAATTTGAATTTCAAAATTTTGCCCAGGTACTAACATCTAAAGATAGAAGCAGGAGTAAGTCATTGGATCAATCAGCTTTGCTTCCATTGAACTTGATTATGAGAGGTCATCACATCCAGCATCGTGATCCTCTTTCCACCCATAACCCATGAACCCGTTAACCCCAACAGCGATATCTAAATTCTTCTTGAAATCAGTCAGACGTTTGGCCTCAGCTGTATTCTGTGGCAAAGATTTGCACAGCATACAACACATTCTGTGTGAAGAAATTGCCTCTCACTTTCATTTTTAAAGGTATACAGATTATTCGCATATTTGTCCCCTAGTTCCGGAGTCCTTACTATTGGCAATGTTTTTTTCTTTCAGAATCTACGCTATACAGCGCAGTTTTTTTTTAATATGTCGATGAGTTCCACTCCCACTCCTTTGAACTCCAGTGGATATAATCTGAACCGGTTTATTCTCTACTCATATGACAGTTCTCACATCCACGGGATCAGCCCTGCACATCTCCATCGCGTGTTCTGCATTTGGGATGTTCTTATTCAGATAGAAAAACAACAAACTGCACTCAATAAACCAGGTGTGGCCTCGAAAGGCCCAATTTGCCAATAGAAAATGCTGTAGTCTTCAACAATTTACAAAATCTCAGAAGTACTTAAAATGATAATCTGCCAACAGATGCATATGTAGAAAATCTGTCTAATGGTGTTTTAGAATTATATATGATCTCGAAGCGCGAGCTGTCCTATCTTCACAGGTTATTGCAAATATGTTGTGATTATGCCACATTACATTTGTTTCTCCTACTTTTCCTTTTTTAAACAAAATAATCTATTTTCAGGATTTCAGTTGTTGTGACCCCAAATACTTAGTTACCCTGCCTGACATCCTCAATTATCCACGGTACTAGGGGACACACATGAGAATAATGGGTATACCTTTTAGAATAGAATTGAGAACAAATATCTTCACATAGAGCGGGTTGATTGTTGTGCAAACTTTTGCCACAAAATGAATCTGAGGGCAAACGTCTGACTGATTTCAAGAAGAATTTAGATACAGCTCTTGGGGTTGAAGTGTTCATGGTTATGGATGGAAGGAGGACTGCGATGCTGGATTTGATGATCAACAACAACCAACATCAACAGCAGCGCAGCAGGGTACACCCGATGGCCTACAGATATTTATGTTTCGATGTTATCACTGGGACACAATTTTGAGAATCAAAATATGATTTTCGTGGCACTGACTTCAATACTTGTCGATTCGTCACAGGATCCCTGGGAATTTCGAGAATTTGCTCCAAGTGCTTCATCACTTTAAGTTTTCCAAGGACACTATATATTTCAAGATAATCATGCTTGTTAGTGAGGTGTTTAATTTTTCAGAATTGTACACTTTACTTCATTTATCAAAAGCTTGTTCACATATGAGTGCTGATTCCTCGACATCTCTTTTCACGAATGTGACCAGCTTTTATTAAAAAAACGACCACTTTGCTCAAATGTTTGAACAAGTCATGCACAACAATTATCTTTCCATCTCTATTTATCACATTCCTTACTTCCATCTTCCACAGGCTACAGATTGGAAATTATGTCTTAGTGTATCTTCTGGTGATCTTCCCCGTTAATTACTTACGTGGATCGAAATCGAATGCATTACAATTCACAAAGATGATTCTGAATATTTACCCTTTGTGATAACTTTAGTAGTAATTAATACATGTATTGAATATTTATTATCCACACCCAAATTAATTTACGTCCACCAAAGTCAAATGTCAAAGTAATTTCTTATAAGTCGAACATTAGCGGACTGATGTAAGTATCTTTACCACACAAAATTTTCTGATGTTAATTCATTGCATTTTAGCAGCTTTCCAATCAATGGTCAAAATTAAGTTTTGCAAATTCTTTTTTCTACCGTTTGGGTAATTTTGACTTTTGGGAAAATGGATTGAACAAAATGGTTATCAATGTTGTCCTCGATCACCTAGACCTGAAAAAGAGTGCTGCAGGTAAGGAAGATTTAAACTCAATTATTTATTTTCCCTAGAAGTGTTATAGCCTGTTTCATGGCAAAAATGGCTCCTGCCATATCAAATGAAATTGCTAACCACTGTGCCGCCTGTGGCAAGGGGCAACGTTATTAGTACTGATATCTCAAAGCACCAGAGTCCCATATTCGATTCCGGCCTCGGGTGAATATCTGCGTGAAGTTTACACATTGTTCGCGTGACTGTGTGTTTTTTTTTGTTTCGGAACTCCCGTTGTTTCCAACTCTCCAAAGATGTGCGGGTGAGGGAATTGGCCATGGAATTGTGTCTGTTAGTGTCAGAATAATTATCATGATAAGTTCACGCGGCGATAGGGACACTGAGATTTAACTGTGCATGGTCTCGTTCTGAAATCTAATTTCATAATTCTTTATGTCATACTGTTAGAAGTTACTAATATGCAGCAGAATCAACATTTCGATCAGTTATTCATACAGAGAACAAAAAAAAAGAAAAACAATTGGAGCACCAGATAAAGTCCCTTCGGCCCTTCCAAGCCACGCAACCATCATGCCACCGCATAGAACTAAAATAACTTCCCTTCCAATAATCATATCCCTCGATTCCCTCATATTCATGTGTCTGCCAAGACAACTCTGAAACATGAGGATTGTATCTGCTTCCAACATCTACGCTGACTGCGTATTCCAGGAAACAGCCACCCTCTTTAAAAAATAAGCCTTGAATCTCTACTTCCCTCCTTGCCCCGCACACAGTATAAGTGTGTCCCCTCGTAATTAACTTTTCCACTCTCGCAAACATCGTCTAACGACCCACTCTGCCCAATCGCCTCATAATCTTGTAGAATTCTATCAGGCCCCTCCTCAGTCTTCGTCTTGCCAGTGGGAACAAATCAAGTTTCTCGAACCTCTTCTCATAGTTAATGGCGTCCAGATCAGGATGAATTCTGGGAAATATTTTCTGTGCCTTTTCCGAAATATCCATATCCTTTTGATAGTTCAAAATTCAACATCACATTCCAAATGAGGACGAATTCAAGTTCTATAAAGCTGCAACATGACTTGCCAATTATTAAACTCAGTTCCACGACTGATAAGACAAGCATGTTATATGAATTCTTGACTAGCTCATGCAAAAGTGTTGCCACTTTCAGTGATCTAGTGCACGTGCACAGAGAAAACCCTCCGTCTATCAATATCTTTAACGGTTCTGTCATTTACTCTGCGTTCTCATCTGCTTGTCCTTCGAACATGTAGTACCTCACATTTGCCAGGTTAAGCCCAATCTGTCAACTGTCTGTCCATGCCTCCAACGGATGCCTTGACTGTCCTCATCGTTATCTGCAATTCCACCAACATTTCTGTCATCTGCAAACTTACTAATGAAAACAGTTGATTTGACTCCATATGTATAAACAACAAAATCCCAGCACTGATCGCTGTGGAAAGCCACTTGTCACTGCCCTCCATTCAGAAACGCACCTTTTCACGGGTACCCTCTGTCTTCTGTGACCGAGCCAGTTTAGTATCCATCTTGCCAGCTCACCAGTGATCCAGTCTGTCTTCATTTTCTGTACTATTCTGACTTGAGGCACATTTTAAATGTCCTGACTTATATCCATGTAAACAGCATCCAGTGCCCCACCCTCATGAGTCATCTTAACAATTTCTTCGGAAAACTCTATCTACTTAGTGAGACATGGCTTGCCCTTTTTAATACCATGTTGCCTCTCGGTGATAATTCCACCTCTGCCCCAGTGCGAGTAAGTCCTGTCTCGAAGAGTCTTCTCCATTTTTTGTCTACCACTGACGCAAGGCTCATCTACATGTGGTTAATTGGATTATCATGCATTTCATTCAGAGCAAAGACACAACATTAGCTCTTTTCCGAACCTCTGTGGCCACAGCAATTAATTTGTTTGCCTCGTGCAGATTAAGTTTTTTTTTATGGTCGTTGATTGTCAAAACACTTTCTGGAGAGAAGGATAATGTTTGCTTTACAGTGTGAAATAATTAATTAGCTGACCCAATTCAAATACTTAGACATGTGAGTTATCCATAGCATTATAGAAATTGCAAAGTCCTACTGCGCAGAATAGGCCATATGCTCCAGATTCTGCAGCGACGATGCAACAGAATTATTCATCCTGCTCCTCTCCCTGTAATCCCGCATATGTTTCAAGAGTGATCCCACGAAACTTACACATTTTGGGACATGGCTCAAAAATGTTGCACGGCCAGTTCACTTAACTGGCAGATTTTGTTTTAGATACACATGGTTAATTATAAACGAGTTGACATAATCTCTGTTTGAATACAACCTGTGCTGCGACTTTGCACATATTGGATTAAGATCAACCTGTATTTCAGCATTTTTTTCTTTCTCACCCAGCACAAATTGGTAATGATTTTGGGACTGCTGAACAGGAAATAGATTTTGTTTTCAGACAAGAGTAAAAGCACCAAATGCAAAATAATTATTACAATATTTGGAAGGCGGTGTCAACGGAGGAATTGCAGAACGACGTGAGAACCCCACAAACAGAGCTGCAAAATCACCCCACTGATAGAACAAACAAATATATTGACAAAAATAGTTATCTAGAGTGTGCGGCAGGTTTATCAGGCTGGCCAATTCATAGATGCATGAACACAATAATTTAAATTTGTAAATAATGAGACATTGAGGAAATGGCCAACGGATGCTTAAACAAAAATCTTCATCTCGGGACCGACAGATTGCGTTGAACAGGAAGTAATTGAGAACACAGTCAACATTATTCATTTTTTACGCAAATGTTGATGAAAGTTCTCAGCTCAGATCAAATATAGAGGTCTTAATACTCCGCAATTTAACGAGGGGACTTCGTTACACACGATAATCGCAATCTGGAAATTCTGCCACAGTTTCTGAGAGTCAACATCCCAAAGTTCCTCGAATTACAATATATCTCGAAATTGATGTTTTCACTTTTGATTCTTAATCGTGCAGGATAAATGATGCTGCTCTTAATTCAACACTCTGGCAGTTATGTTGTTCCCGGCAGAACTAAATGACGCTACAGCCTCTCAGGCCCAACACAACACACTCAATAAGTGATCGCAATGGTAATCATTATGGTATTGTAAATGCCAGAAAATCGGAAACGTTAAATTGTCATTGATCATTTTATCTCTGTTGAAAATGTATCCCTCATATCATGATAACATTAGCGATGATATGATGATTGATTGATCGGTGAACAGTACAACATGACTAGTTTATAAATAATTCCTGGCGAATGTGATGCAAATCCATTGTGCTGGATTAAAAACTGTTGTGAGCCATGTGATTTGAAGCTCGGCCATTTATCTGTTGATTCCTTCAGCAAAGTTCAGTCGAGGATACACATTTTCAGCCATTGGGTTCAGATTGATTTCAGCAAAAAAATCTAATATCTGCAAAATGTCCTTATTACCCTTATTTCTCACAAAACTATCAAAGTGCAGTGATGGTAAGGAAGTATCAACATTTTTTGGAGGTCTGAATTAAATCGGGAACGACAAAACTGTCATGCGAAACGGCTCCCATCAATTACAATGACAAGATTTTTGTTCTGCACACAACTATTTGTATTACCAAGCGCACCCAGTTTGTGAATAATTTTGCCCGAACTCCGCCTAAAAAATCTCCTGCCTTCATTAAAGTACAGTCATAGAACATAGAACATAGAACATTACAGCGCAGAACAGGCCCTTCGGCCCACGATGTTGCGCCGACCAGTTACAAAAACAATGACCCACTAGCCTATACCAATCCCTTTTCGTCCATAAACCTATCCAGAGATCTCTTAAACGCCCCCAAACTAGACGCATTTACAACTGCAGCAGGCAGGGCATTCCAATCCCTCACCACCCGCTGGGTAAAGAACCTACGCCTGACATCCGTCCTGTAGCTACCCCCCCTTAATTTAAAGCCATGCCCCCTCGTGCTAGCTTTCTCCATCCGAGGAAAAAGGCTATCACTATCCACCCTATCTAAACCTCTAATTATCTTATATGTTTCAATAAGATCCCCTCTTAGCCGCCTTCTTTCCAACGAAAACAACCCTAAATCCCTCAGTCTCTCCTCAGATTCAAGGAATTGTTTCTGAATGCATTGATATCACTATCGCTATGATCTTGGCAGAATGTTTAATTCAGACATCAATGGAACAAAGTTGAAATGCTGTTTGTATATAATATATATAATGCCAGAGATTGAAATATGCCAATATATTGAATTATATAGTGATTTGGAACACATATTTGTCGTGACGCAGATAAATACAACAGACAACATAGATTGTCGTAAAAATTAAGACACTGCCTTGCTAATTTAAGGTAATAGATTGAAAATTCATTGAATCTGCACAAATGTCTATTATGGACAGAGCGACAGATTATGTTAATCATTAATAAAGACCAGAGAAAATGCCTGACCACACAAATACTGAATATGAAATTCCCCCTAAATAAATTAAATAGATTTATCTCCACCCAAAGCTGTCATATTATGGCTGTCTCGGTCAATGCTGGGAAAGTTAACATGCCCTACAATTAGTATGCAGTTTGTCTTGGAGTTATCTATAACCCAATTACATCTTTGTTCCTCATTTTCATGCTGACTAATTGGAGGCATATATTACAACCCTTTCAAAATGATACCGTCTTCTTAATTCTCATTTCTACAAAAACGAATCATTGAGCGCACCGTCGGATGTGCACCCTTTCAGTTCTGCTGTACTGAATTCCCTTTTCAAAAGTGCAGCTCCCCCTCCTATTTTACCCCCTATTCTATCTTTCTCATAGATTCTGTACCCTGGAACATTGAGGTTCCTGTCTTGTCTCTCCCTTAGCCATCCTTCAGTAATAACTATAATATGCTAGTCCCATGCACCCATCCATGACCTGAGTTCTTCTGCCTTGCCCATCAGGGATCTTGCACAAAATAAATACGGTTTAAGTCTGTAAAATATGTGCACATTCCTTTTAAAGTGAGGGACAATACTGCGAGATATGGGGAACTTTCGATGTATCGGGATATTGAGTCCTGCTCAAAAGCATGCGGAGGCATATGGCATATATAGAAAGCTGGGAACAAAAGGATCTCTTGAAAAGTATAGATGGCGCAGGAATAGGAACAAGTTACAAATCAGGAGGGCAAACATTGCGAACGTGATTGCTTTGGCAGACAGGGTGCAGGGGAATCCAAAGAGCTACTACAAGTACATATAGGAGAAAAAAAGTTTCACGAGATGACAATGGGCCTCTAAAATCTGAATAATATCATTTGTGTGCAAATGCGCAAGCGATGGGTGATATCATAGATGAGTATTTCTCATCAGCATTTATTGTTGCAAAAGGGATGTGTGTTTCGGGAAATTTGAAAAAAAAATAGTGATGTTAAGATGAGTTTACGTATCACAGAGAGGTTGGAGCTGGAAATCGTATCGTGCATCAAGGGTGAAATGACACCGGGATCTGATGAGGTATATCTGAGGAGGTTATGAGGGTAAGAGTAAATTGTGTGTCCTCTAACAGAGATAGATTTGAATCATCACAACCATTATTGAGGGTGGCAAATGTTGTGCCTTTGTTTAATAAAACCAGCAGAGAGGCTGTGGAGCAGAACATCTATACTGGGTGGGCTGTGAAAAGGCATTGTAAGAGATATTATCTGCTGGTTTTAGAGTGGCAGGAACTTATCAGAGGCATTTTGAGAATGGAAAATCAATTGTCAGTAATTTGCGTTTTTTTTTAGGGATCTGTGCTGGGTACACGGTTATTTTCATGTGTATTAATAATTTGCATGACAATGTAAGAGGCATGTCTAGCAAGTTTGCAAATGACACCAAGTTTGATGTCGGACTGGACAGTGAAAAAGTTTTTTCTGAATTTGCAACGGGAACATGAGCAATTTGGCTCGTGGGCCAATGAATGATAAATAGAGTCTAATCTGGATATACGCGCTCTTATTCATGTTGCTGGATCAAGCCACGACAGGATTTATTCAATTCTGGTGTTGGCCAGAGTAGTATAATTAAAGCAGCTAGTTGTACAGATTCATAATTGGGTGAAAACGGAGTCACATTTGGACAGAACGGTGAAAAAGGCATTCTGCCTGCATTGTTTCATTGGTCAGAAGATTGAAAACAGAAGTTGGGACGTCGTAGATAGTAGAAGTTCATAGAATCCCTACTGTATAGAAGGAGACATCCTCAACACTTGTATCCTTGAAGGCTTTGTACTTAGTTCTTTAATATACTCCTTACAAGCTTATGGCATGTAGTTATTTCCTCTCCAATTCAATTTTCAAGTTTGTTGATGACACCATCGTCATTCTTCAACAAACAACGTTGAGACGGAGTATCGGATACAGATGCAGAATGTGGTGAATGAGCCGGACGACAATAATACCTGCCACAATGTATATCTAATGTAAGGAACAATCATCGAATACAGGAAGCATATTGTGGTCATGTTCCTGTCTATATGGAAGGTTATGAAGTGGAATTGACCAAGAACTTCAAGATTTCGGTACGCAGATCTCCAACAATCAATGCTGGTCCCTACATGCCGACACTATAGATAAGAGAGCCTACCTAAGATTACGTTCATAGGAGCCAAAGGTAATTATGCATTTCCGTTACGACTGTCATTAACTTTTACAGATCCACAACATAAACCATTCGTTCAATTGGTATTTCAGCTTTCTATGGTTCCAGATCTGTCCAAGACCTGATGAAACGACCAATAATCATTAACAAAGCGCGATCCATCATTCAAAATCGTCTTCCTGTACTGATTTTGTCATCCATTCCCGCTGCCTAAGAATAGCAGCCAGGTTAATCGTTGACTCCATGTGCCGAAGACATATGTCTTCAAACTTGTTCCGTCGAGAAAATCAGACTGATTTCTGAGGCCACTGACCAACCAAGTCAAGAATAGATTCTTGTCTGTTGCTATCAGACTTTTGAATGGACGTGATTGATATTAAGTTGGTCTTTAACTGTGTCGTCTAATTATAACTGTAACTTTGAACTTTTCATCCTCTCATATCCATCTTTATGAATGGTATGCATTGTCTGTATAGCATGCAAGAAACATTGTATTACAGTTATACCAATATACGTGACAATAATAAATCAAATCAAACCAAATCAAACCTATATCTCAGCAGAAAACTGCTGATCGACATACAGGATTCTGTACATGACATTCTTTCCAGGGAAGCCAAACAAATAGTGGTCGATGTCATTTGCCAAACCGCCATGGTACTGAAGAAAAACATGTTTTGTAAATCAACACCCTGTTAAAAAATGGCAGTCACATTCTATACTATGATCTGATCATTTGACACAACTGAAATTATGTATTCTTTATTTTGCCTTTGATCTTTATAAACAAACGAATTGATGGCAAAAAATAAAACCTCACTACATTTATACAATGGCACGCAGAGTTGGCAACGTGTCAAACTTGTAAGGTGGACAGATTTTTTTTGGTTCTCAGTTATTGGTGTTATTTCATTGCAACAAACTTCCTAGCTGCATTATATTTTGAATATTATTTGATAAGAAGGGTATTTGCATGCCACCACATGTACCGTTAGACATTGATCCACAAAATTTATTTAAACATGATGGAAAGAAACCGTTCGGCATTTCGAGACTTCAATATCTTCATTCCCTCCATTGACCTATCTCAGTTCATTCACATATTTACCCACTTTGTTCCATTGATGCAATGGGCAATTTATCATGGCAAGAAGTCTCACTACACCCGGTAAAGCCCAATAGGTTCATTTGGTCGCTGCAGCCGCAAGCTATTGGAGTGCTGCCCTTCATCAGGTGAGCGGGAGATCTGTTCACAAACATGGCATATAAACAAACAGACTGAATTTACAAAGCCATGGATGGCTTGCAAGTCTTTTCAGGTAATCAATCTTTAAGGTACAGGCAATGCGACTGGAGAGAGTGTGAAGCACAGATTAAAGAGACGAGTATTGTTTCCAGCCAAGACAGTTAGTGAGATATTGCAGGCCGAGGCAAGTCGTGGAGCTTACAGATAGAGTGACATGAACCCAAGATCCCGGTTCACACTGTCCTCATGTCTGCGGATTTTGGTTCTCAATCTCTGCTCAGAGACTCTGCGGTGTCTTGTGTCCTAGAGGCAACCTTAGACAATGCTTATCGGAATAATACAGGCCGAATGCCCGTGACGGCTCAAGTATTCCCCAACACGAAGAGAAAACTCTTGCAGGTGATTATCGAGCTGTGTTCATTCAACCGTTGTCGTATCGTCTGAATGAATGCCACATTATGCCATGCCTTGACACATCATTTCCTGCAGCATATCAGGTTGGACAACGTTGGCCAAGTGTATGGACCTTGTATCTGGTGGATGGTGTGCTCATGTGAGATGATGGCACCGATGCCGATGATCCGACACGTCGTGCACAGGTTGCTGTGGTAGGGTGGTTTGGTGTTGTGGTCACTATTCTCCAGAAGCTTGCGCCGTTTGCTGTGGACAATGTTTGTTTGAGGTTGTTTGAACGCAAGAAGTGGGGGTGTGAGGATGTCCTTTGCGAGATGCCCGTCTTCAATAATGACATTTTGAAGGCTCCGGAAAAAAAAAGTCATGGCTTCTCAGTTTGGGGAAGTACTGGACAACGAAGCGTACTCTCTCCACTGTGTCCCATGTTTGTCTTCTGATGGGGTCGATGCCGTTTCGCATTGGTTCGGAATGATAAATATCATTTCTTCGCCCTGTGGGGTTTTAATGGAAAACCTCAATCAAATGTTACCTAGCTTTGGAAGTTGTGGTTGCCTGGCCGTCCAGAAATGAAAGAAACAATGAGCCGTGCACTGTAATGCAAAGTTCAGCACGTGCTTTGTGGCCTTGGAAGTCACAACTTTCCAGCATGTGCTGTACGGCCTTGCAAATCACAGCTTGCATTCAGTGTCAATACACTTCTGCACGATTTCAAATTTTAAGCATCAACTATAGTTCAGCTTGGATGCCGAGAATTGTCTGAGTGTGAACGTGTAATATCCAGGTCCACTCTGATCGTCTAACCACAGTACAATGCAAATGATCACTTCTGTCAGAGAAACTGTTTAGTTCCTTCCACCTTTTCTGGAAAATACATAAAAATAACAGATTAATCACAATGTGGCACTCTGTGTTCTCTGTTACAAATTACAAGACGATTCAAACTCTGCTTAATGCAGCGACATCCATGTCCTTTGAAGAAATTTGTAAATATCATGTGTGCTCCGTTCGGAGCTGTTACTGGTTCATGATCTTAATGACCAGATCAGTAGCAGAGCGTTCTAATTAAGACCTAAGTATCTTCGCATCAAATGTGTTGATTGCATCCCAGTTGCAGGTCGAAATGTGCCACCGGCAATAGAAAACAATGATTTTATTTTGGTCACCAAATTATCCATTTGCCCTGCCACATGCAGTGGGCATATACAGACACATCAGACTTCGTTCCTCTCAGTGTTATATTCTTTATGCCAAGTGGATATCTCACAGGACTGTAGCTACGCAATTACAAAACGGAAGACAACAAGCAAAACGAGAGCATGCCATCGCCAGAGATAAATTAAATTATCAGGGTGAGCTGCAGGAACAAAATATGTCGCTGTTCACGATGAGTTTATCTGCCAACTGAATTGGGATATTTGTCAGGAATGTGTTAAGTTTTCGTCAAGGTTCACAGGGGAAATATAATCTCATGAGACTCTAGGTCGTATATTCGCTTCGTTGTAAAACGTATTTTCAGGAAAATAGTAACAGTATGTGCTTAAAATGTTCTTTGTCACTTAAACAAGATAGCATCTGGAGAACCCCACAAGGCATGCGCCTGATTGTCTCATACCTTGCATAACTAACTTTAATGTGAGGGAATAAAAAAATGTCAAATTTCATAGATCAAAAAGCAGGTGAAAACAATATTATCACGAATACAAAAAAAAAACGACATGCTAACGGAAAACTAATAAGTGGTGGGCATAGTAAGTGAATTGAAAATTGGCAAAAAAAAAGCCTCCTTTCTGGAGCATAATGCAGGAAATATGATGTTTCCTTTCTCACTGTGGCATAAATGAAACGAAAGTAGTGCGCTGTTTCAGTGGCGAACAACTTTAGAAAATTGAGGTGCACCATAACTTAGATGTTATTGCTCATGAAACAGCAACATGTTGCAGGAAGGCTCAAAAATAATCTCGAATTTGAAATGAATTATATTATTTGGTATGATACAATTTAAAAATGTTTAATAAAGATATGCTTCAGTAACGCACGGCAGCTCGCATCATCTCGTATGCTGTATGCATCTTTTCAGTCCAGCTATTTCACGATTAAATTTCATGTGGAAGTTTCACAGGATTCGCTATGGTTCTCCAGCTGGAGAGAAGGTGTTTTTGTGGACTGCAGTTTGAAGCTGCGAGACATGCTTGCTATGAAGTTTATGCGATTCCCACAGCTCTGCATCATTCTGCTGTGGAAGGCAGGCCATTAGATACCGTTAAAGCAGAATAAACTTATGTGAACGCTAATAATTTCTAGAAATGATGAAAGTAGAATTGCAAACGCAGAAAGACATAAACTGTTCTGAGATTTCGGGCAAGAAGATTTAAGGGACCGAATGGCTCATCTGAAGTTTTTATAATGTATCGTTTTATCTTCATTTTGCTGTTAAAGATTAAGTAACTCAATAGCTTTGGATTTGTAACTTCTGGATCTTTTTTAATCAGCAGTAAGAACCATTGTTGTTTATCCAAGGACGGTGGATCTGCTTCCACGAAATTCCCAGCAGATGCGGAATTTGCTTGTGATAACTATATCTCAGCTGGCAAGATGGCTGGAATATTCTCTTCTGAAAACTCTCAGAGTCTGCTCACTTTCTATTATGGATCTGATAGTTTTGAAATCTGCCCTGTTGCCCTGTACACGAATCCAAACGTGAACACGTACAGATTAGAACCTGTCTCGAACAATGAAAGATGTATTAACAACAGCAAGCGACAAAGATGCCTATGACGGTATGCAGTACGACAACATTTCAAAATGTCACCACGCATAACTACATCTCAAAGACGATTTATCCCACAGAGAGCTGCGTAGAACGTTACAGTATAATAAACAAGCATTGTCGTCGATAGTCAAACAATGTCTATGCATTATACATTTTTTCATATGTTGAGAGCGCACACAAGGAGAAGCAGTACATGTTTAGATAGAAATATAGAATCATGGAATCACACCGAGCAGAATCAGGCAATCGGCCCATGGTGTCCGCAGCGACCGCAATTCCTTCAAGGATCTATTAAGATAACCAAATATTGCACCCCCCCCCCCCACCCCACCGGCACTAAGTGGCAATTTAACATTGCCAAATCAACCAAACTCATGTTTGGACTGTGGCAGGAAGCCAAAGAATCAGGAAGAAACACAAGCAGACATGGGAAGAATGTGCAAACACAACACAGACAGTTGGCCGAGTCTCTGATTGAACCCTGGTCCCTGGCGCTGTGAGGCAGCAAGGCTAACCACTTTGCCACCGTGTCGCCCAATTTTTGGTATTTTTATGCTGCACGCATTCAAAACGCACGAATGCATTTCTCAGCCCACATTTAATTTTCAAGCACATAATAATGGATAAGCAAGCACAATTGCTTGCTTATACTGCAATCAATACTGTCACGATTTCCCCAGAGAGAGCAACATTATTCTGAGTTAACTTGTGCAGGGATCGGAGAGCGTTACACTATCGAAATCAACAGAAGATTTCTGAAACCCTCTTGTCAGCAAAGCAACAACGTCACACTGCAGTCAAAAACTAATTTCAGTGTTGATTCTTCAAATTGATGGCAGGCGGATTTGAAGATGTGCACTGAGTCGGTGCTGGTGAAACAAAACCATTTGCACACAAATCAGCATTCTTTTTTTTCTAATCGTGCTGAACACACGGTTATAATTTCAAGATGCTTGCAGGAAATGACTTGCTTCCTTGAAAACATTTATCACTGACGTTTTGAATAAGCTGCTGAAATCAAGTCAAATTGCAAAACACATCTCATACTAAACATTGTGAAGCAGTTGTATTTGAATGAAGTGCACGCGGCCGTAACAGATATTTGCATGTTATGGAGACTGCGAATTACTTACAAGTCATACGGTTTTGAAAGTATTAAAGTAAGCCTCAGTCACAACACGTGAGTATTTTAGAATTCTATTGCAGACCTTCGAGTTTTCATTGAGACCCTCGAGTCTGCATTGGCTGTAAGAAGGCAAATTCTAACAAGTTCCAGAGTGTTACTTAATGCAAATAAAGTTTACAACAGATATCTCATGCATTGATGCTAGGCACTGCAATAAGAGCAAATATGGCCTATTATTAAATCAATGCAATGCAAATATCATGGTATGAATGTTGAAAAAAATATCAATACACTTATGTCAGCACTTGAACAAGGAGAATTTTTTTTTTTAAACGTGTCTCTCATTTTAACAGACGCTTATTCCTTTCTCCCATTACCATTGTCTTCAAACTATTCTGCAAAACAGATACATTTGCAAAGTGGTGCAATGGGTACCAAGTTTGAGTAGAGGTGGAAATTCCCAGTTACATTTGACAGGTTTATGTTGAGTAAAAGTATAAACTTTCGTTCTGTCTCCCAAGATGCTTACAACTCTGCTGTATTCATTCAGCATATGTTCCTTTTTAATTGCTGCATCAATTTCCAGGGTTACAATCGCTAATTCTGCAGGCATTTGTTTCACTATCAGACATGCCAACAACATTACTTTCGCTCCTTTCTTATACAAGGATAACATCAACCGGTGTTCGCAAATATCGGCTCATCTAACCTTAAAGTATCGTTTGTGTGTATATTTCAAATGTTTATTATCAGGCCGTGAATTGTTCTTGCAATATTTTCATTTCGCAGCTGAATGATTATTGCCCGGTGGCTCGGACATATATCATCAGAACAGATTCGAATTTCTGGTAATGACATCGAGCAGTTCCGGCCTTCCAGATTCCCACGATCCACTACAGTTCGCCTCCTGCGGCAACAGTTATACAGCAGACGACATCTCTCAGGCCTTACGCTCAGATCTGGAACATCTGGTTAAACAGACACATATGCCAGACTGCTATTAATTGATGACATGTCAGTGTTTTTGCGAAAAACAAATCTCCAAAATCCATGGCCTGCCGCTGTCCTCGTTGTGCAACTGGCTCCTTTATTAACTAATTCATTGACTGCAATGAGTAAGGGCAGGCCGCAGCAGAAGTCCCTCTGTTATCTTCAGCACCGGAGATATGCTTTGTTCCGAGGCCTTAAAATACTTCTTGCACACCAATGGATTTGTGGTCACAATCCCCTCGATCTCGATATTCAGGTATGTTGATGACAGCACCGTAGTATTTTTGTTCTTCACAATAATGAGGCAGAACACATGAATCAAATGGTAAGTCTGGTGAATTGGGCCCTCTCTTATTGTCAGTGAAACGGGAGAAATGAGGGATGTGCCGGTTGTGAGGAGGTAATGGCGGTGGGGGTTGGGGGTGGGGGGGTGGGGCGGATGGTTGGCATTAACTGCTGGACGCTTCATGGATGATATGTTCCTGCCCATATCAAACGAGATGAATTAAAATGTGCTGACGGCTTCCGATATCTTGGTATAAAAATCACCAAAAATCTGCCCTGACATTTTCACGCCGACGTTATAGTTAATAATGTCTTCGAATGCCTCGATTTATTTCACGAGGCTGGGGAAATCAGGCAATTCCACTCTGACTCTCGTCAGCTTTTACACATGCACCGCAGAGTGAATCGTCTCTGTTTTCATCACAGTTTGGTGCTGCTTCTGTTTTGTCCAAGATCAAATTAAAAAGGAAAGTAAACTCAGCCTGAAACATGACACTAACAGGATTTCCACCTAGTACCTCGGTCTACACCTCCTGTTGCCTCGGAAAAGCAGCCAGCGTAATCAACAACCCCATGCAACACGAACATATCTCACATATTATACCGTCCACGGAAAGATGCAAAAGTCTGAGGTAGTATGCCACCCGACTCAGATCAGCATCTTGCCTGCTGCCATTCGACTTCTGAATGGACCTATCTCATGTTAAGTTGTTCTTTGGCTACACCCTTGTGACAATTCAATCAATAAATGCTGCATCGTTGCGTTCCATTTTATGAACATTACGCAATCCCTGCACTGAGCACAAGACCAAAAAACATGTTTCACTACCTACAAACCGGTGAAAAAATAGTTATGTCAAATCAAATAAAAAACCCTTAAAAGTTGTTTATCTCGTTATCAGATTTTATAGTTACGACATGGGTGTTATTTTTCCCTCTGCGTATTTTTGGAGACCTCACCCTCCCTCCCCCCAAACTGATATAACTCAGCTCGCAATCTGAAGTAACTGTGCGCGAGATAGCACAAAGTTACTGTTTTCGGTTAAATAAAGCAAGATCTACCATTCTCTATTACACAATTAATGGGTCTTTATTTTTTTTAAAAACTGGTGACAACTTTATTAAGACAATTTACAAACTGTGTGAACTCCCCAACAGAATGTTGTTGCAATTATAAAGCTCATTCAGGAATAATGAAATAAATAATTACAGAACATGGTCACTCTCAAATAAGATAATATTAGGCGTCTGTTGGAAGTCCGAACTTTCTTTCCATGCTTCGTTCTGGAAGACTTTCTGATATTGGTCTCTCCTGTTCAGATGGTGATTTGAAGTAAACATGTTCACACAACAACATTTCATATGAGAACCTTGTTTACATTTTCTTTTCCCCAACAGTCAGTAAGCATGTTCTCATCGTCATTTCCCTTTGTCTGAGTTTAAATACCGAGAATAAACTCACAGTATTCCTGCAATTTGAGTAGCTTAAGGCTGCCAAAAATACATTATTTTGAATGTAATGGGTTCTGTTTCTTTGAATATTGGATTTAAACTCATTGTTTCAATTCAAAGCCCTCTAGCTATGCTGGAACTCTGGCTGCTGCTTTGGATACAAATGTTGCAAGCTTGGTTTCTGCAGCCTGCTTTCTGCAGTTTACACCCGAAGTACAGAGACACATGTTTTCGAAAGAAGCAATGCTATATGATTTAATTTATATTGTTCGCATTCTCTTTCAAAATTTACATTTGCTACACTCAATATTTTACCTTAAATAGTTTCACAACACTATTAGGGGGACTTTGTTTTCCAGCCAGACCACAAAAAATGTATCGTTCTCATATGTCAAAACACAAAGGTGTTCAAGAAAGTATTGCTATCGAAATCACTTCCTTGTTGCCAGTGCCAATAACTTACAGAGTTTTCTCTGTAAACGGACGAGACTTGAAATGGATTGTTCTGTTTTTGGTCTTCACATGATCTTCAAAAGAAAACGGAATTGCTGCAAAATAACCATTCCTTTTATCCAATGCAACACAGATCTAAAAGCGTGCCAAAGTGGTAAGAGGATACAAACTCCGACTTATTCTCATCATTAGATGCCGTTTAATTGCACCGAACGTTCTGACTGCATTTATAGAAAGAAAAAATGAGTCACCAAATACACCTGTGATTCACAATTATCATTAGTCATTGAGAGACATCGACTGATATGGTTGTTGTTTCCACAGACGGATATTGTCTTAATTGTGAAAACAAAACCATGAAAGTTTTTTTTTTCGCCATTAGATGAGCATGCAACCTTTTTTCTGAATATGTCGTAGAGGTTGAGGCGAGCTCTTTCCTCAATACGTGCGGTGAGAGAGATCAGACGAAAGCCAACGAGTAAAATACATTTTAGCATGTGAGTAAAATAAAGGGGCAAATATGTAAATGTTCATACATTGATACAAAAGCAAACAATGAACGCTATTAAATAATAGTGAAACAAAATGTGTTCATTAATTGAATGGCCGGTGTCTGAAGCTGTTGGAAAATAAGCGAACATGTGAGCAACATAGAGATGTGCATTTGTTTTCAGTTTTTTTTTGTTACCGAGTCGCAAATGAAAAAAAAACAACGTTAAATGCCTGCATGTTTTGGCAGATACGTCTCACAAAAGCGAAATGCGAGGTATGGCACAGTAAACAGAATGAGGATACATTAAATGGAAGAAATCAATTCGAAAAGTCTTAATACATTGAAGGTTTGCAGACAGATAGTTAGGCAGATTTAACTTACTAAATAATTATATTTCTCTAACGGAACATTTAGCAAACACAAATTAGTAGAGCAGACAATGGATGTAACCTTAGTGATTTTTTAGTTATGTTTAAAACTATGCGAAATAAAAGTCTTGAACAAAGGTGGTTTGTTTCAGGCAGCAATTAAACATATAATTAATAGCAATTAAGGGGACAATTTCCTCCTTGTCTCTGCCGATCCCCCGCTCTGAAACATCGAAGACATGCTCTTATGCTGGCCAATAGATTACTTTAAACGATCATTTTGCAGACATTTGTCACCCTTGGCACATTGTCCAAGCACCGACTCGTTGGTGCGCCCAAATTTTTATCGCGAAATATTGAGACATTTTTGTCAGTAAATATGGAAGATGATCTTGAATGTGGCCGCATTCTCTTGGATATACAACTCAAGTGTACTATCACTGCCGTCGCAGCTCAATAGCTCTATTGTCTTTTTTTTTAGCTATAAACACATTTGATGAAAAGAAAATACAATCGCATAACCGGATACAAATTCCATATAAACTGAAGCGTTGCACTGCAATTATTTCTCGTGTACTAGTTGTACTTAATGTGTCCAATCAGAATACAAGCTTCAATTCCATGGTGTTAGATTAATTATCCATGTGTATCATCTGCTTTGTTTGGATCAACTCAGTTGAAACAACGCGATTGAATTGTGTGCCATTGAGCACGACGCCATGTGATTTGAGCTGTCATTTAAAACCCTCAACGTTGAATCCTGGATTTAGATTTACTATTTTGTGGCTATTGGCTTTCCATAACAAAGTGGAACATGTCCAGATGTTCAATTTTTTTGACCCACAGAAAATGAATAATGTGCAGGGGATAAGGAGATTAGAAGCATGTTGTTGGATCTGTGTGTGAAATTGGGTGATACTGACCGGGCAAAGGCTCGTTCCTTCATTCTTTGAAACAAAAATTTGTTTGCAGCCGTGGAAAGAATACACTTTGCGATCTACCGAGAAAAAGTAGCGTTTTTTTGGATATATTACTTGGACAGCAAAAATCCCGGAATTATCTTTTGCGTATGTTCAGACTGACACTGGACACCTAATAACTTTTCAT
Source organism: Carcharhinus amblyrhynchos (assembly GCF_965287045.1). Lineage (NCBI taxonomy): Eukaryota > Metazoa > Chordata > Chondrichthyes > Carcharhiniformes > Carcharhinidae > Carcharhinus > Carcharhinus amblyrhynchos. Next base: position 64,910,896 of record NC_137339.1, on the reverse strand, counting down.
GTAAGTATATTTTTGCTCAGGCACTCAATGGTGTGCATTGTAAAGCAACGTTCCAGCATATGCTATGCTGTCTCGGAAGTTAGAACTTCCCAGCATTTGACACAACCGGCATGCAGCGCCAGAATACTTCGGAATAAGATGAAATTTTCAGCATCAACCGCAAGTCAACTTGGATGCTCAGAATTCCCTGAGTGTGAAATTATTAAAGTTCAGGCCCCCTCTGAAAGATTATCCACGGTATAAATTGAAATGATCAATCCTATCAGAGAAACTTTATGTTTCCTACTATAATCTCCAGGAAATTCATAATTGCATCAGCTTAATCACACAGTGGTACGTTACGCTCCCTGTCATAAGATACGACCGAGTTCAAACTCTGGTTAATGCTTCCATGTCCAGCCCTGTTAAGAATTGTATAAACACCCTGCATAATTTGCGCAGAGCAAATGAAATACGCTGACCAGATCAAAGCTAGATCATTCCAGTTATGACTTTAGCAGCTTTGCATCAAAATCGGTGACTGTATCCCTGTTGCATATCCAATTGTGCATCCCGCAAAACATAACTTTAATTTTGTTTTGTTCCAGAGCTTGTCCACTTGGCATGTCACATTCAAGTGTGTATAAACATACACCTAATACTTTTTCAATTCTTTACAGTATTGCATGGCCTATGGAAATGGGAAATTGTGGATACTTAATGAAATTTACAGCGAGGTAACTGCAGACCAAGGCACTAACCAAAACTGAACATGACATTAATAGAGACAAATTAATTATACCATTGAGCTGAGCGACCAAAGTATGTTGCTGATTACTGTGAGTTTATTTGGCGACTGAAGTGGGACATTTGGAATAAATGTCACATGTTTTTGTAAACATTTATCTGGAAAACATAAACTCAAGAAGCCAGAATATTCGCTTGGATATAAATTTTAGTATCTGGCAAAAATAAAGGGTGCATTCTTAAATTAAAATACATCTCATCCACAAGGTATGATGAGGTGATTCCCAACAGCAATCTGTCTAATTGCTTCATAACTTGCATTAGTGAATTAAAAACTAGGGAGAGTTGTCATTGTCGGCTGTCAGAGAACAAAAGACAGGTGGATGCAATCTCGTCACGAAGACGCTGCTGACAGATACACAATAATAGGTAGGTATAAACAATAGTTTGATAAATGTGCAACATTCATCCTTCTCATGGTGACAACATAAATTGAACGTAAAAGATGTGCTACTTCAGTGGCAAAAATCGTTGGAATTTGTGGTGCTGAATGACTTAGGTGTTATTGTGCTTGACTCAATGGCATGTAGCACAAAGACCGAACATTTAGTCTTGAAATAGAACAAATTTATTATTTTGTATTGGAAGAGTGTGACACATTTAAGGACGCTATACTTCAGTAACACAAGACCATTAGCAACATCTCACAAACTCTGCAGTTTTAAGCCTACTACTTTTAGGAATAATGTGGACGTTTTAAAGTATTCCATATAATCAACTGCTCACCAGACTTTGTTTGAAAGTGCGAGACTTGCTTTCTTTGAAGTACATGGGTTCTCCAAGCTCCGCATCATATGGCAGCGCAACGAAAAAAAAAATCAAATATTAGTTAACATTAAAACAGTCGTAGATTTATAGGAATGATTTTTTTTTTCATTATTATCCGCGAGAATTGTGGCACTTCAAACGACGAATGGCGCGCAGGAGTCTGATTTGTGGGGCTTGTAGAATTGAGGGATGGGAAGGCTGACGTCTGATCTAATATCTGTATCTTTTCATTTTCATTTATCTTGGAAAGGGATGTGAAATCCCACATTTTTTTGATTTGTTGTTTCTTCCCTTTTTTTTAAATCGGGATTCCGAGCCAAGTATGTTTAACCCAGGATTGCACATCCGCTGATATTTCGAAAACACAAGCTGCTGTGACGGCAAAAAAAAACAAAATACCTCCCGGACGCCTCCAACAGAGAAGGAAATTGTTTCAGATCAAATTCACTCATTTGTCAAGATGGATAGCGTATTCTCTTAGGAAAACGCACAGTGCTGGACCACTTCCTCTTATAGATTTGGTTGACTTGAAATCTGTCTAGTCGTCTTGTTCGCGAATCACAACGGACGGATGATCAAACACAGTTGACAATCTGTCGCGAACATTGCTTAGAATGATTCAGTAATGTCAGCGAGTGATTGAGATGCCTATTTCTGAACATGGGTAACGGACGGAACTATGATAATGTGTTGAAACGGCACCACTCAATAATAGAACTGACATACAATCGATCCCGCAGAGAGCTACGACTAAAAAAAATACGACTTTACAAAACAATCCGTTTCGTATATAATAAACTCATGCTTATGCCTGATGCGATTTTCTAATATGTATGGAGAGAGCGCAGCAACTAAGGTCAGTACATTATTAGAAATTCTGTAATTGTATGCTGCACACATTCATACACAAAAATATGTTTCTCAACCCACCTTTCGTATTCACACTCTTGAAAAGAGATAAGGCAAAACAAAAAGAATTCGTAATATTGTCATCAATATTGCTAAATTTGTCCCAGTTATAACAATAATAATATGAGTTAACTTGTACCGGAGGCGAGGGGATTAACCTACCGAAATTACCAAAAGACTTCTGAAAACCTCTTTGTCATGAAAACAAGAACGTCGCAGTTCAGACAGAGTTGTATTTATGTATTGAGCCTTTAAACTTATTGACAAGTCTTGCAATGGTTTTGCACGTACTGAGTCAGTGCTGGTGAAACATTAGAATTAACAGAAATATCAGCATTTAACGTTTGATTTGGGGCTGAACGCACTGTTGCCGTTTCAATATATGTGCATGTAATTCTCATCCATCACCATGAAGTGCTTTGGAAGGTTAGTCATAGCATCGATCAATTCCAGCCGTTCAGATTGCCAGGATTCACTATAGTTCACTGAGTGCAGCAAAAATTGTCATCTCTTTGGAACCACACTCATACCTGGAAAACCTGGATAACAAACGCACTTATGTAAGACTGCCTTACATTTGGTGCATATCGGCATTTTCTGGCAAATCTCTTCACCCAAATCTATGAACTGGAACTCGGCCCCATGCTCCACAACTTGATCCTGGAGTAAGAAAACCACAGATTATTATGGAAAGGCACATATACCTCTATTATTATCCTCAGAACCAGTGTCCCGCAATGTTGTGTCTATAGACCCGTTATTCCCGTTACACACATGACTGAGTGGCAAAACTCCCCTCCAACTTGACTTTCAAATTTGCTGATGTCATTGTCATGATTCGGCTCTCAGAAATGATAAGACTCAATACGATAAATGGATAAACTGGTGACTTGGTGCGCCGAAATTAATCTCTCCCACATTGTCAGTGAAAAGATGACCATCGCCATTGATTTCAGGGTGCATAGTAGAATAAATGTCTCTGCCAACATCAAAGGGGTTGACGTGGAAATGGTGAACTTAGGTTTTTAGGTATTCAGATCATCAACAATCTGCCTCGATCCCTTCAATCCGACGTTCCAGTTAAGTATACCCACCAACACTTCCACGTTCCAAAAAAAAACTAACGAAATTACACAAGTCAAAAATATTGTTTTATATGTCGATCACTGGCCAGTTGAAAATGTGAACACACACACACACACACACACACACACACAAATCTGTGTTGTCTTCATCAGTTGGCAGAAATCAGTGTTGAATTGGATTGTTCTATGTTATGTCTTTGAGTGTAAGCTAACAGAGTATGTGCTAAGCTCTCTTGTATCCAATGCAACACAGACCTGGCAAAGGGCCAACATGGTAAGGGACATAACAGTGTTTTTTTTTGGACAGTGATAGACAGTGTGTCATTGTAGCAAACATTCTAGCTCCATTTGTTATGAATACCAGTTGACCAAAAATAAAATGGGAGGTCACGAAAAATATTTGCGGATCACAATTGCCATCAGTCATTGATAATCATCAAGTTCTTAACTGTTGTTTCTAGAAATGGAAATAGTTTCATTAAAAAAAATAAAAGTTTGAAAGACATGATGCTATTAGATATGCATACACACCGTTTTATGGCGGCCGTAGATCTTTAGGCGAGCACATTTCTCAATCCGTACACGACAAAAGGTAAGATGAGAATTGTGAAGAACAAAGGGGAAGCAAATTGCAGAGATTAAGTTCAATAAACGGACAAAAACTTTAAAATTCAAGAACTGTCATCAAAGAAAATAATAAAGGGCTCTTAACTAATAGTGAGCAAGGTAAAAAAAAACACAAATCCTTGCCGAAACGGCTGGGGTATGCCACTGTTGGAAAAGATGTATAACATCAGGATTACAGACAACTTTACATCTGCTGTTCCTTGTCTTCAGCTTAGTCACATTTGTCAAAATATGCAAAGTTAAATTCACAGATACATTGCCATGTATAGCTACAGCCAAAGAGTAGGAGACCCGGAAGAGAAACTGAAATGCGGATGGATTGAAAGGAAACAAAGAAATCGAATACATAAATATGCACTTAGGGCTTACAGATACATAAGAAGACATCCTTAACGTCCCAAATAACTATGATGAGAAGTCTCACAACACCAGGTTAAAGCCCAAAAGGTGAATTCGATAAAGCAAGCTTCCGGAGCTCTGTTATTTCAACAGATGAGTAGAGAGATCGCCTGACAAACAGGGCATGCATATTCAATGGAACAATTTCAAGATAATGATTAGAATGGAAATATCTGAAAAAAAAAATCCAAATATTATTTTGTAATTGTGCCTTTGCCGACATATGTTATGCTTATACATTTATCTCTCCAATCACTTGATCTATGAGCTGCGTTCTGAAAGCTCGTAATTCCAAATAAACCTGTTGGACGATAACCTGGTGCGGCATCTTATTCTACCCACCCAAATCCAACTCCAGCACCTCCACATCGTAAGAGTCATCAACATTTAGCAAACAGAAAATGAAGGTGCAGAGGATCCGTTTCCCCTCGGTGTTGTTTTGCTTACGTTTAAAACTATGCGTAATAAATGTCTTGAGCAAAGAGGGATTGTTTTAGCAAGAAATGAACCGCATATTTAAAGAAAATTGCCTCAGAGTCTCTGCCAACCTCTGTGCCCTAGAGCATCAAAGATCCGCTTTTATACTAGTCAGGAAGTTACATTATACAAAAATGCGTTGCTCAGGTATTTATCTCCTGAAGCACATTCTGTTCGAAAACATAAGAACATAAGAAATAGGAGCAGGAGTAGGCCATCTAACCCTTCGAGCCTGCCCCGCCATTCAATAAGATCATGGCTGATCTGTCGCTGCTCAGTTCCACTTTCCCGCCCTCTCCCCATAACCCTTAATCCCCTCTCTTATCAAAAACCCATCAACCCGCGTCTTAAAAATATTTAGCGAGGCAGCCTCCACCACTTCAACGGGCAGAGAATTCCAGAGATTTACCACCCTTCGAGTGAAGAAGTTCCTCCTCAACTCAGTTCTAAACCCTCCCCCCCCCTTTATCTTGAGGCTGTGCCCCCTAGTCCTGCTGTCTTTTTTGAGCGGGAAGAGTCTCTCCACCTCTATCCTATCCATCCCATTCATCATCTTATACGTCTCAATGAGATCTCCCCTCATTCTTCTGTACTCTAACGAGTACAAGCCCAGTTTATTCAGCCTCTCCTCATAGCTCAACCCCCTCAACTCCGGTACCAGCCTAGTAAACCTCCTCTGCACTCCCTCCAAGGCCAACATATCTTTGCGCAGGTGCGGCGCCCAAAACTGCACAAAGTACTCCAGCTGCGGCCTCACCAATGCCCTATACAGCTGCAGCAAGACCTCCCTACTTTTATATTCAATCCCCCTCGCTATGAAGGCCAGCATCCCATTCGCCTTCCTGACCACCTGTTACACCTGCAAGCTGGGTTTTTGCGACTCATGCACAAGGACCCCGAGGTCCCTCTGCACCGTCGCCTGCTGCAGTTTTTCGCCACGTAAGTAATAGTCCTTCCTACCATTCTTCCTACCAAAGTGGACCACCTCACACTTGCCAACATTAAATTCCATTTGCCATTTCCTGGCCCATTCGCCCAGACTATCTAGATCCTTCTGCATACTCTCCACACCCTCCGCACAATTTGCCGTTCCCCCAATCTTGGTGTCATCAGCAAATTTCGACACCCTACACTCGGTTCCCTCCTCCAGATCATCTATATAAATGGTAAAAAGTTGAGGCCCCAGCACCGACCCCTGGGGCACTCCACTAGTCACCATCCGCCAATCCGAATAGCACCCGTTGATCCCCACTCTCTGCCTCCTATTTGACAACCAATCCTCTATCCACGCTAACACCCTACCCCCAACTCCATGCCCCTCGACCTTCTGCAATAACCTCTTGTAAGGTACTTTGTCAAACGCCTTCTGAAAATCTAGAAAGACCACATCCACCGCCTCTCCTCTATCTACCGCCCTAGACATATCCTCATAGAACTCCAGTAAATTGTCAGACACGACTTCCCTTTAATGAAACTGTGCTGCGTCTGCTCTATCAAGCAATTCCCTTCAGCAGGAGGCAAAAAGGTGGGGGGGGGGGGGGGGTGGCGTAGCTCTGCTGATTAAGGATAGCATCACGGTGGTAGCAAGGGATGATATTGGAGCCAAGGAGCAGAGGGTGGAATCGTTGTGGGTGGAGATTAGGAACAGCAAAGGGAGGAAGACGCTGGTGGGTGTCGTCTATAGGCCCCCGAATAATAATCTGGAGGTGGGGCGGGCTGTTAACGCGCAAACAAGTGCGGCGTGCAGGAATGGGACGGCCGTAGTTATGGGGGATTTCAATCTGCATATTGATTGGTCGACCCATGTTGGACGCGGGGGGCTCGACGAAGAGTTCTTGGAATGCTGCCGGGATAGTTTCCTCGAGCAGTGTGTGTTGGAGCCGACGAGGGAGCGAGCAAGTTCGATAATTCTTTTTGTGATTGTAAATGAACTATCTTCTTGAATGGATGCTGCTTCTCGTGATAATACTCTCCAATCGTTCTTTCAGCGCCGTCATGGCTAAATGATGTTGCTGCATTTTTGTTTTTCAGATTTCCTTGCGTGTTGTTAAGAAAGGGTTGCAATGTAAACTGATCACGTGATGTAAATTCCATAACAAATGGAACGTTTTACTGTAAATGTCCCTCGTTCTATTTGATTTGACCGATCATGGTAAACGATTCAATTCTATCGTGACAGATTAAGCATGCACGTGCATCATTTGCCTTATTTCAATCAACTCGGTTGAAAAAAAATGCCATTGCGTGGCATTTTGCTGAACATAAACACTATGTGACTTGATGCAATGTTGATTAAACTCCTCAATGTTTGACCTTGGATTGATATTTGCAGTTTTTTTTTGAATGTTGGTTTTACATAACAAAGTGGAATACATCCAGTGATCGTAATCATTTTTCTTTTCTTTTTCTTTGCGCCACAGACCTTGCAAAATGCAGATCGGGTAAGTATTTAGAAACGTTTTGTTGAACCGGTGGATCAAACTCGGAGATAATGATTGATCGTAGGTTTGGTCCTCCATGCACTGAAGGCAATATAGACATCAAATGGCGTAAATGACCCATTCCATGATTCACTAAATCTGTACTAGAAATATCCAGCAAATATTCATAGCATCAAGTCGCTAAGAGTGGTGTTTTATGATGTATGTAATTTTATTTGGAAGCAGGCTGTATGTGTTATTCTTTCCTCCCCAAGACTGGAAGGGGAGCGTTCAATGTATTTGATTGGACCAATTCAACGTAAACATGTAATTCTATATTGATAGATTAACCATGCGTGTACATTTTTGGCCTTGCTTTAATCAGTCCATAATTAAAACGATAATTGGCTGGTTCTTTGTTGAGCAAAAACTTCATGCGACTTGAAATTTTGGCCGGTACATGCCTCAGAGTTCACTGCTGCATTTAGATTTCCTGACTTTGGCTTCTGGGATATCTCCACCGTTACTTCGTGATTCTAAAGGAGTTGCAATTCAAAATACAGATTGCGACCAAAAAAAAAGTGTCTTCGCAAAAAGGGAAACAATTGTGTTTGTAATGTTTGCCGAAAGGCTTGGTTGAGCAGAGCACCTAAAATATTGGGCATTGGAATAACGAGTGGCTGGCGAACAGGTTTATTGTATTTTCATTCCAAAATCATTCTGATATTCTTTAATGAGGACAGCATTCATTCAATGAGAGGCCCGGCGGATAGCACGGTGCACCACTATAATAATCTCAGTCACATGCAAAATGGCTCAGTGGATAACGTGATCATATTTTGTGATCGTTCATCAAACGGCGAAGCGGCTCTGGGGTTCTGAGATTTATGCACTCTGCTTTATATTCTTTTTTCGTCGGTGCATTGTTTATATTTTCGATTGAAAATATTTTCTACCTCTGCTGCATATGCCGTTCATGTCTCTCAACCCCCAAAAAGAAAGCGACCGTCATTATGATACTTACTTATACATACAAAAAAAACAGCCGTCATCTCAACACTATGGCAAAAAAATATGAGCAGCCTGTTGACAGCCTGTGAAAGTTGATTCACATGATAAATGTCCCAAAAGATATCGGCCTTACCTTTGGCTCCAGGAAACTGACCTGCCAGTGACAAATTTCTGAAGTCATGAAAATCACTTTCTTCTCAATTGGCAGGACCCAGGACCAGCGATCAGAATAATCCCATAGTGCATTTGTGTTGTTCGTTCAGAGATAAAGGACAGTATATGTACAATAGCTGACAAGAATTTTAAAGTTTAAATGAAAAAAAAAACGTGATAATCTTCTCTGGTTTAGTTCACCCGGAGCAAATATTATCACGAATTATGTTGAGTAGATATTTGTTGCGTAAAACATTCCACTATATACTTTTTTTTTGTAAAACAGGAAGTGTAGCTAGTTGAGGAATCAGGTCAAATTGCAATACTATGGAACAACATCACGCAATGTTGAAAATTGGTTCTGAGGAACATTTCTTTTTTCACAATTCGTTTTCCTTTGCCTGCCTTAAATGAAGTGAAAATGTCGTAGTAGTGATGTTGGAGCAGCATTACCAAATTTGGCTGAAATATGGAAAGGGTATATGAAACAAGAATCTTGTAACAAATTAGAACTTTGTGTCTCCAATCCTACACACCCTCGTGCGTTTAATTATTTACTTTCGTCAGGGTTGTGAATCAGGGGGAAGATCCCTTTTGATAAAATTTCAAGCGCCCTCACAATGCTTCAAGAAGATTATTAGGGATGGAATGCAGCAGATATGCTTCGTCTTTGCCATAGCAAAGTAATGCATACAACATTAAAGCTCCCGTCTGCTAGACGAAAGTTCGTAAACAATTGAAACGCTGGACATTAAGATGCCGAAACAGGGCATTGCACATAGTGTCCTTGCCGCCCAGTCTCGTAAAGAAGAACGGGTGTTACGTTTTCATGCAACATTCCCACATGTGGTCGTCTGCCTTTGAATTCTAAACATATCGCATGTCAAGCCAGTAAACTCCTGCAAGAGGTGAACTTTTCAGCATTTCACTATTTAGATCGCATGCCCAGCATTCCCTTGGTCGGAAAATATTTTGGCTCACGTCCCCTCTAATTGTTGAATGTCTGTACAATTTTAATTATTCTATCATGTCACAGAAATTTAACTTTGCTTGTCCCATTAGGGCAGAAGGAGAAAGCGGGGGGCGGGGGAGGGGTTGTTGCGGGGGGAGGGGGGAGAGTGTGGGGGGAGGCAGTGGGCATTCGTACGGTGTTAAACGAATACTTCACATCTGTCTTCACCAGGGAGAATGAGGAAGTAGTTCGGGAACTTGAGGAGAGAGAGTGTAAGACTCTGGAGAAAAGAATCATAGTGTGTTAAAAGGTATTAAGTGCCATGTTGAGGACATGCAGTCAGTATCGTGCCGAAGGTCAGTCGTCTTTTGAATGACTGACGCGCTGAATTAAGTAATATTTTAATATCATTTGAATTACTATTTAATCAAGTTTAAAGATGACTGCTTAGTTTGATCGAGTAGAATTTGCTGAGCTGCATTCTGATCAACATTATTGGGTAATGTCACAATATACAACGGGGAAAGAACTGGATCAGCTAATATTGCGAGACTTTATGCAAAGGTGATGAGAGAAATAAACCGATCCAATATCAGAAAACCTTAGTTTCCCTTGTGTGGATGAAATATTAATACGATTAAAATCGTATTGAAACTTTACAAAACAAGACTCGGCGGGCCTTATGGAATCGCAGAAAAAAAAATCATGTTTAACTAGGTAAATTATTCGCTAATCAGCCTATGTTCAAGGAAGAGATCGTAGAATGCTTCATCTGAACGTGCTGCAGTAGTATCTTCTTATGGATGGAAATGAGAATAATGAAGTGATAGCTGTTGTAACTCAGTATGATTAAATAAACCCAAAATATACCGAATTTGATCTACTCACGTTAGACTCATTTACACGAATGTTAACAGAAATTTTGCAAAAAAAAGAGTTCACATCCACAGCAAAATATCGTGAAGATTAAGAGTGTGTTTTGATCCTAACGTTTCAGCTTGTGTGTTGTTTGAGAATAAAATTGTTTGACCGAATGTTTACCAAATGTCCCCTACGTCACGTAGAGATGAAAAAAAAATGCAGAAGGATAGGACATTTTAAACTTAATAATTTTTTTTTTGCCTCAAGTTGCTATTGTCCGGTTTATGGTAGCAATGGTAACTGTAAGTATAGATTGTGCCACGTGTCGCATGGTGGGACAGTGGTCTGTCAAGCCTGCCATGCTGCAACTTGTCAACGGACCTGCTGAAGTCCGTAGTCGACATTGTCTGCCGCACCTTCATCACTCAACTTCGTCACTTCCTCTAAAAACGCGATGAAGTAGTTGAGATACGAGCTCGACTGCACAAAACAATAAAGCCTCTCGTTAATTCGTCCATTTATATCCAAGTGCGAGCAATTCCGGTCTCCAAAAATCATCTCCAATTCTCCACCATTGACAAAAGGCTTGCAGGCCTGTAATTAATTCCCTTCACGTGTGTCAAAACAACAACCACCTTCCGGTTGCTTGCCATTTCAATACAAGACCCTGTTCTCATGCCCACATGTCTGTCCTTGACCTGCTGCAATATTCCAGTGAAACTCAAGGCAAACCGAAGGTGTTGCATTTCATCCTCGGGCTAGCATTTTACAGCCTTCCGGTCTCAACGTCGAATTCAATGCCCTCAGATTATTAGTTCGACCCCAATTTGTCCCCTTTTGTTTTCAATTGTTTTTAACTGTTCTCCATATTTTAGTTATGTTCTGTCCATCTTCACTTTCATTCCTTCACCGCTTTCTTTGCACCTGTCTTTTCTTCCTTTTCCTTACCTTTCTCACACTTTGCTTCCCCTCTACTCTTTTTTATTAATTTGACTCCTGTCTCATCCAACGACTCACCCCCCGCCAACAAACTTTAAATTGTTAGAGCTTACCCTCTGCTTTCGGCTTCTGTGCCGATGGGCATTCTCCCCTGTTTGTTCTCTCTGTGGACTGCCATTAGCGGTCATTTTTCCCCTGGTTTCTGCGGCTTTGAGACATCACTCATTCCCTTATCCTGCAGTCTAAATATCTCCCATTTCCTGTGCCTTTTAACTTTTACAGAGATTGACATCTGAACTCAAGTAGTCAGCTTTTATCTCTCCTTATTTATGATCCAGTCCCCTCTGCCTGAGCCCAAATCATTCTACCTCTCAGCAAATTCTCCTTTAACACATCTCAGTTCCTAACAATGAAAGGAGTACCAATGGGTAGACGCATGGATAATGGCTATGCTTGTCTTGTTAAGGGACAAGTATAGCGTTCCGCATTTCAGGCCGACGTGGGCTCCCACACAATTTTTTTACTAGTGCATCGATGACTATTTTGGTATGACTTCCTGCTCTCTTGGAGACCTGGAAAAGTTCATCAACTTCGCTGGCAGTTTCCATCCCTTCATCGCTTTCACCTGCTTTATCTCAGGTCTTCCGATCCCGTCTGCCCCCAGTTCCATCAATAGCGAATCTACCAATACCGATCAAACAATTACAAACTCAAGAACTCGCACAGCTATTTGGATTGCAGCCCTTCACATATATTTACCATTTATATAGATGATCTGGAGGAGGGAACCGAGTGTAGGGTGTCGAAATTTGCTGATGACACCAAGATTGGGGGAAAGGCAAATTGTGCGGAGGGTGTGGAGAGTCTGCAGAAGGATCTAGATAGGCTGGGCGAATGGGCCAGGAAATGGCAAATGGAATTTAATGTTGGCAAGTGTGAGGTGGTCCACTTTGGTAGGAAGAATGGTAGGAAGGACTATTACTTACGTGGCGAAAAACTGCAGCAGGCGACGGTGCAGAGGGACCTCGGGGTCCTTGTGCATGAGTCGCAAAAACCCAGCCTGCAGGTGCAGCAGGTGGTCAGGAAGGCGAATGGGATGCTGGCCTTCATAGCGAGGGGGATTGAATATAAAAGTAGGGAGGTCTTGCTGCAGCTGTATAGGGCACTGGTGAGGCCGCAGCTGGAGTACTGTGTGCAGTTTTGGGCGCCGCACCTGCGCAAGGATATTTTGGCCTTGGAGGGAGTGCAGAGGAGGTTTACTAGGCTGATACCGGAGTTGAGGGGGTTGAGCTATGAGGAGAGGCTGAATAAACTAGGCTTGTACTCGTTAGAGTTTAGAAGAATGAGGGGAGATCTCATTGAGACGTATAAGATGATGAATGGGATGGATAGGATAGAGGTGGAAAGACTCTTCCCGCTCAAAAAAGACAGTAGGACTAGGGGGCACAGCCTCAAGATAAAGGGGGGGCGGTTCAGAACGGAGTTGAGGATGAACTTCTTCACTCAAAGGGTGGTGAATCTCTGGAATTCTCTGCCCGTTGAAGTGGTGGAGGCTGCCTCGCTAAATATTTTTAAGAAGCGGGTTGATGGGTTTTTGATAAGAGAGGGGATTAAGGGTTATGGGGAGAGGGCGGGAAAGTGGAACTGAGCCACGACAGATCAGCCATGATCTTATTGAATGGCGGGGCAGGCTCGAAGGGCCAGATGGCCTACTCCTGCTCCTATTTCTTATGTTCTTATGTTCTTATACATCGAAGAAGACTCCATCCTTTTTTATCAACTTCTTCACCTCCATCACATTTATTCCAATAATGCAACTCTCCAAAGTGGTTCTTCTAATATGTGTTGTGTTTTCTTTTTCATCAACCGTGAATTCCCATTTTCATTTGTCGAGACGGCCCTCAAATGCGTGGGGTCCATCTCGCACTTATTCTCACATTTCACACAACCAGTCTTCGTATGCAAAGCATAATCCTCCGCCATTTCACCATTTCCAGGGTGATCCCATCGCCAGACACATTTTCCCTTAACTCCCTCAATGTTATTTAATCACCTGGGCGATTAAAATTATTCAATAGTACCGAAAGTAGAGAGCACAATTGATAATATTGAAGTTGTTGTGCCAGTTAATAGAATCATAGAAACCCTACAGCGCAGAAAAAAAGACCAATCAGCCCATCGAGTCTGCACCAACCACAATCCCATCCGCACCGTACTGTCATATGCCTACATATTTTCCCAACGAATCTCTTCAACATACACATCTCAGGACTCTAAGTGGCAATTTTAGCATGGCCAATCAACCTAACCCGCACATCTTTGGACGAAACCCACGCAGACAATGTGCAAACTCCACACAGGCAGTGACCCAAGCCGGGAATCGAACCCAAGACCCTGGAGCTATGAAGAAGCATTGTTAACCATTGTGCTACTGTGCCACTACTGCTGTTAACTAACAAAAGAACAAGCCAGGAAATATATAAATGAATAATGAATAAATGAATGTATAAACTAATTAATTAGCCATTTAATACATCAAACCATTGATAAATAAATTGCACAATGATGTGACTTTGTTCACGTATCTACAAAGATAAGGTCAGCAAACTACTGTGAGTCTAGGCGCCGTGTGCTTCTTCAAAACGAGATGTAAATGTTGGTCATGTACTAAAGCGGACAATGATAAAAGTTGAAATCCAATGTCAAAATATATTGTCCTGATCATTATCGTCAAAACTCGTTTTTCACGCTTCTGTAGGGATTACGTATATGGTTCGGATGTTGTAGCCTGTGGAACATACTTATATATAAGCAGGAACAGTGCATAGACACGAAGGAAAACCTATGAAAAAAAAACACACAGACAATAATAAACAACGCTCATGCCCACATCCCATGTGTAGCGTCATGGCACAAAACAGTTTTGTTCTATGACAGAACTAAAACTCTAAAATGGTTTATATTGAGAAGATTGAGATTCGCCACCATGTGCAATTTTGGGAGCAGATTTTGTGTGAGTACTTACACAGTGATATTAGTAAAGGTAATTTAATATTTTGACGCAGCTATCATGAATGAATGCCTGCGTGTTTTCTCGTCAGGGATAATAATGTCTTCAATGGAAATGCACCAGCTGGAAGTCAAGCTGCATCTTGCATTATACAACATGCAATGGCGAAATGCCTTCAGTGGTGTACCGAGGAAAAACAAAATCTGCTTGAGGATGGTGAGACAAATCGTTTGTGCACTTTCATGAATTTTGCGCTGAAATATGACCTTTCAACGACTATCCGCTGAGGATGTTTCTCGCTTAATCACCGCACTGAACGTAGCCCACAAGGTCAGAAAAAGGTCCTTGCACTCAGATAAAAACGTTCAATAAACACATGCACCGTCTCAATGTAATCACGTGGCATGTACTGAATAGTTAATATTCAGTGAAACATTTCAAAATTAACACCGCCCTTTCCCTGTTCAAAGTGATCCTGCATTCACTGGCCCAATTCGCTAAACCGACGACACGGATGGAAGAGTAAGTACGTGGGAAGCTCAGGATGCTGTGAATTATTATGCTACTTTAAAATTGGAATCATATTTATTTTTTACCTTGCAATGCCGCATAAAGGAATTTGAATAAGAATAACGAAATTAACAATAAACAATGAGCATGGACATTGCATGAGAGTCGCAACCAACCAGAATACTTTTGGACTGAAGTATCCTATGTGTCTGGTGTGCGATGACCTCAAATCTCTAATTACTACAACTTGCAGAAAATATTCCACTCCTGCTTTTCTTCATTTTATACGGTCTTAAAAAATCGTTCCCAGTTCTTACCACAATATTCATCGAATTCACGGCACACTCGATTGTTCAAGAACATCTACTAAATCTGTTTTCAAGTCTGAGTTTTAGTTAGCAAATATAGGCGCACAGTTATTTCCAGTTCAATCAACTCGGAATATTAAATTGCATGTCATCATTTGAAACACTTTAACATGCTGATTCGAAATAATTCGCTGTTCTATATCGAACTGTTAACTCAAGTAAAGGAATGTGCATAGGCAAAATAATTCTGCTGAAACTCGCCTCAGAAAACTTCAAAATATAATAATCTCGTAAAAACAAATTGGGCCTGCGTTGTGTAGGCGTGTGTGTGTGTGTGTGTGCGCGCGCGCGGGCGCGCAATGTGTTGCTTAGAATTAGTTCAGGATCCAAGATTTAAAAAAAATCGAAGGGAGGGTTCTATTGATAGGAGCATGTCGAATCTCATACGCTAAACTGCCTTTTCAAGATGACACGATTTACGAGTAAGATGACAATTTGAATATACACAAAATTCTGATTAGATCTCTGCCAAATCATGACAAGGATGTTACAAAATTAAAGAGAGTCCAGAAGAGGTTGATACGGTTTCTTTCGGGACACAGAAACTTTCATTGTGGGGGATGATTGTCGAAATTTGAAGATGTCAATATCAGTTTCTAGCGCGATTTTCAAGACCATCAGGGAACTGTTGCGACGTTAAGAAAAGGAATTAAACATGTTTTTTTTCAGTCGTAAGCATTTTTTTCACGCGTTTAGCTGAACATTAAAAAAAACTCTCCACGAAAGTTATTTTTTTTTAATGCTGCTAAAACGGGCATTTTTTTTTTTAACTGGGGTATTTATGAATCTGCATTGTTCGGTCGCAATTTGATTGGAAGGTCAGGTGACAGGTGTTATTTCCCCTTCAGCCTGAGCTGCTGTTAAGTTCGAAATTTACTTTTATATGGGACATCATGCTGAAAATCGTCTCTCCCTCTCTCTCTCTGGGTTTAATAGAATGCTAGTTAATTGAACGGAAGATCTTGGCTTTTTGAAGGCAGGAATCAGCTGTTTGTTTCGTGCCTCGAGTTCCTGGTGTTTTGGAAAGCTGTTCTGACCTCATAGTGTTCAAGTCTATGCAGAAATGGCATATTTCCTCACAAGGCCTTTAGTCCTACAGAACATGAGCTTGATTTTTTTCTTGTGCTCAGCCTTTGAAAATTGTCTTTGGACTACGGGATTGGTTTGATTGGAACACACTTGATATATTTGTCAAGGGCTCCACATTATAACGTTTGTCTTGTTGATCGTTTGTAACTGATAAGAGTTTTTGCTAATTTTATTGGTGTGTATGTTCACTATATTCAAAAATAAACAGCTCGATTCAGTCCCTCGTGTGCCGTTCAAACTTACCGGAAGTGAGATAAATCATGCTTATCTTAGCCAAATTGAAGATGCAAAACGAATGATCCACACGATCTCCACAAAAAAACTTTGGAGTTTCTGACCTGAGACACAACCACGGGCAACGTCCATAGGGAGGCATATTTGGTATTCAGGAATGTTTAAGACAGCACTTAAAATAGCTTGACAACAAAAAAAAAGAGTTAAAACTAATAATAAATGCAACTTTTTCTTCGGGAAGGGATACATCGCCTGGAATGAAAGTGGCAATATGTTGGAAAAAGGTATTAGGGCATTGGATTTCAATTTTCCGATGGAATGTGCAAGGTTAAGCGAAAATGGGGACGGATAACAACACTCAATATTACTCAATTGAAGAACGGGAAAATGACGGATACTTTCCCCTGAAAATATTGTGCGATAGCCACAAATCAGTTGGAAACGATTTTAAACGAATTTAGATCGCTTCTCGATGTTCAGTGGCTAAAAAAAAGCTAGTAGACGTCGAAGGCTTGAACCAGATGTTTTCGTTTGTCCATTTTTTGCTGTTGTCCTGGTGATTTTGTTATTTATTCATTTGTCACCATTTTTCACCAGAGACGGCGAGTTAATGAGCTGCAGATTAATTAACACAGAATCAAAATCTACAGGCCTGCAGGGCAGAAGCAAAATGTGCCTCATCGACAGCCTTGGACGATATCCACAGATGATGATACACAGATTCAGACGATATTCACAGATGATGGGTCTGTACTGGTTGGAGTTAAGAAGGATGAGGGGGATCTATAGAGACGTATAAGATAATGAAAGGGATAGATAAGGTAGAGGTAGAGAGATTCTTCCCGCTTAGAAAGGATAGCAGGATGAGAGGGCACAGCCTCAAGATAAGGGGTGGTGGCGGCGGGGGGGGGGGGGGGGGGGGGGGCGGGGTGGCTGGTGAGGCGCAGCTTGTATCGGAGTTGAGGAGGAACTTCTTCACTCAAAGGGTGATGAATCTCTGGAATTCTCTGCCCATTGAAGTGGTGGAGGCTGCCTCGCTAAATATATTTACGCCACGAGTAGGTAATTTTGACAGACAGGGGAGTTAAGGGTTATGGGGAGAAACCAGGAAAGCGGAATAGATCCACTTCAGATCAACGATGATCTTATTGAATGGCAGGACAGGCTCGAAGGGCTAGATGGCCTACTCCTTTTCCTATTTCTTATGTTCTTATGATACAATGCAATATTCCCAAGTTGCTAAATCTATTGCTAAATCAGAACATTCAGACAATCACTGTAGGTGTCATTTGATTGGGGCACAGAAGTCAAAATGTTATGAGATCTGAGCCATACCTGGATGAGTACATACGGCATGTTCTCTATAATGTCTGATAAATTCTCCACAGTTTGATATTCATGCTGAGTTGTGAACAAGCACGACTTATGTGGAAATTGATTTTTTTTTGATTCATACTGCTGAATACACATGTAAAGAATGCCGTCAGAGAAAAAAAAGCTGCATCCTCTGAGGCAATATCTGGTATTGACAGAAAATGTAAATACCAGTAGCACGATAGTCAATATCTGTCAAATTATTGCCCAAAATTCACATGGTAAATTGCATAAAAGATTGAATTCAACGAAGAATTACTTGCTTTTGAGCAGTCGGTTTACAGAAGTGTTCCTGCTGAGCACTGTGCTCTTTTGGGAGAAACAAAAAATGCCAGTATTGAAAATGTCATGAAGGACATGGAAAAGAATCATAGTATCTTATTCATGTAACACCGTTGCCCTATGTATATAAAGCGTAGTGAAGACCCTGGAAGTCCAACGTCACTTGTCCAATTCTAGTGGTCTATCAAAGTTGATGATGATCTGCCGAATTAATCTCCTCCGGGGCAAGTGCGGTAGTTATATCCTCCAGCCTTTCTGAAGCCATTTCGCCCAAGGCAGAGGGAAGGAGGGGATGAATTTGACAAGTCACAAAGCTCTGTTAACTGGAAGGAAATTTCCCAAACTTTCTTAATTGTTTTTGATGTTGGTCCGTCACGTCAGACAATAACGTTCGCGAGATAAAGGCCAGTCTTGGGTGTCTTGACGAGCTCCAGCAGTGCATGATGTTGATCTTTCACACAACTCTTGCTGTGCGGCGAAGTCGGGGATAATTAGTACCTTTGGATGAATTGACAATCAAACAGTTTTTTTTTTCCCTATTACTGAACGGAGCCTAGATTCTACACAGACAGACTCACCCAGGAACGTGGAGTTTTTCCATCTCACTTTTCCTTCTTGCCATGGAAATCATGGTCTGGCTGTGACGTACAGAAGTCTGATTTCGCTGCACGATTAGGGTCACTGAGCTGATCTTATTGATGCACATTTGTATCATGAGTGCAGATTAGTTTTGCTTTGGCCACTGCTAATCCTCAGCATGAGTAATTCATATGGGATTTTCAAACCGTGACGTGGTTGAGGTTTCAATTTAGACAATATGCGAGCGTGCAATGAAAGATACTCTTGGGGAACATGAATTCTGTGATATTTATTTACTGAAGTAATGATATCGTATACGCTTTCCCAGAACTGGAAAAGAGCCAGAAGGGTAAGTCACAAAATGTTGCATTTGTGCAAAATGTTGCGACTTCTTGCGTTGTTTCTGGTGTATTTGCTATGGAAATGTCAACAATGCAAAATTATGATTACCCTGTTTCATTGTATGCCGCCTGTGTCTGTCTGTGTACCGAATGAAAAGATTGCGTCTGAGGGACAGAGAGACGAGAGAAAGCAATCTATCGATTAAGGTGTTGCACAGTGATGTCTGAGCTGTCAGTTGAAGTAACGCGGGACTCTTGATTCCCATGAAACCGCTCTGAACCCATAGCTCTCTATTGGCATGTACAATGTTGAAAAATATTGTTTTGTGAACACGTATTGCACTATTTTCTACTGTTATTTGAGGTGTCTTGACATAATTTGATGCACTTTTTTCAATAACTTTGGAATTGTTCGGAATTTTACTGATGCCGTTAACAAGACTGCATTGTTACTGTTTTGCTGATCACGACTTCAGGCAACACATTTTTTTTTGCCATTTAACCAACATTGTAACAACGTTTAGCCGATATTAAATTCCAGATGAAAAAAAAGTACTAAAATATTATTACTTTGAAACGTCGTCACAACGTTGAGTTATTTGATTGCACAGTATTTCCATTGGATGTGCTATTTCTGGCGCATATCGAATTAATTCCGTGGTCTTACGCCGGGTATATATTTGCAACACACTAATTCAAATTGCCTTTGACAGGTTTCCAGTTCTCTAACAATGCAAAGGCACAACTATCATTTTGCTCGTATTTGAGCTGCTTACCTTTCAATCCGAAATGGAAATTGTGCATTGTATTGATTACTGTCTTATTACCTCCCAAAGAACTGAAAAAAGCTCACAAAGGTATGACTTGCATCTGTGTACTGAATTTCCAGGATTTGTATGATTCATGAAAATATTTCTCTGGATATTATCAAAACACATTTGTGGATTACTATATTTCTAAATAACCGAGACTTTCTTCTTTTCGGCCGATTGGAAACAGCCAGGAATTATTGATTTTCATCGATGTAGCCACAACGCATAATGATGGACGTTATATCACTCAGAGTGGGAGCAACATGTGGTGGAATTCTCGGTAGATCGACAGAGTAGTGAGGGAGAAGCACACATATATAATCAATTGACAGCAAACAGAAGGAAATGTGCCAGCATATCCTGAGAAAAAAAAGATTGGAAACGATAAAATGGTTCCCCGAGCTACGTTTTCGAAAAAAAATCATAGAGACATTTCTGTGATTTTATTTTTATTCCGCAGGATAAATAGTGTGGAAGAAATGCCCCAATTCTTCTCATCTCGAATGATAGAGAACATAAGAAATAGGAGCAGGAGTAGGCCATCTAGCCCTTCGAGCCTGCCCGCCATTCAATAAGATCATGGTTGATGTGTCGTGGCTCAGTTCCACATTCCCGCCCTCTCCCCATAACCCTTAATCCCCTCTCCTATCAAAAACCCATCAACCCGCGTCTTAAAAAATATTTAGCGAGGTAGCCTCCACCACTTCAACGGGCAGAGAATTCTAAAGATACACCACCCTTTGAGTGAAGAATTTCCTCCTCAACTCCGTTCTAAACCGCACCCCCCCCCTTTTTTTCTTGAGGCTGTGCCCCCTAGTCCTATTATCCTTTCTGAGCGGGAAGAGTCTCTCCACCTTTATCCTATCCATCCCATTCATTATCTTATACGTCTCAATGAGATCTCCCCTCATTCTTCTAAACTCTAACGAGTACAAGCCTCGTTTATTCAGCCTCTCCTCATAGCTCAACCCCCTCAACTCCGGCAACAGCCTAGTAAACCTCCTCTGCACTCCCTCCAAGGCCAAAATATCCTTGCGTAAGTACGGCGCCCAAAACTGCACACAGTACTCCAGCTCCGGCCTCACCAATGCCCTATACAGCTGCAGCAAGTCCTCCCTACTTTTATATTCAATCCCCCTCGCTATGAAGCCCAGCGTCCCATTCGCCTTCCTGATCACCTGCTGCATCTTCAAGCTGGGTTTTTGCGACTCATGCACAAGGAACCCAAGGTCCCTCTGCACCGTCGCCTGCTGCAGTTTTTCGCCACGTAAGTGATAATCCTTCCTACCATTATTCCTACCAAAGTGGACCACCTCACACTTGCCAACATTAAATTCCATTTTCCATTTCCTGGCCCATTCGCCCAGCCTATCTAGATCCTTCTGTAGACTCTCCACAACCTCCGCACAATTTGCCTTTCCTCCAATCTTGGTGTCATCAGCAAATTTCGACACCCTACACTCGGTTCCCTCCTCCAGATCATGGAGTCATGGAGTCATGGAGGATTGCAGAAGGAGAAAAGGCCCTGGGGCCAACTAATCCACGCCACTCTATTTCTTTAACCACAAAGCTGCTCCCAATTTTCGGCATTTGGTCCATATCCCTTTTTACCTACCTTCCAATGTAACTGTGCAAAAAGTGTATTAAAATGATCGAGAAAAGGAAAATGTTTGCATCTATTTCCATTTCTGGCAGCCTTTTCGACATTCACCACACGCTGTGTGGAAAAAAAGACCTCTGATCCTTTTGCTTCTCTCCCCTCTCACATTTAAGCTATTTCCTCGAGTTGAAGAATCTCTAACGTTGCGAAAATGCTTTGACTCTCTAGCTGATTTATGCCTCTCAGTATTGTATCGACCGCAATATGATCACCCTACACCTCTTGTACTCCAAAGGAAAATAGTCCCAGTTTATCAAATCTCTCCTTATAATTCAAACCATCAAGTCCCGGTAGCATGTTAGAAAATTGTGCGTGCATTATTTCTAAATTAGTAGAATCCCAAATAGCGTGACCAGAACTGTACAGAATGTTCCAAGTGTAAACTTATCAATGCCTTGAACAAATTCAACAAGACGTCCCCGCTCCTGTGTTCAATGTTCTGACCAATGAAACTCAGCACCACAAAAGTCTACGTCATCACTCCGTCCATCTATAACCAGCCATTCAAGGGGTTATGAACATGTACCACGAGTTCTTTTTGTTCTACAGCTCTCCCCAGTGCCCTATAATTAAGCATTTAATCCCTGCCCTGGTTCGACCTAATAAAATGCATCACTTCGCATTTATTTAAATTATAGTGCAACTGTCATTCGTCAGCTCACTGGCCGAATTGATCTAGGTTCTATTGCAATCCTAGATAGCATTTTTCATTTGTCAACGATGCCAGCAATAATTGTGTCATCTGCATGCTGACAAGCTATTCCACCTAAATTTCCATTCCAATCTTTAATCCAAATGACAAATCACAGTGGACCCACGACGGAGCACTAAAGCACACGGCTGGTCACAGCTCCCTAGTTTCGAAAAATAAAACTCTACAACTACCCACTGCCTTCTGTCATTTTGTCATTTTTATATCCATTCAGCAACTTCACCCCAGATCCCGTGAAATTTAAACTCAGCAAACATCCTTTCATGTTGTATCTTGTCAAAAGCGTTGCTAAATCCATGTAAACAACAACAATTGTTCTGTCCTCGTCAACATTCTGAACAATCCCTTGAAAGAATTATATCAATTTTGAGAGACATGCTATTCCACTCACAAAGCCATGTCGATTTTCCTTCATCGGGCGTTGGTTCCCTAAATGCCGGTAGATCCAATATCTCAGAATACCTTCTCACACATTACCCCCTGCAAGTGAGGGGCTCAATGGCCTGTAGTTCCCAGACTTTTTCATGTAACCACGTTTAAACAAAAGGCAGAACGTTGGCCAACTTCCCACCTTCAGGCACCTCACCAGTGGCTGTTCAAATATCTCTGTTAGGCGGCCCAAAATTTCCTCTATGGGTTCCTACAACGTTCTGCGATACTCTTCATCAGGTCCCGGAATGTCTCAACCTTGATGCGCTTTCGGACTTCGAGTACCTGCTTCTCCGTTATACATACGTCCTTCAAGACACCACTACATATTTCCCCAAGTTCTTTAGCATTCATGCATTTGTCAGCAGTAAATACAGACGAAAAATATTGATTTAATTTCTGCTGGATCGCTTGTGGATCCGCATACAGATGACCTTGTTGATCCGTTCAAAACACGATTCTCTCCGTAGGTTCAAACACCCACCCCATTCCCCGTTATGTATTTATGGACTCTCTTTGAATTGTCCTTTGCATTGTCTGCTAAAGCAATCTAGTGCTTCCATTTTGCCCTCCTGATTTTTATTTTAACTCGACTCCTATAGCGCTTTACTCCTCGAGGAATCCATGTGATCCTGCAGGAGATGCATGTAATTTGCCTCCAGGGCCTCAATATCCCGCGTTATCCATGGTTCACGACTTCTACCAGAATTGCAATTGAACTAAAATGATTGTGATTTACCTAAACCCTAATTAACATACCGTTGGACTCTTCCCAATTGTCAATCCCTCGCATACTTCGCTGAACCAACGATAAGATCCAATGATTCGAGGTTTTTTTTGCTGTCATTCAATGACGGAAAATATGTCCTTCTATTAAATTTAGCTACTTACAAATACAAAATGAATTCTCCCACTCTGCGATATGGGATTAAGTTAAATTATCAGTCCACAAGTAAGGCTCACGTTAACACCGCAATTAAGTTGCTGTGAAATCCCTCTCGTCACCACACTCCGTTGCCTGTTCGGATCAATGCACTGTATGTCGTTCAGACAGTTGGAGGAAACGGACCAAACCCACGCATACACGGGGGGAGCGTGTAAACTCCACACAAACGGTGTTCTAAGCCGGGAATCGAAACCAGGTCCTTGGCGCGGTGAGCCAGCAGTGCTAACCATTGTGGCACCATGCCGCAATAAGTATTTGAAATAAATATATTCCACGAAACATGATTCAGAACATGGCAGGACAAAAATATTTGCAGGAACAGAAAGATAATGATCTGGTTTCAGTCTGCTGCTAATTTGATCGTAGATGTATTTTCCAACCTGTGTTCTACTTTGTTTGACATCGGATTGAGAGTTCTAAAGAAATACAGAACTTGGTTCATACCAATGAGAGAATATGGCAATATCCTTTGACACAAGAGAAGACACAGGTATGAACAGTTAATTTGAATGCAAAGATATATGAGGACACTGGGGAGTGGGAGTGAGGCTTCATGTAGAACCGATGAGATACATGGTACATATTCAAAGTTTTAATTATTTATTTTGTTCTCTCTCGGATTTTTAGATCCCTGTGTTGGAGCAGTGCATTATAGATCAGTATTTGCGACTGCTAATACAGCGATCGTCCGCTTGACGTAACCTGTTGAGAATACAGCAACATTGCTGTAATAACAGAACTTCCAGCATAATGGATCAGCAGGTGTACAGGTTTAGCGATCTTGCTCCAAATCACGAGGCATAATGCTCGTGGTTGAACAGTAACTCCAGCAATGAACGTGATCTATCAATTGAGAAATTGGTTGAAATACTGAACTGCCTGAACTACTGAAATGTTCCTAACATTTACAAAGAGAAAAAAATGGTTAGAATATTGCATTGTCTTGGCTGCAAATCCATCAATCTATCTGATTGCATTCGTCACGAACACACTTCCTCCAAGATGTGCTTCTCAAAATTTGAGGCGTCATTCTGCATAACAAATCTAACTCAGCAGGAAGCAATTAAGTGAAAATATTAACTGTTTTGCGTATGTGGACAAGGCTAAATTAAGCAAAACACGAGTGAGTTGATATACATATGAAATGAACATATGTCGCTGCTCTACTACGCTCAATGCATAACAGCATGTGTGTCGGTTTGGCAAATGACCAAATATATTTGAATGCATTGGCGTCTACTGCTGTGCATTTTGATTCAGACAATTATAACAGCGAAAGGAGATTTTTTGCTATCACTTGGTTTCAAATTGTGATGCAAATGTGACTGGGGATTACTGCTCATTTTAATAGAATAGGAAATGAATGCCACCAGCTTTAATACTGCAAATCCCAAGGGATTTCAAGTGGTCCGATCCTTGCCACCATATTCTAAAGCTATCGTAACATTATCGCGATTTACTGTCAGTTTTCCTTGTTATTATATGCACAATAATTTTCACCTTATTTCTGCCATCTCTTCATTTCTCAACATTTTTTAAATAATTTGCTAACTCAAACTCACTTCTCGTTTGTAAGTCAAAATATAACTGATCTGCTTTTGAAGTCACAGCCTTCTTTGTGGAGACGAAAATATGCAGAGTTCCTTCAAAACAAAAAGTCCTTTAAATAACCTGCAGTGAGATAATTTCCAGAAGTTTAGCTTTTATCTCTACCAACTATTTGTTTGTTATAAAACGACACCAACTTCTGAGGTCACGTACCAACAACCGTCTCAAGAGCAGTTCACTCTCGCTGTGAACGGATATTTGACTGCACAGACCATATGTCAAATCCATATTTCTCCATATCCCAGGTGTCGCTGTAACAATTGTACTGCAGCTTTTCCTTTTCTTATCCCCATGTTCTATATAAACGGTACATTCTGTCCGTATAACACGCAATAATAATATTCCTCAATGCATTGCAATACACTTGACAACAACAAATCAAATCAAACCCAACACAATTTACTATGCTTATTTGTTCCATTACGTAATTTCGAGTTGCTTTCTTTCATTACCTTAAATTTTCGTCACAATCTTGCCTTTCATGTATATTGTCTTCGTATTTGGATTTTATTTTATGCATGTACAATTCAACGTTGGAAAATTACTTTTTATTGTTCCACCCTACAGATGTGTTACACACCAATGCCCGTAAGACTGCATTGATAACTAAAATCCGCGAATTATTTGTGGAAATGGAGGACTTTCAGTGTTGGTTGTCGACTCTGAACCTTCAGAAAATTGCCAAGGATTCCCAAAACGCAAAGCGGCTTGGAAATCTAAGGTCTGTTGCGTGACTAATGCTGTGGTGACTCAATGTACTGAAAAAAAAATCATGGAGCACCCATGCCGATTTGTGAATGAAACAAGTGGACCTTGCTTTTTAAACACATTGTCGCGAGTCCTCGCGACTCATCGCCAAAGGCTCCTGCCAAGATTTTGTATAATATCATTGACCAGTTTTATGCCGAATTTCTCATAATGCTCATCGTAATTCAATTCTATCCTACAGATATTAGGGCATGCACAGCCGGTAAATGTTGTCGCAAAAATAACTTTATATCTTACGTCAATATTGGTTTTTTTGAGTATCAGTATGCAGAACTGAACTGCTGCTACTTTTACGAAAATGTCTTTATCGTCGTTGTACCAAATATTGGTACAATTGTGTGTGTGGGGGGGAGGGGGGGGGGGGTCGCTGGAGAATGGCTCTGGAGTCGACGGGGGAAGAAGTGAAACCAAAAATCGGCGTCCGCTGTGAGTGCATGTCTGTGGTCCACCTGCGGGGTGCCAGAATTGCGGGGGTTTGGGGGATTGTTACAACGGAGGGAAGGGGCGTTAGAGTTTAGAAGAATGAGGGGAGATCTCATTGAGACGTATAAGATGATGAATGGGATGGATAGGATAGAGGTGGAAAGACTCTTCCCGCTCAAAAAAGACAGTAGGACTAGGGGGCACAGCCTCAAGATAAAGGGAGGGCGGTTCAGAACGGAGTTGAGGAGGAACTTCTTCACTCAAAGGGTGGTGAATCTCTGGAATTCTCTGCCCGTTGAAGTGGTGGAGGCTGCCTCGCTAAATATTTTTAAGAAGCGGGTTGATGGGTTTTTGATAAGAGAGGGGATTAAGGGTTATGGGGAGAGGGCGGGAAAGTGGAACTGAGCCACGACAGATCAGCCATGATCTTATTGAATGGCGGGGCAGGCTCGAGGGGCCAGATGGCCTACTCCTGCTCCTATTTCTTATGTTCTTATGTTCTTATGTTCTTATGATCAGTATGGTCCGGAACGGGGCTCGAGGCAGGCGCTGGATTTTTGGGAGGTGGGGGATAGCGGGCTGAACTGGGACCTGGGTTGGAACAGGATGGGTGTTCTGGTCTGGCCAGCGATCGAGCTCGCCAGAAAACTGGACACTGACCGTTCGGGGTTTCTGTGCATGCGCGACAGACTGTGGTTTCAGCCTCCTGCTCGTGAATCCGCCCTGCACCCTGGAATCGAACTGTATTCACACCGCTGCGTCTCTGCATTGCACAGAACAAGATATTCCAGTCTGAACTCTCGCTGAGAAAGAACAATGCGAATCACTCCAGCGTCCCTGCGAATTCAACGTTGAGGGAAAAGAAACGAATTAATTGCGCACCAAGCGTCTTCCTCTCTTAACAGAGAACTTAACACATTTCATAATTAGACACTGTTCCTTTACATTAAATATGCAGTGTAATTTATTGCCTGTGGATAGGATTTTAATTCCTCGGTAACTGAAGTGAAGTATTAGCCGCCTCAGTAATCGCAATAATTCATCCTGAGACTGAAGCCTTTTCCTTAAAGAATTTACATGGTAAGGACCATTCCTTCTTGAGTATGATCAGACTTTCAGAATATTCAGAGTTCGTTTGTTGCTCCCCACAGATTATTTGTACCAGAAAAGAGGTAATCGCCGTATTACTCCGTATGTTGAAGTCGATTAATTGCGTATCATAAAAGTGGCACATGGAATTTCCATTGCTCCCATTAATGCAACGGACATCGAACAACATACTTTCCACCTGGAAAAAAAAGCTACTTAGCATTACTTTTAATCTTGCAACTGGTCTTCAGGTTACAACGCCAGGATGCACTTTAGTAGATGATAATCCTGCAGAACAACATAACCACTGATATTTATACTCAGGATTCACTCTGTGTTGTTGGTACGCAAACGAGTATAAAGTGGGAACAGAGAGATGGGCGGTTGAGGACGGAGGCGTTGAAATTGTATGCATTGTTTTTAAATGGCTGGTTGTTTCATTTGAGTGCGACATTCGGATTCAGTGTTATGTGACATTACCTTCGTTGGACATTTGAAAAAATATTGTTTTGTTGTTTTCTGCTCTGCCTCACAGAACATGAAAAAGCCGTAAAAAGTAAGTACTGTCGCCAAAGTTTTGATTTTTTTGTTTTCTGCAGAACATTTAGTGTTCGAAAGGCAAGAAAGGTTCCACCCATGTTGATGAGGATAGAAAAATTATGAATGGCCGGTGATAGCATCATCAACATTTTATCGTTGAATCCACCCTTTGTGTTACTACCACACAAAAAAATATAAACAACATAAAAGTCCAGTCAGATAAAGATACACACGGCATTGTCCTCACTCTCGTGCACGTTACCAGATAAATGTAAATATGACAACAGTTCTGCAGTCGACGAGCACAAGAGAGTTAGGTGATTATAGTTAGGTGATTATGCCAATTAAGAGGTGAAGTGACTGATTTCCCGAACTCCCAATTAATTTACTCAGTTTTAGTAAGAGCTGGAGAAAGAAAACCTGTATGCACGAATAAATAGGCACAGCTATTTTGATGGGGGAGCGTACACAATGCACTGCGCTGGTGTCCGTTTACAGAGAGAGAGAAAAAAACACATTTCAAAGTAAGTGAAGAAAGTAATCTGGTTAGATAGAAATAGATATAATGTAATAAAAAAATGCTGAATGCCTTTTGGTTGATTGAATCGTCCACATTTGCTCAGTGTACCAATGAATTGTACATAAATTCAATTTGAGGCATGAGAAATAAATTCTCCTTGCTCACAATAATATTTCATATAGCATTTTTTTTTCCGATACAATACTCGACTTTGGATCAATCTTCTGTCAAATTTCTGCTTCTGCAAGTTGAATTAAAATTCAGTTGCAATGTTTGAGATTTGATCCTTCTTCAGTCAACATACTTTTCAGGAGAAAACCTAAATGGATAGTCCTCGATTTTCAACTTTGTAGCATATATGCGGTGAAGAGAGATGGAAAACGTTCCGGAGCGAGGTCATGTGGACAAATGCGTATAAGTGGAGGTCTGATCTGTATTTTGTGTACAAACGTGCACGAGATAAATGAGAAGGGAGTTGAACGTTCACGCAATGAAAAATGAACTGTAATTTAAAATTTAACGAAACAGGAATAGATGATTTGACATTAATTCTAATTGAAGGATTAAAATATATCATAAAAAATAACTAAAGGAAAACGAAGCAGCTGGGAAAATGCAAATTCTGTTGAAAGTGCATTAACTTTATGAAGTCATGCTGCTGATGCGACTGTTCTCTTTGTTGTGGAAGTGGAAGGAAGACTGTAGTGAACTTATGGAGGCCTCAAGGAAAATATCTGGAAACGCACATAATCAGAGACTTATAGCATCATGATCGATTAGTGTTATATTGTTGCGCTCATCGGGAATATTTGTTCTCACAATCGAGGAATCAGCAGAAAAGTGATACAGACTTCATTTTATTTAGGGGGATATGAGGATAGAACTATTCTTTGAAATGGGCCATATTTAATTTGCACACGAGAGAGAAAAGTATATCCGAAATGATTAAGTACCTTTTTTAGCGGAATTGATACGTTGAATAGAACAACAGATGAGATTAGTGCCAGAGTTGCCAGTAGCAGTAATTTAACAACTGAGAAATGGTTTCAAGCTGTGCAAAGTTAAGAAAATGTAGCGTCCGCATAAAACAGCGTGTTGAGAGAGAGAAATATACCCAGTCCCTTTATTCCCTGGGTTTGCATAACAACGTCACCTGTCCAGACTCCAGCCCAATAACTCTCACAGACATGTAGATGCCTTGTTATTTCTTGGACAAACGTGAGTGTTTCTGGGTCAAACTAGACGACCCAAATCACAGCTGATACAGATGGAAGGGAAAAGCATATCTGACAGTATACTTGGTTTTCAGCAAACAAAAAAATCGAACATTTAATCTAATACAAAGCAAAATTGTCGCAGCTAAGCGATTTAAAGTGTAGCCCAATAAGCACAATTACAAACGGCAAATTAGGATTTTCGTATCACTGAAAAGGAAAAATATATATAAAAATATGTGGGCATCCAGAAAACTCAGTTCCATGAAATAGACATATGATACACGCATATGGAGACGTGAAGACAGATATAATGACATGTGAATGTATTGAAAGATTGATCGTTTATAGATAGTTACGTAAAATATTATAGGGAGAGGGAGAGAGAGAAAGAGAGAGAGAGGGAAAGTCAGACAGGCAGGCAGACAGATAGAGAAGGACAGCGAGAGAGAGAGAAAGGGATAAAGAAAGATAGATAGATGGATAGACAGATAGACAGAAGGAGAAGGGGGATAGAGACAGAGACAGAGACAGAGCGAGAGAGAGAGAGAGAGAGAGAGAGATAGAGAAGTAGAGAGAGAACGACATATAGAGACAGCTAGATAGACAGACAGACAGACAGACAGACAGAAAGTGTGTGTGTGTGCGCGCGCGCGTAGGGAGAGAGATGTTGGGTGTCCAAACAGCACGTGTTGAACTCCCAATTTGTGCTAGGTAGAAAATAAAACGTGGAGGGCTTCCAACATCCTCCTTGATCCCCAGCCCCGTCCCGCTCACAAACACACGGGAACCATGTATTTGTTGTCATAAAGGTCAGATTTCTTATTAACTCCAAATGTGGACACAGAATTCACTGATATCGGGAGCTAAGGGTCTCCAGTGGAGTAGAATTGATGTTGGTGGAGAACGAGGCATTTCACTGCAGGTGCGTTATCGATTAAGGGACTTACATGCTATCACAGATGTTGTTGATCCAAGTACAATTATATATTTGGTCCAAAAATAATATTGACAGTTACTGCTGAGGTAAATATAGTCAGGTATTCTTAAGAAGCACGGCTGTGAAGAGGCATGCGCTTCAACTTTTCACAGATACATAATGCACACATTACCATTTGAAGTAAAATTGTATGTCTAATGAAGTTTGGGTCACAAAATTGCTAAGTAATCCAAGGTATCTTCATGAAAGAACTTACGCCTCGATCGACTAACAGACTCGTTGCCTGATGACAATAGGTGATGTAAATTGATTAAAAGTCTGCAGAAGGATCTAGATAGGCTGGGCGAATGGACCAGGAACTGGCAAATGGAATTTAATGTTGGCAAGTGTGAAGTTGTCCACTTTGGTAGGAATAACTATTACTTACATGGCGAAACACTGCAGCATGAAATGGTCCAGAGGGACCTCGGGGTCCTTGTGCATGAATCGCAAAATCCCAGCCTGCAGGTGCAGCAGGTGGTCAGGAAGGCGAATGGGATGCTGGCCGTCATAGCGAGGGGGATTGAGTATAAAAGTAGGCGGTCTTGCTGCAAACGTTCATGGCACTGGTGAGGCCGCAGCTGAAGTACTATGTGCAGTTTTGGTCGCCGTACTTACGCAAGGATATTTTGGCCTTGGAGGGAGTGCGGAGGACGTTTACTGGGCTGATACCGGCGTTGAGGGGGTTGCACTATGAGGAGAGGCTGAATAAACTAGGCTTGTACTCGTTAGAGTTTAGATGAATGAGGGAAGATCTCATTGAGACATATAAGATGATGAATGGGATGGATAGGATAGAGGTGGAGAGACTCTTTCCGCTCAGAAAGGACAGTAGGACCAGAGGACACAGCCTCAAGATATAGAGGGGGGGGGGGGGAGGTTCAGAACGGAGTTGAGGAGGAACTTCTTCACTCAAAGGGTGGTGAATCTCTGGAATTCTCTGCCCGTTGAAGTGGTGGAGGCTGCCTCGCTAAATATATTTAAGACGCGGGTTGATAGGTTTTTGATAGGCAAGGGGATTAAGGTTTATGGGGAGAGGGCGGGAAAGTGGAACTGAGCCACGACAGATCAGCCATGATCTTATTGAATGGCAAGGCAGGCTCGAAGGGTTGGATGGCCTACTCCTGCTTCTTTTTCTTATGTTCTTATGTTCTTAAAATCTACTATGGTCCCACAATGTTTCGAAAAGCTTTTTTGAACAAAAAAAAATTCAAATCAGTGTTTCACTAAATTCTTTGCAATAGAGTTAGTACTGTCAGACAAATGAGAAGACGTACTATTAAAATAATACTCAATGTGTTTTAATGTCTCACATAATCATATGTACGTTTTACCCGTGATAAAATGCAGGTCTTGAGGAGTGTCAGAAAAAAATTAAAAAAGCAGGTAAGGAATTACGTCTTCATTGATTGAAGTTTTGCTTTCCAATTGATGATATGTAGTAGCAAACAAATGTGTGCACAGATATTTGAACATATTTTCGACATAATCGCCTGTACCTTTTCCCGTGTTAAAATGCAGATATTACTGAATGCCAAAACATTGCATTGTTTTAGATTCGATATTATAATACTAATGCAGAAGAGTGCTGAATTGTTTGAAGACATTTATTAACATTTTCATGACAGTAAAGCAATAACATAAAATGAATGGCAATCGTATAAAAAAAGTCGCAAGACAAAGAGGATCAACGAGAATAAGTGGAGGAAGTGGAGAGAAAGTAAATGAAGGGAAATGAGACGAAAGGAATGAGCTGGAGGAGAATATGAAGAAGGACAAGAAGGCAAAGAAGAAAAATAAGAATGAGAAGAATATGATGAAGAAGAAGATGAAAAAGACGACGAAAGTGCAGAAGCAGAAAATAAGGAGATGATGATGGTGACGATGAGGATGCTCAGAGTGTGGAAGGAAACGAGTAGCCTCTGTGATAATAATAAACCACCACAATCATGTTTTGAGCCAGAAGAAAGACAGAATCGAAGGAAAGGGAGGATCAAGTTCAGGAAAATTGGAACTTCCATCTTGAGAAAGAAAAGTGAGACATAAAATGCATACACTGGACCGGAATTCAATTTGGGTCGATGAGTATGCAACGACCCTCCAATAGAAAACGGTGCTAGACCCAGTCCTAATCCCTGCAAATTCATTTTGGGCAATGTAAACTCATAATAACATTTTGGACTGTAAGT
Source organism: Carcharhinus amblyrhynchos (assembly GCF_965287045.1). Taxonomy (NCBI): domain Eukaryota; kingdom Metazoa; phylum Chordata; class Chondrichthyes; order Carcharhiniformes; family Carcharhinidae; genus Carcharhinus; species Carcharhinus amblyrhynchos. The sequence continues at coordinate 64,877,833 of NC_137339.1, read as the reverse complement.
GGATATCGAGGGAAAAGGAACATGGAGCAATAGGGGAAATAAAACATGCAATCTTCACAGTCTTTCGCCCAAAATAAATAAAGCCGGACACTCGGCGTTGTGGCACACCCAATGCCCACAGCTATGCCACCATGGTTCTCAATATAGAAGTAAATCCGTATGATATTTTGACGTTTGGTTGAACACATTTAGGTTGTTAATTAATGAATGCGGCAGAAGGAGCTTAATTTAGTAAAACTACAAAACCACCTGATTCCCCAGCTCAGCTATTTCTTTAGCACAGTCGGGGAGAAGATCCGTGCAAAGGGAAAAACATGCAAAACACGTGTAAGTCTGCAGACCGCGAGCGTCTTCTACCGTTGTATTCCCACGCGGTCGCCCACGTGCATGAAATTCGTAGGAAGGAAGGGCGCACAATTAAGTGTTTTTAAACCACTTTACTCAATTCAACGAGCCTGCCCGCTTCTCCCACCCCCCAGACTGATAAAACGCCAATGGGAATACACCAGCTCCCCATTTTTAGAGAACTCGCAGCATGACACACCTGGAAAACAAAAGGAGGGGACTATCACGGGGCACCCAATATTTCAAATGGTGTTGGGGAGCGGGAGGGCTGGTTATGGGAATCATGGCAGTGTCAGCTTGTGCTCCCTGGCACTGCCCAAGTGGTAAAGTGCCCATGCCCAGTGGGGACATTGGATCTGTGCATTGGACATCGGGCTGTAGTAAGGGGTAGGGCACATTGTGGGGCGGGAACTAGGATCGGGACATAATTTGGCTGGGCCTACGGGGCGATTGGTGGGAGAGTTTGATCCCACCGCCCTCTGTCAAATAGATGTAGAAAGTAGGGCAGAATTCGGGATGCAATGGGGCGGGGGGTTGGTGGTCTGCCACGGGCGTGTTTTGTCTGCGGGTGTGTAAGCATTTTGGCAAAGATGGGTGAGGGGGAGGTGGGTGTCAATGAGAGGCGAGGTGGTGATTGCTGCCGTCTCGGATGAGGGGTATCAAGGGAGACATGGGGATGATCGGGAGCGCGATGCGGCCCTGTGAATGGGGTAGGTGTGTGGGAATGGTTGGGGAAGCAGAACTCTGGCGGTCCCTATGATTACCGAGATCCAGCCGAGCAGATAACAAGAAACCAAGAGTTCTGGGGCACTGCGCATGCCTGGGCGCTCAGGCTCAAGCCTCCCGGGCGCGAATCAGTCCCTCCCCCTGAAATGTAATGACATTCACCATGGGCGGCCTTTGCATTCCACAGATAATGGAACATTCTAGTCTGAAGACCATTTGAAAATCAAACAATGTAAAATACTTGAATTTCCCTGCGAGATCATCAGTTTCTTTCGGGAAAATTTTGCCCGTTGCAACCACTTTCGAACATGCAGGTCTTGCCTCAGAGGAACGGCAAGGAGACTATGGCTTAATTCCTCCTTCATCAGAAGACCGTATGAACCCCCTCATTGCACTGACGGAGTTCGAATTTTTAATAAGTTACATTTTGAAAATAAAGATAGCGCCCTATAACGAGCAGCAAAGTAACCAGATGTGAATTGTGTGTGCAACTCGTAACCTTAGTTTCACAAATACTTAATTCAGTCTGAAGGTGTTGATGTAATGGATGATTCACCGTATCAACGATTTGAAGTGATGATGCAAACCTATTTGCTTTTTTCTGATCGTCGTATCGATGACGATAATAACGTACATGAATTGAAACATGTTTGTAAAAACTAAATTATATGCATATTAATTTATTGTTTGACTTGGATATATAATTATTAATTCCATGCATTTACACATGATTTTTTTCCATACCTTCCATTTGTAAATTACAGAGAGCGGTACGTTTATTTTTGGAGTATTATTGATCCACAAATCTTTGATTTAATGTGGCATTTGAACGTACCTCAATGTTTTTTGACGTGCAATTCTCTTCTTATTTTGTGATTGTCACAAGTAGGGTTGTATTAGCACTGCAATGACATTATTGTAAAATCATCTAGGTGCCAGAATCCGGCGCATGTTTGTATACACTGAAGGAAATTTTTAGGGTGTCCATCAAACCTGACAGGCACGACTTTCGAACTGTGGGAGGAAACGAGAAAACCCCAAAGAAAAGCATACGACGCAGGGAGAATGTATGGACTCCGCAGGGAAAATAAATAGCGGAAGCCGGGAATTGTACCCGGGTCCTCAGTGCCGTGAGGCAGCAGTGCTAAAGAATTTGTTGCTGTGCAAGGCTCAGTAATAAAGGATAAATTATATTCCCCTTGTCAATACCGTTATTTACATAGCGGATCAAATGGATGCAAATATGCAATAATGAATCAAATTATAAATTATAAACACACTAAAATACCAATCAAAGAAAGTATACATGTATTTGGCCCTGCGTTCAAATAAATAATTGGGTATTTTTCAGGACCGTCTTGATGAAGAAAAAAAAAATTGGCTGTTTTGAGATTGCCACAGGCGGCCTGAGATGTTGGTTGCATAAAAACGTACTGTGACAGTTAGTGCATACATGGAAATTAGTGTATCTTCAATGGAAATAACAAAAACAAACCATGTGGCAATTTTTTTTTGTCGATTGTGAAAAAAAAATGCAAGAATTAAGATCCAGATACATTCTTTGAAATTGAATAGCATGGCGTCATTCCGCAGAGGAACTTTAAAACATCTGCACATATCATGCTCGTCATTCCTCTGAGACTGTGCGGCAATTCAGTTAACTCATGACATCAGGATTGCAGTCTATGTGGCTCAATGAGATCCCTCGCGCCAACCAAACTTCGAAATAAACATATACACACTCAATCACAGGACAGGGAAATATAAAATGTCATGATTTCCCAACTCACCTGCAGTTGCTGAGCATACATTTGCTTATTGGCTAATTTTGCTATATTCTCTTGAAAAATTAGGGCGTATGTCACCGAACAACTAATGGTCCCGTCTTCTAGCCATCTGCCATTAACTTTACTTTTGCATTCGGAATAAGATGAAGCGTTGAAATGTCCAAGATGGAGTATTATGGTACACGGACAAACATACATACATTGAACTTCTATTTGAATGTCCATCATATTTTTAACTCACAAAATGAACTGAATATATCTAGAAAAGTAAACTTTGCAATGCATGACTACAATGGATTACATCGGGTGAGTGTTCATGCATTTTAGAACATAGAACATTACAGCGCAGAACAGGCCCTTCGGCCCACGATGTTGCGCCGACCAGTTAAAAAAACAATGACCCACTAACCCAAACCAATCCCTTTTTGTCCATAAACCTATCCACGGATCTCTTAAACTCCCCCAAACTAGGCGCATTTACAACCGCAGCAGGCAGGGCATTCCAATCCCTCACCACCCTCTGGGTAAAGAACCTACCACTGACATCCGTCCTATAACTACACCCCCTCCCCCTTAATTTAAAGCCATGCCCCCTTGTGCTAGCTTTCTCCATCCGAGGAAAAAGGCTCACTGTCCACCATATCTAAACCTCTAATCATCTTATATGTTTCAATAAGATCCCCTCTTAGCCGCCTTCTTTCCAGCAAAAACAACCCCAAATCCCTCAGTCTCTCCTCATAGGACCTCCCCTCCATACCAGGCAACATCCTGGTAAACCTCCTCTGCACCCTCTCCAAAGCCTCCACATCCTTCCTGTAATATGGGGACCAGAACTGCACACAGTACTCCAAGTGCGGCCGCACCAGAGTTGTGTACAGTTGCAACATGATGCTGTGACTCCTAAATTCAATCCCCCTACCAATAAACGCCAAGACACTGTATGCCTTCTTAACAACCCTATCTACTTGATTCCCAACTTTCAGGGATCTATGTACACATACACCTGGATCCCTCTGTTCATCCACACTATTCAAAGTCCTCCCGTTAGCCCTATACTCAACACATCTGTTATTCCTACCAAAGTGAATTACCTCACTTCTCCGCATTAAACTCCATCCGCCACCACTCGGCCTAGCTCTGCAACCTGTCCAAGTCTTCCTGCAAACTATGACACCCTTCCTCACAATCTACCACTCCTCCGACTTTGGTGTCATCAGCAAATTTACTAACCCACCCAACTATACCCTCATCCAGAACATTAATAAAAATTACAAACAGCAGTGGCCCCAAAACAGATCCCTGAGGCACACCACTCGTAACCGAACTCCATGACGAATATTTACCATCAACCACCACCCTCTGTCTCCTATCCGCTAGCCAATTCCTGATCCAATTTCCTAGATTACCCTCAATCCCATACATCTGCATTTTCTGCAGAAGCCTACCATGGTGAACCTTATCAAACGCCTTACTAAAATCCATATATACCACGTCAACTGCCTTACCCCCATCCACCTCTTTGGTCACTTTTTCAAAAAAACTCAATAAGGTTACTAAGGCATGACCTACCCGCTACAAAACCATGCTGACTATCTCCAATCAATTCATTACTCTCCAAATAACTATAAATACTATCCCTAATAATTTTTTCTAAAACCTTGCCCACAACAGAAGTGAGGCTCACCAGTCTAAAATTCCCAGGGAAGTCTCTGTTCCCCTTAAACAATGGGACAACATTCGCTAACCTCCAATCTTCCAGTACTATACCAGAGGCCAACGACGACCTGAAGATCAGAGCCAGAGGCTCTGCAATCACTTCTCTTGCCTCCCAGAGAATCCTAGGGTAAATCCCATCCGGACCAGGGGACTTATCTATTTTCAATCCCTCAAGAATATCCAGCACATCCTCCTTATCAACTGTAATACTGTCTATTCTACTCCCCTGCAACCCAGTGTCCTCCTCAGCTATATTCTTGTCCCCCTGCGTGAACACCGAAGAGAAATATTGGTTCAATGCCTCTCCAATCTCTTCCGGTTCCACACATAACTTCCCTCTGCTGTCTATAACTGGCCCTAATCTTGCCCTAACCAACCTTCTGCTCTTGACATACCTATAGAACGCCTTAGGATTCTCCTTAATCCTATCAGCCAAAGTCTTCTCATGTCCTCTTTTAGCCCTTCTTAACTCACTCTTCAACTCCCTCCTAGCCAATCTAAAGTTTTCTAGTGCACTACCCGAGCCCTCAAGTCTCATCCGAACATAAGCCTCCTTTTCCTTTTTAAACCAACGAATCAACTTTTTTAGTGCACCACGGTTCCCTAGCCCTACCAATTCCTCCTTGCCTGACAGGGACATACCCATCATGGACTCGCAGTAGCTGCTCCTTGAAAAAACTCAACATTTCGGACGTCCCAGTCCCTGTAATCTCCTAGTCCAACCTATGCTTCCTAATTCTCTCCTAATGGCCTCATAATTACCCTTCCCCCAGCTAAAAATACTGGCCCGAGGTTCATGTCTATCCCTTTCCATCACTAAGGTGAACGTAACCGAATTTTGGTCACTATCACCAAAATGCACACCAACTTCCAAGTCTAGCCCCTGGTCTGGCTCATTTCCCAGCACCAAATCCAATATAGCCTCACCTCTAGTTGGCTTATCTACATACTGACTCAAAAAACCCTCCTGCATGCTTTGTACAAAAACTGACCCCTCTAACGAGCTAGAGCTATAGCAATTCCAATCAATATTAGTACAGTTAAAGTCCCCCATAACAATTACCCTATTACTTTCACTCCTAACTAGGATTGTCTCTGCAATCCTTTCCTCAACCTCTCTAGAACTTTTAGGAGGTCTATAAAAGACTCCCAACAGGGTGACCTCTACTCTCCTATTTCTAATCTCCGCCCATACTACCACAGACAAGTCCTCATCAAACTTCCTCTCTGACACTGTGATACAGTCCTTGACCAATAATGTTACCCCTCCCCCCCTTCTACCTCCTTCTCTACTCCGACTAAAGCATTTGAACCCCGGGACCTGCAACAACCATTCCTGACCCTGCTCTATCCATGTCTCTGAAATGGCCACAACATCAAAGTCCCAGGTACTGATCCACGCAGCAAGTTCATCCACTTTATTGCGAATACTCATCGCATTAAAGTATACACATTTCAAACCCTGCTCTGCCCCAGCCCCACGATGCCGTGCATTGCAGTCCCCATCTATGCCCCCCTCACTTTCACCCCCTCTACTCAGGATCCCACCTCCCCCCCCCCCCCCGAATCAGTTTAAACCTCCCTGCATAGCCTTCGCAAATTTACCCCCCCCAGGATATTGGTTCCCCTCTGATTCAGGTGTAGACCATCACTCTTATAGAGGTCCCACCTTCCCCAGAACGAGCCCCAATGACTCAAGTACCTGAACCCCTCCCTCCTGCACCATCCCCTCAGCCACGAGTTCAAACTTCCCCTCTCTCTATTCCTCTCTAAACTATCCCATGGCACAGGCAAGTGTCTGGAGATAACCACTCTATCAGACTTGGCCTTTAGTTTCCACCCCAACTCCGTAAATATCTGCTTAATATCCCCTTCCCTTAACCTCCCTATGTCATGCATCCCCACATGAACTATAACTTGAGGTTGATCTCCCTCTCCCCTAAGAGTCCTGAATACCCTTTCCGATACATCCCGGACCCCAGTCCCTGGTAGGCAACACACCAGCCCCGAGTCCCTACCATTACTTCCGACTCTCATATCCGTCCCCTTAACTGTAGTGTCCCCAATCACGAGGCCCAATCTTTTACATCCCTAACCACCTGAGCTTTCACACTCGGCTCACCCCCAGTGACCTGCTCCCTTCGGTTATCCCCAGCTGATTCCTCCTCAACTGTAGCCTGCAGGACCGAAAACCTATTTTGGAGGGGAACAGCCCCAGGGGATTGTCCCCCCAATTGCTTCTTTCCCCTCTTCCTGGCAGTGACCCAAGACCCATTTCTAGGAGTGACTATCTTCTTATAACTCCTATTGATGTCCTCCTCCGCCTCCCGAATTATGCAGAGTTCCTCTAATTCCACCTCCAGCTCCTTTACACGCTCCTCCAGAAGGTGCAATCTAACACACTTCCTACAAGTAAAATCACCTGAAACACTACTAGAGTCCCTCACCACATACATCCCACAGGAGATGCAGCTTACTGCCTGAACTGCCATCCCTGAAACAATTACCAGCAGAAAAATAAAAATATATAAAAAAAAACTTCCCCCACACTTATAATTAGGTTAGAGGAGTTGGGAGGGTGGGATTCTCTACCAGTGTAGAGGATCGGGTATCCTCTCTGCACTAATTTATAGGGTTAGGGGCCCGAGAAAAAAAAACTACAACTACCAGCAAGCGTCCTAGTGACTACTTCCGGTTTCTAACTAATTTATAAAAACCGCCGAAACTCGCGACTTTTAAAACTATAAATAAAAAGTTAGACAATATAAACAGAAAAATGTACCTTTTTGCTGCCTCCTCACACGCCCAAAAATCGCTGCCTCTCGATGCTGCTCCTCAGGAACAATGAGGCCGATACACGGAGGTAGGTGCTTATAAACCCGAGAAAAAAAAACTACAACTACCAGCAAGCGTCCTCGTGACTACTTCCGGTTTCTAACCAATTTATAAAAACCGTCGAAACTCGCGACTTTTAAAACTATAAATAAAAAGTTAAACAATATAAACAGAAAAATGTACCTTTTTGCTGCCTCCTCACACGCCCAAAAATCGCTGCCTCTCGATACTGCTCCTCAGGAACAATGAGGCCGATACACGGAGGTAGGTGCTTATAAACCCGAGAAAAAAAAACTACAACTACCGGCAAGCGTCCTAGTGACTACTTCCGGTTTCTAACTAATTTAAAAAAACGCCGAAACTCGCGACTTTTAAAACTATAAATAAGAAGTTACACAATATAAACAGAAAAATGTACCTTTTTGCTGCCTCCTCACACGCCCAAAAATCGCTGCCTCTCGATACTGCTCCTCAGGAACAATGATTTTCATTCGGTTCAAAGAAAAACATACAATGGTAAGTCCATGAGCCTGTTTTGCAAGCTTCCAACAGACGGCAATTTCAATGAAAATCATAGGTACTTCATCACGTAACTGATTGATTGTCGACAGTGCATGCTTTTGCATTAGAGTCCTGTTCCCGACATAAATTATATCTCGCTTGAAAGTTATGTGCAAAAGTCAATATAATTCGGGGGAAAAAAAGTCAAACAATCAACCATTTCATGGCTCTTCTTCCTCAACCCATTGTCAAATAATATATTATAGCCATATTATTTGAATGAAGAAAATTTTAATGGCTACATTTGCTATTAACTGAGTGGAACGGAGAGGCCATTCGTTGAGCGAATGTGTTAGCTTTGCACGATTGTTCATGTGATTCGTGGGAAGATGTCACATTTGCAATGTTGCTAACTTTGATAAGGTTCAGGATTTTCTGCAAACCAGCACGTGCATTGCAGGAACTATTGCCCAATTTGAAAACTAATATTAAAATAAAAAGGTAACTCATAATTATCAACATTACACAGCTCCATTCTGACGTAGTAGTCATTCGTCCTTATATGATCTACATATGAATGTTGCTCATGTTCTTAAATATTATCAATTACATCAAGACAGGTTTTAAAAAAGTCAATGGTTTTAGACAAATATCGCACCTTTCCTTTTTTGGAGGAAAATCTTGTCAGTGCACCAACAATCTTACTGAAACGCGTCCTTCTGCGTCTGAAGTAATCACACATTTTAAATAAAGTAACGATTTTGACAGCTCCAGATATGCTCTGCCGGAATCCTTCTAAAATAGATCCTCCACTGCTTAACACACATTCGCTTTCCTCATCAGGCATGTGCTTTTCTCATCAGGCATTGTACCTGCACTTTGGTTTTGCTGACGTATGTGCCAGGAGCAAACAGCGATTTGCACCATTGTGATTCGCAGATTCTCATTTTCAATCATAAATGCATTCAAACTTTTCCTGCCATTGTGGATGCATTTATTAATTTCCACAGGATATGGCAACATGATCATCATCGTCAAAGAACTCATCATCATCATCATCAAGTAATCATCAAATTATTTAGTCGATCATTCTACCTTTGCAATGTAATGAATGTGCTCAGTGAAGACCGGATACATGTCCGTCATTTGATTTGACAATTTCTAATTTAAAAGTTTCCTCAATCCTACATCCCATCCACCAGCAACACATTGATACACTCCAGATCAGCAACAGACTCATAAAAATGTGCGAGCAGAGCGTTTTTTTTAAACAACCCAGAGTCCTTTGAGGCACAAGTGCCATTCACTGTGCCAGTGTGTCACCTCAACGTTCGCACTTCTGTTTATTTTCAGCGACTAAAATGTGGACCTCCTGGTTCAGGCAATATTTAAGGCGTTACCTCTAGTTTCCTGGCGAAGGCATGTTCGCTGATGTAGATGACTTCGTCCATTGGCTCGCTTTGATTTTGTTTTGTATTTGAGATATAACTGGACAGTGTTTCCAGCCTTCGCCACTGAAGAGTGGTGCAGATATCCATGTGAAATACTGCTGTCTTCCATTGTCTGAAATATCAAGTTCACAATTTCCAAATGACCAGCACAAGCTTTAACTGATCATATCTACATTAATATTTAAAAACATTTAGATCGTGGTATTAATTGATAAGTAACATTTGCCCTAATATAGTATTTCCCTCTCTTTAAAAAAAAGTTAGATTTTGCTGGCTGTTATTAAAACCTGCCCTTTCCTAAGACCGACTAATAGTCGTTGAGAACTGATGCAGCTTTCGACCATGCTGACTATGTCAAAACTTTCGTTGGTGGGAGCGCTTCCCTTCCTATTAATCTTCCATTTTTACTTCTAAAATCTTTATTGATGAGTGTGAAAAGCTCAAGTGATGCACGACTCTATAGAACGCTTGCTAACTCATTCAAAAGTGATTAGACGTCCGAATGTTGCAATTGCTCACAACAATGTTGAAAAGACTCGTCTTAACCATATTAATCCGCATTTTCAAGGTGACATGATGTTACCTTATTGCATGTTCCTTCCGCGAGGCTTGTCTACCATTTGACCTGTGATAAATCGTTTTTGTTTCTCCTCCCTGGCCATTGCAACTTAATGTTAGCCAGGTCACTAAATGGCTCAAGTGTAACGTCTCTGGGAAACTGTTCCAAATTCATTCCATGAGATCACTTCCAGCTTTGTCATGCTGAAGTGAAACTTGCCATGTAGATCATTACAATATCTTTCATATGCATGTTATTTTTCTCCCAGCATGCTCCACGACAACAGACCATAAATCCCCCAGCCGTATAGGCGGCACACAGAAGTCATTACTTTGCTACGCCATATCTTATGAGCGCATACGTTGTATTGGAAATAAAAACATTTTCTTCCTTTCCAACCAAAGCCACTTCACTGGCCTGCACACCTGACATTCTTTATAAATGATATTCCACATGGTTTGCATTGTTTCCCGCATGTCTTTCAATATAAACTATTCTTCAGAATCTCAATCAAACACTATGCTTGACAATATCTATCTGATCACACGTACTTCTGTCCAACTCTGGCACGAAGTAAGTTATTGCATAGTGTGACTGTTTTTTTTCGATTCAAATACAGATATTTTCAATCTGTTATTTTAAATTTAGGATTGTCTTTACAACTCATCAGCAGATCCACTCTTAAATATCGGTGACTGCCCCTTGATGACACGTTCCGATTATTATAACCCTATCTTCATCATGCAATGAAAATTCGCTGTTTTACTAAAAAAAATACAAATTTCTCGCATGCCCCATGCCATTTCGAAGAGTTGAGTTTATCAATCGGCCAGCATATTGGTCGCAGCAGTGTTAAGGTGGATATCAATTTAATGGTGTTATTCCCTATTTCCCCAGTGCTTGTGTCAATTTCCACTGAATCAAAAATGATCACTCCCAGGAGAGTTCTTCAACATTGCATTACCGACTTTATTTATCTTTATAGCTCGTCAATAAGCTACGGACTCAAATATTTATGTTGTTTTGCTTCTTTAAAAAACATTGTTTTGTTGTCTGTTCTCTCACTGCGGATAGTAGAAATACCTACAGCACTGAAGGAGGTCATTCGGCCCGTTAAGCCTGCATTTACAGCAGTCTCACACCGTTCCCACCCCCGTAAAACTGCGTATTTAGTCCGTTAATCCACCTCCACTGACGTTTAATTTAGAATGTTCAATGCACGTGATGCACACATCTTTGGACTGTGTGTTGAAACATGGACACCCAAGGGGAACCCACGCTGCCATTGAGAGAATGTAAAAAAAAATCGACACGCATAATCAACCGAAGCCGGACATTAAACCTCGGTCCCTGGCACTGTGAGGCAGCAGGGCTAAGCAGAGTGTCATTGTGACACCCATGTTCAACACAGTGCAACAATATCTTGAAGACCGCCCCCCACGCCCCGGCCCCCACCCCCTGCCCCCGTTTCGTCAATGAAAGCGCTTTTCCAACAGGCATCGTTGGCTAAAATGCTGTTTTGAGGCAAGAGCAGTGAATGCGGGTCTCCTGCCATCAGTTCGAAAAAGCATTGCGGATGCCTCTGTTAAGCAGTTCATACCACCAAGGCAATCCTATCAAAAACTCTCCTTTGAATTCTTTCTTTTGCGAGGCATTTTCCCATGCACCAGACGTTTCACCTCTTGCACTTGACATGCTCCATTGTTCGCGGATTTCACCGAAAAAAAAAATGCAAATGCTGAAATTGAAAGAATATTGTCTTCCGGATGCGCATACCCAACTCATTCACAGCAACACCAATTTTGTTTCCAAGAATAGCAATGAAATCCGAAGCCGTAGGCTGACCAGTTGAACTTCCACCTTGCCAGAACTCCCGCATCACTCTCACAGGCCCCAGATTGTTATACATAAATGACGATAGAACTGAAATCATTGAAGCCAAAGACACCTAATCATTGAAAGCAGAGCCCTTCATAGAACACGTTATAAATTTGTTCCTAATTGTTCCAGGTAACAAAACGTTCAGGGAAACCAGCAGGAGAACTGATTGGATCCCAGGGGCAATATTCTGAATTCGTAATATGAATGTCTTTATACAGCAGATTTGTTATCAAATCATGCTAGGTGCTTATCACACAATGAACTGACTGATGTAACTGTCACTGTGTTCCTGCTAGTTTCTAAAATTTGACTTTGCAGAACACAACTTTGCATATTACGCCAAAAAGATGTTTGTTTTCGAACGCCTCCACAAATGGTCCGTTTGCAACACCTGACTTCGTTACTAATAAGGAAAGAATTGCAGCATGTTTTCAATCTTCACAATCCATATATTTTACCAGTAAACAGTCATGCGAATAGAAGAAGGCAGCTGTCCATACCCAAATTTTTTTTTAAACATCAAGTAAGCATCTGATTACACTGAAAACATGGCTTTTCACAAGCCAATCTCCTTAAGGCAGCACAATTAGACTTATCTTTACCCGCGAACCCCGCTCTCTTCGTCGGTAGCTTCACTTCAGGCTACCTAGTTCGGAAGCTTCAAAATCGATTTTGTCACAGCAATCTCTGCGACACCTGCATCTTTCTGGCTGTTTTACATCCAATTGACTCTCGTTTGTCTGTTGTTGTGGTCGGGTTGCAAAGAAGCAGGCATTCTTTTCAGTGGCCGCTTTTCGTTAAAGATGTAAACCTTGCCCCGCAACGCCTGCGTACCAAAATATAATTCGACTAGCTTATTTAACCTGTTTTACACCTTTGTTTTCTTCAGAATTTCGTGAAACACAATCTTTTGCTCATTTAAGAGCGGACTTTATAACCGATCACCACACAACATTTAATTTAACAGAACTATTTCTACTATGTAACCTATGAAAAAATGTTTCCGAAATGTTATCCATTCATAATTTTTATTCTCTACCGCCTCTCTTCTAGACTATGTTTTCAGGTTTCTCTCCCCTCGCTCTCGGTTTGCTCCTCTTGTAAGCCACTTGCTGCCTTCTTGCGTTGTTTTCAATTCTTGTCTCTGCCTCCATTGTAAAGTCTACTCAACACTTTTCTTCTTAATCTCTTGTGGTGCTTTTCAGCTCGCTTAGCTCCAACTCTGTCACTGATTATCTATTTTCCGTCTGGTATTGAAACAATAACTATTTCATCAGTACACATGATGTGCACTCAAACATCCACTTTGATATCCGTATCAATTTATCTAATTACAACGTCAATAACCTTCGCTCATGGATCACGATCCGTGCATCTCTGGCAAATGTGTGTGTCTGTGTGTATGAGTGCTAACTCGATGCAGAAATCCAATCCATGTGCTAATAATTGCAGTTCTACAGAATGACGTGAAAGGAATTTGATTAAAATGTCTTGTCATCTTATCTTTGCGAAAATGCAGGACAAGAGAGTTGTGAAAAGATGCTCAAAAATAAAAGTGAGAAAATAAGTTCCATTTTTATTTGTTTGCTATATTTTTCAAGCGTTGCGATGACAACTGCATTTACTGTGTGATGAAAAAATAGGCAGGAACGGCGTATTTTACTCCACTGACGTGGCTGGCATAATAAATGAACATCAATGTGATAGATACTTTAAAGAGAGTTTGCCTCATTCACTTTCAGAGCATAGGACAGTTTCCGTCGTTGACATAACAATGTAAAATGATTGTGAATTTTCTCAACAATGTTGGACTCAACAGTCGTTATCAGGAAAATCACAGATACAAGGACCTCTGTCAGTTCGTACAAATATGTTCATGAGTTTCTTTATTCTTAGAGTACCCGTTTTACTTGCACTGTTTTGCACTTCCTGAGCATAATTTTGTGAGAAGACTTCAATTATTCTCAATTCAATCTACTGCCGAAGCATATCAGATGTTGGATCCACTTCAGTTCACTGCAAACAGGCTTGTTTTTGCAATGCAATCATTATTGATAAAGTATTTCAGCTATTTCAGGGTCTCAATCTTCCCGTTTAAAAGAAAACTAATAAAGGAATAACGGAAATAAATATCCCCGCGGACCCTTCACTGTGAACTTCCTATATCAAAAAAAAATGATGACAATGAAAACTAAATGATTAGGTGTTTTATTAAACTTTCCGTTTATAATTTACTTTTCTGCTGCCCTATCCTCAGCTGCAGGGAAAAAAAAAATCAGATTAATGGAAACAAAAGTCCCTTTTGTCAGTTAATTCACATAGCCCTATGAAAATGCCTATCTGTTCATATGCATATCACATTCCCCATTATGTGGCTTTTTTTTTAACACAATGGTCGAGGAGCGCCAAACAGTTGATATCAGAACAAACAAAAAATTAAAAGAGTAAGGGTTGTTTTTGTAAAGCAAAGGGGAATAGAGAAATAAGATTACTAATCACAATAACACGCTTGCATATCATATTTTGGCAGCATTTATATTGTGGAAATCATTTCTAGAGTCCGTGATTTTCATGCATTCGGGATGATACCCTCGGTATATCAATGATATTCGATTTCATGAGGAAAACGTGAAAGACTTGCCCTCGCATTGACATTTTGAAAAAAAAAATACAAATTGGTTTTGGGGCAGAATTATATTAAGTGAAATGGAGATACAATGAACAGTGAATCAAAGCTGCAAGATTTTTTGCTGACTCGGGCGTTTGCTTTGTCAATGAGTATCCAGGGAAAAATGGTATTGGCCGAGTATAGAGCAACTCCAAAACATTTCTACACCGTGGAATAACGCAATATTTTTTGAAGCCGCTGTTATATGCATGGAAATAGATCTTTGTTCAATTGAAATACAGTCAAAATATATTTGGTTAAACCGTTTATTTAGGGGAAAATATGCAGACTCGAACTGACGCTTATATTGCTTGCATTTAAGAAATGATACTTTAAACACATATTGCTCAGTACTATGTTTTATTTTGTTGTTTCTAAACAAACATAGCCACGGCTGCATGCAACGAAATGATAGCATTAAAAGGTGAGGCAATATAAAATCTGTTGATTCCGCAGAATTGCATAATCAGTGATAATGGTGAAGTGACAACATGTCTGTTCAATTTACAAAGAGGAACACATTTGTAACACATTTTAACATGTTTTCTTCCTCTTTCTGCAATAATGTAGCCGGTGGTGCACATGGTGGAACCTCTTTCACGAGCTTGCTGCTCCAGTGCTATATTATTTGATTTACGTTAACAACAATATTGACATGATTGAAATATCCAGGGAGTTCTCACAACATTCTAGCACAACTTACTTCTTGACAGTATGAGGTGAATTCAACAACAATTTCAATTTGCTTTTTAAGTCAGCGAACTACAAAATCTATTCCATGTATTTGAATAAACCAGTTGTCATGACTCATTCCCGAGAGGGAACTGACTTTGTTTGTATTTCCATGTTTGAATATTCTCACCACAACCAAATAGACAAAGGTAAGCAAATATAAAAGCTGTCTTTTTTTTTTCACTAAACGTTATTCACGCTTGGAAAACGCATGTTTCAGTATCTGATGCATTGCCTGTGTAGCTTATTGAAACTAAATGTTCATAGAATCTCCAAACAAGAAGCTGTCATTTCTCCCTAATTTCTCTCTTCTGGGTGCCCTTACAAATAACAGAGTATTGTTTTCCACGGAAGCACCTGTTTTGATTTTGCTCCCTCATTACATTTTACTGAAATTCCAGGAATGAAATACCTCCACAAAGGAGGGAAATATTGCGATGTTAAAGAAGCACTATTGTTTTTCTTTTTCTCTTTGAAAGTTGTCGTATCTATATCATGCACCATTGAGTAATGTCGTCAACATAACTGATGAATGTGTGACAGTTGGCTGCTACGAATTTTGCCGTGCCTTCACGAACCAGGTTGCCATTGCCAAATCCAAAGAAACACTCCCACCATATTAGCATACATGAAAACATAAAACAAAACTGATAATTTGGAATTGATTAAGCAGGAACTTCATGACGGTTATGTATTTGTTGGGTATGCCGAAATGTCAAAGAATATTCGAATGTAGTGCTTATAACTATTTTCTAAATAAAGCACATAAAACAGATTGAACATAAAACATTTTTTATCCAATTCTATGTCTGCAACTTGTGTTAACTTGTTCACTTGTATGTGTTCTGTCTCTAACACGTGTTTGATAGCTGACGGCAAATGAGTCTGTTTTTTTTCTGCTGAGAGTTACATCTCAGGTTAAATCAAAAAGTAACCACAGCCTCAGAACTGCAGGAAGATTTTCCAGAACGTCTTCATGTATTTGAGTTTGTAAGCATAACCAGCTGAACTTCGGATTGATATGCAACCACAATTATGTGAATAAACGATGTAACAGCCTCATTCAAATTTTGAACAGAATTGCAATGAAGACATGTTCCCAAGACTACAATAGTGTTGCAGGTGTATTAGATAAATTCACTGCAAGCTGAACTTTGTCCAAAGAAATCTCATTTAACAGTGCATACAATGCAAATCTAGATGCATTATTTTCACAGGAAAGATTGACATTAATTAAAGGAAGGCTATAAACAGAGCAAAATAATAGGGGTCACCTATCTATTGGACAAAGAAAACATAGAGAATCTTTCTCAAACTCTGATATACACTTCAGTATTCCGGAACTAATTATGGCCGAAGTTATCTGGCCCGGTAGGATTCTCTGGTTTTCCCGTGGCACACCCCTGCCTTCGTGCTTTCCGCTATCGTGAGTGATGTCAACAGGAATTCCCAGTGATAGTTGCGGGACCAGAGAATATCGCTTGAGGGAAACAATGCAACAGCTGCTCCCGGAAAGACAGGCAACTGGGAGGCAACACATTTTGACCCAATATCCCACTATGAAATACATACACATTATAAGACACAGTGTTTCATGTTCAATCAATAGGTAAATAAAGCGGCTACCATTAAAGCCAGATCGCCAAATCTTTCTGGCAAACAAAACAGTCACTTTCTACTCGTGCTGCTGTCAGTTCTCTGTATATTTAGTGCTTCAAGAACAACATTTATCAAACGGTTCCGCCGTCTTCTTCAAAAGGTACACACAAAATGTTATTTTCTATTCTCTTTGTTTTGTTTTATTCATTTGTGGGAGATGGGCGCCTCCGCCAGCACAGCATTTATTCTCCATTCCGAGTTGATCTTGAGAAGTAGCTGTCTTCTTGAATTGCTCGACTCCATGTGCTCTGGGTTGTCCCACAATACTGTTCGAGTGGTAATGCGAGAATTTGCTTAAATCTTACTCAAAAACCAACTTAGGCATCATATTGGGGATGAGAATCTTGTGTAGAAATCATAATTTCAGTGTCGCTTTTTCTCTCATGTGAGTATGTTTTTACGTAAAATAACTGTTCTTCCTCGACTTTAGTTTGATTGTCTCTCTCACATCAAATGTGAAACGTGATATCCAGGGGCTATAATCCCACAATTCTTCTTCATCTAACTGTCAACCTGAAATTGTCTGATCGCCCCTAACCGAAATATCACTTATATTATTGTTCATCATTACTTTTTTTCAGCAACCCCTCCAGATTTTTCCTAAATTCGACACATCCAGACAAATTCAAAAAAATCAATTTGAACAACGTTTAACTAACCAGCTCAGAAATCATGATAGATGAACCAGCATTTACAAACATACATCATTTTTTAATACTTTATTATTGGTGGTTCAATACATTCTACAGTTGTGATTTTTTTACTAAATCTTGGAGAAAATATCACACAACTGATGCTACTGGTAACTTTTGTTTATGTTACCTTATTATAGGTATTCTTCCCAGGTATACAGTGATATACGAACATACTAAATTTAAACCCTCTGTTATCAATAGATTTTTTTTTTAAATGCCATTTGTTGATGGAGTGGCCATTCTTGTTGGAATGTCAGTCGTATAATAGAACTATCGAATCTTCAACAGTGCAGAAGGAGTTCATTCGGTCCATCACGCCAGTATTGACAAACATTCTACCCAGGCCCTAGTACCCCAAAACTACATAATTGTCCTCCTAATCCCCCGAAAACAGAATCAATTCAGATTGGCCAATCAATCTAACTGGCAATTCTTTTGGAACGTAGGGAGAAACCGGAGAGTCCACCAGAAACTCACAAATGCACAGGGAGAACGAGCAAAAGACAGTGAGGAAGGCAGAGCCTTGAACCCAGGTCCATGTCACTGTGCGGCAGCAGTGCTAAAACCTGTGCCACTGCACCACACACTATGCCATCGCGGCGCCCACAAGGCTGTTTTCTTATGCATCTGTGGTAGGCAATAAGGACGTTTTCTTCTTTGTATGGGGTGGAGAGTAGAGGCGGCATTTTATCTGAGAGAGCAGACAAACAGAAAGATAAAGGCAAAAATACTGCAGATGCATAAATCGTTTTGCAACACCTATAAACAGACTTACCCCGTTTGCTGTTTGGTCTCCAGCTTCGTTGGATTTTTTTAAAAGGCATAGCTCCTTTCCTCCTTTCTGCTGCGATTCACGCTGTTGTCTGTAAATTTAAGATTGATGTCCCTTCCAGGCAACACATATCTTGCCCCAAAACATGGGAGATCAAACCTTGTCCTTCTTTAAAAGTATTTCTCCCCATTAAACAAGGTCCAAACAACATTAGAAGAAACAATCCAAATGAACACAAAATATTAAACACATGCTATAAAAACATTTTCAATGCCTCTTATGTTCATTTTATTTTTGTATACATTTAATCGTTGTATAATGGTTTGCGCGGCTGCTCTTGTCATCGGGTCTTTAACTTCATTTTAACTGATTAATGTTGTTCACCATCAATTACCATCATCATATTGAAAAGCATAGTCATGCTGTTAGGCAGAGCTTATTGCAACGTAAATATAATAGATAGAATCTTCTGATTCCACAAACCCGGTTACATTGCAATTGAGGGTGGAGAATTGTCATTCAACCAAATCTTCGTTCGCAACAGCAGACATAAGAATTCCATAGCAACTGTCTTACTTACTCCGTTTTTTTTCTCAGTGAGCCACCCGCACAATTCTCCCCCCCCCCCCACCCCCCGCCCAAACCCCCAGCTCTGCCATTTATCTTGCTCACAATTGGAGTTTCAGGCTGCCGCTGCTGTTGAACATAACCTCGCCAGAATTTGTCACCAGCAGCTTGCATGGTACAAATGATATGTGCACTGGTCTCCCAGTTTACAGGGATAAACGTATGAATTCCCTTCCATCCCCTCCGCAGAACGTCGAATCCACCATGCAAATATCAGGCCTTACACCGGGCAGGCACAAGACCGGACTCTAGCCTCTAAACCTCTTCCCTCCCCCTATTATCAGCCTCGAACATCCCTACGCTCATTCACTCACCAACTGAATACCAGTTCTGTCACCTGTCCCACTGATATCACCTGTCCTCTCAGGTCCCGTCAGCTTTGCACTCACCGGATGCTCACTGGTCACAGAAGGGAGCCTTTCTGAAAGTTAGCACGACCAAGAGAGAAATAGAGTTGGTGGCCATGAGCAATTGCAACAGATGCGCTTGACAAGGATCATCCACGGGGCTTTAATGACCTCCGCTCACACCAGCAGGCCATTGCATCTGGTACCATTTCTATGGACCAGCTGTAATCCACTCCGGGAAGGACCTCCACTGGTAATGTCGGAAAGGTGAAACAATGTGGTCTATCACGTCCTGGGCACGAAGGCATTTTCAGCCCCAATGTAAATGTCCGGTAATGTAGCAGGGAACAACATTCCCTTCCATTGAATGAAAGGGTAATGCAATTTGGAGAAATGCGTAGTTACCCATTTCGTTATCAAAAGCAGGCACGCTCTTTAGTATGTAGCGATCATTAACTCGAAAAGGGGAATGTACAACGAAACAGTAGCATCTCCATACGCTATGATAAAAAAGCAAACTACTCACGGATGCTAGGATCTGCAACAAAAGCAGAAACATATTGGAAACTTCAGAAGGCCTGACAACAGCTCAAGATAGACTGAATGTTTCGCGTCTAGAGGCCCTTCATCAGAGCTGAGAAGAAAGGGGTCAGGAGAGATCTATACCATAATGATAGGGAGGGGTGGTAGAATTGGACAAAGGGAATGCAAATGAGCATGCAGCAGGCTGAGAATATGTTGGAAGTGTCATTGAAGGGACCAGAATGCGTGAATGGCAAAGCTAAGTTTTGGCTGGGTATATCGCTATTTACCGAACATAAGCATGTAGGAATCACAGTTAGTTAAACAAAACAACCACTGATATGTTGACTGCCATGGCAAATCGAATCGAGCTCAGGGACAGTGATAACTTGTTGCATTTATGCCAAGACCTGCTGACTACGCATTGAATATTGGGTGCAGTTTCCATCTCCTCATCTGAGCGACGATGTTCTTGTTCTCGTGGGAGTACTGAAAATGTTTGACAGGGTGAACACAGATGGCAGGAGTGCCACGTGGGAAGTGATTGGGTCGGTTAGGATTGTATTCACTGGAGTTCAGGTTAATATTGTAATGTCACAGAAACCTTTAAAATTGTAAGTTGCCTGGACAAAGTAGGTGCAAAATGGCAGTTCCCAATGGTGGGAGTGTCCAGAACTACGGGTTAAGTAGTGAACTTGCTGTGAAGACAGATTTTGACAGAGGTGAGGCGAATATGCTCATGGACAGAAAGGTCAGCCCATGAAACTCACTGGCACATAAAGTAGGGAACGCTAGAACAGGATATGGTTTCATGGAACAGTTTTATATAACACTTCGGTTGAACTTGATTAAATGATATGATGTGAAATTAGGATGTAATCCTAAAATTGAAAGGTCAACCATGATGAGAACGAATGGTAGAGCAGTATCTATAGACGGAATACTGTCGTTCTGACCCTGTATTCTATTTTTTGGCAAAGGTCACGAAGGACTGCATCAAAATCCAGTCGATGCAGTTTGTTAGCCCAGTGCGAGAATCGTTACATGTACTGCAGCTTTCACATATTTCGGAGGTTTTCATAAGAGAGTCAACATTCAGCTCACCCAGCTGACACAAAGACTGTAGGAGTGAAACATTCTGGACAAAAAGCTTCCTTTATTTCTAACGCCTTTTTGAAAACAGTGAGATGAAACCGTCTTTGTAGCAATCCAATATAACTTGAAAGTTGCATGTCTTTCAGCATTACAGTTGTAAAATTTCCAAGTCATTTGCCCGCCCGCCTGCACATCTTACCATGGCGCCGGCAAATCATTATTTGCTAGGGTTATTTTTCATGATCAGTGTCATTTACTATCCAACTGCATGGGGCTACGTGTCTTCATTATCTTCTTTTCTTTCTTCACAGTCTCTTAGAATCGTCTTATCGTGAAACTGTCTCCTATGACTCGGTGGAACCTACATTTAAAAACACTGCACTCAGGAGCTGTATTATTCTAAAGAATGTGGTTTGTCTTGCTTGACTATGTCCCATCATGTCTTACAACATTGTGCAATGAAGAAGGCACATATTTTTAACGTTAAGAATGCGAACCTACATTCGCTAACAGCCTTTATATGTGTCTGTGTGCAAAAAAAAGTATTATATATTGTGTCTTTGAAAGATGTATTCCAGATACTTTGTGACTTCACTCTGAATTATTACACTCCGAATTGTTTGCCTTTTGTCCCACGTTATCCGGAACCATGTCTAAGAATTTTTTTGACGAACTGTTCTCAGCATTCGAAGAGAAACCTGGATAGGAGGATAGTACAAACTTTTATTGAGATTTTGCACGACATCTGGGGAAGAAATCAGCAAGGGTATTATCAATGTTGGGAAAATAATGTATTCAGTACTTCATTTGCAGTTCATGCGAACTGATACTGCAGCAAACCATTCCAGTACAGATACAATGTTCCATACCTGCCGGAACCTGTGTTCTATTCATTATAGTAGGTCGTGAAGTAATAATGATTTGGCATGCCAATGTTTTGAATTTGCTAAAAGAAAAACATTCTGAAAATGGCAAAGAGGTATAAATATACGATATTATATAGTGTTGTACAAATACATAGTATGTACAGATATACGTCATCTTTGAGGATTAGCCGCCTAAAACATATCATGGAATTTGCAAAGTGATCGGAAAACACTCAGGGCCTTTGAACCCAAAGGTTGACAGAGGCCAGAAGCACTCCATTCTGAAATCAATTAAACAACTGTGACATTTTCTCACTAATCCTCTCCAGATTATTGCCAGGTGATTGATTCTATATCCTGTTGTTGAAAACTCAGTTTCAAAATACATCTCCAACTCATCCTTCCCATTGGCATTGATCAACAGGAATCCACCCACATGTTTTGCAATGATCCTTCCGAAAAGTAATTTCCGGAAACTTTTCCAACCAGGATCCAATAACACAAATTGCAATCTGCGTTCCGGTGTTCATTCGTTTTCAATAACTTTGCGGTTTTGTATATATATAAAAAAATGACATCCATCCACCAATATTTGCAGGATTACGGGAACCATCAATTCCAAGGTTCCAGCAAAATGCCACAGACCTTAAAATCAGTTCAGAAAAAAACATTTCAGAATGACATCGAACTCTTTCTCGACTTCGCCTACGATGTGCCCAGTACAAGTCTGATTTCCTTTGTTTTAACGTTACTGGAAACATGTCTTCCGTCTCTGTTCTTTTTTTTAAAACAACAGCCCTTCAAATTTGTTGTGGTTTACCCGAATGTATGGTTCCCAACAAGTGCTAGCATGCGAGATGCTCAGTACTTCTGAAAACGTTATCCTCCCGGGATTCAGTTATCATGAACGCAAAACAAAATCCTAAGGAATACCCCCTGCTGGCGAAGATATGCATTATTGATTCCAAAAAAGAAATGTGCTTCCAAACTTGTCCTGCATCCTGCCTCAGCATAAAAAAAGAACAAATATTCAACTGAAGTGAAATGCAAGTTCTTGCATACACGTTATTTTTATGTGAATCTGGTGGGTTTTTTTCCTTCAAAATCATATGGGAAGTCATTTGAATAAGACGAAGAGTCGTCCAGACTAGAAAATACGGAATGATCCCTTTTAAAAATAGGATCAGACCTGGTGAGATGTTACAGCATTTTCTGTTCATGTTTAATATTCTGGAATACACATTAATTTGCTTTTATTTCACGTTGAATTAATTCCTAACTATTAATGTTTCATGAAACAGTGGTGCAACATCCAAAACTACCTTTATTTTCCTCACATTTTGAGTTGATGAAATTCGTTAAATGCTTGGCGAAACCGGTTTGACGATCCTGGTGAAAATTGCTTTAACAGATTCGATACAAACATTGTGCAAGCAACAGAAGAAAATCGATAGACTCTTGGAGATCAAACTGATGCAGAAATGGCCATCAGTACTCAGATAGCGATATGTTATTGTTGCCGTAGAGTTAATTAGATGTCAGCATTAAATGTTTTTTGCAGACATCAATGAACATCTCCAGTAAACGAAAAAAAGTAGGATCGGTCCTCCAGAGGCTAAAGTTACACATCATCTGTTTCAAAGACTTTGCTATGATCCATACGATCCTCTGTCAAATACGAGTTGCAGTCATCATTTTCCACAAGAGATTTTTCATTGATGAGATCTCTCACTTTTTTTTTTCTCTCTGCAAGCTTCTTTTGACAGAATGACCATTTCATGAATCCATCTGTTTTAACGTTGTGTTTTCCTGGTACAATATACTGGCGAATTCTCAAAAAATGAAGATTCCCTATACAAATATGTTTTCTAGTTGTATGCTGGATTCGATATGTCAAATATCGTGGACTGAAATGCAATTAATTAAGATCGGAATGTTCCGAGATGTTACTCCCCTGCATTGGAGTAAGATTGCTCCTGGCAACAACAAAAAACTCGCATTATTAGATTACCCAATCTACACCGTGTCTTCGTCATTAATCACGAACTTTCTGTCCTCCACAGAACTTCAAAACCGTGCAGATGGTAGGTACTTACACAAAGGTTTGAATTAAAGTTTGATGCTGGACTCTGTGTTGGGAGAAGTGAGCACAATTACGATTTGCCAGGAAACAATATCGATAGGAAAACAATAAATTAAAATGCATTGTGCACGGCGGATTGGAACCTTCACGTAACTTGTTCACCAAAGCGAGACTCAGGAACGTTGGAGCGGATGCACTGCCCAACATTTGCGGTATTGGTTATGCGAAATTTGAAGTATGTTCCTTTATAAACTATGCGATTTTGTCACCTGATTCGTATAACTAGATGTTAACAAATCCGAAGTATTGGCGAACATACTGTCACCCGTACAAAAATACATGCATTTTGTAATGGAGCAGAAATCTAACGTTGTCATGCGTTTTCATGTTTGTTTTGCCTCTAAGCAATTGTTTCTCCTCTGTCAACGTTGTTTGCAGTTGAAAGTTGCAACTTCACTATTGACCTTCATGGGTTGATTATTGTATGCAATGTGGTCTGAGCAAAGAACAACAAACAAATAAAATTAAGGCACAGGAAATGGCTCTTCAGCACTCCAAGCCTAAACGGAACATGCTGCCCGAATTAACTAAAACTCTTAATCTTCCGGGGACCATATCCCTCTATTCCCATCTCGCTATTCATGTATTTGTCAATATACCCTTCCAAAGTCACGACTGTATCCGCTTACACTACCTCCTGCAGCAATGAGTTCCAGGCATCTGGCAAACTGGCCGGGCTCATTCCCCAATACCAGGCCCGCAATGCCTCTTCCTCACTCGGCCTGTCTGCATACTGTTCAAAAAGCGCTCCTGGATTCTCCATACAAATCTGCCCCATCTACACCCCTAGCACTAACTGAGTCCCACTTAAAGTTTTGTTTTTCCTTCCACAGCAACCCTGTACGTTTATACCTTGGTTAAATGCGCCTACTTATATGTTGCCATATCTCTCACTGGCAGGTGGTTGGCCTATAGTAAACACCAATATTGTGACTACATCCTTCCTATTCCTGAGCTCTACAAAAATTGCCTCGCTATATGAGTCCTCCTAGTTGACACCCCCTCCACCCCCAGTTCAGATGTGAGATTCTCCTTAATGAGTCGTGCAAATCACTCATCCCTTTTACATCCAATTCTATCCCACCAGAAACATCTGTACGCTGGAATTTAATTCCTACCAATCATATCCTTCCCTTAAATAAGTCTCAGTAATGGCAGAGCATCATTGTTCCGAGTACTAATAGTAGAGTTAGCCGCGATGCCACTGTTGTAGCTGTTATTGCTGTGTTCTTCACGGGTTGAAATAGATGAAGTTTCTTCTCATGCCAGCTGCAATCGAATTGTGGACTAAGCACACGCAAAACAACTTTCAAGAATGAATCAATGTTTGTATTTTGTTTTTAGAAATAAAGAAACTGAAGAAAGGTTCGTGCCGATATGCATGCGTATGAATCTATGGAGATGGAGGCGAGACGTGTACAGAGTAAAATTCATGTTTATTGCAAATGTTTATGAATGGTGAAAATAAACTTGATGCTCATCTATTCCACTTCCTGCAGTCCTTGCATTCAGCAGCTGTTGACTGCTTGGTTCAGATGCGATGTGAAGCAAAGTTGGACAGAACTACTTGAGTGTGGCCCCGATGGGAATACCACTTCAAAGAGTCAGTACTCACTCGATTGACAGGTCGTGAGAGGGCTGCTCTTGGATGTTGTTTCGAGAGTTGCCTAGTGCTTCACGTCCCTTAATGTACGTTTAAACTGGGCCAATTGACGGACAACAGGACAGCTCAGCGACTATCGCTGTTTGCTGTGCAGTTGCAGGGAACCGGCTAGAGTCAACGTCTGTGAGAGTTTGCACATTCTCCCCGTGCTTGCGTGAGTTTTCTCCGGGTTCCTCCCACACCCCCAAAAAACGTGCTTTTTAGGCTGATCGGTGTCAATATATTGTCCCTAAAATGGATTTCCCTTTATCTGGCGCACATATAATTCCCTACACGTGTACTCCTTTATTGTGTATTCCACTAGAGGTAGACAAAAGCGCCGTCGATCGAGCAAAGACTTGAATAAGGCACGCACTGAGTGTTAAAATGTGCGGCGCGGGCTTTAAGGGCCGAAGGGACTGTTTCCTGTGCTGTGCTGTTCTTTGCTCTTTATTTGACACTTTCTTTTTTTTCTCTCTCTCCGTCTCATTTGAAATGTACGCCAGCATTAATTAATTTAAAACACGTCGTAACTGTTTTATCAGCCATTGTACTATTTTATGTCGCGAGCCTTAAAGTGCCAACTGTTTTACAAATACCAATGACATGCAGGAATATTTGCTGTTATTGGAAGGCTACTGGTTGAACACATCATGTGTTTGACCACACAACGTTCAATTCATTCGGATTTATAAATGTCACAATTAAAGTAAAATAGTTGTCATTGCAGAGTAGATCAACCCAGATAGCAGTGCGAATCTAGTAAATTATCAATCATTGGCCGACATTTCAATATTTTGAAATGGCACTCTTGCAGATTAATGCACGTTGCGGCACGGTCTGTATCATCATTCAACTGTCCATTTCTGACATAAAATTGAACGAGTTTCCTGAAATTTCAAACTGGTTGCAGTGAAAATTTCCAGGAACAGAATTGTATTTTAGGCGTCGGCGAGATATAAGGGAGACAACTCCAGAAAGAGAGTTTCGTTTTCATAACGTTTGTTGGTATGTGTGTATGTTAACATTTCATATCTCTTTATTTAACATTCCGTGTTTAGTACTCATTTAAGCAGCTATTCGGAAAACCAACTTGGGAGATAGTTTTGTCAAAATGTATATATACTTTATAAATTGAATAGACTGGGTCTGTACTCGTTGGAGTTTAGAAGGCTGCGGGGGGATCTTATAGAGGCATAAGATAATGAAGGGGATAGATAGGGTAGAGGTAGAGAGATTCTTCCCGCTTAGAAAGGATAGCAGAACGAGTGGGCACCACCTCAAAATAGAGCGGGGGGGGGGACAGTTTACAAATGAATTGAGGAGGAACTTCTTCACTCAAATGATGGTGAATCTCTAGAATTCGCTACCCGTTGAAGTGGTGGAAGCTACCTCGCTGAATATATTTAAGTCACAGGCAGATAGGTTTCTGACAGACAAGAGAGTAAAGGGTGATGCGTAGAAAGCGGGAAGGTGGAACTGATCCACTTCAGATCAGCCATGATCTTCTTGAATGGCGGGGCAGGTTCGAAGGGCTAGATGGTCTACTCCTGCTCCTATTTCATATGTCCTTACATTATATGTATAGGGAAAGAGAAAGAGAGAGAGAGAGAGATTAGATCCAATGATTATCGAAGACACTTAATTTCCGAACTTCGAGAGAGCTGCTTGGAAGATTCACACAGAACGTGCCAGTCATTGTAGATAGAAAAAGATGGAGGCACCAGCAGATTAAATGCGCTGTCCAAACCTATGTGCTTCTAACTCTCTAGCGAATAAATGTACAGCCACGACTTTAAATACCTGAAAACAAATTCCATTATTTTGCATCTGCTTAACCAACAGTAAATATTTGCAATGCATGGACCAAATGCTCACTACCTATTCCTTGACTGAACTTAAGATTGATTACCACTCTCACTGAAAACCTGACAAAGATCTTGCTGTCATATGGAATCAGTTTTTTGTCCCTTTCCTCCAGACGTGTTCCCTCTTTGTGAGCTTGGCCCACGGGTTACTCACACTGCAATTATGAACGAGCTCTTTTTTTTGTAACCAGTGTTAAAACCTCAAAATTTCAGCTACTGAATCGATCAGAAACCCAAATACATTTTTTTTCGACTAGGCCACTAAGATACATCACTTCAGGTCTCATCTCTCGAACGCTTAAGAACATTTTGTTGACATTCCAATGGTCATAATATGATACAATTCTGCAGTGCAGAAGGAAGGCATTTGTGCCACCAAGCCTGCATAAACCGGCCCAGGCCCAGCCCATAGCCCTGTGAACCCATCCCCCTAGTTCCTCCGATTTCAAGGGGTAATTTAGCATCGCCAATCAACACAACCCGAACATGTCGGATTGTGGGAGCTCCGGAGGAAACCCAAATAGAAACGGGGCGGGGGAAGGGGGCGGGTGTGGGTGGGTGGGGGAGGGGGGAGGGGGTGGGGGGGGGGGCGGAGGTGGCGGTGGGGGTTGGGGGGATTGCGTTGCAAACCGCACACATACAGTGACCCAAGTCGAAAATCGGAAGCGGTGCGCTGGCCCTGTCAAATAACAATGCTAACTGCTGTGCCACCGAGCCGCCATGAGAAACAATAGATTCCAAAATTTTGTTCAGATCTTATTCCTGCCGAGCACAAGGTGTTGAATGTGACACCTTATCTTATTTGACAAATTCCAGGCAACTGGCCACAAGGAATTCCCAGCATATTGAAAAAAACATCAGGTTTGCATGATTGAGGATCGTTCAGCACGTCAAAGTTAAATGTTCATTCAGCCACAATCGAAACGCCAACTATTCGGTTGTAATTGGAGTTTGGCAGTTAATACTTAGAATTGGTCAGAGGAACTGAGAACCTATGATGAAAGGTAGAAGACTTGCATGGGAACTTGAAATGTTTACATGCTAAAGTTATGAAACGATATTCAGCAATTTTCAAATTTTAGTTAGCAGTAACTATGTTCAAAAATCAACATTCCAGGAAGTGACGAGCTCAATCCCTTGCATTTGGATACAACTATGTTAAATTGGGAAGAAATTGTTTTATACAGAAGCAAAGACCTGTTTAATGCAATTTAAGAAGTTTGTTTTTATTAGAGCATTAAGATTGAATAACACCACAGCAAATTGCTGGAAGTGAAAGCAGAAATGTTTTGCATTGAATGTAACACCTTGAAGTTGTTAAAGTGAACAGAAACAATCCAATAAATTACGATCTCAATACTCAAGAAACCTGATGCATGTAGTCACATTGATGTATTAGCGACGATAACTGAATAGTGGAAATCGAGAGTGTCTGCAAAGTATTTGCACATAATGGCGTTTCATGTAAATTGAAAAACTGAAAAATTCATCCAGGTCAATGACCACGGATGAATTAATCCATAAAGCTCTCAGGGGAAGTAAAAGTAATAGAGTAATAAAGCCACGAATAAGTGAACAGCTTGCAAAAATAACACTTATAATCTACAGAGAGGAACCAGAAAATAATAATAGATCATGTGAAACATTTGGATCCATTCGAACGAACCCTGGAATTCGAGAGTGAGATAATTCCAGAAAGGGAAGTAAACAGTTCACGTTTAACATAATTCGTACCCGGATTCGAATTGAGCTCTTCACTTCCGGGAATGCTGTTTGCTGAACATGGTCAATTGTTTGAGCTTAAAATCTGTTGGATATAATTTCATAACTTTAGCATTTAAACTTTACAAGTCCACATTCAACTTTTCTATCCTCCTTCATAGATTCTCTGTTCCTCTGATCAAATCTTGATATTCACTGACACACTCCAATAATAACCATCATCTGGCGTTTTAATTGCGGCAAAATGAAGTTTTAACTTTTATCTGCTAAACGATCCTCCAACAAGCAAACCTTTTTTTTTGTTAAACTTGATTTTATTATTTCCTTGCGGCCAGTTGTCAGGAGTTTGTCAAATAACACAAGGTGTCAGATTCAACAACTTGTCCTTGGCAGGGATGAGTTCTGAACAGACTGTTGGAAACAAGATTCCTTATCAGGGCATTGGATTGTTCCAAAAAAATAGCCAGCTAAGGGTTTAGAAAGATGACAGCTGTTCTACTGAATCCGAACAGAGCTATGAAATAATGTTAACAGAGCATCAGAGGAACCTGAACTATATTCTTGACTTGGCAAGATGAGATTTTGGGAAACAAATGAAGCATTGATGCCCTTACCTGTCATTCCGAGCACGTTGGAAGGTCCGGAAAGTTGCTTGGTCATCGAATAACACTTGCAAATAATGCAAAAAACGGTCCTGCTATGATGTACATTAACCATCATCTGCTGAATTAAATACTTGAAATAAAAGGAACATAAAATAATCTCGCGCGATTTTATACGTTAACGACGCATATGGACATGCTGATAGTCTTGCTCTCTGCTAACTTTCATTTAATGAAACCCAGGGACCTGTACATTAAGACACGTATGATTGTTGAATTAATTAAATCGTGCTTCTAAGATTAAGAGTTTCTTCTTTTTTTGTAGAATATTATCAATTTATATATGTCTAAATGCAAATTATGATTTATTTCCCATCGTCTGAATGTGAATGAAATTTATTAGCTTTTGCAGTCTGATAGGTTTTCGGTTTCCCAGCTAAAACAAACAAAACAAAAACTAAAAAAGTGAAATCCAGAAAGACCAAAAGACAATTTTTCTTTTCAGGAGATCATTAAAAAAAAATCTGGACTTGAAACATATTGCTAGATCCACAGAAAATGTGATAGACATGAACAAGTGAAAATAAGGAATCTCTGTGCGGAACAAAAGCACAGAGTTTCAAAAGAAGTAGTGGAAATGGCATTTGTCCAACTGTTGGCGCGGAGAATGAGCATGGCGTCGGGTCGCAACAAATGCAATGTTGTCTGAAATTAAATTTGAGGAGCAAACACATTTTTTTTTAACGTTAGGGTTAATTTGAATATTCAGAATGGCAGAATCGCACTTGCGGGAAGAAGTCGGTAACTGTGTGCTGCGGCCTGCGAAAATGTAGCTTTCGTCTGGCACACCTAGTTATATGAGGGAAACTGGGAATATGGAAGTTTGGAAATGCACGGCCAGAAAGCATTATTTTAAAATTTTGGTTTATAAGTTCACAAACATTGTGAGCTTGGTAACTTATCAAAAAGTTTGGAAGCATTTGGAGTAATGATAGAATTATATTGAGATGTGTTCTGTCAGTGAGAGACAGTTTTCTGGCAGTTGCTCTTAAGAGATCCGTAGCACTACTCTGGCTTGCATCTTTCACTCATTCTCAGCGTTTTACCTGGATGCAGATCGCATATTTATTTACACAAACTAAGTTGTGAGTGACAGATAGAGAGTTTTTATTTGATGCAGTACTGTGCATCGTTCTTACATGTACTACATGTTAAATCCTCCATAATTTCCCCATCTCACACTTTTGTCCGTTATAAGACGTTATGCGTGCTCAGCTGGCATCTTTATCTCAATATAGTTACAATAATGGAACAGTAACTACAACACGGGTAAACCACGCCAACGTGAGTATTAACTCCTCCAAAGTCATTGACGTTGTGCCAAACACTTAACAAAAGTTTGACAAGAATATCCTGATATGTGAAGAGGAATTTTAGCATGTTGGGTAGAAGAGAACTCTCTGACCCCTGACGGCTTGAAGAGATCTCTTCACCTTCATGTCGGCGGACAGAAAATTAGAGGAAATATCATGGTCTGCTATGCAAAACAATTCTGGGCAAGTGTAAAGCTGTCAGACACAAATGTACAATCGGGCATATGGGGAGCATTTTTTGTTCAGATAATCCAATTCAACATCGTTCTTGTCAGATACAAAAACATATGTCTATTAATTGCCACGAATTGCATGGCTATGAATGAGGGAGAACACACCACAGATTTATTTGAATACGAATCTGATGTTCATGGTTTCGCTTCCGTTCTCATGAGCAAAAGGCAACAACTGAAATCAGCATTGTTTCAATTCCAATGAGCTGCTGCGTCTTCAAGAAAGCATTGTTCAGACCATAAACATGAGAATGAGTCAATGGAAAAGTTTCGTACCTGACAACTGCTGCACAGTCATGTTCACCATTTGTTCGGGATCCTTTGAAAACGTCGGCCCTTATTGTTACATTCATTGAGAGTCATCCACTTTATGAGTGACAGCTCGAGACAACCGGCATAGTTTGCGTACTCTGCTGCACAGTCTACCCTAATGGATAATGCCACGCACGAATGATGACGCCATCAGGCCCCTTTTCTCTCAGCATCTTGACTTTTCATCAGTGGTATTTGGATTGTGTCTCTATTTTCCTTGCATTGCAAGCACCATTCATTACTGTTTACACACATTGTTACCAATCCTTGCCATGGTGCAGTGAAATCTGTTTTTTTTTTATTCGCTCATGGCGATTCCAATTAAATATTCTACCTGATAGCTTAGCATGGCAAGGAATTGTCAGAAAATTAAAACACACTGCAGATGTAAAAGTAATATTCAATCCCTGAAGAAAAATGTAAAGCGTGAGTTTAAAATAAACAGTCCATACTTCGCCACCTTAACTAAAAAAGTGAAATATTTCCCTTGGGAGTAGATTGCCATAAGATTCACATGACTGAAAAAAAAAATCACATTACTCATTCAACCTAATTGGAGAGTACAGTTTTCATACGAAAATGTATGCAGGGTGACTGAACGACATGTATGTACACAGAATACTCAAGGGCTTGGAGAGTATATTGCACAAACACTCATCAGTATCAAAATTGCTTTCTGATGAATTTGAGGAGAAGGAAATCCAGGAACGACTGGACGAACTTTACCTGTGACAGTTCTTCCGTCTTGTCGCTGGTTCAAACTTCTAAATGTCCCTCTCTGTTTTTTTTTCATTCCTGCATCTTGTTGATTGTAACCACTGCAGAAAACTGTTCATTAGTAACCTAAAAAACATCATTTCTTTACGGAAAATTAGTGCTAGCTTAGCCCGCCACGACCTGATCCTACAAATGTTGTTGGAGGTAGCACATGACCGGCTCTCCATATATTACGATGCAACTCGATGCAAAGGTCGATTTCTCTGAAATCTCACGTCCGGCTTCCATTCAGCAGTTCAGTGGTCTTCTTTTCGGGTATCTCCAAAGGCAACAAAACATGTCCATGTCATTCTATGTAGAACCCAACTAATGCCTTATAAAAAGTAGGTGAAAAGTTGAACTATTTTGACAGCCATTTCTTCGTAAGCCTCACCTGAAGCAGAGCAGTCCGGTATATTCCCCGAAACACTGAACAGTGTAAAAAGACAGTTTTCCGTGTAACAGTCTGAACAGCCGTCAATACTTTACCAAAGACAGTGTTAGAATCGAGCAGCGTTCAATGGCAAACCAGAGGCAGGAAAAGCAAGGACATATACATTCTACTGTATTCAATTTAAGCTAGCCAGTAAATGCGAACATGCGAAAAGACAGTAAATGAAGCTGCTCTTGGAAGCTGCTGAACTTCAGATGACAGCCGAAATTCAGGAAACGATTTGTTTCACCTGCTCTTGCACGCGCGGCCACAATGATATTTTTAAAAATGAAAATATCAATCGGCATTGTCGAGTAGAGAATATCTGACAATTACCTGTCAAAGCATGACCGCTGTACACGTTTTTTACAAAGACTAAATTACTGGCGGAATGGAAAATGTGTTACGTTGCCTAAAGATTTTCCGAACGTGTTGGAGTCCAGAAGATTTCTGGGTCTTGGTGTCCGAATCTGTATGCAGGCAGGCACAAGAGCAATTAAGCAAAAAAAAACTCAAATAGGCAAGATGCAAATCGGCAATTAGGTACTTAATTTTCATTCAAAATTGCACGTTTCGGCAAATAATTTTGCAGAAAAATCCGTCGTTCAGCGTTCAGACCATGTCGCCGTGTTATACTAAGAAATAGCACAAGTGAGATCGCTTTGTCATTATTTAACTGTGAAACTGCAACTGTGGATAGTGGGGCAAGTGAAATATTGTTTGGAGGAACGACCATCATCGTGCAGTTTTTCTCGTTGAAAAATATCAACTTGTGTCCAAGCAATTGCTGACGAATCTATGGAAGTTCCTTTAAAATGTAAACGTGGGGATCATTCTCCTTGGATGAT
The DNA here is from genome assembly GCF_965287045.1 of Carcharhinus amblyrhynchos. Classification (NCBI taxonomy): domain Eukaryota; kingdom Metazoa; phylum Chordata; class Chondrichthyes; order Carcharhiniformes; family Carcharhinidae; genus Carcharhinus; species Carcharhinus amblyrhynchos. Next base: position 64,844,117 of record NC_137339.1, on the reverse strand, counting down.
GGGGGAAACAGTGAACTTCAGAGGAAAATGACAAGTTCCATTCATATAATTCAATTCCCGACACTTTAAGTAAGGAATATTAGCAGCGAGTTTGGCCATTTGCAATGTGTTCTCATATTTCATACTCAATATGGCAAAAAGTTCTCATATATTCATAACGTATTTGTTTTCATTGACGGGGACGAAGTAAAAGAAGGACTTGCACGCTTTTACGCTAAACGAAAGGGCGTTATCAGCAGTAAGTGCGAGATGATTTTGTTGTCTGAAGCAAATTTGGTAGATGTTTTGATGGTATGGAAACTGAGGAGTCATTCAGTTGAGTATGGCCTGCTTCATCTAACGCAAATAACCTATATGCGACTGAGCATGTATTGCACGCTGAATCTGCTTTTGATTTACTAGTGCGCATATACAAAAAAATGTTAAAAGCTAATTGAAATAGAAGTCATCTTCAAGGAATTGAAGCGCATATCCAGACAGCAGTGTGCCTAAATGCATTACTTTACTTATTGTTGACCAGTTGATCCAAGTGGAACTGACACATTTAAGAAAACAACAACAAAAAAGTAATGTTCTTGAAGAGAAATGTCTGAGGATCTCCGCCATGGACACCAATGCCACCACATGTCGATTGACGTTGATCTGCTGTTTTAAGAACCTGAGCAGAGAACTGTGTATCAGCTCCAACCAAAGAACTATTAGTGAAACCATTTTTGAATCTTCATAATAGCGATGACCGTTAGAGAACGCCATAGCATATGACACAAATTTAATCTGTTTCGCAATGAATGTCACTGGTAAACTCAAAGCAATATGTGAAATGAACTCGGATATGACACATATACTAACAGGGGAACGGTGAATGAAGACAATATGAAAAGAGTAAGATATTTAAACAAATATGGCGCATGAACACTTTTGACTGATTTAAGTATGCGTTTTAGATTTTCAAAATGAATTTCGGTTGCATTATTAAAACAACCGTACACTTTAGCCAGAGGCCAGCTGCTGCGAGGCATACTGGAATGAAAACTTAACAGATAAGACACCTTCTTCGGAAACTTGACACCATTGAATGTCATGATGTGGAGTTGCCGGCGTTGGACGTGTGAAAACACTGTAAGAAGACTCATCACACCAGATTGAAGTCCAGGCAGGTTTATTAGGTAGCAAAATCCAATAGCTTTCGGAGCGCTGCTCCTTCGTCAGGTAAGTGGGAGATTTGTTCATAAACAGGGCCTATAAAGACAGAAACTTAATTTTCAAAATAATGGTTGGAATGTGAATCTTCACAGGTGATCAGGTCTGAAAGGTACAGACAATGTGAGCGGAAAGAGTGTTAAGCACAGATTAAGGAGGTGTGTATTCTTTCCAGACAGGACAGTTGGGGGGATTTTGAAAGGCCAGGCAAGTCATGGGGGCTACATAAAATGTCATGTGAAATGAAGGCCCGGGTAAGGCCGAACTTGGATATTAGTCTCTGCTCAGGGATTCTCCGTTGTCGTGTTTCGTGAAGGCTACCTTGGAAAACACTTAACTGAAGATCAGAGGCCGAATGCTCGTGAACGCTGAAGAGTTCCCCAACAAGAAGAAAATATTCTTATCAGGGTTGTAACGCCGCTCGGCATTCCACCTCCGATCTTTGGATAAGCATTTTCCAGGGTGCCCTTCAAGACACACGACAATGCAGAGCCGCTGAACAGAGACTGATAGCCAAGATCCGTACACATGAGAACGGCATGGACCGGGATCTTGGGTTCATGTTGCATTGTTTGTAGCCCCCATGAATTGACTGGCCTTGCAAAATCTCACTAACTGTCCTCTCCGGTGACAATACACATCTCTTTAGACTGTATTTAACGCTCTCTCCACTCACATTGCCTGTGCCTTTCAGAATTTATTAATTGTAAAGATTTATATTCCAACCATTATTTTGTAAGTTGACTTTGTGTCTTTATATGCCCTGTTTGTGAACAGAAATCCAACTTAGCTGACGAAGGGACAACATGCCGAAAGCTATTGGATGTTGCAACTAAATAAACCTGTTTGACTTTAGCTTGATGTTGTGAGACATCTTACTGTGTTTAACATTGAATGTGCACAGATTTATCCGCTAAACATAACAACAGCATTTTTCCAAAGCTGCTTTATGAATAAGGCTGGTGAAGCTGCGCTGCTAACACAGTCCTTCTCAGACGTGTGAATAACAACTGTGTTCGCGCATTGCCATGAATGATAGTGTGCAAGGACAGAAACTGTGATGTTGTAGCTCAGTACCTGCGGTCGTAAAGCGGCAGGGGAAAGTGATATCGGGATTCTACAGCCTAATTAAATATCATGTTACCTTGAGGGAAGAATGCAACTGACCAAGTTGTAAGCAACGATGAACAATAGCTCATTTTTTTACTAATAATGAATGGTAAATACCAAAGGTTGGGCAGGAAAGTTAAAACTTTATAGAAGTATATTTAACCTGGTTGATGTATTTCAATTCCAGAGCCATGTTGGTTGTGCTCGAGGCTTTTTTTTTCTAGAATGACATTGAACTGCCAAATACTGACCTCTCCACCGATCTTTGGTCAAATAAAGGGACGTTTAAGTGGGAACCGGGCTGCATTAGTCATTTACAAGTTGAAACTTCAGCATTAATTAAGCTCGGAAAAATATCCAAATAACTTTGGTGTTGCGAGGCATGCAGAAGTCACGGGGACGCCTTGGCAGGATGCATTTCCTATGAGGTGCTAAGTATGTTTTATTGTTTCCATAAGACAGGTTTGGATAGTAAATTATCAAGCTACCAATGTTGTAAGTTGACATACCCCATCCAGTGTGATGTGTTACGAAAACCGCATAATTGGAGCGGTGCAGAAGGGGAGGAGGGTGCGGCAATGTGGGAGGATGACAGGTGCCGACTCTTTCAGCTGCACTGTACTAGAAAGTGAAAATGCCGAGTTGTAGACAAAGACCTGATGTGCAGAGTTCATTTAATGTGGGAGCCTGGGATAGAATCCTGGCATACTACAAGGAGCAGAAGGAAAAGCAACGCACCAGGGATGATTAAATGTTCTGGAAAATGGTAGGAATGTTTGCTGGGTGTTTACATAAGAACATAAGAAATAGGAGCAGGAAGTGGCCATCTAGCCCTTCGAGCCTGCCCCGCCATTCAATAAGATCATGGCTGATCTGTCGTGGCTTAGTTCCACTTTCCCGCCCTCTCCCCATAACCCTTAATCCCCTTGCCTATCAAAAACCTATCAACCCGCGTCTTAAATATATTTAGCAAGGCAGCCTCCACCACTTCAACGGGCAGAGAATTCCAGAGACTCACCATCCTTTGAGTGAAGAAGTTCCTTCTCAACTCCGTTCTAAACTGCGCCCCCCCCCACCCCCCCCGCTTACCTTGAGGCTGTGCCCTCTAGTCCTACTGTCCTTTCTGAGCGGGAAGAACCTCTCCACCTCTATCCTATCCATCCCATTCATCATCTTATACGTCTCAATGAGGTGTCCCCTCATTCTTCTAAACTCTAACGAGTACAAGCCTAGTTTGTTCAAATTCTCCTCATAGTTCAACCGACTCAACTCCGGTATCAGCCTAGTAAACCTGCTCTGCAGTCCCTCCAAGGCCAAAATATCCTTGCTTAAGTGCGGCGACCAATACTGCACACAGTAGTCCAGCTGCGGCCTCACCAGTGCCCTGTACAGTTGCAGCAAGACCTCCCTACTTTTATATTCAATTCCCCTTGCTATAAAGGCCAGCATCGCATTTGCCTTCCTGACCACCTGCTGCACCTGCAGGCTGGGTTTTTGGGACGCATGCACAAGGACCCCGAGGTCCCTCTGCACCGTTTCATGGTCCAGTTTTTCGCCATGTCAGTAATACTCCTTCCTAAAATTATTCCTACCAAAGTGGACAACTTCACACTTGCCAACATCAAATTCCATTTGCCAGTTCCTGGCCCATTCGCCCAGCCTATCTAGATCCTTCTGCAGACTTTCCACACCCTCCACACAATTTGCCGTTCCACCAATCTTGGTGTCATCAGCAAATTTCGAAACCATACACTCGGTTCCCGCCTCCAGATCATCTGTATAAATGGTAAATAGCTGAGGCCCCAGCACCGATCAGGGGGCACTCCACTCGTCACCAACCGTCAATCCGAATAGCACCCATTGACCCCCACTCTCTGCCTCCTATTTGACAGCCAATCCCCAATCCACACCAACACCCTACCCCCAACTCCATGCCCCCTAACCTTCCGTAACAATTTCTTGTGTGGCGCCTTATCAAACGCCTTCTGAAAATCAAGAAACACCACATCTACTGGTCCTCCTCTATCCACCGCCCGAGACACATCCTCATAGAACTCCAATAAATTAATCAGACACGACTTCCCCTTAATGAAACCGTGCTGCGTCTGCTCTATCAAACAATTCTCCTCAAGATGCCTCGCTATTTTCTCCTTGATCACGGATTCTAACATTTTACCTACTGCAGACCTTAAACTAACCAGCCTATAATTCCGTGCCTTTTGCCTGCCACCCTTCTTAAACAATGGAATAACATTACCGTTTTCCAATGTTCCGGCACTTCCCCAGGGTCCAGCAAGTTTTCGAAAATAATCATCAAGGCATCCACTATCACCTCCGCCATTACTTTCAGAACCCTTGGATGCATTCCATCCGGTTCTGGGGACTTGTCCACATTCAGTCCCTCCAGTCTGTTGAGCACTGCCTCTTTAGTAACAATAATGCCATTCAAGCCCTCCGCTCCTACCATCTTTCCACCGCTAGCACCCGGCAAACTATTCACGTCCTCCGCTGTGAAGACCAAAACAAAAATGTTATTCAAGGCCTCAGCCGTTTCCCCATCCCCTACCACTAAGTCCCCCCTCTCATCCTCTAAGGGTCCAACGTTCAACCGAGTCAGCCTCTCCCTTTTTATATATTTATAAAAACTCTTACTATCCTTTTTTATATTTAGCACTAGCCCAGCTTCATAGTTTATCCTACCCTTCTTTATCAAGTTCATTGTCATCCCTTGTTGATATTTAAACCTCTCCCAATCCTCTTCTCGCCCACTACTCTTAGCTACTCCAAACGCATCCGCTTTTAATTTAATACTCTCCTTTACCTCCTTCGTTATCCACAGCTGATTATCTCTGCTCCTATGATCCTTTTTAACCATCAGAATAAATTTCTGCTGCGCACCAAGAAAGATCTCCTTAAAGATCCTTCACTGTTCCTCAGCAGACCTACCTCCCAACGCGCTCCCCCAATCAACATTCGCCAATTCCTCTCTCATCCTATCGTACCGCCCTCTGTTCAAACAAAGGACACATGTCCGGGAACCCACTTTCTCCTCCTCCATCTGCATCAGAAACTCCACCATACAATGATCACTCTTCCCAAGAGGATCCTTCACCACAAGGTCCCTAATTCTACCTGCCTCATTACATAACACCAGATCCAAAATAGCTCGCTCCCTCGTCGGCTCCAACACACACTGTTGAAGGAAACTATTCCGGCAGCATTCCAAGAACTCTTCCTCAAGCCCACCGCGTCCAGCATGGGTCGACCAATCAATATGTAGATTGAAATCCCCCACAATTATCACCGTTCCATTCCTGCATGCCGCATTTATTTGCACGTTAATAGCCAGCCCCACCTCCAGATCATTATTTGGGGGCCTATAGACGACACCCACTCGTGTCTTCCTCTCTTTATGGTTCCTAATCTCCACCCACAACGATTCCACTTTCTGCTCTTTGGCTCCTATATCATCCCTTACTACCACCCTGATGCCATCCTTAATCAGCAGAGCTACCCGCCCCCACCAACCCCCCGTTTTACCTCCTGCCTATCCTTCCTAAACATTTGATATCCCTGTACATTCAGCTCCCAGTCCCTGTCACCCTGCAGGCACGTGTCTGTAAGGGTCACCAGATCATATTCATTTGTGCTGATCTGCGCCACCAGCTCATTCACTTTATTCCGAATGCTTCGTGCATTCAGATGAAGTGCCTTCATCCCAGCCTTCAGCTGTACCCTATTTGCCGGAACGCCACCAACCTTACTCACGCCCCCTACTCCCTTTATTATTGGGACATCCTTGGCATCTTCCTGTACCTGTAACCTCTCCTTCACTTTCGACCCTCTAATTTCACCTACCCTCGCGCCCTCCACGCCCCCCCCCCGCCTCCCCACAATTAGTTTAAAGCCCTATCTACAGTCCTATTTACACGATTCGGCAGGACTCTGGTCCCAGCACGGTTCAGACCAACCCCATCCCACCTGAACAGGTCCCATCTACGCCAATACAGGTGCCAACGACCCATAAATTCAAACCCATTCCTCCCACGCCACTCCCTGAGCCACCCATTCACTTCCTTAATTTTATCAAACCTACGCCCGTCTGCACACAGTTCAGCCAATAGTCAGAAATAACCACGGTGTCCGTTCTACTTTTTAATTCCATTCCCAGCTTTTCATGCTCCCTCCCCAGATCCTCAGTTCTCATTTTGCCTACGTCGTTGGCACCCACATGTACCACAACGACCGGGTTCTCACCCTCCCACTCCAGGTTCCTCTGCAGCCCTGTTGCGACATCCTTGACCCGAGCACCAGGCAGACAACACACCCTTCTGTGCTCTTTGTCATTGTGACAAAGGACAGTGTCAATACCCTTAACCTCACTATCCCCAATTACCACAACATTCCTTTACAGAGGGACTGAAGTGAACAAAGGAGAAAAGTTAGGAGACAAGGACCACAAAAAAGGGTGACGGCAGGACCCGATGTAGAGGTCAAGTGGAGAGAGACTCAAGAGACAAACACATTAAAAATGAAACGGAAGCAGACAGATAATAAGACAGAGAGAGATAGGGTGAAGTAGAGACAACGAGAGGGACAGAAACAGAAAGTTTAACAGCCTGTTAAATGGAACTGATTTTAGAAAATCTGACAATTTGAGCAAATTTATTTGATTCAATACATTATGCTTGGTCTGCAACACCTTCTTGCCTTCTTGAAGAGTATTGTAAATAAGGTACACCATAAAGGGCGTAATGCCGAGCTTTAATCAATTGGGAATTGAATTGGATTGAAGTGTATACGAAGAACAAAGAACAAAGAACAACCCAGCACGGGAAACAGGCCCTTCGGCCCAACGAGCCCGCGCCGCCGCATCACCCTACACCTAGTCTACCCTGCGTGTCTACGAATGGAACCCCGAACTTAGCCAGATTCAGGGGAGAATAGTGTCAATTTGGTAAAACCAATCAGCCTAAGAGCACATCTTTGGGGTGTGCGAGGAAACCGGAGCGCCCGGAGGAAAGCCACGCAACCACAGGGAGAATGCGCAAAATCCCACAGACACAGGCCCAAATCCATGTATCTGCACAGCTCGCAGTGCTCGTCACCGAGCTGTTGCGGCGCCCGTCTACCGGTCCAGGATCAAGCACACACACCGACACGAAGTACTAGGCCACTCCCGGAACATCCAAGAGCAGCGCACGCACGACCCACCGTGTGCATGCCCCTCGTTTGACACGAGGTGGACCTCCACCTGCGGAATAAAAAGACAAAAACGTTAATCTTACAAGCCTGCTTTTCCGGTGTCTCCCGAGGTTCTAACCTTATTTAATAGACCCTACCATAACCCTCCATCCTCGTTTCACTCATGTGTCTATCTAACTGAACCTTAAACGAGCCCAACGTTCCTGCCTCCACCACCCTACTCGGTAGCGCGTTCCATACCCCCACAACTCTCTGCGTAAAGAACCTTCCTCTCACTTCCAAATTATACCTCTCCCCCCTCACCCTTAAATCATGACCTCTCGTATTTGTGCCCAGTCTAGGGAGCAGTCTCTCACTATTAACTCTATCTATTCCCTTCAGTATCTTATATACCACTATCATGTCCCCCCTCAATCTCCGTCTTTCCAAGGAGAATAGCCCCAGTTTCTCCAACCTTTCCTCGTATCCCAGCCCCTCCATGCCAGGCAACGTCCTGGTAAACCTCCCCTGCACCCTTTCCAGAGACTCCACGTCCTTCCGGTAGTAAGGTGACCAGAACTGGACGCAGTACTCCAAATGCGGTCTAACCAATGTTCTATACAACTGAAGCATTAGACGGCAGCTTTTATACTCTATACCCCTTCCTATAAAGGCTAACATTCCATAAGCCTTCCTAACAACCTTCTCCACTTGTGTCGCAACCTTCATGGATTTGTGAACCTGCACTCCCAGGTCCCTCTGTATGTCTATACTCCTAATCTGTCTACCTTTTATCACATAGCTCCTCTCTGCATTGTTCCTTCCAAAATGCATCACCTCGCATTTGTCAGGATTAAATTCCATCTGCCACCTATCTGCCCAATGCACCAACCTATCTATATCCTGTTGTATCACCTGGCAATCCAGTTCAGTACCCGCCCACCCTGCCATCTTGGTGTCATCAGCAAACTTGCTGATCACACCACCTACGCTCTCTTCCAAGTCATTTATGTATACTACAAAGAGAAGAAGTCCCAGTACTGAGCCCTGCGGCACACCACTGGTCACTGGCCTCCAGCCCGACAAGGTCCCCTCCACAACTACCCTCTGTTTCCTATTACGCAGCCAGTTTTCAATCCAAGCGTAGGTATGTTTTTGAAATTCCTTAACCTTGAAAATGGTTGTCATAGTTGCCTTGGAGAAAGTACAAGGATTCCACAGAGATTTTGAGCTTTGCCTTTAAGCAGCTGAAAGGGGAAAGTGCAAATGTATGAGCTGCAGCAATCTCAAAAGTGTTAAGCTTGATCGGCGGGACGGAAAGTTGACTTCATCAAGCCATTTACTCGATTTTCCAAAGGTGAAAAACTCGTGCCTTTGTCTTTCAATGAAGGCAATTTCGTGGGAAACACGGGAAACTGTATATCTTCAGTATGGGTTGCAGAGAATTTGAAAATATGTGCGCTTGTCTTAGTTTTGTATGTGTAATTGAGGGTTCAGATAGTTGAACTTTTTATGATCAATGTTCTTTTGGATGATAAAGATAAAAGTTAGTTGTTAGTGTCCTAAGTATATTGCTGACAATGTTCAGATCGTTCTTGTGATAGATTTTGAGGAAAGATGTGATCCGGGATTCTGAGTGCCTGCCGAGAAAAAAAACATGATGGCCTACTGATGCCCACTTGAGAAGATATCTCCAGCCCCTTGAGACAGGAGACATTATCAGTCTAAACAAAAATACCATAGGGGAGACCATCAATTGAAGTGTTATATATAAAACAATGGGTCGGGTATTGTGAGTTTGCATTCACCTTTATTGAACAACTTTTAGTAACAGCACGGGCATTTGAACTCTCTGAAAATGACGGGAATTATCCTGTCAAAGTGACCCAATTGCAATGTAACCCAACTGCATTGTATTTGAACTCTGTGGAGTTGTTGTTCAATGTTAGTGAACTAAAGACAAGACTGGCAGACGTAGCTAAGCAAACAAATTACAATTTGATGCAACTTTTCAATGTGGGAAGGATGAAAACCACATCCGATGCAAGGTGGACTCGATGGAAAAGCCTGCTCCTAAAGTGACATATTATTGCAGATCGAGATGAGGGAACTGATTCAGTAAAGTAAATGAATTTTGAAGGAACGGATCAGTATGAGTCGTAAAGGTGGAACATGCAGAAGGGAACAGGTTATTAGAAGAAACGTTATAGGAGAGTCGATAGTTAAACAAATTTGAAAAATGACTAAAAGTGTGAGTTATTTGATGAATAATGGTGGCAAGATGGTTATCGAAGCGATTGTAAGAGAGATGGGAATAATTAAACACAGCTAAAGTGGCAGCAATTAATGAAGGACTGTTATTTAAGAGCTAAGATAAGACATCAATGGAAATTTCAAAACCAACAGTAACGATCCTTCTGAATTTGGAACAATTCTGACATAGATCAGCGTGTGGTTAGAAAGCTACGAGAAAAATAGTACTATGTAAGACAAGAACAAATAATTTAAGCAGGTCAATGCTTGTAATCAAATGAGAAAGTTTGAATTCTGTGTAAAACATGTTACATAGCAGACTGAATAAAATGCAATACTTAAGAAGATCGGGACCGGAGTTTAAACTACAGAAGGCCTAGCAACGGACCGAAATTGCAGTTCAAACAAGAGTGGCCGCCATTTTCTGATTTAAATCAAACTATTTAAATGCTCCCCGTTGGACTTATCAAATCTTCCGAAGCCATTCCACATGTTCTGTCAAGATAATTACGGAATGCAAGCCGCTGGAGTGGCTCAACGACATGGACAGCGTTTAAGACCAGTGGGATATTACTCCGCCGAAAAACATTTGGCCGCCAGAGGTTTGTTTTGATGTGTAAAAGCAGGAACTTATGCTTCGTGGGTAGACCTGTTTCAGACCTTCTTATAGTTATGGGATATAAAACAAAAACATGATCCACAATTAATTGTTCAGCTCCTGGGAGCTGGGAGAGGGCGGGGGGGAGGGGGCGGATCGGCGTTCTGATGGAAGATGCTGAAATGGGAAGACATGAGACAGGCATGTAGAAATCACGGAAGTGCAAGTGAACATTTCACGGGGGAACTGACAGTGCAAGGAACAGGGCATCAAAGTGTTGCACAAGTGATTGAGGGAGCAAATGAAGGTTTAGCAGAATAGCCACTTGTACCAGAGGGGTAACTAACCTTTACTTAGATGGGCTGTAATTATATGATAGGGAACACCCCGCACTTAAAGGGCAGTGGTGCCATTAAAAAAAGGAGATACGAGGAGCAGGAGGTCATTTGCCCCCTCGAGCCTGCTACACCATTCATTACGATCATCGCTGATCTCCAGTTTCATGTCAGAAATTTGTGCAGTTAATAATTTTAGTTATCTCAGATACATCCCAACAATTAACATGACATGTTTTCACTTTCTATTCAAGTTGCCAATCTATTCATGACAACATTCTTAAATCAAAACACAATTTCACATTAAATACCAATTTGCGATTTGTTCGTTCCGTTGTAAGCAGCATACTCGTCAAACAAAATGGCGATCTGGTTACTGAGCACTACAAAACTATAATTTCAGCTTCTTCAATGTTTCATGGGATAGCCGAAACTGGTCCATTTGTTTGATGACGGTTCAAGATCTAGTGAGCTTCACAGAGTGGGCATGCTGTTTATAATTTCATTTTCGTAAAATATGTTTCGATCTTGAGTTGCATGATTTTTTTAAGCCAGTACAGTTTAACAGTAACAAAATATTGTACTCTTTCTTTAACATACGATACTGCTAGACACATGTAGACCTTGACTTATAACATCTTCAATATATCAGAATGCTGAAGATACAGTCTTGTTTTAAAATAGGTTTTGGATACTAAAATGTGAAAGATATTTGTGTGTAAAACATATATTGCATATAGTGTCATGTAATACTAACTCTTTTTTAGCATACAATTTTAGCTGCTTAAAATCCTTACGTTATTCTATTATACGTTTAAATATTCCCTTCATCAGATCTCTAGTGAGCACATCTTACTGCAGGATTGAAATGGGAAATCAACGACGGCACAAAATTACCTTTCTAAACCTTCAAATATATATTAAGGAACATTGCAAAGAGTGCCAAGAAAACAAAATACATATTGTGCAATAATTATCAATATGTTTATCCGATGGGTGGAAGCATTTCGGAGTATTGATGCCACAGCCAAAAAAGTAGATTTGATACTGGCAAATGCACTAATACTAAGATGAGGAATGCCTCTTCAGTTAGTGTCTAACCAGACACTAAGCCAATTTACCATTTAAAATAAGGTTGTCAGCTGTTAGGGACCAATCAGAACTTTCATATGCCATACCTCCCCAGAGTTTAGAATTGGTAAATGTTTGAATAGCTATTTTGAAAGAATTAAACCATTCGTACGAGCTTTGTTTGCAATATTAATGTGACAGACGTGAACTGCTTATCGAGAAACGTGATTAAATAATTTTGAAATAATAAAAGGAAAAAATATATATACACATTTGAAAAGAGGCACTAATAGAGCAGGCAACTTGAAATCAGCAAAATTACAGTATTTCATTTCATGAAGGATTTTGTTCACGGCCTACTTTCTCTCATAAATTAGGGGGGAAAAAAAAACAACAGAAACAAGGAGACTTGATGAGAAGGCGGAAATGAATATTTCTATGCAACACATAGGGGATAAGTTATTGGGGAAACTATGAGAGAAAAAAAATGTTTAGAGTTTCCTTGGGAGGGAGCCTTTAAATTGATTACCTTAGGTAATAAGTACAATCTGTGATGCCAGAACTGAGTGCAGCTGAAACAATGTCCTAATGAGCATTCCTGTTCCAATGCAATTGTTCGAGTGGTTCAGTGTATAAAATAAGGTGTTCGCTTTTTATCATTAGCAGTCAGGTTAATAATGGGGATAATTTGTATTTGCCGACGAGCAACTTGTTTAGGTCAGATTCTTGTGCATAAGAATCTGGAGTGGATTGGAAGGGAGGAGGTCGAAACAATTCAATTGGTAAGACTAACTTAAAGCTGAAGACAACTTATTTATATTTTAAAAATATCACCAGAGTTTCAAGAATTCTTCATCAATAGCATGATCAAGTAAAATTAGCAGATGACGCATGAGATCGATCTCAAATTAATAGTATGTAATAAATTAAAATATCATTGCTTCTCGAATCTGTAAATAAATGTTATTTACCTGAAATTGACCAATGGCAGGGGATTTGTTTTAGAAACATTGATGGCTGTAGAAATTGTCATAACAAATGCATTTTTTAGGCTAGAATATGTAGGCTCTGGCTCAGGAAGGTGCACCATGTAATGTGACTCAACGATCCCCTCAGGAAATAAGTTATTACTTACATGTGGCATATAAATTGTCCAACAAACTAAATTGTTAGGAATATTTAAACATCTCGATCAATGCAAGGAAGTGGGTGAATACCTTTACAATCATTGTTCTTGTCATGGACAAAGTTAATAATGGCGGACCACACAGCACAAAATTCTACTTTTCATGAACACCGATTACCATGATTCTTTAGTAGATCGAAGGAAATGGATTTCATAGCAGTAAATCTTGTAGAGGATGGTTAATGTATGTGAAGAAAAACACAGCTCTCTGCACCCTCGAAAAAAAAAGCTACTCCCAAACAGCTCCTAAAACAGGCAACAGCAAAGACAAATGGGTGATATTGTACTTAGAATGTGAAAGCCACAGAGAGAAAACTAGACGCAGTTGAGCGTCACTATATGGCAGATCGAATTAGTCGTCGATTGCTGAACCCACCCGGAAATAAGCAATCTTGCAACAGCTGTCTTTTTTTTCAAAGCAGTCAACACTTAACCGACCTCCGAATGATACGTATGAGATTCGTGGGGATAGCGAAAATACTTGGTAACCTGCCAGATGGAAATGGTGTGTTACCTTGTATATTTAATAACATGCATGTATCATACTTCGAATCAAGTTCCCTTACCGAGGCATCGGAGAGCTTTTACAGAGACTGAACGGTTTTTTTGGCAGAACATTTCCTTGATATGAGTCTACGAGATTGATGCGAAAAACTGAGCTGATGCGCTCGATTTTGGAATAAGTTGCCAATGATCAATCCATTACCATTATTCATGTCAATGCATTGTTCCCTGTCACATTTCGAGCTCAAATTGTATTAGATAATGTTTTGGCTTCTAAGGGTGGAACCTGCAGTGATTGTATCAGAGTGTTGCCCATCAATACCAAAGTATTCAGACACATAACCTATCAGGTTAACGATATCAAGATAGAGATGGAGACACAAAGCGAACCCAACAATTTGCTTGGTCCTGAGGCGGAATCGTCTTCATGGGTATATCAATCCTGCAAGAGATTGCATTATTTTGCATTGTGATCGTAGCTTTAGCGGTAACTAAAATTAAGTTCACATAAAATAGAGCATCAGTGATTAGATTCGGAGAAAGGTAAAAAAAATGCCAAAAGCCTACCCACCCTTCGGGTATTAAGTATATTTACTTGAACAAATATATTTAAAGACCCCGTCTTGCCATAGTCAAGGTCCAAAAAGGGGAATACGTTGGGGAAACTCATAGGAAGTGAGATAAGTTTAAAAAACTCAGATGTAAACCATAAATATATCTCTCACAATTTATTAAATGACGCCAGTTCTGGCTCAGAGTCAAACAAGGGAACTGCATAAAGAGGCCATGAACACACTGAGGGTTTTTAATATGTATGAGGTTTGAAGAAGTCGTTCTAATTTAAACATACATGTAAGATTTTGAATCTTATATTCTCTGTGTTGCTAAAATAATAGTACGCGTTAGCCAAAGGCAGACTGCTGCGAGGTGTCATGGGAAAAAAAACGACGGAGAATACAAACCAAAGGATGTGTATGTTTTCACCAGCAAACGTTACGAACAACACTTTTCCCAAGTACACTTTCCATAATGAGTTGCCCAAGTTACCCCTATAATACAGACCTTCTCAGACGTGAGACGGTCAAACTCTCTACGTTGGCCACTGGCATCACTGAGAAATGATGGGTCAAGTAACTTTGACTTTTGTAGCTTAACGTCTGCTGTTGCTAAGCGTCAATGAGGAGGATCATTGACATTTTACACACCAATAGAATCTCATCATGTCAGAAGGTAGAATACATCTTTCTATTATATATGCTAACTGTTCACAATGTTTGATTTGTACTGATGACGATAGGTCCTTATCTACGAGATGGATAGCAAACGTAAAATTTCAATGATGCATAATTGCCCTGCCTGATGCATAGTACCTTCAGAGTGGTATTGGAATGTCAAATAACCTCTCTTCTGGAAAGGCATTGGGCTGCATGATGCTAAAACTTTCCATCCATCGTTGGTTAAACAAAGGTTTCTCTTTTGCTGGGATAGTGGATCCTGAAGTTTTTATGTTAGCTGAATTTGCTCCATTCCCTAGCCTCTTGAAAAGCCCCCACAACAATAAACATACGCGATCAGTTAACCCAATATAACTGAAAAAAAAATTGCTCCACTTCTCTGCTCGTGATAATCGCGCGTGGAAGTGTTCCAATTTCAGATCATTGATTGTGAAAACTTTGCTTCCAATAGAAACCATCTCTTCTTGAATGTTACTGATCCATCACGTCCGTGTTTTTGTTGCATACTCATTTTTCTTTCATTCAGCTGTCAGTCTCCAGTCAATTCAGTTTTAACTGCAGACAAATCAACAGACATATGGGATATATTTTGACGATAATGTAATGCAGGTATAATCATGTAATAATGTCCACAAGTGGTTATGTTTCGAGGTTTGTCCACTTCAACGATGTTTAAAATAACAACATCGGTGATTTTACTGTCTATTACGATGTGAAATTGTGGGCAGATTCCATTGGAACTGAGCATTCTTTAGCTGTTAGTTGTAATTCACCAAAATATTCGACTAAACGAATCTATACATTCTGCATTTCATTCATTTGAACGTGTCGAAAATTCCATGAACTTTTTTTAACGTTTTTTTTTTCCGAGCTGCATTAAGTTTGTTATCTATCATTCCTAATAGAGGGCGAAAAACTCACGAAAGGTAACTCCAAGGGCAAAATATTTGCATTATTCTGCGGAAGAGCTCACAGACCAGTTCGGGAAGGAAATTCAGAACAATGCATATTCACGAATATTTTTAATACATGTGGAGTATGGCATGAACCTTCTTTTTTCACTGACCAGAATCCAAAACGGCGGGTTTTTTTTTTGCAGAGGACCTCCAGACAATAACTTAAATGCGTTCCAATATGCGCAATTCAGTACAAAATTCGCACAGTTGTTCAACTGTGTTTCAAACCTAAAAGAGAGAGAGAAAAAAAAACATGTCCTTGCTGCCAATATATTTTATCCTGGCCCGCAAATTGCTTGAGACACTGAATCAGTTATATATTAAAATATCAGTATGCGTGATCAAGCATTTCATAACTTGAGAATGGCAAAGTGCATCCTTAAAATCCGGAATGGAAATATTCATGTCAGGTTGATTTTACTTTATTTATTTGTATACACTGAAAAGTATTTTTCTTGCGCGCTACACAAACAAAACAGTCCATGAAGGGGGAAACGAGAGACTGCAAAATGTACTGTCACAGACATAGTTCGTCTGTGGAGAAAGAATAACTGAATGCAAAATAGGTTCACTCAGAAGTCTGATGGCAGTAGGGTAGACACTGTTCTTGAGCCTGTTGCTTCATGACCTCAGGCACCTTTTTTTTTACCAATGAAAAGGCGGAAGAGAGAAAGTCCAGTGTGCGGGTTTTCCTTCATTGTGCTAGCTGTTTTGCCGAGTCAAACTCACTGGATGGGAGGCTGCCTTGCGTGATGGACTGGGCTACTTTCACGAACATTTCTATTTGTTTGCCGTACTGAGCAGAACAGGAGCCATAGCGATCTGTGAAACAACCAAAAATATTTTCTATGGTCCATCTGTTAAAATTTGATGAGAGTCGTAGCTGACATGAGTACCTCAGCCGATCATCCCGTATCCACTCAAAAGTTTAAAATGCTTCAGTATTATTTTGAAAATATTGTTTGCACCTCCATCTCAGTTTTCTTTGCAGCCATACTTGCGCACAACATGATGAGGTGAAAATAATTCTTCTTGATTTATGTTCTGGAATTTAAATGCCAGAGATAGTCTGTATTGTGAAAGAATAACTGCAGTGTTTGGTATTGAAATTCCAGACTGTATTTGAGGAAAAAATTACTTTCACCACGTCATATGTTCAACACTCTCACTACAAAGAGAACTAAAAGCAGCGTGCAAATAAAGTGTGTAAACTAATCCTGAAGCATGTGCATTGTATTTGTCGACACTAAGTGAACGATTAGTCTATTTTAATCATCAATATTTTTCAGCTATTGTTACTGTAGCTCAGAATGAACCACACAGCTTATTTCATGCGTACATCATGCCATTACTCATGCGGAATTCCAACCCAACAACTATGTAATCACGTCCCTGCTGTATGACACGTTTATATGTGTGACATGGCTGGACAGCGCAATTCTGCATGAGTGGCGTTAGCTGAATTTGTCCAGCTTTTCGACAACATTGAATCGTTTGTTCATGACCCTCTGTCAATGGTCTGTTCTGGTTGTCATACTCAAAGAATTTCAACACAATTAACTAAAGTTTAATGTTTACCGTACAGATTTGCAAGCCAAGGGAGATGGTAAAGCATCACATTTATTACTATTATTATTATTGTTATTATTATTATTATTATTATTATTATTATCATCGTCATCATTTCATTATGTTCAAGGAATATTAATGTTACATATGACGAGAGCGAATAATTAAGCGATCACGGAAAAAAAAATCCAGTGGTGCACTATTTGCAAATTGAGGATAGATATGCTCCTCAGTTGATTTGTTACATTTTACTGGCAACCATATTTCGCACGTTCTATGTTTTACGTAGAACAGCAACATTCACTTGGGAAAATGACAAACTTTTGATGCCTAAACATGTTTGAATGTTTGACAAAACAATGTTTTGTCCAGTTTGGCATTGTATTTGAGGATGGAGACGCAGTGAATATGGGGCACTGGGGGAGTGCATGATGTTGTTGGGATCAGACGATTATAAACATGGAGGGGGAATTGGGACTGCTCCCTCCATGGAAAACCTACTGTGTCGAAGGAGGCCATTCGGCCCATAGATTCTGCACCAACCACACTCCAACCCAGCCCCTATCCCTGTTAGTCCCCCTGACACTGCGTGGCAATTTAACATGGCAAATGAACTTGACCCGCACACCTTTGGAGTGAGGGAGAAAACTTAAACACTTGCAGATATCCCACGCAGACAGAGGGACAATGGAAAACTCGAAATAGACAGTGAACGTTTTCAGACCACGTCATTGAAAAGAATATATAGGTGTCAGAAATCTAATCGCAGCCAGAGCATGAAAGGTGACGAGTATGAGAAAGGAGCCGGTCAATGCAGGACTGGGGATGTTGCGCCTAAATGTATGCAGTAAATGGAACAAGATAAATGAGCTTTGTATGCATATTGAAATTCATCAGTACGAAGTAATGGGCATCACAGAGACGTGGCTGCGAGACAATCAGGGCTGGGATCTAAATATCCAAGTTTTGTGCCCTGTCGGAGGGACAGACAGATGGACAAAGGTGGCAAGGTTGCCTTGTTAGTAAGGATGAAATTAAATCGACAGCATGAAGTGACATCGGCTCAGAAGGCATAGAGTTGAGGAATCACAAGGTAAAAAAAAATCCTGATGTGAGTTATGCAAAGGCTTCCCAATAGTAGTCAGGATGTGGGGCAGTTAAAAAATCAGGAAATAGAAAAGACATATGAACAAGTAATAATGCAACATTCATGGGGGACTTCAATGTGCAGGTGGATTTGGAAAATCAGGTAGGTCGTGGATCCCAAGGGGGAAAAAAATGGAGTGCCTACGAAATGTTTTTTTTTAGAGCAGCTTGTTGCAGAGCCTGCTAGGGAGCGGACAATTACTGATTTGCTATTGTGTTATGAGGCAGACTTGGTGAGGGAACTTAAGGTGAATGAACCCTTAGGAAGCAATGGCCATCATATGACAGAATTTCTCCTGCAGTTTGAGAGGGGGAAGCTGGAATCAGATATGACAGCATTACAATTAAATGCAGGAAATTACACAGGCACTGGGGAGAAGCTGACTAGAGTTGTTTGGAAAGGGAGCCTCGCAGGGAAGACAGTGAAAAAACAATGTTGGGGGTTTTGAGAGTTATTCAGGAGGCACAAGAAAAAATCATCCAACGGAGGAGGAAACATCATAAGAGGAGGACGAGGCATCTATGGTTGACGAGGTAAGTCGAGGGCAGCATAAAAGCAAAATAAAAAAAAATACAAAGTGACATGGATTCTTTGGAAGCCAGAGGATTGGGAGCCTTTAATAGTGAGCGGAGAACAAATAAATACGCTTTGCAGGATGGGTGTTTGTGGCGGAGAATGAAATAAGAGTGTCAGCTATCTAGTAATTAAAAAAACATAGGAGTAACTTGTTTTTTTTCCAAGATAGAAAATATAGAAAAGACATAGAAATATAGAAATGATAACAGAGAAACAAAAATAGCCATTGGACCACTGAAAAAAAGGAACTGGCGAAGTAATGATAGGAAACGAAACAATGGCAGAGGAAATGAATACTTACTTTGCATCAGTCTTCACGGTGGAAGACACCAGTGGGGGGCCTGAGCTCCAGAAGAATCAGGGGGCAGAGCTGAGTGTAGTGGCTATCCCTGCGGAGAAGGATTGGGGAAACTGAAAGATCAGAAGTTGGATAAATTACCTGGACCGGATAGACTGCAGCAAAGGTTCTAAAAGAGATAGCTGAGGAAATTGTAGAGTCATTGGTGCTGATATTTCAGGAATCACTGTCGGCAAAAACGGTATGATGCGGAGATGTCGGCGTTGGCCTGTGGTGAACACACGAAGAAGTCTTACACAACAAGTTTATTTGACAGCAAACGCCACGAGCTTTTGGAGTGCTGCTCTTTCGTCAGTTAAGTTCTCTTCGCAAACAGGGCACATACAAAAACAAACTCATTTTACAGAATAATGATTGGAATTCAAATATTTCCAGCTAATCAAGTCTTAAAGGTAAAAGATCTGTATCTTTAAGACTTGATTAGCTGTAAAGATTCACATTCAAACCATTACTCTGCAAATAGAGTTTGTGTCTTTATATGCACTATTTGTGTACATAACTCCCACTGACCCGACAAAGGAGATGCACTCCGAAAGCTAGTGGTGTTTGCTACAAAGCAAACCTGTTGGGCTTTAACCTGGTGTTGCGAGACTTCTTACGGCCAGGATGGTCTCAGAGGACTGGACAGTAGGGAATGCGGCATTGCTGTTTAAGAAGGGAGGGAACAACAGTGGGAATTTGCAGGCTGGTTAGCCTAAATTTGGCCATCAACTGGAGTTTAGAGACGATTATTTAAGATGAGATCGCACAATGGTTGGAAGTGCATGAGAAAGTAAGACTGAGTCAGCACGGCTTTGCCAAGGGGAGGTCATGTCTGGATTTTTTTTAGAATTCTTTGAGGAGGATACAAGGAGGTTATATAAAGGATAACAAGTGGACGTGATTAATTTAGAGATCCAAAAGACCTTTGATAAACTGTCACTTACTAGGCGGTAAATAAGTTAAGCTTCCATGGTGTGAAGAGAAAAATCATGGCATGGATAGGGTATTGGCTGACTGGTAGAAGGCAGGGAATGGGATTAAAGGGGTATTTCTCAGAATGGCAGCCAGTGACCAGTGATGTGCCTCGGGGTTCAGTGCTGGGAGCACAACTTTTCACAGTATACATCAACGATTTGGAAGAAGGAAGTAAAGACACTGCTGCTTGTTTTGCTGATGATACAGAGATATATTGAGAGACAGGTAGAAATAAGGAAACAGGTGGCTGCAAGAAGGACTTGGATAGGTTAGAAGAGTTGCCATAGAAGCAGCAGATGGAATACAATACGGGAAAGTGTGAGGTTATGCACTTTGGAAAGAGGATTGGGGACATAGACTATTTCATAAATGTAAAATTGCTTCGGAAATAAGAAACATTTAGGAATCAGAAAGGGATTTGAAAATCCTCGCTCAAGGTTCTCCTCAGGTTAAATTGCATGTTCAGTCGGCAGTTAGGAAGTCAAATGCAATGTTAGCATTCATGTCAACAGGACAAGAATACAAGAGAAGTGATGTACTTTTAAGGCTTTATACGGCTCTGGTCAGATCCCATTTGTAGTATGTTGCGAGTTGTTTTGGGACCCAAATCTAAGGAAGGACGTGCTGGACTTGGAACGGTTCCAGACGGTGTTGACAAATATGATCCCTGGGACAAATAGTTTGTCGTGTTAGGAATGATTGAGGGCTGTGTGTCTGTTTTCATTGGAGTTTAGAAAATTGACGGTCGATCTTATTGGAAGTTACAGGATACTGCCCGGCCTGGAGACAGTGGACGTGGAGAGGATGTTTTCACGAGTGGGAAAAGCCAGAAGCAGAGTGCACAAACTCAGGCTAGAGGAACGATCATGTAAAAGAGAGATGAGGGGGAATTTATTCCGCCAGAGAATGGTGAATCTGTGCAACTCTTGCTGCAGACTGCTATGGAGGCCAGGCCATTGAGTGTCTTTAAGACAGAGATAAAGAGTCTCTTGATTAATAAGGGATCAGGAGATATTGGGAACAAGCAGGAGAACAAAGAACAAAGAACAAAACCAGCCCGGGAAACAGGCCCTTCGGCCCAACTAGCCCGCGCCGCCATCGTAACACCACCAGAACCTGCAACACCCCCCCACCTCCCCCTTCCACCCATGACACTTGTCTAATGTTTTATGGCCACGCACATCGAGGAAAACTAATTTAGGGACAATTTATTACTGGCAATCAGCCGAACAGCACATCTTTGGGGTATGGGAGGAAACCGGAGCACCCGGAGAAAACCCACGCAAGCACGGGGAGAATGCCCAAACTCCCACAGACACCGGCCCAAATCCATGTGCCTGCACAACAATCAGCGATAGTCACTGAGCTGTCGCCTTGCCCAGTATCTGGTCTAGTTTAGGCATACACTGACGACATGAAGCACTCGGCCAATCTCGAACAACCAACAGCAGCCCAAGTACGACCCATCGCATGTATGCCCCTCGTTGGACACAAGGTGGACCGACTTAAATCCTGTGAATGAAAAGCGAAAGAAAAAAACACTATTGTTCTAACATATCCATTTGCCTTACCAGGAACGCCCCAATGCTAATGACCCTTATTTAAAACAATCTCCTATATCCACCCATCTCCAACCCAGTCATGTGCCTGTCTAACTTACTCTTAAACGACTCCAGCGTGCTTGCCTCCACCACCTTACTTGGAAGAGCATTCCATACCCCCACTCCTCTCTCTGTGAAAAACCTCCCTCTGATATCTGTGTTATACCACTCCCCCCTCACCTTAAGCCCATGGCCCCTTGTCCGATGTGTCCCTATCATACGAAATAGCGTACCTGTGTTTACTCTATCTATACCCTTCATAATCTTATATACCTCTATTAGATCCCCCCTCAGTTGCCGTCTTTCAAGGGAAAAGAGCCCTAATTTATTCTATCTTTCCTCATACCCTAGTCCTTCCATACCAGGCAATATCCTGGTAAACCTCCTCCGCACTCTCTCCAGAGTCTCCACGTCCTTCCAGTAGTAAGGCGACCAGAACTGTACACAGTACTCTAAATGCGGCCTAACCAACGTTCTGTACAACTGCGACATTAGACTCCCGCTCTTATATTCTATACCCCTTCCTATAAAGGCTAACATACCATACGCTTTCTTTCCCACACCCCCCACTTGCACTGCCACCTTCAAAGATTGTGTACTTGCAACCCCAGGTCTCGCTGCGATTCTATGCTCCTTATGGGCTTACCCTTTATCATATAACTCCCCCCCCTACATTCTTCCGGCCAAAATGCATCACCTGACATTTATCCGGATTAGACTCCATTTGCCATGTATCTGCCCAATGCACCAGCCTATCAGTATCCCGTTGTGTTGCCAGACACTGCTCCTCACTGCCCGCCAATCCAGCCATCTCTGTGTCATCAGCAAATTTGCTGACCACACCACCTACTCATAAGAACATAACTACAAAGAGAAGAGGTCCCAGTACTGAGCCCTGCAGCACACCATTAGTGACAGACCTCCAGCTAGAAAAGGACCCCTCCACTACTACTCTCTGACTACTCTTTGTTAGCCAGTTCCCTACCCATCTAGATACCTGGCCGCGTATCCCATGAGCTTTAATCTTCTCTTCCAACCTACCATGAGGGACTTTGTCAAACACCTCACAGAAATCCATGTAGACAACATCAACGGCTGGTCCTTCGTCGACCATTTTTTTCCCCCCTCGAAGAATTCTACCAGATTCGTAAGGCAAGTCTTCCCCTTTACAAAGCCATGCTGCGTATCCTTAATCAGATCGCAACGCTCTAACTGCTCATACATCCTATCCCTAAGAATTATCTCCATCAACTTGCCTACCACTGATGTTAAACTCACCTGCCTATGGTTACCCGGGCTATCCCTCCCCCCCCACCCCACCCCACCCTTGTTAAACAACGGTACCACGTTCGCTATCCTCCAGTCATCTGGGACCTCTCACCTGCGTCCAAAGAAGAGACAAAAATTTGTGCCAGAGACCCAGCAATCTCATCTCTCGCCTCCCTAAGCAGCCTAGGATAAATGCCACCGGGCCCCAGAGATTTATCTGTTTTAATCCTACCAAAAAGCCCTAACACTTCTTCCCTCGTAATCGATAGATTGTTCAATTGGCCTACCGCTCCCTCGATGACCGTACCAGATATCAAGCCCCTCTCCTTCGTGAATACTGACGCAAAGTATTCATTCAGGATCTCCCCCATTCCCTTTGCCTCTGAGCACAATTCCCCTCATCTGCCCCTGAGAGGACCGACTTTAACCCTAACCACCCTTTTGTTCTTAAGATAGGAGTAAAACGCCTTTGGATTCTTCTTAATCCTACCTGCCAAAGCCATCTCATGCCTCCTCTTCGCTCTTCTAACTCCCCTTTTGAGATCCCTCCTACTCTCTCTGTATTCCTCCAACGCTCACTCCGTTCCCAGCTGTTAGACCTGACATACGCCTCTCATTTCTTCCTAACCAGGTCTTCTATATCGCGAGTAATCCACGGCTCTCTAATCCAACCTTTCCCAACCTTCTCCTAACAGGCACATGCCTTTCCTGCACCCATTGCAGTTTTCCCTTGAAAGACTCCCACATGCCTAACGTGGTCTTGCCTTCCAACAGCCTATCCCAATCTGTATCCCTAAGCTCCTGCCTAATCCGGCTGTATCTAGCCTTCCCAAATTTAGCACCCTCCGCTTAGGACAGCTCATCTTTTTTTCCATTCGTATCCTAAAGTAGACAGAGTTGTGGTCACTATTGGCCACATATTCGCCTACCGCAACCTCAACCACCTGACCCGGCTCATTGCCCAGAACTAAATCCATTATAGCCTCCTCTCTAGTCGGGCTATCTACATACTGCTGTACGGATCGGTCCAATACACATCTGCCGAATTCCTCCCCGTCCGAACCCGCAGCTCTAGGCACCTTCCAATCCACCCCAGGGAGATTAAAATCTCCCATTACAACAACCATCTTCTTCCTACACGTGTCCAAAATGTCTCTACATATACCCTCTTCCACTGCCCGCGGGCTGTCCGGCGCCCTATAGTACACACCGAGCATAGTAATGACCTCCTTCCTATTCCTCAACTCCACCCACAGAGACTCAATTCCCAACCCCTCCATGTTATCCTCCCTCTGTACCGCTGTGATATGCTCCCTAACTAAGAGCGCCACTCCCCCTCCTCTTTTCAAACTTCTCCTATCACGCCTAAAACACTTAAACCCTGGAAAATTTAGCTGCCAGTCCTGCCCCTCCTTTAACCACGTCTCCGTCGCTGCCTCCACATCTACATTCGTCGCGAACATCAAGGCCTTAAGTTCATCCGTGTTACCCGTTACACTCCTCGCATTACAACAGATGCACTGAAGACCCTCAGGCCCACTCGGATCCTTCTTCTCCTTGGAGATTTTACTATCATCTGGACTTACCCTGACCTCCAACTCACTCCCACTCCCAGTGCCTGAGCTGCCGCGCTCCTCCCCACAACTCCTCCATATCAGTTTAAACCCTGCCGAAACACTCCAGCTAACCTCCCAGCTAAAATATGTGCGCCCTTCCCACTTAAATGTTCCCTATCCCACTTGTACAAATGCCCTTCCTTTGCAAAGACTTCCCAATGGCCTACAAAACTAAAACCCTCTGCCCTGCACCAATCCCTCAGCCACGCATTCTGCTGTAGGATAACATTATTCTTATCGCTGTTGTTGCTGGGCACAGGCAGCAGCCCAGAGATCGCCACCCCGGAGGCCCTGCACTTCAGCCTGGCTCCCAACTCACTGAACTGCCTACGTATTTCCCCCCTACTCTTCCTTCCTACGTCCTTCTCTCCTACGTGTATAATTACATCCGCCTGGATCCTTTGGCCCTTCAAGATTCCCTCTACCCTCTCCGACACAACCTGTACCCCTGCACGAGGGTGGCAGACTACCATCCTGGACTCCCGCTTTTGCCCACAGAACCGGGGATGTAAAAAAAAAATCTGCCATGATTGAATTGTAGAATAGACACGTTGGGCTTAATTCTGCTCTAACGTCGTGTGGACCCAGACCAGAAATCGAACGCTGTTCTCTGGTGCTCCAAAACAGCGCTGCTAACCATTTTGTTACCATACCGCCCTATTTACTGGTGTCAGGCAGGAAATGTTTTGACACTGATCGACGGTTTTGTTCACGCTTATTTAAAGACAGGCGGGGGGGGGGGGGGGGGGGTGTTGTTGGGGGTATGATAGCTTTAAAAATCATACGGGCATTGATTAAGGGAAAGGGTTAAGTTATGCCCGGAAGGATTTTTTATCAATTCATGGATGGATGAAGCAGCACTTCAAAGCATCATTCTCACCTCAAGAGAAAAAAACAACAAACGGCACTGTCACAATTTGAGTCCTTAATTTTATGAAAGTAATGGAGACCAAAAAGTGACCAAAAAACCATTTGTTTTTTACTTTCAAAGTAAGTGATAAAATGTTTTTTTTTTCTTATATAACGACTTTTTCTCTTACATTTCGGGGATACTGTGCATTTCCATTCCTTATGTTGTGCTAATAGTTGGAACAATAGTTGACAGCATATAATTGCTCAGAAGCGCTTTTCTCGAACTCCCTCAGCTGCAATTACAATTCTCAGAGTTCCTCATCTAGCTTGCAGCTCTTATATACACACAGCTTTTTGGCATGCCTCCCATCTCTACTAATATTTCCCTGTAGTATCCTGTGTATTTTTGTTCACACGCCTGAGAAACATCTGACACGATTTTCGTCGTAATTTTACTCTTTTCTTTTTCTCCATGTCAAATTGGCTCTGGGTACAACCTTCATAACTGTGGAATAGACACACTCACGTGTCCAAACTGGATTGATGTTTTTTTTTCGCACAAAAGTGCATTGCCTTGTATGTATGTTCACTTCTCTGTCTACCCCCATGTCCAACATGATCATTATTAAAATCTGCATGTTTATTGGTGGTTTTGTTTCAAGTCCACAAGCCACGCCAACCACCAGTTCCTGCATCAGTGTGCTGCACAGGCTTTGGGCAAAAGTGCATTGCATTTTATGTATGTTATTTTATCTGTGTACTCACTTCTCCAATATGATCATCGTTAAAATAAATTTGTGTAGTGTACTGGCAGCGGACACCACTCGTGGACTTGAACTAGAGGGCTTCAAACTAACATAGCTCCCGCAAAATCAAATGGGGGATTGAGACTAAATGACATCTCCAGAACACATTGTTAAATTGTCCAGCTGTCTTAAGCTCCAGCCTGTTTTTTTTGTTTTGTCAAAACTTCATGTAATTTAGGAATTTATTATCCTCATCTATCCTCAGGTATATTGTTCGAAAGTCTGAGAAAGAGTCTTGATTTTGACCACGTCATGAAAGCTCGCTTCTAATTGTATTTTAATACAATGTATCATTTTGATTTGTTTTCAGCATCAACCAGAGTTATGATGTCAAACAATGCAGGGCTGTGGATTTTATCCGTGCCAGCAAAGGCAAAAAAACATCTTTCACTCAAAAAGAGCAGACAAATAATCGTTCATTCTGCAGCGAATTAAATGTGTTATTTGCACTTTGATTTCGTTCCATTTCGGAAAATGTGCATGAGGCCTCTCTCTCTCTCCTCCCCCTCCCCCTTGCGATATTTTAATGAAATTGTGGTTGAAAAGTTGTTTCCTTCTTGGCATCCGCTCTCAAATTATGCAATCGGATGAGTTTTAACAGCAATTTGTTTCCAACCGGAAATGTCATTTTTAAAAATGAAACATGAATTTAAACACGCACTTCGATTTCTATTATTCCCGGCAGAACTTACGAAGTATAAAGACGGTAAGGACTTTGGAACGTGATTGAAGTACTCGATTGGCGTGATTGACATGACTGGCCATGGAGATGAATGGCCATTTGATACAAGGCTACCATCACGAATATTTTGCATCTATGTTGGAGGCGATTATGAGGTACAATTTTATGCAATAATACAAGATTACTCAGATCCAATTGGCAAGAATCACACTGAAATCTGCGTCATTTGCAGAATCATTGGAAATCGTTCATCTTTGCTCTGAATTCAATAGAAAAAAAAATCAATCTTGATCAAAAGCGTTTCTCACTGGTGAATAGTGGAAGAAACTACTGCTACAATGCTGACCATTGACTTTCAGTATCAAATAAACATCAATCCTTTTCCTGAACCAACATGAAACACAGAATAAAACTTTTATTCAGTGGTGACAGAAAGTGAATGAGTGTGTCTTTATCTCTATTTAGAAAACCGTCTGTTCTCAAATTCAATTTTCAGACAAAGCGTATCAGACTGCATATAATTTTCACCAGAATATTAGAAGAACACTTGGAGGACCGCAATTTCAATGAGAGTGAAAGATTGAAATTGATGTTGTCCGGAGTTTAATACATTATTTCAGCAGAGGTTTCAGAGAATGTCTGCCATACATTATAACAAAAGGAGTATTATGGAGGATAGCGATGCCAGGCCATGTTGGACGTGGTCGCACAACACAGCGATACAATAAAAAAAAGAAGGTTCGTGCAGATGAGGAAATAGCAAACAGCTTTCTGCACTAATTGGTAGAAACAAGGACACAAACAATATGGAAACCGAGGTCAAAATATTTCCTTAAAATTCATTATCTCTGTCCAATTCGCAAATAGCCGAACAATATCCGAACAAATTGTTTGTGAAAGTATAAATGCCCTTCCCGCCGGAGAATCATAAAAAAAAGTTAATAGAACCTAAAACAAAGGCACACTGGTGTTATGAAGGTTATGGATTTATTTTTATTATGATTACTCCATTAGCTTAGTGTTCAGCATTTTGAATACCGAAAACATTTTTAGCCCGCGGATGCATGAGGTGCTGAGTGTACTATTTTCTAATTAATATTCTCACATGACAGCTAAATGAACGATATTTTACGGCTGCTATTTGAATGTTGGTCATGTTATAACCTTTTGCACGCCTTTACCTTTCATGACAATAAACATTTTCGGTATTGGTCATTTATTTTGTTGACATTGTGCCCATGTTATTCCATTTTTGTGCTGTTATACCAACATCGATATTGTTCAGAATTTTTTTTTGTTGTCATCAGTGATACGATGATTGTATCACATTAAAGTATGCTACGATATCAGAACTGCATTAAAACAACTTGCAGCTGGCGTTGCGATCATTTCAAAAACTGCTATGTTTTATCATCAGCGAACATTTCAATTTATATCAAATTTTGGCAGTGAAATATTTAACCATTTTGACTTCTAATTAGGTTTGCATCGCTAGCTGGCAGATGAAAGCTGCCTCTCAACATATTATGATAATTGCCAAATCCTTGTCGATTCGTGGCGAATTACTTTGTCCTGACGTTGCTTGGCTCTGTAAAAAAAAATTGAAACGAAAATATACCAATCGACATCAAATTAAGTTTGTTCTTCTTGCTATACAGAATTAAAGAAAACAGCTGAAGGTAAGTCGATGAATGGTTACATTTCCACATGCAAGTCTCCTCAACCCTATGAAGGCAATAAAACATTGATAATATTTGAGCAAGTCAAAACACGTTCAAAATTACAAAATATCAGGAGGAGGTCCATATTATGCAGAAAAAAAACGGATGGTTAGATGTTCTCTTCTTGGAGTTGATCGTTTCATTGCACTTCTGTGGCGCCAATATTACTTGTAACTTGCCAGTCCATGTTTGGACATTGTTCATTTCTTATTTCCATTGCACATGGAGGGCTGCAGTATTTGCCCAAACATGCGCGTATTTCTGAGCCTTGTGCTTCCATCTGGAACATTCGACTTCAGAAATTATGACATTGAAGCAGGTAAAGATTGCTGGCCAAAAACTGTACCATGATGGAATTCGGCAGTCATGCTTTGGAACTGAGATGATTTTTCCTTCATCCATGACTGTTACTTTTGATGCCGGATGCGCCCATAACAGGTTCAGTCGCAACTCATGATTATCCAGTTACGACCGCAATTACTTTCATCCCCCTTCCTTTCTTGCAAGTGAGCAACCACAATTATGGATGGACTGCACACCACGATGCAACGTAAAGCGCCCTTGCCAGCATGCAAATTGCAACAAAAAAAAGGGCGGGATCCCAGGGGGGACCCTGCTGCTCCTGCATAGCTAACTTGTACTTCCAGTGGTTATACAATCCTTGCTTTCCCCAAAGCTTTAAGCTGCAGTGTTTAGTGGAATTATCAATCCGCATTGTTCGTAGCGTCGCAGATAAGTCACCGTGAGTCCATCTGCCTCTCAAGTTTTATTATACCTGCGCACAACCTCATGCAGATGGCACATCGTACTGCACATACCATTGACCACGCTGCTGATTGTCTCCATTACTATGTAAGTATTAAATAATAGGCATTCATTTCAATTGCGTTAGCCATACGATATTTGTCCTTCCGTTAGCTGCCTTACTTCGTCAGTAATTAAAACTGTTGCTTGCAGGCCTCAGTTTCTCATGCGTTGCTCGTTCGACTAAGCTCTACCATCCAACCGGCTTAACAGTAAGGTGATGCATTTTGGTAGATCGATCGAAGGCAGGAATTACTCACTTAATGTTCGGACGTTTGCTAGAGTTATCGAACTATGAAATCTAGAGGCGCAAATACATGGTTCCTTGAATGTGATAGCCCGAGTGGGCGAAACGACCACTACGGACTCAGAGTGAAGTTCAGGAACGGCACACCTTTACTTTCTTTTACGTCGACGGAGAAGCGCAGTCGGGACATACAATCGGACTGTCCCGAAAGCGCTGTCTCCGTCCCTCGCAGCAGTCTATACTTATACAAGAACTTCAGTACAGTATGAGATTCAAATGCAAATACTTTATTTACAGTATTCGATCTTAGCCATCCTGTCTCGATGTTTTCAAGTGTTGACGAAATTGTTTTAAGTGTGTGTTAATTGTTTTGTCTGATTGGTAATTAATAGTCTAGAATCTCCGGGGTTTAAACCATAGGTGTGCCATTGATCTCAAAAGAGGTTTTGAGGGGCCAGGAATGTTTCCTTAACTATGTTAATTTTAGCTGCCTCCATGGGTTGTTTAACTGTTTTAAATGTGCTGATTTTGATGGTGTGGAGATTTAGTTCCTGTAGGTGCCATCCAGTCCAGCTTCCTTTATGTGTTAGCCCTCATTTGCATTCGAAAAGCGTGCTCTTGCCTACTGATCGGTGTCTGTTACTTTGTGATTTTTAGTGGAGAGGCTCTGAGTGTAACTTTAGTCTGCTTCCATTTTGTGTGCCAAATTTCATAAAATGTGTTGTCCGATAACAAATGTGAAGTCACTGGTGAACAGAGTGGTGAAGACAACATTCAGCAGGCTTGGTTTCATTGGTTAGAACGATAAATGCAGGAGTCGGGACGTCTTGTTGAAGCTGTATACGACATTGATAAATCCACATTTGGGACACTGTGTTAAAAGGACCGTAGGAGGAGAGGTAATAAGCCGTGGATAACGAAGGAGGTGAAGGAAAGTGTTAAATTAAAAGCGGAGGCGTTTAGAGTAGCTAAGAGTAGTGGGCGAGAAGAGGATTGGGAGAGGTTTAAATGTCATCAGAGATTGACAAAGAAATTGATAAAGAAGGGTAAGAGAAACTATGAAGCTGGGTTAGCGCTTAATATAAAAAAGGATAGCAAGAGTTTTTGTAAGTATATAAAAAGGAAGAGGGTGGCTCGGGTGAACGTAGGACCCTTAGAGGATGAGAAGGGGGACTTAGTGGTAGGGGATGGGGAAATGGCTGAGGTCTTGAATAACTTTTTTGTTTCGGTCTTCACGGAGGAGGACGTGAATAATTTGCCGGGTGTTAGAGATGGAAAGGTGGTAGGACTGGAGGGTCTCGATGACATTACTGTTACTAGAGAAGCGGTGCTCGACAGACTGGAGGGGCTGATTGTGGACAAGTCGCCAGGACCGGATGGAATGCATCCGAGGGTTCTGAAAAAAATGGCGGAGGTGATAGTGGATGCCTTGGTGGTTATTTTCCAGACGTCGCTGGATTCCGGGGAAGTGCCGGAAGATTGGAAAGCGGCTAATGTTACGCCGTTGTTTAAGAAGGGTGTCAGGCAAAAGGCGGGGAATTATAGGCCGGTTAGTTTAACGTCTGTTGTAGGTAAAATGTTAGAATCCGTCATCAAGGAGGAAATAGCGAGGCATCTTGAAGGGAATTGCTTGATAGAGCAGACGCAGCACGGTTTCGTTAAGGGGAAGTCGTGTCTGACGAATTTACTGGAATTCAACGAGGATGTGTCTGGGGCGGTGGATAGAGGAGAGCCGGTGGATGTGATCTTTCTTGATTTTCAGAAGGCGTTTGACAAGGTACCTCACAAGAGGTTATTGCAGAAGGTCAGGGGACATGGAGTTGGGGGTAGGGTGTTAGCGTGGATAGAGGACTGGTTTTCAAATAGGAGGTAGACAGTGGGGGTTAATGGGTGCTATTCGGATTGGCGGTTGGTGACTAGTGGAGTGCCCCAGGGGTCGGTGCTGGTGCCTCAGCTATTTACCATTTACATAGATGATCTGGAGGAGGGAACCGAGAGTGGGGTGTCGAAATTTTCTGATGACACCAAGATTGGAGCAACGGCAAATTGTGCGGAGGGTGTGGAGAGTCTGCAGAAGGATCTAGATAGGCTGGGCGAATGGGCCAGGAAATGGCAAATGGAATTTAATGTTGGCAAGTGCGAGGTGGTCCACTTTGGTAGGAATAATGGTAGGAAGGACTATTACTTACGTGGCGAAAAACTGCAGCAGGCGACGGTGCAGAGGGACCTCGGGGTCCTTGTGCATGAGTCGCAAAAACCCAGCTTGCAGGTGCAGCAGGAGGTCAGGAAGGTGAATGGGATACAGGCCTTCATAGCGAGGGGATTGAATATAAAAGTAGGGAGGTCTTGCTGCGGCTATATAGTGCATTGGTGAGGCCGAACTAGAGTACCGCGTGCAGTTTTGGGCGCCGTACTTACGCAAGGATATTTTGGCCTTGGAGGGAGTGCAGAGGAGGTTTACTAGGCTGATGCCGGAGTTGAGGGGGTTGAGCGATGAGGAGAGACTGAATAAACTTGCCTTGTACTCGTTAGAATTTCGAAGGATGAGGGGAGATCTCATTGAGACGTATAAGATGATGAATGGGATGGATAGGATAGAGGTGGAGAGACTCTTCCCGCTCAGAAAGGGCAGTAGGACTAGGGGGCACAGCCCCAAGATAAGGGGGGGGGGGGGGGGAGGGCGGTTTAGAACGGAGTTGAGGAAGAACTTCTTCACTCAAAGAGTGGTGAATGTTTGGAATTCTCTGCCCGTTGAAGTGGTGGAGGCTAACTCGGTAAATATTTTTAAGACGCGGGTTGATGGGATTTTGATAAGAGAGGGGATTAAGGGTTATGGGTAGAGGGCGGGAATGTAGAACTGAGCCACGACTGATCAGCCATGATCTTATTGAATGGCGGGGCAGGCTCGAAGGGCCAGGTGTCCTACTCCTGCTCCTATTTCTTATGCTCCTATGTTATTTAACTAAAAAAAACTGAAAAGATTTACTAGGATACTGCCGGGACTGATGGTTTGACTTCTATGGAAAGGCTCGAGAGACTAGGACTTTATTTTTTTCTCCGGCGATTAGAAAGCTGAGGAGTCATCTTATTGAGGCCTATAAAATAATGAGGGGCATTGATCATCTCAATAATCAATATATTTACCCAAAGATAGGGGAGTGTAAAACTCGAGTACATAGGCTTAAGGTGACAGGAGGGAGATACAAAAGGGTCCAGAGCGGCATTTTTTTTCACAGTGAGGGTAGTGAGTGAATAAAACAAGCTGCCAGAGTTAGCAATAGAGGCTGGTACAATATAATATTTTAAAAAGCTGTTCGACAGTTATATGGGTGGGATGGTTATAGAAGGATAGTGGCCAACCCTGGCAACTGGGGCTAGTTTAGGTTTATAAAGGGTGGCATGGGCAATTTTGGCTGAAGACCCTGGTCCCATGCTGCAAACCTCCAGGATTTTATGGTTTTATGAATTTGCTGTGACGTTAGGTCTAACATTTCTCATTCAATGTTTTGAAATATTTGTTTTTGTTTCCTCAAAACAGGTGATACAACAGTAAAATACAATACAAATATTGCTACACTTGTAGCAAGCTACGACCTGTTTCCAAACTTGAAACATTTGGAAATCTTGAAAGTAAAACAACAACAACGACAAATAAAAACATTCCCCACAAGATATCCGCACGCTTTTTCTCGCCTTCGGAGAACATGTGCACTAGAATGTTTGCCCCACGCGGTAGAAATCCACTTGAAAATCGTCTCCATTAAGTCAAGTTGACATGAGTCAACCTCCAGCTGCATAACTCACTGAGCAACTCATCAATTTGGCGACTTCAAGTGTTCGAAACGTAAGTCTCACTCAGCTTGCTACGGAAGGCGTAATAGTTATAATTTTATAACTAGGCAACTTAAGTTACACAGTTCGAAGGAACAAAAAAAAATACAAATTGATCTTACTTTTCTGCATAACTTCACTAGAACACTATCTTTCCCAGTGTTTGTGCACAGACAAATTGAGCCGAGGGACGAACATCTTATTATCTAAAACATTCATGTTTGTTGGAGGGTCGAACACATAATACCTTGTGATATGGAGTGCATGAGTCCAATGGACAGGTGTTAAATTGCATGAGCTAAATATATTGATAACTATCCTTTGGAACGCACGTTGAAATTATAGGAAAATAATTAGAAACAAGTTGAATGGCTAGGGACCAGTCTTGTATTTTCTCATTTTTTTTGATACAGAATTTTCGTTTATTTTTAAAATTATTTTCTGAGGCTCTAATCCCATTTTGTTTCTTTTGTGGCAGAATTTAAAAAATGTCGATCTGGTAAGAAGAAATTCAACGTGAAAATATGTTTCTTTGTGAAAGATAAGAATTCGGAGACGATGAAAACTGGTTCTTGTCCCACAGTAACTCTTACTTGTCCATAAAACAGAACAATAATTTCCTCTTAAAAGTGCACAGTGGCCTTGAAATCAGTCATGCATTCACTCTTGATTGCAAAACTCGTGCCATCATAGACCATGTCCTTCACTGAAAGGATACAATTTGCAGGAATTTTGGATTTGAAGAATGTTTGCTTTGAACTGACACGATATTCTGCTGTAGTCCTTGTTAATCAGCGTCAGATGGCGGATATTTGTGTGTTCCAAGAGTTGCAAATATCGATTGCCAATGATTGTTGTATATGTGCATGTACCGCGTCAGCAAAATGGAGGATACATGGGGAATTGTTTTCCATATTTCAGTGCAGTCATTGATTGTTCTTTCTGCGGGACATGGATTCTGACTTTTTTTTCGTGTGCGATATCACAGCGGACAGCACACCTTTGTTTCTTGATGTTTTGATCAAATGTTAACGTTTAAATTGAGTTAATGTGTTTTGTGCTTCCACGAAGAAAGAAGAAACTAATGACGCACAAACTGAATTGGGGAGATCGGGTTTGGAATTCCTTTGTCCAGGGGAGTTTAGTAAAGTTTTTGAAGTCACTAATGAGTTAACACTGTTGAAAATATTTTTACCACTGGGAAAAATAAGAAAAAAAAATACAGACAACTTATTTAGTGCTCACAGAAACAGAATCTTTCACTAAACTGCCTTTTGGAGCTCGCAATATTATCTCTTCAACTTCTAAGGATACTTGATAGCAGTACATATTAATTACAGTGCAGAATTATGCCACTGAGCCCGGTTAATCTGCACAGACAACAATATACCCAGTTCCTATACCATAATCCCACGTATTTACCATGATGGTCCTCCTCACGTTATGGGAAAATTTACCATCGCCAGGGAACTAAACTTGCACAACTTTGACAGTTGGAGAAAACCTGAGCACTCGGGGAGAAAACCCAGACAGTGTTGTAGAGAACGTGCAAACTCCAAATAGTGACCCAAGGCCGGAATTGAATTTGCATCCCTCGCGTTGTGAGGCAGTATTCCTACCTACAGTGTCACTTTTATGGCATATGTACGAGGTCTGTGCAGGGCATATCGTTTATTTTTATTTGTTGTACTTGCAGGAAAACATGTTTAGGGGCTGTTTCCCATCATCTCATTACGTTATTGTTTGAAGTCGTACACTTCACTTTTCAATCCTTTCATTGCTGAGGAAATTGTACCAGACTTTAAACTTGCTGTTGAACAATTTGTCTCCTTTGAGTTTTCTGGTAATTTATTGAACCACGTGTTCTCCAAGCTTCATATATTCAGAATTATTCAGAATGTTTCGTCGGATTCAATCATGCCATTTGTTTCTAAATGTGTATCTTTGTTAAAGAGCCTGCAATGTTAATGATGTTATGTCAATTTAAATAGGATTAAAATGACCATTTGTCAATGAAAGGCAAAGCACGTACATTAGTTTTAAGAGTGAGGCCGATAAAAATCATAATGCAGACGAACTAATTGATTTGATGCTGCTTTGCCTAATTACGGAAGCTTGAAATTTTAAATTATTCACGTGTTTGTAAATGTAAATTCCAATATTTCAAACTCCACTGAGAAGTCTTTCTGACATCTCACAAGGTTGTTGCTGACTGATAGGATTCAGCTGACGTTTTCCCGAAGCTGATTTTTTTAAATGGAAAATCAGATATCGTAGCATGTTTGCTTGATGTCAGTCGCTTTTGTTTTCTGTTCAACCAAAAAGGATATTATCTCATAAATAATGATTCTTATTATTATTTCAATTCGGTCTACAGAGTTAGTCGCCGCAAATAATGGTAATAATAAAGCGAATTCGTTGTTGTTCACTCCGTAACAGTAAATTTCCTGTGACATAGGAGCATTTTCTCAATTTCTCTGGAGTGGCGTCATTCCTCGAAAGTACAGGCCACAAGAGGAGCATCAGGCGTCTAAATGTTTAATTGTACATTGCGACCAGACAAAACATTCATTGTGTATTCCTGCCCGATTAAATATTTGTGTTGTTAACATCATGGCATTGGTTTCAACGCACATTTACGTTCCGTCGTAGAAGTAATTGCACTGACGGTTAAGTGCAATATTCAGAATGAAATAATGGAAATACACAATGACATCCAGACTTCCTGCTCTCCGCCTGCGACACGCGTGAAAAACAATGCCGGTACAGCACTGGTGTGAGAACAAGTTTATGCACTTTCACCTCAAGGCTACCGCGCACTGACTTCAAACTCAGTCAGTCTTCACAAAGCTTACTTAATTTCAAATTACTAAACGTCTCCGCCGACTTGCATGCTTGGTAAGCCTGAAAGTCCCCTGTCCAATATTCAACTCGTACGTGCGCTTCGGCGCAACTTGGAATGTCAAGCAATACTTGCATGCCCATTACACTGGAAACATATTTTTCTGCCCTTAGCTTGTAGTTTGAACTCTCAAAAAAAAATCCAAATTCAAACTGCGAAAATAAAAATTGCACAGCAGAACAGCCACCTGATTGAATGTTCCCGAACAGAATGCAATGCAACATCACAAAAGCAATGCCGCTGCCCACTTTTGCTGACCCACCCTATTGCAGCTTGATGACGCACCTCCTTCCAGACAAGCATTCTCGTGATTTCCTGGTTCTCCAAGTCCATAGCCTCTGAAATCGTTTTCGAGGCTAATGGTTAAAACAATGATATCCCAATTCCAAAACGCAACAGTCCGTGCGTCTCGCAAATTTCTGAAATCCACCCCTATAGCCCCAATTTTCACACTTCCTGCCTCAAAATGGTTACTCACGCTCTCGGAATCTCCCAAAATACCACTACATTGGTGGAAAATGAAACCTCCAATCGGACAATAATGGAAACCATTTTTAATTCATGCGAAATATTGTTACGTTTGAAATATTGTCATGATATTCAGGTCCTCACTCGCAAGCTGTGCCTGGGAAGTGCCTGAGATGTACAGGGGATTTACTGAAATTTACCAGGCGGCAGCCAGTGCCGTAACGCAGGTAATAACATAGAACATAGAACATTACAGCGCAGTACAGCCCTTCGGCCCTCGATGTTGCGCCGACCAGTGGAACCAATCTAATGACCATCTAACCTAAACTATTTCAAAGTTACCCATATGCCTATCCACTGACCATTTGAACGCCCTTAAAGTTGGCGTGTCCAGAACTGCTGCAGGCAGGGTATTCCACGAAATTACTACCCTCTGAGTAAAGAAAATATCTCTGAAATCCGTCCTATAATTACCACTCCATAATTTAAAGCTATGTCCCCTTGTGTTAGCCATCACCATCCGAGGTAAAAGGCTCTCACTGACCACCTTACCCAATCCTTTGATCATCTTGTATGCCTCAATCAGGTCACCTCGTAACCTTCTTCTCTCCAATGAAAATAACCTCAAGTCCCTCAGCCTTTCCTCATAAGACCTTCCCACCTTACCAGGCAACATCCTGGTAAACCTCCTCTGCACCCTTTCCAATGCCTCCACATCTTTCTTACAATGCGGCAACCAGAGCTGTATGCAATACTCCAAGTGCGGCCGCACCAGAGTTTTGTACAGCTGTAACATGACCTCATGGCTCCGAAATTCAATCCCTCTACCAATAAAAGCTAACACACCATACGTGTTCCTAACAACCTTATCAACCTGGGTGTCAACTTTCAGGAAGCTATGTACATGTACCCCAAGATCTCTCTGCTTGTCAACACTGCGAAGAGTCCTTCTATTAGCCCTATATTCTGTACTCCTGTTATGCTTACCAAAGTAAATCACCTCACACTT
This sequence comes from Carcharhinus amblyrhynchos, assembly GCF_965287045.1. NCBI lineage: Eukaryota > Metazoa > Chordata > Chondrichthyes > Carcharhiniformes > Carcharhinidae > Carcharhinus > Carcharhinus amblyrhynchos. The sequence continues at coordinate 64,806,070 of NC_137339.1, read as the reverse complement.
TTCCGTATTGAACTGCATCTGCCACCTCTCGGCCCAGCTCTGCAGCTTATCTATCTCCTTCTGCAAACTGTAACATCCATCCTCACTGTCTACAACTCCTCCAACTTTGGTGTCGTCAACAAATTTACTAATCCATCCTTCTACACCATCATCTAGGTCATTTATAAAAATGACAAACAGCAGAGGCCCCAAAACAGATCCCTGAGGTACATCAGTTGCAACTGAACTCCAGGTTGAATATTTCCCATCAACCAACACCATCTTCTATCAGCTAGCCAATTCCTGATCCAAACTGCTAAGTCACCCTCAATCTCATGCATCTGCATTTTCTGCAATAGCCTTCCATGGGGAACCTTATCAAACGCTTTGCTAAAATCCATACACACCACGTCAACTGTCTTACCCTTTCCCAGCTCTTTGGTCACGTTTTCAAAAAAAATCGATAACGTTTGTGAGGTACGACCTACCCTTCACAAAACCGTGTTGACTATCCCTAATCAAGTTATTTCCCTCTAGATGATTATAAACCCTACCCCTTATAATTCTTTCCAAATCTTAGCCCACAATAGAAATAAGGCTCACTGGTCTATAATTCCCAGGATGGTCTCTACGCCCATTCTTGAACAAGGAGACAACATTTGCTATCCTCCAGTCTTCTAGCACTATACCTGAAGCCAATGACAACATGAAGATCAAAGTCAAAGGCTCTGCAATCTCCTTCCCAGCCTCCCAGAGAATCCGAGGGTAAATCCCATCCGGCCCAGGGGACTTATCTATTTTCACACTCTTAAGAATTGCCAACACCTCCTCCTTATGTGCATTTTTTTTTGCAAGCCAGGTGCGGACATGAAGCACGCATGAAAGTTATGGCTCGTTCCGACAAAATTCAATTCCACAATGTATGAATATGGGGGACATACTCAATCAAACAGGACACAAACGGATTATTGGTTTGTTTGGTTGTGATCGCCTGTCTCTAACCAGAATACATACTGGAAATCTGATGACAATTCAATATCACAGCATAGTCTTAATATTTCTGAGATAATTTGACAAATGCTTGAGACAGATGATATCCAGTGGATTATAAACAATAAACTTTATCACCCCCGAAAAAGAACTCCGTTGGACAGCTCTTAAATAAACAAACCTCAGGTATTTTGTTGTCTTGTCACAGACTGTTGCACGTGTTTACAAGTAATGTGTTTTTTTGGAACTTGCAATGCAACGTGTTTTCACTTAATAACACAGTAACATGTTGAGGTGTGTTTCACCTGCAAATCAATTTGGTACCATAAAAATATTTTTATTTGAATCCCTACAGAAGAGCAAAAGAAATCAAAAGGTGAGGGCAGCTTTAAAATTCGATAATCTTCCAAAGAAGAGGACTGAGCTGAAGTAGGACTCAAACTTAACATAATTTTAAAATCACAAAGAAATTGTCGTGTCCAGGAAATGCATGTACTCCCTTTAGCAGACATTTTGGCTATTTGCTAGCTTCATTTGTAGATACAGGTGATTCTGCCGGCCTTTTTTTAAATTTTATTTTGCCCACGCGTGACAATGCAACAATTAAAAATTGACTACTAAATATTGACCAATACGAGCGCGAAAGGGTTCTGTGCTGGGTTCACGGAATTTAGTTCTAATGGTCAGCACATTACTTTCACAGAAATTATAAACTGCATTTGTTTTCTCCTCTTAATATACAATGCAAGGGAAGACATGACTTGGATTGATTTCTGGCATGGAAATATTTTACGTTTACTTTTTGTTCCCTTCATTCTTCTGACAGCTACACTCGATCACAGCAATGCAGTATAAAGTGTACTTATTTACTAGACACCAGTAAGGCTTACATTAACACCACAATAAAGTTACTGTGATTAAATGGCGTAATGGATATGTATTTGCTGACATATTCAGATGAAACCATTACAAATTAATCATCAGGTCCAGGTGAAATATTATGAGTCAGCATTACCAGTCATAAAAAAATAGATAACGCACAGGTTGAATGTATCGTAATTACTTGAACAAAAAAAAAGGATGCAGGCGGAGATACACAATTTTGTTAAACCCTAAGGTGCCTATAGTGGAGACAACTGAGAATAAAGTATCCTCCTAGAGACAATGGTAAAAAAAGGAACACAGTTTTATAACTTACTAGCACGTGTATATGATCGCGAAACCCTTTCATCCTGGCACTAATTCTTCACCACTTCGAATTCTAGACGCGTGGACAAACTTGGATTCAGCACTTCCCCCATTATGTCCATTAACATTGGCACTGAGTAATTACAGAAGATGACTGCAGCTATAAAATGGACAAGTTTTTTCTTTCAAGAGGCTTCGTGAATCTATGACTTCCACCAGTAATTCTTCACAACATAATGTCATTTAACCTTATGCCGTATGGAGTGATTTTAATAACGTAGAGTTAAACATTGTAACTGGGTTCTCCGACTCCAACCCTGCACCCATTCTTTTTTTTCTTTTGGCTACAATTGCACTTTTTAGGCGACCAATCGTAAAGTCACCAGACGCATGTTATCTAGATGTCATAATGAACACAGTGTCAATGAGAAGTAGCGCACAAACAAAAATGCATCGTTTTTTACATCGAGATGAAGAAAAATTAGTTGTCCGCCTCTGTATTGCATTGAAACACTTAAATCTAAAGAAATGTTACACTTGGCGCGAGAAATTGTGAGCGTGAGTATGTCATTTTTTTAAATCTTGACTTGCACAGTTCACATTGACAAATAAAACGAAAGTAGCACCAAACTGCTGGCAGTCAACTGCAGTTATACGTTGGCTTTCGCTACCACAAATGAGCTAAATCTGCCAAAATCTGCCACGGCTAATAATATTCAATAGTTTGGTAGCTTGTGATGTCTGTTAGAATGTTCATTGTGTTGCACAAAACGTCAAATGAGAACTCGCATTATATGTTTCGTTTCTGATTACTAAAGGAGGACTGAGTATTTATGCCTGCAATCTGTTCCTTTGAACAAATAATAAAAACAGCTTGCAGTTTAATTTGTCAAAGTACTCGATAGTTGCTACTGACACTGAAGGCAAAAGTTAAACCAAATATGTTTTTTGGGGTCCGTAGATACACATTCTCTACCTGCAGTAAATAACAAGTAGTATTCATTGATATACGTTCCTCCTGCATTTAAAGTCCTGTTCGAAATTTGAAGCTGCAAAGAAAATCGATGCTTTTCGATTAGATCATAGTTCCAATCGTTTTTGTGTGCATCGGTGAATATAATTATGCCCGTTTCAATCTCTAGCCATACTTCAGATCCGCAATTGTGGCAGACAGTGTGGTAACCATTCTCATCGTGAATTCTCGAGCAAGAAAGTGCTCTCCCTGACATGGAGGATAGCACTGCTTATCATGTTGAATGCGAGGTCTCATCAAGATTCTGTGGAAATGCAACAAGACATTCCGCTTCAATATTCCACATTTCTTATTATGATCGCCAGCGATACCATTCTCTTGATATGGATTCGAAGGTCCTGAACCGACTTGTGTAGACGGACATATACATTTATTTTCGAGTTCAGTTTTTGCTCAATGGTAAAATCCATCAGATTTCTGGCATGTTATTTGTCGATTATAATGTTATTGAAAGCCAAATGGAACGGGTTGCCTCTTTCTCTTTGAAAAATGTGTCTCCTGATAGGATTGTATTCCAGATATTCCTTGACTCAAATCTGCTGTAGCCTATGTTTTTTTTTGTCCATTGGATATTATATATGAATATACGCCATGTAAGCAGAATAGAGGAAAAATGATGATTTCTAATTCCCTTTTGGCTATCTTATTTATTCTGATATCTAAATGTTGAATCATGCTAAATAGAACGTATACCTTTAACGTTTGGCATCACATGAAGAATATAGGAATGGGAGGGCTAAAATGAATCTTTAATTTACCACACCCCGGTAATTTGCTAATCTTACATGACATAAAACACTATCGTTATTTATCATAAAATGAAAGCTACGATATAGGGTGTGGGTGACTAAGAATGCTCAGTATATTTGTGGCAGTTCAGTATCATTTAATATTTTAGAATAATATCTGTCACGGCTGGCGAACAAACAGAATTAAACCCATTCTGAACTGACCAGAGCATAATTATTTGACAAATATTCAACGACACTTTCCGGCGAGACAACAGTCTGACTTCGACATTTGAGGCGAGTTGATAAAATAAGAATTGCGCGGAATATCTGATCCATTGATTGTAGGTAAGTATTAATGGCTGCTTGCTTTCCTTCAATTACGTAATTTCCTGTATCCTCATCCTGTTTCTATTTATCTGTTTCATATTTATATGTTGCATTTATCTATTTATCCGTTTGGTTCTAAATTACTACCAAACTGACTTCAGTGATCCTGTCTGCGTCAGCTAAAATGCTTAGATATTTAATAAGATTTTTTTTTCGGACAGCATTTCATCTTCGTCGGAATCATTCATATTGCCTATTTCAGGATTTCTTTATCTTTGTTGAAGAGTCTCGAATGTTTTGCTACGATAATGACGTTACCTCCATTGAAATAGTTCAACATTTTCCTTTGAATATTACGACATGGTTGTCACTATGTGAACATTACACTTCATGGTTGTTTTGCAACTGCGATGTATGGGAAAACAAGCATAGATTTTCAAACCTGTACACATCAGCATTTTTGGTATTCAAAAACTGAAAATTGTAATGTTGGACGGCGTCAAGTCATTCCTCCTGCGCATTTAACTTGTCCACTTCGAGTTGCGCGCTTGTCGTGGAATGCCCCCAAATCGTCAGAAAGTCTGGAGTTGATGGAATAAATATTCTATTGCAGCATAAATAATCTCGTTGCATTCCTCCATTTTGCCTGCAGAGTTGGCGAACCTCAAGAAAGGTAATTTCCGTGCGATATATCATGATTAATTATCAGATTTGTAATTTAGTTCGTTTGAGGTCACATGTGAATAGGCCCTAAATACTTAACTAAACAATGGAAAACAATCATGCGGCTGACTTCACTGTACAATCACTTCTGAAGGTCAATAATATCGCAATGCCTGTTTCTGAAGGGGTTTGGTCGGGACAGGATTAAGGAAGCATGGAGAACTGACCAAAAAAGCTCCAAGGCTCCACTGCCTGGATCTCCGAATTATGTAAGAACATTTATAATCAGTGTTCGTAGATTGGCAGCATGAGAACACAAGTCAGTCGCGAATGCAGTGCCAAACTACCATTTGATCTGACTATAAACTCAATCAGCGCTTCAAAACACTTCCCTAGTCAAAACTACTCAATCGACATCCAATGCGCATTGGGAATTTCACACGTTACGTGCCAAGTAGTTCACTTTCGGAAGGGCACGGTCACCTACAACGTCCAGTCGGGTCTTCCTGAAAATTGCATTGGAAATGTTATCATTACAGTATAACACATCTGTGGCTTGGACCTACAAAAACTTGAACTTACAATTGGGATAAACTTAATTGTTCAAACGTTCTTTCCTAAATTCTTGTTGCATTAATTAGAGTGACAAAGGGTTCAATGTCATAATTATCACACTCATGTAGACAATTAACTGGCAATGCAACTGACAGTGTCACTACTCCGATTACATATTAAAATGTAGAAAGAGGCCGCGTCATTCCTATGAACAACGTTTGGTCCTAATTGGCCCTAACATTTCCACTCATGGTTTTAGGGCATGTTTCCCACTGTTGTTCCAATAACATATTTCGCTTAAAAATACAACACATTTCTTGTTTTCTTATACATTTTATTTCTTCCAATGTATTTTGATATTTCCCTTTCTACTGTTCGTGATTCGTTTCAATATATCATTTTGCATTTCACACGTACATCGTCTGATAAAAGTTAAAAATTCACAGAGGATCAATTTGTTTATCTCGTTTTGTTGCTGTTCTATCTTGAAAAAAAAAACTGGTCTGTTTTTGCCAAACCAAAGAAAAAAATGTTCCCTGTCTCTCTGCAAACAGACAACGCCACCAATGATAACATATTACAGTTTTTAAGCATTATCATGTTTTCCAAACTTCAGTAACGTTGTGATCATGTGGATCATTTTCGTCCCCGACAAACCACACTTTGAAAAAGTATTTTACGTCTCCGAAGTATCCCGAAATATGTTATCCAAATTGAAGGCCTGGCATGTGATTACGAAACTATAAGAAAAAAAAACAGCCGTAAATTGTGATTAATTTCACTGTTAGATTTGTGTGTATGTGTGTGTGTGTGTGTGTGTGTGTCTGGAAAGTGGTTAGGCAGCAATTACTGTTCTTCTTAACAGAACATCAACACCAATCGAAAGGCAAATGCAGAAACAGAATCACTGTCAGTCAATGAAACCTAAGATGCGATGACGAATTTGGAGGGCGATTGAAATTTAAAAGAATCAGACAAAAAACAACAAGTCATTTGGACGTAAAAGTGTGCTCAAATTATACTTTCATTTGGCTACAGCAGAGGTCTTAAATTATCTCCCTGCAAATAGTACAATGTATATGAAGTAATCTATAGCTTCATTCCACGAAGCAGAGATGCGAACTCTCCTCTTGTAGTGTTCATACGTTAGGGTGTCGATAAAATAGCTGTTCTTGTGATGAATTGTCCCACGACGTTTTCAAAGTATAAGGCTATGATATACATTAATTTCTATTAACACCATTAGTGAACTGTACTTTTTTTTTGCTAAACATACAAAATCTGAGGCGTGGTGGGGCGGGGGGTGCTGGATGCAGAAATATATTACATTGAAGTGTAATTGCTGAAAAGAAAACATTTGTATCTCAAACACATATGCACCTCGATTGTAATCCTCAAATTCTCCGTCAACGTCAACCACTGCATCGATTTCCAGGCACGTGGGATTCTGGAGAGTCAACATCTTCTCAACTGTCTTCATTGACAATATATATATATATATATACTCACTCTATCTTTGTAAAACATGTTATTCTTATACCATCGTCTCGTTTTACGTTTCCTATTTTTTTTTCATCATATTATATGCTTATTTGACAATAGATTGTTGCATGTTTATTCTTCGTACAAACAACTTACGTGTATATTTGATGAATTATCTTTTTTTTTGTACAATAGCTGCATTTGTCTTCCGATATTTTTTCCCCACTTGTCCTTCAACCGATTGTCGTGGATGTCGCGCATTACTAGTGCCTTTTATGAAGAATGACAGTTTAAAAGCTGTTCGAAAGTAGCTCACTTGCAAAGTGTATAGTTGTGATAACAAATGGCTAACGACAATAAAAAAGCCGGGCTAAAACGAATGATGATGGCTGGGGCGTATATACTGGTCTCTGCCCAGAGCAAATAACTGGTAGCATTTTCATGGCAAACGTACTTTCTACATTTAAGGTTTATTTCGAAATTTGACACCACAGTGAGGGATGAATGAATGCCATTGACTGCAATTGAATTGATTTTGTTCCTGACAAAGGTTCAGACTGGCCTGTGCATAAAGAATAAACCAACTTGAATGTGGTTCTACACTAAAAACTTTAGAGTCTGGGGGGGGAAAAAAATGCATATACATCAAATCTAAAATCAGGAATACAGTACATTTAAATTATCATTGCAAAGTTGGACATTTATTCATACAAGGCAAGGCTTAAACAAAAAAAAAAGAAATGAAACTGAAATGGCCAATGTTGTACGCAAGGAACCTGCAGCATTACAATCTGACTTATCTGAATCAATATATTTATCGTTACACATCAACACAACTTGTCTCCATTCTTCTCAATATTTTTGCAAGAAGTGGAACTCAAAAAAGCTGCAATGGAATACTTCAATTTGCTGATAAATTGTTAGCATCCTGATCACTCGTCTTCATGCAACTCGTACAGTTGTTTCCCAAGAGTTGCATTGGATGTGGATTTCCTGTTCCGTCACAAACAAGAGACGTTGTGAACCCCATGGACAGTATTTCAGTGATTACACTGGGAAACATGATCGTGTGGTGCCTTTTTTTGCCACTGTAGCCTCTATTACCGCAGTGCTAACAGGGAGGAATTTCCTGTGTGTGTTCCAGTGCCAGTTAAGGAATACACATCAATTGCCAGATCAAGATGACGTGCGGCTTGGAACTGAGAGATTAGATAATGTTGTGCAGTCATTAGTTGTCATTTGCCTTACTGGAAGTATGGGTTTTGATATCAGTAACTATATGGAATGTGTCTTGCTGGGATGTGACCAAGATCCTCCCAAGTGATGCAAGCCGCTGTCACTGATTTTGACTGGTGCAGAATGTAGACGCTGAAGGCAATGTTTTTGGTACGAATGGAACAAGCCGCTTCTTTTGATTAATTTGTTGCTTCCTGATTGCTGCTGCCGCCGACCACAGACAGATCGTTCGATAGTATTCGACGATAATGCGGAATGACAACTTGTAAGTGGCGGGCATGATTTGAAAAGGCCGGATGTGAGTTGCCTTCCTCGAATTCATAGGCCACGATTTCATTTGCAGTCAGAATATTTATGCCAGTGCTCGCGTTCAGTGTCTGTTCCTTGGTGAAATATAGCATTTCGCTGTCGTGTATGGATCAGTGACAATACCGCTAAATGCCATTTGCAGATGGTTGTTTACATATGTTGCACATTGCTACTGCCTTACACATTTGAGGCCAAAAAATGTGTTTGTCACGAAAACATCAATTCTTCGATGTTATCAGAACAATGTTGCATACAAACGTAATTCTCTTCAGCAGACACAGTGTAAAATAATAATTTAATGCACAATTTTGCACGGTCATCTCTTCTCTCATGATCGCCCCAAGCACGGCAAGATGCTGACTTTATTGATAGCTTGCGATCTGCAAAAATGTACCAAAGACACTTATTTAACAACGATTATTTTTGCTCAAGCAAATTCTCGCCTTGTTTACATGAGATGAAAACAAATGATAATTATTGTAACTACGGAGCTCATGGTTGCGACGTTCTGGAGTAAGGAAGATCGTTCAAACTTGAAAGTTGATTGAGAGTTAATGCTCGACAAGAACTTTTCCACCGGCCTGGGTAAAAATAAATCCTAATGCAACGTGTTAGGAACACACCAACACCTACCGATGGAGCCACAGATTTTCAAAACGAACTCCCAAACATCCTTTCATCGATAAAGGAGGGTTCGGGAGTAAATTTAAAAACACATCTGCATGATCTATTCACATTGGTGTTTGATGCCAATGCAGAAGATATTAATTGCTGTCATCCTTCCTCAAATTATGGGGTTTCTGAACATTCTTTTATTAGTTCTTAGCTGACAAAGTGTTAAATACATAGCTTGCTGATCCACAACTTGCCAAGAAGCCGAATTCACCATTTTAGGTCTACTTGCTGACTCACGTTTCTTGTTAATGTGCAGTGTTCGGTACCGATTGAAAGCTGGCGTATTATTGCTTCCATTCTTCTTCACTTGGCAGGGGTCGGTGACAGGATTTGTTACGTTTTCTACGTTAAATTCACTTTCTCTATTTAAACTACTTTCAAATTGACGTGGTTTAATAACTCTCATTACTTTCACGATTTAGTCATACACTTCCAGTCCATCTAATCGACATGCATTGACGTTCGATTGCATGGTATAGGCTGCTTGCAGGTTTAGATGACTTCGATATTGTATTCTTCGTTCTCTATTATTATGTTTATCACATGGTTCGCTGCTAATACTTGTTTCATTGCCAGCTGACTGTTTTCAACTGCGTATTTGAAATATATATTTGTTATGGATTGTTATAAGTTACCTGCAGATTTGAATTTGGGTGCTAAGTATTTGAATGAATATACATTTTCATCATACTAAAAAAAATTAAATTCCACGTACAGAATTGGCCAAGGCCACTAAAGGGAATATCAGGGTGAAATGCACTGAGGTGCAGACAGATCGATTGTTACAGAAGAATAGGGTCGCACTGGCGCAGACTGTGTCATATTTTAGAAAAATAAACACAGATTAGTGCAGCACAGATTCGGAACACAAAATGTCTCGTTGAATCCAGGAGAAGGAGCCATTTTTGTTTTGCGCTGGAAAATATTCTAACTGTTTTGCGAAACAGTTTTGCACCATTCGCTACGAAACATGTGCCTTATTATAAGCGTAATAGATTCAATTAACGGATATGTGATGAAGCTGAAAGGAAAACATGCAGTTGGCAAGTATCTCCAACTTCTGCAGGGCAGATGAAAAGCATGGTGGATTGCAGCAGAGGGGCATGGGTAGAGCACATACCTCTCAGAAACACGCATCAGGCAGGCTTGAAAGATTACTAGTGATTCAACCTTTGAGTGGCAGAATATACCAAATTGTGGACAGTCACGAACACTGTGTGTTCCTGCACGATCCTTTCACGTGCACAAAAAACGTGCTGAGACACTCCAAGGAATCACAAGAAGGCTACATCCAGCACGTCTGGATATTTTTATTCCCATTGTGAAATTTGTCTGAAACTGGAAACTTTATAAGGTCCGATATAAGATACAAGAAGTCTCATTGTTGCAGGCCTCTTCGCAGGTTACTTACCCAGGGACTGCTTGCATGGATCAAATTCACTTCCCAATAATATAAAGGAATGCCGCATTTCCATTTCCTTCTTCAGCTTTCCACTGGAAAGCACGCTACCCATTGTCATGCACATTATTACGCTTGTGGCGTCCAGACTGATTCTGCGCTTCCCAAAATGTTTGCTTTCCCCAGCCAAGAATAAGTTAGTAAGAGAATAAGAAACAACAAATGGAGTAGTCTGCTCAGCCTTTAGATCCTGCTTGACATTCACGAGAATGATGGATGATCGACATTATTAACATGGACATTCCTTCAATCCTCAAATCCCCAGCCACGTTGATTCCATTATGGATCAAAAATGGAATACAATCTAACCTGAGTCCAAGCCTATTCTTCCATCATTGAAGATGAGATCAGTCAACACATTTTTCCCAAATCGTCATCTAGGCAATTTCCTCACTTGTCTATATACAAAGCATACTGCACAGTTCTTGAATGCCTAGAAACAAGGAGACACATGATCATTGGGATGGAAAAATGAGTACTGACGGACGTATTCCAAGCTTTCAAAAATGTTAATGGTGTTTTTTTTTGAATGGGGTGGTTAAGAGAATCAGACGTGACGACGGCCATCCGGCACCGGGACGTGGTGGGGTCCGAGGGGTGGGTGGATGGGCTGGTTTGTTGAAAAATTAAGCAGTGAACGACGAGTGTGCAGTGGAGGGGGAATTGAGAATAGACAAATAACAAAGAAAACAAGCTACATTTGAAGAATGTCGTTTCTGGCAAGGTTTTGCAGTGACTAATCAATTGTTCATTAGAAGCCCAGATTTGTTAGAAACAAGGATAATATCGTTGATGTGAATATGTTAAAACTTCACGGAGGATACTCGAGAGAAATACAAACATCTTCATGAGATACTTGCACCTAATGCCAATGATGTATGTTTCGACTCTGTTTTGGTCTTAGCCATCAGGAAGTCGAACATTCTGGCCTAGCTTATAACATAAGATCATAATAAATGGGAGCAGGAGTAGGCCATCTAGCCCTTCGAACCTCACCCCCCCACCCCGCCCCCCATTCAACAAGATCATGGCAGATCTGAAGTGGATTAGTTCCACTTTCCCGCTTTCTCTCCAATAACGCTTAATTTCCTTGTCTATCAGAAAATTATCTACCCATGACTTAAATATATTCAGCGAGGTAGCCATCCACCAATTCAGCGGGCTGAAAAGTCCAGAGACTCACCGCCCTTTGAGTGAAGAAGTTCCTCCTCAACTCCGATTTCAACTGCACCCTCCCCCCACCTTACTCTGAGGCTGTGCCGTCTAGTTCTGCTATCCTTTCTAAGCGGGAAGAATCTCTCTACCTCTACCACATCTATCCCCTACATCATCTTATATGTCTCTGTATGATCCCCCCTCATCCTTCTAAACTCCAACGACTACAGACCCAGCCTATTCAATCTCTCCTCATGGGCTAACCCCCTCATCTCCGGCATCAGCCTAGTGAACCTTCTCTGTACTCCCTGCAAGGCCAATATACCCTTCCGCAAATGTGGCGACCAAAATTGTACACAGTACTCCAGTGTGGCCTCACCAGTACCCTGTACAGCTGCAACAAGACCTCCCTGCTTTTACATTCTATCCTCCTCGGTATAAAGGATACCATTCCATTTGCCTTCTTCATCAACTGCTGCACCTGCAGACTGGGTCTTTGCGATTACTGCACAAGGACCCCCAGGTCCCTCTGCACCGTAGCATGCTGCAGCTTTTTGCCTTTTAAATAATAATCCTTCCAAATCTTATTCCTACCAAAGTTGATAACCTCACATTTGCTATCATTATACTCTATCTGCCAGGTCCTCGCCCACTCACTCAGCCTATCCAGATCTCTCTGCAGACTTTCCACACCTTCCACTCAATTTGCTTTTCCACTCATCTTCGTGTCATCAGCAAATTTCGTCACCCTACACTCAGACCCATGTTCCAGATCATCTGTGTAAATGGTAAGCAGTTGAGGCCCCAGCACTCATCCCTGTGGCACTCCACTTGTCACCATCTGCCAACCAGAATAGCACGCATTGATTCCAAATCTCTGCTTCCTATTAGACAACCAATCCTCCATCCAGGCTAACACCCTACCCCCAACTCCATGCACACTAAACTTTTGCAGCAACCTTTGGTGAGGCACCTTATCAAACGCCTTTTGGAAATCTAAAAACGCCAAATCCACTGGTTCCCATCTGTCTACCGCACGAGTCACATCCTCATAAATATCCAATAAAATTGTTCAGCACGACTTCCCCTTAACGAATCCTTGCTGTATCTGCTTGATCAAGCCATTCTTTTCTTGGTGCTTCACTATATCTTTTTGATGACGGATTCTAGCATTTTCCCAACTACGGACGTTAAACTAAACAGTCTATAGTTCTCTGCCTATTGTCTGCGAACTTTGTTTTAAACAGTGCTGTAACATTAGCCGTTTTCCAATATTCCGACACTTCCCCAGAGTCCAGTGAAGTTTGGTAAATAATTACTAAGGCATCCGCTATCACCTCTGCCATTTCTTTCAGAACCTTGGGATGAATTCCAACCGATCCCGGGGACTTGCCGACCTTCAGTCCCGTCAGTCTATCAAGCAGTACCTCTACAGTGACAGTAATCGCATTAAGGACCTCAGCTCCTAGCTTCCCTCTATCTTTAATATCCGACGAGCTATTCGTGCCTTCCTCCGTGAAGAGAGACACAAAAACATATTTAAAGCCTCAGCCATTTCCTCATCATCCACTGCTAAATCCCCCCTCTCATCCTGCAAGGGTCCAACATTCACCGGAGCCAGTCTCTTCTTCTTCATATATTTGTGAAAAAAAACTTTTTTTACTACTTTTTTTTTATTAAGAGCTAGTTTAGCTTCATATTCCATCCTTCCTTTCTTTATCACTTTCTTGGTCATTCTTTGTTGTTTTTTTCATCTTTCCCAAGTTTCTAATCACCCACTACGTTTAGCCGCTCTGAACGCATCCGCGTTTAATTTAATACTCTCCTTTATTTCCTTCGATTACCAAGGCTGGTTACCCCTTCTCCTACAGTCCTTCTTTCCCAAAGGAATACATTTCTGCTGAGTACCGAAAAAGATCTCCTTAAAAATCCTCCACTGTTCCTGAGCCGTCCTACAACAAATCTGCGCCCCCAATCTCCATTCGCCAATTCCGCTCTCAGCCTATCATACTCCAATCTGTTCAAACAGAGGACATAGGTTCGGGACCCTACTTTCTCATCCTGTATCTGCATCAGAAATTCAATCATACTATGATTACTCGTGCCAAGAGGACCCCTCACAAGAAGATCCCTAATTCTACCTGCCTCGTTACACAGTACCAGATCGAAGATCGCTCCCTCGCAGGTTCCGTTACACACTGTTCAAGAAAACTATCCCGATAGCATTCCAAGTACTCTTCCTCAAGCCCACCGCGTCCGACATGGGTTATCCAAGCAACATGCAGATTAACATCCCCCATAATTATCGCTGTTCCGTTTCTGCACACATCAATTATTTGTTTGTTTATAGCCCGCCCCACCTCAAAGTTATTATTTGGGCGCCTATAGACCACACCCACCCGCGTCTTTGTGCCCCTACTATTCCTCATCTCCACCCACAACAATTCCACATTTTGCTCTTTGGAGCCTATATTTTCTCTTACTACCGCCCGATATTGCCCTTTATTAACACAGCTACCCGACGTCCTTTTTCCTCCTGTCTATCCTCGCTAAACACTTGATACCTCTGGATATTCAGAGCCCAGCACTTGTCACCCTGCAACAACGTTTCCGTAATGGCCACTACATCATATCCATTTGTGCTGTTTAGCGCCATCGTCTCATTCACTTTGTTCCGAATGCTTCGTGCATTAATGTAGAGTGTCTTTATACCAGCCTATATCTGGACCTTATTTGTAGAAACGCTACTAACCTCTCTCATGCCCCCGACTCTTTAATTAGTGGAACGTCCTCAGCATTTACCTGCCCCCCGCCCCCTAATTAGTTAAACACCCTATCTGGAGACCGAGTTACACGATTCGCCAGGACTCTGGTCCCAGCACGACTCAGACGACGACCATCCCATCTGAGCTCGTCCTATCTGCCCCAATACTGTTGTCAATGCCGCATAAATTCAAGCCCATTCCTCCCACACCAATCCTTGAGCCACGCAGTCATCTCCTTAATCCTATTTACCCTGCGCCAATTTGCACGCGGTTCAGGTAGTAATCCAGAGATAACCACCTTGTTGGTTCCGCTTTTTAATTTGGTTCCCAGATTATCATACTCCCTCTGCAGATCCTTAGTTCGTATTTTGCTTATGCCATTGGCACCCACATGAACCACAACGACCGGATTCTCACCTTCCCACTCCAGGTTCCTCTGCAGCCCAGATAAGACATCCTGGAATGGAGCATCAGGCAGGCAACACACCCTTCGGAATTCTTTGTCCTTGTCACAAAGGACAATGTCTATGCCCCTGACTACACTACCCCCAATTACCACTACATTTCTCTTTACTTCTTCTACATTGAACTTTGTCTGCGCCATTGTGCCGTGGGCAATTTGCTCGTCCACCTTGCAGTCCTCATTCTTGTCCACACTGGAAGCAAGAATCTCAAATCTGGCGAGAAGATTCAGGTGCTGAGGCTTTTGGGTCTCCCCCTCCTTGCTCCCCCCACCCCAGTCCTTCCTCTCACCCTTCCCCCCCACACCCCCGTGTGGAAACCATAGTCAAATAAATGTTGAAACATGCAGCCCTCTGCGAAATACCCTTACGCTTTGCCCGCATAAAAAAAAAAGCAAAATGCAAGCATAACCAAACTCCCAACCCATCCCCAAAAGTGTTACTATTAAAAATGATTGCAGCGCCCCTGAATAATTTGTTCTGGTCAAATGTATGATCAGAAGGCATCAATAGACACAACGTGTACCCTCCTTGTCAGCCTGCAAATGAAACCATCTCACAATTTCAATCTTCAGTTTAGCAATTGACTGGCTCAGCTGCGAATCCCAATGCTAATGTGCTGAAAATTTCGGAATGTTCAGAGCCGCCTTTCAGTACTAATGACCGACAGGTAGCTGGTGGAACTTCAAGTTGCGGACAGTGTTCCTGGCCCATGGAGAAAAAAAAACAACCTGCAGCCCCAATTAGTAGAAACATCCTCAACCCCAGCAACGCTGCGCATGCATAACTCTACTATCTACTCGGTCCCTTCTCAAAGAAATATCACAGAATCCCAGTCTGCATAATCCATAGGCAAAACGTGCCTCTGTCGTACTCACCGCCGATTCAGGTAAATAGATCAGCACAAGTGCAGCGGCAGACGCATTAATTAATAATTAAAATAACATGTCTGCGTTGTGACAAAGAAAGAGAAACTTATCATCCATGGTTGACGAAAATTTAATGAAAGGAACACGAAATATAAACTACAAAAGATACGGCGGCACAATGTTGAGCAGGCCAGCCTCGGATTAGTGGGCAAAATTCGAGGAACGGAATGTTTTTTTTTAGCGAGGAAATGTTCGACAGCTTACTGTTGTTTGGAACGGAATTTGCAAGAGGAGAAGGTGCATACTTCAAATTGTTGCGCTGTTAATTACGTTTGATCATGCAGAATTTAAAAGCAGGTAAGGTTGTCGTAATGACATGATGGCGTTCGAGGCTATACATTATTTTTTCAGAGAACAAAGTATCAGACATTCCTTAAACAAAGCCTACGCAAAAACATCGTTAGGATTTTGAAAATTATTATTTTTTGGCTTCCTGTTGGAATTCCATTAGCCTATGGAGCTCTCTTTCTGCAAAAGCAGTGCACGCAGCGTTTGAGATGTTTAAGCAAGCTTGAAAGGGCAGTTGTTGCCAGCAAATTGGGGATGCAGTTATGAGCAGGTCAACTATCATTGTGTTGAATGCCGAAACAGAGTGGTTCCATTTACCGGCACTATTGCACATTTTCAAAAAAGATTTCCCTTTTGCCTGCGACAAGAATTAGAAACAGAATTTGTTCCACAATTTTCCGTATTGCTTGAAATCAATGTGTATGCATATTTCATTAATTACTACAGGGTCTTCAGTACTTAATATAACGACCTGCTTCCAAAAATAAATCTGTCTTCCTCAGTCACAATCGTCCAACAGATTTTTTTTAAACCTCCATATTTGGCATTCCCTTCATTTATTATGTTTGAAATGCAATATCCTTGTATTTTTATTTCCAAGAAGAAAATTAAACCGTTGATGAAAATATACCGTTGTTAATCTGCATTCATATGCTTATTTAGTTTATGTGTAAGATTTACGCTGATGTGTTTCTGTCTTCCATATCAACATATCTAAAATATTTATAATCTTTAAAGAGAAAACTCTTTACTTTCATTGCGTGTTCTTTTTTTCCTTTCCATGCACTGCAAATTCAGCTTGAAATCAGCAAAAACGCATTGCCTTGTGTCTGCTTACTAATAATCCGTAAATTTAACCGAATGTTATCAATTACTGTGGTTGGAAATAAGTACATAATTTGCAAAGTTGTGAATTGGTTTTACAGGCACTGGTGAGGTCATTAATTGAAAATGCGAACAGTGTAGGGATCCTTATTTAAAGAAATGATTCAATGCATCGGCGGCAACTGAAAGTTTTTTTTTAGATTCCAACCAGGTTCGATGCCTTGTGAGACATCATCATATAGCTCAACAGATCAAGACGCGGGTTGACCCAAATCTTTAAGAAACATATTTGCAGGCTGAATGTAGGAATGGCGATTGATCTTCTTCAAGGATTAATCATTTTGCATCGCTGATATAAACTAAAGCGTCGCTATTCAAAATGTGATAAGGAGAGTACTTTTTTTTTCCCAGAGTGTCTTGAGCTTTTAGAAATTTTATCCAGAATCTCGCACCTAGGATACAGCGCAGGAGTTTTTTTTTCTCATTAGATTAATTATTGCGTATGACGTAGTGAACGAGCAGCAGTGGAAGACGGTATTGCCCAGTTGAAGTTTTGATATGAAAAATCAATATATTATTGAACGGTAATGCTTGTTAAAGGGTACCATTGTGTTTACTCTTGCTCAAAGGTCGCATCACTGTATTCTGGTATGTTTTATGAATGTTTTATTAATATGGCACAATTTATTCCAGAAGTAATCATCTCATTTATATCGCGGAACTTTTTTTAAAAAAAGAATAGAGATATAAGTATCGCCTTTTCATGGAAAACTTCGGGTCTGCTGGTCGAACTTTTTCAGTGAAGTCATTGAGTTCCGTAGGCATTCTTGTTGTTTTGCTGATATTATTGACGGCAATAACATTCCATATTTTCACTTCTAAATTCCCGTGGCTCCCTCCCTCAAGTTTCATCATCATGCATGTTATGCTCATGATCGCAATGGAGTCTTATGTATTTCTATGCAGAAAATCGCTGGATGCGAATAAGCAGCAAATATGTCAAAAAAATGAATTAATCGCGATGAGGATTTGCTCAACTATTTGTGTCTCAGTCTGCAGATCTTTTGTGATGGCATTCTAATGCCAGGTGAACACGTACATTCTTGTGACTCTTTGTCGCATGATAATAATCAATATTGAACTGACAAGTATTGCAATTCTGGACCAAAATTTATTCATTGGAGATTCTTTTTTTTTAATTTGCCAATGTTAAGTTCGTTTTACGCAAGCCTCTTCCATCCTTAACACCAAGGCAAATAACTATTGTCCGATTCAAAAGTTTTGTTTTCTTCTAACGTATACAAACTCTTAAACTTTCCAACGTAACTTCCACTCAATGCTGGGAGTCAGGTAGCAAAGATGTGCCGAGCAATGGCTCAGTCCTCCTTCATGTAGTTTAACCAATCCATCAGATCACATGACATCTGATACAATATAACAACTCACAAGACGCCGTTTGTTCTAATCAGGTTAACCAAATCTAAAGTCATAATATCGTTATGTTGAAAGAAAGAGGCATGTTAAAAGGTAAATTTGTTAACCACAGATGTCTGAAACTTGTCATTGTGAAATCAATTTAAAAGTTCTTAGTTGCATTTCATGTTAACCCCTTAATATCCCATTCCCCCCATTTATCATGTCATGATAACTTTAACCTTTAGAGAGGAGGCTGAGCTCTGTTATGGCCAGGCATCGACTAACACATTGTAGCAAGAGCAGTAATAAGCAAACCACCAGAATAATGAATCTCAAATGATTTATCGTTCCTCTCCGGTCCCCAAAGTGGTTACCAAAGGGCCACCAGCCAGGGGGATTGTAGTACTTAAAGTTCTGCTCCTCGGGTCTAATTTTGCCAGCTATCGTTTTATTATGACCAGCTAAATCAGTGATATTGTCGGAGGAGTCTGGAATGTATGTAAAACACTCAGAGCCAAATAGGGCACAGGTGCCTTCAGTAACAACCAACAAGTAATCTAAAGCCATTCGATTTTGGAATGCCACCATCCCTATAGCTATGACTTCAGCTGAAGCTTCGGGGATAACGGTGCTCACCTCCTTTAATCCATCCGCACTATCATTAGCTATTTTCTCAAGTGCTGATGCTATACTTAACAGCTTTCGAGCCGCCTTTGCTGTCCCATAGGCAGGAAAGACTACCATCAAAAACTGTTGAAATTCGCTGATGCCGCCTTTCGATCTCAACAGTGATATATTAGGGTGGAGATGCATGGAGTCTTAATGCCGGAAATAGGGGACCACATATGCTAGATAGCAAGATTCAAAGCAGTCCCAGGGAGGCCAAGGAAATGCGTTATCTCTATAGGCAAAATAGGTGCCATTGTACGCGAACATGTTGTTTAATAGAACTGAGTCGAGACCGAATGGAGCTCCCACAGTAGTCCAAAATGATTTGTCTGTAGGACAATGGGATTTAGGCCTTATCTTTACCATACTACTACTGGGACTGGTGACAATAAACTGTTGAATGTCGTAGCTGTGGCCGACGCGTTTGTTTCAGGTTCTTTTCGCAGATGGATCCCCTTTGTTGCTTGTTTACAACAACGTGCAGTGGAGAGTCTGACTTATTATTGTTGGGCTGATAATATTCCTTAAAAGTCGATACGGTGCAACACCCCCACCCTCCTTCTTCATTGTAGAGACACCGCTGCTAATGTCAATTAACCAATGTCCTCCTGTGGTTTGGCTCCCTTCATCCGCGATCAAACCCGTTGTAATACAATATCCATTCTAACCTTACCCCGGAGTTTTAGTGGAATATTGAACATCGAGATCCCTCTTCGGCCTGTGGTTGCATGTGTGACCACAACCAACATCTGCTTACATTAAACTTTAAAGCATACTCATAAGACGTGTACAAAAATAAGTGAAATTGTCCATGAGTCAACCCTTCTTGCAGGCTTCCTTTAATAAGGACATAAGAAACAGGAGCAGGAGTAGGCCATCTAGCCCTTCGAGCCTGCCCCGCCATTCAATAAGATCATGGCTGATCTGTCGTGGCTCAGTTTCGCTTTCCCGCCCTCTCCCCATAACCCTTAATCCCCTTGCCTATCAAAAACCTGTCAACCCGCGTCTTAAAAATATTTAGCGAGGCAGCCTCCACCACTTCAACGGGCAGAGAATTCCAGAGATTCACCACCCTTTGAGTGAAGAAGTTCCTCCTCAACCCCGTTCTAAACTGTCCACCCTTTATCTTGATGGTGAGCCCTCTAGTCCTCCTGTCCTTTCTGAGCGGGAAGAGCCTCTCCACCTCTATCCTATCCACCCCATTCATCATCTTATACGTTTCAATGACACCTCCCCTCATTCTTCTAAACTCTAACGAGTACAAGCCTCGTTTATTCAGCCTCTCCTCATAGTTCAACCCCGTCAACTCCAGTATCAGCCTAGTAAACCTCCTCCGCAATCCCTCCAAGGCCAAAATATCCTTGTGTAAGTACGGCGACGAAAACTGCACATAGTACTCCAGCTGCGGCCTCACCAGTGCCCTATACAGCTGCAGCAAGACCTCCCTACTTTTATATTCAATCCCCTCGCTATGAAGGCCAGCATCCCATTCGCCTTCCTGACCACCTGCTGCACCTGCAGGCTGGGTTTTTGCGACTCTTGCACAAGGACCCCGAGGTCCCTCTGCACCGTCGCATGCTGCAGTTGTTCGCCATGTAAGTAATAGTCCTTCCTACCATTATTCCTACAAAAGTGGACAACTTCACATTTGCCAACATTAAATTCCATTTGCCAGTTCCTGGCCCATTCGCCCAGCCTACCTAGATCCTTCTGCAATCTCTCCACACCCTCCACACAATTTGCCGTTCCACCAATCTTGGTGTCATCAGCAAATTTCGACACCATACACACGGTTCCCTCCTCCAGATCATCTATATAAATGGTAAATAGCCGAGGCCCCAGCACCGACCACTGGGGCACTCCACTAGTCGCCAACCGCCAATCCGAATAGCACCCATTGACCCCCACTCTCTGCCTCCTATTTGACAGCCAATCCCCGATCCATGCTAACACCCTGCCCCCAACTCCATGCCCCCTGACCTTCTGTAATAACCTCTTGTGAGACACTTTATCAAACACCTTCTGAAAAGCAAGAAACACCACATCCACCGGCTCTCCTCTATCCACCGCCCGAGGCACATCCTCATAGAACTCCAATAAATTTGTCAGACACGACTTCCTCTTAACGAAACTGTGCTGCGTCTGCTCTATCAAACAACTCTCCTCAAGATGCCTCGCTATTTTCTCCTTGATCACGGATTCTAACATTTTACCTACAACAGACGTTAAACTAACTGGCCTATAATTCCCTGTCTTTTGCCTGCCAAACTTCTTAAACAACGGCGTAACCTTAGCCGTTTTCCAATCTTCTGGCACTTCCCCGGAATCCAACGACGTTTGGAAAATAATCACCAAGGCATCCACTATCACCTCCACCATTTCTTTCAGACCCTTGGATGCATTCCATCCGGTCCTGGGGACTTGTCCACAATCAGTCCTTCCAGTCTTTCGAGCACTGCCTCTCTAGTAACAATAGTATCATTCAGGCCCTCCACTCCTACCATCTTTCCATCGCTAACACCAGGCAAAGTATTCACTTTCTCCTCCATGAAGACCGAAACAAGAAAGTTATTCAAGGCCTCAGCCATTTCCCCATCCCCTACCACTATGTCCTCCCTCTCATCCTCTAAGGGTCCAACGTTCACCCTAGCCAGCCTCTTCCTTTTTATATATTTCGAAAAATTCTTACTATCCTTTATCATATTAAGCACCAGCCCAGCTTCATAGTTTATCCTACCCTTCTTTATCAACTTCTTTGTCATTCTTTGTTGACACTTAAACATCTCCTAATCCTCTTCTCACCCACTACTCTTAGCTGCTCTAAACGCATCAGCTTTTAATTTAACACTTTCCTTTACCTCCTTCGTTATCCACGGCTGATTATCTCTCCTCCTACGATCCTCTTTAAACATCAAAATAGGTACAAGGCAAACAGGAAAAAAGCAGCAAAGAGAACACACCGCTGTGATGGCCGCCAACCCTTTGCTGCCAGCGCTGCCCGACTTCTCACGCGAACCTCCGAGTGAGGAGTGTCCTGACTGGAAATGTTTAGTGGATGAAGCAGGTTCACTATGCCCAACAGCGGGGAGCATTCCACCTACCACCGACCCCCAATCCCAGAGCGTAATGGCAGCCCCCGTTAAAATTGAGTGTGTCCCCGGGGGGCAAGGGGGAGTCGGGCAAGGGCGATCTGCCCAGGCTCGGATAAAGATAACATATGTATTCCTTACCCGGGGGTGACCATGAAACTGCTGGACAAACTACCCACCCTCCATCCCAGACACAGTTACGCGATCTTCCTGCAAAAACTTGAGGAGATGCATATATGTCACAATTTATATAATCGGGATATAGCAGGGGTCGTAAGAGCCAAAATGCCGGAGAGTAATTGGGCCCATCTTCAGGTAGAGCACCAGAACGGGACCTGGTGCACGAACCTGAATGAGAGCCGCCGAGAGTAAGACAAAGCTCTGACGGATTTTAAAGATGATATTACCCAAGCCATGGGTCGAATGTCCGTCAGCTGGAAAGCAATCGTAGGGGTAGTGCAGGGGAAGAAGGAATAAGCCCAGGAATGCGGGCGACGCAAATGTGACGCCTTTCTGGCCCATGGGGGAATGCCCGATGCCGATAGACAGAACCCCGCATTCCTCCAGCTATATAAGGACGGGCTGAGCCCAGCGCACCAAGCAATCCGAAAGACCGGGTTGGTAAACTTCAACACTTTTGACGAGCTAGAGAACTGGGCTATTATTGTAGACAACCAACAGAGAAAGATCCAAAGCGCTAGGGCAGGGGAATCTTCCCTGGGAACTGACGGAAGGGGCTGCCACAGGTGTGGGAAACCTGGTCAGTATAGAAAGGACTGCCCAGTCCAGACGCCCCAATCCTCCCACATATGCCACAATTGTGGCAGGACTGGACACAACGAGTCAGCTTGCCGGAGCAGAAGGTTCCCAAGGAGAGAGTGAGAGAGACACCCGCCCCCGCACAACACCCCACCATCCCGCCCCCCACCCCCCAACCCCCGGTACGGCCAAACCCCGGCAAGGGCCCCCGCCCTGAAAGCGAACGAAGTCATTTCCGATACTACAACCCTCAACCACCAGCAGCTGCTGGATATTATACAGACTCTTGCTGCGCAAAAGACCGCATGAATTGCATCGGCCTTCACCCCGGGGGTCAACCCCCGCATCTGGGTTAACGCATCGTTAGGGGGCCGGCGATGCAAAATATTAAAGTATACGGGGGCCGCGATATCCCTCACCAACTTGGCACTTCATACAACCCACGGTTCCATCGTACTAATGCGGGTAGGGGGAAATAGAACTACAGCTTACCAGAGCGAGACCGTCCAACATCTTACTCCCAGTACACTTCTGGGTATGCCCGATCACGAGGGAACAATCTTGGGAATAGACGACCTGGGGGAGTTAGGGGCGGTGGTGCATGCCTTCAACAAGCCCCTGCTGTGGCCTGTCAGAAAGGAACACAGAAGTGGGATTCAGGGATACTGGGTCCCGAACAAAAACGTGCCTGCAGTCCGGGCAGGAGACCACACATACATAGCCCGAGACAGGGCAAAGGAAGGCATAGTAGGGCTTCAATGCCAATCATTACCACAAGTCTGGGCAGCAGGGAAACAAGGCTGCGGCCTCGTAAAATTCCCTCCCCTACACATACACGGGCCGATCCACACCCCTCACAAACAATAGCCCATCAAGTCCGAGGCGATGCAGGCGACTGAGAACATCGTCCAGGCTCTGGTTGTCCAGGGTATTTTAAGACCTACAGTGTCTAACACCAATTCCCCAATATGGCCAGTCCGTAAGCCAGACGGAAGTTACCGACTGACCATAGACTACACTGCCCGAAACAAAATCCGCCCGATACAACATCCCATAGTCGCAAGTCCATCCACTATTTTTCACGGACTCCGACCTGAGCATGGTATTTTCGCTGTGTTAGACATAGCAAACGGATTCTGGTCCATCCCGCTTCACACGGTCTCTCAGGAAAGTTTCGCCTTTACCAGTGGAGGGAAACAGTACACGTGGACACGCCTCCCCCAAGGCTTCCACAACCATCCCAATATTTTCCACCGAGTTATGAGTGAGACTCTTGAGAAATGCGATCTGCCCCCATATAGAAGTACCTTCCTCCAATATGTGGGCAACATCCTTATTGCCTCCCCCAACCTCACAGGACATGTCGGCGCGCCTTGCAGGCTCCGGGGTATAAAATCAACCTAACCAAGGCACAGATTGCACCACAGGAGGTCAGGCATTTCGGAATCAACATAAGTCAAGGAAAGAGAGCACTGTCCTCCGATCGTAAGACGGCAATTATAAATATGCGCCGTCCAAACAAAGTTAAAGGGGTGTGTAGAGTTATGGGACTCCTTAACTACTGCCGGAATTTCATTCACCAGTCCGCATCCCTGGTTGAACCAACTCAGCGGCTGATCAAAGGGGAAAAGCCGGGAGCAGGAACGATCGAGTGCGGACCGGAACAGGAGGTAGCATACACACGCCTAAAATCAGAACTGTTAGCAGCTCCAGCCCCAAGCCTGCCGAACATAACCAAACCCTTCCTCCTCTTCTATGAGCCAGAGGAGGGATTTTATAGCTCCGTGGTAACCCAAGAATACGGGGATACCATGCGACAGTGGAATATTATTCCACCCGACAATCCCCAGTAGCCCAGGGAATGCACAAGGGTTTGTCGGCTCTAGATTGTGCCGCCTCGGCAGTCAGGGTATGCGAACTGATCGCTATGTCAGGACAAATCATTTTACACACGAATCACACCACCGTTGAGCTCCTGAATACAGACCGACTCCGGGCTGTTTCGGACCCCCGAAGGGCCAATTGGGAAGCGGTACTCCTCCCCCCGAGAGTGGTCCGTCCAGACAGTGTGGGACACTGGGAAGGACCACGCTGAGGGACTCCTATCAGAGGGAAGTCCACACTCTTGCCCGATTAACCCAGACACTGAAGAAGGGGGAGGGATTAATGACCAACCCCGAGATAACCACCACCTCACACTGTATGTCGAGGGGCCCCGAAGACAAGTAGAGGGGCAATACCGCACAGGGTGGGTAATAGTAGACCAAAAAGGGACACCGGTCGCAAAAGACACGGTGAGTGGGGAGAGCTCAGCCCAAGCGGACGAACACGTAGCCCTCAGGGAAGCCCTCAAGACAGGAAGGGGAAAACGAGTAAATGTGTGTACTGACAGCCAATATGCGTTTGGGGTGGTCCACGATAACATGATGGCCTGGGAAAGGCGCGGGATTATCACCACAGGGGGAGGGGGGGGGGGGGGGCGCATGAAGAACGAAAATATAATCCGAGACCTGGTAGCTGCAGCCAGGCTGCCCTCAGAAGCACCCGTAATTAAGATAAAAGCCCACCAAAGAGTAAAGACAGCGGAACAAAAAGGGAACCAAATCGCAGATGCTGCAGCCAAGGCTGCAGCTGGGGAAGCCCTCCCGCATGTACCCGCCACCACAACAGCACCCTTGGAGGAAGTAGATATAAATAAGCTGCAGGGTAGTACCAGCCCAGATCAGGTGGCACAGTGGGAACAGGCAGGGGTGTCCAGCGACAAAGATGGAGTGTGGCGCAGAGGAGATCAAGTAGTCGCCCCCTCATTTATACACAAAGAACTACTCCGACGCCACCACGAGCCAGAACACTTCGGCCAGGATGGGACCCTGGCCCGACTGTCAACTGATTGCTGTTGGCCAGGGATGGGACGGGATTTCGCCAACCATTGCCAGCGCTGTATCATATGCGCCCAGCACAACCCCGGCCGACCCCTGAGAGTCAAACTGGCCCACCAACCCCGACCAAAAGGCCCCTGGGAAAAACTTCAGATCGACTTCAGAGGCCCCCTACCCACTAGCCGAGCGAAGAAATATTGTTTCGTCTTAATCGATCAATTCACCCGCTGGGTGGAAGCATTCCGAACTCGGGATTGCGAAGCCACCACCGTAGCCAGCATCCTAGCATACGAAATCATCCCGAGGTGGGGAGTCCCACTACAAATCGACTCCGACCAAGGAACCCACTTCACAGGTAAAATAATGGAATAGGCTAGTAAGACCCTGGGAATCAGACAGCGATTCCACATCACATACCACCCTCGAGCGAATGAACCTCACACTTAAAATCGCAATTGCCAAGTCAGTTTCTGAGACAGGTCAGGGGTCGGTAGATGTCCTTCCCCGTATTTTAATGCGCCTACGAGCCACCCCACGTAGCACTATAGGACTTACACCTTTTGAATTAATGACGGGGAGGGCAATGAGACTCCAAGACAACATAGCGGTAGGCGGAGAAGGACTGGCACCTCTCCGGGATGAAATGAAAACATACGTGCAAAAGTTAGACCACCAACTCAGAGAGCTACACCACGCAGCCAGAGCCCAACAGCCTATAAAGGGCCAGGTTAGGAAACATGACATCTGCCATACCCTCAAACTTTCCCAAGTAGGGGACAAGGTTTTTGTCCGAGTTGCCCTCGATAAAATAGGGTTCGCACCAAAATGGGTCGGACCCCATGAAATTATCCTCACCAGCGACGCATGTGCCTGTGTTGACATCAGAGGAAAAAGCTGCTGGAAACACTGGTCACAGCGAAAGGCATACCACTGGGGGCGAGGGTGGGGGGAGTGAGGGAGGCGGAGTGGAAGGTGTGATAGGACAGACTGACTGTAAAGACAAGAGTAGTCCGTCGACATAAACGGGCCACGTATCGAACCATAACTAACAGCCTCTATCCACACAGCGGAGATCGAATTAACAGCCTTCACCTCTAGGACGGAAGAGAGCCACACATCAGCCGCGGCTCTAATTTGTGTATATGTGAAGAAAGACATAGAAGCATGCCAAAGTAGATTAGTTTATAGAGATTAGTTAATATTAAGACTGTAATACCCGACGGCCACCTGGATTTGTGTACCCTTCCTACCCTTCTCCAGGCTGATAACCACTTTGAGGATGGCCCTATCCGTGATCTTCTTGTCCAGGTTCGCCATCCAGGGATACATCACCTATTAACAATCTCACGGAATAATGTTCAATACGTCCGAGGCGTTGTGCGTGCCGGTAGCACCATACCACAAGAACAACAGGATCTATTCCAATGCATGGCTACAAGTCCACCCAAGTCTCGATATGACATGCTTCACCTGCAGATTGGATAAGACCCAAACATGTATCCAACGGCCAGACTCGCTGAGCGACTCTGGCTGCACCTTTGGAAAGATCTGCACCCTTCCCGAGGGCCCACGGATCCAGCCACAAAGACACATATTGAAACCGGGCACTGATATTTGCGGATACTATGGACTAGTTGAGGCTCCAGTAGTTTCACGATGTGTATGTTTTGCACTTCCTGCAATGCGTGCCCCTACGACCACGACGCCCGAAATCTTACCCTGCCCGTTGCTGGTGTGGGGGTTGGGGTGTTGTGGAAAGAGGGAGAAACTGTATATGACAATGTGAAACAGGAAATCGTGCCTGTTCTGATCGATATCTCAGGGATCCAGGTACTGGGACACTGTTCAGAACAGACACGAGACATGTACCAGGTGCTAGGCAGGGAAAGTATAAAGCGGGCTATCGATGGGATGGGAGCAACTCACTACAGAGACAACACACACACACACACACACACACAGAAGCAAATGGTGCATAGTCAATGACATCCTCACAGGGATAAACATAGGTTCCAGCGTGGTTAGCTTAATTGACATCCAGGGACTCAATTATAAGATAGAATAGTTGAAGGGCGTGATGAAAGATGTCCTGGAACAGTCACTTGTCCAACAAGCCGAGCAGGCTCTTTTGGGGGAGAGGGGTGCCCATACTCAACTGGATGGAATCACAATATTAGAAACACACGGCCGTACCATTAACCGCTTATAGAAAGAGAGAGAGAAAACACTGCCCGGGTACAACAGGGACAGCTGTGCCATGCGTACGGTCAGAGGATGATCGGTCAATTAAGGCATAATTTGGACCAGGTATACAGTGGGGAGGTGCCCGATTCGATTGACAGCCCCCGGCTAGCACAACTCGCAGAACAGAAGAGGGTGCTGGATCGTCGAACCTTCAAAGGAATGACACGGGTATATCCAGTGATCCCAAACCGCGAGCTGAGCGACAGTATGGGGGTAGCGATGGTCCTATTGATTCCAGTAGTTACACCAGACTGGGATCCATTTCCTATCTTCCAGATTGAATACATCGGTGTTGTTAGAGGCAAGACCTCCCTCCGCTACCATGTAACCGAAGTTGCGGCCATCTCAAAGCATGGCGTGATGTTCAGTATCTCCCTCTCGCGATGCAAACAAAGGGGAGAGACAGCCATCTGCCCTCACCCACTGAGACAAGGAGAGGCAGCGGAATGCGGGTTTAACAAAACACAGGGCTGTACCCTAGGCATTACACACACCGATCCACACTTTGCCCGGGCAGGATATGGAGGACGAGGCAGGTATTGTGTAGCCACAACAAGAGCATCCTTCATATACCACGGGCTGGCATGCCCGATCCCCAGCCCAAACTTCTGCTTCACGCCTCGCCTACCGGTCACTGTTGGCCAGGTCTACATCAACAACATCCGAAGTCCACAGACCCTGACACTTAATGCCACGGACCCATTGAGAGACGATCTCAAACATTACCAACAGCCAGAACAGGCTCCAATCCCGCACTTAGCAGAAGTACTGAGAGAGCTCAGTCTCAAAGTGGGATACTCTGTTCGATTACACCACCAGCTACCATCACATATCAAAACACGAGAGCAAGACACAGAGTCAGCCTGACAGAGCCAGACAAGGTTTCAGAGGGTGTGGGACTGGGGTCTAAGTGTAGACATTCACCCTGGATCGGGATAATCTCGCACATACTGGTTGTCATCCAACTCATACTGGCAATATCCTGGCGGGTCATAATGTGCTGTACATACCGCCAGCGCAAGAAAACCGAAACTAGGAGGGAACTAATCAGAATGATCAGAATATTGGACAATTTCCAAATCGGGAAGACTTCTCCCGCACACACCTAATTTAACAAACCCGGGGCTCCCCCAAATTGTACGACTGCAGCGTGCAAATGCAGGAAGCACCGGACATACAACTGGTTAAGAAAATCGGACTGAGGGAGGCGGAACAAGCCCGCTCCCGACCGACAGGGTGGAACTGTTATCGGACAACAAATTGAACGAAATTGGGCACACAAAAAGGAAGCAAGCTAAAGCTATCCTCAGAGTCCTCCACTAAAATCAGAAAGTATCAGACACTGATCAGGAGGCAAGAGCATGGTTTTAGAATGCAAATGAGGGCTAGCACATCATGAAAATTGGACAGGATGGCGCCTATAGGAACTACCTTAAAGAACACATCCCCGCCCCATCAAAATCAGCACTTCTAAACCAGTCCAACAACCGAAGGAGACACCTAAAATTAAGACAGTTAAGGAAACGTCCCTGGCCCTTCAAGATCAATAACACACCTATGTTTCAAACCCCAGCGATTCTGGACCATTGATAACCAACCAGACAAAAACGATTAACACACACTTAAAACATTTGCTTCAACACGCGAAAACACCGAAACAGGATGGCTGAAGTCAAATACTGTGAACAAAGGATTAGCATTTCAACCGCGAAGTTCAGGAATAACTGTACCAGTTGTGGGGGAGTCTTTAGACCACTTTCGGGACAGTCCGATTGTATGTCCTGACTGTGCTCCTCCGTCCACGTAAAGAAAATAAAGCGGTGCCGTTATTGAACCCTGAGTCCTTCGTGGTCGTTTTGCCCACTCGCGCGAACATGACAATGGAAATAATCGATGCAAAGGCAACGGAGTTTGGAGATTTATTCCGTTGGAATACTTGTGTTGTACCTCAGCAGTAGTCAATACCAAGGACTCTGACATAGGTAGATTGTCCAAGAAATGTGACAGGGTTGAATGAGAGGCCACTGAGATGGTGTCTTCTATCGATGGATAGGCGAATTATTGTGGATCTGCGCAACCTCGGAGGTCGGAATTAATTTGTCGAACGACTAAACTTTCAAGACACTTCATAATAATGTATGACAGGGCCACTGGGCAGGAATCATGAAGGAACGTAAATTGGCGGGGTTTTTTTTAACGGTACAAGTAAGGTGATCGAAAAATATTGACTGCTTTGTGGACGGACTCTCATGCAGATCTGTAATTGTTCACAAACTCATCTGACGTCCTTCCTGAGTAATCACCATCGTTCTTGGAAAAGAGTTTGGCGATATTGACTACTGTCCGTCAATTCGGCACATGTTTTTGCAATTACCGTCTCTTGCTTATTGAAAAGCTGTTTGCTATGACTGGTCAGGTAGACTTCACAATCATATACTTGTGTAAAACAAACTTGATATTTTTTGTAAGCGAATTCACACTTTCTGCTAAATTTCTACAGGCATTTTTTGCCAGGACGAATTGCAGCTTCATTTTCATTACGAGACAATCAATTGATATTTAGTAAACAAAATAAATCCAAGAGCTAATTCTGCTTTCATTTCACTTGTTACGTTAACAAATATTACATTTGCTGTTTTTTTTCTGGAAAGTCAAAGTTTTTTTTTATCTGCTTGCCTGGCACAATCAAGTGTTAAGTTCTTTAAATCATCAATAATTCTCCACAATGCAAGCTAAAAGTTGCGGTCCGTATCTAAGCCGGACGAACACGAACTATTGCTTTTCATTCAGTTACTTTGAAATCCGTGCCTGTTGAGCTGAGGTTGAATGTTAATCCAAACACTGCAGAATAAACGAAGTTGTTCTCATATAAATATAGCAGAAAATGTAACATTGTACTGTTTCAGACTTATTTTGCATTGACTGTGACACTTCAGAATATTACATATGCACAAATAAATCTATTTGCTTTATCTATCCTGATGTCTCCTATTTCGTCAGCAGCAATGCATTCACAGGAATCGCACGAATACAAGTCTCTTCAATAATTTGTGGAGTGTCACTGCTGGATTGGCATGATTTTCGACTAAATACTAATAATACATCCAACAAAGCTCATATGTTTTTGATTATCTTCTCATTTTGCAGAGCATAAAGAATGCGAAAATGCTAAGAAAACGTCAGGTGAGTCAAGGGTATAAGGTTTGGTATGTAACTTAATAAAGTTGTCTTCACGATTTGTAATTTTTCGTTATCTCTGCACATCCTGTACTGAAATATGCCAAAACATTTCGCATCTGTAAACCAATAGACTGTGGCATGTTGCACCACTTAACATCAATAGCAAACTCTGTTTTTGTTACATGTTTGGAAAACACCACAAGCAGATGACAGTGTGTTTGGTCTTCACAAACTATGGAAAACATGCTGAAAAATACTCTGGTCTTTTAGTCATAACAATAATTAACTGCATGTTTTGTTCTTACATTTTGGGACGAGGAAGTTATTTGAGAACTCATATTCAATTTTCAACGACTGTGAAAGGATGAATTGCAACCAACGGACAGAAATATGAGAGGAACCCTGCTTGGAGTAAATTGCAGATGGATTATTGCAGGCAGCAGAAAAGCACACAGCAAAAAAAATGTACCACAGTTTCAAAGAAATATCATCCCATTTATTCTTTTTGACCAAAATACTATTCTTGACTGAAATTGATCTAATCGGGAGTGTAGGTTCCAGCTATCAGAATGGCAAACTAAAATCTGTTGAAAATGCAAAGTCTTCCTTGCTGCATTATTGCCAGCTGAAGCACCATCGGAATTCCAACAACTTCCCCAACGCTAATGGTACTCAGTAGTGCTGAATAACATCTTTCAGTGAGAAAGGATTCGGTGGTAGTCTCATTGCCGCAGAATATTTCAGGATGAGTGGACAATATATGATAGACTTGTTTGTCAAGTCGGGTAGTGATCTCCATGATTCTGAGACCAGGGTCGCGAATCTCAATAACTGCAATATGTGCAACAGCAAGTTCTTCCGTCGGAAAAAGAAACAAAAACATTCTGAAATGAAGGACAGCAGAAAAGCAATGACAGACTTGGAAAAAAGATGTTTCAGTGAACACCATATGTTGTATAGTCTTGTTTCCAACAAATGTGGTCAACAAAATGTGGTCAAGTTATGTTTAAGTAAAAATATAAATCGCATTAAATTCACCAAAAAAGCACAAAGATTGACAAGTAGAAACATTGAATAATACACTTGAAGATTCGGAGAAATTTCAATTCGGCAAATGCGGCGCACATATACGATGAAAGAGGGAAGTAAATTCTAAAACAAGCTTGGGGGGTGGGGTGGTGGGTAGCACACGGCAAGCTGAAGACTTGTTTCTCCCGTTGTATCACAGAAAGATAATACCAAAAAAGCGTTAATGCGTCCCTGTTTCATTCAGTAACAAGGGGATATAAATGGAAATAAATGGAATTCAGATGGCTGAAGAAGTGAAACGGTACTTTGCTTCTGTATCCAGAAAGGAAGTCAACAATAATATTCCAACAGTTCTGATAGAAAGTCGGTTTACATGAACCGGAGGAATGTTATTGTCATTAGGGAAAACGTTTTGAGGAAATTGATGGGGCTGTCCGTGATTGCATCTCCAGCGCCTGTTTATCCCCACGCTAGGGTATTTAGGGAAGTGCCCGTGGTAGTAATCAATAATTGGTTTTATTTTAAAGAATTGTTTTATGTCTGCTTTGTTTCCCAGCGATTAATGTGTACTTAGTGGTCAAAATAAACTAATTATTCTCAAAAGGGGGAAGAAATAACAAAAGGAAATGTAAAAAAAAGAACAAAAACTACTGAACGTATTTGCATTACAGGGTGAAGTGCGGGAGCCCATGATCAATGATATCATAGTTCAGCTTTTGGAAAGCCATGGCATAATCCGAAAATATCAACATGGATTTAGAGACGTGGGATCATGCCTGGATAATTTAATGACATTCATTAGCCGAGTTTACCAAGGGGAACTTGTATTTGTGCAGATTTTCACCATTTAAACGTCTTCTTATGCGTTCTCACAATTGTTCTGTACAAATTCGAGCTTCTGCGCAAGCACCGTGCAAACTGTTATTCTAAACTTGCAGGAGGTCATGCACATCTGGCGTACCACAACCCCGCCCAACACGCTTAATGACGATATATGAAAGCCATTAACTGAGCGGGTTGAAGTTTTTTTTTTCCCCTTTTGTAGTAACTTATAACGCATTATTAAATCTTGCAAATTTTATTTTCCTCCTTGACAGAGAAAAAGGTGGCCGAACTTGAGACAAGTAAGCCATTCAGCTTGACGATGACTTGGTTACTTCGATTTCGTGTTGGATAATGTGAATAATTTTGGCATGGAGAAACATAAAAAAAATCGTGGATGTCTTGAATTTCAAAGCACTGCATTAATTCTAATTCTTCCCATCTTGTATGAAGAACAATTGTGAACTGTCATGATTTTGAAGGAATGATATCAATTAATCTAACAGCTTCCACATTCCGACTGAAAGGAGGTAAAACACGAAGTAGCATTTGGAATCTTACCGATCCTACGCAAAACATTATGCCTTTGTTGCACGCCAAGAATGTCATTAAAGTGACTCATGCATAGTGTGGGGTTTATATAATGGAGTGCCGAACACAGGAACTCAAGTGTATAATGGTAGCATTTTCAGTGCCCTGGCAACTTACCGATTATTTTTTCTCATTACATGGGTTAACATTCCACTTTTCTATGTTGTAAAAATTTCATTTTGGAAGTGACGTAATTTCCATTTCAGCAAATGGCTGAATGGTTCATCTTGAAGTCCCTGGTTTCTAATTATATTTTCCTGGTGTTCCACGAGTGGATTATCTCAATATTGTACCAAAACAATCCTGGAACAATTGTCAGTATTCAGTCTTCCGGCCACGCACACGTTCTTCATTGGTTGAGCGGCTCATGAGTGTTCTAATGGTAATGACAAATCTTCGTCCTTCATGTCACTGATAAGGGGTCAGCCATTTCGGAAAATAAAACAGATGGAATTCTTCCAAAATGAACAAGCGACCGAAAGTTCTGACAGAAGTGTGTTCTTTTTTCAGAAGATATTGTAAAAGATTCACGAAACTACGAGGGCACAATACGTCAGATTGAAAGTTTGTGTTGAGATCGGTTTCAAAATAAGATGACTTGTCATTATTTTTGAGGGGATAGCGAATGTGCGCTATACGTTGCCTCATGGGAGACGGAAGCCTGAATCATTTAATGGTATTACGAATGGTATAGGTATATTTTGGTAATAAATAAAAATTAATCCGTCGAACATATTGTGAGATGCACCTGAGACCATGAACAAGTCAGCAAAATTCTGTCTGAATGGCGCGCAGGGTCCAAAACTGAAACGGCTACTTCAGTCCAAGTTCTGAAATTACGATGCCCCAATGTTAAAATACAAACAACTCATCTCTGTTACTGATAGCGATTGAATGCTTATTATTAGTAGTGCACATGGTTCTGCATTATTAGAGAGGAAGAAACATCCGCTTCTTATCCATTTGTTCAAAACTGCTCAGGAACTGAAATGTATTAGATAATTTAAGTCTTGTTTTTCCAGAACACGTGCAACTTCATCTTCGTTTGCCCAACGTTTTCGGCTAAGGGAAAACGTTTATCCGAGATATTACCCTGGAAAAGAATCTTTGAACTGGTTCAGATGCATTTGCAAGTCCACAGAGTAAATTAGACTTCATAAGTATCCATTACTCTATTCGTCCTCCTATTCACCATATGTACTTCTGAGGAAATATTCACCTTGTTGGTCCAACCAAATTAATGCTGCAATTACAGTGGACACAAAAAAAAAACATTATTTGGAAATCTCAGCAGAGTGAGGCTTCATACTTTGGAGCGGAGAATATCTCGCCACTGTATGATTTCTTCTGAAATAATTAGACCATAAAGTAACTTCGCTGTAATATGCATACATCGAGTTGCAACAGTCGAAACAGTGGGAGATTAGGGACAGTGAGCAACCCTTCATATGACGCGTCCAGAAAATATTGATGGAAGAATGAATATCAGTGTCTGCTGAAAGGAAGGAAAAACATAAGAAGTGATACCTTGCCGCGTAGGAGAACTGGGGGATTATTTCCACATTTTACTTAATGGAAAAATATGATTAGGATGGATGAAAATATGTCTTAGTCTAAATTTCAGCAGACGTCTTTCCACATTAATGGGCTATGATTCCGCCATTAGAAGGAAAGAAAAAAACTCTTCACAATGGGGGAAGGACGGAGGGGGTGGTGGGATGAGGGCTGGGGAGGGCTCATTGCCACGGTGCCATACGTAAACAACAAATCCGTCAAGTTATGAATGACATGATGCTGTAATTGTATACGCAAGAAACAAACGGTCCAGTTCACCCTTCAGTGCTGAGCGAATCTAAAAAAAACGCCATGTGTTTATAATTTCATTATGGTACGAATAATATGGGAACGCGAGTCACATTGGGGAGAGAAAAAGAAGAGTTGTAACGTTGTTCCATCTAACGAAAAGAGTTGCTATTGATTTGTGCCATTCGGATGAGGCAATTGAAGGCGTTGCTTTTGCAATTGCTGTCATTGCAAGGAAAAATGACATGCCAAGGGGCTGAAATTGTATGATTGATGTAAAACTGAACCAGCATTTCGACGACGGTTCCTATGGAATTTTGACGGTTGTCTGGTGAATGAGTATGCTGCGTTGGGAACATGGTGGAGTTGGCAGAGGAAGGTCGATTGCACGCATGGGATTATTGGTGTAAAGTGAGGACGAAGGACGTTATAATGTTTCTGTAATGGAGTTCAAAGTGTTATGCGCACATGTCTAAACTTTTCTGATCGAATGCGATGAGTGTCCCGTCAATGATGAGTTGTAACCTTTAAGGGGTACCTTCATTCAGGAAAGGAAGTAAATTACAACTAATTTAATTCGCATGGAAAGACATCACTGAGTGGGAAGCAGCAAACAAACGTACTCAGCCGGAGCAGAATTGTCATGCTTGTGCATTGTCAAGTGCAGGAAGAGAAAGCCATCTTTGAGATTTCATTGCTGTGGCTTGGCGATTTAGAGGCCGTCGACATGCACAGCGAGGAGACAGCAGGTAGCGCTGGAGAAGAGTGACATTTTATTCTGTCCCATGCATCGGATAAATCGTGAACGTTGGCGTGAAGCGCATTAGCAGCAAAAGAAGGAAGTACGCTATATAGGAAGACCTGAGATGTTTAAGTCAGTAAGCGGCTACCACGATGCGTCTGTACTTCATTCCTCATTGAGGGTTATCAAAATGTGGTTGGAACAATACTCTCTGTTAGCTGGAAGTTGAGGGAGGGCGATCATAGTATCATGGAACACCAACAGTAAGGGCGATGTTATTCGGAAAATTAAGACTGTACCGGCAACATCCCCACCAGGCCCTATTACCATAAATCCACTCATTTATCCTGCCAATCGTCCTGACACTACCAGTAGTTTAGCATGGTGAATCAGCCGAATCCGCACATATTTCGACTGTGGGAGGAATCCGGAGCACCCAGAAGAAAACCACTCGCACACATGGAAAAAATTCAACTCCGCACAGACAGTGACCAGAGGCCGGAATTGAACCAGGGGCCTGGAGTTGTGTGGCAGCAGTGCTAGCCAAGCTGACACAATGTGGTTGACATTCTTTACATGGTGTGAGTTCAATGACAGAGCTGCAACATCATCGCATTTGTGACGACGTGGTTATGATGTAGTTGGAGCAAGAAGGTCGTTTCAGATCATTGACGCTCACCGGTTGCGAGGTTGCCGTCCGTACAACAAAATAACAACGCTGAGCCAGAATTTTCATAACTTTTGAATCACAATGCCAACACGTTAATACACAAATTTCTCAGGGAGACCGTTTTAGTGCGTGCGGCGGAGGGAAGAATTATGATGACTAAAGTTGCACGGACATCTAACAAAAAATTCATAGGGAAACAAAATGCGATACGCAGGAGATTCAAGGTGGAAGTATAAAACTGAAACTGGTGTAATGATTACAGGAAGGTACTTCGAAAGAGTGAATGGAATTACAGCTGTCAGTTGTCGGAGTGAACATTTTTCGGAGCACGAAATGCGTTGAGATGAAGATGGAACGCCGTCTCCTGGCACTGGGTTAGTATCTTTAAGAAGCATAAGAAACACAAGAAATAGGAGCAGGAGTAGGCCATCGAGCACCTCGAGCCTGCCCCGCCATTCAATAAGATCATGGCTGATCTGTCGTGTCTCAGTTCCACATTCCCGCCTTCTCCCCATAACCCTTAATCCCCTTGCCAGTCAAAAATCTGTCAGCCCGCGTTTTAAACATATTTAGCGAGGCAGCCTCCACCACTTCAACGGGCAGAGAATTCCAGAGATTCACCACCCTTTGAGTGAAGAAGTTCCTCCTCAATCCCGTTCTAAACCGCCCACCCTTTATCTTGATAGTGAGCCCTCTAGTCCTCCTGTCCTTTCTGAGCGGGAAGAGCCTCTCCACCTCTATCCTATCCATCCCATTCATCATCTTATACGTCTCAATGAGATCTCCCCTCATTCTTCTAAACGCTAACGAGTACAAGCCTCCTTTATTCAGCCTCTCCTCATAGTTCAACCCCCTCAACTCCGGTATCAGCCTAGTAAACCCCCTCCGCACTCCCTCCAAGGCCAAAATATCCTTGTGTAAGTGCGGCGACCAAAAATGCACACAGTACTCCAGCTGCAGGCTCAACAGTGCCCTATACAGCTGCAGCAAGACCTCCCTACTTTTATATTCAATCCCCTCGCTATGAAGGCCAGCATCCCATTCGCCTTCCTGACCACCTGCTGCACCTGCAGGCTGGGTTTTTGCGACTCTTGCACAAGAACCCCGAGGTCCCTCAGCACTATCGCATGCTGCAGTTTTTCGCCATGTAAGTCATAGTCCTTCCTACCATTATTCCTACCAAAGTGGACAACTTCACATTTGCCAATATTAAATTCCATTTGCCAGTTCCTGGCCCATTTGCCCAGCCGATCTAGATCCTTCTGCAACCTCTCCACACCCTCCGCACAATTTGCCGTTCCATCAATCTTGGTGTCATCAGCAAATTTCGACACCATACACACGGTTCCCTCCTCCAGATCATCTATATAAATGGTCAATAACCGAGGCCCCAGCACCGACCCCTGGGGCACTCCACTAGGCACCAACTGCCAATCCGAATAGCACCCATTGACCCCAACTCTCTGCCTGCTATTTGACAGCCAATCCCCTATACTTGCTAACACCCTACCCCCAACTCCATGCCCCCTGACCTTCTGTAATAACCTCTTGTGAGGCACCTTTTCAAACGTCTTCTGAAAATCAAGAACCACCACATCCACCGGCTCTCCTCTGCCCACCGCCCTAGACACATCCTCACAGCACTCCAATAAATTCGTCAGACACGGCTTCCCCTTAATGAAACTGTGCTGCGTCTGCTCTATCAAACTATTCTCCTCAAGATGCCTCGCTATTTTCTCCTTGAT
The DNA here is from genome assembly GCF_965287045.1 of Carcharhinus amblyrhynchos. NCBI lineage: Eukaryota > Metazoa > Chordata > Chondrichthyes > Carcharhiniformes > Carcharhinidae > Carcharhinus > Carcharhinus amblyrhynchos. The sequence goes on along the minus strand of NC_137339.1, from coordinate 64,767,382 downwards.
CACGGATTCTAACATTTTACCGACCACAGACGTTAAACTAACCGGCCTATAATTCCCTGTCTTTTGCCTGCCACCCTCCTTAAAAAACGGCGCAACATTAGATGTTTTCCAATCTTACGGCACGTCCCCGGAATTCAGCGACATTTGGAAAATAATCACCAAAGCATCCACTATCACCTCCACCATTTCTTTCACACCCTTGGATGCATTCCATCCGGTCCTGGGGACTTGTCCACAATCAGTCCTTCCAGTCTTTCGATCACTGCCTCTCTAGTAACAATAATGTTTTTCTTTCCATCGCGAACACCAGGCAAATTATTCACGTCCTCCTCCGTGAAGACCGAAACACGAAAGTTATTCAAGGCCTCAGCCATTTCCCCATCGCCTGCCACTCAGTCCTCCCTCTCATCCGCTAAGGGTCCAACGTTCACCCTAGCCAGCCTCTTCCTTTTTTATAAATTTATAAAAAATCTTACTACCCTTTATTATATTAAGCGCTAGCTCAGCTTCATAGTTTATCCTACCCTTCTTTATCAACCTCTTTGTCATTCTTTGTTGACACTAAAACCTCTCCCAATCCTCTTCTCACCCACTACTCTTAGCTACTCTAAACGCATCAGCTTTCATTTAACACTTTCCTTTACCTCCTTCGTTATCCGCGGCTGATTATCTCTCCTCCTACGATCCTTTTTAACCATCAAAATAAATTTCTGCTGAGCACCAAGAAAGATCTCCTCAAAGATCTCCGCTGTTCCTCAGCAGACCTACCTTCCAACCCGCTCCGCCAATCGATATTCGCCAATTCCTTTCTCATCCTATTTTACTGCCCTCTGTTCAAACAAAGGGCACATGTCCGGGAACCCACTTTCGCCTCCTCCATCTGCATCAGAAACTCTACCATACAATGATCACTATCCCCAAGGGGATCCTTCACCACAAGGTCCCTAATTCTACCCGCCTCATTACGTAACACCAGATCCAAGATAGCTCGCTCCCTCGTCGGCTCCAACACACATTGTTCAAGGAAACTATGCCGGCAGCATTCCAAGAAGTCATCCTCAAGCCCACCGCATCCAGCATGGGTCGACCAATCAATATGTAGATTGAAATCCCCCATAGTTATCGCCGTACCATTCCTGCACGCAACATTTATTTGCGCGTTAACAGCCCGCCCCACCTCCAGATCATTATTTGGGGGCCTATAAACGACACCCACCAGCGACTTCCTCCCTTTGCAGTTCCTAATCTCCACCCACAACAATTCCACTTTCTGCTCTTTGGCTCCTATATCATCCCTTACTACCACCCTGATGCTATCCTTAATCAGCGGAGCTACGCCCCCCCACGCCCCCCCACCACCCCAGCCCCCCACCCCGCCGCGACCATTTTCCTCCTGCCTCTCCTTCCTAACACTTGATACCCCTGTACATTCAGCTCCCAGTCCCTGTCACCTTGTAGCCACGTCCCTGGAATGGCCACCAGATCATATCCATTTGTGCTGATCTGCGCCACCAGCTCATTCAGTTTATTCCGAATGTTTCGTGCATTCAGATAAAGTGCCTTCATCCCAGCCTTCACCTGTACCCTATTTGCCAGAACGCCACCAACCATACTCACGCCCCCTACTCCTTTTATTACTGGGACATCCTTGGCCTCTTCCCTTACCTGTACCCCCTCCTCTACTTTAGACCCCTTAATTTTACCTAACCTCGCACCCTCCCCCCACCCCCCCCCCCCGCCCTCCCCTCCCCCCTCCCTCCCAATTAGTTTAAAGCTCTATGTTTTCATCGAACCCGCGGAGTATTAGCGTGCCAGTGTCAGAGCGGTCTTTCACGGCTGCCGCGATCTGAACTTGTGAACAGGGTCCGTTCAGGAGCTGCACAGCGGCAACGTGGGTTTAAGTTCCTTTTTGGGCGGGCGGCTGGGTTCGCGAACGGTGATTCATTGTGTTATTTTTACATTCCGCTGAACCCCGATCTGCCCGGCCACAGACTGACTGTCCACTAGGGGACGCGGCAGAACAGGTGTTAAAGAGTAAGGATATTACTTTGGGATTTAAGGTTCAGAGACAGCACCCTGGGATTTAAGGTTAAGGAGGACGCCCAAGGTTTCGGGCCACTGGGATCGGACTCTCAGTGTTCGGTACACGTCCGGGCGCTGCAAGTCGGTGAGGACCTCTGCAGACGCGAGTGATCGGGCCACTGGGGGCAAAATCCGCGACGAATTTGCTACATGTCCGGGCGCTACGAAGTCTGGAGCCTCTGTGAGTGCCTCGACCACTACAAGCAGGAGACCTCTGCCAGCTTGCAAAAAACGACGACACATCGGGGGACTCCGACCCGCGGTCGACTACACGCCAGTCCGCACCCAGGTCCGGGTAACACCCTGGGAGATAGGGAAACGGCCGCCCTCTGAGAGTCGATTTAGCGATAGGGGTTTGGGTAGGAGCTAGTGGCCCCGGTCACTGTAGTCGGTAGCCTCTCGGTATACTGTGGCCTCTGCGGAGAGGCTGTGCAGAGCTCACCTACCTCTGACAGCGGCAATCTCCCCACTACACGCAGCCGTGCTCTGCGGTTTGTCATTGAAGGTAGAAACGTACGAACAGTGGCAACGCTTGACCATAACTCAATCAGAGATACACACACAAGTATTTGTGAAAGCATTAGAGCCAGGGTTGGAACACTACTGACCCTAGTAAAGGAACCGAACATGGATAGCAACAGTACACCTTTGAATAAGGACCAGAGGGGCTCTCACCCGCTATCCAGCAGACAAAATAAGAATCTAATTAAAAGCATGATGAAGGCAAAGGAGAAGCCCCATGACCCTCTCGAAACCCAACGGGAATGGTGGGCGAAAGAGAAAAGGAATAAGGATGACAAGGCTTGGATCCTAATGTTAAAGTCTCATTTCACCCTTGCGGGACGAGTTCATGAATATGTACAAGGCAAACTGGAACAAGCAGCACAGAGAACACACCGCTGTGATGGCCGCTAACCCTTTGCTGCCAGCGCTGTCCGACCTCTCACGCGAACCTCCGAGTGAGGAGTGTCCTGGCTGGAAATGTTTAGTGGATGAAGCAGGTTCATTATGCCCAACAGCGGGGAGCATTCCACCAACCACCGACCCCCAATCCCAGAGCGTAATGGCAGCCCCCGTTAAAATTGAGTGTGTCCCCGGAGGGCAAGGGGGAGTTGGGCAAGGGCGATCTGCCCAGGCTCGGATAAAGATGACATATGTATTCCTTACCCGGGGGTCACCATGAAACTGCTGGACAAACGCCCGACCCTCCAGCCCAGACACAGTTACGCGATCTTCTGGCAAAAACTTAAGGAGATGCAAATGTGTCACAATTTATATACTCGGGTTATAGCAGGGGTCGTCAGAGCCAAAATGCCGGAGAGTTATAGGGCCTATCTTCAGGTAGAGCACCAGAACGGGACCTGGTGCGCGAACCTGAACGAGAGCCGCCGAGAGCAAGGCAAAGCTCTGACGGATTTTAAAGATGATATTACCCAAACCGTGGGGCGAGTCCCCGTCAGCTGGAAAGCAATCGTAGGGGTAGTGCAGGGGAAGAAGGAATAAGCCCAGGAATGCAGGCGACGCAAATGTGACGCCATTCTGGCCCATGGGGGAATGCCCGATGCCGATAGACAGAACCCCGCATTCCTCCAGCTCTATAAGGACGGGCTGAGCCCAGCGCACCAAGCAATCCGAAAGACCAGGTTGGTGAACTTCAACACTTTTGACGAGCTAGAGAACTGGGCAATTACTGTAGAATACCAACAGAGAAAGATCCAAAGCGCTAGGGCAGGGGAATCTTCCCTGGGAACTGACGGAAGGGGCTGCCATAGGTGTGGGAAACCTGGTCAGTATAGAAAGGACTGCCGAGTCCAGACGCCGCAATCCTCCCACATATGCCACAATTGTGGCAGGACTGGACACAACGAGTCAGCTTGCCGTAGTAGGAGGTTCCCAAGGAGAGAGGGAGAGACAGCCGCCCCCGCACAACCCCACCCCCACTCCCCCAACCCCCGGTACGACCAAACCATGGCAAGGGCCACCGCCCTGAAAGCGAACGAAGTCATTTCCGATACTGCACACCTCAGGCACCAGCAGTTGCTGGATATGATACAGAAACAGGTGGTGCAAAAGACGGCATGAATTGCATCGGCCCCCACCCCGGAGTCAACCCCCGCATCTGGATTAACGCATCGTTAGGGGGCCGGCGATGCAAAATATTAAATTATACGGGGGCCGCGATATCCCTCACCAACATGGCACTTCATAAAACCCACCGTTCCATCGTACTAATGGTGGTAGGGGGAAATACAACTACAGCTTACCAAAGCGAGGCAGTCCAACATCTTACACCCAGTACACTTCTGGGTATGCCCGATCACGAGGGAACAATCTTGGGAATAGACGTCCTGGGGGAGTTAGGGGCGGTGGTGCATGCCTTCAACAAGCCCCCGCTGTGGCCTGCCAGAAAGGAACACAGAAGTGGGATTCAGTTATACTGGGTCCCGAACAAAAACATGGCTGCAGCCCGGGCAGGAGACCACACATACATAGCCCGAGACAGGGGAAAGGAAGGCATAGTAGGGCTTCAATGCCAACCATTACCCAAGTCTGGGCAGCAGGGAAACAAGACTGCGGCTTTCTAAAATTCCCTTCCCTACACATAGACGGGCCGATCCACAGCCCTCGCAAACAACAGCCCATCAAGCCCGAGGCGATACAGGCCACGGAGAAAATCGTTCAGGCTCTGGTTGCCCAGGGTATTTTAAGACTTACAGTGTCGAACACCAATTCCCCGATATGGCCAGTCCGTAAGCCAGACGGAAGTTACCGACTGACCATAGACTACACTGCCCGAAACAAAATCCGCCCGATAGAACATCCCATAGTCGCAAGTCCATCCACTATTTTTCACGGACTCCGACCTGAACATGTTATTTTCGCTGTGTTAGACATAGCAACCGGATTCTGGTCCATCCCGCTTCACACGGTCTCCCAGGAAAGCTTCACCTGGACCAGTGGAGGGAAACAGTACACGTGGACACGCCTCCCCCAAGGGTTCCACAACTGTCCCAATATTTTCCACCGAGTTGTGAGTGAGTCTCTTGAGGGCTGCGATATGTTCCCAAATAGAAGTACCTTCCTCCAATATGTGAGCAACATCCTTATTGCCACCACCCCACCGCCGCCCCCCCCACCCCCCACCACACCCCGGCAACCTCACAGGACATGTCGGCGCCCTGCCCACAATCCTGCGCGCCTTGCAGGCTCCGGGGTTTCAAATCAACCTAACCAAGGCACAGATTGCACCACAGGAGGTCAGGCATTTAGGAAAACATATAAGTCAAGGAAAGAATGCTCCCCTCCGATCGGAAGACGGCGATTATAAATATGCCCCGTACAAACACAGTTAAAGGGGTGTGTAGAGTTATGGGACACCTTAACTACTGCCGGAATTTCATTGACCAGTTCGCATCCCTGGTTGAACCAATTCAGCGGCTGATCAAAGGGGGAAATCCAGGAGCAGGAACGATCGAGTGCGGACCGGAACAGGAGGTAGCATACGCACGCCTAAAATCGGAACTGTTAGCAGCTCCAGCCCCAAGCCTGCCGAACATAACCAAACCCTTCCACCTCTTCTATGAGCCAGAGGAGGGATTTTATTGCTCCGTGGTAACCCAAGAATACGGGGATACCATGCGACGGTGGCATATTATTCCACCCGACAATCCCCAGTAGCCCAGGGACTGCACAAGGGTGTGGCGGCTCTAGATTGTGCCGCCTCGGCAGTCAGGGTATGCGAACCGATCGCTATGTCAGGACAAATCATTTTATACACGAAACACACCATCGTTGAGCTCCTGAATACAGACCGACTCCGGGCTGTTTCGGACCCCCGAATGGACAATTGGGAAGCGGTACTCCTCCCCCCGAGAGTGGTCCGTCCAGACAGTGTGGGACACTGGGAAGAACCCCGCTGAGGGACTCCTACCTGAGGGAAGTCCACACTCCTGCCCGATTAACCCAGACACTGAAGAAGAGGGAGGGATTAATGACCAACCCCGAGATAACCCCCACCTCACACTGTATGTCGAGGGGCCCCGAAGACAAGTAGAGGGGCAATACCGCACAGGGTGGGTAATAGTAGACCAAAAAGGGACTCCGGTCGCAAAAGACACGATGAGTGGGGAGAGCTCAGCCCAAGTGGACGAACACATAGCCCTCAGGGAAGCCCTCAAGACAGGAAGGGGAAAACGAGTAAATGTGTGTACTGACAGCCAATATGCGTTTGGGGTGGTCCACGATTACATGATGGCCTGGAAAAGGCGCGGAATTATCACCACAGGAGGAGGAGGGGGGCGGGGGGTGGCGGTGGGTGGCGCATGAAGCTCGAAAATGTAATACGAGACCTGGTAGCTGCAGCCGGGCTGCCCTCAGAAGCACCCGCAATTAAGATAAAAGCCCACCAACGAGTAAAGAAAGCGGAACAAAAAGGGAACAAAATCGCAGATGCTGCAGCCAAGGCTGCAGCTGGGGAAGCCCTCCCGCATGTAGCCGCCACCCCAACAGCACTCTTGGAGGAAGTAGGTATTTGTAAGCTGCAGGGTAGTACCAGCCCAGATGAGGTGGCACAGTGGGAATAGGCAGGGGCGTCCAGCGACAATGATGGAGTGTGGCGCAGAGGAGATAAACTAGTCGCCCCCTCATTTATACGCACCGAACTGCTCCGACGCCACCACGAGCCAGACCACTTCGGCCAGGATGGGACCCTGGCCCGAATGTTAACTGATTGGTGTTGGCCAGGGATGGGACCGGATGTCGCCAACCATTGCCAGCGCTGTATCATATGCGCCCAGCACAACCCCGGCCGACCCCTGAGAGTCAAACTGGCCCACCAACCCCGACCAAAAGGACCCTGGGAAAACCTGCAGATCGACTTCAGAGGCCCCCTACCCACTAGCCGAGCGAAGAAATATTGTTTCGTCTTAATCGATCAATTCACCCGCTGGGTGGAAGCATTCCGAACTCGGGATTGCGAAGCCACTACCGTAGCCCACATCCTAGCATACGAAATCATCCCGAGGTGGGGAGTCCCACTACAAATCGACTCCGACCAAGGAACCCACTTCACAGGTAAAATAATGAAATAGGCTAGTAAGACCCTGGGAATCAGACAGCGATTCCACATCACAAACCACCCTCCAGGGAATGAACCGCACACTTAAAAACGCAATTGCCAAGTCAGTTGCTGAGACATGTCAGGGGTCGGTAGATGTCCTTCCCTGTATTTTAAGGCGCCTACGAGCCACCCCCAGTCGCACTATAGGACTTACACCTTTTGAATTAATGACGGGGAGGGCAATGAGACTCCAAGACAACATAGCGGTAGGCGGAGAAGGACTGGCACCTCTCCGGGATAAAATGAAAACAGGCGTGCAACAGTTAGACCACCAACTCAGAGAGCTACACCACGCAGCCAGAGACCAACCGGCTATTAAGGGCCAGGTTAGGAAACATGACATCTGCCATACCCCAAAACTGTCCCAAGTAGGGGACAAGGTTTTGGTCCGGGTTGCCCCCGATCAAATAGGGTTCGCACCAAAATGGGTCGGATCCCATGAAATTATCCTCACCAGCGACGTATGTGCCTGTGTTGACATGAAAGGAAAAGGCCGCTGGAAACACTGGTCACAGCAAAAGGGATACCACTGGGGGCGGGGGTGGGGGGAGTGAGGGGGGTGGGGGAAGGTGTGTCAGGACAGATTGACTGTAAAGACAAGAGTAGTCCGTCGACATAAACGGGCCACGTATCGAACCATAGCTAACCGCCTCTATCCACACAGCGGAGATCGAATTAACAACCTTCATCTCTAGGACGGAGGACAGCCACACATCAGCCACGGCTCTAATATGTGTATATATGAAGAAAGACATAGAGGCATGCCAAAGTAGATTAGTTTATAGAGATTCGTTAATATTAAGTTTCTAATACCTGGCGGCCACCAGGATTTCTGTACCCTTCCTACCCCTCTCCAGGATGATAACCACTGAGAATTGCCCTGTCCGTAATCTTCTTGTCCTGGCTCGCCATCCAAGGATACATCACCTATCAACAATCTCACGGAATAATATTCAATACGTCCCAGGCGTTGTGCGTGCCGGCAGCACCATACCACAAGAACAACAGGATCTATTCCAATGCATGGCTACAAGTCCATCCAGGTCTCGATATGACATGCTTCACCTGCAGATTGGATAAGACCCAAACATGTATCCAACGGCCAGACTCGCTGAGCGACTCTGGCTGCACCTTTGGAAAGATCTGCACCCTTCCCGAGGACCCACGGATCCAGCCACAAAGAGACATATTGAAACCGGACACTGATATTTGCGGATACTATGGACTAGTTCAGGCTCCAGTAGTTTCACAATGTGTGTGTTTTGTACTTCCTACAACGCGTGCCCCCACGACCACGACGCCCGAAATCTTACCCTGCCCCTTGCTGGGGTGGGGTGTTGTGGAAAGAGGGAGAAACTGTATATGACAATGTGAAACACGAAATCGTGCCTATTCTGGTCGATATTTCAGGGATCCAGGTACTGGGACACTGTTCAGAACTGACACGAGACATGTACCAGATGCTCGGCAGGGCAACTATTAATCGGGCTATCAATGCGATGGGAGCAACACACTACAGAGACAACACACACAATCTCTCTCTCTCACACACACACACACACGCACACAAACAGAAACAAAAGGTGCATAGTCAATGACATCCTCACAGGGATAAATATAGGTTCCAGCGTGGTTAGCTTAATTGACATCCAGGGACTCAATAACAAGGTAGAACTGTTGAAGGGCGTGAGGAAAGATATCCTGGAACAGTCACTAGTCCAACAAGCCGAGCAGGCTCTTTTGGGGGAGAGGCGTGCCCATACTCAACTAGATGGAATCACAATATGAGAAACACACGGCCGTACCATTAACCGCTTATAGATAGAGAGAGAGAAAAAACTGCCCGGGTACAACAGGGACAGCTGTGCCATGCGTATGGTCAGAGGATGATCGGTCAGTTAATCATAATTTGGACCAGGTACACAGGGGGGAGGTGCCCGATTCGAATGACAGCACCCGGCTCGCACAACTCGCAGATCAGAAGAGGGTGCTGGATCGCCGAACCTTGAAAGGAATGACACGGGTATATCCAGTGATCCCAGACCGCGAGCTGAGCAACAGTACGGGGGTAGCGATGGTCCTATTGATTCCAATAGTTACACCAGACTGGGGACCATTTCCTATCTTCCAGATTGAATACATCGGTGTTGTTAGAGGCAAGACCTCCCTCCGCTGCCATATAACCGAAGTTACGGCCATCTCAAAGCATGGCGTGACGTTCAGTATCTCCCTCTCGGGATGCAGAGAGGAAAGACAACCATTTGCCCTCACCCACTGAGACAAGGAGAGGCAGCGGAATGCGGGTTTAACAAAACGCAGGGCTGTACCCTAGGCATTACACACATTGATCCACACTTTGTCCTGGCAGGATATGGAGGACGAGGCAGATATTGTGTAGCCACAACAAGAGCATCCTTCATATCCAACGGGCTGGCATGCCCGATCCCCAGCCCAAATTTCTGCTTCACGCCTCGCCTACCGGTCACTATTGGCCAGGTCCACATCACCAACATCCGAAGTCGACAGACCCTGACACTTAATGCCACGAACCCATTGAGAGACGATCTCAAATATTGCTGAGAGCCAGAACACGCTCCAATCCCGCACTTAGCAGAAGTACTGAGAGAGCTCAGTCTCAAAGTGGGATACTCTGTTCGATTGCACCACCAGCTACAATCACATATCAAAACACTAGAGCAAGGCACAGAGTCAGCCTGACAGAGGCAGACAAGGGTTCAGAGAGTGTGGGACTGGGGTCTAAGTGTAGACATTCACCCTGGCTCGGGATAATCTCGCACATACTGGTTGCCATCCAAGTCATACTGGCAATATCCTGGGGGGTCATAATGTGCTGTACATACCGCCAGCGCAAGAAAACCGAAACTAGGAGGGAACTAATCAGAATGATCAGAATATTGGACAATTTGCAAATCGGGAAGACTTCTCCCGCACACACCTAATTTGACAAACCCAGGGCTCCCCCAAGATGTACGACTGCAGCGTGCAAATGCAGGAAGCACCGGACATACAACTGGTCAAGAAAATCGGTCTGAGGGAGGCGGAACAAGCCCGCTCCCGACCGACAGGGTGGAACTGTTATCGGACAACAAATTGTTCGAAATTCAGCACTCAAAATGGAAGCAAACTAAAGCTATCCTCAGAGCCCTCCACTAAAATCACAAAGTAACAGACACTGATCAGGAGGCAAGAGCATGGCTTTAGAATGCAAATGAGGGCTAGCACATAATGAAAATTGGACAGGATGGCACCTATAGGAACTAAATTAAAGAACACATCCCCGCCCCATCAAAATCAGCACTTCGAAACCAGTCCAACAACCCATAGAGACACCTAAAATTAAGACAGTTAAGGAAACGTCGCCGGCCCCTCAAGATGAATAACACACCTATGTTTCAAACCCCAGAGATTCTAGACCATTGATAACCAACCAGACAAAAACGATTAACACACACTTAAGACAATTGCTTCGACACTCGAAAACACCGAAACAGGATGGCTGAAGTCAAATACGGTAAATGAAGGATTAGCATTTGATTAGCATTTGTTCTGGGACCCTTGTTGTTTGTCATTTTCATAAATGACCTGGATGAGGAAGTGGAGGGATGGGTAAGTAAGTTCGCTGATGACACGAAGGTCGGTTGTGTTGTGGATGATCTGGAAGGATGGCAAAAGTTGCAGCAGGACATAGATAGGATGCAGGACTGGGCGGAGAAGTGGCAGATGGACTTCAACGCGGATAAATGTGTTGTCGTCCATTTTGGCAGAACCAACGGGATGAACGAGTACACTATTAAGGGCAGAAGTCTGAGTAGTGTTGAGGAGCAGAAGGATCTTGGGGTCCGGGTCCACAGGACTCTTAAATCGGCCTCGCAGGTGGAGGAGGTGGTCAAGAAGGCGTATGGTGTACTGGCCTTCATTAATCGAGGGATTGAGTTTAGGAGTCGGGAGGTAATGCTGGAACTTTATAAGACCCTTGTCAGGCCTCATTTGGAGTATTGTGCGCAGTTCTGGTCGCCTCACTATAGGAAAGATGTAGAAGCTATTGAAAGGGTGCAGAGGAGATTTACAAGGATGTTGCCTGGACTGGGAGGCATGCCTTATGAAGTTAGGTTGAGGGAGCTGGGACTCTTTTCCCTGGAGAGACGAAGGTTGAGAGGCGACCTGATAGAAGTTTACAAAATGTTGAGAGGAATAGATAGGGTGGACTCTCAGAGGCTATTTCCCCGGTTTGAAATGGTCGCTACGAGAGGACACAGATTTAAGGTGCGGGGAGGGAGGTTCAGAAGTGATGTTAGGGGTAAGTTTTTCACTCAGAGGGTGGTGAGTGAATGGAATCGGCTGCCGTCAGTGGTGGTGGAGGCGAACTCGCTGGGGTCTTTTAAAAGACTTCTGGATGAGTATATGGGGTTTAATGAGATTGAGGGTTATAGATAGGTCTGTAGGTTGGTAGGTGATGTGGTCGGCGCAACTTGTGGGCCGAAGGGCCTGTTTGTGCTGTAGTGTTCTATGTTCTATGTTCTATGTTCTATGAACCACGAAGTTCAGGAATAACTGTAGCCCGTTGTCGGGGAGTTTTAGAGCACTTTCGGGACAGTCCGATTGTATGTCCTGACTGTGCTTCTCCGTCCACGTAAAGAAAACAAAGCTGTGCCGTTATTGAACTCTGAGTCCGTAGTGGTCGTTTCGCCCACTCGCGCGAACATGGCAGTGGAAATCATCGATGCAAAGGCAACGGAGTTTGGAGATTTGTTCCGTTGGAATACTTGTGTTGTACCTCAGCAGTAGTCAATACTTAGGACTCTGAGAAAGGTAGATTTGTCCTAGAAGTGTGGCAGGGTTGGATGTGAGGCCAATGAGATGGTGTCTTCTATCGATGTCTGCAGGGATAGGCGAATTATTGTGGATCTGCGCAACCTCGGAGGTCGGAATTAATTTGTCGAACGACGAAACTTTCAAGGCACTTCATAATAATGTATGACAGAGCCATTGGGCAGGAATCATGAAGGAACGTAAATTGGCTGGTTTTTTTTTAACGGTACAAGTAAGGTGATCGAAAAATATTGACTATTTACGTGGACGGACTCTCATGCAGATCTGTAATTGTTTACAAACTCATCTGACGTCCTTCCTGAGTAATCACCATCGTTCTTGGAAAAGAGTTTAGCGATATTGACTACTGTCCGTCAATTCGACGCATGCTTCTACAATTGCCGTATCTTGCTCATTGAAAAGCTGTTTGCTATGTCTGGTCAGGTAGACTTCGCAATCATATTCTTGTGCAAAACAAACATGATTTTTTTTTGTAAGCGAATTCACACTTTATGCTAAATTTCTACAGGCATTTGTTGCCAGGACGAAGTGCAGCTTCATTTTCATTACGAAACAATCAATTGGCATTGAATAAACAAACAAAATCCAATCGCTAACTGTGGTTTCATTTCACTTGTTACGTTAACAAATATTACATTTGCTGTTTTTTCTTGAAAGTCAAAGTTTTCTTTTATCTGCTTGCCTGGCACACTCAAGTGTTAAGTTCTTTAAATCATCAATAATTCTCCACAATGCAAGTTAAAAGTTGCGGTCCGTATCTAAGCCGGACGAACACGAACTATTACTTTTCTTTCAGTTACTTTGAAATCCGTGCCTGTTGAGCTGAGGTTGAATGTTAATCCAAACACTGCAGAATAAACGAAGCTGTTCTCATATAAATATAGCAGAAATTGTAACATTGTACTGTTTCAGACTTATTTTGCATTGAGTGTGACACTTCAGAATATTACATATGCACAATTAAATCTATTTGCTTTATGTATCCTGATGTCTCCTATTTCGTCAGCAGCAATGCATTCACAGGAATCGCATGAATACAAGTCTCTTCAATAATTTGTGAAGTGTCACTGCTGGAATGGCATGATTTTCGACTAAATACTAATAATACATCTCATAAAGTTCATATGTTTTTGATCATTTTCACATTTTCCAGAGCATAAAGAATGTGAAAAAGTTAAGAAAACTTCAGGTAAGTCAAGGGTATAAGGTTTGGTATGCAACTTAATAAAGTTGTCATCACAAGTTGTAATTTTTCGTTATCTCGGCATATCCTGTACTGAAATATGCCAAAACATGCGGCATCTGTGAACCAATATACTGTGGCTTGTTGCACAACTTAACATCAATTGCAAACTCTGTTATTGTTACATGTTTGGAAAACGCCACAAGCAGATGACAGTGTGTTTGGTCTTCACGAATTAAGGGGAACATGCTGAAAAATACTCTGGTCTTTTACTCATAACAATAATTACCTACATGTTTTGTTTTTACATTTTGGGACGAGGAAGTTATTTGAGAACTCATATTCAATTTTCAACGACTGTGAAAGGATGAATTGCAACCAACGGACAGAAATATGAGAGGAACCCTGCTTGGAGTAAATTGTCGTTGGATTATTGCAGACAGCAGAAAAGCGCACAGCAAAAAAAAATGCACCGTACTTTCAAACAAAAATCATCCCATTTATTCTTTTTGTCCAAAATACTGTTCGTGAATGAAATTGATCTAATCGGGAGGATAGGTTCCAGCTATCAGAATGGCAAACTAAAATCTGTTGAAAATGCAAAGTCTTCCTTGCTGCATTATTACCAGCTGAAACACAATCGGAATTCCAACAAGTTCCCCAACGCTAATGGTACTCAGTAGTGCTGAATAACATCTTTCAGTGAGAAAACATTCGGTGGTAGTCTCATTGCCGCAGAATATTTCGGGATGAGTGCACAATATATGACAGACTTATTTGTCAAGTCGGGTAGTGATCTCCATTATTCTGAGACCGGGGTCGCGAATCTCAATGACTGCAATATGTGCAACAGGAATTTCCTACGTAGTAAAAACAAACAAAAACATTCTGAAATGAAGGACAGCAGAAAATAAATCACAGACTTGGAAAAATGATGTTTCAGTGAACTCCATATGTTGTATAGTCTTGTTTCCAACAAATGTGGTAAACAAAATGTGGTTAAGTTACGTTTAAGTAAAAATACAAATAGCATTAAATTCACCAAAAAAGCACAAAGATTGGCAAGTAGTAACACTGAATAATACACTTGAGGATTCGGAGAAATTTCAATTCGGCAAATGTGGTCCACGTATACGATGAAAGAGGGATGTAAATTCTAAAAAAGGCTTGGGGGGTGGGGTGGTGGTTAGCACACGGCAAGCTGAAGACTTGTTTCTACAGTTGTATCATAAGAAAGATAATACCAAAAAATCATTAATCTGTCCCTGTTTCATTCAGTAACAAGGGAATATAAATGGAGATAATGGAATTCAAATGGCTGAAGAAGTGAAACGGTACTTTGCTTCTGTATCCAGAAAGGAAGTCAACAATAATATTCCAACAGTTCTGATAGAAAGTCGGTTTACATGAACCGGAGGAATGTTATTATCAGTAGGGAAAACGTTTTGAAGAAATTGATGGGGCTGACCGTCATTACATCTCCAGCGCCTGTTTATCCCCACACTCGGTTATTTAGGGAAGTGCCCGTGGTAGTAATAAATAATTGGTTGCTATTTTAAAGAACGGTTTTATGTCTGCTTTGTTTCCCAGAGATTAATGTGTACTTCGTTGTCAAAATAAAGTAATTATTCTCAAAAGGTTGAAGATATAACAAAAGGAAATATATAAAAAAAATCGAACAAATCCACTGAACGTAATTGCATTACAGGGTGAAGTGCGGGAGTCCATGATCAATGATATCATAGTTCAGCTTTTGGAAAGCCATGGCATAATCCGAAAATGTCAACATGGGTTTAGAGACGTGGGATCGTGCTTGGAGATTCTAATGACATTCATTAGTCGAGTTTACCAAGGGGAACTTGTATTTGTGCAGATTTTCACCATTTAAAAGTCTTCTTATGCGTTTTCACAATTGTTCTGTACAAATTCGAGCTTCGGCGCAAGCACCGTACAACCTTTTTCGAAACTTGCAGGAGGTCGTGCACATCTGGCGTACCACAACCCCACCCAACACGCTTAATAGCGATATAGATGAAAGCCATTAATTGAGCGGGTTGAAGTTTTTTTTTCCCCTTCTGTTGTAACTTATAACGCATTATTAAATCTGGCAAATGTTATTTTCCTCCTTGACAGAGAAAAAGATGGCCGAACTTGAGACAAGTAAGCCATTCAGCTTGACGATGACTTGGTTACTTCGATTTCGTGTTGGATAATGTGAATAATTTTGGCATGGAAAAAAAGAAAAAAAACGCGGATGTCTTGAATTTCAAAGCACTGCATTAATTCTAATTGTTCCCATCTTGGATGAAGAACAATTGTGAACTGTCATGATTTTGAAGGAATGATATCAATTAATCTAACAGCTTCCACATTCCGACTGAAAGGAGGTAAAACAGGAAGTAGCATTTGGAATCTTACCGACCCTCCTCAAAACATTATGCCATTGTTGCGCGCCAAGAATGTCATTGAAGTGACTCATGCATAGTGTGGGGTTTCTATAATGGTGTGTCAAACGCAGGAACTCAAGTGTATAACGGCAGCATTTTCAGTGCCCTGGCAACTTGCCGATTTTTTTTTCACTTTACATGAGTTAACATTCCACGTTTCTATGTTGTAGATATTTCATCTTGGAAGTGATGTAATTTCCATTTCAACAAATGGCTGAGTAGTTCATCTTGAAGTCCCTGGGTTCTAATTAAATTTGCCTGGTGTTCCACGAGTGGATTATCTCAATATTTTACCAAAACAATCCTGGAACAATTGTCAGTATTCAGTCTTCCGGCCACGCACACGTTCTTCATTGGTTGAGCGGCTCATGATTGTTCTAATGGTAAAGACAAATCTTCGTCCTTCATGTCACTGATAAGGGGTCAGCTATTTCGGAAAATAAAACAGATGGAATTCTTCCAACATGAACAAGCGACCGAAAGTTCTGTCAGAAGTGTGTTCTTTTTTCAGAAGATATTGTAAAAGATTCACGAAACTACGAGGGCACAATACGTCAGATTGAAAGTTTGTGTTGAGATCGGATTCAAAATAAGATGACTTGTCATTATTTTTGGGGGGATAGCGAATGTGCGCTATACGTTGCCTCATGGGAGACGGAAGCCTGAATCATTTAATGGTTTTACCAATGATATAGGTATACTTTGGTAATGAATAAAAATTAATCCGTCGAACATATTGTGTGATGCATCTGAGACTATGAACAAGTCAGCAAAATTCTGTTTGAATGGCGCGCAGGGTCCAAAACTGAAACGGCTCCTTCAGCTCCAAGTTCTGAAATTGCTATGCCCCAATGTTAAAATACAAACAACTCATCTCTGTTACTGATAGCGATTGCATGCTTATTATTAGTAGTGCACATGGTTCTGCATTATTAGAGAGGAAGAAACATCCACTTCTTATCCATTTATTCAAAACTGCTCACGAACTGAAATGTATTAGATAATTTAACTCTTGTTTATTTCCAGAACACGTGCAACTTCATCTTCGTTTGCCCAACGTTTTCGGCTAAGGAAAAACGTTTATCCGAGATATTACCCTGGAAAAGAATCTTTGAACTGGTTCAGATGCATTTGCAAGTCCACAGAGTAAATTAGACTTCATAAGTATCCATTACACTATTAGTCCTCCTATTCACCTTTTGTACTACTGAGGAATTATTGACCTGGTTGGTCCAAGCAAATTAATGCAGCAATTACAGTGGACACACACAAAAAAAATCATTATTTGGAAATCTCAGCAGAGTGAGGCTTCATACTTTGCAGCGGAGAATATCTCGCCACTGTATGATTTCTTCTGAAATAATTAGACCATAAAGTAAATTCGCTGTAATAATGCATACATCGAGTTGCAACAGTTGAAACATTGGGAGATTTGGGACAGTGAGCAACCCTTCATATGATACGTCCAGAAAATATTGATGGAAGAATGAATATCAGTGTCTGCTGAAAGGAAGAAAAAACATAAGAAGTGATAACTTGCCGCGTAGGAGAACTGGGGGATTATTTCCGCATTTTACCGAATGGAAAAATATGATTATGATGGATGAAAATATGTCTTAGTCTAAATTTCAGCAGACGTCTTTCGACATTAATGAGCTATGATTCCGCCATGAGAAAAAAAACTCTTCACAATGGGGGTCGGGCGGAGGGGAAGGGGGGCGGGGTTAGGGCTGGGGAGGGCTCATTGCCACGGTGCCATACGTAAAAAGCAAATCCGTCAAGGTATGAATGACATGATGCTGAAATTATATACGCAAGAAACAAACTGTCCAGTTCACCCTTCAGTGCTGAGCGAATCTAAAAAAAAGGCTGTGTGTTTATAATTTCATTGTAGTACGAATAATATGGGAACGCGAGTCACATTGGGGAGAAAAAAATAGTTGTGACGTTGTTCCATCCAAAAAAAAGAGTTGCTACTGCTTTGTGCTATTCGGATGAGGCAATTGATGGCGTTGGTTATGCAATTGTTGTCATTGCAAGGAAAACTGGCATGCCAAGGGGCTGAAAATGTATGATTGGTGTAAAACTGTACCAGCATTTCGACGACGGTTCCTATGGAATTTTGACGGTTGTCTGGGGAATGAGTATGCTGCGTTGGGAGCATGCTGGAGTTGGCAGAGGAAGGTCAATTGTATGCATGGGATTATTGGTGTAAAGTGAGGAGGAAGGACGTTATAATGTTCCTGTAATGGAGTACAAAGTGTTATGCGCACATGTCTAAACTTTTCTGATCGAATGCGATGAATGTCCCGTCAACGATGAGTTGTAACCTTTAAGGGGTACCTTCATTCTGGAAAGGAAGTAAATTACAACTAATTTAATTCGCATGGAAAGACATCACTGAGTGGGAAGCAGCAAACAAACGTACTCAGCCGGAGCAGAATTGTCATGCTTGTGCATTGTCAAGTGCAGGAAGAGAAAGCCATCTTTGAGATTTCATTGCTGTGGCTTGGCGATTTAGAGGCCGTCGACATGCACAGCGAGGAGACAGCAGGTAGCGCTGGAGAAGAGTGATATTTTATTCTGTCCCATGCATCGGATAAATCGTGAACGTTGGCGTGAAGCGCATTAGCAGCAAAAGAAGGAAGTACGCTATGGAGGAAGACCTGAGATGTTTCAGTCAGTAAGTGGCTACCACGATGCGTCTGTACTTCATTCCTCATTGAGGGTTATCAAAGTGTGGTTGGAACAATACTCTGTGTTAGCTGGAAGTTGAGGGAGGGCGATCATAGAATCATGGAACACCAACAGTAAGGACGATGTTATTCGGAAAATTAAGACTGTACGGTCAACATCCCCACCAGGCCCTATTGGCGTAAATCCACACATTTATCCTGCCAATCGTCCTGACACTAGCAGTAATTTAGCATGGTGAATCAGCCGAATCCGCACATATTTCGACTGTGGGAGGAATCCGGAGCACCCAGAAGAAAACCACTGGCGCACACGGAGAAATTTCAACTCCGCACAGACAGTGACCAGAGGCCGGAATTGAACCAGGGGCCTGGAGTTGTGTGGCAGCAGTGCTAGCCAAGCTGACACAATGTGGTTGACATTCTTTACATGGTGTGAGTTCAATGACAGAGCTGCAACATCATCGCATTTGTGACGACGTGGTTATGATGTAGTTGGAGTAAAAAGATCGTTACAGATCATTGACGCTCACCTGTTGCGAGGTTGCCGTCCGAACAACAAAATAACAACGCTGAGCCAGGATTTTCACAAATTTTTAGTCACAATGCCAACACATTAATACACAAATTTCTCAGGGAGACCGGTTTAGTGCGTGCGGCGGAGGGAAGAATTATGATGACTAAAGTTGCACGGACATCTATCAATAAAGTCATACGGAAACAAAATGCGATACGCAGGAGATTCAAGGTGGAAGTATAAAACTGAAACTGGTGTAATGATTACAGGAAGCTAATTCGAAAGAGTGAATGGAATTGCAGCTGTCAGTTGTCGAATTCAACATTTTTCGGAGCACGAAATGCGTTGAGATGAAGATTGAGCGCCGTCTCCTGGCACTGGGCGAGTATCTTTCGTCATAAGAAACATAAGAAACACAAGAAATAGGAGCAGGAGTATGCCATCTAGCACCTCGAGCCTGCGCCGCCATTCAATAAGATCATGGCTGATCTGTGGTGTCTCAGTTCCACATTCCCGCCCTCTCCCCATAACCCTTAATCCCCTTGCCTATCAAAAACCTGTCAACCCGCGGCTTAAACATATTTAGCGAGGCAGCCTCCACCACTTCAACGGGCAGAGAATTCCACAGATTCACCACCCTTTGGGTGAAGAAGTTCCTTCTCAACCCCGTTCTAAACCGCCCACCCTTTATCTTGATGGTGAGCCCTCTAGTCCTCCTATCCTTTCTGAGCGGGAAGGGCCTCTCCACCTCTGTCCTATCCATCCCATTCATCATCTTATACGTCTCAATGAGTTCTCCCCTCATTCCTCTAAACTCTAACGAGTACAAGCCTCGTTTATTCAGCCTCTCCTCATAGTTCAAACCCCCTCAACTCCCGTCTCAGCCAAGTAAACCTCCTCCGCACTCCCTCCAAGGCCAAAGTATCCTTGCGTCATTGCGGCGACCAAAACTGCACATAGTACTCCAGCTTCGGCCCCAAGAGTGCCCTCTACAGCTGCAGCAAGACCTCCCTACTTTTATATTCAATCCCCCTCGCTATGAAGGGCAGCATCCCATTCATCTTCATGACCACCCACTGCACCTGCAGGCTGGGTTTTTGCGACACATGCACAAGGACCCCGAGGTCCCTCTGCACCGTCGCATGCTGCAGTTTTTCGCCATGTAAGTAATAGTCCTTCCTACCATTATTCCTACCAAAGTGGACAACTTCACATTTGCTAACATTAAATTTCATTTGCCAGTTCCTGGCCCCTTTGCCCAGCCTATCTAGATCCTTCTGCAATCTCTCCACACCCTCCGCACAATTTGCCGTTCCACCAATCTTGGTGTCATCAGCAAATTTTGACACCATACACTCGGTTCCCTCCTCCAGATCATCTATATAAATGGTAAATAGCCGAGGCCCCAGCACCGACCCCTGGGGCACTCCACTCGTCAACAACCACCAATCCGAAATGCACACATTCACCCCCACTCTCTGCCTCCTATTTGACAGCGAATCCCCTATCCATGCTAACACCCTACCCGCAACTCCATGCCCCCTGACCTTCTGTAATAACCTCTTGTGAGGCACCTTCTCAAACACCTTCTGAAAATCAAGAAACACCACATCCACCGGCTCTCCTCTGCCCACCGCCCTAGACACATCCTCATAGAACTCCAATAAATTTGTCAGACATGACTTCCCCTTAACGATACTGTGCTGCGTCTGCTCTATCAAACAATTCTCTGCAAGATGCCTCGCTATTTTCTCCTTGATCACGGATTCTAACATTTTACCTGCAACAGACATTAAACTAACTGGCCTATAATTCACTGTCTTTTGCCTGCCACCCTTCTTAAACAACGGCGTAATATTAGCCGTTTTCCAATCTTCTGGCACTTCCCCGGAAACCAGCGACGTTTGGAAAATAATCACCAAGTCATCCACTATCACCTCCACCATTTCTTTCAGACCTTTGGATGCATTCCATCCAGTCCTGGGGACTTGTCCACAATCAGTCCTTCCAGTCTTACGAGCACTGCCTCTCTAGTAACAATAATGTTTTTCTTTCCATCGCGAACACCAGGCAAATTATTCACGTCCTCCTCCGTGAAGACCGAAACACGGAAGTTATTCAAGGCCTCAGCCATTTCCCTATCCCCTGCCACTCAGTCCTCCCTCTCATCCTCTAAGGGTCCAACGTTCACCCTAGCCAGCCTCTTCCTTTTTATATATTTCTAAAAATTCTTTCTATCCTTTATTGTATTAAGCGCTAGCCCAGCTTCATAGTTTATCCTACCCTTCTTTATCAACTTCTTTCTCATTCTTTGTTGACAATTAAACCTCTCCCAATCCTCTTCTCACCCACTACTCTTAGCTACTCTAAACGCATCAGCTTTTAATTTAACACTTTGCTTTACCTCCTTTGTTATCCACGGCTGATTATCTGTCCTCCTACGATCCATTTTAACCATCAAAATAAATTTCTGCTGAGCACCAAGAAAGATCTCCTTAAAGATCCTCCACTGTTCCTCAGCAGACCTACCTTCCAACACACTCACCCAATCAATATTCGCCAATCCCTTTCTCATCCTATCGTACTCCCTTCTGTTCAAACAAAGGACACATGTCCGGGAACCCACTTTCTCCACCTCCATTTGCATCAGAATCTCCACCATACAATGATCACTCTTCCCAAGAGGATCCTTCACCACAAGGTCCCTAATTCTACCTGCCTCATTACATAACACCAGATCCAAGATAGCTCGCTCCCTCATCGGCTCCAACACACATTGTTGAAGGAAACACTGCGGCAGCATTCCAAGAACTCTTCCTCAAGCCCACCGCATCCAGCATGGGTCGACCAATCAATATGTAGTTTGAAATCCCCCATAATTATCGCCGTACCATTCCTGCACGCCACATTTATTTGCGCGTTAACAGCCCGGCCCACCTCCAGATCATTATTTGGGGGCCTATAAACGACACTCACCAGCCTCTTCCTCCCTTTGCTGTTCCTAATCTCCACCCACAACAATTCCACTTTCTGCTCATTGGCTCCTATATCATCCCTTACTACCACCCTGATGCTATCGTTAATCAGCAGAGCTACGCCCCCCCCCACCCCCCACCTTTTCCCTCCTGCCTATCCTTCCTAACACTTGATACCCCTGTACATTCAGCTCGCAGTCCTTGTCACCTTGTAGCCACGTCTCTGTAATGGCCTCCAGATCATATCCATTTGTGCAGATCTGCGCCACCAGCTCATTCAGTTTATTCCGAGTGTTTCGTGCATTCAAGTAAAGTGCCTTCATCCCAGCGTTCACCTGTACCCTATTTGCCAGAACGCCACCAAGCATACTCACGCCCCCTACTCCTTTTATTATTGGGACATCCTTGGCCTCTTCCCTTACCTGTACCCTCTCCTTTACTTTAGACCCGTTAATTTCACCTACCCTCGCACCCCACCCCCAGCCCTCCCCGCCTCCCCCCCCCCCCACCCCAGTCAATTAGTTTAAAGCTCTATATTTTCATAGAACCCGCAGAATATTAGTGTCCCAGTGTCAGAGCGGTTTTTCACGGCTGCCGCGATCGGAACTTGTGAACAGGGTCCGTTCAGTAGCTGCACAGCGGCAACATGGGTTTAAGTTCCTTTTTGGGCGGGCGGCTGGGATCGTGAACGGTGATTCATTGTTTTATTTTTACATTCCGCTTACCCCCGGCCAGCCCGGCCACAGACTGACTGCCCACTAGGGAACCCGGCAGAACAGGTGTTAAAGAGTAGGGGTATTACTTTGGGATTTAAGGTTCAGGGACAGCACCCTGGGATTTAAGGTTAAGGAGGACATCCAAGGTTTCGGGCCACTGGGATCGGACTCTCGGAGTTCGGTACACGTCCGGGCGCTGCAAGTCGGTGAGGACCTCTGCAGACGCGAGTGATCGGGCCACTGGGGGCAAAATCCGCGAGGAATTTGCTACATGTCCGGGCGCTACTAAGGCTGGAGCCTCTGTGAGTGCCTCGACCACTCCAAGCAGGAGACCTCTGCTAGCGTCCAAAAAACGACAACACATCGGGGGACACCGACCCGCGGTCGACGACACGTCAGTCCACACCCAGGTCCGGGTAACGCCCTGGGAGATAGGGAAACGGCCGCCCTCTGAGAGTCGATTTAGCGATAGGGGTTTGGGTAGGAGCTAGTGGCCCCGGTCACTGTAGTCGGTAGTCTCTCGGTATGGCCTCTGCGGAGAGGCTGTGCAGAGCTCACCTACCTCTGACAGCGGCAATCTCCCCGCTACACGCAGCCGGGTTCTGTGGGTTGTCACTGAAGGTAGAAACGGACTAACAGTGGCAACGCTTGACCATAACTCAATCAGAGATACACACACAAGTATTTGTGAAAGCATTAGAGCCAGGGTTGGTACACTACTGACCCTAGTAAAGGAACCGAACATGGATAGCAACAGTACACCTTTGAATAAGGACCAGAGGGTCCCTCACCCGCTATCTAGCAGACAGAATAAGAATCTAACTAAAAGCATGATGAAGGCAAGGTGGAAGCTCCATGACCCTCTCGAAACCCAACGGGGATGGTGGGCGAAAGATAAAAGGAATAAGGATGGCAAGACTTGGATCCTAATGTGAAAGGCTCATTTCACCCTTGCGGGACGAGTTCATGAATAGGTGCAAGGCAAACAGGAAAAAAGAAGCAAAGAGAACACACCGCTGTGATGGTCGCTAACCCTTTGCTGCCAGCGCTGTCCGACTTCTCACGCGAACCTCCGAGTGAGGAGTGTCCTGACTGGAAATGTTTAGTGGATGAAGCAGGTTCACTATGCCCAACAGCGGGGAGCATTCCACCTACCACCGACCCCCAATCCCAGAGCGTAATGTCAGCCCCCGTTAAAATTGAGTGTGTCCCCGGAGGGCAAGGGGGAGTCGGGCAAGGGCGATCTGCCCAGGCTCGGATAAAGATGACATGTGTATTCCTTACCCGGGGGGTCACCATGAAACTTCTGCACAAACTCATGACCCTCCAGCCCAGACACAGTTACGCGATCTTCCAGCAAAAACTTAAGGAGATGCAAATGTGTCACAATTTATATAATCGGGATATAGCCAGGGTCGTAAGAGCCAAAAATGCCGGAGAGTTATTCGGCCCACCTTCAGGTAGAGCACCAGAACGGGACCTGGTGCGCGAACCTGAACGAGAGCCGCCGAGAGCAAGACAAAGCTTTGACGGATTTTAAAGATGATGTTACCCAAACCGTGGGGCGAGACCCCGTCAGCTAGAAAGCAATCGTAGGGGTAGTGCAGGGGAAGAAGGAATACGCCCAGGAATACGGGCAACGCAAATGTAACGCCATTCTGGCCCATGGGGGAATGCCCGATGCCGATAGACAGAACCCCGCATTCCTCCAGCTATATAAGGACAGGCTGAGTCCAGCGCACCAAGCAATCCGAAAGACCGGGTTGGTGAACTTCAACACCTTTGACGAGCGGGAGAACTGGGCTATTACTGTAGACAAACAACAGAGAAAGATCCAAAGCGCTAGGGCAGGGGTATCTTCCCTGGGAACTGACGGAAGGGGCTGCCACAGGTGTGGGAAACCTGGTCAGTTTAGAAAGGAATGCCCAGTCCAGACGCCCCAATCCTCCCACATATGCCACAATTGCGGCAGGACTGGACACAACGATTCAGCTTGCCGTAGCAGGAGGTTCCCAAGGAGAGAGAGAGAGAAAGAGCCGCTCCCGCACCCCCCACCCCCCCGCACCCCGCCCCCCCCCCCCCCCCCCCGGTACGACCTAACCCCGGCAAGGGCCCCCGCATTTGAGAGAAAACGAAGTCATTTCCGATACTGCAAACCTCAGCCACCAGCAGCTGCTGGATATTATACAGACTCTGGCGGCGCAAAAGACCGCATGAATTGCATCGGCCCCCAGCCCGGGAGTCAAGACCCGCATCTGTGTTAACGCATCTTT
The DNA here is from genome assembly GCF_965287045.1 of Carcharhinus amblyrhynchos. Classification (NCBI taxonomy): domain Eukaryota; kingdom Metazoa; phylum Chordata; class Chondrichthyes; order Carcharhiniformes; family Carcharhinidae; genus Carcharhinus; species Carcharhinus amblyrhynchos. Next base: position 64,742,526 of record NC_137339.1, on the reverse strand, counting down.
TGGGGGCCGGCGATGCAAAATATTGAATTATACGGGGGCCGCGAAATCACTCACCAACATGGCACTTCATACAACCCACCGTTCCATCGTACTAATGGTGCTAGGGGGAAATAGAACGACAGCTGACCTGAGCGAGACAGTCCAACACCTTCTCCCAGTACACTTCTGGGTATGCCTGATCACGAGGGAAGAATCTTGGGAATAGACGTCCTGGGGGAGTTAGGGGCGGTGGTGCATGCCTTCAACAAGCCCCTGCTGTGGCCTGCCAGAAAGGAACACCGAAGTGGGATTCAGGGATACTGGTTCCCGAACAAAAGCGTGGCTGCACTCCGGGCAGGAGAGCACACATACATAGCCAGGGACAGGGGAAAGGAAGGCATAGTAGGGCTTCTATGCCAATCATTGCCCCAAGTCTGGGCAGCAGGGAAACACGACTGCGGCCTCGTAAAATTCCCTTCCGTACACATAGACGGGCCGATCCACACACCTAACAAACAATAGCCCATCAAGCCCGAGGCGCTACAGGCCACTGAGAAAATCGTTCAGGTTCTGGTTGCCCAGGGTATTTTAAGACCTACAGTGTCTAACACCAATTCCCCGATATGGCCAGTCCGTAAGCCAGACGGAAGTTACCGACTGACCAAAGACTGCACTGCTCTAAACAAAATCCGCTCGATAGAACACCCCATAGTCGCAAGTCCATCCACTATTTTTAACGGACTCCGACCTGAACATGGTACTTTCGCTGTGTTAGACATCGCAAACGGATTCTGGTCCATCCCGCTTCACACGGTCTCCCAGGAAAGGTTGGCCTTTGCCAGTGGAGGGAAACAGTACACGTGGACACGCCTCCCCCAAGGGTTCCACAACCGAGGACTGCGATCGGTCCCCATATCGAAGTACCTTCCTCCAATATGTGGACAACATCCTTATTGCCTCCCCCAACCTCATAGGACATATCGGCGCCCTGTCCACAATCCTGCGCGCCTTGCAGGCTCCGGGGTTTCAAATCAACCTAACCAAGGCACAGATTGCACCACAGGAGGTCAGGCATTTAGGAATCAACATCAGTCAAGAGAGCACTCCCCTGCGATCGGAAGACGGCGATTATAAATTTGCCCCGTCCAAACACAGTTAGAGGGGTGTGTAGAGTTATGGGACTCCTTAACTACTGCCGGAATTTCATTGACCAGTTCGCATCCCTGGTTGAACCAATTCAGCGGCTGATCAAAGGGGGAAAGCCAGGAGCAGGAACGATCGAGTGCGGACCGGAACAGGAGGTAGCATACACAAGCCTAAAATCAGAACTGTTAGCAGCTCCAGCCCCAAGCCTGCCGAACATAACCAAACCGTTCCTCCTCTTCTATGAGCCAGAGGAGGGATTTTATAGCTCCGTGGCAACCCAAGAATACGGGAATACCATGGGACGGTGGCATATTATTCCACCCGACAATTCCCAGTAGCCCAGGGAATGCACAAGGGTGTGGCGGCTCTAGATTGTGCAGCCTCGGCAGTCAGGGTATGCGAACCGATCGCTATGTCAGGACAAATCATTTTACACACGAAACACACCATAGTTGAGCTCCTGAATACAGACCGACTCCGGGCTATTTCGGACCCCCGAAGGGCCAATTGGGAAGCGGTACACCTCCCCCCGAGAATGGTCCATCCACATAGTGTGGGACACTGGGAAGAACCCCGCTGAGGGACTCCTATCAGAGGGATGTCCACACTCCTGCCCGAATAACCCAGACACTGAAGAAGAGGGAGAGATTAATGACCAACTCCGAGACAATCCCCACCTCACACTGTATATGGAGGGGCCCCGAAGACAAGTAGAGGGGCAATACCGCACAGGGTGGGTAATAGTAGACCAAAAAGGGACTCCGGTCGCAAAAGACACGATGAGTGGGGAGAGCTCAGCCCAAGTGGACGAACACATAGCCCTGAGGGAAGCCCTCAAGACAGGAAGGGGAAAACGAGTAAATGTGTGTACTGACAGCCAAAATGCGTTTGTGGTGGTCCACGATTACATGATGGCCGGGAAAAGGCACGGGTTCATCAAAACAGCGGGGAGGGGGTTGGGGGGTGCGCATAAAGCAGGAAAATATAATACGAGACCTGGTAGCTGCAGCCAGGCTGCCCTCAGAAGCACCCGTAATTAAGATAAAAGCCCAGCAAAGAGTAAAGACAGCGGAACAAAAAGGGAACCAACTCGCAGATGCTGCAGCCAAGGCTGCAGCTGGGGAAACCCTCCCGCATGTAGCCGCCACCACAACAGCACCCTTGGAGGAAGTAGATATTTGTAAGCTGCAGGGTAGTACCAGCCCAGATGAGGTGGCACAGTGGGAACAGGCAGGGGCGTCCAGCGACCGAGATGGAGTGTGGCGCAGAGGAGATCAAGTAGTCGCCCCCTCATTTATACGCACCGAACTACTCCGACGCCACCACGAGCCAGACCACTTCGGCCAGGATGGGACCCTGGCCCGACTGTCAACTGATTGGTGGTGGCCAGGGATGTGACCGGATGTCGCCAACCATTGCAAGCGCTGTATCATATGCGCCCAGCACAACCCCGGCCGACCCCTGAGAGTCAAACTGGCCCACCAACCCCGACCAAAAGGACCCTGGGAAAACCTGCAGATCGACTTCATAGGCCCCCTACCCTCTAGCCGAGCGAAGAAATATTGTTTCGTCTTAATCGATGGGTGGAAGCATTCCCAACTCGGGATTCCGAAGCCACCACCGTAGCCCGCATCCTAGCATACGAAATCATCCCGATGTGGGGAGTCCCACTACAACTCGACTCCGACCAAGGAACCCACTTCACAGGTAAAATAATGAAAAAGGCTAGTAAGACCCTGGGAATCCAACAGCGATTCCACATCACATACCACCCTCCAGCGAATGAACCGCACATTTAAAAAGGCAGTTGCCAAGTCAGTTGCTGAGACAGGTCAGGGGTCGGTAGATGTCCTTCCCCGTATTTTAATGCGCCTACGAGCCACCCCCGGTCGCACTATAGGAATTACAACTTTTGAATTAATGACGGGGAGGGCAATGATTCTCCAAGACAACACAGCTGTAGGCGGAGGAGGACTGGCACCTCTCCGGGATAAAATGAAAACATACGTGCAAAAGTTAGACCACCAACTCAGAGAGCTACACCACGAAGCCAGAGACCAACAGGCTATAATGGGCCAGGTTAGGAAACATGACATCTGCCATACCCCCAAACTGTGCCAAGTAGGGGACAAGGTTTTGGTCCGAGTTTCCCCCGATCAAATAGGCTTCGCACCAAAATTGGTCGGACCCCATGAAATTCTCCACACCATCAGCCACACATCAGCCACGGCTCTCATATGTGTATATATGAAGAAAGACATAGAGGCATGCCCAAGTAGATTAGTTTATAGAGATTCGTTAATATTCAGATTCTAATACCTGGCAGACACCAGGATTTGTGTACCCTTCCTACCCCTCTCCAGGATGATAACAACTTTGAGGATGGCCCTATCCGTGATCTTCTTGTCCAGGTTCGCCATCCAAGGATACATCACCTATCAACAATCTCACGTAATAATATTCAATACGTCCGAGGCGTTGTGCGTGCCGGCAGCACCATACCACAAGAACAACAGGATCTATTCCAATGCATGGCTACAAGTCCACCCAAGTCTCGATATGACATGCTTCACCTGCAGATTGGATAAGACCCAAACATGTATCTAACGGCCAGGCTCGCTGAGCGACTCTGGCTGCACCTTTGGAAAGACCTGCACCCTTCCCGAGGACCCACGGATCCAGCCACAAAGAGACATATTGAAACCGGACACTGATATTTGCGGATACTATGGACTAGTTGAGGCTCCAGTAGTTTCATGATGTGTATGTTTTGCACTTCCTACAACGCGTGCCCCCACGACCTCGACGCCCGAAATCTTACCCTGCCCCTTGCTGGGGTGGGGTGTTGTGGAAAGAGGGAGAAACTGTTTATGACAATGTGAAACACGAAATCGTGCCTGTTCTGGTCGATATTTCAGGGTTCCAGGTACTGGGACACTGTTCAGAACAGACACGAGAAATGTACCAGGTGCTGGGCAGGGCAACTATTAATCGGGCTATCAATGCGATGGGAGCAAAACACTGCAGATACAACACACACACACACACACACACACACAAACAGAAGCAAAAGGTGCATAGTCAATGACATCCTCACAGGGATAAACACAGGTTCCAGCGTGGTTAGCTTAATTGACATCCAGGGACTCAATTATAAGATAGAACAGTTGAAGGGTGTGATGAAAGATATCCTGGAACAGTCACTAGTCCAACAAGCCGAGAAGGCTCTTTTGGGGAGAGAGGTGCCCATACTCAACTAGATGGAATCACAATATTAGAAACACACGGCCGTACCATTAACCGCTTATAGTTAGAGAGAGAGAAAACACTGCCCGGGTACAACAGGGACAGCAGTGCCATGCGTACGGTGAGAGGATGATCGGTCAATTAAGGCATAATTTGGACCAGGTACACAGGGGGGAGGAGCCCGATTCGATTGACAGCACCCGGCTAGCACAACTCGCAGACCAGAAGAGGGTGCTGGATCGCCGAACCTTGAAAGGAATGACACGGGTATATCCAGTGATCCCAGACCGCGAGCTGAGCAACAGTACGGGGGTAGCGATGGTCCTATTGATTCCAATAGTTACACCAGACTGGGGACCATTTCCTATCTTCCAGATTGAATACATCGGTGTTGTTAGAGGCAAGACCTCCCTCCGCTGCCATATAACCGAAGTTACGGCCAACTCAAAGCATGGAGTGATGTTCAGTATCTCCCTCTCGGGATGCAAACAAAGGGGTGAGACAACCATCTGCCCTCACCCACTGAGACAAGGAGAGGCAGCGGAATGCGGGTTTAACAAAACGCAGGGCTGTTGCCCAGACATCACACACACCGATCCACACTTTGCCCGGGCAGGTTATGGAGGACGAGGCAGGTATTGTGTAGCCACAACAAGAGCATCCTTCATATACAACGGGCTGGCATGCCCGATCCCCAGCCCAAACTTCTGCTTCACGCCTCGCCTACCGGTCACTATTGGCCAGGTCCACAACACCAACATCCGAAGTCTACAGAACCTGACACTTAATGCCACGGACCCATTGAGAGCCGATCTCAAACATTACCAACAACCAGAACAGGCTCCAATCCCGCACTTAGCAGAAGTACTGAGAGAGCTCAGTCTCAAAGTGGGACACTCTGTTCGATTACACCACCAGCTACAATCACATATCAAAACACGAGAGCAAGACACAGAGTCAGCCTGACAGAGCCAGGCATGGGTTCAGAGGGTGTGGGACTGGGGTCTAAGTGTAGACATTCACCCTGGATCGGGATAATCTCGCACATACTGGTTGCCATCCAACTCATACTGGCAATATCCTGGGGGGTCATAATGTGCTCTACATGCCGCCTGCGCAAGAAAACCGAAACTAGGAGGGAACTAATCAGAATGATCAGAATATTGGACAATTTCCAAATCGGGAAGACTTCTCCCGCACACACCTAATTTGACAAACCCAGGACTCCCCCAAGATGTATGACTGCAGCGTGCAAATGCAGGAAGCACCGGACATACAACTGGTTAAGGAAATTGGTATGAGGGAGGCGGAACAAGCCCGCTCCCGACCGACAGGGTGGAACTGTTATCGGACATCAAATTGTATGAAATTGGGCACACAAAATGGGAGCCAACTAAAGCGATCCTCAGAGCCCTCCACGAAAATCACAAAGTAACAGACACTGATCAGGAGGCAAGAGCATGGTTTTAGAATGCAAATGAGGGCTAGCACGTCATGAAAATTGGACAGGATGGCACCTATTGGAACTAAATTGAAGAACACATCCCCGCCCCATCAAAATCAGCACTTCTAAACCAGTTCAACAACCCATAGGGACAGCTAAAATTAAGTCAGTTAAGGAAACGTCCCTGGCCCCTCAAGATCAATAACACACCTATGTTTCAAACCCCAGAGATTCTAGACCATTGATAACCAACCAGGCAAAAACGATTAACACACACTTAAAACATTCGAAAACACCGAAACAGGATGGCTGAAGTCAAATGCTGTAAATAAAGGATTAGCATTTGAAAGGCGAAGTTCAGGAATAACTGTAGCCCGTTGTCGGGGAGTCTTTAGAGCACTTTCGGGACAGTCCGATTGTATGTCCTGACTGTGCTTCTCCGTCCACGTAAAGAAAACAAAGCTGTGCCGTTATTGAACCCTGAGTCCGTAATGATCGTTTCGCCCACTCGCACGAACATGGCAATGGAAATAATTGATGCAAAGGCAACGGAGTTTGGAGATTTGTTCCGTTGGGATACTTGTGTTGTACCTCAGCAGTAGTCGATACCTAGGACTCTGAGAAAGGTAGATTTGCCCTAGAAATGTGACAGGGTTGAATGAGAGGCCACTGAGATGGTGTCTTCTATCGATGTCTGCAGGGCTATGTGAATTATTGTGGATCTGCCCAACCTCGGAGGTCGGAATTAATTTGTCGAACGACGAAACTTTCAAGGCACTTCATAATAATATACGACAGGGCCACTGGGCAGGAATCATGAAGGAACGTAAATTGGAGGGGTTTTTTTAACGGTACAAGTAAGGTGATCGAAAAATATTGACTATTTATGTGGAATGACTCTCATGCAGATCTGTAATTGTTTACAAACTCACCTGACGTCCTTCCTGAGTAATCACCATCGCTCTTGGAAAAGAGTTTAGCGATATTGACTACTGTCCGTCAATTCGGCACATGCTTTTACAATTGCCGTATCTTGCTCATTGAAAAGCAGTTTGCTAGGACTGGTCAGGTAGACTCCACAATCATATTATTGTGCAAAACAAACTTGATTCTTTTTGTAAGCGAATTCACACTTTATGCTAAATTACTACAGGCATTTTTTGCCAGGACGAAGTGCAGCTTCAATTTCATTACGAAACAATCAATTGACATTGAATAAACAAACAAAATCCAATAGCTAATTGTGGTTTCATTTCACTTGTTACGTTAACAAATATTACATTTGCTTTTTTTTTTGAAAGTCAAAGTTTTTTTTTATCTGCTTGCCTGACACAATCAAGTGTTAAGTTCTTTAAATCATCAATAATTCTCCACAATGCAAGCTAAAAGTTGCGGTCCATATCTAAGCTGGACGACCACGAACTATTACTTTTGTTCCAGTTACTTTGAAATAAGGACCTGTTGAGCTGAGGTTGAATGTTAATCCAAACACTGCAGAATACGCGAAGTTGTTATCATTTAAGTATAGCAGAAAATGTAACATTGTACTGTTTCAGACTTATTTTGCATTGACTGCGACTCTTCGGAATATTACATATGCACAATTAAATCTATTTGTTTTATGTATCCTGATGTCTCCTATTTCGTCAGCAGCAATGCATTCACAGGAATCGCATGAATAGAAGTTTCTTCAATAATTTGTGAAGTGTCACTCCTGGAATGGCATGATTTTCGACTAAATACTAATAATACATCTAATAAAGTTCATATGTTTTTGATCATTTTCACATTTTCCAGAGCATAAAGAATGTGAAAAAGTTAAGAAAACTTCAGGTAAGTCAAGGGTATAAGGTTTGGTATGCAACTTAATAAAGTTGTCATCACGAGTTGTAATTTTTCGTTATCTCGGCATATCCTGTACTGAAATATGCCAAAACATGCGGCATCTGTGAACCAATATACTGTGGCTTGTTGCACAACTTAACATCAATTGCAAACTCTGTTTTTGTTACATGTTTGGAAAACACCACAAGCAGATGACAGTGTGTTTGATCGTCACGAATTAAGGGGAACATGCTGAAAAATACTCTGGTCTTTTATTCATAACAATAATTACCTGCATGTTTTGTTTTTTACATTTTGGGGCGAGGAAGTTATTTGAGAACTCATATTCAATTTTCGACGACTGTGAAAGGATGAATTGCAACCAACGGACAGAAATATGAGAGGAACCCTGCTTGGAGTAAATTGTAGTTGGATTATTGCAGACAGCGTAAAAGCACACAGCAAAAAAAAAGTGCACTGCACTTTCAAACAAAAATCATCCCATTTATTCTTTTTGGTCAAAATACTGTTCGTGAATGAAATTGATCTAATCGGGAGGATAGGTTCCAGCTATCAGAATGACAAACTAAAATCTGTTGAAAATGCAAAGTCTTCCTTGCTGCATTATTACCAGCTGAAACACAATCGGATTTCCAACAACTTCCCCAACGCTAATGGTACTCAGTAGTGCTGAATAAAATCTTTCAGTGAGAAAGCATTCGGTGGTAGTCTCATTGCCGCAGAATATTTCGGGATGAGTGCACAATATATGATAGACTTATTTGTCAAGTCGGGTAGTGATCTCCATGATTCTGAAACCGGGGTCGCGAATCTCAATAACTGCAATATGTGCAACAGGAATTTCCTACGTAGTAAAAACAAACAAAAACATTCTGAAATGAAGGACAACAGAATAGCAATGACAGACTTGGAAAAATGATGTTTCAGTGAACTCTCTGTTGTATAGGCTTGTTTCCAACAAATGTGGTAAACAAAATGTGGTCAAGTTACGTTTAAGTAAAAATACAAATAGCATTAAATTCACCAAAAAAACACAAAGATTGGCAAGTAGAAACACTGAATAATACACTTGAAGATTCGGAGAAATTTCAATTCGGCAAATGTCGTCCACATATACGATGAAAGAGGGAAGTAATTTCTAAAACAATCTTGGGGGGTGGGGTGGTGGGTAGCACACGGCAAGCTGTAGACTTGTTTCTACAGTTGTATCACAAGAAAGATAATATCAAAAAATCATTAATCTGCCCCTGTTTCATTCAGTAACAAGGGAATATAAATGGAAATAAATGGAATTCAAATGGCTGAAGAAGTGAAACGGTACTTTGCTTCTGTATCCAGAAAGGAAGTCAACAATAATGTTCCAACAGTTCTCATAGAAAGTCGGTTTACATGAACCGGAGGAATGTTATTGTCAGTAGGGAAAACGTTTTGAAGAAATTGATGGGGCTGACCGTGATTACATCTCCAGCGCCTGTTTATCCCCACGCTAGGGTAATTAGGGAAGTCCCGTGGTAGTAATAAATAATTGGTTGCTATTTTAAAGAACGGTTTTAGGTCTGCTTTGTTTCCCAGAGATTAATGTGTACTTCGTGGACAAAATAAAGTAATTATTTTCAAAAGGGTGAAGAAATAACAGAAGGAAATATATAAAAAAAAATCACTGATTGTAATTGCATTACAGGGTGAAGTGCGGTAGTCCATGATCAATGATATCATAGTTCAGCTTTTGGAAAGCCATGGCATAATCCGAAAAAGCCAACATGGGTTTAGAGACGTGGGATCATGCTTGGAGATTCTAATGACATTCATTAGTCGAGTTCACCCAGGGGAACTTGTATTTGTGCAGATTTTCACCATTTAGAAGTCTTCTTATGCGTTCTCACAGTTGTTCTGTACAAATTCGAGATTCTGCGCAAGCACCATAGAAATGTTATCTAAACTTGCAGGAGGTCGTGCACATCTGGCGTACCACAACCCCACCCAACACGCTCTAATGGCGATATATATATTAAAACCATTAATTGAGCGGGTTGAAGTTTTTTTTTCCCTTTTGTTGTAACTTATAACGCATTATTAAATCTTGCAAATTTTATTTTCCTCCTTGGCAGAGAAAAAGGTGGCCGAACTTGAGACAAGTAAGCCATTCAGCTTGACGATGACTTGGTTACTTCGATTTCGTGTTGGATAATGTGAATAATTTTGGCATGGAAAAATAACGCGGATGTCTTGAAATTCAAAGCACTGCATTAATTCTAATTGTTCCCATCTTGGATGAAGAACAATTGTGAACTGTCATGATTTTGAAGGAATGATATCAATTAATCTAACAGCTTCCACATTCCGACTGAAAGGAGGTAAAACAGGAAGTAGCATTTGGAATCTTACCGATCCTACGCAAAACATTATGCCATTGTTGCACGCCGAGAATGTCATTAAGGTGACTCATGCATAGTGTGGGCTTTCTGTAATGGTGTGTCAAACAGAGGAACTCAAGTGTATAACGGCAGCATTTTCAGTGCCCTGGGAACTTCCCGATTTTTTTTTCACTTCACATGGGTTAACATTCCTCGTTTCTATGTTGTAGATATTTCATCTTGGAAGTGATTTAATTTCCATTTCAGCAAATGGCTGAATGGTTCATCTTGAAGTCCCTGGGTTCTAATTAAATTTGCCTGGTGTTCCACGAGTGGATTATCTCAATATGTTAGCAAAACAATCCTGGAACAATTGTCAGTATTCAGTCTTCCGGCCACGCACACGTTCTTCATTGGTTGAGCGGCTCATGAGTGCTCTAATGGTAAAGACAAATCTTCGTCCTACATGTCACTGATAAGGGGTCAGCTATTTCGGAAAATAAAACAGATGGAATTCTTCCAAAATGAACAAGCGACCGAAAGTTCTGTCAGAAGTGTGTTCTTTTTTCAGAAGATATTGTAAATGTTTCACTAAACTACGAGGGTGCAATACGTCAGATTGAAAGTTTGTGTTGAGATCGGTTTCAAAATAAGATGGCTTGTCATTATTTTTCGGGGGATAGCGAATGTGCGCTCTACGTTGCCTCATGGGAGACGGAAGCCTGAATCATTTAATGGTTTTACGAATGATATAGGTATATTTTGGTAATAAACAAAAATTAATCCGTCGAACATATTGTGAGATGCACCTGAGACCGTGAACAAGTAAGCAAAATTCTGTTTGAATGGCACGCAGGGTCCAAAACTGAAACGGCTCCTTCAGCTCCAAGTTCTGAAATTACTATGCCCCAATGTTAAAATACAAACAACTCATCTCTGTTACTGATAGCGATTGAATGCTTATTATTAGTAGTGCACATGGTTCTGCATTATTAGAGAAGAAGAAACATCCTCTTCTTATCTATTTATTCAAAACTGCTCACGAACTGAAATGTATTAGATAATTTAACTCTTGTTTTTCCAGAACACGTGCAACTTCATCTTCGTTTGCCCAACGTTTTCGGCTAAGGGAAAACTTTTATCCGAGATATTACCCTGGAAAAGAATCTTTGAACTGGTTCAGATGCACTTGCAAGTCCACAGAGTAAATTAGAATTCATAGTTATCCATTACTCTATTAGTCCTCCGATTCACCCTTTGTACTACTGAGAAAATATTCACCTGGTTGGTCCAAGCAAATTAATGCAGCAATTACAGTGGACACACACAAAAAAAATCATTATTTGGAAATCTCAGCAGAGTGAGACTTCATACTTTGGAGCGGACAATATCTCGCCACTGTATGATTTCTTCTGAAATAATTAGGCCATAAAGTAAATTCGCTGTAATTATGCATACATCGAGTTGCAACAGTTGAAACATTGGGAGATTTGGGACAGTGAGCAACCCTTCATATGACACGTCCAGAAAATATTGATGGAAGAATGAATATCAGTGTCTGCTGAAAGGAAGAAAAAACATAAGAAGTGATAACCTGCCGCGTAGGAGAACTGGGGGATTATTTCCGCATTTTACCGCATGGAAAAATATGATTATGATGGATGAAAATATGTCTTAGTCTAAATTTCAGCAGACGTCTTTCGACATTAATGAGCTATGATTCCGCCATTAGAAAAAAATACTCTTCACAATGGGGGTAGGGCGGAGGGGGAGGGGCGGGGTGAGGGCTGGGGAGGGCTCTTTGCCACGGTGCCATACGTAAACAACAAATCCGACAAGTTATGAATGACATGATGCTGAAATTATATACGCAAGAAACAAACGGTCCAGTTCACCCTTCAGTGCTGAGCGAATCTAAAAAAAAAGGCCGCGTGTTTATAATTTCATTGTAGTACGAATAATGTAGGAACGCGAGTCACAGTGGGAGAAAAAAAAAGTTGTAACGTTGTTCCATCTAAAAAAAAGAGTTGCTACTGCTTTGTGCCTTTCGGATGAGGCAATTGAAGGCGTTGGTTTTGCAATGGTTGTCATTGCAAGGAAAACTGACATGCCAAGGGGCTGAAAATGTATGATTGGTGTAAAACTGAACCAGCATTTCGACGACGGTTCCTATGGAATTTTGACGTTTGCCTGGGGAATGAGTATGCTGCGTTGGGAACACGCTGGAGTTGGCAGAGGAAGGTCAATTGTATGCATGGGATTATTGGTGTAAAGTGAGGACGAAGGACGTTATAATGTTTCTGTAATGGAGTACTAAGTGTTATGCGCACATGTCTAAAATTTTCTGATCGAATGCGATGAGTGTCCCGTTAACGATGAGTTGTAACCTTTAGGGGGCACCTTCATTCTGGAAAGGAAGTAAATTACAACTAATTTATTTCGCATGGAATGACATCACTGAGTGGGAAGCAGCAAACAAACGCACTCAGCCGGAGCAGAATTGTCACACTTGTGCATTGGCATGTGCAGGAAGAGAAAGTCATCTTTGAGATTCCATTGCTGTGGCTTGGCGATTTAGAGGCCATCGACATGCAGAACGAGGAGACAGCAGGTAGCGCTGGAGAAGAGTGATATTTTGTTCTGTCCCATTCATCGGATAAATCGTGAACGTTGGCGTGAAGCGCATTAGCAGCAAAAGAAGGAAGTACGCTATGTAGGAAGACCTGAGATGTTTCAGTCAGTAAGTGGCTACCACGATGCGCCTGTACTTCATTCCTCATTGAGGTTTATCAAAGTGTGGTTGGAACAATACTCTGCGTTAGCTAGAAGTTGAGGGAGGGCGATCATAGAATCATGGAACACCAAAAGTAAGGACGATGTTATTCGGAAAATTAAGACTGTACCGTCAACATCCCCAGCAGGCCCTATTAGCGTAAATCCACACATTTATCCTGCCAATCGTCCTGACACTAGCAGTAATTTAGCATGGTGAATCAGCCGAATCCGCACATATTTCGACTGTGGGAGGAATCCGGAGCACCCAGAAGAAAACCACTCGCACACATGGAGAAATTTCAACTCCGCACGGACAGTGACCAGAGGCCGGAACTGAACCAGGGGCCTGGAGTTGTGTGGCAGCAGTGCTAGCCAAGCTGACGCAATATGGTTGGCATTCTTTACATGTTAGGAGTTCAATGACAGAGCTGCAACATCATCGCATTTGTGACGACGTGGTTATGATGTAGTTGGAGTAAAAAGATCGTTTCAGATCATTGACGCTCACCTGCTGCGAGGTTGCCGTCCGTCCAACAAAATAACAACGCTGAGCCAGGATTTTCACAACTTCTTAGTCACAATTCCAAGACGTTAATACACAAATTTCTCAGGGAGACCGTTTTAGTGCGTGCGGCGGAGGGAAGAATTATGATGACTAAAGTTGCACGGACATCTATCAATAAAGTCATACGGAAACAAAATGCGATACACAGGATATTCAAGGTGGAAATATAAAACTGAAACTGGTGTAATGATTACAGGAAGCTGTTCCGAAAGAGTGAATGGAATTGCAGCTGTCAGTTGTCGAATTGAACATTTTTGGTAGCATGAAATGCGTTGAGATGAAGATGGAACGCCGTCTCCTGGCACTGGGTGAGTATCTTTAGTCATAAGAAACATAAGAAACACAAGAAATAGGAGCAGGGGTAGGCCATCCAGCACCTCGAGGCTGCCCCGCCATTCAATAAGATCTTGGCTGATTTGTCGTGTCTCAGTTCCACATTCCCGCCCTCTCCCCATAACCCTTAATCCCCTTGCCTATCAAAAACCTGTCAACCCGCGGCTCAAACATATTTAGCGAGGCAGCCTTCATCACTTCAACGGGCAGAGAATTCCAGAGATTCACCTCCCTTCGAGTGAAGAAGTTCCTCCTCTACCCCGTTCTAAACCGCTCATCTTGATGCTGAGCCCTCTAGTCCTCCTGTCCTTTCTGAGCGGGAAGAGTCTCACCACCTCGATCCTATCCATCCCATTCATCATCTTATACGTCTCAATGAGATCTCCCCTCATTCTTCTAAACTCTAACGAGTGCAAGCCTCATTTATTCAGCCTCTCCTCATAGTTCAACCCCCTCAACTCCGGTATCGGCCTTGTAAACCTCCTCCGCACTCCCTCCAAGGCCAAAATATCCTTGCGTCATTGCGGCGACCAAAACTGCACATAGTACTCCAGCTGCGGCCCCACCAGTGTACTCTACAGCTGCAGCAAGACCTCCCTACTTTTATATTCAATCCCCCTCGCTATGAAGGGCAGCATCCCATTCATCTTCCTAACCACCTACTGCACCTGCCGGCTGGGTTTTGCGACTCATGCACAAGGACCCCGAGGCCCCTCTGCACCGTCGCATGCTGCAGTTTTTCGCCATGTAAGTAATAGTCCTTCCTACCATTATTCCTAACAAAGTGGACAACTTCACATTTGCCAACATTAAATTTCATTTGCCAGTTCCTGGCCCATTGGCCCAGCCTATCTAAATCCTTCTGCAATCTCTCCACACCCTCCGCACAATTTGCCGTTCCACCAATCTTGGTGTCATCAGCAAATTTTGACACCATACACTCGGTTCCCTCCTCCAGATCATCTATATAAATGGTAAATAGCCGAGGCCCCAGCACCGACCCCTGGGGCACTCCACTCGTCACCAACCACCAATCCGAAATGCACCCATTGACCCCAACTCTCTACCTCCTATTTGACAGCCAATCCCCTATCCATGCTAACACCCTTCCCCCAACTCCATGCCCCCTGACCTTCTGTAATAACCTCCTGTGAGGCAGCTTCTCAAACGCCTTCTGAAAATCAAGAAACACCACATCCACCGGCTCTCCTCTGCCCATCGCCCTAGACACATCCTCATAGAACTCCAATAAATTCGTCTGACACGACTTCCCCTTAACAAAACCGTTCTGCGTCTGCTCTATCGAACAATTCTCCTCAAGATGGCTCGCTATTTTCACCTTGATCACGGATTCTAACATTTTACCGACCACAGATGTTAAACTAACCGGCCTATAATTCACTGTCTCTTGCCTGCCACCCTTCTTAAACAACAGCGTAACATTAGCCGTTTTCCAATCTTCTGGCACTTCACCGGAATCCAGCGAAGTTTGGAAAATAATCACCAAGGTATCCACTATCACCTCCACCATTTCTTTCAGAATCCTTGGATGCATTCCATCCAGTCCTGGGGACTTGTCCACAATCAGTCCTTCCAGTCTTTCGAGCACTGCCTCTCTAGTAACAATAATGTCATTCAGGGCCGCCACTCCTACCATCTTTCCATCGCTAACACCAGGCAAATTATTCACGTCCTCCTCTGTGAAGACCGAAACAAGAAAGTTATTCAAGGCCTCAGCCATTTCCCCATCCCCTACCACTAAGTCCTCCCTCTCATCCTCTAAGGGTCCAACGTTCACCCTAGCCAGCCTCTTCCTTTTTATATATTTCTAAAAATTCTTTCTATGCTTTATTATATTAAGCGCTAGCCCAGCTTCATAGTTTATCCTACGCTTCTTTATCAAATTCTGTGTCATTCTTTGTTGACACTTAAACCGCTCCCAATCCTCTTCTCGCCCAC
This sequence comes from Carcharhinus amblyrhynchos, assembly GCF_965287045.1. NCBI lineage: Eukaryota > Metazoa > Chordata > Chondrichthyes > Carcharhiniformes > Carcharhinidae > Carcharhinus > Carcharhinus amblyrhynchos. The sequence goes on along the minus strand of NC_137339.1, from coordinate 64,726,880 downwards.
TACTCTTAGCTACTCTAAACGCATCAGCTTTTAATTTAACACTTTCCTTTACCTCCTTCGTTATCCACGGCTGATTATCTCTCCTCCTACGATCCATTTTAACCATCAAAATAAATTTCTGCTGAGCACCAAGAAAGATCTCCTTAAAGATCCGCCACTGTTCCTAAGCAGACCTACCTTCCAAAGCACTCCCCCAATCAATATTCGCCAATTCCTTTCTAATCCTATCGTACTCCCCTCTGTTCAAACAAAGGACACATGTCCGGGAACCCATCTCCACCTCCATCTGCGTCAGAAACTCCACCATAAAATGATCACTCTTCCCAAGAGGATCCTTCACCAGAAGGTCCCTAATTCGACTTGCCTCATTACATAACACCAGATCCAAGATAGCTCGCTCCCTCATCGGCTCCAACACACATTGTTGAAGGAAACACTGCGGCAGCATTCCAAGAACTCTTCCTCAAGCCCACCGCATCCAGCATGGGTCGACCAATCAGTATGTAGATTGGAATCCCCCATAATTATCGCCGTACCATTCCTGCACGCCACATTTATTTGCGCATTAACAGCCCGCCCGACCTCCAGATCATTATTTGCGGGCCTATAAACGACACTCACCAGCGTCTTCCTCCCTTTGCTGCTCCTAATCTCCACCCACAACAATTCCACTTTCTGCATTTTGGCTCCTATATCATCCCTTACTACCACCCTGATGTTATCCTTAATCAGCAAAGCTACGCCCCCCACCACCCCCCCCCACCCCCCCGACACCTTTTTCCTTCTGCCTATCCTTCCTAACACTTGATACCCCTGTACATTCAGCTCGCAGTCCTTATTACCTTGTAGCCACGTCCCTGGAATGGCCACCAGATCATATCCATTTGCGCTGATCTGCGCCACCAGGTCATTGAGTTTATTCCGAATGTTTTGTGCATTCAGGTCAAGTGCCTTCATCCCAGCGTTCACCTGTACCCTATTTGCCAGAACGCCACCAAGCATACTCACGCCCCCTACTCCTTTTATTATTGGGACATCCTTGGCCTCTTACCTTACCTGTACCCTCTCCTTTACTTCAGACCCCTTAATTTCACCTACCCTCGCAACCTACCCCCTGCGCTCGCCGCCTCCCCCCACTCCCCGCCAATTAGTTTAAAGCTCTATCTTTTCATAGAACCCGCGGAATATTAGTGTCCCAGTGTCAGAGCGGTTTTTCACGGCTGCCGCGATCTGAAATTGTGAACAGGGCCCGTTCAGTAGCTGCACAGCGGCAACGTGGGTTTAAGTTCCTTTTTGGGCGGGCGGCTGGGGTCGCGAACGGTGATTCATTGTTTTATTTTTACATTCCGCTGACCCCCGACCTGCCCGGCCACAGACTGACTGCCCACTAGGGGACCCGGCAGAACAGGTGCTAAAGAGTAGCGATATTACATTGGGATTTATGGTTCAGGGACAGCACCCTGGGATTTAATGTTAAGGAGGACGTCCAAGGTTTCGGGCCACTGGGATCGGACTCTCGGAGTTCGGTACACATCCGGGCGCTGCAAGTCGGTGAGGACCTCTGCAGACGCGAGTGATCGGGCCACTGGGGGCAAAATCCGCGACGAATTTGCTACATGTCCGGGCGCTACGAAGTCTGGAGCCTCTGTGAGTGCCTGGACCACTCCAAGCAGGAGACCTCTGCTAGCGTCCAAAAAACGACTACACATCGGGGGACTCCGACCTGCGGTCGACGACACGTCAGTCCGCACCCAGGTCCGGGTAACACCCTGGCAGATAGGGAAACTGCCGCCCTCTGAGAGTCGATTTAGCGATAGGGGTTTGGGTAAGAGCTAGTGGCCCCGGTCACTGTAGTCGGTAGTCTCTCGGTATACTGTGGCCTCTGCGGAGAGGCTGTGCAGAGCTCACCTACCTCTGACAGCGGCAATCTCCCCGCAACACGCAGCCGGGCTCTGCGGGTTGTCACTGAAGGTAGAAACGTACTAACAGTGGCAACGCTTGACCATAACTCAATCAGAGATACACACACAAGTATTTGTGAAAGCATTACTACTGACCCTAGTAAAGGAACCGAACATGGATAGCAACAGTACACCTTTGAATAAGGACCAGAGGGGCCCTCGTCCGCTATCTAGCAGACAAAATAAGAATCTAATTAAAAGCATGATATAGGCAAGGTGGAAGCTCCATGACCCGCTCGAAACCCAACGGGGATGGTGGGCGAAAGATAAAAGGAATAAGGATGACATGGCTTGGATCCTAATGTTAAAGGCTCATTTCACCCTTGCGGGACGAGTTCATGAATAGGTACAAGGCAAACAGGAAAAAAGCAGCAAAGAGAACACACCGCTGTGATGGCCGCTAACCCTTTGCTGCCAGCGCTGCCCGACTTCTCACGCGAACCTCCGAGTGAGGAGTGTCCTGACTGGAAATGTTGAGTGGATGAAGCAGGTTCACTATGCCCAACAGCGGGGAGCATTCCACCTACCACCGACCCCCAATCCCAGAGCGTAATGTCAGCCCCCGTTAAAATTGAGTGTGTCCCCGGAAGGCAAGGGGGAGTCGGGCAAGGGCGATCTGCCCAGGCTCGGATAAAGATGACATATGTATTCCTTACCCGGGGGTCACCGTGAATCTACTGGACAAACTCCCGACCCTCCAGCCCAGACACAGTTACGCGATCTTCCGGCAAAAACTTAAGGAGATGCAAATGTGTCACAATTTATATAATCGGGATATAGCCGGGGTAGTAAGTGCCAAAAATGCCGGAGAGTTATTCGGCCCACCTTCAGGTAGAGCACCAGAACGGGACCTGGTGCGCGAACCTGAACGAGAGCCGCCGAGAGCAAGACAAAGCTCTGACGGATTTTAAAGATGATATTACCCAAAGCGTGGGGTGAGTTCCCGTCAGCTGGAAAGCAATCGTAGGGGTAGTGCAGGGGAAGAAGGAATAAGCCCAGGAATACGGGCGACGCAAATGTGACGCCATTCTGGCCCATGGGGGAATGCCCGATGCCGTTAGACAGAACCCCGCATTCCTCCAGCTAGAAAAGGACGGGCTGAGTCCAGCGCACCAAGCAACCCGAAAGACCGGGTTGATGAACTTCAACACCTTTGACGAGCTGGAGAACTGGGCTATTACTGTAGACAAACAACAGAGAAAGATCCAAAGCGCTAGGGCAGGGGTATCTTCCCTGGGAACTGACGGAAGGGGCTGCCACAGGTGTGGGAAACCTGGTCAGTTTAGAAAGGACTGCCCAGTCCAGACGCCCCGATCCTCCCACATATGCCACATTTGCGGCAGGACTGGACACAACGAGTCAGATTGCCGGAGCAGGAGGTTCCCAAGGAGAGAGAGAGACAGGCGCCCCCGCACAACCCCACCCCCATTCCCACCCCACAGGTACGACCCAACGCCGGCAAGGGCCCCCGCCCTGAAAGAGAACGAAGTCATTTCCGATACTGCAAACCTCAGCCACCAGCAGCTGCTGGATATTATACAGACACTGGCGGTGCCAACGACCGCATGAATTCCATCGGCCCCCACCCCGGGAGTCAACCCCCGCATCTGGGTTAACGCATCTTTTGGGGGCCGGCGATGCAAAATATTAAATTATACGGGGGCCGCGATATCCCTCACCAACATGGCACTTCATACAACCCACAGTTCCATCGTACTAATGCGGGTAGGGGGAAATAGAACGACAGCTTACCAGAGCGAGACAGTCCAACATCTTACTCCCAGCACACTTCTGGGTATGCCCGATCACGAGGGAACAATCTTGGGAATAGACGACCTGGGGGAGTTAGGGGCGGTGGTGCATGCCTTCAACAAGCCCCTGCTATGACCTGCCAGAAAGGGACACAGAAGTGAGATTCAGGGATACTGGGACCCGAACAAAAACGTGGCTGCAGTCCGGGCAGGAGACCACACATACATAGCCCGGGACAGGGGAAAGGAAGGCATAGTAGGGCTTCTATGCCAATCATTGCCCCAAGTCTGGGCAGCAGGGAAACACGACTGCGGCCTCGTAAAATTCCCTTCCCTACACATAGACGGGCCAATCCACACCCCTAACAAACAATAGCCCATCAAGCCCGAGGCGCTACAGGCCACTGAGAAAATCGTTCAGGCTCTGGTTGCCCAGGGTATTTTAAGACCTACAGTGTCTTACACCAATTCCCCAATATGGCCAGTCCGTAAACCAGACGGAAGTTACCCACTGACCAAAGACTGCACTGCCCTAAACAAAATCCGCCCGATAGAACATCCCATAGTCGCAAGTCCATCCACTATTTTTAACTGACTCCGACCTGAACATGGTACTTTCGCTGTATTAGACACCGCATTCTGGTCCATCCCGCTTCACACGGTCTCCCAGGAAAGGTTGGCCTTTACCAGTGGAGGGAAACAGTACACGTGGACACGCCTCCCCCAAGGGTTCCACCACGGAGGACTGCGATCTGTCCCCATATCGAAGTACCTTCCTCCAATACGTGGACAACATCCTTATGGCCTCCCCCAACCTCATAGGACATATCGGCGCCCTGTCCACAATCCTGCGCGCCTTGCAGGCTCCAGCGTTTAAAATCAACCTAACCAAGGCACAGATTGCACCACAGGAGGTCAGGCATTTAGGAATCAACATAAGTCAAGGAAAGAGAGCACTCCCCTGCGGTCGGAAGACGGCGATAATAAATATGCCCCGTCCAAACACAGTTAGAGGGGTGCGTAGAGTTGTGGGACTCCTTAACTAGGAATTTCATTGACCAGTTCGCATCCCTGGTTGAACCAATTCAGCGGCTGATCAAAGGGGGAAAGCCAGGAGCAAGAACGATCGAGTGCGGACCGGAACAAGAGGTAGCATACACACGTCTAAAATCAGAACTGTTGGCAGCTCCAGCCCCAAGCCTGCCGAACATAACCAACCCCTTCCACCTCTTCTATGAGCCAGAGGAGGGATTTTATAGCTCCGTGGCAACCCAAGAATACGGTGATACCATGGGACGGTGGCATATTATTCCACCCGACAATCGCCAGTAGCCCAGGGAATGCACAAGGGTGTGGCGGCTCCAGATTGTGCAGCCTCGGCAGTCAGGGTATGCGAACCGATTGCTATGTCAGGACAAATCATTTTACACACGAAACACACCATCGTTGAGCTCCTGAATACAGACTGACTCGGGGCTGTTTCGGACCCCCGAAGGGCCAATTGGGAAGCGGTACACCTCCCCCCGAGAATGGTCCGTCCACATAGTGTGGGACACTGGGAAGACCCCCGCTGAGGGACTCCTATCAGAGGGAAGTCCACACCCCTGCCCGAATAACCCAGACACTGAAGAAGAGGGAGGGATTAATGACCAACTCCGTGATAACCCCCACCTCACACTGTATGTAGAGGTGCCCCGAAGACAAGTAGAGGGGCAATACCGCACAGGGTGGGTAATAGTAGACCAAAAAGGGACTCCGGTCGCAAAAGACAAGATGAGTGGGGAGAGCTCAGCCCAAGTGGACGAACACATAGCCCTCAGGGAAGCCCTCAAGACAGGACGGGGAAAACGAGTAAATGTGTGTACTGACAGCCAATATGCGTTTGGGGTGGTCCACGATTACATGATGGCCTGGAAAAGGCGCGGGTTCATCACCACAGCGGGAGAGGGAAGTGGGGGTGCGCATAAAGCAGGAAAATATAATACGAGACCTGGTAGCTGCAGCCAGGCTGCCCTCAGAAGCACCCGTAATTAAGATAAAAGCCCAGCAAAGAGTAAAGACAGCGGAACAAAAAGGGAACCAACTCGCAGATGCTGCAGCCAAGGCTGCAGCTAGGGAAGCCCTCCCGCATGTAACCGCCACCACAACAGCACCCTTGGAGGAAGTAGATATTTGTAAGCTGCAGGGTAGTACCAGCCCAGATGAGGTGGCACAGTGGGAGCAGGCAGGGACGTCCAGCGACAGAGATGGAGTGTGGCGCAGAGGAGATCAAGTAGTCGCCCCCTCATTTATACGCACCGAGCTACTCCGACGCCACCACGAGCCAGACCACTTCGGCCAGGATGGGACCCTGGCCCGACTGTCAACTGATTGGTGGTGGCCAGGGATGGGACCGGATGTCGCCAACCATTGCCAGCGCTGTATCATATGCGCCCAGCACAACCCCAGCCGACCCCTGAGAGTCAAACTGGCCCACCAACCCCGACCAAAAGGACCCTGGGAAAACCTGCAGATCGACTTCACAGGCCCCCTACCCACTAGCCGAGGGAAGAAATATTGTTTCGTCTGAATCGATCAATTCACCCGCTGGGTGGAAGCATTCCCAACTCGGGATTGCGAAGCCACCACCGTAGCCCGCATCCGAGCATACGAAACCATCCCGAGGAGGGGAGTCCCACTTCAACTCGACTCCGACCAAGGAACCCACTTCACAGGCAAAGTAATGAAATAGGCTCGTAAGACCCTGGGAATCCGGGAGCTACTCCACATCACATGCCACCCTCAGAGTTCTGGGATGGTCGAGCGAATAAACCGCACACTTAAAAACGTAATTGCCAAGTCTGTTGCTGAGACAGGTCAGGGGTCGGTAGATGTCCTTCCCTGTATTTTAATGCGCCTACGAGCCACCCCTGGTCGCACTATAGGACTTACAACTTTTGAATTAATGACGGGGAGAGCAATGAGACGCCAAGACAACATTGCGGTAGGCGGAGAAGGACTGGCACCTCTCCGGGATAAAATGAAAACATACGTGCGACAGTTAGACCACCGTCTCAGAGAGCTACACCACGCAGCCAGAGACCAACAGGCTATAAAGGTCCAGTTTAGCAAACATGACATCTGACATACCCTCAAACCGTCACAAGTAGGGGACAAGGTTTTGGTCCGAGTTCTCCCGATCAAATAGGGTTCGCACGAAAATGGGTCGGACCCCACGAAATTCCCCTCACCATCGACGCATGTGCCTGTGTTGACATCAAAGGAAAAGACCGCTGGAAACACTGGTCACTGCTAAAGGCATACCACCGGGGGCGGGGGTGGGGGGAGTGATGGGTGGGGGGGAGGGGGGGAAGGTGTGACAGGACAGATTCACTGCAAAGACAAGAGTAGTCCGTCGACATAAACGGGCCACGTATCGAACCATAACTAACCGCCTCTATCCACACAGCGGAGATCGAATTAACAACCTTCATCTCGAGGACGGAGGAGAGCCACACATCAGCCACGGCTCTAATATGTGTATATATGAAGAAAGACATAGAGGCATGCCAAAGTAGATTAATTTATAGAGATTCGTTAATATTCAGATTCTAATACCTGGCGGCCACCAGGATTTGTGTACCCTTCCTACCCCTCTCCAGGATGATAACCACTTTGAGGATGGCCCTATCCGTGATCTTCTTGTCCAGGTTCGCCATCCAGCGATACATCACCTGTCAACAATCTCACGGAATAATATTCAATCCGTCCGAGGCGTTGTGCGTGCCGGTAGCACCATACCACAAGAACAACAGGATATGTTCCAATGCATGGCTACAAGTCCACCCAGGTCTCGATATGACATGTTTCACCTGCAGATTGGATACGACCCAAACATGTATCCAACGGCCAGAATCGCTGAGTGACTCTGGCTGCACCTTTGGAAAGATCTGCACCCTTCCCGACGACCCACGGATCCAGCCACAAAGAGACATTTTGAAACCGGACACTGATATTTGCGGATACTATGGGCTAGTTCATGCTCCAGTAGTTTCACGATGTGTATGTTTCGCACTTCCTACAACGCGTGCCCCCACGACCACTACACCCGAAATCTTACCCTGCCCCTTGCTGGGGTGGCGGGGGTGGGGTGTTGTGGAAAGAGAGAGAAACTGTATATGACAATGTGAAACACGAAATCTGTTCTGATCGATATCTCAGGGATCCAGGTACTGGGACACTGCTCAGAACAGAAACGAGCCATGTACCAGATGCTGCGCAGGGAAACTGTAAAGCGGGCTATCGATGCGATGGGAGCAACACACTACATAAGAACATAAGAACATAAGAACATAAGAAATAGGAGCAGGAGTAGGCCATCTGGCCCTTCGAGCCTGCCCCGCCATTCAATAAGATCATGGCTGATCTGTCGTGGCTCAGTTCCACTTTCCCGCCCTCTCCCCATAACCCTTAATCCCTTCTCTTATCAAAAACCCATCAACCCGCTTCTTAAAAATATTTAGCGAGGCAGCCTCCACCACTTCAACGGGCAGAGAATTCCAGAGATTCACCACCCTTTGAGTGAAGAAGTTCCTCCTCAACTCCGTTCTGAACCGCCCCCCACTTTATCTTGAGGCTGTGCCCCCTAGTCCTACTGTCTTTTTTGAGCGGGAAGAGTCTTTCCACCTCTATCCTATCCATCCCATTCATCATCTTATACGTCTCAATGAGATCTCCCCTCATTCTTCTAAACTCTAACGAGTACAAGCCTAGTTTATTCAGCCTCTCCTCATAGCTCAACCCCCTCAACTCCGGTATCAGCCTAGTAAACCTCCTCTGCACTCCCTCCAAGGCCAAAATATCCTTGCGCAGGTGCGGCGCCCAAAACTGCACACAGTACTCCAGCTGCGGCCTCACCAATGCCCTATACAGCTGCAGCAAGACCTCCCTACTTTTATATTCAATCCCCCTCGCTACACTACAGAGGCAACACACACAAACAGGCACGCGCACACACACACACACACACACACACACACACACACAAACAAACACACACAGAAGCAAAAGGTGCATAGTCAATGACATCCTCACAGGGATAAACACAGATTCCAGCGTGGTGAGCTTAATGGACATCCAGGGACTCAATAATAAGATAGAACAGTTGAAGGGTGTGATGAAAGATATCCTGGAACAGTCACTAGTCCAACAAGCCGAGCAGGTTCTTTTGTGGGAGAGGGTTCCCATACTCAACTAGATAGAATCACAATATTCGAAACACACGCCCGTGCCATTAACCGCTTATGGATAGACAGAGAGAAAACACTGCCCGGGTACAACAGGGACAGCTGTGCCACGCGTACGGTCAGAGGATCGTAGGTCAATTAAGGCATAATTTGGACCAGGTACACAGTGGGGAGGTGCCCGATTCGATTGACAGCACCCGGCTAGCGCAACTCGCAGATCAGAAGCGGGTGCTGGATCGCCGAACCTTGACAGGAATGACACGGGTATATCCAGTCATCCCAGACCGCGAGGTGAGCGACATTACTGGGATAGCGATGGTCCTATTGATTCCAATAGTTACACCAGACTGGGGACCATTTCCTATCTTCCAGATTGAATACATCGGTGTTGTTAGAGGCAAGACCTCCCTCCGCTGCCATATAACCGAAGTTACGGCCATCTCAAAGCATGGCGTGATGTTCAGTATCTCCCTCTCGGGATGCAAACAAAGGGGAGAGACAACCATCTGCCCTCACCCACTGAGACAAGGAGACGCAGCGGATTGCGGGTTTAACAAAACGTAGGGCTGTACCCTAGACATTACACACACCGATCCACACTTTGCCCGAGCAGGATATGGAGGACGAGGCAGGTATTGTGTAGCCACAACAAGAGCATCCTTCATATACAACGGGCTGGCATGCCCGATCCCCAGCCCAAACTTCTGCTTCACGCCTCGCCTACCGGTCACGATTGGCCAGGTCCACATCACCAACATGCGAAGTCGACAGAACCTGACACTTAATGCCGCGGACCCATTGAGAGACGATCTCAAACATTACCAACAGCCAGAACAGGCTCCAATCCCGCACTTAGCAGAAGTACTGAGAGAACTCAGTCTCAAAGTGGGACACTCTGTTCGATTACACCACCAGCTACAATCACATATCAAAACACGAGAGCAAGACACAGAGTCAGCCTGACAGAGCCAGGCATGGGTTCAGAGGGTGTGGGACTGGGGTCTAAGTGCAGACATTCACCCTGGATCGGGATAATCTCGCACATACTGGTTGCCATTCAACTCATACTGGCAGTATCCTGGGGGTCATAATGTGCTCTACATACCGCCAGCGCAAGAAAACCGAAACTAGGAGGGGACTAATCAGAATGATTGGCAATATTGGACAATTTCCAAATCAGGAAGACTTCTCCCGCACACACGTAATTTGACAAACCTGGGGCTCCCCCAAACTGTACGACTGCAGCGTGCAAATGCAGGAAGCACCGGACATACAACTGGTTAAGAAAATCGGTCTGAGGGAGGCATAAGAACATAAGAAATAGGAGCAGGAGTAGGCCATCTAGCCCTTCGAGCCTGCCCCGCCATTCAATAAGATCATGGCTGATCTGTCGTGGCTCAGTTCCACTTTCCCGCCCTCTCCCCAAAACCCGTAATCACCTCTCTTATCAAAAACCCATCAACCCGCGTCTTAAAAATGTTTAGCGAGGCAGCCTCCACCACGTCAACGGGCAGAGAATTCCAGAGATTCACCACCCTTTGAGTGAAGAAGTTCCTCCTCAACTCCGTTCTAAACCGCCCCCCTTTTACCTTGAGGCTGTGCCCCCTAGTCCTACTGTCTTTTTTGAGCGCGAAGAGTGTCTCCACGTCTATCCTATCCATCCCATTCATCATCTTATACGTCTCAATGACATCTCCCCTCATTCTTCTAAACTCTAAGCAGTACAAGCCCAGTTTATTCAGCCTCTCCTCATAGCTCAACCCCCTCAACTCCGGCATCAGACTAGTCAACCTCCTCTGCACTCCCTCCAAGGCCAAAATATCTTTGCGCAGGTGCGGCGCCCAAAACTGCACACAGTACTCCAGCTGCGGCCTCACCAATGCCCTATACAGCTGCAGCAAGACTTCCCTACTTTTATATTCAATGCCCCTCGCTATGAAGGCCAGCATCCCATTCGCCTTCCTGACCACCTGCTGCACCTGCAAGCTGGGATTTTGCGACTCATGCACAAGGACCCCGAGGTCCCTCTGCACCGTCGCCTGCTGCAGTTTTTCGCCACGTAAGTAATAGTCCTTCCTACCATTCTTCCTACCAAAGTGGACCACCTCACACTTGCCAACATTAAATTCCATTTGCCATTTCCTGGTCCATTCGCCCAGCCTATCTAGATCCTTCTGCAGACTCTCCACACCCTCCACACAATTGGCCGTTCCCCCAATCTTGGTGTCATCAGCAAATTTCGACACCCTACACTCGGTTCCCTCCTCCAGATCATCTATATAAATGGTAAAAAGCTGAGGCCCCAGCACCGACCCCTGGGGCACTCCACGAGTCACCATCCGCCATTCCGAATAGCACCCGTTGACCCCGACTCTCTGCCTCCTATTTGACAACCAATCCTCTATCCACGCTAACACCCTACCCCAAACTCCATGTCCCTCGACCTTCTACAATAACCTCTTGTGAGGTACTTTGTCAAACGCCTTCTGAAAATCTAGAAAGACCACATCCACCGGCTCTCCTCTATCCACCGCCCTAGACACATCCTCATAGAACTACAGTAAATTTGTCAGACACGACTTCCCTTTAATGAAACCGTGCTGCGTCTGCTCTATCAAGCAATTCCCTTCAAGATGCCTCGCAATTTCCTCCTTAATGACGGATTCTAACATTTTACCTACCACAGACGTTAAGCTAACCGGCCTATAATTCCCCGCCTTTTGCCTGGCACCCTTCTTAAACAACGGCGTAACATGAGGCGGAATTAGACTCCCCCAAGATGTATGACTGCAGCGTGCAAATGCAGGAAGCACCGGACATACAACTGGTTAAGGAAATTGGTCTGAGGGAGGCGGAACAAGCCCGCTCCCGACCGACAGGGTGGGACTGTTATCAGACATCAAATTGTATGAAATTGGGCACACAAAATGGAAGCAAACTAAAGCTATCCTCAGAGCCCTCCACTAAAATCACAAAGTAACAGACACTGATCAGGAGGCAAGAGCATGGTTTTAGAATGCAAATGAGGGCTAGCACATCATGAAAATTGGACAGGACTGCACCTATAGGAACTAAATTAAAGAACCCATCCCCGCCCCATCAAAATCAGCACTTCTGAACCAGTTCAACAACCCATGGAGACACCTAAAATTAAGACAGTTAAGGAAACGTCCCTGGCCCCTCAAGATCAATAACACACCTATGTTTCAAACCCCAGAGATTCTAGACCATTGATAACCAACCAGACAAAAATGATTAACACACACTTAAAACAATTGCTTCAACACTCGAAAACACCGAAACCAGATGGCTGAAGTCAAATCCTGTAAATAAAGGATTAGCATTTGAAACGCGAAGTTCAGGAATAACTGTAGCCCGTTGTCGGGGAGTCTTTAGAGCACTTTCGGGACAGTCGGATTGTATGTCCTAACTGTGCTTCTCCGTTCACGTAAAGAAAATAAAGCTGTGCCGTTATTGAACCCTGAGTCCGTAGTGGTCGTTTCGCCCACTCGTGCGAACATGGCAATGGAAATAATCGATGCAAAGGCAACGGAGTTTGGAGATTTGTTCCGTTGGAATACTTGTGTTGTACCTCAGCAGTAGTCAATACCTAGGACTCTGAGAAAGGTAGATTTGTCCTAGAAATGTGGCAGGGTTGAATGTGAGGCCACTGAGATGGTGTCTTCTATCGATGTCTGCAGGGATAGGCGAATTATTGTGGATCAGCGCAACCACGGAGGTCGGAATTAATTTGTCGAACGGCTAAACTTTCAAGGCACTTCATAATAATGTGTGACAGAGCCACTGGGCAGGAATCATGAAGGAACGTAAATTGGCGGGTTTTTTTTAACGGTACAAGTAAAATGATCGAAGAATATTGACTATTTATGTGGACGGACTCTCATGCAGAGCTGTAATTGTTTACAAACTCATCAGACGTCCTTCCTGAGTAATCACCATCGTTCTTGGAAAAGAGTTTAGCGATATTGACTACTGTCCGTCAATTCGGCACATGCTTTTACAATTGCCGTATCTTGCTCATTGAAAAGCTGTTTGCTATTACTGGTCAGGTAGACTTCACAATCATATTCTTGTGCAAAACAAACCTGATTTTTTTTGTAAGCGAATTCACACTTTATGCTAAATTTCTACAGGCATGTTTTTGCCAGGACGAAGTACAGCTTCATTTTCATTACGAGACAACCAATTGATATTTAATAAACAAAATAAATCTAAGAGCTAATTGTGGTTTCATTTCACTTGTTACGTTAACAAATATTACATTTGCTGTTCTTTTTTGGAAAGTCAAAGCTTTTTTTATCTGCTTGCCTGACACAATCAAGTGTTAAGTTATTTAAATCATCAATAATTCTCCACAATGCAAGCTAAAAGTTGCGGTCCATATCTCAGCTGGACGAACACGAACTATAACTTTTCTTTCGGTTACTTTGAAATAAGTGCCTGTTGAGCTGAGGTTGAATGTTAATCCAAAGACTGCACAATAAACGAAGTTGTTCTCATATAAATATAGCAGAAAATGTAACATTGTACTGTTTCAGACTTATTTTGCATTGACTGTGAAACTTCAGAATATTACATATGCACAATTAAATCCATTTGCTTTATCTATCCTGATGTCTCCTATTTCGTCAGCAGCAATGCATTCACAGGATTCGCATGAATACAAGTCTCTTCAATAATTTGTGAAGTGTCACTGCTGGAAGGGCATGGTTTTCGACTAAATACTAATAATACATCTAATAAAGTTCGTATGTTTTTGATTATCTTATCATTTTCCAGAGGATAAAGATTGCGAAAGTGTTGGCAAAACTTCAGGTGAGTCAAGGGTATAAGATTTAGTATGTAACTTAATAAAGTTGTCATCACGAGTTGTAATTTTTCGTTATCTCGGCATATCCCGTGCTGAAATATGCCAAAACATGTCGCATCTGTGAACCAATATCCTGAGGCATGTTGCACAAATTAACATCAATTGCAAACTCTGTTTTTGTTACATGTTTGGAAAACACCACAAGCAGATGACAGTGTGTTTGGTCTTCACGTATTCAAGGAAACATGCTGAAAAATACTCGGGTCTTTTATTCATAACAATAATTACCTGCATGTTTTGTTTTTACATTTTGGGACGAGGAAGTTATTTGAGAACTCATATTCAATTTTCAACGACTGTGAAAGGATGAATTGCAACCAACGGACAGAAATATGAGAGGAACCCTGCTTGGAGTAAATTGTAGTTGGATTATTGCAGGCAGCAGAAAAGCACGGAGCAAAAAAAAAATGCACCGCACTTTCAAACAAAAATCATCCCATTGATTCTTTTTGACCAAAATACTATTCTTGACTGAAATTGATCTAATCGGTAGGATAGGTTCCAGCTATCAGAATGGCAAACTAAAATCTGTTGAAAATGCAAATTCTTCCTTGCTGCATTATTACCAGCTGAAGCACCATCGGAATTCCAACAACTTCCCCAACGCTAATGGTACTCAGTGGTGCTGAATAACATCTTTCAGTGAGAAAGCATTCGGTGGTAGTCTCATTGCCGCAGAATGTTTCGGGATGAGTGCACAATATATGATAGACTTATTTGTCAAGTCGGGTAGTGATCTCCATGATTCTGAGACCGGGGTCGCGAATCTCAATAACTGCAATATGTGCAACAGGAATGTCCTAAGTAGGAAAAACAAACAAAAACATTCTGAAGTGAAGGACAGCAGAAAAGCAATGACATACTTGGAAAAATGATGTTTCAGTGAACTCCATATGTTGTATAGTCTTGTTTCCAACAAATGTGGTAAACAATATGTGGCCAAGTTATGTTTAAGTAAGAATACAAATAACATTAAATTCACCAAAAAAGCACAAAGATTGACAAGTAGAAACACTGAATAATACACTTGAAGATTCGGAGAAATTTCAATTCGGCAAATGTGGTCCACATATACGATGAAAGAGGGAAGTAAATTCTAGAACAAGCTTGCGGGGTGGGGTGGTGGGTAGCACAAGGCAAGCTGAAGACTTGTTTCTATAGTTGTGTCACAAGAAGGATAGTACCAAAAAATCATTAATGTGTCCCTGTTTCATTCAGTAACAAGGGAATATAAATGGAAATAAATGGAATCAAATGGCTGAAGAAGTGAAACGGTACTTTGCTTCTGTATCCAGAAAGGAAGTCAACAATAATATTCCCACAGTTCTGATAGAAAGTCGGTTTACATGAACCGGAGGAATGTTGTTATCAGTAGGGAAACGTTTTGAGGAAATTGATGGGGCTGACCGTGATTACATCTCCAGCGCCTGTTTATCCCCACGCTAGGGTATTTAGGGAAGTGCCCGTGGTAGTAATAAATAATTGGTTGCTATTTTAAAGAACTGTTTTATGTCTGCTTTGTTTCCCAGAGATTAACGTGTACTGCGTGGTCAAAATAAACTAATTATTCTCAAAAGGAGGAAGAAATAAAAAAAAGAAATCTAAAAAAACATCGAACCAAAACCACTGAACGTAATTGCATTGCAGGGTGAAGTGCGGGCGTCCATCATCAATGATATCATAGTTCAGCTTTTGGAAACCCAAGGCATAATCCGAAAAAGTCAACATGGATTGAGAGACGTGGGATCATGCTTGGGGATTCTAATGACATTCATTAGTCGAGTTCACCAAGGGGAACTTGTATTTGTGCAGATTTTCACCATTTAGAAGTCGTCTTATGCGTTCTCACAATTGTTCTGTACAAATTCGAGATTCTGCGCAAGCACCGTACAAATTGTTTTTCTAAACTTGCAGGAGGTCGTGCACATCTGGCGTACCACAACCCCACCCAACACGCTCTAATGGCGATATGTGAAAGCCAGTAATTGAGCGGGTTGAAGTTTTTTTTTTCCCCTTCTGTAGGAACTTAAAACGCATTATTAAATCTTGCAAATTTTATTTTCCTCCTTGGCAGAGAAAAAGGTGGCCGAACTTGAGACAAGTAAGCCATTCAGCTTGACGATGACTCGGTTACTTCGATTTCGTGTTGGATAATGTGAATAATTTTGGCATGGCAAAAAAAACGCTTTGTCTTGAATTTCAAAGCACTGCATTAATTCTAATTGTTCCCATCTTGCGTGAAGAATAATTGTGACCTGTCATGATTTTGAAGGAATGATATCAATTAATCTAACAGCTTCCACATTCCGACTGAAAGGAGGTAAAACAGGAAGTAGCATTTGGAATCTTACCGATCCTACGCAAATCATTATGCCATTGTTGCACGCCAAGAATGTCATTAAAGCGACTCATGCATAGTGTGGGGTTTCTATAATGGTGTGCCAAACTCAGGGACTCAAGGGTATAATGGTAGCATTTTCAGTGCCCTGGCAACTTACCATTTTTTTAAAACTTTACATGGGTTAACATTCCACGTTTCTATGTTGTAGATATTTCATCTTGGAAGTGATGTAATATCCATTTCAGCAAATGGCTGAATGGTTCATCTTGAAGTCCCTGGGTTCTAATTATATTTGCCTGCTGTTCCACGAGTGGATTATCTCAATATTTTACCAAAACAATCCTGGAACAATTGTCAGTATTCAGTCTTCCGGCCACGCACACGTTCTTCATTGTTTGAGCGGCTCATGAGTTTTCTAATGGTAAAGACAAATCTTCGTCCTACGTGTCACTGATAAGGGGCCAGCCATTTCGGAAAAGAAAACAGATGGAATTCTTCCAAAATGAACAAGCGACCGAAAGTTCTGTCAGAAGTGTGTTCATTTTCAGAAGATATTGTAAAAGATTCACTAAACTACGAGGGTACAATCAGTCAGATTGAAAGTTTGTGTTGAGATCGGTTTCAAAATAAAATGAATTGTCATTATTTTGGCGGGGATAGCGAATGTGTCCTATACGTTGCCTCATGGGAGACGGAAGCCTGAATCATTTAATGGTTTTACGAATGATATAGGTATATTTTGTAATAAATAAAAATTAATCCGTCGAACATATTGTGAGATGCATCTGAGACTATAAACAAGTAAGCAAAATTCTATTTGAATGACAGGCAAGGTCCAAAACGGAAACGGCTACTTCAGCTCCAAGTTCTGAAATTACTATGCCCCAATGTTAAAATACAAACAACTCATCTCTGTTACTGAAAGCGATTGAATGCTTATTATTAGTAGCGCACATGGTTCTGCATTATTAGAGAGGAAGAAACATCCACTTTTTATCCATTTATTCAAAACTGCTCACGAACTGAAATGTATTAGGTAATTTAACTCTTGTTTTCCTAGAACACGTTCAACTTCATCTTCGCTTGCCCAACGTTTTCGCATAAGGGAAATCGTTTATCCGAGATATGACCCTGGAAAAGAATCTTTGAACTGGTTCAGATGCATTTGCAAGTCCACAGAGTAAATTAGGCTTCATAAGTATCCATTACTCTATTAGTCCTCCTATTCACCCTTTGTACTACTGAGGAAATATTCACCTTGTTGGTCCAAGCAAATTAATGCAGCAATTACAGTGGACACAAAAAAAAACATTATTTGGAAATCTCAGCAGATTGAAAGGGTGCAGAGGAGATTTACAAGGATGTTGCCTGGACTGGGAGGCATGCCTTATGAAGTTAGGTTGAGGGAGCTGGGACTCTTTTCCCTGGAGAGACGAAGGTTGAGAGGCGACCTGATAGAAGTTAACAAAATGTTGAGAGGAATACATAGGGTGGACTCTCAGAGGCTATTTCCCCGGGTTGAAATGGTCGCTACGAGAGGACACAGATTTAAGGTGCGGGGAGGGATGTTCAGAAGTGATGTTAGGGGTAAGTTTTTCACTCAGAGGGTGGTGAGTGAATGGAATCGGCTGCCGTCAGTGGTGGTGGAGGCGAACTCGCTGGGGTCTTTTCAAAGACTTCTGGATGAGTATATGGGGTTTAATGAGATTGAGGGTTATAGATAGGTCTGTAGGTTGGTAGGTGATGTGATCGGCGCAACTTGTGGGCCGAAGGGCCTGTTTGTGCTGTAGTGTTCTATGTTCTATATTCTATGTTCATGCTTTGGAGCGGAGAATATCTCGCCACTGTATGATTTCTTCTGAAATAATTAGACCATAAAGTAACTTCGCTGTAATTATGCATACATCGAGTTGCAACAGTTGAAAAAGTGGGAGATTTGGATAGTGAACAACCCTTCTTATGACGCGTCCAGAAAATATTGATGGAAGAATGAATATCAGTGTCTGCTGAAAGGAAGGAAAAACATAAGAAGTGATAACTTGCTGCGTAGGAGAACTGGGGGATTATTTCCGCATTTTACCGAATGGAAAAATATGATTATGATGGATGAAAATATGTCTTAATCTAAATTTCAGCAGACGTCTTTCGACATTAATGGGCTATGATTCCGCCATTACAAAAAAACTCTTCACAATGGGGTTAGGGCGGAGGGGGTGGTGGGGTGAGGGCCGTAGAGGGCTCATTGTCACGGTGCCATACGTAAACAACAAATCCGTCAAGTTATGAATGACATGATGCTGAAATTATATACGCAAGAAACAAACGGTCCAGTTCACCCTTCAGTGCTGAGCGAATCTAAAGAAAAAAGGCCGTGTGTTTATAATTTAATTGTAGTACGAATAATATGGGAACGCGAGTCACATTGGGGAGAGAAAAATAGAGTTGTAACGTTGTTCCATCTAAAAAAAAAAGAATTGCTACTGATTTGTGCTATTCGGATGAGGCAATTGAAGGCGTTGGTTTTGCAATTGTTGTCATTGCAAGGAAAACTGACATGCCAAGTCGCTGAAAATATATGATTGGTGTAAAACTGAACCAGCATTTCGACGACGGTTCCTATGGAATTTTGACGGTTGTCTGGTGAATGAGTATGCTGCGTTGGGAACATGCTGGACTTGGCAGAGGAAGGTCAATTGTATGCATGGGATTATTGGTGTAAAGTGAGGACGAAGGACGTTACAATGTTTCTGTAATGGAGTACAAAGTGTTATGCGCACATGTCTAAACTTTTCTGATCGAATGGGATGAGTGTCCCGTCAATGATGAGTTGTAACCTTTAGGGGGCACCTTCATTCTGGAAAGGAAGCAAATTACAACTACTTTCATTCGCATGGAAAGACATCACTGAGTGGGAAGCAGCAAACAAACGTACTCAGCCGGAGCAGAATTGTCATGCTTGTGCATTGTCAGGTGCAGGAAGAGGAAGTCATCTTTGAGATTTCATTGCTGTGGCTTGGCGATTTAGAGGCCATCGACATGCACAGCGAGGAGACAGCAGGTAGCGCTGGAGAAGAGTGATATTTTATTCTGTCCCATGCATCGGATAAATCGTGAACGTTGGCGTGAAGCGCATTAGCAGCAAAAGAAGGAAGTACGCTATGTAGGAAGACCTCAGATGTTTAATGTCAGTAAGTGGCTACCACGATGCGTCTGGACTTCATTCCTCATTGAGGATTGTCAAAGTGTGGTTGGAACAATAGTCTGTGGTAGCTGGAAGTTGAGGGAGGGCGATCATAGTATCATGGAACACCCACAGTAAAGACGATGTTATTCGGAAAATTAAGACTGTACCGGCAACATCCCCACCAGGACCTATTAGCGTAAATCTACATTTATCCTGCCAATCGTCCTGACGCTAGCAGTAATTTAGCATGGTGAATCAGCCGAATCCGCACATATTTCGACTGTGGTAGGAACCCGGAGCACCCAGAAGAAAATCACTCGCACACATGGAGAAATTTCAACTCCGTACGGACAGTGACCAGAGGCCGGAATTGAACCAGGGGCCTGGAGTTGTGTGGCAGCAGTGCTAGCCAAGCTGACACAATGTGGTTGGCATTCATTACATGTTATGGGTTCAATGACAGAGCTGCAACATCATCGCATTTGTGACGAAGTGGTTATGATGTAGTTGGAGCAAAAAAGGTCGTTTCAGATCATTGACGCTCACCTGTTGCGGGGTTGCCGTCCGTACAACAAAATAATAACGCTGAGCCAGGATTTTCACAACTTTTTAATCACAATGCCAACACGTTAATACACAAATTTCTCAGGGAGACCATTTCAGTGCGTGCGGCGGAGGGAAGAATTATGATGACTAAAGTTGCACGGACATCTATCAATAAAGCCATGCGGAAACAAAATGCGATACGCTGGAGATTCAAGGTGGAAGTGTAAATCTGAAACTGGAGTAATGATTACAGGAAGCTACTTCGAAAGAGTGAATGGAATTGCAGCTGTCAGTTGTCGGATTGAACATTTTTCGTAGCATGAAATGCGTTGAGATGAAGATGGAACGCCGTCTCCTGGCACTGGGTGAGTATCTTTACTCATAAGAAACATAAGAAACACAAGAAATAGGAGCAGGAGTAGGCCATCTAGCACCTCGAGCCTGCCCCGCCATTCAATAAGATCATGGCTGATCTGTTGTGGCTCAGTTCCATTTTCCCGCCCTCTCCCCATAACCCTTAATCCCCTCTCTTATCAAGAACCCATCAACCCGCTTCTTAAAAATATTTAGCGAGGCTGCCTCCACCACTTCAACGGGCAGAGAATTCCAGAGATTCACCATCCTTTGAGTGAAGAAGTTCCTCCTCAGCCCCGTTCTAAGCGCCCACCCTTTATCTTGATGCTGAGCCCTCTAGTACTCCTGTCCTTTCTGAGCGGGAAGAGCCTCTCCACCTCTACCCTATCCATCCCATTCATCATCTTATACGTCTCAATGAGATCCCCCTCATTCTTTTAAACTCGAACGAGTACAAGCCTCGTTTATTCAGCCTCTCCTCATAGTTCAACCCCTTCAACTCCGGTATCAGCCTAGTAAACCTCCTCCACACTCCCTCCAAGGCCAAAATATCCTTACGTTAGTGCGGCGACCAAAACTGCACAAGTACTCCAGCTGCGGCCTCACCAGTGCCCTATACAGCTGCAGCAAGAACTCCCTACTTTTATACTCAATCCCCCTCGCTATGAAGGCC
Source organism: Carcharhinus amblyrhynchos (assembly GCF_965287045.1). Lineage (NCBI taxonomy): Eukaryota > Metazoa > Chordata > Chondrichthyes > Carcharhiniformes > Carcharhinidae > Carcharhinus > Carcharhinus amblyrhynchos. The sequence continues at coordinate 64,705,954 of NC_137339.1, read as the reverse complement.
AGCATCCCATTCACCTTCCTGACCACCTGCTGCACCTGCAAGCTGGGTTTTTGCGACTCATGCACAAGGACCCCGTGGTCCCTCTGCACCGTCGCCTGCTGCAGATTTTCGCGACGTAAGTAATCGTCCTTCCTACCATTATTCCTACCAAAGTGGATCACCTCACACTTGCCAACATTAAATTCCATTTGCCATTTCCTGGCCCATTCGCCCAGCCTATCTAGATCCTTCTGCAGACTCTCCACACCCTCCGCACATTTTCCCGTTCCACCAATCTTGGTGTCATCAGCAAATTTCGACACCATACACTCGGTTCCCTCCTCCAGATCATCTATATAAATGGTAAATAGCCGAGGCCCCAGCACCGGCCCCTGGGGCACTCCACTAGGCACCAACCGCCAATCCGAATAGCACCCATTGACCCCCACTCTCTGACTCCGATTTGACAGCCGATCCCCTATCCATGCAAACTCCCTACCCCCAACTCCATGCCCCCTGACCTTCTGTAATAACCTCTTGTGAGGCCCGGATTCTAACATTTTACCGACCACAGACGTTAAACTAACCGGCCTATAATTCCCTGTCTTTTGCCTGCCACCCTTCTTCAACAGCCGCGTAACTTTAGCCGTTTTCCAATCTTCCGGCACTTCCCCGGAATCCAGCGACGTTTGGAAATTAATCACCAAGGCATCCACTATCACCTCCACCATTTCTTTCAGAATCCTTCGATGCATTCCATCCGGTCCTGGGGACTTGTCCACAATCAGTTCCCTCCAGTCTTTCGAGCACAGCCTCTCTCGTAACAATAATGTCATTCAGGCCCTCCACTCCTACCATCTTTCCATCGCTAACACCAGGCAAATTATTCATGCCCTCCTCCGTGAAGACCGAAACAAGAAAGTTATTCAAGGCCTCATCCATTTCCCCATCCCCTACCACTAAGTCCTCCCTCTCATCCTCTAAGGGTCCAATGTTCACCCCAGCCAGCCTCTAACTTTTTATATATTTCTAAAAATTCTTACTATTCTTTATTACATTAAGCGCTGGTCCAGCTTCATAGTTTATCCCACCCTTCTTTATCAACTTATTTGTTAATCTTTGTTGACACTTAAACCGCTCCCAATTCTCTTCTCGCCCACTATTCGCTACTCTAAACGCATCAGCTTTTAATTTAACACTTTCCTTTACCTCCTTCGTTATCCACGGCTGATTATCTCTCCTCCTACGATCCTTTTTAACCATCAAAATAAATTTCTGGTGAGCACCAAGAAAGGTCTCCTTAAAGATCCTCCACTGTTCCTCAGCAGACCTACCTTCCAACACACTCACCCAATCAATATTCGCCAATTCCTTTCTCATCCTATCGTACTCCCCTCTGTTCAAACAAAGGACACATGTCCGGGAACCCACTTTCTCCACCTCCATTTGCATCAGAAACTCCACCATACAATGATCACTCTTCCCAAGAGGATCCTTCACCACAAGGTCCCTAATTCTACCCGCCTCATTACATAACACCAGATCCAAGATAGCTCGCTTCCTCGTCGGCTCCAACACACATTGTTCAAGGAAACAATTGCGGCAGCATTCCAAGAATTCTTCCTCAAGCCCACCGCATCCAGCATGGGTCGACCAATCAATATATAGATTGAAATCCCCCATAATTATCACCGTACCATTCCTGCACGCCACATTTATTTGCGCGTTAACAGCCCGCCCCAACTCCAGGTCATTATTTGGGGGCTTATAAACGACACCCACAAGCGTCTTCCTCCCTTTGCTGTTCCTAATCTCCACCCACAACAATTCCACTTTCTGCATTTTGGCCCCTATATCATCCCTTACTACCTCCCTGATGCTATCGTTAATCAGCAGAGCTACCGCCCCTCCCCACCGCCCCCTCCCCCCACCTTTTTCCTCCTGCCTATCCTTCCTAAACACTTGATACCCCTGTACATTCAGCTCCCAGTCCCTGTCACCTTGTAGCCACGTCTCTGTCATGGCCACCAGATCATATCCATTTGTGCTGATCTGCGCCACCAGCTCATTCAGTTTATTCCGAATGCTTCGTGCATTCAGGTAAAGTGCCTTCATCTCAGCCTTCACCTGTACCCTATTTACCAGAACGCCACCAACCATTCTCATGCCCCCTACTCCTTTTATTATTGGGACATCATTGGCCTCTTCCCTTACCTGTACCCTCTCCTTTACTTTAGACCCCTTAATTTCACCTACCCTCGCACCCTACCGCCCGCCCTCCCCGCCTCCCCCGGCCAATTCGTTTAAAGCTCTACCTTTTCATAGAACCCGCGGAATATTAGTGTCCCAGTGTCAGAGCGGCTTTTCACGGCTGCCGCGAACTGAACTTGTGAACAGGGTCCGTTCAGTAGCTGCACAGCGGCAACGTGGGTTTAAGTTCCTTTTTGGTCGGGCGGCTGGGATCGCGAACGGTGATTCATTGTGCTATTTTTACATTCCGCTGACCCCCGACCAACCCGACCACAGACTGACTGCCCACTCGGGACCCGGCAGAACAGGTGCTAAAGAGTAGGGATATTACTTTGGGATTTAAGGTTGAGGGACAGCACCCTGGGATTTAAGGTTAAGGGGGACGTCCAAGGTTTCGGGCCACTGGGATCGGACTCTCGAAGTTCGGTACACGTCTGGGCGCTGCAAGTCGGTGAGGGGCTCTGCAGACGCGAGTGATCGGGCCACTGGGGGCAAAATCCGCGAGGAATTTGCTACATGTCCGGGCGCTACTAAGGCTGGAGCCTCTGTGAGTGCCTGGACCGCTCCAAGCAGGAGACCTCTGCGAGCGTGCAAAAAACGACTACACATCGGGGGACTCCGACCCGCGGTCGACTACACGCCAGTCCGCACCCAGGTCCGGGTAACACCCTGGCAGATAGGGAAACTGCCGCCCTCTGAGAGTTGATTTAGCGATAGGGGTTTGGGTAGGAGCTAGTGGCCCCGGTCACTGTAGTGTGTAGTCACTCGGTATACTGTGGCCTCTGCGGAGAGGCTGTGCAGAACTCACCTGCCTCTGACACCGGCAATCTCCCCGCTACACGCAGCCGGGCTCTGCGGGTTGTCACTGAAGGAAGAAACGTACTAACAGTGGCAACGCTTGACCATAATTCAATCAGAGATACACACACAAGTATTTGTGAAAGCATTAGAGCCAGGGTTGGTACACTACTGACTCTAGTAAAGGAACCGAACATGGATAGCAACAGTACACTTTTGAATAAGGACCAGAGGGGCCCTCACCCGCTATCTAGCAGACAAAATAAGAATCTAATTAAAAGCATGATGAAGGCAAGGTGGAAGCCCCATGACCCTCTCGAAACCCAACGGGAATGGTGGGCGAAACAGAAAAGGAATAAGGATGACAAGGCTTGGATCCTAATGTTAAAGGCTCATTTCACCCTTGCGGGACGAGTTCATGAATACGTACAAGGCAAACAGGAACAAGCAGTACAGAAAACACACCGTTGTGATGGCCGCTAACCCATTGCTGCCAGCGCTGTACGACTTCTCACGCGAACCATGCGTGAGGAGTGTCCTGGCTGGAAATGTTTAGTGGATGAAGCAGGTTCACTATGCCCAACAGCGGGGAGCATTCCACCTACCACCGACCCCCAATCCCAGAGCGTAATGGCAGCCCCCGTTAAAATTCAGTGTGTGCCCGGAGGGCAAGGGGAAGTCGGGCAAGGGCGATCTGCCCAGGCTCGGATAAAGATGACATATTTATTCCTGACCCGGGGGCCACCATGAAACTACTGGACAAACTCCCGACCCTCCAGCCCCAGACACAGTTACGCGATCTTCCGGCAAAAACTTAAGGAGATGCAAATGTGTCACAATTTATATAATCGGGATATAGCCGGGGTCGTAAGAGCCAAAATGCCGGAGAGTTATTGGGCCCATCTTCAGGTAGAGCACCAGAACGGGACCTGGTGCACGAACCTGAACGAGAGCCGCCGAGAGCAAGACAAAGCTCTGACGGATTTTCAAGATGATATTGCCCAAACCATGGGGCGAGTTCCCGTCAGCTGGAAAGCAATCGTAGGGGTAGTGCAGGGGAAGAAGGAATAAGCCCAGGAATACGGGCGACGCAAATTTGACGCCATTCTGGCCCATGGGGGAATGCCCGATGCCGATAGACAAAACCCCGCATTCCTCCAGCTTTATAAGGACGGGCGGAGCCCAGCGCACCAAGCAATCCTAAAGACCGGGTTGGTGAACTTCAACACCTTTGACGAGCTGGAGAACTGGGTTATTGCTGGAGACAAGCAACAGAGAAAGTTCCAAAGCGCTAGGGCAGGGGTACCTTCCCTGGGAACTGACGGAAGGGGCTGCCACAGGTGTTGGAAACCTGGTCAGTATAGAAAGGACTGCCCAGTCCAGACAGCCCAATCCTCCCACAGATGCCACAATTGCGGCAGGACTGGGCACAACGAGTCAGCTTGCCGTAGCAGGAGGTTCCCAACGAGAGAGAGAGAGAGAGCCGCCCCCGCATCCCCACCTCCACCCCCACCCCCCAGGTACGACCAAACCCCGGCAAGGACCTCCGCCCTGAAAGAGAACGAAGTCATTTCCGATACTGCACACCTCAGCCACCAGCAGCTACTGGATATTATACAGACTCTGGCGGCGCAAAAAACCGCATGAATTGCATCGGCCCCCACCCCGGGAGTCAACCCCCGCATCTGGGTTAACGCATCTTTTGGGGGCCGGCGAAGCAAAATATTAACTTATACGGGGGCCGCGATATCCCTCACAGACACGGCACTTCATACAACCCACCGTTCCATCGTACGAATGTGGGTAGGGCGAAATAGAACGACAGCTTACCAGAGCGAGACAGTCCAACACCTTCTCCCAGTACACTTCTGGGTATGCCCGATCACGAGGGAACAACCTTGGGAATAGACGTCCTGGGGCAGTTTGGGGCGGTGGTGCATGCCTTCAACAAGCCCCTGCTGTGGCCTGCCAGAAAGGAACACAGAAGTGGGATTCAGGGACCCTGGTCCCGAGCAAAAACGTGGCTGCAGTCCGGGCAGGAGACCACACATACATAGCCCGAGACAGGGGAAAGGAAGGCATAGTAGGGCTTCAATGCCAATCATTACCCCAAGTCTGGGCAGCAGGGAAACGAGACTGCGGCCTCTTAAAATTCCCTCCCCTACACATACACGGGCCGATCCACACCCCTCACAAACAATAGCCCATCAAGCCCGAGGCGCTACAGGCCACTGAGAAAATCGTTCAGGCTCTGGTTGCCGAGGGTATTTTAAGACTTACAGTCTCTGACACCAATTCCCCGATATGGCCAGTCCGTAAGCCAGACGGAAGTTACCGACTGACCATAGACTACACTGCCCTAAACAAAATCCGCCCGATAGAACATCCCATAGTCGCAAGTCCATCCGCTATTTTTAACGGAATCCGACCTGAACATGGTATTTTCTCTGTGTTAGATATAGCAAACGGATTCTGGTCCATCCCGCTTCACACGGTCTCCCAGGAAAGGTTGGCCTTTACCAGTGGAGGGAAACAGTACACGTGGACACGCCTCCCCCAAGGCTTCCACAACCGTCCCAATATTATCCACCGAGTTATGAGTGAGACTCTTGAGGACTGCGATCTGTCCCCATATAGAAGTACCTTCCTCCAATATGTGGACAACATCCTTATTGCCTCCCCCAACCTCACAGGACATATCGGCGCCCTGTCCACAATCCTGCGCGCCTTGCAGGCTCCGGGATTTAAAATCAACCTAACCAAGGCACAGATTGCACCACAGGAGGTCAGGCATTTAGGAAACAATGTATGTCAAGGAAAGATAGCACTCCCCTGCGATCGGAAGACGGCGATTATAAATATGCCCCGTCCAAACACAGTTAGAGGGGTGTGTAGAGTTATGGGTCTCCTTAACTACTGCCGGAATTTCATTGACCAGTTCGCATCCCTGGTTGAACCAATCCAGCGGCTGATCGAAGGGGGAAAGCCAGGAGCAGGAACGATCGAGTGCGGACCGGAACAGGAGGTAGCATACACACGCCTAAAATCAGAACTGTTGGCAGCTCCAGCCCCAAACCTGCCGAACATAACCAAACCCTTCCACCTCTTCTATGAGCCAGAGGAGGGATTTTATTGCTCCGTGGTAACCCAAGAATACGGGGATACCATGCGACGGTGGCATATTATTCCACCCGACAATCCCCAGTAGCCCAGGGAATGCACAAGGGTGTGGCGGCTCTAGATTGTGCCGCCTAGGCAGTCAGGGTGTGCGAGCCGATCGCTATGTCAGGACAAATCATTTTACACACGAAACACACCATCGTTGAGCTCCTGAATACAGACCGACTCCGGGCTGTTTCGGACCCCCGAAGGGCCAATTGGGATGCGGTACTCCTCCCCCTGAGAGTGGTCCGTCCAGACAGTGTAGGACACTGGGAAGAACCCCGCTGAGGGACTCCTATCAGAGGGAAGTCCACACTCCTGCCCGATTAACCCAGACACTTAAGGAAGAGGGAGGGATTAATGACCAAACCCGAGATAACCCCCACCTCACACTGTGTGTAGAGGGGCCCCGAATACAAGTAGAGGGGCAATACCGCACAGGGTGGGTAATAGTAGAACAAAAAGGGACACCGGTCGCAATAGACACGATGAGTCGGGGGAGCTCAGCCCAAGTGGACGAACACATAGCCCTCAGGGAAGCCCTCAAGACAGGAAGGGGAAAACGAGTAAACGTGCATACTGACAGCCAATATGCGTTTGGGGTGGTCCACGATTATATGATGGCCTGGAAATGGCGCGGGTTTATCACCACAGGGGGAGTGGCGGGGTGGGTGCGGGGAGGGGGGGGCGGGGTGGAGGGGAGGGGGAGGGGGGGCGTGGGGTGGAGGGGAGGGGGGCGCATAAAGCAGGGAAATATAATACGAGACCTGGTAGCTGCAGCCAGGCTGCCCTCAGAAGCACCCGTAATTAAGATAAAAGCCCAGCAAAGAGTAAAGACAGCGGAACAAAAAGGGAACAAAATCGCAGATGCTGGAGCCAAGGCTGCAGCTGGGGAAGCCCTCCCGCATGTAGCGGCCACCACAACAGCACCCTTGGAGGAAGTAGATACTTGTAAGCTGCAGGGTAGTACCAGCCCAGATGAGGTGGCACAGTGGGGAGAGGCAGGGGCGTCCAGCGACAAAGATGGAGTGTGGCGCAGAGGAGATCAAGTAGCCTCCCCCTCATTTATACACACCGAACTACTCCGACGCCACCACGAGCCAGACCACTTCGGCCAGGATAGGGCCCTGGCCCGACTGTCAACTGATTGGTGGTGGCCAGGGATGGGACCGGATGTCGCCAACCATTGCCAGCGCTGTATCATATGCGCCCAGCACAACCCCGGCCGACCCCTGAGAGTCAAACTGGCCCACCAACCCCGAGCAAAAGGACCCTGGGAAAACCTGCAGATCGACTTCATAGGCCCCCTACCCACTAGCCGAGGGAAGAAATATTGTTTCGTCTTAACGGATCAATTCACACGCTGGGTGAAAGCATTCCCAACTCGGGATTGCGAAGCCACCACCGTCGCCTGCATCCTAGCATACGAAATCATCCCGAGGTGGGGAGTCGCACTACAACTCGACTCCGACCAAGGAACCCACATCACAGGCAAAATAATGAAACAGGCTCGTAAGACCCTGGGAATCCGAGAGCGATTCCACATCACATACCACCCTCAGAGTTCTGGGTGGTCGAGCGAATGAACCGCACACTTAAAAAGGCAATTGCCAAGTCAGTTGCTGAGACAGGTCATGGGTCGGTAGATGTCCTTCCCTGTATTTTAAGGCGCCTACGAGCCACCACCGGTCGCACTATAGGACTTATACCTTTTGAATTAATGACGGGGAGGGCAATGAGACGCCAAGACAACATTGCGGTAGGCGGAAAAGGACTGGCAACTCTCCGGGATAAAATGAAAACATACGTGCAACAGTTAGACCACCAACTCAGAGAGCTACACCACGCAGCCAGAGACCAAAAGGCTATAAAGGTCCAGGTTTGTAAACATGACATCTGCCATACCCCCAAACTGTCCCAAGTAGGGGACAAGGTTTTGGTCCGAGTTGCCCCCGATCAAATAGGGTACTCACCAATTGGTTCGGACCCCATGAAATTATCCTCACCATCGACGCATGTGCCTGTGTTGACATCAAAGGAAAAGGCCGCTGGAAACACTGGTCACAGCTAAAGGCATACCCCCGGGGGAGGGGGTGGGGGGAGTGAGGTTGTGGGGGTGGGTTGGTGGTTCGTGATGGGAAGGTGTGACAGGACAGATTGACAGTAAAGACAAGAGTAGTCCCTCGACATAAACGGGCCACGGATCGAACCATAACTAACCGCCTCTATCCACACAGCGGAGATCGAATTAACAACCTTCATCTCTAGGACGGAGGTGAGCCACACATCAGCCACGGCTGTAATATGTGTATATATGAAGAAAGACATAGAGGCATGCCAAAGCAGATTAGTATATAGAGATTAGTTAATATTAAGGTTCTAATACCTGGCGGCCACCGGGATTTGTATATCCTTCCTATCCCTTTCCAGGATGATAACCACTTTGTGGATGGCCCTATCCGTGATCTTCTTGTCCAGGCTCGCCATCCAGGGATACATCACCTATCAACAATCTCACGGAACAATATTCAATACGTCCGAGGCGTTGTGCGTGCCGGCAGCAACATACCACAAGATCAACAGGATCTATTCCAATGCATGGCTACAAGTCCACCCAGGTCTCGATGTGACATGCTTCACCTGCAGATAGGATAAGACCCAAACATGTCTCCAACGGCCAGACTCACTGAGCGACTCTGGCTGCACCTTCGGAAAGATCTGCACCCTTCCCGAGGACATACGGATCCAGCCACAAAGAGACATTTTGAAACCGGACGCTGATATTTGCGGATACTATGGGCTAGTTCAGGCTCCAGTAGTTTCACGATGTGTATATTTTGCACTTCCTACAACGCGTGCCCCTACGACCACGACGCCCGAAATCTTACCCTGCCCCTTGCTGGGGTTGGGGGGTGGGGTGTTGTGGAAAGAGGGAGAAACTGTATATGTCAATGTGAAACACGAAATCATGGCTGTTCTGATCGATATCTCAGGGATCAAGGTACTGGGACACTGTTCAGAACAGACACGAGACATGTACCAGATGCTGGGCAGGAAAACTATCAAGCGGGCTATCGATGTGATGGGCGCAACACACTACAGAGACAATACGCACACACACACACACACACACACACAGAAGCAAAAGGTGCATAGTCAATGACACCCTCACAGGGATAAACACCAGTTCCAGCATGGTTTGCTGAACTGACATCCAGGGACTCAATAATAAGATAGAACAGTTGAAGGGTGTGATGAAAGATATCCTGGAGCAGTCACTCGTCCAACAAGCCGAGAAGGCTCTTTTGGGGAGAGGGGTGCCCATACTCAACTAGATGGAAACACAACATTAGAAACACACGCCCGTGCCATTAACCGCTTATAGATAGATAGAGAGAAAACACTGCCCGGGTACAACAGGGACAGCTGTGCCATGCGTACGGTCAGAGGATGATCGGTCAATCAAGGCATAATTTGGACCAGGTACACAGTGGGGAGATGCCCGATTCGATTGACAGCACCCGGCTAGCGCAACTCGCAGATCAGAAGCGGGTGCTGGATCGCCGAACCTTGAAAGGAATGACACGGGTATATCCAGTGATCTCAGACCGCGAGCTGAGCGACAGTACGGGGGTAGCGATGGTCCTATTGATTCCAATAGTTACACCAGACTGGGGACCATTTCCTATCTTCCAGATTGAATACATCGGTGTTGTTAGAGGCAAGACCTCCCTCCGCTGCCATATAACCGAAGTAACCGCCATCTGAAAGCATGGAGTGATGTTCAGTATCTCCCTCTCGGGATGCAAACAAAGGGGAGAGACAACCATATGCCCTCACCCACTGAGACAAGGAGAGGCACGGGAATGAGGGTTTAACAAAACGCAGGGCTGTACCCGAGACATTACACACACCGATCCACACTTTGCCCGGGCAGGATATGGAGGACGAGGCAGGTATTGTGTAGCCACAACAAGAGCATCCTTCATATACAACGGGCTGGCATGCCCGATCCCCAGCCCAAACTTCTGCTTCACGCCTCGCCTACCGGTCACTATTGGCCAGGTCCACATCACCAACATCCGAAGTCGACAAACCCTGACACTGAATGCCACGGACCCATTGAGAGACGATCTCAAACATTAACAACAGCCAGAACAGATTCCAATCCCGCACTTAGCAGAAGTACTGAGAGCTCAGTCTCAAAGTGGGACACTCTGTTCGATTACACCACCAGCTACAATCACATATCAAAACACGAGAGCAAGTCACAGAGTCAGCCTGACAGAGCCAGACATGGGTTCAGAGGGTGTGGGACTGGGGTCTAAGTGTAGACATTCACCCTGGATCGGGATAGTCTCGCACATACTGGTTGCCATCCAACTCATGCTGGCAGTATCCTGGGGGGTCACAATGTGCTCTACATACCGCCAGCGCAAGGAAAACGAAACGAGGAGGGGACTAATCAGAATGATTGGCAATATTGGACAATTTCCAAATCGGGAAGACTTCTCCAGCACACACCTAATTTGACAAACCCGGGGCTCCCCCAAACTGTAGGACTGCAGCGTGCAAATGCAGGAAGCACCAGACATACAACTGGGTAAGAAAATCGGTCTGAGGGAGGCCGAACAAGCCCGCTCCCGACCGATAGGGTGGAACTGTTATCGGACAACAAATTGTATGAAATTGGGCACACAAAATGGAAGCAAACTAAAGCTATCCTCAGAGCCCTCCACTAAAATCAGAAAGTAACAGACACTGATCAGGAGGAAAGAGCATGTTTTTAGAATGCAAATGAGGGCTAGCACATCATGAAAATTGGACAGGATGGCACCTATAGGAACTAAGTTAAAGAATGCATCCCCGCCCCATCAAAATCAGCACTTCTAAACCAGACCAACAACCCATAAAAACAACTAAAATTAAGACAGTTAAGGAAACGTCGCCGGCCCCTCAAGATCAATAACACACCTATGTTTCAAACCCCAGAGATTCTAGACCATTGATAACCAACCAGACAAAACCGAATAACACACACTTAAAACAATTGCTTAAACACTCGAAAACACCGAAACAGGATGGCTGAAGTCAAACACTGTAAATGAATTAGCATTTGAACCGCGAAGTTCAGGAATAACTGTAGCCCGTTGTCGGGGAGTCTTTAGAGCACTTTCGGGGCAGTCCTATTGTATGCCCTGACTGTGCTTCTCCGTCCACGTAAAGAAAATAAAGCTGTGCCGTTATTGAACCCTGAGTCCGTAGTGGTCGTTTCGCCCACTCGCGCGAACATGGCAATGGAAATAATCGATGCAAAGGCAACGGAGTTTGGAGATTTGTTTCGTTGGAATACTTGTGTTGAACCTCAGCAGTAGTCAATACCTAGGACTCTGAGAAAGGTAGATTTGTCCTAGAAATGTGGCAGGGTTGAATGTGAGGCCACTGAGATGGTGTCTTCTATCGATGTCTGCAGGGATAAGCGAATTATTATGGATCTGCGCAACCTCGGAGGTCGGAATTAATTTGGCGAACGACTAAACTTTCAAGGCACTTCGTAATAATGATTGACAGAGCCACTGGGCAGCAATCATGGAGGAAAGTAAATTGGTGGTTTTTTTTACGGTACAAGTAAGGTGATCGAAAAATATTGACTATTTATGTGGACGGACTCTCATGCAGATCTGTAATTGTTTACAAACTCATCTGACGTCCTTCCTGAGAAATCACCATCGTTCTTGGAAAAGAGTTTGGCGATGTTGACTCCTGTCCGTCCATTCGGCACATGCTTTTGCAATTACCGTACCTTGCTCAACGAAAAGCTGTTTGCTATGACTGGTCAGGTAGACTTCACAAACATATTCTTGTGCAAAACAAACGTGATTTTTTTTGTAAGCGAATTCACACTTTCTGCTAAATTTCTACAGGCATTTTTTGCCGGGACGAAGTGCAGCTTCATTTTCATTCCGAGACAATCAACTGATATTTAATAAACAAAATAAATCCATGAGTTAATTGTGGTTTCATTTCACTTGTTACGTTGACAAATATCAGATTTGCTGTTTCTTTTTGGAAAGTCAAAGTTTTTTTTTACCTGCTTGCCTGACACAATCAAGTGTTAAGTTCTTTAAGTCATCAATAATTCTCCACAATGCAATCTAAAAGTTGCGGTCCATATCTAAGCTTGACGAACACGAATTATTACTTTTGTTTCAGTTCCTTTGAAATAAGTGCCTGTTGAGCTGAGGTTGAATGTTAATCCAAACACGGCAGAATAATCGAATATGTTCTCATATAAATATAGCAGAAAATGTAACATTGTACTGTTTCAGACTTATTGTGCATTGACTGTGACACTTCAGAATATTACATATGCACAATTAAATCTATTTGCTTTATCTATCCTGATGTCTCCTATTTCGTCAGCAGCAATGCATTCACAGGAATCGCATGAATACAAGTCTCTTCAAAAATTTGTGGAGTGTCACTGCTGGAATGGCACGGTTTTCGACTAAATACTAATAATACATCTCATTAAGTTCATATGTTTTTGATTATCTTATCATTTTCCAGAGCATAAAGAATGCGAAAATGTTAAAAAAGCTTTAGGTGAGTCAAGGGTATCAGGTTTGGAATGTAACTTAATAAAGTTGTCATCACGAGTTGTAATTTTTCGTTATCTCGGCATATCCTGCACTGAAATATGCCAAAACATGTCGCATCTGTGAACCGATGTACTGTGGCTTGTTGCACAACTTAACATCAATTGCAAACTCTGTTATAGTTACATGTCTGGAAAACACCACAAGCAAATGACAGTGTGTTTGGTCTTCACGAATTAAGGGGAACATGCTGAAACATACTCTGGTCCTTTATTCATAACAATAATTAACTGCATGTTTTGTTTTTACATTTTGGGACGAGGAAGTTATTTGAGAACTCATATCCAATTTTCAACGACTGTGAAAGGATGAATTACAACCAACGGACAGAAATATGACAGGAACCCTGCTTGGAGTAAATTGTCGTTGGATTATTGCAGGCAGCAGAAAAGCACGGAGCAAAAAAAAATGCACCGCACTTTCAAACAAAAATCATCCCATTTATTCTTTCTGACCAAAATACGATTCTTGACTGAAATTGATCTAATCGGCAGGATAGGTTCCAGCTATCAGAATGGCCAACTGAAATCTGTTGAAACTGCAAAGTCTTCCTTGCTGCATTATTACCAGCTGAAGCACAATCGGAATTCCAACAACTTCCCCAACGCTAATGGTACTCAGTAGTGCTGAATAACATCTTTCAGTGAGAAAGGATTCGGTGGTCGTCTCATTGCCGCAGAATATTTCGGGATGCGTGCACAATATATGATAGACTTATTTGTCAAGTCGGGTAGTGATCTCCATCATTCTGAGACCGGGGTCGCGAATCTCAATAACTGCAATATGTGCAACAGGAATGTCCTAAGTAGGAAAAACAAACAAAAACATTCTGAAGTGAAGGACAGCAGAAAAGCAATGACAGACTTGGGAAAATGATGTTTCAGTGAACTCCATATGTTGTATAGTCTTGTTTCCAACAAATGTGGTAAACAATATGTGGCCAAGTTATGTTTAAGTAAGAATACAAATAACATTAAATTCACCAAAAAAGCACAAAGATTGACAAGTAGAAACACTGAATAATACACTTGAAGATTCGGAGAAATTTCAATTCCGCAAATGTGGTCCACATATACGATGAAAGAGGGAAGTAAATTCTAGAACAAGCTTGCGGGGTGGGGTGGTGGGTAGCACAAGGCAAGCTGAAGACTTGTTTCTCTAGTATCACAAGAAAGATAATACCAAAAAATCATTAATGTGTCCCTGTTTCATTCAGTAACAAGGGAATATAAATGGAAATAAATGGAATTCAAATGGCTGAAGAAGTGAAACGGTACTTTGCTTCTGTGTCCAGAAAGGAAGTCAACAATAATATCCCAACAGTTCTGATAGAAAGTCGGTTTACATGAACCGGAGGAATGTTATCATCAGTAGGAAAAACGTTTTGAGGAAATTGATGGGGCTGACCGTGATTACATCTCCAGCGCCTGTTTATCCCTACGCTAGGGTATTTAGGGAAGTGCCCGTGGTAGTAATAAATAATTGGTTGTTATTTTAAAGAACTGTTTTATGTCTGCTTTGTTTCCCAGAAGTTAACGTGTACTGCGTGGTCAAAATAAATCAATTATTCTCAAAAGGGGGAAGAACTAACAAAAGGAAATATAAAAAAATACTTCGAACAAAAACCACATTACATAAATGCATTACAGGGTGAAGTGCGGGAGTCAATGATCAATGACATCATAGTTCAGCTTTTGGAAAGCCATGGCATAATCCGAAAAAGTCAACATGGATTTAGAGACGTGGGATCATGCTTGGAGAATCTAATGACATTCATTAGTCGAGTTCACCAAGGGCAACTTGTATTTGTGCAGATTTTCACCATATAAAAGTCTTTTTATGCGTTCTCACAATTGTTCTGTACAAATTCGAGCTTCTGCGCAAGCACCGTACAAACTGTTTTTCTGAACTTGCAGGAGGTCGTGCACGTCTGGCGTACCACAACCCCACCCAACACGCTTAATGGCGATATATGAAAGCCATTAATTGAGCGGGTTGATTTTTTTCCCCCTTTTGTAGTAACTTATAACGTATTATTAAATCTTGCAAATTTTATTTTCCTCCTTGACAGAGAAAAAGCTGGCCGAACTTGAGACAAGTAAGCCGTTCAGCTCGACGATGACTTGGTTACTTCGATTTCGTGTTGGACAATGTGAATAATTTTGGCATGGAAAAAAAGAAAAAAAAAACGCGGATTTCTTGAATTTCAAAGCAATGCATTAATTCTAATTGTTCCCATCTTGGATGAAGAACAATTGTGAACTGTCATGATTTTGAAGGAATGATATCAATTAATCTAACAGCTTCCACATTCCGACTGAAAGGAGGTAAAACAGGAAGTAGCATTTGGAATCTTACCGATCCTCGCCAAAACATTATGCCTATGTTGCACGCCAAGAATGTCATTAAAGTGACTCATGCATAGTGTGGGGTTTCTGTAATGGTGTGTCAAACACAGGAACTCAAGTGTATAATGGTAGCATTTTCAGTGCCCTGGCAACTTACCGTTTCTTTTCATTTTACATGGGTTTACATTCCACGTTTCTATCTTGTAGATATTTCATCTTGGAAGTGATGTAATTTCCATTTCAGCAAATGGCTGAATGGTTCATCTTGAAGTCCCTGGTTTCTAATTATATTTGCGTGGTGTTCCACGAGAGGATTATCTCAATATTTTACCACAACAATCCTGGAACAATTGTCAGTATTCAGTCCTCCGGCCACGCACACTTTCTTCATTGTTTGAGAGGCTCATGAGTGGTCTAATGGTAAAGACAAATCTTTGTCCTACATGACACTGATAAGGGGTCAGCCATTTCAGAAAAGAAAACAGATGGAATTCTTCCAAAATGAAGAAGCGACCGAAAATTCTGTCGGAAGTGTTTTCATTTTCAGAAGATATTGTAAAAGATTCACTAAACTCCCAGGGTACAATCCGTCAGATTGAAAGTTTGTGTTGAGATCTGTTTCAAAATAAAATGAATTGTCATTATTTTGGCGGGGGATAGCGAATGTGTGATACACGTTGCCTCATGGGAGACGGAAGCCTGAATCATTTAATGGTTTTACGAATTATACAGGTATATTTTCGTAATAAACAAAAATTAATCCGTCGCACATATTGTGAGATGCATCTGAGACCATGAACAAGTAACCACAATTCTGTTTGAATGGCACGCAGGGTCCAAAACTGAAACGGCTACTTCAGCTCCAAGTTCTGAAATTACTATGCCCCAATGTTGACATACAAACAACTCATCTCTGTTACTGACAGCGATTGAATGCTTATTATTAGTAGTGCACATGGTTCTGCATTATTAGAGAGGAAGAAACATCCACTTCTTATCCATTTATTCAAAACTGATCACGAACTGAAATGTATTAGGTAATTTAACTCTTGTTTTTCCAGAACACGTGCAACTTCATCTTCGTTTGCCCAACGTTTTCGCATAAGGGAAAACGTTTATCCGAGATATTACCCTGGAAAAGAGACTTTGAACTGGTTCAGATGCATTTGCAAGTCCACAGAGTAAATTAGACTTCATAAGTATCCATTACTCTATTAGTCCTCCTATTCACCCTTTGTACTACTGAGGAAATATTCACCTTGTTGGTCCAAGCAAATTAATGCAGCAATTACAGTGGACACACAAAAAAAACATTATTTGGAAATCTCAGCAGATTGTGGCTTCATACTTTGGAGCGGAGAATATCTCGCCACTATATGATTTCTTCTGAAATAATTAGACCATAAAGTAACTTCGCTGTAATTATGCATACATCGAGTTGCAACAGTTGAAACAGTGGGGGATTTGGGACAGTGAGCAACCCTTCATATGACGCGTCCAGAATATATTGATGGAAGAATGAACATCAGTGTCTGCTGAAAGGAAGGAAAAACATAAGAAGTGATAACTTGCCGCGTAGCAGAACTGGGGGATTATTTCCGCATTTTACCGAATAGAAAAATATGATTATGATGGATGAAAATATGTCTTAGTCTAAATTTCAGCAGACGTCTTTCGATAAAATGGGCTATGATTCCGCCATTAGAAGGAAAAAAAAAACTCTTCACAATTGGGGTAGGGCGGGGGGGTTGGTGGGGTGAGGACTGGGGAGGGCTCATTGCCACGGTGCTATACGTCAACAACAAATCCGTCAAGTTATGAATGACTTGATGCTGAGATTATACACGCAAGAAACAAACGGTCCAGTTCACCCTTCAATGCTGAGCGAATCTAAAAAAAAAAGCCGTGTGTTTATAATTTCATTGTAGTGCGAATAATATGGGAACGTGAGTCACATTGGGGAGAAAAAAAAAGAGTTGTAACGTTGTTCCATCAGAAAAAAAGAATTGCTACTGATTTGTGCCATTCGGATGAGGCAATTGAAGGCGTTGCTTTTGCAATTGTTGTCATTACAAGGAAAAATGACATGCCAAGAGGCTGAAAATGTATGATTGGATTAAAACTGAACCAGCATTTCGACGACGGTTCCTATGGAATTTTGACGGTTGTCTGGGGAATGAGTATGCTGCGTTGGGAACATGCTGGACTTGGCAGAGGAAGGTCAATTGTATGCATGGGATTATTGGTGTAAAGTGAGGACGAAGGACGTCATAACGTTTCTGTAATGGAGTACAAAGTGTTATGCGCACATGTCTAAACTTTTCTGATCGAATGGGATGAGTGTCCCGTCAATGATGAGTTGTAACCTTTACTGGGTACCTTCATTCTGGAAAGGAAGTAAATTACAACTACTTTAATTCGCATGGAAAGACATCACTGAGTGGGAAGCAGCAAACAAACGTACTCTGCCGGAGCAGAATTGTCATGCTTGTGCATTGTCAGGTGCAGGAAGAGGAAGTCATCTTTGAGATTTCATTGCTGTGGCTTGGCGATTTAGAGGCCATCGACATGCACAGGGAGGAGACAGCAGGTAGCGCTGGAGAAGAGTGATATTTTATTCTGTCCCATGCATCGGATAAATCGTGAACGTTGGCGTGAAGCGCATTAGCAGCAAAAGAAGGAAGTACGCTATGTAGGAAGACCTGAGATGTGTAATGTCAGTAAGTGGCTACCACGATGCGTCTGTATTTCTTTCCTCATTGAGGGTTGTCAAAGTGTGGTTGGAACAATACTCTGTGGTGGCTGGAAGTTGAGGGAGGGCGATCATAGTATCATGGAACACCCACAGTAAAGACGATGTTATTCGGAAAATTAAGACTGTACCGGCAACATCCCCACGAGGCCCTATTAGCGTAAATCCACACATTTATCCTGCCAATCGTCCTGACACTACCAGTAATTTAGCATGGTGAATCAGTCGAATCCGCACATATTTTGACTGTGGGAGGAATCCGGAGCACCCAGAAGAAAACCACTCGCACACATGGAGAAATTTCAACTCCGCACGGACAGTGACCAGAGGCCGGAATTGAACCAGGGGCCTGGAGTTGTGTGGCAGCAGTGCTAGCCAAGCTGACACAATGTGGTTGACACTCATTACATGTTATGGGTTCAATGACAGAGCTGCAACATCATCGCATTTGTGACGAAGTGGTTATGACGTAGTTGGAGCAAAAAGGTCGTTTCAGATCATTGACGCTCACCTGTTGCGAGGTTGCCGTCCGTACAACAAAATAACAACGCTGAGCCAGGATTTTCACAACATTTTAATCACAATGCCAACACGTTAATACACATATTTCTCAGGGAGACCGTTCTCGTGCGTGCGGCGGAAGGAAGAATTATGATGACTAAAGTTGCACGGACATCTATCAATAAAGTCATACGGAAACAAAATGCGATACGCAGGGGAGTCAAGGTGGAAGTATCAAACTGAAACTTGGGTAATGATTACAGGAAGCTAATGCGAAAGAGTGAATGGAATTGCAGCTGTCAGTTGTCGGATTGAACATTTTTCGTAGCATGAAATGCGTTGAGATGAAGATGGAACGCCGTCTCCTGGCACTGGGTGAGTATTTTTACTCATAAGAAACACAAGAAATAGGAGCAGGAGTAGGCCATCTAGCACCACGAGCCTGTCCCGCCATTCATTAAGATCATGGCTGACCTGTCGTGTCTCAGTACCACACTCCCGCCCTCTCCCCACAACCATTAATCCCCTTGCCTATCAAAAACGAGCTAGAGAACTGGGCTATTACGGTAGACAACCAACAGAGAAAGATTCAAAGCGCTAGGGCAGGGGTTTGACGGAAGGTGCTGCCACAGGTGTGGGAAACCTGGTCAGTATAGAAAGGACTGCCGAGTCCAGACACCCCAATCCTCCCACATATGCCACAATTGCGGCAGGACTGGACACAACGAGTCAGCTTGCCGTAGCAGGAGGTTCCCAAAGAGAGAGAGAGAGAGCCGCCCCCGCACCCCCACCCCCACCGCACCCCCCAGGTACGACCAAACCCCGGCAAGGGCCCCCGCCCTGAAAGAGAACGAAGTCATTTCCGATACTGCACACCTCAGCCACCAGCAGCTGCTGGATATTATACAGACTCTGGCGGCGCAAAAGACGGCATGAATTGCATCGACCTCCACCCCGGGAGTCAACCCCCCGCATCTGGGTTAACGCATCGTTAGAGGGCCGGCGATGCAAAATATTATATTATACGGGGGCCGCGATACCCTCAACGACATGGCACTTCATACAACCCACCGTTCCATCGTACTAATGGGGGTAGGGGGAAATAGAACTACAGCTTACCAGGGCGAGACAGTCCAAAATCTTACTCCCAGTACGCTTCTGGGTATGCCCGATCACGAGGGAAGAATCTTGGGAATAGACGTCCTGGGGGAGTTAGGGGCGGTGGTGCATGCCTCCAACAAGCCCCTGCTGTGGCCTGTCAGAAAGGAACACAGAAGTGGGATTCAGGGATACTGGGTCCAGAACAAAAACGTGGCTGCAGTCCGGGCAGGGGACCACACATACATAGCACGAGACAGGGGAAAGGAAGGCATAGTAGGGCTTCAGTGCCAATCATTACCCCAAGTCTGGGCAGCAGGGAAACAAGACTGCGGCCTCGTAAAATTCCCTCCCCTACACATACACGGGCCGATCCACACCCCTCACAAACAATAGCCCATCAAGCCCGAGGCGCTACAGGCCACTGAGAAAATCGTTCAGGCTCTGGTTGCCCAGGGTATTTTAAGACCTACAGTATCTAACACCAATTCCCCGATATGGCCAGTCCGTAAGCCAGACGGAAGTTACCGACTGACCATAGACTACACTGCCCTAAACAAAATCCGCCCGATAGAACGCCCCATAGTCGCTAGTCCATCCACTATTTTTAACGGAATCCGACCTGAACATGGTATTTTCTCTGTGTTAGACATAGCAAACGGATTCTGGTCCATCCCGCTTCTCACGGTCTCCCAGGAAAGGTTGGCCTTTACCAGTGGAGGGAAACAGTACACGTGGACACGCCTCCCCCAAGTGTTCCACAACCGTCCCAATACTTTCCACCGAGTTATGATTGAGACTCTTGAGGACTGCGATCTGTCCCCATATAGAAGTACCTTCCTCCAATATGTGGACAACATCCTTATTGCCTCCCCCAACCTCACAGGACATATCGGCGCCCTGTCCACAATCCTGCGCGCCTTGCAGGCTCCGGGATTTAAAATCAACCTAACCAAGGCACAGATTGCACCACAGGAGGTCAGGCAATTAGGGAACAATATAAGTCAAGGAAAGACAGCACTCCCCTGCGATCGGAAGACGGCGATTATAAATATGCCCCGTCCAAACACAGTTAGAGCGGTGTGTAGAGTTATGGGACTCCTTAACTACTGCCGGAATTTCATTGACCAGTTCGCATCCCTGGTTGAACCAATCCAGCGGCTGATCAAAGGAGGAAAACCAGGAGCAGGAACGATCGAGTGCGGACCGAAACAGGAGGTAGCATACACACGGCTAAAATCAGAACTGTGGACTGCACAAGGGTGTGGCGGCTCTAGATTGTGCCGCCTCGGCAGTCAGGGTATGCGAACCGATCGCTATGTCAGGACAAATCATTTTACACACGAAACACACCACCGTTGAGCTCCTGAATACAGACCGACTCCGGGCTGTTTCGGACCCCCGAATGGCCAATTGGGAAAAGGTACACCTCCCTCCGAGAGTGGTCCGTCCAGACAGTGTGGGACACTGGGAAGAACCCCGCTGAGGGACTCCTATCAGAGGGTAGTCCGCACTCCTGCCCGATTAACCCAGACACTGAAGAAGTCGGAGGGTTTAATGACCAACCCCGAGATAACCCCCACCTCACACTGTATGTAGAGAAGCCCCGAATACAAGTAGAGGGGCAATACCGCACAGGGTGGGTAATAGTAGACCAAAAAGGGACACCGGTCGCAAAAGACACGATGAGTGGGGAGAGCTCAGCCCAAGTGGACGAACACATAGTTCTCAGGGAAGCCCTCAAGACAGGAAGGGGAAAACGAGTAAATATGTGTACTGACAGCCAATATGCGTTTGGGGTGGTCCACGATTACATGATGGCCTGGAAAACGCGCGGGTTCATCACCAGAGGGGGAGGGGGGCGGAGGGGTGCGCATAAAGCAGGAAAATATAACACGAGATCTGGTAGCTGCAGCCAGGCTGCCCTCAGAAGCACCCGTAATTAAGATAAAAGCCCAGCAAAGAGTAAAGGCAGCGGAACAAAAAGGGAACCAACACGCAGATGCTGTAGCCAAGGCTGCAGCTGGGGAAGCGCTCCCGCATGTAGCCGCCACCACAACAGCACTCTTGGAGGAAGTAAATATTTGTAAGCTGCAGGGTAGCACCAGCCCAGATGAGGTGGCACAGTGGAAACAGGCAGGGGCGTCCAGCGACAAAGATGGAGTGCGGCGCAGAGGAGATCAAGTCGGCGCCCCCCCCATTTATACGCACCGAACTGCTCCGGTGCCACCACGAGCCAGACCTCTTCGGCCAGGATGGGACCCTGGCCCGACTGGCAACTGATTGGTGTTGGCCAGGGATGGGACGGGATGTCGCCAACCTTTCCCACCGCTGTATCAGACGCGCCCAGCACAACCCCGGCCGACCCCTGAGAGTCAAACTGGCCCACCAACCCCGACCAAAAGGACCCTGGGAAAACCTGCAGATCGACTTCATGGGCCCCCTACCCACTTGCCGAGGGAAGAAATATTGTTTCGTCTTAACGGATCATTTCACACGCTGGATGGAAGCATTCTCAACTCGGGATTCCGAAGCCACCACCGTAGCCCGCATCCTAGCATACGAAATCATCCCGAGGTGGGGAATCCCACTGCAACTCGACTCCGACCAAGGAACCCACTTCACAGGCAACATAATGAAATAGGCTAGTCACACCCTGGGAATCTGACAGCGATTCCCCATCACATACCATTCTCAGAGTTCTGGGATGGTCGAGCGAATGAACCGCACACTTAAAAAGGCAATTGCCAAGTCAGTTGCTGAGACAGGTCATGGGTCGGTAGATGTCCTTCCCTGTATTTTATTGCACCTACGAGCCACCCCCGGTCGCACTAGAGGACTTACAACTTTTGAATTAATGACGGGGAGGGCAATGAGACTCCAAGACAAAATAGCGGTAGGCGGAGAAGGACTGGCACCTCTCCGGGATAAAATGAAAACGTACGTGCAACAGTTAGACCACCAACTCAGAGAGCTGCACCTCGCAGCCAGAGGCCAACAGGCTCTTAAGGGCCAGGTTAGGAAACATGACATCTGCCATACCCCCAAACTGTCCCAAGTATGGGACAAGGTTTTGGTCCGAGTTGGCCCGATCAAATAGGGTTCGCAACAAAATGGGTCGGACCCCATGAAATTATCCTCACCAGCGACGCATGTGCCTGTGTTGACATCAAAGGAAAAGGCCGCTGGAAACACTGGTCGCAGCTAAAGGCATACCCCCGGGGGCAGGGGTCCCCGGAGTGAGGTGGGGTGGGGGGTGGTGTTGGGGCTTCCGGTGGTGGGGGGGAGGAATGATTGACAGGACAGATTGACTGCAAAGAAATGAGTAGTCCGTCGACGTAAACAGGCCACTTATCGAACCATAACAAACCGCCTCTGTCCAAAAAGCGGAGATCGAATTAACAACCTTCATCTCTAGGATGGAGGAGAGCCACACATCAGCCACGGCTCTAATATGTGTATATATGAAGAAAGACATAGAGGCATGCCAAAGTAGATTAGTTTATAGAGATTCGTTCATATTAAGATTCTAATACCTGGGGGCCACCAGGATTTGTGTACCCTTCCTACCCCTCTCCAGGATGATAACAACCTTGAGGATGGCCCTATCCGTGATCTTCTTATCCAGATTCGCCATCCAGGGATACATCACCTATCAACAATCTCACGGAATAATATTCAATACGCCCGAGGCGTTGTGCGTGCCGGCAGCACCAGACCACAAGAACAACAGGATCTATTCCAATGCATGGCTACAAGTCCACCCAGGTCTCAATATGGCATGCTTCACCTGCAGATAGGATACGACCCAAACATGTATCCAACGGCCAGGCTCACTGAGCGACTCTAGCTGCACCTTTGGAAAGATCTGCACCCTTCCCGACGACTCACAGACCCAGCCACAAAGAGACATTTTGAAACCGGACACTGATATTTGCGGATACTATGGACTATTTCAGGCTCCAGTAGTTTCACGATGTGTATGTTTTGCACTTCCTACAACGCGTGCCCCCACGACCACGACGCCCGAAATCTTACCCTGCCCGTTGCTGGGGTGGGGTGTTGTGGAAAGAGGGAGAAACTGTGTATGACAATGTGAAACACGAAATCGTGCCTGTTCTGATCGATATCTCAGGGATCAAGGTACTGGGACACGGTTCAGAACAGACAGGAGACATGTACCAGATGCTTGTCAGGGAACTATAAAGCGGGCTATCGATGCGATGGGAGCAAAACACTACAGAGACAACACACACGCACACACACACACACACAGACACACACACACACACACACACACACACAGAAGCAAAAGGTGCATAGTCAATGACATCCTCACAGGGATAAACACAGCTTCCAGCGTGGTTAGCTGAATTGACATCCATGGACTCAATTATAAGATAGAACAGTTGAAGGGTGTGATGAAAGATATCCTGGAACATTCACTAGTCCAACAAGCCGAGCAGGCTGTTTTGCGGGTGAGGGGTGCCCATACTCAACTAGATGGAAACACAGCATTAGAAACGCCTGTACCATTAACCGCTTGTAGATAGAGAGAGAGAAAACACTTCCCGGGTACAACAGGGACAGCTGTGCCATGCGTACGGTCAGAGGATGATCGGTCAATTAAGGCATAATTTGGACCAGGTACACAGTGGGGAGGTGCCCGATTCGATTGACAGCACCCGGCTAGCCCAACTCGCAGATCAGTAGGGGGCGCTGGATCGCCGAACCTTCAAAGGAATGACACGGGTATATCAAGTGATCCCAGACCGCGAGCTGAGCGACAGTACGGGGTAGCGATGGTCCTATTGATTCCAATAGTTACACAAGACTGGGGACCATTTCTTATCTTCCAGATTGAATACATCGGTGTTGTTAGAGGCAAGACCTCCTTCCGCTACCATGTAACCGAACTTACTTCCATCTCGAAGCATGGCGTGATGTTCAGTATCTCCCTCTCGGGATGCAAACAAAGGGGAGAGACAACCATCTGCCCTCACCCACTGAAACAAGGAGAGGCAGCGGAATGCGGGTTTAACAAAACGCAGGGCTGTACCCTAGACATCACACACACCGATCCACACTTTGCCCGGGCAGGATATGAAGGGCGAGGCAGGTGTTGTGTCGCCACAACAAGAGCATCCTTCATATACAACGGGCTGGCATGCCCGATCCCCAGCCCAAACTTCTGTTTCACGCCTCGCCTACCGGTCACTATTGGCCAGGTCCACAACACCAACATCCGAAGTCGAAACACCCTGACACCTGATGCCACGAACCCATTGAGAGACGATCTCAAATATTACTGAGAGCCAGAACAGGCTCCAATCCCGCACTGAGCAGAAGTACTGAGAGAGCTCAGTCTCAAAGTGGGACACTCTGTTCGATTACACCACCAGCTACAATCACATATCAAAACACTAGAGCAAGACACAGAGTCAGCCTGACAGAGCCAGACATGGGTTCAGAGGGTGTGGGACTGGGGTCTAAGTGTAGACATTCACCCTGGATCGGGATAATCTCGCACATACTGGTTGCCATCCAACTCATACTGGCAGTATCCTGGGGGGTCATAACGTGCTGTACATACCGCCAGCGCAAGAAAACCGATACTCGGAGGGGACTAATCAGAATGATTGGCAATATTGGACAGTTTCCAAATCGGGAAGACATCTCCCGCACACACCTAATTTGACAAACCCGGGGCTCCCCCAAAAAGTACGACTTCAGCGTGCAAATGCAGGAAGCACCGGACATACAACTGGGTAAGAAAATCGGTCTGAGGGAGGCCGAACAAGCCCGCTCCCGACCGACAGGGTGGAACTGTTATCGGACAACAAATTGTATGAAATTGGGCACACAAAATGGAAGCAAACTAAAGCTATCCTCAGAGTCCTCCACTAAAATCAATAAGTAACAGACACTGATCAGGAGGCAAGAGCATGGTTTTAGAATGCAAATGAGGGCTAGCACATCATGAAAATTGGACAGGATGGCACCGATAGGAACTAAATTAAAGAACACATCCCCGCCCCATCAAAATCAGCACTTCTAAACCAGTCCAACAACCCATAGAGTCACCTAAAATTAACACAGTTAAGAAAACTTCGCTGGCCCCTCAAGATCAATAACACACCTATGTTTCAAACCCCAGAGATTCTCGACCATTGATAACCAACCAGACAAAAACGATTAACACACACTTAAAACAATTGCTTCAACACTCGAAAACACCGAAACAGGATGCTGAAGCCAAATACTGTAAATGAAGGATGAACATTTGAAACGCGAAGTTCAGGAATAACTGTAGCCCGTTGTGGGGGAGTCTTTAGAGCTCTTTCGGGACAGTCCGATTGTATGTCCTGACTGTGCTTCTCCGTCCACGTAAAGAAAATAAACCTGTGCTGTTTCTGAACCCTGAGTCCGTAGTGATCTTTTCGCCCACTCGCGCGAACATGGCAATGGAATTAATCGATGCAAAGGCAACGGAATTTGGAGATTTGTTCCGTTGGAATACTTGTGTTGTACCTCAGCAGTAGTCAATACCTAGGACTCTGAGAAAGGTAGATTTGTCCTAGAAATGTGACAGGGTTGAATGAGAGGCCACTGAGATGGTGTCTTCTATCGATGTCTGCAGGGCTAGGTGAATTATTGTGGATCTGCCCAACCTCGGAGGTCGGAATTAATTTGTCGAACGACGAAACTTTCAAGGCACTTCATAATAATGTATGGCAGAGCCACTGGGCAGGAATCATGAAGGAACGTAAATTGGTGTGTATTTTTTAACGGTACAAGTCAGGTAATCGAAAAATATTGACTATTTATGTGGACGGACTCTCATGCAGATCTGTAATTGTTTACAACCTCATCTGACGTCCTTCCTGAGTAATCACCATCGTTCTTGGAAAAGAGTTTGGCGATATTGTCTCCTGTCCGTCAATTCGGCACATGCTTTTGCAATTACCGTATCTTGCTCATTGAAAAGCTGTTTGCTATGACTGGTCAGGTAGACTTCACAAACATTTTCTTGTGCAAAACAAACTTGATTTTTTTTGTAAGCGAATTCACACTTTATGCTAAATTTCTACAGGCATTTTCTGCCAGGACGAAGTGCAGCTTCATTTTCATTCCGAGGCAATCAATTGATATTTAATAAACAAAATAAATCCAAGAGTTAATTGTGGTTTCATTTCACTTGTTACGTTAACAAATATTACATTTGCTGTTTTTCTCTTGGAAAGTCAAAGTTTTTTTTTATCTGCTTGCCTGACACAATCAAGTGTTAAGTTCTTTAAATCATCAATAATTCTCCACAATGCAAGCTAAAAGTTGCGGTCCATATCTAAGCTTGACGAACACGAACTATTACTTTTGTTTCAGTTCCTTTGAAATAAGTTCATGTTGAGCTGAGGTTGAATGTTAATCCAAACACTGCAGAATAATCGAATTTGTTCTCATATAAATATAGCAGAAAATGTAACATTGTACTGTTTCAGACTTATTGTGCATTGACTGTGACACTTCAGAATATTACATATGCACAATTAAATCTATTTGCTTTATGTATCCTGATGTCTCCTATTTCGTCAGCAGCAATGCATTCACAGGAATCGCATGAATACAAGTCTCTTCAATAATTTGTGAAGTGTCACTGCTGGAATGTCATGGTTTTCGACTGAATACGAATAATACATCTCATTAAGTTCATATGTTTTTGATTATCTTATCATTTTCCAGAACATAAAGAATGCGAAAATGTTAAGAAAACTTCTGGTGAGTCAAGGGTATAAGGTTTAGTATGTAACTTAATAAAGTTGTCATCACGAGTTGTAATTTTTCGTTATCTCGGCACATCCTGTACTGAAATATGCCAAAACATGTCGCATCTGTGAACCAATATACTGTGGCTTGTAGCACAACTTAGCATCAATTGCAAACTCTGTTTTTGTTCCATGTTTGGAAAACACCACAAGCAGGTGGCAGTGTGTTTGGTCTTCACGAATTAAGGGGAACATGCTGAAAAATACTCTGGTCTTTAATTCATAACAATAATTAACTGCATGTTTTGCTTTTACATTTTGGGACGGGGAGGTTATTTGAGAACTCATATTCAATTTTCAGCGACTGTGAAAGGATGAATTGCGACCAACGGACAGAAATATGAGAGGAACCCGGCTTGGAGTAAATTGTAGATGGATTATTGCAGACAGCAGAAAAGCACGCAGCAAAAAAAAAATGCACCGCACTTTCAAACAAATATCATCCCATTTATTCTTTTTGACCAAAATACTATTCTTGACTGAAATTGATCTAATCGGTAGGATAGGTTCCAGCTATCAGAATGGCAAACTAAAATCTGTTGAAAATGCAAAGTCTTCCTTGCTGCATTATTACCAGCTGAAGCACCATCGGAATTCCAACAACTTCCCCAACGCTAATGGTACTCAGTAGTGCTGAATAACATCTTTCAGTGAGAAAGGATTCGGTGGTCGTCTCATTGCCGCAGAATATTTCGGGATGAGCGGACAATATATGATAGACTTATTTGTCAAGTCGGGTAGTGATCTCCATGATTCTGAGACCGGGGTCGCGAATCTCAATAACTGCAATATGTGCAACAGCAGGTTCCTCCGTAGGGAAAAACAAACAAAAACATTCTGAAGTGAAGGACAGCAGAAAAGCAATGACAGACTTGGAAAAAAGATGTTTCAGTGAACACCATATGTTGTATACTCTTGTTTCCAACAAATCTGGTAAACAAAATGTGGTCAAGTTATGTTGAAGTAAAAATACAAATAGCATTAAATTCACCAAAAAAGCACAAAGATTGACAAGTAGAAACACTAAATAATACACTTGAAGATTCGGAGAAATTTCAATTCGGCAAATGTGGCCCACATATACTATGAAAGAGGGAAGTAAATTCTAAAACAAGCTTGGGGGGGTGGGTGTTGGTTAGCACACGGCAAGCTGAAGACTTGTTTCTCTAGTTGTATCACAAGAAAGATAATACCAAAAAATGATTAATGTGTCCCAGTTTCATTCAGTAACAAGGGAATATAAATGGAGATAAATGGAATTCAAATGGCTGAAGAAGTGAAACGGTACTTTGCTTCTGTATCCAGAAAGGAAGTCAACAATAATATTCCAACAGTTCTGATAGAAAGTCGGTTTACATGAACCGGAGGAATGTCATTATCAGGAGGGAAAACGTTTTGAGGAAATTGATGGGGCTGACCGTGATTACATCTCCAGCGCCTGTTTAACCCACGCTGGCGTATTTAGGGAAGTGCCCGTGGTAGTAATAAATAATTGGTTGTTATTTTAAAGAACTGTTTTATGTCTGCTTTGTTTCCCAGAGATTAATGTGCACTGCGTGGTCAAAATAAACTAATTATTCTCAAAAGGGGGGAGAAATAACAAAAGGAAATATAAAAAAAACGAACAAAAACTACTGAAGGTAATTGCATTACAGGGTGAAGTGCGGAGAGTACATGATCAATGATATCACAGTTCAGCTTTTGGAAAGCCATGGTATAATCCGAAAATGTCAACATGGATTTAGAGACGTGGGATCACGCTTGGAGAATCTTATGACATTCATTAGTCGAGTTCAGAAAGGGGAACTTGCATTTTTGCAGATTTTCATCATTTAAAAGTCTTCTTATGCGTTCTCACAATTGTTCTGTACAAATTCGAGCTTCTGCGCAAGCACCGTACAAACTGTTATTCTAAACTTGCAGGAGGTCGTGCGCATCTGGCGTACCACAACCCCACCCAACACGCTCTAATGGCGATATATGAAAGCCATTATTGAGCGGGTTGAAGTTTTTTTTCCCCCTTTTGTAGTAATTATAACGCATTACTAAATCTTGCAAATTTTATTTTTCTCCTTGACAGAGAAAAAGGTGGCCGAACTTGAGACAAGTAAGCCATTCAGCTTGACGATGACTTGGTTACTTCGATTTCGTGTTGGATAATGTGAATAAGTTTGGCATGGAAAAAAAAGAAAAAAAAAACGCGGATGTCTTGAATTTCAAAGCACTGCATTAATTCTAATTGTTCCCATCTTGCATGAAGAACAATTGTGAACTGGCATGATTTTGAAGGAATGATATCAATTAATCTAACAGCTTCCACATTCCGACTGAAAGGAGGTAAAACAGGAAGTAGCATTTGGAATCTTACCGATCCTCGCCAAAACATTATGCCTATGTTGCACGCCAAGAATATCATTAAAGTGATTCATGCATAGTGTGGGGTTCCTATAATGGTGTGCCAAACACAGGAACTCAAGTGTAAAGTGGTAGCATTTTCAGTGCCCTGGCAACTTACCGTGTTTTATTCACTTTACATGGGTTAACATTCCACTTTTCTGTGCTGTAGATATTTCATCTTGGAAGTGATGTAATTTCCATTTCAGCAAATGGCTGAATGGTTCATCTTGAAGTCCCTGGTTTCTAATTATATTTGCCTGGTGTTCCACGAGTGGATTATCTCAATATTTTACCACAACAATCCTGGAACAATTGTCAGTATTCAGTCTTCCGGCGACGCACACGTTCTTCCTTGGTTGAGCGGCTCATGAGTGTTCTAATGGTAAAGACAAATCTTCGTCCTACATGTCACTGATAAGGGGTCAGCCATTTCGGAAAAGAAAACAGATGGAATTCTTCCAAAATGAAGAAGCGACCGAAAGTTCTGTCAGAAGTGTGTTCATTTTCAGAAGGTATTGTAAAAGATTCACTAAACTACGAGGATACAATCCGTCAGATTGAAAGTTTGTGCTGAGATCGGTTTCAAAATAAAAAGAATTGACATTATTTTTGGGGGGGGGGGGGGGGTGGATAGCGAATGTGCGATACACGTTGCCTCATGGGAGACGGAAGCCTGAATCATATAATGGTTTTACGAATGATATAGGTATATTTTGGTAAAAAATAAAAATTAATCTGTCGAACACATTGTGAGATGCATCTGAGACCATGAACAAGTAACCACAATTCTGTTTGAATGGCACGCAGGTTCCAAAACGGAAACGGCTACTTCAGCTCCAAGTTCTGAAATTACTATGCCCCAATGTTAAAATACGAACAACTCATCTCTGTTACTGAAAGCGATTGAATGCTTATTATTAGTAGTGCACATGGTTCTGCATTATTAGAGAGGAAGAAACATCCACTTCTTATCCATTTATTCAAAACTGCTCACGAACTGAAATGTATGAGGTAATTTAGTTATGAGGTAATTAAATGTATGAGGTAATTTTTTTAAAAATTAGTTAGAAACCGGAAGTCGTCACTAGGACGCTTGCTGGTATTTGCAGTTTTTTTTGTTCTCGGGTTTATAAGCACCTACCTCCGTGTACTCGGCCTCATTGTTCCTGAGGAGCAGTATCGAGAGGCAGCGATTTTTGGGCGTGAGAGGAGGCAGCAAACAGGTTCATTTTTCTGTTTTTATTGTTTAACGTTTTATTTATAGTTTTAAAGTCGCGAGTTTCGGCGGTTTTTTTAAAATTAGTTAGAAACCGGAAGTCGTCACTAGGACGCTTGCTGGTATTTGTAGTTTTTTTTTCTTGGGCCCCTAACCCTATAAATTAGTGTAGAGAGGATACCCGATCCTCTACACTAGTAGAGAATCCCACCCTCCCACCTCCTCTAACGTAATTATAAGAGTGGGGGAAGTTTGTTGTTTTTTTTTAATTTATTTTTCTGCTGGTAATTGCTTCAGGGATGGCAGTTCAGGCAGCAAGCTGCATCTCCTGTGGGATGTATGTGGTGAGGGAATCTAGTAGTGTTTCAGGGGAGTTTACTTGTAGGAAATGTGTTAGATTGCAGCTTCTGGAGGAGCGTGTAAAGGAGCTGGAGGTGGAGTTAGAGGAACTCCGCATAATTCGGGAGGCAGAGGTGGAAATCGATAGGAGTTATAAGGAAATAGTCACTCCTAAAAATCAGTCTTGGGTCACTGCCAGGAAGAGGGGAAAGAAGCAATCGGGGGGACAATCCCCTGGGGCGGTTCCCCTCCAAAATAGGTTTTCGGTCCTGGAGGCTACAGTTGAGGAGGAAACAACTGGGGATTGTCAAAGGGACCAGGTCACTGGGGGTGAGCCTAGTGTGAAAGCTCAGGTGGTTAGGGGCTGTAAACGATTGGGCCTCGTGATTGGGGACTCCACGGTTAAGGGGACAGATAGGAGGGTCGGAAGTAAAGGTAGGGACTCAGGGCTGGTGTGTTGCCTACCAGGGGCTGGGGTCCGGGATGTATCTGAAAAGGTATTCAGGACTCTTAGAGGAGAGGGAGATCAACCCCAAGTTATTGTTCATGTGGGGACACATGACATAGGGAGGTTAAGGGAAGGGGATATTAAGCAGAGATTTATGGAGTTGGGGTGGAAACTAAAGGCCAAGACTGATAGAGTGGTTATCTCCGGACTCTTGCCTGTGCCACGAGATAGTTTAGAGAGGAATAGAGAAAGGGAAAGTTTGAACTTGTGGCTGAGAGGATGGTGCAGGAGGGAGGGGTTCAGGTACTTAAGCAATTGGGGCTCGTTCTGGGGAAGGTGGGACCTCTATAAGAGGGGTGGTCTACACCTGAATCAGAAGGGGACCAATATCCTGGGGGGTAAGTTTGCTAGGGCTATGCAGGGAAGTTTAAACTGATTCGGAGGGGGGGAGGGATCCTGAGTAGAGGGGTTGAAAGTGAGGGGTGCATGGATGAGGACTGCAATGCATGGCATCGCAGGGGTGGGGTGGAGCAGGGTTTGAAATGTGTATACTTCAATGCGAGGAGTATTCGCAATAAAGTGGGTGAACTTGCAGCGTGGATCAGTACCTGGGACTTCGATGTTGTGGCCATTTCAGAGACATGGATAGAGCAGGGGCAGGAATGGATGCTGCAGGTCCCGGGGTTTAAATGTTTTAGCCGAAGTAGAGAAGGAGGTAGAAGGGGGGGAGGGGTAGCATTATTGGTCAGGGATTGTATTACAGTGTCAGAGAGGAGGTTTGATGAGGACTTGTCTGTTGAGGTAGTATGGGCGGAGATTAGAAATAGGAGAGGAGAGGTCACCCTGTTGGGAGTCTTTTATAGACCTCCTAAAAGTTCTAGAGAGGTTGAGGAAAGGATTGCGGAGACGATCCTGGTTAGGAGTGAAAGTAATAGGGTAATTGTTATGGGGGATTTTAACTTTACTAATATTGATTGGAATTGTTATAGCTGTAGCTCGTTAGAGGGGTCAGTTTTTGTGCAAAGTGTGCAGGAAGGTTTTTGGATTAAGTATGTAGATAGGCCAACTAGAGGTGAGGCTATGTTGGATTTGGTGCTGGGAAATGAGCCAGATCAGGTGTTGGATTTGGAAGTTGGTGTGCATTTTAGTGATAGTGACCACAATTCGGTTACGTTCACCTTAGCGATGGAAAGGGATAGGCATGAACCTCGGGCCAGTGGTTTTAGCTGGGGGAAGGGTAATTATGAGGCTATTAGGAGAGAATTAGGAAACATAGGTTGGACTAGGAGATTACAGGGATTGGGAACGTCCGAAATGTGGAGTTTTTTCAAGGAGCAGCTACTGCGAGTCTGTGATAGGTATGTCCCTGTCAGGCAAGGTGGAATTGGTAAGGCTAGGGAACCGTGGTGCACCAAAAAAGTTGATTCGTTGGTTAAAAAGAAAAAGGAGGCTTATGTTCGGGTGGGACGTGAGCACTCGGATAGTGCACTAGAGAGCTTTAGATTGGCTAGGAGGGAGTTGAAGAGCGAGCTAAGAAGGGCTAAAAGAGGACATGAGAAGACTTTGGCTGATAGGGTTAAGGAGAATCCTAAGGCGTTCTATAGGTATGTCAAGAGCAGAAGGTTGGTTAGGGCAAGGTTAGCGCCAGTTATAGACGGCAGAGGGAAGTTATGTGTGGAAC
This sequence comes from Carcharhinus amblyrhynchos, assembly GCF_965287045.1. Classification (NCBI taxonomy): domain Eukaryota; kingdom Metazoa; phylum Chordata; class Chondrichthyes; order Carcharhiniformes; family Carcharhinidae; genus Carcharhinus; species Carcharhinus amblyrhynchos. Next base: position 64,672,503 of record NC_137339.1, on the reverse strand, counting down.
CGGAGGAGATTGGTGAAGCATTGAACCAATATTTCTCTTCGGTGTTCACGCAGGGGGACATGGATATAGCTGAGGAGGACACTGGGTTGCAGGGGAGTAGAATTGACAGTGTTACAGTTGATAAGGAGGATGTGCTGGATATTCTGGAGGGTCTGAAAATAGATAAGTACCCTGGTCCGGATGGGATTTACCCCAGGATTCTCTGGGAGGCAAGAGAAGTTATTGCAGAGCCTCTGGCTCTGATCTTCAGGTCGTCGTTGGCCTCTGGTATAGTACCAGATGATTGGAGGTTAGCGAATGTTGTCCCATTGTTTAAGAAGGGGAACAGAGACTTCCCCGGGAATTATAGACCGGTGAGTCTCACTTCTGTTGTGGGCAAGGTTTTGGAAAAAATTATTAGGGATAAGATTTATAGCTATTTGGAGAGTAATGAGTTGATTGGAGATAGTCAGCATGGTTTTGTGGCGGGTAGGTCGTGCCTTACTAACCTTATTGAGTTTTTTGAGAAAGTGACCAAAGAGGTGGATGGGGGTAAGGCAGTGGACGTGGTGTATATGGATTTTAGTAAGGCGTTTGATAAGGTTCACCATGGTAGGCTTCTGCACAAAATGCAGACGTATGGGATTGGGGGTGATCTAGGGAACTGGATTAGGAATTGGCTAGCGGATAGGAGACAGAGGGTAGTGGTTGACGGTAAATATTCATCATGGAGTTCGGTTACAAGTGGTGTGCCTCAGGGACCTGTGTTGGGGCCACTGCTGTTTGTGATTTTTATTAATGATCTGGATGAGGGTATAGTTGGGTGGATCAGTAAATTTGCTGATGACACCAAAGTCGGAGGTGTGGTAGATAGTGAGGAAGGGTGTCATAGTTTGCAGGAAGACTTAGACAGGTTGCAGAGCTGGGCCGAGAGGTGGCGGATGGAGTTTAATGCAGAGAAATGTGAGGTAATTCACTTTGGTCGGAATAACAGATGTGTTGAGTATAGGGCTAACGGGAAGACTTTGAATAGTGTGGAGGAGCAGAGGGATCTAGGTGTATGTGTACATAGATCCCTGAAAGTTGGGAATCAAGTAGATAAGGTTGTTAAGAAGGCATACAGTGTCTTGGCGTTTATTGGTAGGGGGATTGAATTTAGGAGTCGTAGCGTTATGTTGCAACTGTACACAACTCTGGTGCGGCCGCACTTGGAGTATTGTGTGCAGTTCTGGTCCCCACATTACAGGAAGGATGTGGAGGCTTTGGAGAGGGTGCAGAGGAGGTTTACCAGGATGTTCCCTGGTATGGAGGGGAGATCCTATGAGGAGAGGCTGAGGGATTTGGGGTTGTTTTCGCTGGAAAGAAGGCGGCTAAGAGGGGATCTTATTGAAACATATAAGGTGATTAGAGGTTTAGACAGGGTGGATAGTGATAGCCTTTTTCCTCTGATGGAAAAATCTAGCACGAGGGGGCATGGCTTTAAACTAAGGGGGGGTAGTTATAGGACAGATGTCAGGGGTAGGTTCTTTACCCAGAGGGTGGTGAGGGATTGGAATGCCCTGCCTGCTGCAGTTGTAAATGCGCCTAGTTTGGGGGCGTTTAAGAGGTCTGTGGACAGGTTTATGGACGAAAAGGGATTGGTTTAGGTTAGTGGGTCATTGTTGTTGTTTTTTTTAACTGGTCGGCGCAACATCGTGGGCCGAAGGGCCTGTTCTGCGCTGTAATGTTCTATGTTCTATGTTTAACTCTTGTTTTTCCAGAACACGTGCAACTTCATCTTCGTTTGCCCAACGTTTTCGCATGAGGGAAAACGTTTATCCGAGATATTACCCTGGAAAATAAACTTTGAACTGGTTCAGATGCATTTGCAAGTCCACAGAGTAAATTAGACTCCATAAGTATCCGTCGACATAAACGGGCCACGTATCGATACATAACTAACCGCCTCTGTCCACACAGCGGAGATCGAATTAACAACCTTCATCTCTAGGACGGAGGAGAGCCACACATCAGCCACGGCTCTAATATGTGTATATATGAAGAAAGACATAGAGGCATGCAAAGTAGATTAGTTTATAGAGATTAGTGAATATTCAGATTCTAATACCTGGCGGCCACCAGGATTTGTGTACCCTTCCTACCCCTCTCCAGGATGATAACCACTTTGAGAATGGCCCTATCCGTGATCTTCTTGTCCAGGTTCGCCATCCAGGGATACATCACCTATCAACAATCTCACGGAATAATATTCAATACGTCCGAGGCGTTGTGCGTGCCGGCAGCACCATACCACAAGAACAACAGGATCTATTCCAATGCATGGCTACAAGTCCACCCAGGTCTCGATATGACATGCTTCACCCGCAGATAGGATAAGACCCAAACATGTATCCAACGGCCAGACTCGCTGAGCGAATCTGGCTGCACCTTTGGAAAGATCTGCACCCTTCCCGACGACCCACGGATCCAGCCAAAAGAGACATTTTGAAACCGGACTCTGATATTTACGGATACTATGGACTAGTTCAGGATCCAGCATTTTCACGATGTGGATGTTTTGCACTTCCTACAACGCATGCTCCCAGGACCACGACGCCAGAAATCTTACCCTGCCCCTTGCTGGGGTGAGGTGTTGTGGAAAGAGGGAAAAACTGTATATGACAATGTGAAACACGAAATCGTGCCTGTTCTGATCGATATCTCAGGGATCCAGGAACTGGGACACTGTTCAGAACAGACACGAGACATGTACCAGATGCTGGGCAGGGAAACTATAAAGCGGGATATCGATGCGATGGGAGCAACACACTACAGAGACAACACGCACACACACACACACACACACACACACAGAAGCAAAAGGTGCATAGTCAATGACATCCTCACAGGGATAAACACAGGTTCCAGCGTGGTTAGCTTAATTGACATCCAGGGACTCAATAATAAGATAGAACAGTTGATGGGTGTGATGAAAGATATCCTGGAACATTCACTAGTCCAACAAGCCGAGCAGGCTGTTTTGGGGGAGAGGGGTGCCCATACTCAACTAGATGGAATCACAATATTAGAAGCACACGGCCGAACCATTAACCGCTTATAGAAAGAGAGAGAGAAAACACTGCCCGGGTACAACAGGGACAGCTGTGCCATGCGTACGGTCAGAGGATGATCGGTCAATTAAGGCATAATTTGGACCAGGTACACAGTGGGGAGGTGCCCGATTCGATTGACAGCACCCGGCTAGCCCAACTCGCAGATCAGAAGAGGGTGCTGGATCGCCGAACCTTGAAAGGAATGACACAGGTATATCCAGTGATCCCAGACCGCGAGGTGAGCGACAGTACGGGGGTAGCGATGGTGCTATTGATTCTAGTAGTTACACCAGACTGGGATCCATTTCCTATCTTCCAGATTGAATACATCGGCGCTCTTAGAGGCAAGACCTCCCTCGGCTACCATGTAACCGAAGTTACGGCCATCTCAAAGCATGGCGTGATGTTCAGTATCTCCCTCTCGGGATGCAAACAAAGGGGTGAGACAACCATCTGCCCTCACCCACTGAGACAAGGAGAGGCAGCGGAATGCGGGTTTAACAAAACGCAGGGCTGTACCCTAGACATCACACACACCGATCCACACTTTGCACGGGCAGGATGTGGAGGACGAGGCAGGTATTGTGTAGCCACAATAAGAGCATCCTTCATATACAACGGGCTGGCATGCCCGATCCCCAGCCCAAACTTCTGCTTCACGCCTCGCCTACCGGTCACTATTGGCCAGGTCCACAACACCAACATCCGAAGTCGAAACACCCTGACACCTAATGCCACGAACCCATTGAGAGACGGTCTCAAATATTACTGAGAGCCAGAACAGGCTCCAATCCCGCACTGAGCAGAAGTACTGAGAGAGCTCAGTCTCAAAGTGGGACACTCTGTTCGATTACACCACCAGCTACAATCACATATCAAAACACTAGAGCAAGTCACAGAGTCAGCCTGACAGAGCCAGACATGGGTTCAGAGGGTGTGGGACTGGGGTCTAAGTGTAGACATTCACCCTGGATCAGGATAATCTCGCACATACTGGTTGCCATCCAACTCATACTGGCAATATCCTGGGGGGTCATAATGTGCTCTACATACCGCCAGCGCAAGAAAACCGAAACTCGGAGGGGACTAATCAGAATGATTGGCAATATTGGGCAGCTTCCAAATCGGGAAGACTTCTCCCGCACACACCTAATTTGACAAACCCGGGGCTCCCCCAAAAAGTACGACTTCAGCGTGCAAATGCAGGAAGCACCGGACATACAACTGGGTAAGAAAATCAGTCTGAAGGAGGCCGAACAAGCCCGCTCCCGACCGACAGGGTGGAACTGTTATCGGACAACAAATTGTGTGAAATTGGGCACACAAAATGGAAGCAAACTAAAGCTATCCTCAGAGTCCTCCACTAAAATCAATAAGTAACAAACACTGATCAGGAGGCAAGAGCAAGGTTTTAGAATGCAAATGAGGGCTAGCACATCATGAAAATTGGACAGGATGGCACCGATAGGAACTAAATTAAAGAACACATCCCCGCCCCATCAAAATCAGCACTTCTAAACCAGTCCAACAACCCATGGAGACACCTAAAATTAACACAGTTAAGAAAACGTCGCTGGCCCCTCAAGATCAATAACACACCTATGTTTCAAACCCCAGAGATTCTCGACCATTGATAACCAACCAGACAAAAACGATTAACACACACGTAAAACAATTGCTTCAACACTCGAAAACACCGAAACAGGATGGCTGAAGCCAAATACTGTAAATGAAGGATGAGCATTTGAACCGCGATGTTCAGGAATAACTGTAGCCCGTTGTGGGGGAGTCTTTAGAACACTTTCGGGACAGTCCGATTGTATGTCCTGACTGTGCTTCTCCGTCCACGTAAAGAAAATAAACCTGTGCTATTTCTGAACCCTGAGTCCGTAATGATCTTTTCGCCCACTTGCGCGAACATGGCAATGGAATTAATCGATGCAAAGGCAACGGAGTTTGGAGATTTGTTCCGTTGGAATACTTGTGTTGTACCTCAGCAGTAGTCAATACCTAGAACTCTGAGAAAGGTAGATTTGTCCTAGAAATGTGACAGGGTTGAATGAGAGGCCACTGAGATGGTGTCTTCTATCGATGTCTGCAGGGCTAGGTGAATTATTGTGGATCTGCCCAACCTCGGAGGTCGGAATTAATTTGTCGAACGACGAAACTTTCAAGGCACTTCATAATAATGTATGGCAGAGCCACTGGGCAGGAATCATGAAGGAACGTAAATTGGTGTGTTTTTTTTTACGGTACAAGTAAGGTGATCGAAAAATATTGACTATTTATGTGGACGGACTCTCATGCAGATCTGTAATTGTTTACAACCTCATCTGACGTCCTTCCTGAGTAATCACCATCGTTCTTGGAAAAGAGTTTGGCGATATTGTCTCCTGTCCGTCAATTCGGCACATGCTTTTGCAATTACCGTATCTTGCTCATTGAAAAGCTGTTTGCTATGACTGGTCAGGTAGACTTCACAAACATTTTCTTGTGCAAAACAAACTTGATTTTTTTTGTAAGCGAATTCACACTTTATGCTAAATTTCTACAGGCATTTTTTTGCCAGGACGAAGTGCAGCTTCATTTTCATTCCGAGGCAATCAATTGATATTTAATAAACAAAATAAATCCAAGAGTTAATTGTGGTTTCATTTCACTTGTTACGTTAACAAATATTACATTTGCTGTTTTTTTTGGAAAGTCAAAGTTTTTTTTTACCTGCTTGCCTGACACAATCAAGTGTTAAGTTCTTTAAATCATCAATAATTCTCCACAATGCAAGCTAAAAGTTGCGGTCCATATCTAAGCTTGACGAACACGAACTATTACTTTTGTTTCAGTTCCTTTGAAATAAGTGCCCGTTGAGCTGAGGTTGAATGTTAATCCAAACACTGCAGAATAATCGAATTTGTTCTCACATAAATATAGCAGAAAATGTAACATTGTACTGTTCCAGACTTATTGTCTGGAACAATTGACTGTGACACCTCAGAATATTACATATGCACAATTAAATCTATTTGCTTTATCTACCCTGATGTCTCCTATTTCGTCAGCAGCAATGCATTCACAGGAATCGCATGAATACAACTCTGTTCAATAATTTGTGGAGTGTCACTGCTGGAATGGCATGGTTTTCGACTAAATACGAATAATACATCTCATTAAGTTCATATGTTTTTGATTATCTTATCATTTTCCAGAACATAAAGAATGCGAAAATGTTAAGAAAACTTCTGGTGAGTCAAGGGTATAAGGTTTAGTATGAGTTAGAGTTTAGAAGAATGAGGGGAGATCTCATTGAGACGTATAAGATGATGAATGGGATGGATAGGATAGAGGTGGAGAGACTCTTCCCGCTCAAAAAAGACAGTAGGACTAGGGGGCACAGCCTCAAGATAAAGGGGAGGCGGTTTAGAACGGAGTTGAGGAGGAACTTCTTCACTCAAAGGGTGGTGAATCTCTGGAATTCTCTGCCCGTTGAAGTGGGAGGCTGCCTCGCTAAATATTTTTAAGAAGCGGGTTGATGGGTTCTTGATAAGAGAGGGGATTAAGGGTTATGGGGAGAGGGCGGGAAAATGGAACTGAGCCACAACAGATCAGCCATGATCTTATTGAATGGCGGGGCAGGCTCGAAGGGCTAGATGGCCTACTCCTGCTCCTATTTCTTATGTTCTTATGTAACTTAATAAAGTTGTCATCACGAGTTGTAATTTTTCGTTATCTCGGCATATCCTGGACTGAAATATGCCAAAACATGACGCATCTGTGAGCCAATATACTGTGGCTTGTTGCACAACTTAGCATCAATTGCAAACTCTGTTTTTGTTCCATGTTTGGAAAACACCACAAGCAGGTGGCAGTGTGTTTGGTCTTCACGAATTAAGGGGAACATGCTGAACAATACTCTGGTCTTTAATTCATAACCATAATTAACTGCATGTTTTGCTTTTACATTTTGGGACGGGGAAGTTATTTGAGAACTCATATTCAATTTTCAGCGACTGTGAAAGGATGAATTGCAACCAACGGACAGAAATATGAGAGGAACCCTGCTTGGAGTAAATTGTAGATGGAATATTGCAGACAGCAGAAAAGCACGCAGCAAAAAAAAATACACCGCACTTTCAATCAAAAATCATCCCATGTATTCTTTTTGACCAAAATACTATTCTTGACTGAAACTGATCTAATCGGTAGGATAGGTTCCAGCTATTAGAATGGCAAACTACAATCTGTTGAAAATGCAAAGTCTTCCTTGCTGCATTATTACCAGCTGAAGCACCATCGGAATTCCAACAACTTCCCCAACGCTATTGGTACTCAGTAGTGCTGAATAACATCTTTCAGTGAGAAAGGATTCGGTGGTCGTCTCATTGCCGCAGAATATTTCGGGATGAGTGGACAATATATGATAGACTTATTTGTCAAGTCGGGTAGTGATCTCCATGATTCTGAGACCGGGGTCGCGAATCTCAATAACTGCAATATGTGCAACAGCAGGTTCCTCCGTAGGGAAAAACAAACAAAAACATTCTGAAGTGAAGGACAGCAGAAAAGCAATGACTGACTTGGAAAAAAGATGTTTCAGTGAACTCCATATGTTGTATAGTCTTGTTTCCAACAAATCTGGTAAACAAAATGTGGTCAAGTTATGTTGAAGTAAAAATACAAATCGCATTAAATTCACCAAAAAAGCACAAAGATTGAAAAGTAGAAACACTGAATAATACAGTTGAAGATTCGGAGAAATTTCAATTCGGCAAATGTGGCCCACATATACTATGAAAGAGGGAAGTAAATTCTAAAACAAACTTTGGGTGGGGGGGGTGGGGGTGGTGGGGCTGAGGGATGTTGGTTAGCACACGGCAAGCTGAAGACTTGTTTCTCCAGTTGTATCACAAGAAAGATAATACCAAAAAATCATTAATGTGTCCCAGTTTCATTCAGTAACAAGGGAATATAAATGGAGATAAATGGAACTCAAATGGCTGAAGAAGTGAAACGGTACTTTGTTTCTGTATCCAGAAAGGAAGTCAACAATAATATTCCAACAGTTCTGACAGAAAGTCGGTTTACATGAGCCGGAGGAATGTCATTATCAGTAGGGAAAACGTTTTGAGGAAATTGATGGGGCTGACCGTGATTACATCTCCAGCGCCTGTTTATCCCCACGCTAGGGTATTTAGGGAAGTGCCCGTGGTAGTAATAAATAATTGGTTGCTATTTTAAGGAACTGTTTTATGTCTGCTTTGTTTCCCAGAGATTAATGTGTACTGCGTGGTCAAAATAAACTAATTATTCTCAAAAGGGGGAAGAAATAACAAAAGGAGATATAATAAAACGAACAAAAACTACTGAAGGTAATTGCATTACAGGGTGAAGTGCGGGGAGTACATGATCAATGACATCATAGTTCAGCTTTTGGAAAGCCATGGTATAATCCGAAAAAGTCAACATGGATTTGGAGACTTGGGATCACGCTTGGAGAATCTTATGACATTCATTCGTCGAGTTCACAAAGGGGAACTTGCATTTTTGCAGATTTTCATCATTTAAAAGTCTTCTTATGCGTTCTCACAATTGTTCTGAACAAATTCGAGCTTCTGCGCAAGCACGTACAAACTGTTATTCTAAACTTGCAGGAGGTCGTGCACATCTGGCGTACCACAACCCCACCCAACACGCTCTAATGGCGATATATGAAAGCCATTATTGAGCGGGTTGAATTTTTTTTCCCCTTTTGTAGTAATTATAACGCATTACTAAATCTTGCAAATTTTATTTTTCTCCTTGACAGAGAAAAAGGTGGCCGAACTTGAGACAAGTAAGCCATTCAGCTTGACGATGACTTGGTTACTTCGATTTCGTGTTGGATAATGTGAATAATTTTGGCATGGAAAAAAAACGCGGATGTCTTGAATTTCAAAGCACTGCATTAATTCTAAATGTTCCCATCTTGCATGAAGAACAATTGTGAACTGGCATGATTTTGAAGGAATGATATCAATTAATCTAACAGCTTCCACATTCCGACTGAAAGGAGGTAAAACCGGAAGTAGCATTTGGAATCTTACCGATCCTCGCCAAAACATTATGCCATTGTTGCACGCCAAGAATATCATTAAAGTGATTCATGCATAGTGTGGGGTTTCTATAATGGTGTGCCAAACACAGGAACTCAAGTGTAAAATGATAACATTTTCAGCGCCCTGGCAACTTACCGTTTTTTATTCACTTTACGTGGGTTAACATTCCACTTTTCTATGCTGTAGATATTTCATCTTGGAAGTGATGTAATTTCCATTTCAGCAAATGGCTGAATGGTTCATCTTGAAGTCCCTGGTTTCTAATTATATTTGCCTGGTGTTCCACGAGAGGATTATCTCAATATTTTACCACAACAATCCTGGAACAATTGTCAGTATTCAGTCTTCCGGCGACGCACACGTTCTTCATTGGTTGAGCGGCTCATGAGTGTTCTAATGGTAAAGACAAATCTTCGTCCTACATGTCACTGATAAGGGGTCAGCCATTTCGGAAAAGGAAACAGGTGGAATTCTTCCAAAATGAAGAAGCGACCGAAAGTTCTGTCAGAAGTGTGTTCATTTTCAGAAGGTATTGTAAAAGATTCACTAAACTACGAGGGTACAATCCGTCAGATTGAAAGTTTGTGTTGAGATCGATTTCAAAATAAAAAGAATTGACATTATTTTTGGGGGGGATAGCGAATGTGCGATACACGTTGCCTCATGGGAGACGGAAGCCTGAATCATTTAATGGTTTTACGAATGATATAGGTATATTTTGGTGAAAATTAAAAAATAATCAGTCGAACATATTGTGAGATGCATCTGAGACCATGATCAAGTAAGCACAATTCTGTTTGAATGGCACGCACGGTCCAAAACTGAAATGGCTACTTCAGCTCCAAGTTCTGAAATTACTATGCCCCAATGTTAAAATACAAACAACTCATCTCTGTTACTGACAGCGATTGAATGCTTATTATTAGTAGTGCACATGGTTCGGCATTATTAGAGGGGAAGAAACATCCACTTCTTATCCATTTATTCAAAACTGCTCACGAACTGAAATGTATTAGGTAATTTAACTCTTGTTTTTCCAGAACACGTGCAACTTCATCTTCGTTTGCCCAACGTTTTCGCATAAGGGAAAACGTTTATCCGAGATATGACCCTGGAAAAGAATCTTTGAACTGGTTCAGATGCATTTGCAAGTCCACAGAGTAAATTAGACTCCATAAGTATCCATTACTCTATTAGTCCTCCTATTCACCCTTTGTACTACTGAGGAAATATTCACCTTGTTGGTCCAAGCAAATTAATGCAGCAATTACAGTGGACACACAAAAAAAAACATGATTTGGAAATCTTTGCAGATTGAGGCTTCATACTTTGGAGCGGAGAATATCTCGCCACTGTATGATTTCTTCTGAAATAATTAGACCATAAAGTAACTTCGCTGTAATTTTGCATACATCGAGTTGCAACAGTTGAAACAGGAGGAGATTTGGGACAGTGAGCAACCCTTCATATAATACGTCCCGAAGATATTGATGGAAGAATGAATATCAGTGTCTGCTGAAAGGAAGGAAAAACATAAGAAGTGATAACTTGCCGCGTAGGAGAACTGGGGGTTTGTTCCCGCATTTTACCGAATGGAAAAATATCATTATGATGGATGAAAATATGTCTTAGTCTAAATTTCAGCAGACGTCTTTCGATAAAATGGGCTGTGATTCCGCCTTTAGAAGGAAAGAAAAACTCTTCACAATGGGGGTAGGGCGGAGGGGGTGGTGGGGTGACGGCTGGGGAGGGCTCATTGCCACGGTGCCATACGTAAACAACAAATCCGTCAAGTTATGAATGACATGATGCTGAGATTATATACGCAAGAAACAAACGGTCCAATTCACCCTTCCGTGCTGAGCGTATCTAAAAAAAAGCCGTGTGTTTATAATTTCATTGTAGTACGAATAATATGGGAACGTGAGTCACATTGGGGAGAAAAAAAAAGAGTTGTAACTTTGTCCATCTGAAAAAAAGAACTGCTACTGATTTGTGCCATTCGGATGAGGCAATTGAAGGCGTTGCTTTTGCAATTGTTGTCATTGCAAGGAAAACTGACATGCCAAGTCGCTGAAAATGTATGATTGGTGTAAAACTGAACCAGCATTTCGACGACGGTTCCTATGGAATTTTGACGGTTGCCTGAGGAATGAGTATGCTGCGTTGGGAACATGCTGGAGTTGGCAGAGGAATGTCAATTGTATGCATGGGATTATTGGTGTAAAGTGAGGACGAAGGACGCTATAAAGTTCCTGTAATGGAGTACAAAGTGTTATGCGCACATGTCTAAACTTTTCTGATCGAATGGGATGAGTGTCCCGTCAATGATGAGTTGTAACCTTTAGGGGGTACCTTAATTCTGGAAAGGAAGTAAATTACAACTACTTTCATTCGCAAGGAAATACATCACTGAGTGGGAAGCAGGAAACAAACGTACTAAACCGGAGCAGAATTGTCATGCTTGTGCATTGTCAGGTGCAGGAAGAGGAAGTCATCTTTGAGATTTCATTGCTGTGGCTTGGCGATTTAGAGGCCATCGACATGCACAGCGAGGAGACAGCAGGTCGCGCTGGAGAAGAGTGATATTTTATTCTGTCCCATGCATCGGATAAATCGTGAACCTTGGCGTGAAGCGCATTAGCAGCAAAAGAAGGAAGTACGCTATATAGGAAGACCTGAGAAGTTTCAGTCAGTAAGTGGCTACCACGATGCGTCTGTACTTCATTCCTCATTGAGGGTTATCAAAGTGTGGTTGGAACAATACTCTGTGTTAGCTGGAAGTTGAGGGAGGGCGATCATAGTATCATGGAACACCAACAGTAAGGACGATGTTATTCGGAAAATTAAGACTGTCCCGGCAACATCCCCACCAGGCCCTATTAGCGTGAATCCACACCTTTATCTTGCCAATCGTCCTGACACTACCAATAATTTAGCATGGTGAAATCAGCCGACTCCGCACATATTTCGACTGTGGGAGGAATCCGGAGGACCCAGAAGAAAACCACTCGCACACATGGAGAAATTTCAACTCCGCACAGACAGTGACCAGAGGCCGGAATTGAACCAGGGGCCTGGAGTTGTGTGGCAGCAGTGCTAGCCAAGCTGACACAATGTGGTTGACATTCTTTACATGTTATGGGTTCAATGACAGAGCTGCAACATCATCGCATTTGTGACGAAGTGGTTATGACGTAGTTGGAGCAAAAAAGTCGTTTCAGATCATTGACGCTCACCTGTTGCGAGGTTGCCGTCCGTACAACAAAATAACAACGCTCAGCCAGGATTTTCACAACTTTTTAATCACAATGCCAACACGTTAATACACAAATTTCTCAGGGAGACCGTTTTCGTGCGTGCGGCGGAGGGAAGAATTACGATGACTAAAGTTGCACGGACATCTATGAATAAAGTCACACGGAAACAAAACGCGATCCGCAGGGGAGCAAGGTGGAAGTATCAAACTGAAGCTGGTGGAATGATTACAGGAAGCTAATTCGAAAGAGTGAATGGAATTGCAGCTGTCGGTTGTCGGATTGAACATTCTTCGTAGCATGAAATGCGTTGAGATGAAGATGGAACGCCGTCCCCTGGCACTGGGTGAGTATCTTTACTCATAAGAAACACAAGAAATTGGAGCAGGAGTAGGCCATCTTGCACCTCGAGCCTGCCCCGCCATTCAAGAAGATCATGGCTGACCTGTCGTGTCTCAGTTCCACACTCCCGCCCTCAACCCACAACCCTTAAACCCCTTGCCTATCAAAAACGAGATAGAGAACTGGGCTATTACGGTAGACAACCAACAGAGAAAGATTCAAAGCGCTAGGGCAGGGGTTTGACGGAAGGTGCTGCCACAGGTGTGGGAAACCTGGTCAGTATAGAAAGGACTGCCGAGTCCAGACACCCCAATCCTCCCACATATGCCACAATTGCGGCAGGACTGGACACGACGAGTCAGCTTGCCGTAGCAGGAGGTTCCCAAGGAGAGAGAGAGAGTGCCGCGCCCGCACCCACAAGACCACCCCCACCCCCCGGTACGACCAAACCACGGCAAGGGCCCCCGCCCTGAAAGAGAACGAAGTCATTTCCGATACTGCACACCTCAGCCACCAGCAGCTGTTGGATATTACACAGACTCTGGCGGCGCAAAAGACCGCATGAATTGCATCGACCCCCACCCCGGGTGTCAACCCCCGCATCTGGGTTAACGCATCGTTAGGGGCCCGGCGATGCAAAATATTAAATTATACAGGGGCCGCGATATCCCTCACCAACATGGCACTTCATACAACCCACCGTTCCATCCTACTAATGGGGTAGGGGGAAATAGAACTACAGCTGACCAGAGCGAGACAGTCCAACATCTTACTCCCAGTACGCTTCTGGGTATGCAGAATCACGAGGGAAAAATCTTGGGAATAGACGTCCTGGGGAAGTTAGGGGCGGTGGTGCATGCCTTCAACAAGCCCCTGCTGTGGCCTGTCAGAAAGGAAGACAGAAGTGGGATTCAGGGATACTGGGTCCAGAACAAAAACGTGGCTGCAGTCCGGGCAGGAGACCACACATACATAGCCCGAGACAGGGGAAAGGAAGGCATAGCAGGGCTTCAATGCCAATCATTACCCCAAGTCTGGGCCGCAGGGAAACAAGACTGCGGCCTCGTAAAATTCCCTCCCCTACACATACACGGGCCGATCCACACCCCTCACAAACAATAGCCCATCAAGCCTGAGGCTCTACAGGCCACTGAGAAAATCGTTCAGGCTCTGGTTGCCCAGGGTATTTTAAGACCTACAGTGTCTAACACCAATCCCCCGACATGGCCAGTCCGTAACCCAGACGGAAGTTACCGACTGACCATAGACTACACTGCCCTAAACAAAATCCGCCCGATAGAACACCCGATAGTCGCTAGTCCATCTAGTATGTTTAACGGAATCCGACCTGAACATGGTATTTTCTCTGTGTTAGGCGTAGCAAACAGATTCTGGTCCATCCCGCTTCACACGGTCTCCCAGGAAAGGTTGACCTTTACCAGTGGAGGGAAACAGTACACGTGGACACGCCTCCCCCACGGCTTCCACAACCGTCCCAATATTATCCACCGAGTTATGAGTGAGACTCTTGAGGACTGCGATCGGTCCCCATATAGAAGTACCTTCCTCCAATATGTGGACAACATCCTTATTGACTCCCCCAACCTCACAGGACATATCGGCGCCCTGTCCACAATCCTGCGCGCCTTGCAGGCTCCGGGATTTAAATCAACCTAACCAAGGCACACATTGCACCACAGGAGGTCAGGCATTTCGGAAACAATATAAGTCAAGGAAAGAGAGCACTCCCCTCCGATCAGAAAACGGCGATTATAAATATGCCCCGTCCGAACACAGTTAGAGGGGTGTGTAGAGTTACGGGACACCTTAACTACTGCCGGAATTTCATTGACCAGTTCGCATCCCTGGTTGAACCAATTCAGCGGCTGATCAAAGGGGGAAAGCCAAGAGCCGGAACGAATCGAGTGCGGACCGGAACAGGAGGTAGCATACACACGCCTAAAATCAGAACTGTTGGCAGCTCCAGCCCCAAGCCTGCCGAACATAACCGAACCCTTCCACCTCTTCTATGAGCCAGAGGAGGGGTTTTATAGCCCCGTGGTAACCCAAGAATACGAGGATACCATGCGACGGTGGCATATTATTCCACCCGACAATCCCCGGTAGCCCAGGGCATGCACAAGGGTGTGGCGGCTCTAGATTGTGCCGCCTCGCAGTCAGGGTATGCGAACCGATCGCTCTGTCAGGACAAATCATTTTCCACACGAAACACACCATCGTTGAGCTCCTGAATACAGACCGACTCCGGGCTGTTTCGGACCCCCGAAGGGTCAAATGGGAAGCGGCAGTCCTCCCCCCGAGAGTGGTCCGTCCAGACAGTGTGGGACACTGGGAAGAACCCCGCTGAGGGACTCCTATCAGAGGGAAATCTACACTCCTGCTCGACTAACCCACACACTGAAGGAGAGGGAGGGATTAATGACCAACCCCGAGACAACCCCCACCTCACACTGTATGTAGAGGGGCCCCGAAGACAAGTAGAGGGGCAATACCGCACAGGGTGGGTAATAGTAGACCAAAAAGGGACTCCGGTCGCAAAAGACACGATGAGTGGGGAGAGCTCAGCCCAAGTGGACGAACACATAGCCCTCAGGGAAGCCCTCAAGACAGGAAGGGGAAAACGAGTAAATGTGTGTACTGACAACCAATACGCGTTTGGGGTGGTCCACGATAACATGATGGCCTGGAAAAGGCGCGAGTTCATCACCACAGCGGGAGGGGGAAGTGGGGGTGCGCATAAAGCAGGAAAATATAATACGAGACCTGGTAGCTGCAGCCAGGCTGCCCTCAGAAGCACCCGTAATTAAGATAAAAGCCCATCAAAGAGTAAAGACAGGGGAACAAAAAGGGAACCAACTCGCAGATGCTGCAGCCAAGGCTGCAGCTGGGGAAGCCCTCCCGCATGTAGCCGCCACCACAACAGCACACTTGGAGGAAGTAGATATTTGTAAGCTGCAGGGTAGTACCAGCCCAGATGAGGTGGCACAGTGGGAACAGGCAGGGACGTCCAGCGACAAAGATGGAGTGTGATGGAATGTGGCGCAGAAGAGATCAAGTAGTCGCCCGCTCATTTATACGCACCGAACTGCTCCGACGCCACCACGAGCCAGACCACTTCGGCCAGGATGGGACCCTGGCCCGACTGTCTACTGATTGGTGGGGGCCAGGGATGGGACCGGATGTCGCCAACCATTGCCAGCGCTGTATCATATGCGCCCAGCACAACCCCGGCCGACCCCTGAGAGTCAAACTGGCCCACCAACCCCGACCAAAAGGACCCTGGGAAAACCTGCAGATCGACTTCTTAGGCCCCCTACCCACTTGCCGAGGGAAGAAATATTGTTTCGTCTTAACGGATCAATTCCCACGCTGGGTGGAAGCATTCCCAACTCGGGATTGCGAAGCCACCACCGTAGCCCGCATCCTAGCATACGAAATCATCCCGAGGTGGGGAGTCCCACTACAACTCGACTCCGCCCACTTCACAGGCAAAATAATGAAACAGTCTCGTAAGACCCTGGGAATCAGACAGCGATTCCACATCACATACCACCCTCAGAGTTCTGGGATGGTCGAGCGAATGAACCGCACACTTAAAAAGGCAATTGCCAAGTCAGTTGCTGAGACAGGTCATGGGTCGGTAGATGTCCTTCCCTGTATTTTAAGGCGCCTACGAGCCACCCCGGGTCGCACTATAGGACTTACAACTTTTGAATTAATGACCGGGAGGGCAATGAGACTCCAAGACAAAATAGCGGTCGGCGGAGATGGACTGGCACCTCTCCGGGATAAAATGAAAACGTACGTGCAGCAGTTAGACCACCAACTCAGAGAGCTACACCGGGCAGCCAGAGACCAACAGGCTATAAAGGGCCAGTTTAGGAAACATGACATCTGCCACACCCCCAAACTGTCCCAAGTAGGGGACAAGGTTCTGGTCCGAGTTGCCCCGGTCAAATAGGATTCGCACCAAAATGGGTCGGACCCCATGAAATTATCCTCACCAGCGACGCATGTGCCTGTTGACATCAAAGGAAAAGGCCGCTGGAAACACTGGTCGCAGCTAAAGGCATACCACCGGGGGCGGGGGTGGGGGGAGTGACGTGGAGGTTGGTGGGGGGTGGGTGGGTGGGTGGTGTTGGGGGTTGGTGGGGGCGGGGGGGAAGGTGTGACAGGACAGATTGACTGCAAAGACATGAGTAGTCCGTCGACATAAACGGGCCACGTAGCGATACATAACTAACCGCCTCTGTCCACACAGCGGAATTAACAACCTTCATCTCTAGGACGGAGGAGAGCCACACATCAGCCACGGCTCTAATATGTGTATATATGAAGAAAGACATAGAGGCATGCAAAGTACATTAGTTTATAGAGATTAGTGAATATTCAGATTCTAATACCTGGCGGCCACCAGGATTTGTGTACCCTTCCTACCCCTCTCCAGGATGATAACCACTTTGAGAATGGCCCTATCCGTGATCTTCTTGTCCAGGTTCGCCATCCAGGGATACATCACCTATCAACAATCTCACGGAATAATATTCAATACGTCCGAGGCGTTGTGCGTGCCGGCAGCACCATACCACAAGAACAACAGGATCTATTCCAATGCATGGCTACAAGTCCACCCAGGTCTCGATATGACACGCTTCACCTGCAGATTCGATAAGACCCAAACATGTATCCAACGGCCAGACTCGCTGAGCGACTCTGGCTGCACCTTTGGAAAGATCTGCACCCTTCTCGAGGACCCACGGATCCAGCCACAAAGAGACATTTTGAAACCGGACTCTGATATTTACGGATACTATGGACTAGTTCAGGATCCAGCATTTTCACGATGTGGCTGTTTTGCACTTCCAACAACGCATGCCCCCACGACCACAACGCCCGAAATCTTACCCTGCCCCTTGCTGGGGTGGGGTGTTGTGGAAAGAGGGAGAAACTGTGTATGACAATGTGAAACACGAAATCGTGCCTGTTCTGATCGATATCTCAGGGATCCAGGTACTGGGACACTGTTCAGAACAGACACGAGACATGTACCAGATGCTGGGCAGGGAAACTATAAAGCGGGATATCGATGCGATGGGAGCAACACACTACAGAGACAACACGCACACACACACACACACACACACGCACACACAGAAGCAAAAGGTGCATAGTCAGTGACATCCTCACAGGGATAAACACAGGTTCCAGCGTGGTTAGCTTAATTGACATCCAGGGACTCAATTATAAGATAGGACAGCTGAAAGGTGTGATGAAAGATATCCTGGAACATTCACTAGTCCAACAAGCCGAGCAGGCTTTTTTGGGGGAGAGGGGTGCCCATACTCAACACACGGCCTAACCATTAACCGCTTATAGAAAGAGAGAGAGAAAACACTGCCCGGGTACAACAGGGACAGCTGTGCCATGCGTACGGTCAGAGGATGATCGGTCAATTAAGGCATAATTTGGACCAGGTACACAGTGGGGAGGTGCCCGATTTGATTGACAGCACCCGGCTAGCACAACTCGCAGACCAGAAGAGGGTGCTGGATCGCCGAACCTTGAAAGGAATGACACGGGTATATCCAGTGATCCCGCACCGCGAGGTGAGCGACAGTACGGGGGTAGCGATGGTCCTATTGATTCCAATAGTTACACCAGACTGGGGACCATTTCCTATCTTCCAGATTGAATACATCGGTGTTGTTAGAGGCAAGACCTCCCTCGGCTACCATGTAACCGAAGTTACGGCCATCTCAAAGCATGGCGTGATGTTCAGTATCTCCCTCTCGGGATGCAAACAAAGGGGTGAGACAACCATCTGCCCTCACCCACTGAGACAAGGAGAGGCAGCGGAATGCGGGTTTAACAAAACGCAGGGCTGTTGCCCAGAAATTACACACACCGATCCACACTTTGCCCGGGCAGGTTATGGAGGACGAGGCAGGTATTGTGTAGCCACAACAAGAGCATCCTTCATATACAACGGGCTGGCATGCCCGATCCCCAGCCCAAACTTCTGCTTCACGCCTCGCCTACCGGTCACTTTTGGCCAGGTCCACATCACCAAAATCCGAAGTCGACACACCCTGACACCTAATGCCACGAACCCATTGAGAGACGATCTCAAATATTACTGAGAGCCAGAACAGGCTCCAATCCCGCACTGAGCAGAAGTACTGAGAGAGCTCAGTCTCAAAGTGGGACACTCTGTTCGATTACACCACCAGCTACAATCACATATCAAAACACTAGAGCAAGACACAGAGTCAGCCTGACAGAGCCAGACATGGGTTCAGAGGGTGTGGGACTGGGGTCTAAGTGTAGACATTCACCCTGGATCGGGATAATCTCGCACATACTGGTCGCCATTCAACTCATACTGGCAATATCCTGGGGGGTCATAATGTGCTCTACATACCGCCAGCGCAAGAAAACCGAAACTCGGAGGGGACTAACCAGAATGATTGGCAATATTGGACAATTTCCAAATCGGGAAGACTTCTCCCGCACACACCTAATTTGAAAACCCGGGGCTCCCCCAAACTGTACGACTGCAGCGTGCAAATGCAGGAAGCACCGGACATACAACTGGTTAAGAAAATCGGTCAGAAGGAGGCGGAACAAGCCCGCTCCCGACCGACAGGGTGGAACTGTTATCGGACAACAAACTGTATGAAATTGGGCGCACAAAATGGAAGCAAACTAACGCTATCCTCTGAGCCCTCCACTAAAATCACAAAGTAACAGACACTGATCAGGAGGCAAGAGCATGGTTTTGGAATGCAAATGAGGGCTAGCACATCATGAAAATTGGATAGGATGGCACCTATTGGAACTAAATTAAAGAACACACCCGCGCCCCATCAAAATCAGCACTTCTAAACCAGTCCAACATCCCATAGAGACACCTAAAATTAACACAGTTACGAAAACATATCTGGCCCCTCAAGATCAATAACACACCTATGTTTCAAACCCCAGGGATAACCAACCAGACAAAAACGATTAACACACTCTTAAAACAATTGTTTCAACACTCGAAAACACCGAAACAGGATGGCTGAAGCCAAATAATGTAAATGAAGGATTAGCATTTGAACCGCGAAGTTCTGGAATAACTGTAGCCCGTTGTGGGGGGAGCCTTTAGAGCACTTTCGGGACAGTCCGATTGTATGTCCTGACTGTGCTTCTCCGTCCACGTAAAGAAAATAAAGCTGTGCCGTTACTGAACCCTGAGTCCGTCGGGATCGTTTCGCCCACTCGCGCGAACATGGCAATGGAAATAATCGATGCAAAGGCAACGGAGTTTGGAGATTTGTTCCGTTGGAATACTTGTGTTGTACCTCAGCAGTAGTCAATACCTAGGACTCTGAGAAAGGTAGATTTGTCCTAGAAATGTGGCAGCGTTGAATGAGAGGCCACTGAGATGGTGTCTTCTATCGATGTCTGCAGGGATAAGCGAATTATTGTGCATCTGCCCAACCTCGGAGGTCGGAATTAATTTGTCGAACGATGAAACTTTCAAGGCACTTCATAATAATGTATGGCAGAGCCACTGGGCAGGAATCATGAAGGACCGTAAATTGGTGTGTTTTTTTTTAACGGCACAAGTAAGGTGATCGAAAAATACTGACTATTTATGTGGACGGACTCTCATGCAGATCTGTAATTGTTTACAAACTCATCTGACGTCCTTCCTGCGTAATCACCATCGTTCTTGGAAAAGAGTTTGGCGATATTGACGACTGCAGTCAATTCGGCACATGCTTTTGCAATTACCGTATCTTGCTCAACGAAAAGCTGTTTGCTATGACTGGTCAGGTAGACTTCACAAACATATTCCTGTGCAAAACAAACTTGATTGTTTTTTGTAAGCGAATTCACACTTCCTGCTAAATTTCTACAGGCATGTTTTGCCAGGACGATGTGCAGCTTCATTTTCATTCCGAGACAATCAATTGATATTTAATAAACAAAACAAATCCAAGAGTTAATTGTGGTTTCATTTCACTTGTTACGTTAACACATATTACATTTGCTGTTTTTTTTGGAAAGTCAATGATTTTTTTATCTGCTTGCCTGACACAATCAAGTGTTAAGTTCTTTAAATCATCAATAATTCTCCACAATGCAAGCTAAAAGTTGCGTCCATATCTAAGCTTGACGAACACGAACTATTACTGTTGTTTCAGTTACTTTGAAATCAGTGCCTGTTGAGCTGAGGTTGAATGTTAATCCAAACACTGCAGAATAATCGAATTTGTTCTCATATAAATATAGCAGAAAATGTAACATTGTACTGTTTCAGACTTATTTTGCATTGACTGTGACACTTCAGAATATTACGTATGCACAATTAAATCTATTTGATTTACCTATCCTGATGTCTCCTATTTCGTCAGCAGCAATGCATTCAGAGGAATCGCATGAATACAAGTCTCTTCAATAATTTGTGAAGTGTCACTGCTGGAATGGCACGGTTTTCGACTAAATCCTAATAATACATCTCATTAAGTTCATATGTTTTTGATTATCTTATCATGTTCCAGAGCATAAAGAATGCGAAAATGTTAAGAAAACTTCAGGTGAGTCAAAGGTATAAGGTTTAGTATGTAGCTTAATAAAGTTGTCATCACGAGTTGTAATTTTTCGTTATCTCGGCATATCCTGTGCTTAAATATGCCAAAACATGTCGCACCGGTGAACCAACATACTGTGGCTTGTTGCACAACTCAACATCACTTGCAAACTCTGTTTTTGTTCCATGTTTGGAAAACACCACAAGCAGATGACAGTGTGTTTGATCTTTACGAATTAAGGGGAACATGCTGAAAAATACTCCTGTCTTTTATTCATAACAATAATTAACTGCATGTTTTGCTTTTACATTTTGGGACGAGGAAGTTATTTGAGAATTCATATTCAATTTTCAGCGACTGTGAAAGGATGAATTGCAACCAACGGACAGAAATATGAGAGGAACCCTGCTTGGAGTAAATTGTAGATGGATTATTGCAGACAGCAGAAAAGCACACAGCAAAACAAATACACCG
This sequence comes from Carcharhinus amblyrhynchos, assembly GCF_965287045.1. Taxonomy (NCBI): domain Eukaryota; kingdom Metazoa; phylum Chordata; class Chondrichthyes; order Carcharhiniformes; family Carcharhinidae; genus Carcharhinus; species Carcharhinus amblyrhynchos. Next base: position 64,650,664 of record NC_137339.1, on the reverse strand, counting down.
CACTATCAAACAAAAATCATCCCATTTATTCTTCTTGACCAAAATTCTATTCTTGACTGAAATTGATCTAATCGGTAGGATAGGTTCCAGCTATCAGAATGGCAAACTAAAATCTGTTGAAACTGCAAAGTCTTCCTTGCTGCATTTTTACCAGCTGAAGCACAATCGGAATTCCAACAACTTCCCCAACACTAATGGTACTCAGTAGTGTTGAATAACATGTTTCAGTGAGAAAGGATTCGCTGGTCGTCTCATTGCCGCAGAATATTTCGGGATGAGTGCACAGTATATGATAGACTTATTTGTCAAGTCCGGTCGTGATCTCCATGATTCTGAGACCGGGGTCGCGAATCTCAATAACTGCAATATGTGCAACAGCAAGTTCCTCCGTAGGAAAAACAAACAAAAACATTGTGAAATGAAGGACAGCAGAAAAGCAATGACAGACTTGGAAAAAAGATGTTTCAGTGAACTCCATATGTTGTATAGTCGTGTTTCCAACATATGTGGTAAACAAAATGTGGTCACGTTATGTTTAAGTAAAAATAAAAATAGCATTAAATTCACCAAAAAAGCACAAAGATTGACAAGTAGAAACACTGAATTATACACTTGAAGATTCGGAGAAATTTCAATTCGGCAAATGTGGTGCACATATATGATGAAAGAGGGAAGTAAATTCTAAAACAAGCTTGGGGGGTGGGGTGGTGGGTAGCACACGGCAAGCTCAAGACTTGTTTCTGTAGTTGCATCACAAGAAAGATAATACCAAAAAATCATTAATCTGTCCCTGTTTCATTCAGTAACAAGGGCATATAAATGGAAATAAATGGAATTCAAATGGCTGAAGAAGTGAAACGGTACTTTGCTTCTGTATCCAGAAAGGAAGTCAACAATAATATTCCAACAGTTCTGATAGAAAGTCGGTTTAAGTGAACCGGAGGTATGTTATTATCAGTAGGGAAAACGTTTTGAGGAAATTGATGGGGCTGACCGTGATTACACCTCCAGCGCCTGTTTATCCCCACGCTAGGGTATTTAGGGAAGTGCCTCTGGTAGTAATAAATAATTGGTTGCTATTTTAAAGAACATTTTTATGTCTGCTTTGTTTCCCAGAGATTAACGTGTACTGCGTGGTCAAAATAAACTAATTATTCTCAAAAGGGGGAAGAAATAACAAAAGGAAATCCAAAAAAAACGAACAAAAACCACTGAACGTAATTGCATTACACGGTGAAGTGTGGGAGTCCATGATCAATGATATCATGGTTCAGCTTTTGGAAAGCCATGGCATAATCCGAAAAAAATCAACATGGATTTAGAGACGTGGGATCATGCTTGCAGATTCTAATGACATTCATCAGTCGAGTTCACAAAGGGGAACTTGCATTTTTGCAGATTTTCATCATTTAAAAGTCTTCTTATGCGTTCTCACAATTGTTCTGTACAAATTCGAACTTCTGCGCAAGCACAGTACAAACTGTTATTCTAAACTTTCAGGAGGTCGTCCACATCTGGCGTACCACAACCCCACCCCATACGCTCTAATGGCGATAGATGAAAGCCATTATTGAGCGGGTTGAAGTTTTTTTCCCCCTTTGGAAGGAACTTACAACGCATATTAAATTTTGCAAATTTTATTTAACTCCTTGACAGAGAAAAAGATGGCCGAACTTGAGACAAGTAAGCCATTCAGCTTGACGATGACTTGGTTACTTTGATTTCGTGTTGGATATTGTGAATAATTTTGGCATGGAAAAAAAAGAAAAAAAAACGCGGATGTCTTGAATTTCAAAGCACTGCATTAATTCTTATTGTTCCCTTCTTGCATGAAGAACAATTGTGAACTGTCATGATTTTGAAGGAATGATATCAATTAATATAACAGCTTCCACATTCCGGCTGAAAGGAGGTAAAACAGGAAGTAGCATTTGGAATCTTTCCGATCCTCGCCAAAACATTATGCCATTGTTGCACGCCAAGAATATCATTAAAGTGACTCATGCATAGTGTGGGGTTTCTATAATGGAGTGCCAAACACAGGAACTCAAGTGTGTAATGGTAGCATTTTCAGCGCCCTGGCAACTTACCGTTTTTTTTTTCATTTTACACGGGTTAACATTCCACGTTTCTATGTTGTAGATATTTCATCTTGGAAGTGATGTAATTTCCATTTCAGCAAATGGCTGAATGGTTCATCTTGAAGTCCCTGGGGTCTAATTATATTTGCCTGGTGTTCCACGAGAGGATTATCTCAATATTTAACCACAGCAATCCTGGAACAATTGTCAGTATTCAGTCCTCCGGCCACGCACACGTTCTTCATTGTTTGAGCGGCTCAAGAGTGTCCTAATGGTAAAGACAAATCTTCGTCCTGCATGTCACTGATAAGGGGTCAGCCATTTCGGAAAAGAAAACAGATGGAATTCTTCCAAAATGAAGAAGCGACCGAAAGTTCTGTCAGAAGTGTGTTCATTTTCAGAAGGTATTGTAAAAGATTCACGAAACTACGAGGGTACAATCCGTCAGATTGAAATTTTGTGTTGAGATCGGTTTCAAAATAAAATGAATTGTCATTATTTTGGAGGGGGGGATAGCGAATGTGCGATACACGTTGCCTCATGGGAGACGGAAGCCTGAATCATTTAATGGTTTTACGAATGATATAGGTATACTTTGGTAATAAATAAAAATTAATCCGTCGAACATATTGTGAGATGCATCTGAGGCCATGAACAAGTAAGCACAATTCTGTTTGAATGGCACGCAGGGTCCAAAACTGAAACGGCTACTTCAGCTGCACGTTCTGAAATTACTATGCCCCAATGTTAAAATACAAACAACTCATCTCTGTTACTGGCTGCGAGTGAATGTTTATTATTAGTAGTGCACATGGTTCGGCATTATTAGTGAGGAAGAAGCAACCACTTCTTGTCCATTTATTCAAAACTGCTCACGAACTGAAATGTACTGGTAATTTAACTCTTGTTTTTCCAGAACACGTGCAACTTCATCTTCGTTTGCCCAACGTTTTCGCATAAGGGAAAACGTTTATCCGAGATATTACCCTGGAAAAGAATCTTTGAACTGGTTCAGATGCATTTGCAAGTCCACAGAGTAAATTAGGCTTCATAAGTATCCGTTACTCTGTTAGTCCTCCTATTCACCCTTTATACTACTGAGGAAATATTCACCTTGTTGGTCCAAGCAAATTAATGCAGCAATTGCAGTGGACACGAAAAAAAAAACATTATTTGCAAATCTCAGCAGATTGAGTCTTCATACTTTGGAGCGGAGAATATCTCGCCACTGTATGATTTCTTCTGAAATAATTAGACCATAAAGTAACTTCGCTGTAATTATGCACACGTCAAGTTGCAACAGTTGAAACAGTGGGAGATTTGCGACAGTGAGCAACCCATCATATGACGCATCCAGAAAATATTGATAGAAGAATGAATATCAGCGTCTGCTGAAAGGAAGGAGAAACATAAGAAGTGATAACTTGCTGCGTAGGAGAACTGGGGGATTATTTCCGCATTTACCGAATGGAAAAATATGATTAAGATGGATGAAAATATGTCTTAGTCTAAATTTCAGCAGAAGTCTTTCGTCACAATGGGCTATGATTCCGCCATTAGAAGGTAAAAAAAACAGTCTTCACAATGGGGGTAGGGCGGAGGGGGTGGTGGGGCGAGGGCTGGGGAGGGCTCATTGCCACGGTGCCGTACGTAATCTACAAATCCGTCAAGTCATGAATGACATGATGCTGAGATAAAATACGCAAGAAACAAACGGTCCAGTTCACCCTTCAGTGCTGAGCGAACCTAAAAAAAAAGCCGTGTGTTTATAATTTCATTGTAGTACGAATAATATGGGAACGTGAGTCACATTGGGGAGAAAAAAAAAAGAGTTGTAACTTTGTCCATCTGAAAAAAAGAACTGCTACTGATTTTTTGCCATTCGGATGAGGCAATTGAAGGCGTTGCTTTTGCAATTGTTGTCATTGCAAGGAAAACTGACATGCCAAGTCGCTGAAAACGTATGATTGGTGTAAAACTGAACCAGCATTTCGACGACGGTTCCTATGGAATTTTGACGGTTGCCTGGGGAATGAGTATGCTGCGTTGGGAACATGCTGGAGTTGGCAGAGGAAGGTCAATTGTATCCATGGGACTATTGGTGTAAAGTGAGGACGAAGGACGTTATAATGTTTCTGTAATTGAGTACAAAGTGTTATGCGCACATGTCTAAACTTTTCTGATCGAATGGGATGAGTGTCCCGTCAATGATGAGTTGTAACCTTTGGTGGGTACCTTCATTCTGGAAAGGAAGTAAATTACAACTAATTTAATTCGCATGGAAAGACATCACTGAGTGGGAAGCAGCAAACAAACGTACTAAGCCGGAGCAGAATTGTCATGCTTGTGCATTGTCAGGTGCAGGAAGAGGAAGTCATCTTTGACATTTCATTGCTGTGGCTTGGCGATTTAGAGGCCATCGACATGCACAGCGAGGAGACAGCAGGCAGCGCTGGAGAAGAGTGATATTTTATTCTGCCCCATGCATCGGAGAAATCGTGAACGTTGGCGTGAAGCGTATTAGCAGCAAAAGAAGGAAGTACGCTATGTAGGAAGACCTGAGAAGTTTCAGTCAGTAAGTGGCTACCACGATGCGTCTGTACTTCATTCCTCATTGAGGGTTATCAAAGTGTGGTTGGAACAATACTCTGTGTTAGCTGGAAGTTGAGGGAGGGAGATCATAGTATCATGGAATACCAACAGTAAGGACGATGTTATTCGGAAAATTAAGACTGTCCCGGCAACATCCCCACCAGGCCCTTTAGCGTGAATCCACACATTCATCCTGCCAATCCTCCTGACACCAGCAGTAATTTAATATGGTGAATCAGCCGAATCCGCACATATTTCGACTGTGGGAGGAATCCGGAGCACCCAGAAGAAAACCACTCGCACACATGGAGAAATTTCAACTCCGCACGGACAGTGACCAGAGGCCGGAATTGAACCAGGGGTCTGGAGTTGTGTGGCAGCAGTGCTAGCCAAGCTGACACAATGTGGTTGACATTCTTTACATGTTATGGGTTCATTGACAGAGCTGGAACATCACCGCATTTCTGACGAAGTGGTTATGATGTAGTTGGAGCAAAAAGGTCGTTTCAGATCATTGACGCTCACCTGTTGCGAGGTTGCCGTCCGTACAACAAAATAACAACGCTGAGCCAGGATTTTCACAACTTTACAATCACAATGCCAACACGTGAATACACATATTTCTCAGGGAGACCGTTTTCGTGCGTGCGGCGGAGGGTAGAATTATGTTGAGTAAAGTTGCACGGACATATATCAATAAAGTCATACGGAAACAAAATGCGATACGCAGGGGAGTCAAGGTGGAAGTAACAAACTGAAGCTGGTGGAATGATTACAGGAAGCTAATTCGGAAGAGTGAATGGAATTGCAGCTGTCAGTTGTCGGATTGAACATTTTTCGTAGCATGAAATGCGTTGAGATGAAGATGGAACGCCGTCTCCTGGCACTGGGTGAGTATCTTTACTCATAAGAAACACAAGAAATAGGAGCAGGAGTAGGCCATCTAGCACCTCGAGCCTGCCCCGCCATTCAATAAGATCATGGCTGACCTGTCGTGTCTCAGTTCCACACTCCCGCCCTCTCCCCACAACCCTTAATCCCCTTGCCTGTCAAAAACGAGCTAGAGAACTGGACTATTACTGTAGACAACCAACAGAGAAAGATTCAAAGCGCTAGGGCAGGGGCTTGACGGAAGGGGCTGCCAAAGGTGTGGGAAACCTGGTCAGTGTAGAAAGGACTGCCGAGTCCAGACGCCCCAATCCTCCCACATATGCCCCAATTGCGGCAGGACTGGACACAACGAGTCAGCTTGCCGTAGCAGGCGGTTCGCAAGGAGAGAGAGAGAGAGCCGCCCCCGCACCCACAAGACCACCCCTACCCCCCAGGTACGACCAAACCCCGGCAAGGGCCCCCGCCCTGAAAGAGAACGAAGTCATTTCCGATACTGCGCCGCTCAGCCACCAGCAGCTGTTGGTTATTATACAGGCTCTGGCGGCGCAAAAGTCTGCATGAATTGCATCGACCCCCACCCCGGGTGTCAACCCCCGCATCTGGGTTAACGCATCGTTAGGGGCCCGGCGATGCAAAATACTAAATTATACGGGGGCCGCGATATCGCTCACCGACACGGCACTTCATACAACCCACCGTTCCATCGTACTAATGGGGGTAGGGGGAAATAGAACTACAGCTTACAAGAGCGAGACAGTCCAACATCTTACTCCCAGTACGATTCTGGGTATGCCCGATCACGAGGGAAGAATCTTGGGAATAGACGTCCTGGGGGAGTTAGGGGCGGTGGTGCATGCCTTCATCAAGCCCCTGCTGTGGCCTGTCAGAAAGGAACACAGAAGTGGGATTCAGGGATACTGGGTCCCGAACAAAAACGTGGCTGCAGTCCGGGCAGGAGACCACACATACATAGCCCGAGACAGGGGAAAGAAAGGCATAGTAGGGCTTCAATGCCAATCATTACCCCAAGTCTGGGCAGCAGGGAAACAAGACTGCGGCCTCGTAAAATTCCCTCCCCTACACATACACGGGCCGATCCACACCCCTCACAAACAATAGCCCATCAAGCCCGAGGCGCTACAGGCCACTGAGAAAATCGTTCAGGCTCTGGTTGCCCAGGGTATTTTAGACCTACAGTATCTAACACCAATTCCCCGATATGGCCAGTCCGTAAGCCAGACGGAAGTTATCGACAGACCATAGACTACACTGCCCTAAACAAAATCCGCCCGATAGAACATCCCATAGTCGCTAGTCCATCCGCTATTTTTAACGGAATCCGACCTGAACATGGTATTTTCTCTGTGTTAGACATAGCAAACGGAATCTGGTCCATCCCACTTCACACGGTCTCCCAGGAAAGGTTCGCCTTTACCAGTGGAGGGAAACAGTACACGTGGACACGCCTCCCCCAAGGCTTCCACAACCGTCCCAATATTATCCACCGAGTTATGAATGAGACTCTTGAGGACTGCGATCTGTCCCCATATAGAAGTACCTTCTCCAACATGTGGACAACATCCTTATTGCCTCCCCCAACCTCACAGGACATATCGGCGCCCTGTCCACAGTCCTGCGCGCCTTGCAGGCTCCGGGATTTAAAATCAACCTAACCAAGGCACAGATTGCACCACAGGAGGTCAGGCATTTAGGAAACAATGTAAGTCAAGGAAAGAGAGCACTCCCCTCCGATCGGAAAACGGTGATTATAAATATGCCCCGTCCAAACACAGTTAGAGGGGTGTGTAGAGTTACGGGACTCCTTAACTACTGCCGGAATTTCATTGACCAGTTCGCATCCTTGGTTGAACCAATTCAGCGGCTCATTAAAGGGGGAAAGCCAGGAGCAGGAACGATCGAGTCCGGACCGGAACAGGAGGTAGCATACACACGCCTAAAATCAGAACTGTTGGCAGCTCCAGCCCCAAGCCTGCCGAACATAACCAAACCCTTCCACCTCTTCTATGAGCCAGAGGAGGGATTTTATTGCTCCGTGGTAACCCAAGAATACGAGGATACCATGCGACGGTGGCATATTATTCCACCCGACAATCCCCAGTAGCCCAGGGAATGCACAAGGGTGTGGCGCCTCTAGATTGTGCAGCCTCGGCAGTCAGGGTATGCGAACCGATCGCTCTGTCAGGACAAATCATTTTACACACGAAACACACCATCGTTGAGCTCCTGAATACAGACCGACTCCGGGCTATTTCGGACCCCCGAAGGGCCAATTGGGATGCGGTACTCCTCCCCCCGAGAGTGGACCGTCCAGACAGTGTGGGACACTGGGAAGAACCCCGCTGAGGGAACTCCTATCAGAGGGAAGTCCACACTCCTGCCCGATTAACCCAGACACTGAAGAAGAGGGAGGGATTAATGACCAACCCCGAGATAACCCCCACCTCACACTGTATGTAGAGGGGCCCCGAAGACAAGTAGAGGGGCAATACCGCACAGGGTGGGTAATAGTAGACCAAAAAGGGACTCCGGTCGCAAAAGACACGATGAGTGGGGAGAGCTCAGCCCAAGTGGACGAACACATAGCCCTCAGGGAAGCCCTCAAGACAGGAAGGGGAAAACGAGTAAATGTGTGTACTGACAGCCAATATGCGTCTGGGGTGGTCCACGATTACATGATGGCCTGGAACAGGCACGGGTTCACCACCAAAGGGGGAGTGGCGGGGCGGGGGGTGGAGGGGGGGGGTGCGGTGCGCATAAAGCAGGAAAATATAATACGAGACCTGGTAGCTGCAGCCAGGCTGCCCTCAGAAGCACCCGTAATTAAGATAAAAGCCCAGCAAAGAGTAAAGACAGCGGAACAAAAAGGGAATCAACTCGCAGATGCTGCAGCCAACGCTGCAGCTGGGGAAGCCCTCCCGCATGTAGCCGCCACCACAACAGCACCCTTGGAGGAAGTAGATATTTGTAAGCTGCAGGGTAGTACCAGCCCAGATGAGGAGGCTCAGTGGGAACAGGAAGGGCCGTCCAGCGACAAAGATGGAGTGTGGCGCAGAGGAGATCAAGTAGTCGCCCACTCATTTATACACACCGAACTACTCCGACGCCACCACGAGCCAGACCACTTCGGCCAGGATGGGACCCTGGCCCGACTGTCTACTGATTGGTGGGGGCCAGGGATGGGAAGGGATGTCGCCAACCATTGCCAGCGCTGTATCATATGCGCCCAGCACAACCCCGGCCGACCCCTGAGAGTCAAACTGGCCCACCAACCCCGACCAAAAGGACCCTGGGAAAACCTGCAGATCGACTTCATAGGCCCCCTACCCACTTGCCGAGGGAAGAAATATTGTTTCGTCTTAACGGATCAATTCCCACGCTGGGTGGAAGCATTCCCAACTCGGGATTGCGAAGCCACCACCGTAGCCCGCATCCTAGCATACGAAATCATCCCGAGGTGGGGAGTCCCACTACAACTCGACTCCGACCAAGGAACCCACTTCACAGGCAAAATAATGAAACAGTCTCGTAAGACCCTGGGAATCAGACAGCGATTCCACATCACATACCACCCTCAGAGTTCTGGGATGGTCGAGCGAATGAACCGCACACTTAAAAAGGCAATTGCCAAGTCAGTTGCTGAGACAGGTCATGGGTCGGTAGATGTCCTTCCCTGTATTTTAAGGCGCCTACGAGCCACCCCGGGTCGCACTATAGGACTTACAACTTTTGAATTAATGACCGGGAGGGCAATGAGACTCCAAGACAAAATAGCGGTCGGCGGAGATGGACTGGCACCTCTCCGGGATAAAATGAAAACGTACGTGCAGCAGTTAGACCACCAACTCAGAGAGCTACACCGGGCAGCCAGAGACCAACAGGCTATAAAGGGCCAGTTTAGGAAACATGAGATCTGCCATACCCCCAAACTGTCCCAAGTAGGGGACAAAGTTCTGGTCCGAATTGCCCCCGATCAAATAGGGGTCGCACCAAAATGGGTCGGACCCCATGAAATTATCCCCACCAGCGACGCATGTGCCTGTGTTGACATCAAAGGAAAAGACCGCTGGAAACACTGGTCACAGCTAAAGGCATACCACCGGGGGCGGGGGTGGGGGGAGTGAGGTGGCGGGGTGGGGGGGGGGGGTGGTGTTGTGGGTTTGGGGGGGGGGGAAGGTGTGACAGGACAGGTTGACTGCAAAGACATGAGTCGCTGAGCGACTCTGGCACAAAGAGATATTTTGAACCCGGACACTGATATTTGCGGATACTGTGGGCTAGTTCAGGCTCCAGTAGTTTCACGGTGTGTATGTTTTGCACTTCCGACAACGCGTGCCCCCACGACGAGGACGTCCGAAATCTTACCCTGCCCCTTGCTGGGGTGGGGTGTTGTGGAAAGAGGGAGAAACTGTATATGACAATGTGAAACACGAAATCGTGCCTGTTCCGATCGATATCTCAGGGATCCAGGTACTGGGACGCTGTTCAGAACCGACAGGAGACATCTACCAGATGCTAGGCAGGGAAACTATGAAGCGGGCTATCGATGTGATGGGAACAACTCACTACAGGGACAACACGCACGCGCGCGCACACACACACACACACACACACACACACACAGAAGCAAAAGGTGCATAGTCAATGTCATCCTCACAGGGATAAACACAGGTTCCAGCGTGGTTAGCTTAATTGACATCCAGGGACTCAATTATAAGATAGAACAGTTGAAGGGTGTGATGAAAGATATCCTGGAACATTCAGTAGTCCAACAAGCCTTGCAGGCTCTTTTGGGGGAGAGGGGTGCCCATACTCAACTAGATGGAATCACAATATTAGAAACGCACGGCCGTACCATTAACCGCTTATAGATAGATAGAGAGAAAACACTGCCCGGGTACAACAGGGACAGCTGTGCCATGCGTACGGTCAGAGGATGATCGGTCAATTAAGGCATAATTTGGACCAGGTACACAGGGGGGAGGTGCCCGATTCGATTGACAGCACCCGGCTAGCGCAACTCGCAGATCAGAAGCGGGTGCTGAATCGCCGAACTTTGACAGGAATGACACGGGTATATCCAAAGATCCCAGACCGCGAGGTGAGCGACAGTACGGGGGTAGCGATGGTCCTATTGATTCCAATAGTTACACCAGACTGGGGACCATTTCCTATGTTCCAGATTGAATACATCGGTGTTGTTAGAGGCAAGACCTCCCTCCGCTGCCATATAACCGAATTTACGGCCATCTCAAAGCATGGCGTGATGTTCAGTATCTCCCTCTCGGGATGCAAACAAAGGGGTGAGACAACCATCTGCCCTCACCCACTGAGACAAGGAGAGGCAGGGGAATGAGGGTTTAACAAAACGCAGGGCTGTACCCGAGACATTACACACACCGATCCACACTTTGCCCGGGCAAGATATGGAGGACGAGGCAGGTATTGTGTAGCCGCAACAAGAGCATCCTTCATATACAACGGGCTGGCATGCCCGATCCCCAGCCCAAACTTCTGCTTCACGCCTCGCCTACCGGTCACTATTGGCCAGGTCCACATCACCAACATCCGAAGTCGACACACCCTGACACCTAATGCCACGAACCCATTGAGAGACGATCTCAAATATTACTGAGAGCCAGGACAGGCTCCAATCCCGCACTTAGCAGAAGTACTGAGAGAGCTCAGTCTCAAAGTGGGACACTCTGTTCGATTACACCACCAGCTACAATCACATATCAAAACACGAGAGCAAGACACAGAGTCAGCCTGACAGAGCCAGACATGGATTCAGAGGGTGTGGGACTGGGGTCTAAGTGTAGATATTCACCCTGGATCGGGATAATCTCACACATACTGGTTGCCAATCAACTCATACTGGCAATATCCTGGGGGGTCATAATGTGCTCTACATACCGCCAGCGCAAGAAAACCGAAACTAGGAGGGGACTAATCAGAATGATTGGCAATATTGGACATTTTCCAAATCGGGAAGACTTCTCCCGCACACACCTAATTTGACAAACCCGGGGCTCCCCAAAACTGTACGACTGCAGCGTGGAAATGCAGGAAGCACCCGACATACAACTGGTTAAGAGAATCGGTCTGAGGGAGGCGGAACAAGCCCGCTCCCGGCGGACAGGGTGGAAATGTTTTCGGACAACAAATTGTATGAAATTGAACACACAAAATGGAAGCAAACTACAGCTATCCTCAGAGTCCTCCACTAAAATCTCAAATAACAGACACTGATCAGGAGGCAAGGGCATGGTTTTAGAATGCAAATGAGGGCTAGCACATCATGAAAATTGGCCAGGATGGCACCTATAGGAACTAAATTAAAAAACGCACCCCCGCCCCATCAAAATCAGAACTTCTAAACCAGTCCAACAACCCATGGAGACACCTAAAATTAAGACAGTTAAGGAAACGTCCCTGGCCCCTCAAGATCAATAACACACCTATGTTTCAAACCCCAGAGATTCCAGACCATTGATAACCAACCAGACAATAACGATTAACACACTCTTAAAACAATTGCTTCAACACTCGAAAACACCGAAACAGGATGGCTGAAGCCAAATACTGTAAATGAAGGATTAGCATTTGAACCGCGAAGTTCAGGAATAACTGTAGCCCGTTGTGGGGGAGCCTTTAGAGCACTTTCGGGACAGTCCGATTGTATGTCCTTACTGTGCTTCTCCGTCCACGTAAAGAAAATAAAGCTGTGCCGTTATTGAACCCTGAGTCCGTCGTGCTCGTTTCGCCCACTCGCGCGAACATGACAATGGAATTAATCGATGCAAAGGCAACGGAGTTTCGAGATTTGTTCCGTTGGAATACTTGTGTTGTACCTCAGCAGGAGTCAATACCTAGGACTCTGAGAAAGGTAGATTTGTCCTAGAATTGTGACAGGGTTGAATGAGAGGCCACTGAGATGTTGTATTTTATTGATGTCTGCAGGTATAGGTGAATTATTGCGTATCTGCGCAACCTCGGATGTCGGAATTAATTTGTCGAACGACTAAACTTTCAAGGCACTTCATAATAATGTATGGCAGAGCCACTGGGCAGGAATCATGAAGGAACGTAAATTGGTGTGTTTTTTTCAACGGTACAAGTAAGGTGATCGAAAAATATTGACTATTTATGTGGACGGACTCTCATGCAGATCTGTAATTGTTTACAAACTCATCTGACGTCCTTCCTGAGTAATCACCATCGTTCTTGGAAGAGTTTGGCGATATTGTCTACTGTCCGTCAATTCGGCACATCCTTTTGCAATTACCGTATCTTGCTCATTGAAAAGCTGTTTGCTATGACTGGTCAGGTGGACTTCACAAATATATTCTTGTGCAAAGCAAACTTGATTTTTTTGTAAGCGAATTGACACTTTATGCAAAATTTCTACAGGCATTTTTTTGCCAGGACGAAGTGCAGCTTCATTTTCATCGCGAGACAATCAATTGATATTTAATAAACAAAATAAATCGAAGAGTTAATTGTGGTTTCATTTCACTTGTTACGTTAACAAATATTACATTTGCTGCTTTTTTTTTTGGAAAGTTAAAGTTTTTTCATCTGCTTGCCTGACACAATCAAGTGTTACGTTCTGTAAATTATCAATAATTCTCCACAATGCAAGCAAAAAGTTGTGGTCCATATCTAAGCTTGACGAACACGAACTATTACTGTTGTTTCAGTTACTTTGAAATGAGTGCCTGTTGAGCTGAGGTTGAATATTAATCCAAACACTGCAGAATAAAGGAAGTTGTTCTCATATAAATATAGCAGAAATGTAACATTGTACTGTTTCAGACTTATTTTGCATTGACTGTGACACTTCAGAATATTACGTATGCACAATTAAATCTATTTGATTTATCTATCCTGATGTCTCCTATTTCGTCAGCAGCAATGCACCCACAGGAATCGCATGAATACAAGTCTCTTCAATAATTTGTGGAGTGTCACTGCTGGAATGGCACGGTTTTCGACTAAATACTAATAATACATCCCATTAAGTTCATATGTTTTTGATTATCTTATCATTTTCCAGAACATAAAGAATGCGAAAATGTTAAGAAAACTTCAGGTGAGTCAAGGGTATAAGGTTTGGTATGTAACTTAATAAAGTTGTCATCACGAGTTGTAATTGTTCGCTATCTCGGCATATCCTATACTGAAATATGCCAAAACATGTCGCATCTGTGAACCAATATAGTGTGGCTTGTAGCACAACTTAACATCACTTGCAAACTCTGTTTTTGTTACATGCCTGGAAAACACCACAAGCAGGTGACAGTGTGTTTGGTCTTCACGAATTAAGGGGAACATGCTGAAAAATACTCTGGTCTTTTATTCACAACAATAATTAACTGCATGTTTTGCATTTACATTTTGGGACGAGGAAGTTATTTGAGAACTCATATTCAATTTTCAACGACTGTGAAAGGATGAATTGCAACCAACGGACAGAAATATGAGAGGAACCCTGCTTGGAGTAAATTGTAGATGGATTATTGCAGGCAGCAGAAAAGCACGCAGCAAAAAAAAAAATGCACCGCACTTTCAAACAAAAATCATCCCATTTATTCTTCTTGACCAAAATTCTATTCTTGACTGAAATTGATCTTATCGGTAGGATAGGTTCCAGCTACCAGAATGGCAAACTAAAATCTGTTGAAAATGTAAAGTCTTCCTTGCTGCATTATTACCAGCTGAAGCACCATTGGAATTCCAACAACTTCCCCAACGCTAATGGTACTCAGTAGTGCTGAATAACATCTTTCAGTGAGAAAGGATTCGGTGGTCGTCTCATTGCCTCAGAATATTTCAGGATGAGTGGACAATACATGATAGACTTATTTGTCAAGTCGGGTAGTGATCTCCATGATTCTGAGACCGGGGTCGCGAATCTCAATAACTGCAATATGCGCAACAGCAAGTTCCTCCGTAGGAAAAACAAACAAAAACATTGTGAAATGAAGGACAGCAGAAAAGCAATGACTGACTTGGAAAAAACATGTTTCAGTGAACTCCAAATGTTGTATCGTCTTGTTTCCAACAAATCTGGTAAACAAAATGTGGTCAAGTTATGTTGAAGTAAAAATACAAATAGCATTAAATTCACCAAAAAAGCACAAAGATTGACAAATAGAAACACTGAATAATACACTTGAAGATTCGGAGAAATTTCAATTCGGGAAATGTGGTCCACATATACGACGAAAGAGGGAAGTAAATTCTAAAACAAGCTTGGAGGGTGGGGTGGTGGGGAGAACACGGCAAACTGAAGACTTGTTTCTCTAGTTGTATCAGAAGGAAGATAATACCAAAAAATCATTAATGTGTCCCTGTTTCATTCAGTAACAAGGGAATATAGTATTTAGGGAAGTGCCCGTGGCAGTAATAAATAATTGGTTGCTATTTTAAAGAACTGTTTTATGTCTGCTTTGTTTCCCAGAGATTAATGTGTACTGCGTGGTCAAAATAAACCATATATTCTCAAAAGGGGGAAGAAATAACAAAAGGAAATATAAAAAAAAAACTTCGAACAAAAACCACTGAACGTAAGTGCATTACAGGGTGAAGTGTGGGAGTCCATGATCAATGATATCATACTTCAGCTTTTGGAAAGCCATGATATAATCCGAAAAAGTCAACATGGATTTAGAGACGTGGGATCATGCTTGGAGAATCTAATGACATTCATTAGTCGAGTTCACCAAGGGGAACTTGTATTTGTGCAGATTTTCACCATTTAAAAGTCTTCTTATGCGTTCTCACAATTTTTCTGTGCAAATTCGAGCTTCTCCGCAAGCACCGTACAAACTGTTATCCTAAACTTGCAGGAGGTCGTGCACATCTGGCGCACCACAACCCCACCCAACACGCTCTAATGGCGATAGATGAAAGCCATTAATTGAGCGGGTTGAAGTTTTTTTTTCCCCCTCTTGTAGTAACTTATAACGCATTATTAAATCTTGCAAATTTTAATTTCCTCCTTGACAGAGAAAAAGGTGGCCGAACTTGAGACAAGTAAGCCATTCAGCTTGGCGATGACTTGGTAACTTCGATTTCGTGTTGGATAATGTGAATAATTTTGGCATGGAAAATAAGAAAAGAACGCGGATGTCTTGAATTTCAAAGCACTGCATTAATTCTAATTGTTCCCATCTTGCATGAAGAACAATTGTGAACCGTCATGATTTTGAAGGAATGATATCAATTAATCTAACAGCTTCCACATTCCGGCTGAAAGGAGGTAAAACAGGAAGTAGCATTTGGAATCTTTCCGATCCTCGCCAAAACATTATGCCTATGTTGCACGCCAAGAATGTCATTAAGGTGACTCATGCATAGTGTGGGGTTTCTATAATGGAGTGCCAAACACAGGAACTCAAGTGTATAATGGTAGCATTTTCAGTGCCCGAGCAACTTCCCGATTTTTTTTTTCACTTTACCGGGGTTAACATTCCACGTTTCTATGTTGTAAATATTTCATCTTGGAAGTGATGTAATTTCCATTTCAGCAAATGGCTGAATGGTTCATCTTGAAGTCCCTGGTTTCTAATTATTTTTGCCTGGTGTTCCACGAGAGGATTATCTCAATATTTTACCACAACAATCCTGGAACAATTGTCAGTATTCAGTCATCCGGCCACGCACACATTCTTCATTGTTTGAGCGGCTCATGAGTGCTCTCATGGTAAAGGCAAATCTTCGTCCTACATGTCACTGATAAGGGGTCAGCCATTTCGGAAAATAAAACAGATGGAATTCTTCCAAAATGAACACGCGACCGAAAGTTCTGTCAGAAGTGTGTTCTTTTTTCAGAAGATATTGTAAAAGATTCACTAAACTACGAGGGTACAATACGTCCGATCGAAAGTTTGTGTTGAGATCGGTTTCAAAATAAGATGACTTGTCATTATTTTGGCGGGGCGGGGGGGGGGGGGGGGGGGGGTGCGGGGTGGCGTGGATTGCAAATGTGCGCTATACGTTGCCTCATGGGAGACGGAAGCCTGAATCATTTAATGGTTTTACGAATGATATAGGTATATTTTGGTAAAAAATAAAAATTAATCAGTCGAACATATTGTGAGATGCATCTGAGACCATGAACAAGTCAGCAAAATTCCGTTTGAATGGCACGCAGGGTACAAAACTGAAACGGCTACTTCAGCTCCAAGTTCAGAAATTACTCTGCCCCAATGTTAAAATACAAACAACTCATCTCTGTTACTGAAAGCGATTGAATGCTTATTATTAGTAGTGCACATGGTTCTGCATTATTAGAGAGGAAGAAACATCCACTTCTTATCCATTTATTCAAACTGCTCACGAACTGAAATGTATGGGATAATTTAACTCTTGTTTTTCCAGAACACGTGCAACTTCATCTTCGTTTGCCCAACGTTTTCGCCTAAGGGAAAACGTTTATCCGAGATATTACCCTGGAAAAGAATCTTTGAACTGGCTTAGATGCATTTGCAAGTCCACAGGGTAAATTAGACTTCATAAGTATCCATTACTCTATTAGTCCTCCTATTCACACGTTGTACTACTGAGGAAATATTCACCTTGTTGGTCCAAGCAAATTAATGCAGCAATTAAAGTGGACACAGAAAAAAACATTATTTGGAAATCTCAGCAGAGTGAGGCTTCATACTTTGGAGCGGAGAATATCTCGTCGCTGTATGATTTCTTCTGAAATAATTAGAAAATAAAGTAACTTCGCTGTAATTATGCATACATCGAGTTGCAATAGTTGAAACAGGAGGAGATTTGGGACAGTGAGCAACCCTTCATATAATACGTCCCGAAAATATTGATGGAAGAATGAATATCAGTGTCTGCTGAAAGGAAGGAAAAACATAAGAAGTGATAACTTGCCGCGTAGGAGAACTGGGGGATTGTTCCCGCATTTTACCGAATGGAAAAATATGATTATGATGGATGAAAATATGTCTTAGTCTAAATTTCAGCAGACGTCTTTCCACATTAATGGGCTATGATTCCGCCATTTGAAGGAAAAAAAAACTCTTCACAATGGGGGTAGGGCGGAGGGGGTGGTGGGATGAGGGCTGGGGAGGGCTCATTGCCACGGTGCCATACGTAAACAACAAATCCGTCAAGTTTTGAATGACATGATGCTGAAATTATATACGCAAGAAACAAACGGTCCAGTTCACCCTTCAGTGCTGAGCGAACCTAAAAAAAAACGCCGTGTGTTTATAATTTCATTGTATTACGAATAATATGGGAACGCGAGTCACATTGGGGAGGAAAAAAAAAGAGTTGTAATGTTGTTCCATCGAAAAAAAAAAGAATTGCTACTGATTTGTGCCACTCGGATGAGACAATTGAAGGCGTTGGTTTGGCAATTGTTGTCATTGCAAGGAAAACTGACATGCCAAGGGGCTGAAAATGTATGATTGGTGTTAAACTGAACCAGCATTTCGACGACAGTTCCTATTGAATTTTGACGGTTGTCTGGGGAATGAGTATGCTGCGTTGGGAACATGCTGGAGTTGGCAGAGGAAGGTCAATTGTATGCATGGGATTATTGGTGTAAAGTGAGGACGAAGGACGTTATAATGTTTCTGTAATTGAGTACAAAGTGTTATGCGCACATGTCTAAACTTTTCTGATCGAATGGGATGAGTGTCCCGTCAATGATGAGTTGTAACCTTTAGGGGGCACCTTCATTCTGGAAAGGAAGCAAATTACAACTACTTTCATTCGCATGGAAAGACATCACTGAGTGGGAAGCAGCAAACAAACGTACTCAGCCGGAGCAGAATTGTCATGCTTGTGCATTGTCAGGTGCAGGAAGAGGAAGTCATCTTTGAGATTTCATTGCTGTGGCTTGGCGATTTAGAGGCCATCGACATGCACAGCGAGGAGACAGCAGGTAGCGCTGGAGAAGAGTGATATTTTATTCTGTCCCATGCATCGGATAAATCGTGAACCTTGGCGTGAAGCGCATTAGCAGCAAAAGGAGGATGTACTCTATATAGGAAGACCTAAGATGTTTAAGTCACTAAGTGGCTACCACGATGCGTCTGTACTTCATTCCTCATTGAGGGTTATCAAAGTGTGGTTGGAACAATACCCTTTGTTAGCTGGAAGTTGAATGAGGGCGATCGTAGAATCATGGAACACCAATAGTAAGGACGATGTTATTCGGTCCATTAAGACTGTACAGGCAACATCCCCACCAGGCCCTATTAGCGTAAATCCACACATTTATCCTGCCAATCGTCCTGACACTAGCAGTAATTTGGCATGGTGAATCAGCCGAATCCGCACATATTTCGACTGTGGGAGGAATCCGGAGCACCCAGAAGAAAACCACTCGCACACATGGAGAAATTTCAACTCCGCACAGACAGTGACCAGAGGCCGGAATTGAACCAGGGGCCTGGAGTTGTGTGGCAGCAGTGCTAGCCAAGCTGACACAATGTGGTTGACATTCTTTACATGTTATGGGTTCAATGACAGAGCTGCAACATCATCGCATTTGTGACGAAGTGGTTATGATGTAGTTGGAGTAATAAGGTCGTTTCAGATCATTGACGCTCACCTGTTGCGAGGTTGCCGTCCGTACAACAAAATAACAACGCTGAGCCAGGATTTTCACAACTTTTTAATCACAATGCCAACACGTTAATACACAAATTTCTCAGGGAGACCGTTTTCGTGCGTGCGGCGGAGGGAAGAATTATGATGACTAAAGTTGCACGGACATCTATCAATAAAGTCATACGGAAACAAAATGCGAAACGCAGGGGAGTCAAGGTGGAAGTATCAAACTGAAATTGGTGTAATGATTCCAGGAAGCTATTTCGAAAGAGTGAATGGAATTGCAGCTGTCAGTTGTCGGATTGAACATTTTTCGTAGCATGAAATGCTTTGAGATGAAGATGGAACAAGATAAAATGTGTACAGATATTTCAGAATTAGGATGTTTTACTTCGTAGGGTAACGAGAACACGTGGCAAGAAGCATGATCACAATAATTATTAGGGCGGGAGGTCCGGAAATGTGCTGGAACATCATTGGTGTCAGTAAGTATTTGGATTTTGTGTTCGGTACCATCCGAATGGAATACAAAATACTTCTTCGTGAAGACGGGAATGGGAAGAAAAGGCCAAGGACAAATTTGAGAAAGAGCTTTTGGCTAATGATGGAGAACGAAGTCACATGTATTTGCACTTCGGTTTGCAGTTCGAGTGCCTGAATGCCCCACAGTTCTGATCGATTACTACAGTCGTATTTCCAAAAAAATCAGCACGCTTTTCAAAAAGTCACAAATCCTCCGACTATGCCCCACCGACTTCAATAATTGTCTTTTATGTAATGACTAAAAATGAAATGATTTTGAATTGCCTTAGCCAGGGCCACTTATTTCATTTCGGGAATGCGAAAAATCTTGAGAAACAGCAAAATTTGTGTTTTACTTCCAACTGTTTTTTTCAGTTTAACGAAATCATCTTAAATGATATACTGCTACAATCTGCTGCACAAAAGCATAAATCAATACTTAAATTGTAAAATTATAATAAAAAAACGTAACTCTCACTGAATTTAACGCTTGCATGAACAGTTTTCCATTTGCCTTCAAATTTGGAATACACACATACACGCGCGCGCCCACACACAACCACACAGATATAAACTGTTTTCCTCTGTTCTCCAAGGCTAAATGCCAGATCATGGTATTTTCATCCTTGACGACCTGAATGGTCCAAACTCATATTGATTGCCATCTGAGTAACTTCCTGCTCTGATAACGTATTTAATGAACTGAAATGATGTTTGCTTAGTTGGTTAACTCTAATTCAGAATATTATTCTTACTCTTAATTTCAACATGAACATTTGTGTCATTGATTTCCCACTTTGCACTGAAGGTGCGCCGATATGCACTATGTTTGCCTTATTTAGGCCGATGTTTTGCCATGCTAAATTGCGTGTCTAATAACGGACATTTATTTTTAAAAAATCCAACTGCTAATTGCGTTTTGTTTTTTAATTGTCTGTCACAGTAACTTGTATCTAATATGCTGTTCATAATGAAACTCCAGATGTACATCTTCTCACACGACCAAACTATTGACCTGTAACTTCCATCCCAAAATGCCATGTTACATTAATAAAGCGCTACACAAGCACATGCGCCATTAATCCCAGAAGTCCCGGCGCATGAACATCTTCGCGAAAAAGAGCGTTAATTTGAAACCTCCGATCGAAGTTCGGAAGTGTGCTTGGCCCAAGCTCGCTGTAATTGTGTCGAATGCTTCGCAACTTGCTCAGCTGTCAAGCGAATTTTTGCCCTAATTTATTTCCATTTTTCGTTTCTTTTTTCCCCCTCCTCTCCCCCCCCCCCCCCCACCCCACCCGCTGCACCGCATAGAGGCAGCAGACATTGTTAGTTTTTTTTTCAATACCCGTTTTAAAAGTTGTTTAACTTTTAAATAAAACACGGAATGGCAAAGAATTGTTTCTTTCAAACCTTTTTCTTCAACTTCGTTAACGCGACAAATTCCATTAAAATGTTCACATATTATAAAGTGGATACCAATGGTCGGAATAGATTTCACCATGTGGGCTTTGAAATAAAACTTAGCAGTCTTTATGCCTATTTCAATAATCTCCCTGATGCAATGTTGATCCTTGTGATGAAGGATTTGAACTGAGCAAATTGAAACGTTTCCCGAAAGACTATCTTCTGAGATGATATATGCAAGTGCCCTGTAAACTGATGGGAATGCGGTATTACAGAATCTAGTGCAGCTTCAAACCTGGAGTCATATCCTACGGCCGGTGGAGTACCGCCCTTTCTACTTGACTCTTCACTGAAGTATTTTTGACACGTTGATTTAGGCAGATAAGAGGCACGCTGCAGCTAAAATTCAAACCCTTCTCTCTCCCCATTTCTCCCTCCCTCCCTTGTTCCCCATCCTTTGATCCCGCCCCTGCTTTCCCTGCCCCTCACCTCCATCCCCTTCGCTCTTTCCACCCTCTGCTCTCCTGCTTCCCCCACCGATCCCTGTGCACCTCCTGTTCCTTCCATTTCACCCCTACTCGTTGCCTCTTTTCATGTATATCCCTCACCTTCTTGTTAAATGACAACTGAATTTTAGCATTAATGCGTAGACTGTTGTACTTGAAATAAAATTGGAATAAACTCGAAAATACGAGACAATTAAGCATGTCGGAGCATGTCATTATTTTAAGAAAATAACATTGTATGCTTATTATTTCGATGATGCTTATTTTATTTTAAGCCACAAATTATGAAGCCTAAACATCTGCTTTGTATTGCCTTGTAACTTATTAAAATATTTTGCATGTGAAGGATTGTTGATGTGCATGAACTCAGAACTTGGTAGCAGTGTCTTGAACAATAATTTGTCTAACTCTGTGGGATAAATTGATGGAACGTTCCATTGGGGCTGTGAAAATCTAGGTGTTTGTATGACTCTGAATCATTCGTATGTTTGCCTTATTTATAATGATCATACTCATTTGTATGTGGCCTCCTTATGCAGTAGGGATTCTATGAACTGGATTGTTGGTGGCCACCTTGTGCAAGAGGGGTTCTATGAGTGGGATTGTTGGTGGCCTCCTTATGCACGATGGGTTGTATGAGCGGAAACAAATTTGAAACAATTAAAGCGTTTATTTATACCTATTGGGTCATCGAATGTACGGCGAAAAAAATAATCAAAATAGTGATTGAATTCGCCAGCAAAAATACAATTCGTAAAATCATAGAATCACATGCATTTTGCCCATCGAGTCTGCACGGCCATCATCGCACACTAGCTTTATTTCCGGAACCCCAGCATTTACGCTGCCAATCCCTCTGCTTTTAGGGTCAATTTAGCATGGCCAATCCACCATGCCCCCACATATTTCGGCTATGGGGGGAAACTGGAGCACCTGAAGGAAACCCACACAGACATGGGAAGGATGAGCAAACTCCAAACATACAGTGACACGAGGCCGGTAATGTGTCCTTGGCACTGTGAGGCACCACTTCTAACCACTATGCCAAGTGCCACCCCACCGCTATGACACAGTACAGGTTAATTGTGTAATTAGCTACGTAAATAAATAAGAAAAAATAAATAAATTCATATATGTACCATTCTTAAGAGCAGGGGATTACATTTTCTTTACAAAACTGTTTTTTGGAAATTGAACCTTAAAGGGCGTTCCCAGGCTTATCACACCTTAAGCGGATGTGTTCAACAATAGCGTGGGACGCGTTGGAGGCTTCTTAGATGAATGCTGCACATATCGGCAGAGTCGGCAGTGATGCTTTCGAAAAGTAAGAACACATTTTGTTTTCATTTTGACAGACCATACTTTCCGGCGACGAACAGATGTTATGCGGTCTGAATAGTATTAATAGTTCTATACAAATGATTCGAAAGGAATATGGCCACATCTAATCCTTTGAATGGCAATTCCTGACCTTTTCTTTTAATATTGAATGCACAATAAGCGCCTGCAGAGAAAAAAAAGGATGGCTATTAACTGGATGATACTCTATAGTGGAAAAAAAATTGTATTAACTCCAAGATAACAAAGCATAACCGCTGTATCATTGTGTTTGGGGATACATTCCAATTAGACAAAACACTTCTTTATGTTTCTTATGGTTATTAAATACGTCAAAATATTCGGTTTTTTAAAATAAATCTGTTACCAGGCATTTGTCACCATTAGGGCAGCAACGCCATTCACAAGAACGCAAGGTTTTGCAGGGGAATGAGTAGAAGAATCTTACTTCCGACATGGCGTGCTGACAGATTACTCTTTAACCAACGAAAAATGGAATACATGTCATCGAATTCACGTGCATTCTGAATAAAAACAAACTCAAGAATATCCTTACATTTTACAGAACAAAAAGTGTGCCAGAACGAAACGAAAGACTTAAGTGAGTCAAGAAGATAAAGTTTAATGCGTGATGTTACAACATTGTCGTCATGGGACGTAATTACACTGAGCCTGGCTTCTCCTCTGAACTGTCAGATGCAGTAAAAGGGTGGAACTGTGAAGGCTGGGATGATAGCGCTTTATCTGAATGCACGAAGCATTCGGAATAAAGTGGAAGAGCTGGTGGCGCAGATCAACACAAATGGATACGATCTGGTGGCCATTACAGAGACGTGGCTGCAAGGTGACAGGGACTGGGAGCTGAATGTACAGGGCTATCAAGTGTTTAGGAAGGATAGGCAGGAGGGAAAAGGCTGGGGGGGGGGGCGGGGGGGGAGTAGCTCTGCTGATTAAGGATAGCATCCAGGTGGTAGCAAGGGATGATATTGGAGCCAAGGAGCAGAACGTGGAATCGTTGTGGGTGGAGATTAGGAACAGCAAAGGGAGGAAGACGCTGGTGGGTGTCGTCTATAGGCCCCCGAATAATGATCTGGAGGTGGGGCGGGCTGTTAACGCGCAAATAAGTGCGGCGTGCAGGAAAGGGGCGGCCGTAGTTATGGGGGATTTCAATCGACATATTGATTGGTCGACCCATGTTGGACGCGGTGGGCTCGAGGAGGAGTTCTTGGAATGCTGCTGGGATAGTTTCCTGGAACAGTGTGTGTTGGAGCCGACGATGGAGCGAGCTATCTTGGATCTGGTGCTATGTAATGAGGTGGGGAGAATTAGGGACCTTGCGGTGAAGGATCCTCTTGGAGAGAGTGGTCATTGTATGGTGGAGGAGAAAGTGGGTTCCTGGACACACGTACTTTGTTTGAATAGAGGGGAGTACAGCAGGATGAGAGAAGAATTGGCGAATGTTGACTGGGGGAGCGCGATGGAGGGAGGGTCTGCTGCGGAGCAGTGGAGGATCTTTAAGGAGATCTTTCTTGGTGCTCAGCGGAAATTTATTCCGATGGTCAAAAAGGACTGTAGGAGGAGAGGTAATAAGTCGTGGATAACGAAGGGGGTGAAGGGAAGTGTTAAATTAAAAGCGGACGCGTTGAGAGTAACAAAGAGTAGTGGGCGAGAAGAGGATTGGGAGAGGTTTAAATGTCAACCAAGATTGACAAAGAAGTTGATAAAGAAGGGTAGGAGAAACTATGAAGCTGGGCTTGCGCTTAATATAAAAAAAGGATAGCAAGAGTTTTTATAAATATATAAAAAGGAAAAGGCTGGCTAGGGTGAACGTTGGTCTTTTAGAGGATGAGAAAGGGGACCTAGTGGTAGGGGATGGGGATATGGCTAAGGTATTGAATAACTTTTTTGTTTCTGTCTTCACGGAGGAGGGCGTGAATAATTTGCCGGGTGTTAGCGATGGAAAGGTGGTAGGACTGGAGGGCTTTAATGACATTACTGTTACTAGAGAGGCGGTGCTCGACAGACTGGAGGGACTGATTGTGGACAAGTCGCCAGGACCGGATGGAATGCATCCGAGGGTTCTGAAAGAAATGGCGGAGGTGATAGTGGATATCTTGGTGGTTATTTTCCAGACGTCGCTGGATTCCGGGGAAGTGCCGGAAGATTGGAAAACGGCTAATGTTACGCCATTGTTTAAGACGGGTGCCAGGCAAAAGGCGGGGAATTATCGGCCGGTTAGTTTAGCGTCTGTGGTAAGTAAAATGTTAGAATCCGTCATTAAGGAGGATATTGCGAGGCATCTTGAAGGGAACTGCTTGATAGAGCAGACGCAGCACGGTTTCATTAAAGGGAAGTCGTGTCTGACAAATTTACTGGAGTTCTATGAGGATGTGTCTAGGGCAGTGGATAGAAGAGAGCCGGTGGATGTGGTCTTTCTGGATTTTCATAAGGCGTTTGACAAAGTACCTCACAAGAGGTTATTGCAGAAGGTCGAGGGACATGGAGTTGGGGGTAGGGTGTTAGCGTGGATAGAGGATTGGTTGTCAAATAGGAGGCAGAGAGTGGGGTCAACGGGTGCTATTCGGATTGGCGGATGGTGACTAGTGGAGTGCCCCAGAGGTCGGTGCTGGGGCCTCAGCTTTTTACCATTTATATAGACGATCTGGAGGTTGGAACCGAGTGTAGGGTGTCGAAATTTGCTGATGACACCAAGATTGGTGGAACGGCAAATTGTGCGGAGGGTGTGGAGAGTCTGCAGAAGGATCTAGATAGGCTGGGAATGGGCCAGGAAATGGCAAATGGAATTTAATGTTGGCAAGTGTGAGGTGGTCCACTTTGGTCGGAATAATGGTAGGAAGGACGATTACTTACGTGGCGAAAAACTGCAGCAGGCGACGTTGCAGAGGAACCTCGGGGTCCTTGTGCATGAGTCGCAGAAACCCAGCTTGCAGATGCAGCAGGTGGTCAGGAAGGCGAATGGGATGCTGGCCTTCATAGCGAGGGGGATTGAATATAAAAGTAGGGAGGTCTTGCTGCGGCTGTATAGGGCATTGGTGAGGACGCAGCTGGAGTACTGTGTGCAGTTTTGGGCGCCGCACCTGCGCAAAGATATTTTGGCCTTGGAGGGAGTGCAGAGGAGGTTTACTGGGCTGATACCGGAGTTGAGGGGGTTGAGCTATGAGGAGAGGCTGAATAAACTAGGCTTGTACTCGTTAGAGTTTAGAAGAATGAGGGGAGATCTCATTGAGACGTATAAGATGATGAATGGGATGGATAGGATAGAGGTGGAGAGACTATTCCCGCTCAAAAAAGACAGTAGGACTAGGGGGCACAGCCTCAAGATAAAGTTGGGGGGGGCGGTTTAGAACGGAGTTGAGGAGGAACTTCTTCACTCAAAGGGTGGTGAATCTCTGGAATTCTCTGCCCGTTGAAGTGGTGGAGGCTGCCTCGCTAGATATTTTTAAGACGCGGGTTGATGGGTTTTTGATAAGAGAGGTGATTAAGGGTTATGGGGAGAGGGCGGGAAAGTGGAACTGAGCCACGACAGATCAGCCATGATCTTATTGAATGGCGGGGCAGGCTCGAATGGCTGGATGGCCTACTCCTGCTCCTATTTCTTATGGTGTTTTGGAACAATTAGAATTACACTCAGGTCCCATCAAGTATAGCTATGGGCAACACAGAGAGTTGGTGTAAGCATGTTTGTTCCCCAATACGAAGTGGACAAACTAGCTGATTTTTCAAAGCTGAGATGGGAGTGACAGCCCTTGACATCAAGGCTGCACTTGACCCACAGTGGCACCAATGAGCCATAGAGAAACTGGAATCAATGGGTATCGGGGTCAAACGCCGCTTGCTGGAGTCATACCTGGTGGATGGGAAGATGGTTCTGTTTGTGGATGACCAGTTACCTTACCATGAGCTCATCTCTTCAGTAGCCCAACAGGGTAGTGTCATAGGCCAACAATCTTCAGCTGCTTCATTAATGACCTTTTTTTCCATCATAAGTTCGGAAGTGAGGATATTCGCCCATGATTGCACAATGTTCAACACCAGACCCGGTTGCTCAGATGCTGAGGCAATCCATGATCACATGTAACAAGAACAGTACAACATCTATTCTTGGCCACACAAGTGGAAAGTAACATTCACGGCTCACAAATGGCAGGCAATGGTCATTATCAAAAGGAAACGTTCTACGCACCACCCCTTGAAATTCAATGCAGCTACTACATCCAAATCCCCCCACTGTCAACATCCCTATGGTTTCCATTAACCAGGAACTTAACCGGACTCAGTATATAAATACAGCTGCTATACGAGGTATAGAATACTGTGGCGTGTAACTCAACGCCTGACTCTTCAAAGCCTATTCACAATCTAAAAGACAAAATTTAGGAGTGTCATGAAATAGTCTCCAATTGCCTGGATGGGTGCAACTGTAACAACACTAAAGAATGTTGACATCATCCATGACAATGCATTTCACTTCATTGGCACTATATCTACACACATCATTTCCCCCATCACAGATTCGTAGTGTGTACTAACTACAAGATGTACTGCAGCAATTCATCAAAGATGTGTAGACATTGCTTTGCAAACCCAGCTCATCTTCCATCTAGAAGGGCAATGGCAGCAAATAATTGGAACACCATCTGCTGCATTTTCCGTCCTCCTGACTTGGAAATATGCTGTCTTTTCATGGCAACCACTGGGTCGAAATCCGGGAATTCTCTCCCGAACGGCATTGTGGGTCAATCCACATAATGGTATTGTGGGTCAACAAACAGGACTGCAGCAATTCAAGAAGACAGGTCACCACCACCTTCTCATGTGCAACTAGGGATGATCAGCATATGTTGGCCATCCAGTGACACCCATGTCCCATGAATGAATAAAAATGGTCGAGCAAAATAGACGCAAATACACTCAGCTAGCAACTAAAACGAAATTGCACAAAATAATTTTATTTTGTGTTACAAATTTGGATAAGAAAGATGTTTCGCAAATGTCAGAGGAACCGCTGCAATGTTCCTCCATTGAAAAGGAGAGAAACATTTGAGGTTGTAAATGTAAAAAAAAATATTCAGCGCAAGAAAAACGCACAGGCAATTATATGCCCAACACCTTAACACAAGCCTTCCAGTTCATTCGCCCGATATGTGAGTAGTTTTTAATGCACATATTTGATATGGAAAAGAGAAATGACTTTTGTTGCATGCGTCGTGGCTTGACATGTTGAAAAAGAACTGAATAAAAGAAAACAGCAAATGTCTGCAACGCAATTCGAGTTACATGATGCGTGTGGCTTTTAATCACAACATAAGACAAGAAAGTAGCGGGTGACGTTTTGTTAGACTGGTCTCCAGGTTTTATTAATAGACATGAATGGCATCCTTCTGCTAAGATTCCTGCCATAATTATGAAGGGAATATACAGTTACGTGTTTCGTTTGTAGGTCAGCTGACCTTATGGGTTGTGCAAACAGGAGTTGCATGCAGGCGAAGGGATATTGTTGTGGTGTATCTGTTGTATTTGTAATCCAAGAATTGCAACGAGAATTGGGTCACAATTCCACTAATACTCCGGAGTTAGATACGAACTGTTAAATAAACTAACTTATACAGTAATCACAGTTAAAGGGGGAAAAAAAATGTCACACTCTGATGCAGTGGCCGACATGAGTCCCTACTAACTAACCAGTGCACGTTTTGCAAAATGATCAAGCCGGAAATTCGTGACCAGAAATCCCAACGACCAACTAAAATCTGATGAGCGTGGAAACCTCTCGTTATTTCATTACTAATATCTGAGACTTGAATTGGAGTTCGACGAGATGTTGCAGACGTAATAATATCCAACATATCAAAACCGTTTCGAATGCAAACAAATGTCAGTGATGCAACTTGAAATCAGAAGAATATTAAAACAGTTCCTTTTTTGCAATAATATATTGGAATAGTAAGGGGAGGAAGACACTGGTGGGTGTGGTGTACAGGCCCCCAAATAATAACTTTGAGGTGGGGTGGGCTGTAAACAAACAAATAATTGATGCGTGCAGAAACGGAACGGCGACAATTATGGGGGATTTTCACCTGCGTATTGATTGGATGACCCAAGTCGGACGCGGTGGGCTTGAGGAAGAGTCAATGGAATGCTGTCAGGATGGTTTCCTTGAAGAGTATGTAACAGAACCTACGACGGAGCGAGCTACCTTAGATCTGGTGTTGTGTATCGAGGCAGATAGTGTTAGGGATCTTCTTGTGAGGGATCCTCTTGGGACGAGTGATCATAGTACGGTTAAATTTTTGATACAGATGGAGGATAAGAAAGTAGGGTCCCGAACCTGTGTCCTTTGTTTGAACAGATGGGAGTATGATAGGATGAGAGCGGAATTGGCAAATGTAGGTTGGGGTCACAGATTGGTTGGTACGACGGCTGAAGAACAGTGGAGGATTTTTAAGGAGATCTTTTCCGGTACACAGCAGAAATATATTCCAATGGTAAAGAATGACTGTAGCGAAGGGATAACCAGCCGTGGTTATCTAAGGAAATAAAGGAGAGTATTAAATTAGAAGTCGATGCGTTCAGAGTGGCTTAAAATAGTGGGCGATTAGAAGATTGGGAAAGGTTTAAAAATCAACAAAGAATGACTAAGAAGGTCATAAAGAAAGGAACACTAGACTATGAAGCTAAACTAGCACTAAATATAAAAAAAAAGACAGTAAACGTTTTTACAAATCTATAAAGAAGAGGAAGCTGGCTAGAGTGAATGTTGGACACTTGGAGGACGAGAGGGGGGATTTAGCGATGGGGGATGAGGAAATGGCTGAGTCATTAAATAAGTTTTTTGCCTCGGTGTTCGTGGAGGAGGACACAAATAGTTTGTCGGATATTAACGATAGAAGGATGGCAGGAGTTGAGGGCCTAAATGTGATTAACATCACTAGAGAAGTAGTGCTTGATAGACTAATGGGACTGAGGGTGGACAAGTCCCCAGGACTGGATGGAATGCATCCCAGGAATCTGAAAGAAATGGCAGAGGTGATAGTGGATGCCTTTGTGATTATTTATCAAAATTCGCTGGACGCCGGAGAACTAAGAACAACGAACAAAGAACAACCCAGCACGGGAAACAGGCCCTACGGCCCAACGAGCCCACGCCGCCGCACCTTCCTACACCTACCCTGCCCTGTGTGTGTGTGAGTGGAACCCCTAATGTCGCCAGATACAGGGGAGAATAGTGTCAATTTGGTACACCAATCAGCCTAAGAGCACATTTTTGGGGTGTGGGAGGAAACCGGAGCGCCCGGAGGAAACCCACACAACCATAGGGAGAATGTGCAAACTCCCACAGACACAGACCCAAATCCATGTATCTGCACGGATAGCAGTGGTAGTCACTGAGCTGTTGTGGCGCCCGTCTGCTGGTCCAGGACTAAGCACACACAACGACACGAAGTACTAGGCCACTCCCGGAACCTCCAAGAGCAGCCCACGCACGACCCACTGTGTGCATGCCCGTCGTTTGACAACAAGGTGGACCGACACCTGTGGAATAAAAAGACAAATCATTAACATGTAATACTACATTTCCGGTGTCGTCCCGAGGCTCTGAACCTACTTAATACACTCTACTATAACCCTCCATCCTTGTTTCGCTCAAGTGTCTATCTAAGTAAACCTTAAACAAGTCCAACGTGCCTGCCTCCATCACCCTACTCGGTAGCGCGTTCCGTACCCCCACGACCCTCTGCGTGGAAAACCTTCCTCTCGTATCCAATTATACTTCTCATCCCTTACCCTTAGATCGTGACCTCTCGTAATTGTCCCCAATCTAGGGAAAAACCTACCACTGTTGACTCTATCTATTCCCTTCAGTATTTTATACACCTCGATCATATCCCCCCTTAATCTCAGTCTTTCTAAGGAGAAGGGCCCCATGTTCTCCAACATTTCCTCGTAACTCAGTCCTTCCATGCCGGCAACATCCTGGTAAACCTCCTCTGCACCCTCTCCAGGGTCACCACGTCCTTCGGTAGTAAGATGACCAGAACTGGACGCAGTACTCCAAATGCAGTCGAACCAACGTTCTGTACAACTGAAGCATTAGACGGCAGCTCTTATACTCTATACCACTTCCTATAAAGGCTAGCATTCCATCAGCTTCCTTCACAACCTTCTCTACTTGTGTTGACACCTTCAGAGACTTGTGCACCTGCACTCCCAGGTCCCTCTGTATTTCTATACTCATAATCGGTCTACCTTTTATCACGTAACTCCTCCCTGCATTATTCCTTCCAAAATGCATCACCTCGCATGTGTCAGGATTAAATTCCATCTGCCAAGTATCTGCCCAATGTACCAAGCTATCTATATCCTGTTGTGTCACCTGACAGTCCTCCTCGGTATCTGCCAATCCTACCATCTTGGCGTCATCCGCAAACTTGCTGATCACACCGCATACGCCCTCTTCTAAGTCGCTTAAATATACCACAAAGAGGAGAGGCCCCAGTATTGAGCCCTGCGGCACACCAATGGTGACTGACCTCCAGCGACAAAAGGACCCTTCGACAACTACTCTCTGTCTCCTATTGCACAGCCAGTTTTCGATCCACCTAGCTACCTGTCCTTGTACCCCATGTGCCTTAACCTTTTCTGCCAGCCTACCGTGAGGGCCTTTGTCAAGCGCCTTACTGAAATCCATATAGATGACATCAACGGCTCGCCCATCGTCAACCGTTTTTGTCACCTCCTCGAAGAATTCTACCAGATTAGAAAGGCAAGACCTCCCTCGAACAGAGCCATGTTGCGTATCCCTAATCAGATCGCAACGCTCCAAATGCTCACACATCCTATCCCTCAGAATTTTTTCCAATAATTGTCCTACCACCGATGTCAATCTCACTGGTCTATACTTACCAGGGTTATCCCTACTGCCCTTTTTAAATAGCGGCACCACATTAGCTACCTCCAGTATTCTGGGACCTGACCTGTGTCCGAAGAAGTGCCGGAAGATTGGAAAATGGCAAATGTTACACCGCTGTTTAAAAAAGGTAGCAGACAAACGACAGGAAGTTATAGGCCGGTTAGTTCAACATCTGTAGTTGGAAAAAAAATGCTAGAATCCATCATCAAAGAAGAAATAGCGAGTCACCTAGAAAAGAATGGTTTGATCGAGCAGGTGCAACACGGATTCATGAAGCGGCAGTCGTGTTTGACAAAATTATTGGATTGCTGTGAGGATGTGACTAGTGCGGTAGACAGAGGGGAACTGGTGGACGTGGTGTTTTTAGATTTCCAAAATGCGTTTGATCAGGTGCCTCATAAAAGTTTGCTACAGAAGGTTAGGGTGCACGGAGTTGGGGGTTAGGTGTTAACGTGGATAGAGGATTGGCTGTCTAATAGGAAGCGGAGAATTGGTATCAATGGGTGTTATTCTGGTTGGCGGTTGGTGACTCGTGGAGTGCCGCAGGGATTGGTGCTGGGACCTCAACTATTTACCATTTATATAGATGATCTGGAGGAGGGGGCTGAATGTAGGG
This sequence comes from Carcharhinus amblyrhynchos, assembly GCF_965287045.1. Taxonomy (NCBI): domain Eukaryota; kingdom Metazoa; phylum Chordata; class Chondrichthyes; order Carcharhiniformes; family Carcharhinidae; genus Carcharhinus; species Carcharhinus amblyrhynchos. The sequence continues at coordinate 64,618,174 of NC_137339.1, read as the reverse complement.
TGAGGAAATTTGCTGATGACACGAAGATGAGTGGAACAACAAATTGTGTGGATGATGTAGAAAGTCTGCAGAGAGATCTGGATAGGCTGAGCGAGTGGGCGAGGGCCTGGCAATTGGAGTATAATGTTAGCAAATGTGAGGTTATCCACTTTGGGAGAAATTATACTAGGAGGGATTATTATTTAAAAGCCGGAAAGCTGCAGCATGCAAAGGTGCTGAGGGACCTGGGGGCCCTTGTGCACGAGTCGCAAACACCCAGTCTGCAGATGCAGCAGGTGATCAAGAAGGCAAATGGAATGCTGGCCTTTATAGCGAGGGGGATAGAATATAAATGTAAGGAGGTCTTGCTGCAACTGTACAGGGTACTTATGAGGCTGCAGCTGGAGTACTGTGTGCAGTTTTGGTCGCCGCACTTGCGGAAGGATGTATTGACCTTGGAGGGTGTGCAGAGGAGGTTCACTGGGCTGATCCTGGAGATGAGGGGGTTGGACAATGAAGAGAGAATAAATAGAATGGGTCTGTACTCGTTGGAGTTTAGAAAGATGAGGGGGGATCTTACAGAGACGTATAAGATACTGAAGAGGTTGTTTAGGGTAGCGGTAGAGAGATTCTTCCCACGTAGGAAGGATAGCAGGACTAGAGGCCAATGCCTGAAGATAAGGTGGGGCGGGGCGGTGGGAGGCGGTGGGGCGTTGGGTTTGCAGTTTAGATTGGAGTTGAGGAGGAATTTCTTCACTCAAAGGGTGGCGAATCTCTGGAATTCTCTGCCCGTTGAAGTGGCGGAGGCTACCTCGCTAAATATATTTAAGTCACAGGTAGATAGTTTTTTGATAGACAGGGGAATTAAGGGTTTTGGGGGGAAAAGCGGGAGAGTGGAACTGATCCACTTCAGATCTGCCGTGGTCTTACTGAATGGCGGGGCAGCCTCGAAGGGCTCGATCGCCTACTCCTGCCCCTATTTCATATGTTCTTATATATTCACTGGGGCTCGGTTCCTATCGGCGAGTGCCATTTTGTGGCTGACCTGTTGAACTGTTCCAATAAACCATTGTTGGCACTGATAAAAAGCAGGAGTAAAGCGGATATTCAGGACAACATGGACGATGGTGACATCAAGATATTCAAGTAACACTAAGTGAATTGGAATGATGGGGACTTTCTATCAACGCTGTAGTGTTAGCTTGGATAATAAAGCTGATTATCATCTTTATGTTAGATTACTTTAGGATCTGTAGCTAATTAATGCTTTTCGTATTGTGCACCCATATGCACATATCCTAAGTTGCCACATTTTGTCAGAAGGATGATGATTAATGGAGCAGTGCAGAGTGCAGAAACACATAAAATAACTCCACAAATGAAATGGGTGCACAATGCGAAAAGCATTAATTAGCTACAGATCCTGAAGTAATCTAAAATGGTCAAGTACAACAGATTTTGGGGAAGGAAGTGTGCTGCGCTTAAATTAGAAAATCCTCAGCAACTTGGCAGTCCAACTTTGCCTGATGGAGGAACAACGTCTGTAATATTGGAACATCCTGGACGCCACGGCCACCCTCCATATCCATCCTATTCATGTATTTGTCAACATGCACATCAAAAGCCGCTATGTATCTGGTTTCAGTACGTCTTCTAGCAGCGATTTCCAGGTACCCAAAAACACTGTGCAAGAAACTTGTCTCGTACGTTTCCTGGAACCCTTGCTCCTCACAACTTAAAACCATGGCGCTATTAATTCACTCTTCAATTCTGGGGGTGTGTGGAGGGAGGGGGGAACTTCTGATTGTTATCTGGGCTGACAGGAACATAGATTGGGAGGGTAAAAATAAACAATGTTTGTGTTCCAGAGAGGTACCAACGACAGACATAAAACAAGGACAAAAGTTCCGCTCAGGAAGTAAGAACAGCTGGGAAGTAAATTAAGATGCAGAACCAAGAAGTAATAATCTCTGGATTACGACCTGAAACTTGTATTAATTGACAGAGAGTCGATAATATTAAGCAGGTAAATGCGTGGCTAAAATTTTGGTTTGGAGAAATTAGTTTGATTATTTGGGCTATTGGCAAGAATGTTGAGGAAGATGGGACCTATTCCGATGGGGCGGTCTTCAACTGAACCATGCTGGAAATAGAGTCGCATCAAATAGCTTAACTAAGGCTGCAGATAGGACTTTCAAATCTATAGCTCCCAAAACAATTCTTCCACAGTGAGGCACATGACATTCCAGGAAACGATGGGGGGAATGCAACAAAGGTGTGGCAATAACCATGAATGACATTAACATGCACATATACTGTAACAACCAAATTGGCAAAGACGGCCTCGCGGTCGAGTTCACTGAATGTGTTCGAGGTTGTTTCGTGAAACAATATGTTGTAAAACCAATCAAGGGGCAGGTTATTCTGGAGTTGGTCTTGTTTAATGACGAAGAATTAATTGATGACTTAAACATTAAGAGTTGTCTCGGGAGCAGTGACCATAGTGTGACAGAATTCAAAATTCAGTCTCGGGCTGACAAATTAGAGTCCGACACTAACATCCTGGAATTAGACAAAGGAAATTACAGAGGCATGAGGACAGATTTGGTGCGATTCGTGTAGGTAGCAAGGATAGAATGTACGACAGTGCATGAGCAACGGCATTTGTTTGAAGAGATACTGAAGTCTTTGCAACAAAATCTGTCCCAGTGAGTTCGAAACATGGTGTGTGTGTGTGTGTGTGTGTGTGTGTGTGTGTGGTGTGTGTGTGTGTTGGGGGGGGGGGGTAAAAATCCATGGGTATAAATAAGGTCAAGGGCAATATAACAGCAACAAACTAAGATGTACGATATTGAAAGGAGAATGGCAACCTGCTGGTAGTTTGGGGAAAAAAAAACAAACATAATCAAAGGGATACTCAACAAAGTACTAAACAGAGCTAAGGTAAATTTCAGAAGAACGCTACAGCAAAATATCAAGAAGAATTGTAAAGGATTCCATAGTTATATATATGTTATTGCGAGGATGAACATGAGTTCTTTGGAATTTGAAACTGGAGAGGTGATAGTGGAGGACACTAAGATGACAGAAATGCTAAATGAATACTTTGCCTTAGTTTTGACGGTGGACGGTACGAGTACGATTCCTACAGCTGTACGGTGCAAACGAGAGATGACAGAAGGGGTCGAATTAAAACAGTCAACATTGTTATGGAAATGATACTCGACAAACTCTTGGGATTGCAGGCAGATCCGTTCCCTGTGCCAGATGGCCTAGGTCGACGAGTATTAAAGCAGTGGTGGCAGAGTTTGCGGATCCGTTGGTTATAATATTCCAAAATTCTCTGGACGCAGGAACGTCCAATGTATTGAAAATATTTTAAAGAAACGCCCTTATTCAAGAAAGAGAATTGTTAGAATCGATTATTAAGCAAACATTAACAGGGCATTTGGAAAGTCGAAACACTGTCCATCAGAGTCAGTATAGTTTTATGGAAGGGACATCATGATTTATTAATTTGCAACAGCTCTCTGATGATTTAAAAAGCATATTGGAAAATAGGGATCCAGTAGATGTAGATTGGGATTTCTGAAAGACTTTTGATAAGATCTCACAATAAAATTCGCACACTTCGATCACATGGACTATGTTTTTTTTTGCATGGACAGGTGCCTGCCTGATGGACAGGAGTCAGAAATTCGGGACAAATAGTATTCTTTCTGGATTGCAAGACGTATCTAGTGGGGTACCATTGGATTCCGTTCTTGGGTCCCTTATTTTTACAAGGTATATTAATGACCTGGACACTGGGATAGAATGTTCCATAACTACATTTGTTGATTACACAAAAATAAGTCGGGCAGTGAGTTGCAATGCCGATATAAGAATCTTACAATTGGATATAGATTGATTAGGAGATTGGGCCAAAATGTGGCAAATTCAGCTTAACGTGGATAATTGTGAGGTCATGCATTTTGGACACAAATGTGGAAAGGCAACTTGTTATCCAAATGGGAAGAGACATCACGGTGGTCCGGTGCAGAGGGATTTGGGTTTCATCGTACATGAGCCACAGGAAACCAGCATGTAGGTGCGCCAAATAACAAAGCAAGCAAATAGAGTTTTGCAATTTTAGATAAAGAAATTGCTTATAATGATAAGTAAGTGCTCTTGGGTACATACAAGACATTGTTGAGGCTGTACCTGGAGTATTGTGCCCAGTTTTGACACCCATTGAAGAAAAAAAAGGAGTATGATTGGATGTCATTCAGAGAAGGTTCACTTGATTGATCCCAGAAATGAGTGTTTTTTGTATGAAGAGAGACTGAACACTTTGGCCTCTACTCTCTGGAACGCAGGCGAATGAGGGAAGTTCAGATTGAGATCTTTAAGATGGTGAAAAGTATGGATTAAGTAGAATTGGAGCAGAAGCTTCTGCCAGTGGATCATTCTAGGACGAGAAGTCATAGTCTCAGTATACTGGGGAGCAAAGTTGAAACAGGAGTGGAGGAGAAACGGCTTCTCCCTAAGCCTTGCGAACCTGTGGGATTTGCCATCTGAAACTATGGTCGATGCTGGAGCAGTGAGTAATTGCAAGGCAGAGTCAATCGTTTTTTTAATTGCCAACGGGTTGAAAGGTAATGTGGGGAAGGCAGGAAAATGGGAATGAGGAGCTTATCAGCTATGATCGAAAGGGCTAGCAGACCCCTTGGCCCAATTTGTCCCATTCTGTTCCTTTATCTTATGAACGTAAGACATCCTTGGGAACCTGCTACTGAGCTCAGCCAGTAGTAATTTACGAGGTCCAGGCAGTGGGCAACAGAGGATGTCTTTTAGCCTGATTGCCCCACCGCTATTTTGGTATTAATGGCTGGGTACCTCGGGGGTGAGGGTGGGGGTGGGGGGGGGAGGGGTGTGGTGGGTGGGGGGAGGAAGCATGCAGTATCCAAGGTTGCTGTTCTGGCCTTTCATTCTTATTGAGCGCCTCAGCGGCTGGGAGGTATTAACCACACTTTGATGTAATGTTTTAAATTTATTTTCAGTTTGTCATTTCGGACAATTGTCTTCTTTTGGAGAGTTGCACCGTGTAACATGAGGTTGTTTGATTTAGTTTGTTAGATGTGCCAAAAAATGCCATCTGTCAATGATTCAGAAATCCATTTTCCAGTAACTGTTGGTGTGTCATTGAACAAATTTTACCACTTAATGCGAGAAAAGAGCTTTTATGATTTTTGGCACAGGTTTATGTTGAATGCAAAGTATTGACCCATACTCAATTACGTCTTAAAAAAAAGTCTGGAACAGCTTATGTATCAGAGAGAAAAAAAAAATCACGGGCCATGTTACTGGAGTCAGGAATCTTTGGGGAAGGGAGGTGATAAGTGTCGCCTTCAACAAATCGACATTGTCTAAAGTGAATTTATCAATCACAAATAATGCTTACAGTCATACCATAATTAAGTTGTTGTGAAATTTCCTTAGTCGCCACAGTCCAGCACCTGTTCGGGTCAATACAGGTAACCAAAAAGTCTTTCGGAATCGGGAGAAAACTAGAGCACCAGGAAGAAACCCATAGACACGGAAAGACCGTGCAAACTCCATAGAGACAATGACCCAAGCCAGGAATGGAATCCGACACCGAACCTGATGCTGTAAAGCAGCAATATTAATCATTGTGCCTTCAAGCTAATGATTTTAAAACAATAGCTGGAGTGAAATCACTTAATCCGACATTATGGATCTTTTGGACCGTGGAAGGTATACCCTTGTGAGCCAAATAGGCAAATTGGGAAAATATCAACATAACAACCAAAAGGAATGAAAACGAATTTCTTAAGAGTTTGCGGGTTGAGTGGACTCCATGTGGCATATCAGCTTTCAGAGCTTTTTAGGGACAAACTTCTGAGTGGACTCTTCAGAAAATGATTTTCTGCCTTGGTTGCATCTGTCCTCCCGCCGACCACAGATTGTCAATTGAACTCCCTTAATTTTGAATGTCAGTTTTTCATGTAGAATTAACAATATCAACATGTAAACTGATGTAAATGAGACATACAATCCCCTGTGGCTTGTCACTCTACTTGTAATGATTTCCATCCGATTGGGAGATGGCTTACTCGGGATAAGAGCAGCGGCAGCCAGATAATCGATAACATAGCTGGCTTAGTTGTTGAGTAGGCCTGAACAAGGAGCATCAAAATAACATTTATAGAGGGCTCTAATGATAGGGTTACCAAGAAGCGCATCTGCGGACAGAATGATTGTTTTTTTTTCTCTGGAATGGAATGTTGCCTCTTACCAGAGCCCACGACAGAAAAGCGAAAGGGTGAATAGGCAAAACTCTTGTTACATTATTGTTCGAACGACACAGTTAGGATGAGTGACGAGGCCCTGCAACAACGTATAAGGGAATAAGGTAGACAATTAAAACAAAAAAAAAAGACATGTAGCGTTGCAATATGACGATGATTCCATTTGTCAATTTTCAGTAAAGTTGGAAATAGAAAATAGCAGAACACCACACATAGTCAAACACCAGGTGTCTGAGGGATGTTTGAGATATCTGGACCGTTGGAACCCCTTCCGGGGCAGCTGCTGGCTGAACAAGAAGGATGGATTGCTTTTAAAATGGAGGGACATAAACATGCTGGCCGCAAGGTATGCTAATGGCACATGGTAGGATTAAAACTTGTTTGGCAGAGGGGTTGGGAACAAATGCAAACGTGACTTAACTGCAGGGGCTTAGATATTAGGAACAGGAAGACACAGAGGGAGAGAAGCGCGCTGTGTTGCCGGATCAAAGAGTGCCAGGTGGGTGTGCATTTCTTTCATTGCATTCCAAAGCATTAGGTGCAACCACGAAGTCAGATGAACTTGTGCTTGATTGAGCACTTGGGGCTATCATTTTCCTGCCTTAACAGACTTGGTAAAGGGAATGGCAGGTTGGCAGCTTAACTTTCCAGGCCATGGATGCTCGAGTTCTGATAGAGGGAGGTGTATAATGAATGGGGATTTGCACAACAAGTTAGGGGAATTTCACAGCTTTACTGTGGGAGAACTCCTTGTTCGGTTCATGGAGCAAGACAACATGGTTAGAAGTCAGGAATAGGAAGGCCCATTCACAATTTTGGTGGTTTAATGTATGCCCCACAACTGTCAGAGGGAGGTTTTCACAAGGATTTGTGAAAGGGATTGCATGACTCGCAAACATAGTCAAGTTTATCGAGGAAGTAGCAAACATGATTGGTGAGAGTAGGGCTATGGATATTGTTCACATGGTCTTCCATAAGTCCTTCGGAAAGATATTTCATGGAACAAAGTTACTGAACGTGAAATTGCATTGGATCAGATGACAGCTGTCAAGATGGATGCATCAGTGGCTGGGTCATAAAAGTCAGAGCGGGTAGCCGTGGAAGGGTGCGTTTCTGAATGGAGGGTTGTGACTTGTGGCTTCCCTCAGGGATATTTGCAGGGACCTTTGCTCTTGGTCAATTATAGAAATGATTTGGAGGATAATGCAACTAGTTTGGTTCGTAAATTTGCGGAAAATACGCAGGTTGGTGAATTATAGTGAAAACCATCAGTGGTTACAAACAGATTTAGATCGTTTGCAGACTTTCACAAAAAGTTGGCACATGGTGTTTAATCCGGAGAAATGTGATGCAATTCATTTCCACAGTTCTCACACACATGTGAGCTTTGGAGTGAATGACACAGTCAATCATCGCATTGATAGGCAGAGAGATATGAGTGGAAAGTTATAAAGATCACTGAAGGTGACAACGCAGCTGAAGAATGTTGTCACGAAGAGATACAGTATGGTAGTCTTCCTTGGGCCGGGGACATTTTTTAAACATTGCAATTGATGTTGCAGAATTACAGATCATTTCTTCGCACGCACTTAGAATATAGTGTACACTTCTCTTCGCGGCACTACCAGAAGAATCTATCGGCTTTGCAGAGGGTACAGAAAAGATTTGCCTCGGTTTTGTCTGATATGGATGGCATTAGCTATGAGCAGAGGTTCGAGAATCTTGATTTGTTCTCAGTGGGACGATGGAGATTGTGGAGTGATCAGGTGGAAGTGTCAGTTACTACAGAACAAATGCGTAACGCGCTAGGGACAAAGCTTAAAGGAGAAGTCCGTGACAAGTTTTACAAAGAGGGTACTGGTTGCTTAGAACTCGCTGCCGTGGAAGATAACAGACGATAGCAAATTTCTGGCGGCGTCTTGACAAATGCATTCATAGCATGGGAATGGAGGGATATCGGCCCCGAAGTGGGCGGACTGAGTATTTCAGGCGGGCTGAGTTGTTCGTGCAGGCTTGGAGGGTCGAAGTGACTGTTCCTCTGCTTTTTTAAAGCTATGTTCTTTGTGTGTTGTTAATTTGAAAACTAATAGTGATACTGACTATGTTCGAAAAAAAAATGTTTATTTAGTTGCAGTCGTTACTGACAACAAGCGCATGCTCTTATCCATTATCCGATCTCTCCCAGCTCCGGTCCTCCGCAAGAAACTGGATATATATTTGCAATGCAAAACATGGGTCGTGACATTTATGTTTGAAATTTAGTAGCAGTTGTGTTGTCATCTGACAAAATGCGAAATGCTCTCCAAGCTATTCACAATCCTGGCGAGAAAATGTACGACTGTTGCTTCATTCAAACATGGTATGAATCCAACAGCTGTTGTTTAACTACATTGTGGTGCGACAGAAACAGGAAGGGTCGTGTTTCAATAATGCAGTTCATCATACTACTCTCAAAGATGATCGGGAATGGGCAGTAAGTATATTTGACAAGCAAGAAGTACCCTACATTCTCTGAAATAATGCCCGGATCTGCTCTGATTCTACGCTTTTCAACTTTTTTTTTAGTCAAATTGCATAATGTGAGCTGCTGGCTTCCTCTATGTGAATACGACAAACTTTTGCTACGATGAGCTGTGCTGTGGGACTGGTAACGGTATTCAATACATTCAAGGTCAGCAGAAGGAATTTGATTATGTTTTTAAGTGTAATTATTTTGTCATTTACCACATTTCATTGAATCTCGCAGCAGTAGCATTGCTGTGCTTGGAACTTCTGTCCTGAATGGGTGAACTTGAATTTCTGATATTATTAATAATTGTGCTGCATTCGGGAAAAAAAGAACGATTGGGTAATGTTTCGATTTAATGTGGAGAATTCATGTAAACGTGCACCTTGCTCTCGACTGGATGACCACTTCGATGTTCTGTAGAATTGTGCAACGACGAATAGAATTTGCAAAAAAAGGAAAAAAAAATGCATGTATAGGTCATACAAATAATTATTGACAATCACTTATCCAGTTACATCAACCAATTCGGATCGTGAATTGCGTTTTGTTGTTTGTTGCATAGCTCTCGTGCATGGATCAGGAAGTCAACCTGTTTCGCTGGGGTGTTATGTTGAACGAGAAATTATGCAGTCTGCAGTGTTCGCCACAGCAAGTAATGAGAAATAAAACAAAAGCTTTTTGAAGGAGATACAACCAAGTAGACTTATCCGTGAACTTATCGGTCAAACTAGAGGACGGAAAAAATGGGACTCTGCGCATTTGAGATCATATGGCCGGCTATAAAATAGAGTTTTCAGAAGAGCATTTGCGGGATAAGCGCTTAGATAATGGCTGGTATGTGTAGCATATAACATACCAACTGAAGGGTGAGTCGCCACTTCTCTCTCAAAGCAATGCATTTTTTACTGGAAGGGATTTGTGTGTGTGTGTGTGTGTGTTTCTCTACACAGAAAATAAGCTATTTAGTGAGATAGAAATTAATGTTATGTTTTGGTAAACACGCGGCATTGTGACTCAGCAGGAAAGTAGTGTCAAAGTCTAATGTCAACGTGTATTGCATCTCTCCACTGTTATTAACAGTGTCATACAACTGAATTTATAGTGGAATGATGTTTCTCCATTTGCATTATACATAATAACGTCTTGGGGATTTTCAGTCGAAGTGAAGACAAAGAGTTTCATTATTGATATCGTCATCAACATTGCTGCTAACAAAAATATGAGCATTGTTTTTGCATCTCCATCTAGGTGCTCAATTGTTCTGTAATTTGCAATAATTCCATTCTTTTTGGCATTTGTAGAAACGAAGGTGGAAGAGGCTCAGCAAAGTAATATACATCAATTTGTTTAACTCAACCATCGTCTTTGATTTGAATTACCTTCCAATGGTTAGAATCTGTTGTCATAACCTGGCTTGTGTTTAACTGAATAGCAAACAACGCCCTTGTGTCATTGTCACTGGAAAATTTGGAGACAGATGGTACCACACAGGGGGCAGGGCTACGAGTTGAATAATGCGTTCATCTGTCTCACTAATGTGCAGTTGGGAAGGAAATTTACTATCCATTATTGAAGTAGCCTGCATGTCAACCTAAAACAATCGCAACATGATTGACTGGTAAAACGCCCGCAAGATTTGGCAAAAAAAAATCAAATGGACCAACCAACAACACAACCATTGTATGAATTAAAGTGCAATTGAAACAAGCATTCTTGTGTAGATTCAGAATAAAAAAAAACACTCTGAATGCCACCATATGTGTATCAGCTTTTTTCACATTCCTTAGATTTAAATTGAAGAGGAACTGTTTGCATACTTTACTTAACCAAGAACAGAGTCTCAAAATACTGTGAAAAAAAGTGTTGATTCCTCACAAATGTCCACATTTTAGAAGATAACATGTGAGTAGTGTTTTGGAATACTCACCATTTTTTTTTTTGAACATTGCAGCTTCAATAACATTCAATACATTAACACAGGGTATCGCAGGACACTCGTGTTTACTTGCATTCTTTCTACAAACGGGTATTCTCAACACCATTGAAGATCATTTCTGAAGTGTTCATCATCTACGCGCAGTTTTGTAGGATTTGCATTAAAAAATTGCAAACCCAGGAAATATAGCACCACAACTTGAAGAAGAGTGGGTACATATGAGCGCCAAAGGCTGCGAGTTAATTGCGAACCAATGACAATCCTGAATTAGAAGTATATATAGTTTTTTTTATTGTCTGTTCCTCGCTCATAATCCTAGAACTTACTCGCGAACAGTGGATTGTCCACACGTGCTCTGCGTCTACGTCAGCGGTTAAGAAAAGCAACTGATCACATTATTTGCAGTGGCATTTAGGCATGGCGCAGAATGACATCGGATCAATTGAATTGATGCAAAGGACGTGATCAGTTGACTACCATTCCTCTTTTTTTTAATTTCATGACAATAGCATCATCCCTATATCTGTAACTCCACTTGTCAATGCATGTTTGTTTAGAAATCGCAAGTTTATTATTCTATTTCGCACAAACCCACTGCATAGCTGTGATAGTACTTCACAACAAATTTATTCAGTATATTTGTAATGACATGCAACGATCTATTCATTTTCCATGTAAAGTACTTTACACGCATGCCGGCCTTTTCTCACTCCTAATGACAAGAAAACCAAATCAACTTGAAAATCTAAGGACAGCGATGTCTTAACAAGTTCTGAATAGAATGTTCTTACTAAAACAGGTAATTTGAGTTACAGAGCTTTATATTCCATTCCTCTATTAACTAAGCCAATCCAGGTATCCCAGCCTATTCGGCCACCTTACAACTGGTATACTAACTATGTTTGTGCTATCGGCAATTATATGCAAATCCATCCAACACTTCATCAAGAGCATGCACCTTACTTGACATGGATTCGATTGAAAATCAATGATTCTACAATATATCACATTATGTAATATATCTTGCAAACTCAGAAATACTCATCATGCGATAATTTTCCTTTTTTTTGCCAACACACATTCATCCACATCTATTTTCTATGTCATGTATCCCAAGATTTTTTTCGAGATTATCGAATTAATTTTGTAATCCAAATGTGTTACATTCATCATTTCCTACATTTCGACTCTACATGTCAATTCCACAAATCATTCGAACAAATTATGTGAAAGTGATTCCAAGAGCAGAATAACTTTTTGTTCTGTTTGATTACCTCAAGAGTATCCAAAGTGCATTTTGAATCTTTAGTTCAGAGTTGTATTTTCTAATTTCCTTACGTTGATCTAACATTAGCTTTTTTGTACTGTAGGTGATGCCAAAATTGCAAAAGAAAAAGGTACAATTCGCAATTGCATTGACATTTATACAATACACTTCATTTACTCGGGCACCAACTTTATGCGTGAAACATCATGTCTCGCTCTGCAACATCATCTATTGTTGACTTCTTCGCTTGGAATACATTATGACAGCTATGCCTGTCACATTATGTAACCAATTTCCCTTCAAGATGCCTCGCAATTTCCTGCTTAATGATGGATTCTAACATTTTACCTACCACAGACGTTAAACTAACCGGCCTATAATTCCCCGCCTTTTGCCTGGCACCCTTCTTAAACAACGGCGTAACATTAGCCGTTTTCCAATCTTCCGGCACTTCCCCGGAATCCAGCGACGTCTGGAAAATAACCACCAAGGCATCCACTATCACCTCCGCCATTTCTTTCAGAACCCTCGGATGCATTCCATCCGGTCCTGGGGACTTGTCCACAATCAGCCCCTCCAGTCTGTCGAGCACCACCTCTCTAGTAACAGTAATGTCATTAAGACCCTCCATTCCTACCACCTTTCCATCGCAACTGAGCCACGACAGATCAGCCATGATCTTATTGAATGGCGGGGCAGGCTCGAAGGGCTAGATGGCCTACTCCTGCTCCTAATTCTTATGTTCTTATGTTCTATGTTCAATCATGAACACCTTTTCACACCCTGCTCTGCTCCACGTTGGATTTCAAAATGTTTTGCTAATTGCACTGATATATGAGTGATGTTGTGTTAAATGTACAATTCAAACAACTGAAGTCGATGGCGGAACGATCAGTGTGCTGCACAGTCGAAACTGAAATGAAACATGTTGTTTGTGTGGCATCATTAGTTTAACTAATGTGTATCATAGGAGATTTGCAAAAAAGATGCTCCACAGCAGTAAACTAACGAAATGTGATCATATACACTTAAAATACTAACTTTTTACGACAGTTAACAAGAAATCGTTAGTGTTCGTCGTTAAGAAGTTGCCACCACAGCTAAATTCTCAGAAAGGGCTATGCATGGTCAGGAATAGTGAGGCAGTTAACGTGGTGGGCAAAAATGACAGCTTTCATAGCTCAACCCCTGGAATGTATTGAATGATTAATATCGTTCAAAAGGGGGTGATAGAATTGGCATGGCGAGTATTAAAAAAAAAGGTTTATTTTTATACAGGGTGCAGTTCCAATTGAAGGAGATCGGGTCACCGTGTTATTTTGATCTGCAAAACATGAACTGCATGTAATGAAGCAAACGGGAAATGAAAAAAAAAGAAAGATTAAATTTGCCTATGGCGAATGTGGTGATCAGCTATTTAAAAAAAAATCTGAATCACGACAGCGGCAGTTGCAGATGCGATAGTCATAATGTTCAAAGTAAAATATTGTTTGAACGTTGTGGTCCTGTAAATTGTTGATTGTTGTTTAAATTTTGGCCAGGTTCTGCATCTTGTTTGCACTCATTCTGTACATACTCGAACAGAGTCTGCGACACAACATTGAGGTGTTAACGGAGGTCATAATTTGCAAACTGTTGACAGGGCATTATTTTGATTCAACAGCATTTAATTCCAGGAAATAAATCGTGGTGCAGCATATGGCGTGGATTAACATTCTGATAATTAAGCAGAGTCGAATATTATTGGACGATGATTGGACAGGTACGGAAGCTCGGTCAGGATGCACGATAAACCGTCAATTTTTAAAACCTAGCTCAATTGGTTAACGTCATTGAAGTCCCAAGAGGACGTCAGCATGAACTTCGAGGATCGGGAACAAAACAAACAAACAAAAACAATTATAACTGAGACATGTGCTGAAGTTACTGATATTGGAGAAACTAACTAGATGGCTGCCGTATCAGGGAGCAACATGCAAGTTTCACTTTGTAACCAAATATACCTGAGGCAACAGAGTTCGCCAAATCAATAAAATAATATATTTTTGTGTGAAAACGTGGGAATGTAGTATGAAAATGAATTGCTTTATCGTAGTTCTTCACTCTGCAATGTTGGATCAGAGTGTTTCAAGTAAAGAGGTGTGTTATCCATCAAAATTGAAGCTGAAATATTGAATTTCTCGCAAAACACAACAGGACTGAGGGACCACAATAGACAGATGATACCGAAATGCGAATACGTTTAAGATGGATGGCAGAGTATAAATTCATGGGGGCGGGGGATGGAGGGCGGAGTGGGACATAAAATACTCCCCCACCCCCGTTTCAAATCATTTGATCAAATGTAAGCCGTGTTAAAATAAAAGCAAAACAACACGATAATGGTTGGCAAAATGCAGAAACATTAGAATTATTTGCTAATGTTAAACCGTATTTATCCGAGCGCATTTCCTTTGACTTTGAGTCATTAAGATAATACTGCATGTTTATGGTATGTTCTGCCAGGTGTAACAGGCTATAAGATCGTAAATTCGCTGGAACCACCACGCCATCTCCTTGATGAACTAAATGTTTCCTTGGCCTGTTTTGAGCAAGAGTTCAGCGATAGATGACATCCATCACGGAAGTCTCGGATGAACCATTGACCGACGTCTCCATTGTTGATGTCAGAGCAGCCGACTCGATGATCAAATCAAGAAAAAAAACGACTGGCCCGGATGTGGTATTGGGAGGAGAAATTCGATCCTGAGCGTTTTCTAGTCAGAGGCAATCGCGGGCGTCTTCAACCACTCTTTACAACAATCCGAGGTCAGTATCTGCTTCAACACGATGACCATCATCCATCTACCAAGTAACATCAAAGCAGTGCTCCAAATGACTGCAATCTGCTGGTTCTGTCACCCATCATAATGCAGCGCTTCCACAGGGTAGTCGTGGCTTGAATCACTTCTGACCTTCCAGATTGCCTGGATCCACTATTGTTCGCCTTCCACCGCGAAGCAGACATTTCCTCCTGCGCCTGGTGCTCAGCGGTTGTACACTACGATAACAAAATCAACTATGTCATGCTCTATTATTGACTACGTTTGAGCATTCAACACCATTGCCACTCGGAAACTAACCTCCGAACTCCGTAGCCTTGGGAATTTGCTCCCTCCCTTACTAATTAGATTCTTAGCATCCCAACACACAGATCACAATCAGCAAAGATTGGCAATAAAACCTCCTCCTGAACATTCGTGCCCAACACTGTTCTGTTCCCCGCCGCTTGCTATTATCCGCATACAACTATGACTGTGCGGCTAAAGTGACCTAAAATTCGAGTTACAACGTTGCTGCTGAAACAACCTTTGGGCCGGATTTTAAGCAATGACGGGACGGAATATAGGAAAGAGATGCAGAATCTGTTGGAGTGATGCAGCGATAATAATTTGTCCCTCAGTGTCAACAGAACGGTGGAAATAGTGATGAAGTTTGGCAAGCGGGGTGGAGGAAGTGACGCTATGTACATTAATGGAGACGAAGTAATAAGGTCATAAGCTTAACGTTTTCAGATGCCCAGATTACAAAAAAATTGCTCTGATTCCCCCGCCCCAATGCAGTTAATGAAGCTTCCAGGTTCTCAGTAGACGAAGCAAATTTGTAATGTCCACTTGACAAAGCCTCCCCGGTTCTCAGCAACTTTTGCAGCTGCAGCGTAGAAAACATTCTTTCTGGATGTATCACTGTTTGGTATGCCTTCTTCCCTAGCCAAGGCGGCAAACAACTACAAAGGGACGTAAACAAAGCGATGTATATCACTTAGAGCACTCTCCGACCCATTGACAATATATAAACTGCCCGCTGATTCAAAAATAAAAAAAAAAACAATAATAAAAACAAGAACCCCATGCCCACCGGACATGTTTTCCCCCATCTGTTTTAGTCTGGGGAATGATGGAAAAATCACTGGAAACAGATTCATCCTTGCCAACACCATTCTTTTGAATGAACCTGGCTCATATTAAGTTGATATTTGTTGCACCATGAAGTTTGCATTTTTTTCACCCTTTTTTAATTAATTGTGAGTATGTTTGTGTGCATAGTTTGCAAAAAAAAAACCGATATTTTCACTGTATGGAAATGCATTTGACAATAATAATTGCAATTGTTTCAAGTCAAATCAAAATAACCTGAAACATCTTTTTCAATAATACGAAGGATGATATAATCCCAGAAAAAAAACTGTCATGCAATGAGGCAACGAATATGTGACTTTGATTGAAGTTTCACTCATTGCCATTTAATTGCCCTTGTTCTAATTCCTAGATAGTGCGAAATAAGTATTATTTAGTTTGAATTCCATAATAAACCTCTGTTTAATCGGATAGATCGCGTCTTTTTTTTGTCAAGAAGATTCCACATTACTTAGTTTTTGGTTGTGAGGTGTGCCCAACTTGGTTGAATAGCAGGGACGGCCAATGTCAGATCGATGGTAATTGCGATCAATATCATTAGATCACATGTTTGGTGTGGGATTGTGCTTGCCTGAGGGAGTCTCATCCGTTGTCGGAGATAAAGGATGTCTGTGCAGGTATCGAAAGTGTTCCTTCAAGTGGTTCTTTAGAGGTGAGGCGTATTCTTATTAACTACGTGCTGTTCAAAATAACTCTGTCAATGCGCACATCTTTCAAAGTAAATTATTTGAATCGCTTTGTGTGTTTTGTTTTCAGATGGGTACAACGCAGCAAAACTACCCAGGGCAACTTCAAATTGTGAGCAATTGCCGCAACAACTATTTTTGTGATCCTCCAGGAGGAAGTCAAGAAGACACATTTGGAGCGTCCTCCGCCCAGCCCCACTTTTGGCAATGGATAAAAGCCATTAATGGTTAGGATATAGTGCTTTCTCTCTTTTTTTAGTTCGATATTAACACACACTATTCAATCTTGTGAATTTGCTTTCTCCCTTGACAGAGAAAGTGGCGGCAGAAAAAGAGGAAAGTAAGGGATTCTGCTTGATGCTGATGTGGTCAATTGAACTTCTTGTTGAACGTTGTAAATAAATTCAGAACGGAAAAAAAAAGAAAAGAAATGAGGATTGCTTGAAATTAAATTCGAACATCAATTTTACTTATTTCATATAATGCATAAAACGTATTATTAAGCGTTGCCATTTTGAAGGAAGCAAATAGATTATTCACAGTCTCCCATCCTCTCACTCAAAGGAATGAAACCAGAGTTTGCTTTTGAAATTATGCCAATTCCTCTGCAGAAGTGATGCTGCTGTTGCATGACATGAAATTAAATTGCCTCATGCAGATTTCGTTTTTTTTTCCTATTATTGCCTGGCAAACACGCACAATCATAAGAGAGTGACATTTTTCACTGTCCTGGAAATTCACTGATATTTTCGTCATTATTGATGGTTTACAATTAAACGTTGTCATGCAGAAATTATGTCATTTTGACAGGGATATATTTCCCTTTTAAGGAAGTGATCGAATAGTTCCGTTTGAAATTAGCTTTTGATAGTTGCGGTTGGCTTTCCGTCACTGACGCATGAGCTCATTATTTTACAAATAACTTTTGGAACAATTTTCAGCATTCAACCGTTCTACACCTGTCACATTCTTCATCGTTTGATCAGTTTGTGTCTGATCTGATACTAATCAAAACTCTGTACCCACCTGCCACTGATCAATACACAAATAACACATAAATTTCGCTCATGTTGATTTTTTTTTTGGATGGTGCTGTAAACTATTCACAAATTATATGGAATCAAAGATACACAGAGATTTACAGCATGGAAACAGGCCCTTCGGCCCAACTTGTTCATGCCGTTTTATTTTAACAATCAAATCAATCCCAATTGCCCGCATTTGTCCCATATGCTTCTACACGCATTGTATCCCTGTTACCACCTAATGTTTTTTTTTTATATAGAATTCTACCCGCCTCGACAATTAGCTCTGGCAGATTGTTTCAGCCACTCATCACCCTCTGCGTCAAAAAAAGTGCCCCTCTGGATACTTCTGTATCTCTCTCCTCTCACCTTTAACCTATGCCCTCCAGTTTTAGCCTCCCTTGCCTTTGGGGAATTATATTGACTGTGAAGCTGATCTGTGCCTCTCATTATTTTGTAGATCTCTATAAGATCACCCCTCAGCCTCCGACACTTCAGAGAAAAAAATGTTCCAGTATATCCAACTCCTCATTATAACTCAATTCATCAAGTGCCATTAGCATCCTAGTAAATGTTTTCTGCACTCTGCCTAGTTTAATAATATTCTTTCTATAATAGTGTCCTCTGCATTGCACACAATATTCCAAGTGTGGCCTTACCAATGAATTGTATAACTTCAACAAGACATTCCAATTCCTGCATTCAATGTTCTGATCGATGAGACCAAACATGCTGAAAGTCTTCCACCTGAGACTGCACATTCAAGGAGCTATGCACATGTGCTCCTTGTTTTTATTTTGTTTATAACTGTCCCCAACTTCTTACCATTAACTGATTAAGACCTGTCCTTCAATCCACTGAAACGCGTCACCTCGCATTTGTCTAAATTAAACTGCATCTGCAATTCATCAGACCACTGGCACAATTGATCAAAGTCCTGTTACAATTGGAGATAACTTTGTTCACAAAAAATACACCACCAATCTTTCTCTAATCTGCAAACGTACTAACAGTGCCTCCCGTATTCTCATCCAAATCATTCATAAATAAGAAATATAACAGCGGAGCCAGCACTGATCCCTGGTCACAGGCCTCCAGTTTGAAATAAAATCTCTACAACCATCCTCTGGCATCTGCCAAGAAGCCAATTTTGCACCCATTTAGATACCTCATCCGGGATCCCGTAATATTTAACCTGATACAACAACGGAACATGCGGTACTTGTCAAAGGCCGTGCTAAATTCAATGTAGACCATATCAAATGCACTACCCTTGTCGACCTTCTTGGCTACCCCTTCAAAAATTCAGTTAAATTTGCGAGACTGATTTTACACTCAGAAAGCCATGCTGACTGTCCCAAATCAGTTCTTGAGTTTCTCAATGCCTGTAGATGCTGTCTTTCAAAATGTCTTCCAACAATTTATCCACCGCAGCCCTTTCAAATGAGAGGCACGCGATTTGCCGCCCCCCCCGCCCCCCCACCACACAATTTTATGGGACCTCATCTGTGACTACCGATAACTCAAATATCACAGCTAGGGGACGCGCAATTTCCACCCTAGTCTCCCACAACTCCCTGGGATACCTTCCATTTTGTCTTGGGGATTTGTCTACCTTGGTGCGCTTTAAGACCTCCAGCACACCATTCTTTGTCATATTTCCACTGCTTAAGACATTAATATTTATTTCCCCAAGCTTCCTAACAACCGTGCTTTTCTCACCAGTAAACACGGATGAGGAATATTAATTTAGAATATCGCCCAGCTCTTATGGTTCGGCACAAAGATGATTTTGTTGGTCGTTAAAGGCCCTACTCTCTCCATTGTTACTCTTTTGCAGTTTATGTATTTGCAGAAACTCTTTAAATATGAGAGAGCAAGAAGTCACATTTACAGTTAAGAGGCGAAAAATTTCGAATTGAGATGAGTTGAACTTAATTCTCGCTGAAGTTAGTGAAATTTGCAACTCGCTGCCTAATTGTATTCCGAAGCCTGAGTCATTAAATGGTTTCAAGAATGACATAGGTATATTTATGTTAAAAACAAACAAACATGGAGACCACATAGTGGTGTAGATCTGAGACCGGGAATAAGTTAGACATACTCTGATACAGCGGCGTCAACAGTTGAATTGGCTGCTTCAGTTCCGAATTCCTAACATCCTGTTTCCCATGTCACAACGGACAAAAAAAAATCTGTTATAGATAGGCGATTGTACATCTGTAAGAGGTACCTGTGGTTCTAAATTATGACAACAAAGGAACCAGTGACTTCAACACCAGTCATTCAAAATTGCTCAAGAACTTAAATGTGTCTGAAAATTTCACTGTTGCAATTCTAACAACACGTTCGAATCAATTGTGATTTATGCAAATATACATAACACAAATCGTCCAAACCAGTTAATAATCTGCAAATAATCTTGAACTGGTTCAAACACATTTACATTTTCACTTAAAATTCGACCAAAATGTACACACTATTCTATCTGTCGGCCTATTAGTTCTCGGTGAAATGAAGCCAATTTTAGCTAATGTTGTCCCATTTAAAAACGCAGGAATTCAAACAAAAAAAAATGAGCGCCGGTGGCTGGCAGATATTATTGCCGATGTGTTGTTTGCCTTGAGAATGTGGTGGCGTGCTTCTTCATTCGTTGTGTCTATGTTTTGTGGTTTGTCCACAATGCATTTAGGGTGGGAATTCCAAGATTTTGATCCAGTGACTGAAAAAGAAAAGGGATATATTCCCAAGTGTGGCCGGTGAGTTGCTTGGAGTGGAAGATACCGTATCGTGTCAAAATAGATAGTCGTCTTCCCATTTACCCGTGTCCTTGTCCTTTTTGATGGAAGGGGTGGTGGATTTGGATGGTGTTCTCTACGGATTTTTGATGAATTGCTGCAGTGTATTTTGTCGGTATTGCGCACTGCTGTGATTGAGTGTCGGTGGCGGAGGGATTGAATGTTTGTTGATGTGGCGCTTGCCAAACATTCTGCTTTGTCCTGGATTACGTCAAGCTTTTATTTTGTGTTTCCGGAGTTGCACCCACCCGGGCATATTGGGAGTTTTCAATCACATCCCTGACTTGCGACTTACAACTGGTGGATAGTCTTGAGGATTCTCAAGATTACTCGATGCAATACGTCCTGGCATCTCAAGTGCTCTTGTCGGCACTGTTTTTAATTAGAGCGTCCAGTGCGTCAATGGTGACCTCAAGGATGTTGACAGTCGTGGATTCGGTATTGGTAAGACAATTGGACACCAAGTATTGGTGGATGGAGTAGCTCTTATTGCTGGTGGTTATTACCTGGAATTTGTCTGACGCTAATGTGACATTCCACTTGCCAGATCAAGCATTGAAATTGTTAAGATAATTTTGCTTTTGAACATGCCCAGCTTTGGTATCTGAGGTGTTGTGAACGCTGTTGAGCATTGTTCAAACGTGGCGAACTTTCCTACTTCAGAGCTTGTAACGGAGGGAAGGCCTTTGATGAATGAGTTGGAGATATTTGGACTTACGCAACTGACCCTAGATAACTGGGTTCAAGGTACATATTTAACTGGGGCGTAAATTAACCTCGATGTGCTGCTGCATGACATGTGTTGAAACAGTTGGGCCTGGGTGCAGCAATTTGTCCTTTGTATATCGCGTTCACAAAATGTTGATAGAAGAACGAAGGCAAGTCTCTTGAAAGGTAAACGTATGGGGAAGTGAGAGCCTGCTTCATAGGGACACTGGCGGAGTGCATACTGCATTTTATTGAATGTAAATGAAAGCGCATTATTACATTGGAGGAGAAAATGCCTCAATAAAAATTTCATTAATGTGTATTGATTTTAATGGGCTGAGACACCAAGATGACGTGAAAAAAAAACATTTTTGTCCTCGAATTTGAACTGAGCTTCACTGCAGCAGTTGCCACAGGGAAGAAACAGAAACGGCATGATATAAGAAGGACACGTGTTTAGATTGCTTGGAAAACGAAATAGTTATCATTCACTTGCTGAATGAATCAACAAATAGTAAGCCATATTTAGTCTCTACGTTGTAGGTTTTTAAGAATTCATTTGCGGGACATGGACGTCGCTGGCAGGTCAGCATTTATTGTACATACCTATACGCAATTGAGAAGGTTGTGGCGAGCTGTCATCTTGAATCCCTGCAATCCATGGGCTGCTGTTTGACCCACAGTGCCATTGGCGAGAAAACTGCAGGACTTTGACTGTGAAGGAATGGCGATATATTATAAGACAAGATGGTGAGTGGCTTGGAGGGTAACCGCAGACGATGTTGACCCCAGGTATGCGCTACTACTCCCATTCTAGATGGAAGTGGTCGTGGATTTGGAAGGTGGCGTCCCAGGAACTTTGGGAATTTCTGCAGTGCATCTTGTAGACAGTAGACACTGCTGCTGCTGAGCGTCGGTGGTGGAGGGAATGGATTCCTGTGATGTGGCGCCAATCAAGTGAGTTGCTTTTTCCTGGGTGGTGTCAAGTTTCTTGAGTTATGCTGGAGCTGCACCCATTCATGCGAGTATGCAGTGTGCCATAACCTTCTTGGGTTGTGCCTTGTAGATGGTGGTAAAGTTTTGGTTCAGGAGGGGAATTACTCGCCACAAAATTATCAGCCTTTAACCTGCTTTTGTAGCCACTGTGTTTATTTGGTGAGATCAGTTGAGCTTCTGATCATCGATAACGACAAGCATGTTGACAATGGAGGAATCAGTGATGATAACACCATTGGAGGTCAAGTGGTTGCCGTTAGAGTGTCTCTTATTGATGATGGTCACTGCCTGTCATTTGTGCGGCAGTAATGTTACCTGCCACTTGTCAGAACAAGCCTCGATATCGTCCTTACCTTTTTGCCTCAAAAATAGGACTGCTTCGGTGTCTGAGGAGTCGCGAATGGTGCTGAACATTGTGCAATTTTTTGGCTAACATCCTCACCTCCGACCTTATGGCGGGGGAAGTCTTTGATGAAATAGCTGAAGATTTTTAGTGTCTAGGACACGACCCTGAGGGTTTCCTGCAGAGGTGCCCTGGATCAGGAACGACTGACCCTCCACAACTGTACCATTCTGCCCATGTATCAGATATTTATCTAACCAGCGGAGTGTTTCTCTTCATTTACTCATTCACTCCAATTTGGTTCGGGATTCTTGAAACCATACGTGATGAAATGCGTCCTAATGTTAAGGCCGGTCACTCTCACCTAATCTCTGGAATTCAGCTGATTCTTCCACGTTTCAACCAAACTGTGATGAGGTCAGGGCCTAAGTGACTCTGCCAAAACATAAACTGTGCAACACTGAACAGGTGTTGTTTGATAGCACTCTCAGTGATCTCTTCCATCACTTTACAGATGATCAAGGATAGACTGATTGGCAGTGTTAGATTTGTCCTCCGTTTTGTGCACAGGACATATTTGGACAATTTGCCACGTTGTCGGACAGAAGCCAGTTCTGTAACTATGCTGGAAAAACTTGGCTAGTGGAGCAGCAAGTACTGGAGCACAAGTCTTCAGTCTTGTTGTCAGAGTGTTATCAGCGCCTATTGCCTTCATAGCATTCAGTACCTGCAACCATTTCTTGATATCACGTGGAGCGAATCGGATTGACTTGCGACTGACATCTGAGATGTTGAGGACCATTTCAGGAGGCCGAGATGGATTATATACCTTGCATTTCTGGCTGAGGATTGCTGCTAATATTCAGCCTTATCATTTGCACTGTCGTGCTGGTCTCCTCCATCATTGAGAGCACGGATACTTGTGGTGCCTCCTCCTCCAACGAATTGTTTAATTGTTCACCAACATTCACGACTGGACGTTCAAGAACTGCAGATCTTCTATCCGACACGTTCGTTGTGGGATCGCTTAACTCTGTTTATTACTTGTTCTTTTTTTGCCATTTGGCATGCACGTATTTGTGTTTGGTAGCTACCAGTATAACGCTTCATTTTAGTTAGGCCTGCTGCTGCTCCTCACATGCCCCCCTCCACTCTCCATTGAATAGGGTTTATCCCCTGGCTTGATAGCAATGGTTGAGTCAGGGATATGCCATACCATGATTTGTTGGAGTGTAGTTCCGCTGCTGCTGATGACCCACAGCCCATCTTGGATATTCATTCTTGGGTTGCTAGATCAGTTCGAAGTCAGTTCCATTTATAATGGTGATAGTGCCACACAACATTTAGAGGTAATTCCCAATGTGAAGGCAGGACTTCGTCTCCAGAAGAATGTGTGATGGTCATTGTGACCGATACTGTCATGGGCAGGTGCATCTGCAGCCGGCAGATTGGTAAGGCTGAGTTCAAGTATGTTTTATTTCCCTCTTGTTGGATCCTCAACCAACTGCTGCAGACCCAAAGTATCAGTTCTATGATTTTGGCCAGCCCGATGAGTTGTGCTGCTGCCGTGCCACTCTTGGTAGTGGGCAATTAATGCCCCACTAAGAGCGCATTTTGCGCCCTTCCCATTCTCAGTGCTTCCTCCAAGTGTTGTTCAACATGGACTATTTATTAATCAGCCGAAGAAAGACTGTACATAGTAAACAGCAACGGGTTTCCTTGGCAATATTAATCCTCAAACGAGACTTCACGGCTTCCAGATTCAATGTTAAGGACTCCTTGGGCAAATCGCTCCTGACTATACACCACAATATGAACACATTTGCTGGGTCAGTGCTGCTGCTGGGTCAAAACAAATCTTGGTACGTTGCTGTCTGTGATGTTATCTGTAAGATACGATTTCATGAGAATGATAATAACAGGCTGTTGTTTGCCTAATACGTGAGTCAGCTCCCTAATGTTGATACTAGCCCCCAGATGTTAAAAAGACGTTCTTTGCAGAGTTGTCGGGGATGATTATTTGCTGTTTTCTTTTATGGTGCCCAGGCTGATGTTAGTCGTTCCATCCGGTTTTTTTTTGTTGATACTTGTTAGCGAATGATACAACTGAATGGTTGCCAGGCCATTTCTGAGGGCCATTGAGATTCAGCAAGCTTACTGTTGCTCTGAAGTCACAATTAGGCCAGGCCAGGTAAGCATGGCAGATGGTTTGCCCTAAAGGACGTGAGTGAACCAGATGGTTATTTCCGACTATGGAAAATGTCATCATCAACATCATCAGTGAAACACTGATTATCGAATACGGTGGAGATTTCATTGGGAACATGGAACACAACAATCAAAATTAAAGGACGTGTAACAGTGTTTCTCCTGCACGATGACGATGGGGTAATTGAAGGGGTTGGTGCCGCACTTATTGATGTTGGAAGGAAAAGTGTCATGGCAAGGGGCTGAGCATTTGTGCGTGATGGAACATTACAAAAGGATGCCAACGAGGATTGCTGCCGAATGGTAAGTATCGTCTGGGGAATGTGTGTTCAGGGTTGGCAGATGACGAAATTGGTGGAAAATAGTCATTTTAATGCACAGGATTTTGGTTGAAAGTGAGGACGAGGGATGCCATTATGTTTCTGCAATTGAGTACAAGTTGGAAGGCACACAAGCCAGAAATTGTTGTCAGCCAATGGGATGAATGGTCCATCAAAAACACTGTGTAGGTTTTGAGCGAAATGTTCTATCAGGAAAACATAAACATGCCTTTTGAAATGTGTTATCATCAGTTCGGATATGACGTAAGTGCATGAATGAGCGCTTTCTGAGCGGTAGCAGGGCGGGGAATCCATAGCTAATGAAGTTGTATGAGTCTCTGTCTTGTATAATCTAATTTCCTCTTTTCGCTGACTCTCCCCATTGGAAACGTAAATGTACGGAAAGAGGGTGTTTCCGTCTCGATCATGCAGCCTTAACGATCTGCGTGATGTGAATCCTCACTGCTTATCACATGGGTATCGACGTTTTTCAGTTAGTGTTCTTAACTAATTAATGTCATTTGACATTTTTCACAACAACGAAAGATTTCCGAGAGAATTAGGTATGTCAACCCACCTAATACATCTGTCGTTCGTTCATGGATGAAAAGGCCCTTCATTCCCACTTTTCTGTTTTCTCGCCATAACCTTTCAAAACCTTTTGTTAAAGAATAAAAATATGTGTAACTCCACTGCCTCAGCATTCATCACTCTTTGGGTAGCGAATTTCACAGATTCACAACGCTTTTGGCGAAGTTGTTATTCACGACTCTTACCATTCGGCACAATCCTCGTTGGCATCCTGCTGTAATGTTCCGTCACGCACAAATGCTCAGTTGGATATCTCCTCAAATATATTTAAATTTGCTATCCCTTATTCCAAGACGATAACATCTCGGCCTACAATGTCTCACAAAAGGAAGATCCGTCCAAGTTTTTTTTTTGCTTTTTATCATCTTCTATACCTCAATTTGATTCCCCCTCTCATTCTTCTAAATTCTGGCGAATACAGGTCCAAACTGATCAATCTGCCTTTAGATGGCAATAAGCCATCTCTGCAATCAAATTGGCGAATTTCCTTTAAACTGCCTACAATGCCACTGCATCTGTCCTCTTATAACTGACCAAAACTGTACTCAAAACTACAAGTGCGCCTGTAGTGTTTTTAGTTCCATCAGCACTAGCTTACTTTTGTAATCTATTCATTTATCTAGATTTCAAAATGCATGCGCTGTATTTAATAACTGTTCTATCTGTACGCTATTTTTCTGCCGCTCATTTATTGGTCTAATCTATTCTCTTAGCCAAAGACTCATACAATCATACAATCGATGCAGTACAGGAGGAGATCATTCGGCCCATCCAGTCTGTAGTGACCACAATGCCACCCAGATCCCACAACCACAACAACACGCGTTTATAATGTAATCCCCTGACATTAGGGTCAACATAGCATGGCCAGTCAACCTCAGTTAACGTCTTAGGACTTATAAGAATGCTGTCAATCATATTGTGTGAGACACACACGCAGAGATGACACGGGCTGTGCGTCGGAATTAAGCATTGTTAAATTCATGAGATCAGCTTTCGAAAGGGACTGTTTTGGATGCTAATGACTTTGCAGCATTGGCAATTAAACTGATTCGTTGTTCTTTGTTTATTAAAACAAAGACAAAGAATGGCCAAGAAAGTTGAGCAAATTTGTCTAGTTTCTGCAATTTTTTTTCCACCTCTACGTGACGCAGATAGTCACGGGGTCAGAAAGAGCTGCTGAATGAAGCATGCGAAATATTTATAATTTCTAACATGGTCTCTGCGTTTACAACTAGTTTGAAACACGATATTTTGAAGGCTCCTGTAAAAGCGGCAATTGGCCTGTAATGTCGGTTTGCACCCAGCGAAATGTGGATTGGTGAGGGGGCAAAATTAATGTTTAACCTTTCATTCCAGTTATGTTGACCCTGGGTAAAGAGGAGACACTTCGTTTGTTGCAACAAACTTCGTTACCTTCATATTAAATTCCTTCAGTGATAACTTTCACATTCCATTCACTTCCTGTTATATCTGCTCTAAGCTGCATACTAATATGCTACGACTGCTTGATTAATTACAATCCAGAAGCTTCCATTTCGTCCTGAGGTGAAAAAAAAACTTTTTTTTAATAATCCAACTGTTACTTGTGTTTTTTTTTAATTTTGCCTAGCACGTTAAGTTGTATCCAATATGTTGTTAATATTGAAAATCCAGATGTTCATATTCGCACATGTGAAAAATATTGGCTTGTAACATGTTCCTAAAATGCCACGTGACGTTGATTAAGCGATGCCCATGTCTGCGGGACATCAGTCAATGAAGTCCAAGCACGTGCGCACAAAAACTCACAGAGCTCAGATTTGAATCACAGACCGAGTTTCGGAACGCTGTCTTTCGTCAAGCGCTGAGCTGTAATTGTCTGAAACGTCCGATCTTGCGCAGTTGTTCAACGAGGTTCTGCCCATATATATTTTCACTGTGCTTCGCCACCCCACCCTCCCCCCCACCACCCCACCCCACCCCTCAAGCTGCAGCGCGCACAGACAACAGACATGTTTTTGTCTTTTCTTTCGTACAAGCTGTTTAACATATAAATAAACCACATAAAGTGAAATATTTTCTTGGCAACTTTGTCATGACAAATGCTCCCCTCAAAATGTTTGCCGCCAAGTTGTGAAATGGATTTCAGTTTCTGGGACAAATTTCTGCATTTAGAATTTGCAATAAAATAGGATTAACTATTAACCCAGTTTTAAGAGGACCCCTGATGAAACGTCCAACCTTATGTAACTCGGTTTGCACAAACGCTTCAGGAAAGTAGACCGATTTAGATGGCAATTGTTCTTCCAATGTTTATCGAAATTTCAAGAGTTTCCCTGATGCATTGCTGATCATCAAGCAACTTGGCTCGTGCAAATGCTTTTGGAAGGTCAGGTCCCAAAAGATGGCATACGCAAATTGTCTCTAAGCTGACGTGGACTAGGTATGAGAGAATCTAACACAGCTTGCATACCTGGCGTCATTTTCTGCGCCGATGGAACATTTCTCTTTTCCCTTGATTATTAATTGAAGTAACAAAGACGTGAGGATTTAAAACAGTTTATGTATTAGTAACAGATAGGCTTACATTCACACTGCAATGGAGTTACTCTGAGAATCTCCGAGACGCCACATTCTGCCACCTGTGCGGATCCACATAGTATGGCCAATGCACCGAACTTGCACATCACTGTAATGTGGGAGGAACCAGAGCCATCTAATGGAAACCCACACTGACGCGGGGACAACGTGCAAACTCCACACAGACAGTGACCAAAGGAGAGAATCCGGCCGAATTCTTTGCCACTGTGAGGCAGCAGTACTAAAAACAGTGCAAATCATTTTGTCGCCGTGCCATCCAACTTGTCCATTTTGATGCATGGTGTAGAGAAAGAAGAGACGATCTACCCGTAAAATCGAAACCCTTCACTATCCCCTGTTTTCCATCCCGCTCTCCTTCATATCCCCCATCCACTCTCCTCCGCCTGCTTCTTCATTTCCTTCACCAGCACCCCCTCCCCCACAACGACTTACCTAATCCCCTTCGGCTCCTTGCCCCGCCTGGCACCATCCCCTCCCACATCCCCTCCCTCTCTGATGCATCCCCCACAGAATTTCACCCCACATCTTGTCCTTCCTCATATCTATCTCTCAAATGTTTGTTTAAAAATAATAGGATTATTATACTAGAAAAGTAAAGGTTGCAAGAAACTAAAAAAATCGAGGTAACTAAACGTGTCAGTGCAGCTTTGAATGTTTTTCTCCTTCGTCAAATTTTAACATAATCTCAAAGTTTGCTATGTATAACACTAATTTTGTTAGTGCCTATTTCCACTAAAATATATATCAAAATGCAAATGCTGTATTTAAGCAAAACGGGCATTTGAACACAAGAATTATAAATAAACGCATGCGTGTAGGAGAAAACAAATAATGTAAACAAATTGCATTTTATTTTACAGCCCATAACGTAAACTCCATTGTTATTGATCCCGTGCAGTTATCCAAATCATGGTTCAAGAATTCCTGACCATGTCAAAAGATGTTAACAGTAAATTAACACTTAGTCGCATGCAACGCATCTTTAAAAAAAGTTACACAATAATTCAATGCAGATTTAGGGTGTCATTGAGGCGCAGTAGTTAGCACTGTTGCCTTACAGGTCCAGGAAAGAGGGCTCAACTCCAGACTTGACTCAATAGTTTGTGGAGTTTGCACGTTTTCGCCGGGTCTGCGTGTTTTTTTTCCTTTGGGTGTTCCTATTTTTTTGCCCACAGTCCAACGATTTGCATGTTAGTTCGATTGACTATATTAAATTGTCTTTTAGTCTCTTGTGGTTTAGCAAAGTGAATTCATGGCATTACGACGGTGGGTCCTGGGTAGGATTGCTGTCGGTGCAGGATTGACAGGCTGAAAGGACACCTTCTGCACTTGCCATCTTATGGGCGGAATTGTCTGGCCTCTTTCGTCCTGAAACCGGAAAATTCGTCCGGAGTTCAAGGAGCCTTTCGAACGTCCGTCACTTGCCAGCTAAAATTCTCTTGCGGACGGAAAGAAAATTCGGCCAATGACTCCATGATGCTAAAACGCGCTTTCAAAAAGATGGGATCACGTGATTTATATTTACATATTGAAGCATATAATGTTTAATACAATACTTTTTAAAAATCAGTTATTTTTAGGCAGCAACAGTGCCACCAACTACTGACGATAAATAGCAAAAACTCACAAATGCATACTTTTTGTAAGCATGGGATTGGCTGCAACATTATCTTCTGGGACCAGACTTTCACTGGGCGTTCCCGGGCTTTTTGCGCCGTCAAGGAGTGGTTAGGATCTCGTGCAACGTGCTGTCGGTTTGTCAGAAAGTCAAGTTGAAGTTTCCAGTTTGCTGCGCACATCAAGAAACTCGTCGGAGAAACGAATGCATGATTCTTTTTTTTTCATATTTGGCAGGCAACATATTTCCAGCGACGATCGGAAGGTTCCAGCCTTGCGAATTTCAATAGCTCTCTACACATGATCCGAGTTTTTTCTGCCCATAACTAATCTTTCGAACGGGAAGACCGTTTTTTTTTCCTCAAAATATCTGCTCAATAATTGCCGCTAGAGAAAAGGATTACTGTTAACTATAAGATACGCGATATTGGAAAAGACATTGCATTATATTCAAAATGGCAAAACTAACAAATGTTTAATTTTGCTGTTAAGAATTTATTTACATTTCAGATAACGCTTTCATATGCTACTCATTCTATATAAATGCATCTGGATATTTGCGTTGGTTAGATGTTGTTATCGTTGAATTTTCAGCAGCAATGCGGTAACATCATTCACGTAAACAAAAGATGTTGCAGAATATTTAGCAGAATAGTGTTACTGCTGGCATGGCGTTCCAATCATTTCCGTGTTAACTAACGATAAAGGTAACTCATCGAAATTCGGATGCAATCCAACAAAAAATAAATAAAATCATCTTTACATTTTGCAGAACTGAAAGGATGCGAAAAAGACATTAAGGATTCAAGTAAGTCAAGGGAATAAAGTTCGACGTTTGATGTGACAATATTGCCGCCACAAGACGTAATTATCTATAGCCTGGCTTCGCTTATGAGTTGACAGATGTTACAAAATGCCGCAAGTATAGATTAGACCCATCGGATGACATCATCACACCCTAGGCACGTGTATTCATGTTTTTTTTATAATTAGACCACAACACACTTACGTAGATTCGAATAAAAATAATAGAGAACATATGTTTGATTAGATTTACCTGTCTGCATGAGGACGATGTTTATAAGTTCATACTCAGCGTTTAAGAACTCTGAGAGAAGTACATGCAATTTGCCAACATTGAAAAGGAGGGAATCACATCAGGGTACAACATAAAAATCCGTCCTATTCGGCGTAAAAAGTCGTTCGGGCTATTATCTGTCCAAGTCCTTAAAAGAACATTATTCCACTTTATTTTCCTCGACACGAATGGTGTGTAAAGCACATACTTCTTCGAGAAGATCAAAATGTCTGTTGGTGCATCAAAGCTTGACATTGTCTGGACAAATATAAGCTGCAGCAGCACAATTCGAGTTAAATGATGCATTCAGCCCTAAGTCCCAACAGTGCTCAAGGCATTTGGGGACGTTTTGTGGGACAGATGTCCACGGGCGACTGATCAGTGTGAACGGCATCTTGCAATGAGGATGTCTGTCTTAATTTTGTAGGAAACATGCGGTGGACTGTTTAGTTTCTGGCTTCGCTGATATACTGAGCACTGCAAACACACCTAGCTTGCTGTTGCAGCATTGTGGCGAAGTGGCGGTGTCGTGGTACATACTCTGTATTCGTGATCCAAAATTTTCAGCGCCAATTAGATCTGAATTCCATTATAATCCAAGAGTTAATATCGTATTACGACAGCGAAAAAACTAATACACAAATCACAGTAACAGGAATAAATAATTCACCCTTTGCTGCTGTGACCTATATTAGACTGCACAAACAACCAATGAAGTTGATGGAAACTGATCTAACCATCGCATTGGTTACCAGAAATTCCAAAGGCAAATTGAAGTCCAACGAAGATGCAAACTCTTCGCTAATACATTACTAACATCTGAGGCTCGAATTGGAGTTCGAAGAGAAGAATAATATGCAATAATACCCAACGTAGCATTGCCAGTAATCCTCCAATCGAATGTCAGTAACGTAAGTGAAATCGCTTTCAACTGGTCGAGAAAACGGCTCTTGTTTTAAAATGATATTTTCGTTGGCATTCACTTTCATTTCGACAAGGTCGACTCTACGGCTGACCTGATGACCTATATCAATCAAACATCGTCGGCAAACTAAGATCCAAATTTAAAGAAAGCGTGATTGCCTCTGACATTCAGGACCACTTTTATTAGTGTGTCATCAAGATATCTCAGAAAAAAAGGTTGAAAGACAATCGGAATGATGGCAAATCGTTTAATATGTGACTGTTTCAGCTTTGGGCATAAAGCTGTTTTTCAGTGATGAATGTCAATCATGTTAGTTGCAGGATTTCGCGAGGTAAATTACTCTGTTTGTCTTTGCACTCAAACATGCGATTTATTTCATAAGGCACCTGAGACCTTTCAAAACGCTAGAAATCAGGATATTTGCATGTAAATGCTTACTGCGGATCAAAATAACCTGAAATAAACATAGACCTTGACGACCATCGCAGCGCCATCGCTGTATCCAGCACGGAATTGGGACAGCAGATTCACTATTCAAACCACGTGAATAGTGTAGCTACGAAAGCAGGGCACGTTGCAGATATTCTACGACAGCAACCCTCCACATGTCGCCCAATGCATGCAAATGATCTGCAAAGGACGATTGGAAGTGGGGCCGAAAACATTCAGCTTTCCTTGATAACAGCCGGTAAGACAACACTCAACCAACTTTCACCATTCTGTAGTAAGCATCTCGCCTGTTTGTTGCATAATCCGCTTATATTCATATCCTGCCTCATAAGCGCCCTGCAGCTGCAATATGTATCATTTCGAAGATACACAACAGGAACTAATAGCGATCCTCAAAAAAACATTTCTAACCTAGGGCCACCATGATCGATGGGATGAGGACAGTTCATACATGGGAGGCACAGGTGACGCAACTTGGCTTCCAAGAGATTTACAAAATCACAATCGAGTCGTGCTTCTGTCTGCATTTCGCTGCGATAAATTTTTGATCTCTCTTCCGAACAACACAAGAACTATTAGGGTTCAGCAAAATCAATGGGCTCTAGGGAATCAGCATTGTAATTTGGTCGCCTCTTTCGAAAGGGGATATGGATAGTCAACAAATCGCTGCTTAATCTGTCTTGCTCATACAAGTGGATGAATTCATCAAACTATATGGCACAACGGCTCTTTGAATTGACGTCCATAGCATTGAAGGAACAGCACATTTAATCTGAATAGGAAGCAGGAAGGAGGAAAAAAAAACGCAAAGCTTCCAGCTCTCCAATGTCTATTTATAGATCTGCCAATTTATTGTACACGTTTTTTTTTAATCCAGTAATTTCAAGTCTAACAACGAGATAATATATGGGGGTCATTTTTAATGCATCTGATTTGAAAAGAATATGAATGACACAATTGTATCACTTCACCCTCTTTAAGGTATGCCCGTTATTCTTCTGAATTTGTTCCCAACGAGTCTGAATTCAGTGATGATAATCACCATCCTGCATTATTTTTACGTTTAAGCCCGGCATAGGTTCCTTGGAGCTATCCGTAAAGTCAGCGGTGAATATATGAATGCAGTCATTTTTGAAGACCCTTCCTAAAGAGGTGTGAATATAAGCGAAAATCATCTGATGCTGATAACCCCTTCAAATATTGTTGTCCACCTTTGTTTTTGTTTGCAAAGACAACTCCAAGGAAAGAAAGCAGATACTTTATTATGAAAGAAGTGAGGTGTTGCCGGCCCCTGATACCCCAGTTAAATGTCAGGCAGCGAAGAAGATTAACTCCAAGTCTCATAAAATTGCCACGAAATGGGTTGAAAAGCGAATTACAGTCAAATCCAAAGATGGCAGCATTATCATTGATGTCACGCAATCTTGCGTCAAAACGGAGGCATAACTAAAAGCAAGCATAAAAACCAGTCGAAATCCAATCACGTCAATTAAGGGAAGTACGGAGATCCAGAAGGATGACAAAAAAAAATGTCGGACTGAATGAACGGATGACGGAAAACATAAATCACATAAGACTTAATATTTCAATAAACGTATTGCCTAAGATGAATTTAACATTTAAAATAATTGTTCAGATTTGACCATGCCGTAACTCAGTCGGATATGTACCGACAGTAGAACACGTTTACAGTCGACTGTTCACGTGAATCCGGATGCAGTCGAGAAATTTAACTTAGCTTCTTCATGACACGCCTCAGCGCCATGTTGTGAAACAATACATGAACTTTCCGCTGAACCATTCCTTTGATCATTGTAATAAATCATTGGACAACAATTTGAACGTGCAGTGTGTTGAATAACTTAAATCCTGGCCATTGATTCTGATAAACAATCACATGTTACATTAACTGTGACTTTATTAATGCTTTATTAATGTTGTGAGTTTATTGCTTGCAAAATAACATTGGAGTTTGAAATAGCATAGTCTGTTAAAAAGGTATATATTTTTTTCCGAACTTAGAGAGTTAAATGAGGCGATATAGAGTACATACCGTAGAACAATAGCATTCTGAGGCGAGGTCGCGTTGCTGCAAAGACAACAGGACGTTAAGCAGTCAGATCAAATATACATTGGAATAGGAGCAACCAATCAGCTTTCATTATGACGTTTTTATAACCGGCAAAACAATCCTATCGGAGAAAAGTTGGGGCGTCATCAGGATTATAATGACGAGATCCAAAGAACTAGACACGAAAGGCTATGTCAGCCAGCCTATGTCAAAGCTCACAGCTTGAGAGCAAGATGGACGGCATGGAGGAACACTGCTGCGCATTTGTTTCCAGCGCCAGGGACGCAGTTTCGATTCCTGGCTTGGGTCATGGCCTATGTGGAGTCTGCATGAACTTTCATGCCTGCGTGTGTTTCCTCCAAGTGCTCTAGATTCCTCGCACATTCTAAGGATGTACGGGTTCGGTGGATTGGCCCTGAAATAAAAAAAAAACATTATTTCAACTTATAAATCAAATCAATGCTTTAATAAAGAGTCATTTGAGTAATGGAAATAATAAAAAAAAACTTCAGTAATCCAAATTGGGCCACACCCTGTGTGAATCCAAGTTCCCTCTAATTCCCAATGGATTATTTTGTGTAGCAAGTCAGCTGGATAGCTCACATTCACATCATTTGATAATTGGTTCCATGGCTTACTGAGTCTTTTGACGCTTGCAGTCTGTTAAAATTGGCCACATTACATCTAGCACAAAGTTGTCACTGGAGGAATTGGTGGTGATCATTCAGGAATCACTGGAGGCAGGGAGGATACCAGACGACTGGATAGCACCTAACGTAACACCGCTGTTTAAGAAAGCAGGGAGGAAACAATCTGAAATAAAAAAAAATGCAGGCTGGTTAGCCTTATTTCGGTTATTGGCAAAATTTGGGAGTCCATTATTAAAGATGAATTGTAGAGTAATTGGAAGAGTGTGATGAAATAGACTGAATGAGCGCAGCGTTGTCAAGGGAACGTCAGATATCACAAACCTGTTCGAGTTCTTTTTGTGAAAGTGACAAGGAAGTTAGATTTCGGAGAATCAGTGGATGTGACCTATTTAGATCCACATAAGACCTTTGACAGGGTGCTGCATAGCTGACGGTTAAATAAGTTGAATGACCATGGTTTCCAGAGTAAGATTATGACATGGATAGGAGATTGGCTGACTGACAGAAGGCAGAGAGCGGGGACAAAAGGTTTTTAACTTCGGGCTTGCAGACGTTGACTAGTGGTGTCATAATCTCATGCCTGTCCATATTACATTCCAGCTGCCACTTATGTGCCCGTTCTCTTCGTCTGTTCAAGTCCTTCTGCAGATGGAAGCTATTATTTTCCTTCAAACTAATTTAGAATGCTGACCAGTTCATTTTGGGGTGAACTGATTCGCCCTCCTGCTTCAAAGTATTTGTAAAAATAATTATTGTCAAAACTAAAACAAAAATCATGTAAGGTTGAAAATGAAACACTAAGAAATATTTGACAAAGGTGAATCGGAATTAGCTGAAACCATTTATGATCACGTTGAATTAATATGCAAGTATTGTCTGCTTATGGCACTGCTTGTGAGATGTAACAGGCTACTATAACGTAAACTCGACGGTACCAACTCACAGTTTCCCTGCTGAACTAAATATATTCTATGCGCTTTTTTTGAGAAGAATACGCCATCCAACCCGGAAGCCTATGACGAATCAGCATCCGAGAACATCTTTGCGGAAGTCAGAGCAGAGTGCTCGAAGACCTGTGCACGAAAAGTGACTGGAGCGGATGGGTATCCGTTCCGGAGCTCAAATCTTCAGCTTATCAGCTGGCAGGCGCATTTGTAGACAGCTCCAAACTCGGTTCAGGACAATCTCAATTCCCGAATTGCTTCCACAGGACAATGATCTTCACGATACTGAAGAACACAAAAGCGGAATCCCTTAATTACTATCATCCGTTGGCTCTGGCATGCATCATGTTGTCGTGCGTCAAAAGGTTTGTCAAGGCATGAATTAATTCTAGTCTCCCATATTGCCTGGATCCACTATAGTTCGGCTATCACCGCAACAGCTTCACAGCAGATGCCTTTCTTCTGGCCTAAGGCAATCCTTGAACACCTGGATTATAAATAATACCTATGTCAGATTAATCAACTACAGCTTCGCCTTTGGTACCATTATTCCTGCGAAACATATCTCCAAACTCCTTGGCCCGGATTCGGCAGCCCCCACCTCCCCTTCGCACCGGCCTTCCCAGACCTCCCTCACGCCCCTCGACCCCCCACCCCGCCCCAGCTCCACAGATCTATCACATCCCGATGAACAAATTCTTAACTTCTTGACCCACAGTCTGCAATTCGTAAGGATAGGCCACGATCACACTTGACACAGGTACCCCACAAAGCTGTTTATTCAGCGACTGAGTATACCCTTTATCAAGGTGTGGGTTTGTGGTTACATTCTCCGACAATACAGTTTTCTAAGTTGTTGATGACACCATCCGCATGGTGACCACGCGGAGTACAGGAAAGCGAATGAACATCCACTAAACTTGCGTGACGATAGTAATCTCTCCCACAATGTAAAAAAAAGTGAAGGAGATAGTAATCGACTTTAGCCGGCATATTGCAGGAAATGCCCCTGTCTATATTAATGGGTTTCAAATGGTTCAAACAACGAATAAAGAACAGAAAGGACCATGGCCGAATCCCGATCTGTTACTCAAACTAGCCCCCAGCGCTTTGACACTGCTTCATTCCTGAAGCCTCTGGAAAACAACAATCATAATGTACGATTCCATGCAGTTTGGACAAAGTCACTTTCACCTTTTCTAGCCGCGAAAAAAAAAACAAATATCTGGCGCCATGCATCAACCACTCAAGAACAGCTTCACTCGTACTGACATAAAACTTTAGAATGAATAGTTCTCACATTGATATGATCTTTCTTTCACCGTAGCTTTGTGTGTAACAGTGCAACCTGCACGCACTCCCTCCCTTATCCCTGAACGGTATGCCTTGACGGCACAGTGCTCAAAAAATAATCTAGTCCAATGAGTGCCAATGCAATGATATTAACATGTCAGATCAAGTCAACTTAATTCAAGCTTAAGGAACAGTTTCAAAAAAAAATGAGCAGTATGACATAAGCTGAAGGAAATTTAAGTAGGAGAAGGGGAATTGATGATTTGGAACGACCATTTGCTCAGCAACATTTATTTGAGGATGTTGTAATTTCTGGACAGTGATAGATGCATATCATTTCTCTATGACATCATCATTATCCGCTATTAAAATTGTTCTAAAACTCCAACAAATCTTGTGGGGCATATTGTGGGCACAGCCAATTCGGAAGAGCAGTTCACAGTTCGTCCGATTAAAGCTAATGTTAGTAATTCTGAAGTGAGCAGTTTCACGAAACCAGCTCTAAAAAAACCCACATTATTATTGTGTCTCAATGCTATGCCTCAGAATAACATACTACACATTAAACATGGAACTTACCTCGTAGAAAAAAACTTACTATATCTTTCTCAGTCGAAGTTCGGGTTGGATTAAAGAAGTGCTGATTTTGCAGCAGCCCCTCCCTTCTGAAAATTGGTATGAGTATGTGACACAAATATTACACATTTCTCCCGGAACTTTCCAATATTCTCCACGTCCCTTTTTACATTCGTACCTGCATTTTGCAGGATTACTGAAGATAATATTGATATTTATTTATTGCCAGCCAAATCCCTTCCCTTGTTAAATACAATGCTAACGTAGATGACAAAACATACATTTTAATTACATTAGTTATGCACTTCGATAAGCGATGCAAACTTACTTTCTTCCGACATCTGCCTGAAGTTGTCATTCGATTACAAATGCCGCATATATTAACTCTATAAGCGGATGTTCAATAAATTCGTCCCCAGGATCGTGATGTGGCTCGATTCCGCCCATGTCATGTTCTAAACACTCGCCAATATACAGATGTTCATTGCAGGTGTGGGGCAGTTTCATTATAGCCGAATTCATAGATGCATATCAATACCCCACTCATTCCAACGGGCCATATGGTGTAATTGAAATCAAGTGTAAACAAAACTCGAATTTGAAAGTAATTTCACTTATCACTGGTGTGAAATTGTCAATTGGCGTATATACAACGAAAAGTCCAACAATGTCTGTAATGAAGTCAATGATATTCAGTGCCACTTGTACATCATTTCTGTCAAGTACATTCAGTAGAAGAGTAACTTGCCTCGGAAGCAGTAATAAGTCACTGGGGCCTTCAAGTGCTGTCCGTCAGGAGACCGCAAACGTATTGTGAAAGCTCCACAAACACTGAGGGAGGAATTGGTGCAGCGCATTTCCAACTGCCCAGTCAGCATATTTGAATAAGCTGTTGGTCGCATGAAAGCATGTCTTTTTTTTAGAGCAATCGTTTACCGACTCATAAAGATACTTTTTATTCATTTATGGTGACCGCAATGTCCGAGCAACAATTGACTCAAATACCGTCGCAGGTTTTTTGGAGTTACATGATATAGTTTGATTCCTATTTTAATCTGAATGTTTTTGAAGAGTGTTGTGGTTTTTGGGTGAAATGTTCTTAGATATTGCGTCGGCATTTGTGCAGCTCGCTGGTGTTAGAGGTTAAATCTTTCCGGAATCCGGCAGATTATATTGAGCGATTGTAATGTAGATATGTCACAATTCCAATTATGAATCACAATTTCAGAAACTTGCAGAGATTTCTTGTCAGCGGGAATGCCTGTCTGTAATTTTGAACTTCAGTGGCTCTCACAGGTATGGCAGAGTCGGAATCGCCATTGCATTGTTGTGATTTGAATCTTCCTTCATAGAGTTTCTATGATATTCCGAAGAATCAAAATTTAACAAAAATTACCTTGGGTGAAAAAGAAATCAAAAATGCATGATACTGTTTCCCAAATATTCAAATTGTCTCCGATGAAAGTAGCAAGTGTTCCTCCTGAGGAAAGGAGAAAACTAAAATTAGTCTGTGAACTGATATCCCTTAAGCAAGCCAAATAAGGTCGAGACCATAGATTGGGTCGCCGATCCAGCGGCAGAATCATTTAAAATCGTAGATAGCGGACCACAGATAGTGAAACAATGTTTTAAATTGACAAAACCGAATGTGAAGGTGCCACATGCCCATAAGTGTTAAAGTTATGTTTTTTGTATTTGGGACACCCAGGTGAATTCACATGACGAGGGCAATATGTGGTTTTAAGTGCACTTGGGGAGACCGGGCATTGAAGCGACGAAGGTTCGGCATGCAAATGAGCGCCAAAGATTCCTTTTGGTCTTCGGATATGAGATGTATCTGAACGCTGAATTATCAGACATTTAGTTGCGTATTTTGGGTGTTTGGTGGTGTGCCGATACTGGTGAGCACAAATTTTGCAGTGATGGGAATCTCAAGAATGTAGGCTTTTCGATAATGATCATGTTGATCAGGGCAAATTGGGGTGGGAATGCTAAGGGTGGGGAGTTGCCATTTCTAATTTGTCAGATTCGGTCCGTGGAAACTCTAGATGAATCAAGTATGATTGTGCAGTGGAGCCCAACCCGAGTGAATGGCGGGAATGGTCCGTGCTCAGATCGTTGAAGGTCATAATTCAAATCATTCGATTAAGTTCTAGGGGTGGGAAGGATCTACTTTTAGCAGTTTCGTGAATTTCATCCTGTGTTGGGGAAAAATGGGTGTCCGTATAGGAATCTTCCTGCATAATACATATTTTCTTTTTGAGACAAATTTTATTCTTTCCATCCATTTAACAGTAAATATTAACGTAAACGTGTCTTCATCGCTAAAATTTAATGATTGAAATCCTTTTGTTTTAATTGGATGTGTTCTCGCAGTGCAAACTTGCGAAAAGCAACTTCTACCTTCTGCGCAATTGTGGCGCAAATTGTTTTATTTATTTAATCACATTCCAGGAGGGAACGCCCACGCACACCTGGGGCACCTGCACTCATCCAGGACAGTGGAGAAGGAGTCAAGCATTAATGAAGCAGTTTAATTGTTGTGTATGTTTTCCCTTCTTACAAATTAACATTTTTATCCTTTGAATTTAATTTCTTCCTTGACAGAGTCAGAGGTGGCGGAACTTGAGAAAAGTAAGCGATTCAGCTGCATGACGATTTGATTCTTGGAATTTTATGTCACAAGTGATGAATCATTTTGCAAAGGAATGAATGAATGTATATTGCTTGAACATCACAGTGGGGCGTTTGTTCCAATTGCTGCTGTCGTGCATAAGGAATAATTGTTCAGTGTCATTATTTTGTAGCAAGTGTATCGATTATTCTAGCAGTTACCACATTTGGAGTAATCAGGATGTCAACTTTAACATCATATTGATCTGGGCGAAAGTTTCTCTAATTGCGCACCAAATAGAAAAGTTCACATGTTTTTTCTTTCCGCTGGAATGTTGTTCTTAAAAAAAAACAAAGCATGTCTGAGGGACTGAAACTCAGAACTTACAAGGCAATATACGTTAAATTGCCCTTGGATAAAAAAAAGTATATATTGATAAGACGCAGCACGTGTTAATGAAGAGAAAGTCATGTTTAACTAATTTTCGGGAAGTCTTTAAGAATACTGCATGTGCTTTGGACAATGCGGGACCTGTGGTTCTGGTGTATCTGGATTTCCAGAAGGCAACGAAAAATGTTACGTCAGATAAAGGTGCACAATGTTATGGATAACCCATTAACATGTACAGATGATTAGTTTAGTAACTACAAACAAACAGTGGGGGTAAGTGGGTGTTTTTTCTCTTTCTGGTTAGCGATCTGTGACGAGTGGAAGGGCGGGGGTGGTGGCCTCAGGGATCAGAGCTGGGACCGCAAATGTTTACGATTTCCACAGATGATTTGGAGTAGGAGATGAAGTGTAGTGTCAAAATTTGCAGACGACACTAAGATCGTTGTCATCTGTAAGGGTGGCAGAGCAAAGTGTGGAGAGTTCGTCGAAAGCCGGCAGATAGTCGAAGTGAGTGGGCGAGGGACTGGCAGATGGAGTATAATGTTGATAAATGTGAGGTCATCCATTCTGGTAGGAAAAACAACAAAATGAATATTGTTTAAATGATTAAAAAATGCAGCAAGATCTGTGCAGAGGGACATGGGTATCCTTGTACAGGAGTCCCAACGAGTTGGTTTGCAGGTGCAGCAGTTAATCAATAAGGCAAGTGGAATTGTATCGTTCATGGCCAGAGATATAGTGTTTAAAAACAGCGAGGTTAAGTGGCTACTGAATAGTCCCCCACCTGGAGTACTGTGTACAGTTTTGGTCACCTTACTTGAGAAAAGATAAACAGGCGATGGAGGGGGTTCAGAGGAGATTCACAAGGTTGATTCCGTAGTTGAGAGGTTTGGCTTATGAGGAGAAATGGAGTAGGCTGGCATTCAGAAGAAGGAGAGGGAGATCTTATAGAGACAAATAAGATTATGAAGGGACTAGATTAAATCGAAGCAGGAAAGTTGTTTCCACTGGCGGGTGAATGTAGAACTGGAGGACTGCGGGGTGGGGTGGGGGGGGGGGGGGGAGGGTGGATTGTAGCCTCAAAATAAGGGAAAGTAATTTAGGTCCGAGTTGAGGAGGGACATCTTCACAGAAAGGATTGTGAATCTTGGAATTCCCCTTCAGTGAAGCAGTTCAGGATATCTTTTTGGAATGTTCTTTAAAGCAAGGATGGATACATTTTTGAACAGTAAAGGAAATAAGGGTTATGGTGAGTTGTGGAGGGGGGGGGGGGCGGCAAATGGAGATGAGTCTTCAAAAGAAAGATCTGCCATGATGTTATTGAATGGTGGGAGTGGCTCGAGGGGCCAGATGACATACTCCTGCTCCGAGTTTTTATATTCTTAAAAATGGAGCTCCAGGTAGCCTTCCACCACCTTGCCTATCAGTGCATATAATGGTTGCATGAAGTGGTTCCCTCTCTTGCACCGACCTTCCATTTTAAGACAATGTTCTGCTTTCACCTCTGTCTCAATGAGATTGCAACTTTGACGATCTGGGTGGTGTGAATTCTCATTGCTTGTAACTTGCATGTTTAACTGTTCAATTAGTGGACGTAACATGCAGAAACATCGTTTGCGACAACTGGTGAACTCTAGTTCAGATTGTTTTTTTTCTAATCTGAATTTCAACATACATTTTTTGCCATCGATTTCCCACCACGTCACATTTCTACATGTGTGTACTATGCGCCGTGTTTCTTAGATAGAAATGTTGCTTCACGTTAATTGTGTGTCCAATAGTGGACATTTACTAAATGTTAATTTAGATCTTGAATATGCCTGAAATATCAAGCTGCAACAAATGTGATGCTGATGTGTAAAATCTAGATGTCCACTTTCACACACGTCCGTATT
This sequence comes from Carcharhinus amblyrhynchos, assembly GCF_965287045.1. Lineage (NCBI taxonomy): Eukaryota > Metazoa > Chordata > Chondrichthyes > Carcharhiniformes > Carcharhinidae > Carcharhinus > Carcharhinus amblyrhynchos. Next base: position 64,575,455 of record NC_137339.1, on the reverse strand, counting down.
ATTAGCCTGCAACTCCCGACCTGAAATGCAAGATTACTTTGGTCATTCACGGAATTCCATGCGCGTGTGCATATGCATTGAAAGAGCGCCAATTGTAAGCCTCCGATCTAGTTTCGCAAAATGGTTAGTCCTGAATCGCTAAGCTGTACTTGTGATGCCACCTCCATCACGTGCGCTGGAGTTATCTGAACTTTTGCCCTTATTAATGTTCACGTGTTTTTTTGGCCTAGCTACAATGTATCGAGGCAACAGATGATTTAACACATGTCTTACTACACATTATCTGAACAAAATCAATGGTAAAATCTTTTTTAATTACACTATCATGATTAAAAAAATCATTAAATATGATCGTTCACCTATTGTAAAATGGATAACTATGTCTGAAAAGAATTTCAACATTTGGATTTCACAATGTATTTCAACAGTTTCTAAGACTTTTGAAAATTATTAACACTTTTTTATAATGTTGTCCCTTTTGGAACGCAACTGGTTGAAATGCTTCAGGAAATCGTATCCCTTAAAATCCCGGAATCTTTATCCTAACGTTAAGAGTCTTACTGATGCAACGTTGGTCATTATGAACATTGGCTAATTCAAATATTTTAGGAATGCATATCCCTTAAGACGACGTATTCAACTTTCCTGTAAGCTGATGTGAACTCGGTAGTACCTTTTTCCAGTGTAGCTGAAAATCAGGAATTATGTTGTGCCACCACTGGAACATCGCATTTTTTGTTTTCATTTGGGTCTTAAATCTCGTTCTTTTTGAGACTTTGATACTGGCAGAGAAAAATCGCACAACATGCAAAATCCAAAGTTTATCCCCTCCGCCTCTCAGTCATTCCGCATGCTTTTCCCCTTCCCCACCTTACCAGTACCTACTTTCCCCGTGTAATTCTTCAGATCGCTTTGCCGCGAAACAGAACATCCCGTAGAGGTTAACAACGCTTCCCCTCGCCCACCCTTGCGTTAAAATGGTAAACTCTCCCCGATTGATCCACGAATCTAAAAAAAAAAGTTTTCACAAAATTGTACGAAATGGAACGTTTCTTCATTTTCACATATCGAATCAATCCCATACTCAATAAATAGACTCATAGAATCATAGAGATTTACAACAGGGAAACGTGCCCTTCGGCTCAACTTGTCTATGCCGTCATTTATTTTAAACACTAACCTGATCCCAATTCCTACATTTGACCATAGCCTTCTCTACCCATCATATCCTTATAATTATCTATATGTTATTTCAAAAGACAAAATTGTACCCGCCTCTACTACCGCATCTGGCAGCTTGTTGCAGAAACTCACCATCCTCTATGTGAAAAACATGTCAGTTTGAACACTTTTGTGTCTCTCCCCTCTCACGTTAAATCAATGTCCTCTAGTTTTAGACTTTTCTGCATTTGGGAAAATATATGAGAACATAAGAACATAAGAAATAGGAGCAGGAGTAGGCCATCTGGCCCTTCGAGCCTGACCCGCCATTCAATAAGATCATGACTGATCTGTCGTGGCTCAGTTCCACATTCCGGCTCTCTCCCCATAACCCTTAACCCCCTCTCTTATCAAAAACCCATCAACCCGCGTCTTAAAAATATTTAGCGAGGTAGCCTCCACTACTTCAACGGGCAGAGAATTCCAGAGATTCACCACCCTTTGTGTGAAGAAGTTCCTCCTCAACTCCGTTCTAAACCGCCCCCCCTTTATCTTGAGGCTGTTCTCCCGAGTCTTACTGTCCTTTCTGAGCGGGAAGAGTCTCTCCACCTCTATCCTATCCATCCCATCCATCATCTTGTACGTCTGAATGAGATCTCCCCTCATTCTTCTAAACTCTAACGAGTACAAGCCCAGTTTATTCAGCCTCTCCTCATAGCTCAACCCACTCAACTCCGGCATCAGCCTAGTAAACCTCCTCTGCACTACCTCCAAGGCCAAAATATCCTTGCGTAAGTACGGCGCCCAAAACTGCACACAGTACTCCAGCTGCGGCCTCACCAATGCCCTGTCCAGCCGGAGCAAGACCTCCCTACTTTTATATGCAATCCCCCTCGCTATGAAGGCCAGCATCCCATTCTCCTACCTGACCATCTGCTGCACCTGCAAGCTGTTTTTTGCGACTCATGCACAAGGACCCCGAGGTCCCTCTGCACCGTCGCCTGCTGCAGATTTTCTCCATTTAAGTGATAATCCTTTCTACCATTATTCCTACCAAAGTGGACCACCTCACACTTGCCAACATTAAATTCCATTTGCCAGTTCCTGGCCCATTCGCCCAGCCTATCTAGATCCTTCTGCAGACTCTCCACACCCTCCGCACAATTTGCCGTTCCACCAATCTTGGTGTCATCAGCAAATTTCGACACCCTACACTCGGTTCCCTCCTCCAGATCATCGATATTAATGGTAAATAGCTGAAGCCCCAGCACCGACCCTGAGGCACTCCACTAGTCACCAACCGCCAATCCGACTAGCACCCATTGACCCCCACTTTCTGCCTCCTATTTGACAACCAGTCCTCTATCCACGCTAACACCCTACCCCTAAATTCACGTCCCCTGACCTTCTGCAATAACCTCTTGTGAGGTACCTTATCAAATGCCTTCTGAAAATCAAGAAAGACCACATCCACCGGCTCTCCCCTATCCAACGCCCTAGACACATCCTCATAGAACTCCAGTAAATTCGTCAGACACGACTTCCCCTTCACGAAACCGTGCTGCGTCTGCTCTATCAAGCAATTCCCCTTAAGATGCCTCGCTATTTCCTCCTTGATGACGGATTCTAACATTTTACCTACAACAGACGTTAAACTAACCGGCCTATAATTCCCCGCCTTTTGCCTGGCACCCTTCTTAAACAACAGTGTAACCTTAGCCACTTTCCAATCTTCCGGCACTTCCCCGGAATCCAGCGACGTCTGGAAAATAACCACCAAGCCATCCGCTATCACCTCCGCCATTTCTTTCAGAACCCTCGGATGCATTCCATCCGGTCCTGGAGACTTGTCCACAATCAGCCCCTCCAGTCTGTCGAGCACCGCTTCTCTAGTAACAGTAATGTCATTGAGACCCTCCAGTCCTACCACCTTTCCATCTCTAACACCCGGCAAATTTTTCACGTCCTCCTCCGTGAAGACCAAAACAAAAAAGTTATTCAAGACCTCAGCCATTTCCCCATCCCCTACCACTAAGTCCCCCTTCTCATCCTCTAAGGGTCCAACGTTCACCCTAGCCAGCCTCTTCCTTTTTATATACTTATAAAAACTCTTGCTATCCTTTTTTATATGCCACTCATTATTTTGTAGACCTCAATAAGGTAACCCCTCAGCCTCCTCCGTTCCAGATAAAAATGTCCCAATCTATCAAGCTGCTCCTTATAACTCAAATCATCAAGTTCAGGTAGCATCCTCGTATTTCTGTTCTGCAGTCTTTCTAGTTTATTAATGTACTTTCTGTAATAGGCTGACCAGAGCTTCGCACCATATTCCAAGTGTGGTCTTCCCAATGTCTTGCACAATATGCCCCAACTCCTGTATTCAATGTTTTGACTAATGGAACCAAATATGACAAATGACTTCTTCTCCCCCTTTGCCCAGTTGTGACTTCTCTTTCAAGGAGCTATGAATATGTAACGCCAGATATGTTTGTTCTGTACCATTCCCCGACGCCCTACCATTCACTGAGTAAATCCTGCCCTGGTTCAATCTATCAAACTACATCACCGCATACTTGTCTAAATTAAACTTAATCTGCCATTCATCAGCCCACTGACCCAACAGATCAAGATCCCATTGCAACTTACTTCACTTTCCACGATGTCACCATTCTTAATGTCATCTGCAAACTTACTAGGCAGGCCTACTATATTCTCTTCCAAAACATTAATACAAATAACAAATAACATAGGACCCAGCACTGATGCCTAAGGCTCACCTCAGATCACAGACCTTCAGTTTGAAAAACAACCCTCCGCAACCACCCTCTGGCTTCTGTTGAGAAGCCTTTTTTTTTATCCACTGAGATACCTCACGCTGGATCCCGCGGGAATTAACCTTATGCAACAATCTCCCATGTGGTACCTTGTAAATGGCACTGCTCAGGTCCATACGGACAACATCTACTGCAGTGCCCTCCTCTACCTATTGGTTACCGTTCAAAAAACTCAATCAAATTTGTGCGAAATTATTTTTCACTCACATAGGCATCCTGAATTTTCCTAATCAGTCCTTGTTCTCGAAATGCCTGCATATCCTGACACTCAAAATATTTTCAACAGCTGACCCACCAGGGATATGAGGATCACTAACCTGTGGTTCTCAGGGTTTTCCCTGCAGCCCTTTTTAATCAAAGGCACAACATTTACCACTCTCCAATTTTCAGGCACCTCACCTGTGACGATCGATAATACAAATATCTCGGCCAGGGCAAGCACAATTGCAACCCCCCCCCCCCCCCTCCCACCAGTAGCCTCCCGCACTGTCGTGGGGCACACTTCATCAGGTCCCGGGAATTTACCTACCGTGATGCGCCTTAAGACACCGAATACCTCACTTTCTGTAACATGTACACTCCTCAAGATATCACTATCGATTTCCCCAAATTCACTAACATTCACTCCTTTCTCAACAGTAAATACTAATGAGAAATAGTCATTAATTAGAATCTCACCCGTCTCTTTTGGACCCGCACAGAAATGAACTTGTTGATCCTTAAGACCCATAAATTCTCCATTATTTTTCTTTTGTCTGTTATGTATTTGTTTTTCTTATGACTGTTTTGCCCTTTTATCATTCTAGTAATTTTTTTTAAAAAAGTGTTGTTTGGATAAGCAAAAAACAGTCATTTTCATTGCTTAAAATAATTACCAAATAAGGAAACAAAATTTAATCCTTTTATAAGAGTAGGTGATCCAGTTTTACCTGCAAAACTGCCTTTTGGAACTAGGGCCTCAAAGGCAGCTCACAGCCTTTTCGCGCGATTACGGTGCGTGCTTAGTAACCTCCTGCGACGAGCTGAGGGCTGGCCCGAGTGCTGAGCGCCTCAAGCTGCTGCACTCATCGGAAATGTGGGCACAATTGCTCATGAAACGAAGGTTTCTTTTTCCCTTGTTTCTTGCGAACTATGCATTTCCACAGACGTTAATAAGTTACGGGCCAGTCGGTCAAGTTTTTCTACTAACTGTCTACAACGGATCAGAAATGCCTCTAGCTCTACCTGTTTTTTTCTAATGGGAAAACCTATTCTTATTATTATTATTTATTTTACTTATTGCACAGTTAGCGCCTGCCGACATAATGGTGTTTCAAAAATGTATGATTTACCGAAATGGAAACTGATTTGTATTGATCTAATCTAACGAAAATGAACGATGTATCATCATGATGTCTAGGATTCATTTGCATTGGATAAAACACATCTATATTGCTCACACGCTGAGGTAAGTTCCCTGAATGTAGGCTTAGTTTAGATTCTGTCATCTCCCATTCCTCAACAGCAGTACTGTAACGTTATTCACATGAGTACACGCCTTTACAGGGAATTGAGAAGAAGGGTGTCACTGCCGACACGGCAAGCTGAAAATGTTCATTTTGTCTGACGAGAGGAAAAAAAAAACATGTCAACAGTTTCCGGATACATTTTGAAAAGAAAAACTAACTTGATATCATCTTTGCATTTTACAGAAGTAAAGCAGTGTCAGACCGAAAGTACAGATTTCAGTGAGTCGAGGGTGTACATTTTAACTTGTGGTATCACGATGTTGCCTTCAGGAGAAGGTCCTTAGTCTGGCTTCTCTTTTGAATGGTGAGATGTTGCAAAATTTCGCAATTGTGAATCAGTGGAATATGTGTTCTATTGATTCAATTATACTGGCACGGAGATTTCAGCAAAATCTAAATATGGGGAACATCTGACGCCTGTCCATTGTTCCACGATAATTAGGGGAAATAAACTGACACACATTGAGATAACGAAACATAATCTATCATTATTGGAATATGTCTGATTTGTTTTACAAATATGGACGAATAAGCTGCTAAAGTGATTGCGCTCAGCGTTCAGAAACTGTAAGACTGTAAGTTGCAGTTCACTGCATCAACTGAGAAACAAGTATCATTGGTGAAACTGTGGCACTGTCGTTAATACTGCTACCTCACAGAATTGAAATTGGGACAATCGGTTCCATTTCGTGCTTCGGTCATCGTATGTGTGGAATTTACATGTTCTCTCCGTGTTTGGGTGTGTTTCCTCCGAGTGCTTCGACTTTCTCCCACATTCCCTCGATGTGTAGGTTAGGTAGATCCGCCCGGAGTAAATCGGCCCGAAACGGTAGGGCGACTAACTAGGGTAAACACATGATTTTATAGGGATCGGGCCTGGATGGGATTGTGTCTGCATATACGTTGGGCCGAATGGCCTCCTTCTGCACTGCATGTTCTCTTGCATCAGGGTGTGAACTAAATGTGAATCGTATTCGGCGTCTGAAAAGCGGACAGACAGTTATCTGCCCAGCACCTCAAAGAAAAATCTCTTCAGCTTATTTTTCCTAGCCGTGAATGATGTCAGAAGCATACATAATATAACAAAGCGAAACATCTGTTGCTGCATGTATCAAAGATTGAATTTTCCGAAATAAAACAAAATACATATGTAACAAGAGCCTGCAACAGAATACGAGTTAAATTACGCAGACAGGTTTAATCCCCAACATCGGGCAATGTCGTTGGTAAACTCTGTGAGACAGGCGCCCAGAAGAGACGGAACTGCATGAACGCCATTTTATCATGAACATTCCCGATGAAATTGTGGAGGAAACAGACGATAATGTTGTATTTTGTGGCTCAGCAGACCTACTGAGGAGTGCAAACTGCATCTTGGAGATGCCGGCGAATTTCTGTGGTCGTTGTACATATACTATATTCCTAATCCAAGATTGTCAATTCCAATAAATTTGAATTGCATTAACATTCTGGAGCACAAGCCGAATTATGGCAGTGAGTAACAAATTCACAAGTCCTAATAACAGGAAATATCATTTGATGCAATGGCGTACACGAGACCCGAGAAACAAACCAAATCACCTGACAGGAATTGATATGGACGTTGCAATAGTTATCTGAAATCCTAATGGCTATCCGTTACTCCATTGTTAACGTCGGAGACCCTCAACTGGAATTTGAGGAGACGTCTCAGATGAAATGATACTCAACATAACTTAGCCGATTAACCTGTAATGTAATATCAGTATTGTAATTGTAACCGCCATCAGCAGAACCATAGAGCCTAGCAATGATATGTTTACTCTCACTCGTTTTGATTTCGGCCAGGGGCACTTTGCTCCTGACCTGATATCCACATTTGGTCAAATATCTTTAGCAATGCTACACTCTAAGAGGAAAGAGGTTGCGATTGCTTTTGATAACAAGGACAATTTATACGAGTCTGACATCAAGATATCCAGGAAAAATTGAGGCCATTGGAACCATGAGTAAAACTTTTTATTCTGTGAGTGTATTAATAGGGCACAGAAAGCTGAGTATCACTGATGAGCCCCAATCATGTCAGTTGGTGAAGTTCGCAGGATGAATGACTTTTTTTTTGCCTCTGCACCAAAAAATTTAATTTTCTCCCTTAACCAGCTGTCTAGCTTCAAGATGTCGGAAATCAGGACACACACGTGTGGTATACGGAATAACGATAATCAGTTTCAGATTCCGAATTAATACGAAATGGCCAAGTATATCAAGCCACGGGCAAGATCGAGTGATGTGCTAAAACACGAAAGTAAAAGTCGAGCCATACGTGAGACAGGCAATGGGATGTCTTAAAAAAATGTGGATCTAAACACAGCTCCTTGACGATCTCAGTCTGCGCCGTCCGTGAATCGAGCACTGTTTTGGACCAGCAACCTAACTAGGCAAACCATGTTAACGTATCCAGCTGCAGGAATAAGGCATGCGGTAGATATTCTGCGACGAGTTATTATCGTCATGCCTCCCCAGATACGCTCAGGATTTGTAACGGGCAATCAAGAGTGTGCAACACGACACTCAAGCAACTTACAGTATTCTGGAGACAGCAAACGGCCTGCATGCCACTCATGGCATTTATTCATATGCTGCCTCACGGAGGCACATGTACTGAAATCTGCAGCATGCAAGCGATGCACTACAAGAACTAATAATATTCTGATAGTGCATTGTCCAACCTCGGGCCATTAGAATCAACAGGACGATAGCAGTACTTATATGGGAGCAGCTGATGATGCTAGTTGCTCTCAAAGCGAGTTGCAAAATCATATCTAAATCATGATCACTCTTTCCATTGCGCTGGGATTACATTCTTCAACATTCTTGTGAACAGCTCAATAGATCACCGAAAGCACATGGACAGCAGTTAATCAATATGACTGGTCAGTACCATTCTTTCAAAGAAAAACAGGACAGTCAATAAATACAAGCTTAATCATAAAGGTTCATAAATTTGAATGAATTAATCAACTTCAATGGTCCAACGGCAATTTGAGTTGAAATCCAGAGCATTGGAGGGATAGTAAATTCAAGTCGTATACTGAGCAGAAAGGGGAACAATCGCACAATCGAGCTATTCAAACAAATTCCTGAAAAAAACCGCATAGATGCATTTTCTAACTGTACGAGTTTGTTTATGAAAATCCCTTTCCTGCATCAGGTTCCATTTGTACTTATCTGACAGAAATTACTTACATCCGTGAAATCGGAGGTGAACATACGTGGGCATTTTTTTTTGCGTAATTGCACCAAAGAGGTAGGAAACCAGCACACAAACAGTTGTTTCTCTTAATTCATTCAAATAATGTCCTGTTGGCTGTTTTGCAACGCGTCTATATATATAAAAAAGGAAAGCAGAAAGCTTATTATGAAATAACGCAGATGTTACAATTCCATGGTACGTCTGATGTATATCAGTCAAACGAAATAAAAACTCCTTGCCTCAGAATATTCCAAAAAAAATCTTTGAAAAGGGATTTACATTTACAGCCGAGTATGACAACATTTTCATGATATTACTTAATCTTGCATTCAAGCCGATACGTTCATAACCAGCAGAATGCATGAATGCCACACAGTCGAGTTCAGAACCACGTCGCATTCGCTTCGCTGATGGCATGGACGGAGTTCTAGGAGGAAGAAAAAGAAAATGCATGGAGACAGTAAATAAACGATTGATAAACAAATAAATTTATACTTAAAAATTTCAAGAAATATCTTACAAAAAAATGTGAAGTCGTGGCACACATTCTAGCAAAGAATTCATCAGTCGGATATTTGCAAGAGATGGATAGAGCTGTGAAAAAATATATACATTTGGTTTTCGCCAAACAGTTTCACGTGGTGATCCTAATATATCAATGAATAGCATGCTGAACTTCCAATGCATGAATTGATGCCTGACAACTTATGCTGAAGAAGACGTACACTTTACACAGTGTGTGGCATTATGAACGTCTCATTACATAATTCTGGATCGATGCAAGTATTAGCCGTATTATGTTATTCATTTTCATATATTTGAAATGAAGTGTCTCAGCTCCGAGTACTTTCTCGGTACCTTTCATTTGCGGAGGACTACCGCATGAATGCATTCTTTGGTCAACCATATTGCCTGGACCTTGTTCCGTGCCTCTTGCGGAGCAGTTTGTCAGCGTTGACGCTGCACAGAACGGGCATCAGTATGGTTATGTTAGCTTATGTTATTTATGCGCTCCTCTTGTTCACAGAGTCAGCTCATCTGTGGAAGATGCGTGCATTCCAGAATGCACACTTTGCCACATCCTCTGCCAGGGCAAACTGGGCCAACTGTTCCACACTCCTGGATGGTTAATGACACATACGCCCCCCCCCCACCCCTCCCCTCGAAAATGAGACTAGATAATTTCACCCAGAGCGCAGGACCAACATCGTTTACATGGACGTCCATGCTTGACCAGCGGAGGACTACTCTCCGGCGAATTTCCAAAAGCTGTATGCCAAGGTCACGCTCGTCTGAATCATTAAATAGGTCTCTTCCAAATACTCGTTGATAGGGCCGAGTGTTTGTCTTTTTTTTAATTCCTCTTTGTTATGATATCGATTGGCCACTTTGACTCCGCAGTTGATATTTATGCAAATTTGCATAATATTTTCGTGCAGTTCGTCTGGGCTAAAAATAAAAATCACCAGTGTGTCCCTGCTGAATTTCTGAATCTCCCACCTTTGGAAGACGGTAGTCGCTTGTTTGTCTTTGCACCGGCTTGATGCATTTCTTACGCCAGATGCATGGACACAACTTTGGATTGTAATTCCTGTTCGTAAACATGAGGAGGCCTCCGCGATCTCCGTAAGCGGACCCTGCATTTCACCAGTACCTACTCAAAGTCAGATTTGTTTGAACTTCAGACCGATCCTCCTGATCAACCGGCATGTGTTGTGGAGCGAGACAATAAATGCAAGGGTTCCCCCTTTAACTTTATGAGGCACAGGCAAAAAAAAAACATAGCAGGTCCCGGCAGTGGGCGATCGATGGGTTCGCCCAGCCTGGTTGTCGGTCTCTCGCCGTGACTGCCATCGTGGTCGGACAGCTTTGGAGATGCAACATGCTGTAGCTAACTGCACTTTCCAGGCCTCCGATCTCCTTTAGGCATCTCCGTAATTGTGGTGTATTTTCGATATCCTGCAACGCGTTTTATCTAATGATCTAAGTTTTTTTTTAAGGATGTTGCATTTATTTGGGGAGATTCCCTAGCTTTGGGGGCCGCCCATATAATATGACCCTCAGCTTATTTGAACATTTTTGAGGCAAAAAAAACACATCAGTCTGCCTTTCGTCAATGAATTTCGCAGTGCGTTTTGGTATGTTGCTGAGGAAATTATAGAACATAGAACATAGAACACTACAGCACAAACAGGCCCTTCGGCCCACGAGTTGCGCCGATCTCATCAACACCTACCAATCTATAGACCTGTCTATAACCCCCAATCCCATTAAACCCCATATACTCATCCAGAAGTCTTTTAAAAGACCCCAGCGAGTTCGCCTCCACCACCACTGACGGCAGCCGATTCCATTCACTCACCACCCTCCGAGTGAAAAACTTACCCCTAACATCACTTCTGTACTTTCCTCCCCGCACCTTAAATCTGTGTCCTTAAATTCTATCATTTAAATCAACAACAAGAGTTTATATTTTACAACGTCTTTGTTAAATGCCAAGTTTTTGCCGATACCGTAATAGGTTTTCACTTATCTAACAGCTGATATGTCAGATGCCACCGAACCACCCCCCCACCCACCCCCCCGCCCCGCCCCCAACCACGTTCCTAACTGCTGACTGAAAATGCACGTTCACATTAAGAGAGCCTTAAACAAGGACTCCCAAGTCCCATTATGCTTCTGATTTCCGAAGTATTTCCCAATTTAGAGAAGAGACTATGCCTCCCTTCCTCCTTCCAAAGCGCATGACCTCACACATCTTAACATCGTCTTCCAACTGTCAATTCTTTGCCAACTTTCCTCCTCTGTCCATGTCCTTTTGCAGATAAATGTTATATTTTCATTAAAACTTAATGAGAATGTTGACCAATTAATTACTTGTGGAACTAATTAGCATCCCAGTTTGAAAGCATTTGATAAAGTAATTATTGTCAAAATTAAAAGCCAATTCGTAAATAGCTGACTGAATGCAAAACTATAAGAAGTATTTGACAATGATAAATCAAAATTAGTTGAACCCATTTATTGTATGCTGAATTAATAAGTAAATATTGTCTCTTTCGAGCAAGGTCTGCAAGATATAACAGGCTGCTGGAACGTAAAATCGGTGGCACCAACGTAGCCTCCCTGCTGAACACGGTATCCTATGTGTCTATTTTGAGAAAGAGGTCATCGATATTTTCGTCGTTCGTCAAAATAAAAGAATCCCTCCTATGATTCTGTGTGCGCGGTCATCATTGCGGATGTCGGAGCAAACCAGTTAAAAATCTGTGCGCATAAAGAGACTGGCCCGGATGTGATCCCAGCGCTTCAGTTGGCACCTGTGCTGGCAGGCCGCTTTAATTTCGGTTCAAAACAATCTGAGCTCCCGAATTGCTTCAACGAGACGTCAATCATCACTTAATGACGATTATCCGTTGGCTCTGGCATGCGTCATGGTATAATATTTCAAATGGTTCGTCATAGCACAAATCAATTATTGTCTCCCAGATTGCCTGTATCCAAAACATTTCGCCTACCACCGCAACAGTTTTACCGCAGATGCTATCTAGCTGGCATCGCGCTCAAACCTGGGAATACTTATGCCAGATTGATCGACTTCAGCTCTGTCGTTGGTACCATTAGTCCTACGAAATTTACCCCAATCTCCGTGACCTGGGGTTCCACAACACCCCTCGCCCCTCATCCCCCGTACCTGCCGAAGGCAAACCAATCCACCCTTCCGCCAACGTGGGGAAAGAATCTTGAACATTTTTATCCACAGGCTGCAATTGGTAATGACAGACCACAATTCCTTCTGCACGGTCATCCTCAAAACCGGTGCCCGTCAAAGCCGTGCATTCAGCGCCAAGGTGCATCACTCATAAAAGTATGAATGCGTGCCTAAATTCCCCTCCAACACAATTTTCAGGATTGCTCATGAGGCCATCTGAGAGGGCTAGATCTAAAAACAATGGCGAGGTGAATTACAGCAAAGAGCGAGAAAATCCACTGAGCTGGCGCGACAATAATATAACCCTCCCCCAATGTGAAGACGACGAAGAAGGCAGTCATCGATTTCAACCAGGGGAATACAGGAAATAAAAGTCTAAATCAATAGGCGTGAAGGAGAAATGGTTCAAAGATTAAAAAAAACAGAAAAAAAGCCAATCAACTAAGCCCAGTGCATAATTTAAACAAGCCTCCAACCCATTGACAGCGCATCGTTTCCTGCTCGCTCTGAAAATCAGCGAACATAATTAAGAATTCCATACACTGCCGGCAAACTCTTCCCACCTTCTTCAGACGCGACAATGAAGGAGATCCACACGTTAAAGGACATGTAACAAGAACACTTTCATCCCTACTGCCAACAAACTTGAGAATGAACGTACCTCATTGCGATTTGATCTTCCCTTCAGCGTAGGTGTGTTTGTAACAGTGCAATCTGCACGCGCTGTTTTCCTTATCTATGAACGGTATGCTTTGCCGGCACAGTGCTCAAGAAATAATGCATACCGAAAATCAATGTATACCGATGCATGCGGCAGTAATAACTCAAACCAAATCAAATCAATACAAGTTGAAAGAACAGTCTCAATAATTAACAGAATGACATAAGCTTATTGAAAACTAAGGAGAAGAAGGGAATTGATGACTTGGAATGAAAGCTTGCTCAGTGATATTTAATTAAGGACGTTCTAATTTCTCGACAGTGATAGATACATGTTATTTCTACATGAGTGTCATCATAAAACACCATTTATTGTGTTTTTTTTTCCCGCAAACTATTGCTCATCATGTGGGACAGATTGTGGCATTGAAAGTGTGTAGACCAATTAGGGAAAACATGTGAAAGTTAATGGAAGTACTTGTGAAATGAGCAGGTGCGTTGAAGGAAAGGGGAAGCAATTCTACAAAAAAAAATGTGAATCAACCGGAAACAGCAAGTTGGTCATGCGCAGATGTATACAATCATAACTCCAGCTCTGAAAGATTATAGTTATCATCTGTGGGTCAGGAGGTTTATTTGTATTGCCATCAAATTCGAATTTTTGTCGTTGACGTAACTTATGGAAGACTAATTTTGACACAGGGCTAAACAATAACAAATGTAATTGTATCGCAGTAAAAATGGGCTTGTATTACACGTATGAGCTTCTTGGCAGGGACTGTTCCGTTCAGAGATGCGAAGTTTCAGGCTAAAATGTGTGCAGATGTTTGCAAAACATGGTTTTGAAGAAAATACAGAGCGACTGACGGATCAGCCCTCCCATTTTGTGTTCGTTCTTTAATTGCGTAATGTCCCTTAAGCCCGAAAAAACAATTGTTTGACATTCTGCAACATTTGAAGTTTGTTGAGTTGCTTCCGAGGGGAAACATATCCCTGTGGTGTTTGACAAAACGGGACATGTATCAATCCATTCCTTTCATTCAGGAAAAATACGGTTTCTGGAGTTTTTTTTTCCATCATAATTGCCACTTATTCCAATACCATAATTTAATTTGCATCATTTTTTGTACACCATTTAAGACACAGACAGACTCTACAAACAAAGCCAATGGGGAAACACGTGCATGCGAATAGAAGCAATTTCAATCTGAGCGCCAAGGCACTCAGTTCCCGATCTTGAAATGCACCATAGTTCCTCTATTATACTGTGTTAAAATTGTTGTAGCGCCACACAACACCCCAGCTACATATTAAACGTAGGACCTCTGACATCAAGAAGCTCCCTGAACAATTCTCTCTCCGCGCAATTTAGGGATGGGTTAAAATATAAATAAATGCTGATTTTGCAGAAGCTCCTTCCTTTTGCAAATTGACATGTAGGCATGAAACAGGCCATACCAATTTTCTCCTTGTCTTCACAATATTCATCCTACTGTCCGTTTGTTTTTTTTTAACCTGCATACTTCAGGATTATTGATGATAATGCTGATACTTTTTGCCAGCCAAATCTTCTCCCTTCTTCTAATTTCATGTAAAATATGATGATAACATAGACGGAAAAGTACATATTTTAATTGCGGTACCAAGGCATTTCTATACTTAACGAAAAGTTACTATTTTTCCTTCATCTGCTTGAAGTTATCATTCGACTACAAACACCGCTTGTTTTAATTCCATAAATGCATGTGGAATAAATTAATTCCCAGTATCAACATTTGGCTCTGCTCGAGTCCATTATATGTTCCAAATACTCACCAGGGACCATAATGTTGATAGCAGCTGTCGGAGAATGTTATTGATAGCAGCGGAAGCCATAGGTGCATATCAATGTCCTACACTCGGATTTCAAAATTCCAACAGACCGTATGTTATAATTGAAATCAAGTGATCAATCACACTCGGATTTAAAAGAATTTTCGCTTATCATTGCTGTGAACCAAAACTCCAACAATACTTACAATGTGCTCAATGACTTACGATTGTCAGTTTCCCTTTGTAGCATTTGTGTTTAGTATATTCAGTGGAACGGCGACTTGCCTCGTAAGCAACAATAGGCCATAGCGACACTCAAATGTTGTACGCCAGGAAACCACAAAAGTACTGTAATTCCGCACATACACTGAATTAGGACAATGGTCCAGTGAAAATACAAGTGCCCAGACTACACATTTGAATAACCTGCTGTTCGCATGAAAGCATATTATTTTCCACCGGCAAACGTTTGGTCGACGAGCCAAGAGATGTATTCCATTTGGCTACAATGACCGAGGAGCAATTGGCGCAAAAAATATCGTCAGACAATTGAAGATATGCAGGACCCCGTGATCCCTATTGCAATGTGAGTGCTTTAGAAGAATGTCGTGGTTGTTTGGTGTAACTTTCTTAGATAGCAAGTGGGCATTTTCGTCGAAAACAGGAGTTAGGTGTTAAATATTTTCAGAATCCGATAGGCTGTAATGAGCGATTGTACTGGTGATATGTCGCAATTCTAATGATAACTGACAGTTTCAGAAACTTGCATATTTTTTTTTGTCAGCTGAAATGCCTGCCTGTAATATTGAAAATCAGTGTCTGTCACAGATATAGATGAGTTGGAACTACGATTGTAGTGTTTTGATATGCGTTCTCCCTCATAAATGTTCCTCTGATATGCTGGACATTCAATATTTCTCGAAATGTACCTTGGATGAAAAAAAAATCCAAAAATGCGAGATGCTGTTTTCCAAATGTCCACCTTGTGTCGGCTGAGAAGTGCGAGAGCAGGAGTTCATCTTGATGAAAGGAGAAATCCGAAGTTAGGCTGTCGACTGATCTCCCTGACTGAAGCCCAATATAGCACAGGCAGTCAAGTAGGTCGCCACCACAGCGACCGAATCTTTAAAAGCCGCCGTTTAGCGGACCACAAAACTGTCTCAGACATTGAACAATTGCGTTGAAGTTTCAGTTAGACAATTCCAAAGTGATGGTGGTACACAAGAGTTTAAGTTATGTGTTTGATACTTCCGAGGTTGCGGGTGGGCGTATTTGCGGAGGCCGTTTCAGTCATCGACTCGATGAAGGGATGGCGTGCTGTTGGTCATCGGATAAGAGAGACATCTGGATGCTAAATTATCATTGATTTGATCGGGGATTTTGGACATGTTGTGGTGAATTATAATGGTGAGGGCAAGTTTTTTTCTAATCGGTTGGGTTTAGGAAAAACCCTGGGATGTGAGAGCTTCGATGCTGTTTTTTGTTGATCAGGGCAATATGGACAAGGAGTGTTTGGGACGGGGAGCTGCCATTTTTAATTTGTCAGGTTAGTTATGGTTGTGAGAGGAGAAATCCAGATGAATCAAGTCTGATTGTGCAGTGGCACGCCACCCGGTTCAATAGCGGGCAATATCCGCGTTCAGATCGACGAAGATCATAATCAAACCCAGTCGATTAAGTTTTTTTGCGGGGGTGGGGAAGGGGGCGGGGTGGGTTTACTTTTAAAAGTTTGTTGGAGTTTCACCCGATGTCGCGATGTAAATGATCTTTGTGTAGGAATCTTGCTGCATAATACAAATATTTATTTGGATATGGGCAGCAGTTTTATTCTTTCTACCTGTTTTCAGTAATTATCAATGTAAACGTTTCTGTATCTCTAAAATTTAAAATTTGAATCGCTTCTTGTTTTAGGACTGGAAACTTGCGAATGACAAGTTCCATCTGCTGGATAATTGCGGCACAAATTGTTGTTTTATTATGACATTCCAGGAGGGAGTGCTCACGCACATTTTGGGCACGCATCCCCAGCACCAGCATTTGCGATAGATGCAAGCCATTATTCAAGCAGTGTAATTATTGCATCATTTTTCCTTTGTTACAAATTGACATCCATTATTATATTTTCTAAACTTAATTTCTGCCTCGACAGAGAAAGAAATAGAGAAAAGTAAGTGATTTAGCTGCATGATGATTTGGTTTCTTGAATTCCATATTGGAAGAGATAAAATATTTTGCAAAGGAAAGAATAAATGTGGACTGCCTGATCGTCGTAATGGGGCAAATATTGCAACTGTTTCTCAAGTACATAAATAATAATTGTCAAGCATCTTTATTTTGAAGCAAGTATATCGATTATTCTACCAGATTCCACGTGCTGAGTGAAACAAGAAATGTAATGTGACCGCGACAGATGCACTGAAGTAGGAAAACGGTCCAGTGCAAATCCAACTCAAATGTGCCCAGTCAGCACATTTGAATAACATATTGATCGCTTGAAGGGCATGCTATTTGCCACCGGCAATCGTTTTTTTCGTCGAGCCAAGAAATGTATTCCATTTGGCTACAATGACCGAGGAGCAATTGGCGCAAATACTATCGTCCAGCAATTGAAGGCATAGAGGTCCGCGTGATTCTTATTGCAATGTGAGTGCTTTAGTAAAATGTTGTGGTTGTTGGGTGTGATGCTCTGAGGTAGTAAGTCGGCATTTTCGTAGAAAAACAGGGGTTAGGTGTTAAATCTTTTCGGTATCCGATAGGCTGTAATGAGCGATTGTAGGAGAGATATGTCGCAATGCTAATCATAACTCACAGTTTCAGAAAATAGCAGATATTTTTGTCAGCTGAGACGTCTGCTATAATTTTGAAAATCACTGTCTTTCACAGATGTAGAAGAGTTGGAATTACTATTGCAGTGTTATGATCTGCATTCTCCCCCACAGATGTTTCTCAGATATTCTGGAGATTAAAAACTTCGCAAAATTTAACTTGGATGAAAAAAAATCAAAAACATGTGTGACGTTGTTTTCCAAATATTCACATTGTGTCGGCTGAGAAGAGCGAGAGCAGGAGATCATCTTGATGAAAGAAGAAATCCGAAGTTAGGCTGTCAACTGATCTTCCTGACGAAAGCCCAGTGAAGCCCAGGCAGTCGAGTGGGTCATCACCACAACAGCAGAATCATTTAAAGCTGCCGTTCAGCGGACCACAAAACTGTATCAGATAATGAAAAATTGCGTTGATTTTTGAATTTGAGAATTCCGGTGTGATGGCGCTACATAAGAGTTAAAGCTATGTGTTTAATAGTTGGGAGGTTGCGGATGGCAGTATTTGGGGAGGCCGGTTCAGGCATCGACGCGATGCCTTTGGTCTTCGGATATGAAAGGGAACTGAATGATGAATTATCAGACATCTCATTGTGGACTTTGGGTATGTTGTGGTGTATTATACTGGTGAGGGCAAGGTTGTTTAGAATCATTTGAGGTGAGGGGAATCCCTGGGATGTGGGAGCTTCGTTGCTGGTTTTGATGATCAGAGCAAAATGCAGTGGGAGTGTTTGGGGCGGGGTGCTGCCATTTTTGATTTGCCAGTTTAGTTATATTTCTGAGAGGAAAACTCCAGATGGATCCATTACGGTTGTGCAGGGGAACGCGATCCGTTTGCATAGCGGGGAATGTCCGTGTTCAGATCGATGAAGATCATAACTAAATCCAGTCGATTAAGATCTCGGTGTGGGGTGGGCTTTTTAAAAGTTTCGTGGAGTCACATCCGATATCAGGAGACAAAGGATCTTCATGTGGGAGTCTGACTGCATAATACAAATATTGATTTGGAGGTGGGCAGCAGTTTCATTGTTTCTATCTATTTAACAGTAAGTATTAATTCGAACGTTTCTGCATCTCTAAAATTTACTACTTGAATCGTTTATTTTTTTTAGGACAAGAAACTTGTGAATGGCAACTTTCAGTTTGCTGAACAGTTGCGGCACAAATTGTGTATTTTTCTGTGACATTCCACGAGGGGGTGTCTTCGCACATTTGGGGCACACATCCGCAGCACCCGTAGTTGAGACGGTTGCCAGCCATTCTTCAAGCAGTGTAATTATTTTGTTTTTGTTTTCCTTTGTGACAAATAGACATCGATCATTATATATTGTGAATTTAGTTTTTGCCTTGACAGAGAAAGAGGCGGAAGAAATCGAGAAATCCAAGTGATTTAGCTGCATAATGATTTGTCACTTGAATTTCGTATTGGAAGAGATAAGATATTTTGAAAAGGCATGAATAAATGTGGGCGGCTTGAACATTGTAATAGGGTAACTTTTGCAATTGTAGCTAAGATATGTAAGTAATAATTGTCAAGCATCTTTAATTTGGAGCAAGTATACGGATTATTTTACCAGCTTCTCCGTGTTCACTCAAACAAGAAAAGTACTGCGATAGCGACACATACACAGAAGTAGGAAAGTGGTCGACAGCAAATCTAAATGCCCAGTCAGCACATTTGAATAGCCTTTGGCTCGCGTGAAAGTCATGTTATTTTCCACCGGCAATCGTTTCGCCAACTAGTCAATGGATGTTTTATGCATTCCATTTGGCTACAATGTCCGAGGCTCAATTGCCGCAATTAATATCGTCGGGCAAGTGAAGATATTCAGGACCGCGTGAGCCATATTGCACTGTGAGTGCTTCAGAAGAATGTGGTGGTTGTTGAGTGTAATGTTCTTCGATAGTAAGTGGGTATTTTCGTAGAAAACAGGAGTTAGGTGTTTTTTTTTGCGGAATCCTTTAGGCTACAAGAAGAAATTGTAGTAGAGATATATCACAACACTAATTATAACTCACAGTTGCAGAAACTTGCAGATTTTATTTTGTCAGCTGAATTGCCTGCCTGTAATTTTGAAAACCAGTGTCTGTCACAGGTATCGAAGAGTTGGAACTACTATTGCAGTGTTACGATATGCGTTCTCCCTCGCACAATTAGGACACTCATCCCCAGCACCAGCAATTGCGATGGTTGCAAGCCATTATTCAAGCAGTTTAATTATTGTGTTTTTTTCCCTTTGTTCCAAATGGACATCCACCATTATATCTTGTAATTTTAATTTTTGCCTTTACAGAGAAAGAAACAGAGGAAAGTAAGTGATTTGGCTACATGATGATTTGCTTACTTGAATTTCATGTTGGAAGCGATGAGATGTTTTGCAAAGGAAAAAATAAATGTGGACTGCTTGAACGTCGCAATGGGGTAAATATTGTAATTGTTGCTAAGGTACATAAATAATAATTGTCAAGCATCTTTACTTTGAAGCGAGTATATCGATTCTTCTACCAGCTTCCACGTGTTCACTCAAACAAGAAGAGTACTGTGATAACGACACGTACACTGAAGTAGGAATGCGGTGCAGTGCAAATACAAATGCCCAGTCAATACATTTGAATAACCTGTTGTTCGCGTCAAAGGCATGCTATTTTCCACCGGCAATCGTTTCATCGACTAGTCAAGGAATGTTTTATGTATTCCATATGGCTACAATGCCCAACGAGCAATTGGCGCTAATACTATCCTCGGGCAAGTGATGATATACAGGACCACGCGATTCCTATGGCAATGTGAACTCTTTTGAAAAATGTCGTGGTTCTTGGGTGTAATTTTCCTAACACAGTAAGTGGGCATTTTCATAGAAAACAGGAATTAGGTGTTAATTCTTTTCGGAATCCGTTAGGCTACAATAAGCAATTGTCGTAGAGATATATCACAATTCTAATTATAACTCAAAGTTGCAGAAACTTGCAGATTTTTTTGTCAGCTGAAATGCCTGCCTGTAATTTTGAAAATCACTGTCTGTCACAGATATCGAAGAGTTAGAACGACTATTGCATTGTTATGATATCCGTTCTCCCTCGCACATTTGGGGCACATCACCCCAGCGCCAGCAAATGCGATGGTTGCCAGCCAAATTCAAGCAGTTTAATCATTGCTTTATTTTTCCTTTGTTTCAAATGGACAACCATCATTGTATCTTGTCAATTTAATTTTTGCCTTGACAGAGAAAGAAACAGAGAAAAGTAAGTGATTGAGCTGCATGATGATTTGGTTACTTGAATTTCATGTTGGAAGGGATAAGATGTTTTGCAAAGGAAAGTGTAAACGTGGACTGCTTGAACATCGCAATGGGGTAACTATTGCAATTGTTGCTAAGGTGCATACATAATAATTGTCAAGCATCGTTGTTTTGAAGCAAGTATATTGATTATTCTACCAGCTTCCACGTGTTCACTCAGACAAAAAAAAAACGTACTGCGATAGCGACACATACACTGAAGAGGAAAGCAGTCCAGTGCAAATACAAATGCCTAGTCAGCACATTTGAATAACTTGTTGTTCGCGTCAAAGGCATGTTATTTTCCACCGGTAATCGTTTCGCCGACTCGTCAAGGGATGCATTATTTATTTCATTTGGTTACAATGTCCAAGGAACAATTGACACAATTACTATCGTCGGGCAATTAAAGATATGCAGGACCACGTTATTCCTTTTGCAATGCGAGTTCTTCCGAAGAATGTTGTGGTTGTTGGGTCCAATTTTCTTAAGACTGTAAATGGACATTTTCAGAGAAAACAGGAGTTAGGTGCTGAACCTTTTTGGAATCCGATAGGCTACAATGAGCGATTGTAGTAGAGACATGTCCCAATTTTCATTATAACTCACAGTTTCAGAAATTGCAGATACTTTTGTCAGCTGAAATGCCGACCTGTAATTTTAAAAAAGGAAGTGACTGTCACAGATTTATAAGAGTTGTAACTACGATTGCACTGCTGTGACATGCATTCTCCTTATCAGAGGATTCTCTGATATTCTGGAGGTTCAAAAGTTCGCAAAATTTGCCTTGGATGAAACAAAAAGAGAATTTAAAAAAAGGCATGATGCTGTTTTCCAAATATTCACTTGTGTTGGATGACAAGAGCGCGAACAGGAGTTTATTTTGATGAAAGCAGAAATCCGACTTTGCGTTGTCAATTGATCTCCCTGAAAGAACCCCAATAAAGCCCACACCGTCGAGTGGGTCGCCACCACAGCGGCAGTAACTTTTAAAGCCGCCGTTTAGCGGAACACAAAACTGCATCAGATAATGATAAATTGCATTAAACTTCCAATTGGTCAAAGCCGAAGTGATGAAGCTAGACAAGAGTTAAAGTTTTGTGTTTGATCCCTGCGAGGTTGCGGATGGGCCCATCTGGGGAGGCCGTTCATGCATCGAAGCGATGAAAGGACGACACGCATTTGGTCTTTGGATATGAGACGCATCTTGATGCTGAATTATCAGACATTTCATTGTGGATTTTGTGTATGTTGTGTTGTATTATACGGGCGAGGGCAAAGTTGTTTCGAATGGTTTGGGGTGAGGGGAATCCCTGTGAATTTGGAGCGTCGATGCTGCTTTTGTTGATCAGGGCAAAATGTACTGGGAGTTTTTGGGGCAGTGTGCTCTCATTTTTAATTTGCAGGTTTAGTTATATTTCTGAGGAAACTCCTGGTGAAGTAATTATGGTTGTGCAGTGGAACGCGATCCGTTTGCATAGCGGGGAATGCCCGTGTTCAGATCGATGAAGACTTGACAGAGAAGGAAATCGAGAAAAGTAAATGATTTAGTTGCATGATGATTTGGTTACTTGAATTTCATGTTCGTAAGAGAAAATATATTGGTAACAGGAAAGAATCAATGTGGGCTGCTTGAACATCGCAATGGGGTAACTAATGCAATTTTTGCTACGGTACATGAATAATAATTGTCAAGCATCGTTATTTTGAAGCGAGTATATCGATTATTTTACCAGCTTCCACGTGTTCACTCAAACAAGAAAAGTACTGTGATAATGACTCATGCACTAAAGTGGGAAAGCGTTCCAGTGCAAATCCAAATGCCCAATCAGCACGTTTGAATAACCTGTTGTTCGCGTGAAAGGCATGTTATTTTCCACCGGCAATCGTTTCGTCGACTAGCCAACTGATGTTTTATGTATTCCATTTGGCCACAATTTCCGAGGAGCAATTGGCACAAATACTATCGTCGGGCAATTGAAGATATACAGGACGGCGGATTCCTATTGCAACTTGGGTGCTTTGGAAGATTTCGTGGCTGTTGGGTGGAATGTTCTTAGATCGTAAGAGCATTTTCGCAGAAAAAAAAACAGGAGTTCGGTGTTCAATCTTTTCGGAATCCGATAGGCTACAATAGGCGATTGTAGTAGAGATATGTCACAACTCCAATTATAATTCATACTGTCAGGAACTTCCAGACATTCTTGTCAGCTGAAATGCCTGCCTGCAATATTGAAAATCATTGCCTGTCACATGTAGAGGAGTTGGAACTACTATTGCAGTGTTATGATATGCATCCTCCCTCAAAAAGTTTCTCTGATATTCTGGAGATTCAAAATTTCGCAAAATTTACCTTGAATGAAAAAAAAAGACAAGGATGCAGGATGCTGTTTTCAAAAATTCACATTGTGTTGGATGAGAAGAGCAAGAACGGGAATTCGTCTTCATGAAAGGAGAAATCCGAAGTTAGTCTATCAAATGATCTCCCTGACTGAAGCCCAATAAAGCCCAGGCAGTCTCGTGGGTCGCCAATACAGCGGCAGAATATTTTAAAGCCGCAGTTTAGCGGACCACAAAACTGTATCAGGCAATGAAAAATTGCCTTAAAATTTCAATTCCTGAAAGACGAACTGATGGCGCTACAGAAGGGTTAAAGTCACGTGTTTGGTGCTTGGGAGGTTGCGGGTGCCTCAGGCAACAGCGCGATGAAGGGGTGGCGTGCCTTTGGTCTTCGGATATGAGACGCATCTGGATGATGAATTAACGGACAGTTCATTATTGATTTTGAGTATTTTGTGATGTAATGTAGTGGTGAGTGCAACGTTATTTCGAATCGTTTGGGTTGAGGGGAATCTCTGGGATGTGGGAGCTTCGATGTGGGTTTTGTTGTTCAGGCCAAATTGGAGTTGGAGTGTTTTGGGCGGGGTGTTATCATTTTTAATTTGTCAGGTTAGGTTTATTCTGAGAAGAAAGCTCCAGATGAATCAAGTTTACTTGTGCAGTGGAACCCGACCATGTTGGAAAGCGGGGAATATCCCTGTTCAGATCGATGAAGATCATAACTAAAGCCAGTCGATTATGTCCTCGGGGAAGGGTGGACCTAACTTTTAGATGTGTCGTGGAATCTCGTCCGATTTCGGCAGGTAAAGGACCTTTATGTAGGAATGTTGCTGCATAATACAAATATTTATTTGGAGGTGGGTAGCAGTCTTATTATTTCCATCTATTTAACAGTAAGTATTAATGTAAACACGTCTGAATCGCTATAATTTAAAATTTGATTCGCTTTTTTTAGGACTGGAAACTTGCGAATGACAACTTCCAGCTGCTGGACAATTGCGGCACAATTTTTTTTGTGACATTCCAGGAGGGAGTGTCCACCAACATTTGCAGCACCCATCCCCAGCACCAGCAATGGATGCAAGCCATTATTCAAGCAGTTTAATTATTCCATTTTTTCCCTTTGTTACAAATGGACATCCAGTAGTATATCTTGTGTGTGTACTTTTTGCCTCGACAGAGAAAGAGTCGGAAGAAATCGAGACAAGTAAGTGAATTAACTCCATGTTTATTTGGTTACTCGAATTTCATGTTGGAGGAGATAACACAAAGGAAAGAATAAATGTGGACTGCTTGAACATCACAATGGGTAACTATTCCAATTGTTGCTATCGTACATAAATAATAATTGTCAAGCATCGTTTTTTTGAAGCACGTATATCGATTGTTCTACCAGCTTCCACATGTTCACTCAAACAATGCAGTCAGCAATTTATCTTTAATATACCGATCCTGGGCAAAGGTTGCGCGGTTGTTGTATATAAAAAAAAGTGACTTATGAACAGTGTAGCGTTTCTATAAATTCGTGGCAAACATAGAAGCTCAAGTATGAACTAATGACATTTGTGGTCATTGTGCTGGAACGTTACTTTTTTTTTGCATTCTTGACAGTTAACATCAAAAGTTGAAAATCAGTACATATTGACTGAATGTCTGAGTTTTTTTTCTGCTTTTCCAGTGAGGTTTGGCTTTTAAACCACTGCAGATATATCTCATCATTTTACAAAACGCTGGAACAATTTTGAACATTCGATCCTTCACCTCCGCCTCTCCCCCCAACCCCACCCACATCCACCAATATAATCTTCATCGTTTGATCGGCTCATATCTGTTCTGATTTTAACCACAAATCTGCATCCACCTGTCACTGATAATTGACCAGCATTTCGTTCAAAAAATGGATACCTATTCATAAAGAAACAACAGTAACACTCTAACGAATTCGTATTTTGGAAGATACTGAGAAAGATTCAGAACACTAGTTGAAAACAAAGCTCAAATTTGCATATTGAGAAAAGTGGAATTTCAAACTGAGGTGAGTTGCAATTAATTCTCGGCAAAAGGTAGTCAAATTTTGAAACTCGTTGCCCCATAATACAAAGGACCCTGAATCGTGTTTTTTTTTCAAGGAATAGAAAGGCATATTTTGAGTCTAAAAAAATAAGTACGTACATAAATAACATGGGGAGCAAGTAGCTAGCTCGCTCTAGCAGCGGGAAGAAATAAGCCATTGTTGGACTGAATGAAGCAGAAGGGTCAAACACCTGAATCGGCGACTTCAGCTCCAAACTCCGAACGTATTGCGTCCTGATATAAAGAGGAAATGACTAATCTCTGCTATAGATTGACGATTGCATATTTATAAGAAGTTCCGTTGGTTCCAGATGAACACGCGAGAGGACTTATCTACTTCACCTCCTTTCTCTCAGAAACCTTCATAAACTGGAATGTTGCACTGAAATTCACTCTTGCTGTAATAAACGGCAGTAAATTCATCTTGGTTTGCCCAAAATTTTGCATGAGGTAAAACCTTCATCCTCGGTATTCGTGCAGTGAATACTCTCTGAATTGTGTCATCTGCATTAGCACTTCTATAATTAGAGCTATGGTGTGCACCGTATTGCAGATTTCAGCCCATTAGTGCCTGGTATAATAAGAAAAAGAACGTTCATCTATTTTGTCAAAAAACAAAATGCAGGAATCCCAGCAAGTCAAAAAAAAAAGGACACAACAAAACTGGGATTTCAGCAGGACGGGGGAATCACATTTTAGAGGGGTATATTTTGAGTACTTCTGATTTCTTCAGAGAAAACTAAGGAGAAAGTTTACTTCAATGTTGCCCTGCATGAAACCGAGTTGCGGAATCGCAAAGGTAGTTTTTTGAACAACCTCCCCCCCCCCCCCCCCCCCGCCCACACACACACACATACACACACACACACAGCCCCCACTCCCGAGCAGTAGTCATGATATGGGGCGGAATATGAATTTGGAGACAGAAAAGGTGTATAAAAGAGGACATATTACAATCAACACGTTCGTAATAGAAAGACATGAGGAAGCGCTGGCCAGAGTTGATTTGGAAGGGAGCCTAGCAGGGAAGACAGTGGAACAACAATGGAAGGTTTTTTTTTAGAGAGTTATTCGGGAGGCACAACAGAAATTCATCCCAATGAAGGAGAAGCATACTAATGGGAGGACAAGGTTCCCGTGGCTGACGAATACGTCAAGGACGCCATAAAAAAAAAGTCAATGTATGCAGGAACAATTGCGGCACAATTGTTTTCTGACATTCCAGGAGGGAGTGTCCACGGACGTTTGAGGCACCCAGCCCCAGCCACAGCAATGGCGATGGATGCAACTCATTATCCCAACAGTTTAATTATTATGTTTTTTTTCCTTTGATACAAATGGAAATCCATTACACGCGATGGGTCCTACTTGGGCTTCTCTTGGTTGTTCGAGATTGGCCTAGTGCTTCATGTCGTTAGTGTGTGCTTAAACGGGACCAAATGCTGGGCAAGACGACAGTTCAGTGACTATCACTGTTTGCTGTGGAGATACATGGGTTTGGGCCAGTGCCTGTGGGAGTTTGCGCATTCTCTCAGTGCTTGCGTGCGTTTTCTCCGGGTGCTCCGGTTTCCTCCCACACCCCACAGATGTGCTATTAAGCAGCTTGGCAGTAATAAATTGTCCCTAAATTAGTTTCCCTCAATGTGGATAGCCATAAAACAATAGATGAGGGTCATGGTTTGGGGGGGGGGGGGGGGTCACTGGCGGAGTTAAAATGGCGGCGCAGGCTCGTTGGGCCGAAAGGCCTGTTTCTCGGACTGTTTTGTTCTTTGTTCTTTGTTCTAAAAGTATGTGATTTAGCTGCATGATGATTTGGTTACTTGAATTAGCTGTTGGAAGGGATAAGACATTTTGCAAAATAAAGAATAACTGTTGACTGTTTGAACTTTTCAATGGGGTAAATATTTCAATTGTTACTAACGTACTTAAATAATAATTGTCTAGCGTCATTATTTTGAAGTAATTATATCGATTAATCTGCCGGCTTCCACATGTTCACTCAAACGAGACAGTTAATAATTCATCTTTAATACCATACCGATACTGGGCAAAAAAATGACTAAAGCACAGTGTAGGGTTTCTACAATTGCGTCGCAAACATAGAAGCTCAAACATTAAATAGTGACATTTTTATTCATTGTGCTGGAATGTTTCGTTTTTCATCCTTGATGGGTTACCATCAAAAGTTGAAATTTAGTGTATATTTCAGATTGGAAGGGACATCATTTCCTTTTCATCAATTGAATGTATGCATTTTGTTTTAGTTTCTGCTTTTCCAGTTGGGTTTGGCTTTTAAATCACTGCAGATATATTTCATTAGTCTACCAAAAACTCTGGATAATTTTGAACAGTCAGTCCCCCCGCACCCTCCCCCGCTCTCCACCCCCCCCCCCCCCCCACAGATAATCTTCATCGTTTGATTGGTTCGTATCTGTTCTGATTTGTAACCACAAACCTGAATCCACCTGCCATTGATAATGGACGAGCTTTTGTTGGAAAAAATGGATGCCTATTCACAAAGAAATAAAAATAAAACTATTCTAAATTCGTTTTTTGGAAGATACTGAGGAAGTTTCAGAAAACTGTTCGAAAATAAGGCTCAAATTTGCATATTGAGAAACGTGGAATTTCAAACCGATGTGAGTTGCAATTAATTCTCGCATATGGTCGTGATATTGTGAAATTCTGTGCCCCATAGCACAAACGACCCTAAAGCTTTTTCTTCAAGAACTACATAGGTGTATTTCTTGTCTAAAAATTTAAATTCATAACGAACATGAGGAACAGGTAACCAGCTCGATCTGACAGCAGGAAGAAATAGGTCATTGGTGGATTAAATGAAGCAGAAGGCTCCGCCACCTGTATCAGTTACTTCAGCTCCAAAGCCCTAAGTTTTTATGTCCCCATATAAAGAGGAAACGAATAATCCCTGTCACATGCAAGCGATTGCATATTTATAAGACGTTACTTTGGTTCCAGATTATCGCACAAGAGGACTTATCCACTTCACTTCCTTTCCCTCACAACTGCTCATGAACTGGAATCTTACATTGACTTTCACTCTTCTTGTACGAAACGCCTGTAAATTCATCCTAGTTTGCCCAAAATTTTGCATGTGTCAAAACCTCCATCCCATGTTATTAGTGCAGTGTTTATTCTCTGAATTGTTTGAACTGCATTATCACTTCTATCATTAGACCTATAGTGTAGACAATATTGCAGATGTCAGCCCATTAGTCCCTGGCATAAGTAAAGAAAATTTAGTCTATTTTGTCCAAACAAATCAATGGAGGAATCCAAACAAATAATAAAAAAACCCTGGAGATCTCAGCAGGACGTGTGAATCACTATTCGGAGGGAGTATATTTCGAATACTTGTGATTTCTTCAGAGAAAACTAAGGAGAAACATAACTTCAATGTTGGCCTGCATGAAATTAAGTTGTGGAATCGCAAAGGTAATTATGCATTCCGGAGACAGAAAAGGAACATATAAGGGCAGAATTACAATAAACATGGTCGGCGTGAAAAGACGTGATGGAGAGCTGGCTAGAGTTGATTGGAAAGCCTCGCAGGGAAGAAAATGGAACAACAATGGCTGTTTTTTTGGAGAGTTATTCGGGAGTACAACAGAAATTCATCACAATGAGGAGGAAGCATGCTTATGAGATTACAATACATTCGTGGCAGATGAGATAAGTCAAGGGTCACATGAAAGCAAAAGAAAAACATACAACGAGTCAGTGATTCGTGGGAAGCCAGAGGATTGTGGAGCCTTTAAAAGCGAGCAGAGAAAAAGAACAAAAAAGAAATAAAAGAGGAGAAGAGTATAAGCTAGTTCCAAACATAAAATCATATTTGTATCCAGAGCTCCAGAAATGTCAGAATAGAACAGTTGAGTGTAGTTGCCATCACGAAGCAGAAATTTCTGGGTACACTGAAAGGACTGAATCTGGATAAATCACCTGCAAAGGATGCGTTGCACCCCAATCTTCCCAAAGAGATAAGTGACGAACTTTTGGAGACATTGTTGGTGATTTTTCAAGAATCATTGGAAGCAGGGAGGGTACCAGAGGAAATAAGCTAATATAACGCCGCTATTTAAGAAGGGAGGGAAGTAGGAAACACGGAATTATAGATCATTTAGCCTGATTTCAGTCATTGGATTTTAGAATCCACTATTAAAGATGAGATCGCAGAGAACTTGGAAGTCCATAATAAATTAGGACTGAGTCAGCGCGGCCTTGTCAAGGAGAGGCCATGTCCAATAAATCTCAGAGATATTTGACGAGGTAACAAGGACCTTCGCTGAAGGAGATGACGTGGAAATGGCTTCAGAATGAAAGGGAGTGGGATCGCTCGATCTTTGGCTCGGAGTTAGGTCGGCGCAACATCGAGGGTCGCAGGGTTTGTTCTGTGCTGTACTGTTCAACGTTCGATGTTTATTTAGATTTCCAAAAGCCACGTGACACAGTGCTGCAAAGGTGGTTTAACTCAATTAAGAGCTCATGCTGTTAAGGGTAATATCCGGGTATGGATAGAGGATTGTTTGATAAATATTTTTATTTCAGGATAGAAGCCCGTGACTTGTGTGTCTTTGAGGTCAGTGCTGGGACCATAACATTTCGCAATATACGTTTACGATTTCGACGGAGGAACTGAAGGAACTGTCACTAAGTTTGCAGATGATACAAAAATATGTACAGGAACAGGTAGCCTTGAGAAAACAGGGGGATTGCGGAAAGGCTTCGACGGGTTAGGAGAGTGGGCAAAGAATGGCAAATGGAATACAATGTGGAAAAGTGTGAGGTTATGTACTTTGGAAGAAGGAATGAAGGTGTACACTATTTACTAAATGGGGAATGGATTAGGAATTCAGAAACAAAACGGGACTTTCGTACCATTTTCAGGATTCCCTTAAAGTAAACACGTAGTTTCAGTCGGCAGATAGGGAGGAACATGTAATGTTGCATTCACGTCCAGAGGATTAGAGTGCAAGACCAGGGATGTATCAGGTTCTGGCCAGACCCAATTTGGAGTATTGTGAGCAGTTTTGGGCTCCACGTGAAAGGAAGGATGAGCTGGCTTTGGAAAGGGTCCAGAGGAGGTTCACACGAATGATGGCTGTCAGGAAGAGCTTTTCGGATAAGGAATGGTTAAGGGTTCTTAGTCTGAATTGCTTGAGTTTGGAAGGATGAGGGGGATCCTATTGAAAGTTGCAGGTAACTTCGAGGCCTGGATTAAGTGGACGTGGAGGAGATGTTTCCACTTGTAGAAAAAAAAGGAGGGCACAACCTCAGGCTGAATGAACTATCCTTTAGAATAGAGATACGGAGGAATTTCTTCAACCAGAGAGTGGCGAATCTGTGGAACTCTTTGTGGCAGAAGGCTGTGGAGGCCAGGTGTTTAAATGTCTTTAAGATAGAGATACATCGTTTCTTGATCAGTAAGGGGATCAGGGGTGATGGAGAAAAGCCAGGAGAATGGGAATGTGAAAAATATCAGCCACGGTTGAATAGTGGAGAAGACTGGATGGGCCGAGTGGCTTAATTCTGGACCAATGTTTTATGGACTAAATGGTTTGCAACCGCTGGAACACTGTTGAAATTCAGAGATTGGGAGCAGATATCTGTCCGTAATATGGCACGTCATAAAATGTTGCTAGTGGGGCAACCGCCCATGTCCAGTGAAATGACAACATAATAAGAAGTGACAATATGCTCCAGCGTGGAAGTGGGACAGGTTTTCTTTCGCATTTTGTTTTACAAGTGCTAAAATAATATTGGTTCTGATGAAGGAGAAAATAATTCAGTCTATTTTTCTTTTTAGGAAATTAATGTTGAACTTAATAGCTTGTGACGCCAAGATAAGAAGAATAGTTTATATCTCCGCATTTGGGCTTGGCTTCACTTTAGCAGTACCAGAGACAAATGCCATGCAGTTCAGGAAAACAGGAGACGAATTCGTTTGAATTACAAGTAACGCGACGGTCCAGTTCACACTTCCATTGTGGTGGAAGTCGCGCTGGGAATGCGAACATATGGGAGAAATTTCAAGGAGGTGAGCCATTGGATCACCTGAAAATATTTTTCGATTACCCGTGCGATGTGGATGGATTAGTTGAAGGGGTTGGTTTGACACTTGCTGTCATTGCAACAATATCTACGATGGCAAGGGGCTGAGTATTTTTGCTCGCTGCAATTATGCATCAGTATCACATGGATGGTACCTGTGGCATACAGAAGGAGGTCTGGCAATGTGTATTCAAATTTGGAAACAAGATAAATTTGGTGGAGGATGGTTCTTTCTAGTCACAGGATTCCGGGTGGAAAGTAACGGAGTACATGTTGTCATGTATCAGCAATGGAGTACAATTGATGAGGCATAAATTGCAGAAACTGTTACGAGCCATTCGGATTCGTGTTCCGTCAATGGCGCTCGGACAACTTCGGGAGAAAACATCACTCAGGAGAACGTAAACATGTAATTATGAATTGCGTTCACAAATCGTGCCAATGGAAACACAGTGAAGAATGGATTGTGGCCTTAAAGGCAGCAGGACTGAGACTCTGCAGCCATTGAACTAGCATGAGTAAAAGGTTTGCAATTCATACTGGTTTTCATTCTACTTGACAAATTAGCGAATGACATTTCGAGGAATATAAGTGAAGTTTTGTAGTTGGATACTGGGGTGGTAGAGGGCGATGATAATTTGAAGGCAATATAAAAAGCATTTCTGTCAGAACGAGAACATTAAACGGCGTCAGCACCACCGTTGACATGACGACAGCTCTAAAGTCGTTCCCCCGAATGATCCTGCTTTGAACTGGCAGGACGGATGTTCCGAAGCAGAGATGATGAGCAAAATGTTGGCCAACTCAGGTACGTAGAACCCGTCATCGTATTTGCGTAGAATAATACGTGGTACATTTGTTATTGTTGAGTCGCAAAACGAATTGACCCAGTCGGAGCAGAATTATCATATTCGTTTACTCTCCGCTGAAGGAAGAAGGAGTGATCAATCAGGTTCCCATCGCGTGAGTGTCGAGAGGCACTAAATGTGCGCAATTAAGCGGAAACACTGAACGCTCGAGAACAATAATATTTTATGTTCCTCCTCCGCATCAGAATGATCGTGAACGTTTGTGTAAACAGCATGAGCAGCAGGATAACGGGAATACTCAATAATAAATAACTTAGATATGTGCGCAGGAAATTACGACTACAATCCGACTGCACATTATGTCTTATCGTGTATAATCAGAACAGTGAAGGGATTAGTGTTGCCTGTGAGCTGGAAGTTAAGTTAAGACGAAGTGGAAGGGATTCTTTAATTTTGATGAGGGCAATGAAGGAACTAGAAATTAATCATGGGTTTTCTGTTGCTGTGTCATGATATCGTTGGAATTTTAAAAAAAGTTTCCGATTATTGACACTCTCCATTTGCGAGGTACTTGCCTACATTGCAGAAAACAATGGTGAGCCAAGATCCCCAAAGGTTTCATCAGAATACCAGGATTCAGTACAGGAGAAACGAGCACACCATCTTCACAAGGAGAAAGATTGTAGCAAGCAAGGAGGGCAGATAAATTATGATGGCTAAAGTTGAAGCGAGATTTATCAATGGCGAAATAAAGAATCAAGAATGGTACGCTGGGAGGTCAAGATGGATGGAGAAAATTGTTACAGGGCGTAATGATTACAAGAAACTGTGTGTAATGGTTTCTGTATCTGGAAGGGAGAATAAAGTTGGAAGTCAGAGGATTCGGGTCCGGCATCCTTCGTAGAGTGAACACCGTTGAGCTGAGGAGGTAACAGGATATAAATGGGCACAGAACTTTGAGAATCAGTGACGTTTTTCTTTGGTGTGTAACGAAAATACAGGACAAGAGGTGTGATCGGTCTTATGAGTGTTTTTATTGGGCAGGGTAGTTATGGATGATGGTAGGCAGGTTTTGCTGCCGGTACCTTGTCAGAACGTGCGTTCTCTGCCATCGGAATGGAAGACGAAAGCTTTACCCTGAACAATTCAAATGAAAACAAAAACAGAGATAATTGTCGGCTGATGGTAGCAATCGAGGTCACAATGAATTTGCATTTCGGCTTCCATGTCAATGGTCAGAATGCATTGTACGGCTAACCAATTTCTGCAGATGTGTTTGCAGTGAAACATGCTGCTTTCCATGACTTTACAAATCCTCCAATTGCAGCACACAATCCACTGTGCCATCTCCAATATCTGCCATTTAATAATGACTAAGAGTTTAAATAGACAGGATCGCGTACTTCATTTTGGAAATTGCAGAAAACTTGAGAATACCCCTAAATCAATAAATAACTTACAACACTGAACGATTTTGAGTTCATTCTGAGCACCATTAATGATTTACTCGTTCACTCTGCTGCGCCAAAGTACACAGGTAGTGAAACTCAGAACTCAGAAAACAACAATGCTGCTCCCCGCGTCGTTCGGCAATCTTGCCTTGCAGTGCATATAAGTTTGCATGAAATGTTTACCTGTTTTGCATCGAATGGTCATTTTGAAACAAGGTTTATTTATACCGTTTCCACCTCTGTCTCTCCAAGTCTGAATTATTTCACTGAAATTGCAACCTTGACAATCTGTGTGGTCTGAATTCTCATTGTTTCTAACTTCGTTGTTTGCTTGTTCCGTTAGCGTATTTAACATACATAAGCATTTTTTTTTTGCGAGAACTGGTTTGCTCTAATTCAGATTATTGTTTCCACTCTAAATTTCAACATGCAAACGTTGTCATTATTTTCCCACGTTACGCCTTATTTCTACATGAATCCACCATGTCTCTGTGTTATTTCGGCCGAAGTGTTGTCTCACTTAAATTGTGCGTCCAACAGTGGACATCTACCAAACGTTAACCTTGGCTTTTGAATGTGCCTGGCTAGTTAAAGTGTATCAAATGTGTTGTTCACCTCTATCTAGATGTTAATGTGCTCACACATCCAAAATATTGGCCTATAACTTCCGACCCGAAGTGTGATGTTAATTTGATAATTCACGGAAGTCGCTGTGCATGTGCATATGCATTCAAACAGCACCAATTTTAAACCTGACATCGGGATTCGGAAAATCACTAGTCTTGAAGAACAAGCTACATTTGTGAAGCAACCTCCATCACTTGCGCTATTGTTATGTGAGCTTTTGGCCTTATTAGTATACGCTTCTTTTGGCCTAACTACAAAGCGTAGAGACAGCAGACATTCTTTATGTTGTTATTTATTTAGCACATGTTATACAAAGTTGACAAATTAATAAAACACCGAAAGTGAAGTAATGATTTTTTTTTGGTTACTCTTACTCTGTCATGAAAAAAAAATCAACTAAATCTGATCGTTCACATAGTTTAAAATGTATCCCAGTGTCTGGAATGAATTTCAGTATTTGAATTTCACATTTTTTTAAAGACTTTTGTGGCAGTATTAACACGATGTAACACTTTGATGACTTTTAACTCAGCTACTTCAAATGCTTAAGGAAATTGTATCCCATAAGATGGCACATGCAAATATCCTGTAATGTGTACCCTAATTTTAAGATCCTTGCTGACGCAATGTTGATCCTTATGCAAATTGACTAACTCAAATTATGTAAGATTGTATGTCCGTTAAGAGGACGTATTGGATTTTCCTGTAAGCTGATGTGAACTCGCTAATACCATGTCCAGTGCAGCTTGCACATCAGTAATCATATTCTACCTCAACTTTTTTATTTGATTCTTAATCGACGGTCTTTCTTGAGAATTTGATGTTAGCATAGAAAAATCGCGCAATATGCAGAATCCAAACCTTTCCCACGTACTTTATCCCCCGCCCCCTCTCTGTCACGCCCCATGCTTTACCGCCTGCCACCCTTCCCAGCCACCTCTTCCCCCCGCCAATCCTTCTGGCCGCTTCTCCCCACAACTGAAACATCCCGCCGGAGGCTAACAGAACTTTCCTTGCACTGCCTCTCGCCGCAGAATGGTAAATTTGCCCCAGTGACGCCCTGACTGGAAATAATATTTTCACAAAATTGTAATAAATATAACGTTTATTTATTTCTACATGATGAATAAAATTCATGCTCAATAAATGAAATATTGAAAAAAAAGAATAAGCGAAAAGAGTGTGTTCAATTACTTAAAATATTTAGCAAAACAAAAAGAAACAAAAATGCGTACAATTTATCAGAGCCGGAAATCCCGTTTTGACTGCAAAATACCTTTTGGGCTGCAAAGTTCCCAACCTTGGTCGGAATAAGGGTTTGGGTTTATCAAACTCTTGCGACTTGCTGAGTACTGGTCAGATGGTTGCGCTGCGCGTTCAACGCTGTTGCGCACATGGGGAGAATCAACACAGTTGCTCAAGAATCGAACGTAATAATTTATTTTTCTCTTTGTTTTTGGCGGACCTCGCATTTCCACAGACGGTCAGAAGTTACGCCCCCGTCTGTTGAGTATCTTTAATATCTCTCGACAATGGACCAGAAATATCTCCGGCACTATTTATCTTTCCAATAGGAAACGTGTTTCTTTTTTTTAATTACTGCACAGATGGCGCATGTGGAGATAAGGGTGACACTAAAAATGTATGGTTTGCCAAAATAGAGTATAATTTGTATTAGATTAATCCAACAAAAAATAAAGGAAGTTGCATCATGATATCTAGGATTCAGTTTGGTAAAACATCTCTATATTTGCATATACTTAATGAAATTACCTGAACGTTGGTGTGGCTTAGATTCTGTTGCTTCTCTTTTTGTCAGCAGCAGTTGTCGTAACTTTATTCGCATGAATACGAGTCTTTGCAGGGAATTGAACAGAATGGTTTTCCTGTTGATACGTACTGACAACTTACATTTTGTCTTATGAAAAAAAAGTCAGCAATTTCTGGGAGAATTCTGAAAAGAAAAAAACTGACTTGATATCATCTTTACATTTTGCAGAATTCAAACAGTGCCAAAAGGAAATTAAAGACTTAAGTGAGTCAAGGGAATACATTTTAACTTGTGATGTTACGATGTTGCCTTCATCAGACATACTTATCCTGAGCCTGGCTTCTCTTTTGAATAGACAGAAGTTGCAAAATGTCGCAAATGTAAATCAACGGACTGTATTTTATTGGACCAATTATATTTGCATACAGATTTCATTAACATATATATGGGAAATATCTGATGCAGATCGTACGTTGTCACTTTTTCCATAATTAGGAAAAATAGGTTAAGATCATAAGAACATAAGAAATAGGAGCAGGAGTAGGCCATCTAGCCCTTCGAGACTGCCCCACCATTCAATAAGATCATGGCTGATCTGTCGTGGCTCAGTTCCACATTCCCGCCCTCTCCCCATAACCCTTAATACCCTCTCTTATCAAAAACCCATCAACCCGCGTCTTAAATATATTTAGCGAGGTAGCCTCCACCACTTCAACGGGCAGAGAATTCCAGAGATTCACCACCCTTTGAGTGAAGAAGTTCCTCCTCAACTCCGTTCTAAACCCTTATCTTGAGGCTGTGCCCCCTAGTCCTATTATCCTTTCTGAGCGGGAAGAGTCTCCCCACCTCTATCCTATCCATCCCATTCATCATCTTATACGTCTCAATGAGATCTCCCCTCATTCTTCTAAACTCTAACGAGTACAAGCCCAGTTTATTCAGCCTCTCCTCATAGCTCAACCCACTCAACTCCGGCATCAGCCTAGTAAACCTCCTCTGCACTCCATCCAAGGCCAAAATATCCTTGCGTAATGGTGGCGCCCAAAACTGCACACAGTACTCCAGCTGCGGCCTCACCAATGCTCTATACAGCCGCAGCAAGACCTCCCTACTTTTATATTCAATCCCCCTCGCTATGAAGGCCAGCATCCCATTCGCCTCCCTGACCACCTGCTGCTCCTGCAAGCTGGGTTTTTGCGACTCATGCACAAGGACCCCAAGGTCCCTCTGCACCGTTGCCTGCTGCAGTTTTTCTCCACGTAAGTGATAATCCTTCCTACCATTATTCCTAATAAAGTGGACCACCTCGCACTTGCCAACATTAAATTCCATTTGCCATTTCCTGGCCCATTCACCCAGCCTATCTAGATCCTTCTGCAGACTCTCCACACCCTCCGCACAATTTGCCTTTCCTCCAATCTTGGTGTCATCAGCAAATTTCGACACCCTGCACTCGGTTCCCTCCTCCAGATCATCTATATAAATGGTAAATAGCTGAGGCCCCAGCACCGACCCCTGAGGCACTCCACTAGTCACCATCCGCCAATCCGAATAGCACCCATTGACCCCCACTCTCTGCCTCCTATTTGACAACCAATCCTCTATCCACGCTAACACCCTACTCCCAACTTCACGTCCCCTGACCTTCTGCAATAACCTCTTGTGAGGTACCTTGTCAAACGCCTTCTGAAAATCCAGAAACACCACATCCACCGGCTCTCCTTTATCCAATGCCCTAGACACATCCTCATAGAACTCCAGTAAATTTGTCAGACATGACTTCCCTTTAACAAAACCGTGATGCGTCTGCTCTATCAAGCAATTCCTCTCAAGATGCCTCGCTATTTCCTCCTTGATGACGGATTCTAACATTTTACCTACCACAGACGTTAAACTAACCGGCCTATAATTCCCTGCATTTTGCCTGGCACCCTTCTTAAACAACGGCGTAACATTAGCCGCTTTCCAATCTTCCGGCACTTCCCCGGAATCCAGCGACGTCTGGAAAATAACCACCAAGGCATCCACTATCACCTTCGCCATTTCTTTCAGAACCCTCGGATGCATTCCATCCGGTCCTGGCGACTTGTCCACAATCAGTCCCTCCAGTCTGTCGAGCACCTCCTCTCTAGTAACAGTAATGTCATTAAGACCCTCCAGTCCTACCACCTTTCCATCTCTAACACCCGACAAATTATTCACGTCCTCCTCCGTGAAGACAGAAACAAAAAAGTTATTCAGGACCTCAGCCATATCCCCATCCCCTACCACTAAATCTCCCTTCTCATCCTCTAAGGGACCAACGTTCACCCTAGCCAGCCTCTTCCTTTTTATATATTTATAAAAACTCTTGCTATCCTTTTTTATATTAAGCGCAAGCCCAGCTTCAAAGTTTCTCCTACCCTTCTTTATCATCTTCTTTATCAATCTTTGTTGACATTTAAACCTCTCCCTATCCTCTTCTCGCCCACTACTCTTTGTTACTCTCAACGCGTCCGCTTTTATTTAACACTTTCCTTCACCTCCTTCGTTATCCACGGCGTATTACCTCCCCCCCTACTGTCCTTTTTGACCATCGGAATAAATTTCTGCTGAGCACCAAGAAAAATCTCCTTAAAGATCCTCCACTGCTCCTCAGCAGACCTACCTTCCAACGCGCTCCCCCAGTCCACATTCGCCAATTCTTCTCTCATCCTACCGTACTCCCCTGTGTTCAAACAAAGGACGCGCGTCCGGGAACCCACTTTCTCCTCCTCCATCTGCACCAGAAACTCCACCATACAATGATCACTCTTCCCAAGAGGATCCTTCACCGCAAGGTCCCTAATTCTACCCGCCTCATTACATAACACAAGATCCAAGATAGCTCGCTCCCTCTTCGGCTCCAACACAAACTGTTCGAGGAAACTATCCCGGCAGCATTCCAATAACTCCTCCTTGAGCCCACCGCGTCCAACATGGGTCGACCAATCTATATGTCGATTGAAATCCCCCATAACTACGGCTGTCCCATTCCTGCACGCCGCACTTATTTGCGCGTTAACAGCCCGCCTCACCTCCAGATCATTATTTGGGGGCCTATAGACGACACCCACCAGCGTCTTCCTCCCTTTGCTGTTCCTAATCTCTAGCCACAACGATTCCGCTTTCTGCTCCTTGGCTCCAATATCATCCCTTGCTACCACCCTGATGCTATCCTTAATCAGCAGAGCTACACCTCCCCTCCCCCCCGCTTTTCCCTCCTGCCTATCCTTCCTAAACACTTGATATCCCTGGACATTCAGCTCCCAGTCCCTGTCACCTTCAGCCACGTCACTGTAATGGCCACCAGATCATATCCATTTGTGCTGATCTGCGCCACCAGCTCATCCACTTTATTCCGAATGCTTCGTGCATTCAGGTAAATTGCCTTCATCCCAGCCTTCACCTGGACCCTATTTGCTGTAACGCCACCAACCATACTCACGCCCCCTACTCCCTCTATTATTGGGACATCCTCGGCCTCTTCCCTTACCTGTACCTTCTCCTCAACTTTAGCCCCTGTAACGTCACCTACCCTCGCACCCTCCCCCCCTCCCCCACTAATTTGTTTACAGCCCTGTCTACAGTCCTCTTTACTCTATTCGCCAGCACTCTGATCCCAGCACGGTTCAGACCAACCCCATCCCGCCCGAACAGGCCCCACCTACCCCAATACTGATGCCAATGCCCCATAAATTCAAACCCATTCCTCCCACACCAATCCCTGAGCCACCCATTCACTTCCTTAATCCTATCTACCCTACGCCCGTCTGCACACGGTTCAGGCAGTAGCCCAGAGATAACCACCTTGTCGGTTCTACTCTTTAATTCCATTCCCAGCTTCTCATACTCCCTCCCCAGATAAAACATACTGAGGTAACAAGGAAACACAAATCATTCACAAGCAAGCTATGCCTGGTTTGTTTTACAATTATGGACGATTAAGCTGTTCAAGCGATTCTCCCCTCCCAAGTCGCAAATTTTCTTGCGAGTCCAGCAGCGAGAATCGCAACGTGGACCTTCTTTCGTGATTCGCGCATGTGGCGGGAGCGGACGCGCGTCTCCCAGAGCGAACAGTCGGAGTACTGACACACTGGAACAGTCGGAAAGACGGGGAAGTCATCTGAGTCTTTTTTTAAATGTAGTTTAAATATGCCTGCATGTCATCGGAAACGTGCCGGTCACGAATGATTCTCTGACCCCGCCAGGACAGCTTCATTCCGGCGGGGATAGAGGATGCGAGCGAACGGAGAAACTGTCAGATCGGAGCCACTGCGCACACGCAGTGTTCGGAAGCTCTCAGAAAAGGCCCCTTCCCCGATCCCACCCTCGCCCCCCACCGCTCCCCCCCCCCGATCCCCCGCACCTCCTCCCCGCCCTCCACTGCGTTTTCAATGAGACCCATAACTGGTACCTCTGCAATGCACTGAATGGAGAGATTCGGCTGTGAAGTAGTACTGACAAAACAGTCGGTATCTACGACAGTATACCGCCAACTCAGAGCTTTGTGGAAAATCGCGGCCCATATTCGGCGTCCAGAGACTGTTGGAGCATTCGTTGCAAATCCATTAATCAAAGAACAAATAGACATCATTGGTGGCACTGCGATTAGCATCGCTAAATCTGAACGCCTTGAACCTGGTCCGATTTCCTACTTGACCTATTGTCTGTGTCGAATTTGCACGTACCCCGCGTCATTGTGGTTTCCTGTCGGCGCACGGTTTTCTCCCGCATTCCAAAGATGTAGATATTACATGGATTGACCGTGATGAAATTCGCGCTTAGCGTCAAAAGTGTGAAACGGGATAAACACATGATTTTATGATGATCGAGCCCAGGTGGGATTGCGTCCGGCACAGACTCTTTGGGCCGAATGGCCTCCTTGTGCACTGCAGGATTCGATGATTTCGGCGTGTAAATTAAAAAAAAAATCGTACTCCGCGCAAGAAAAGCGAACAAACAATTATCTGCCCAAAACATAAAGCAAGGGTTCTTCACCTTATTGTTTCCTCGCTGTTAACGGTGTCTGAGGCATACTTGTCTATTTGGTGCGTGCATCAAAGTTTGACTTTTTGGCGAAAAAAAAAACAACTGCCTACTGTGAAATTCGAGTGAAATGAGCCGTGCAGCTTTAAATTCCAACAGCGGGCAAGAGCGGTGGGAACGTTACATGAGACATATCTCCAGGATCTACGGAAATGCATGGATGACATTACGCATGAAAATCTGCGCACCTCCCCCCCCAACACACACACACACACACCTCGCCCTCACCCGTAATTGTGGAGGAAACAGACGATTATGTGTTTAGTTTGTTGCTCGGCTGACTGACTGAAAACTGAAAACTACATCTTGCAGACGCCCTCGAACTTCTGGTGCAGTGGGGCAAACTCTGTATTCGGAATCTAACTTTTCAACGCCAATGGATGCGGATTTCATGAAAATTCTGGAGGTGAAGCCGAATTATGGCCGTGAATAACAAATTCACAAGTCACAGTTACAGGAATAAGACTACAACTTTTCGCTGCAATGGCCTACACGACACTCGAGAAATAAACTAACCCACCTGCAGAAACTGATATTGACGTCAGATT
Organism: Carcharhinus amblyrhynchos; assembly: GCF_965287045.1. Taxonomy (NCBI): domain Eukaryota; kingdom Metazoa; phylum Chordata; class Chondrichthyes; order Carcharhiniformes; family Carcharhinidae; genus Carcharhinus; species Carcharhinus amblyrhynchos. Next base: position 64,533,678 of record NC_137339.1, on the reverse strand, counting down.
AGTTACCTGAAATCCCAATGACAATATAACCCCCGTGCAAATACGTAATACCCTCGTTACTCTATCATTAACTTCTGAGACCCCAGCAGGATTTCAAGGAGATGTGTCAGATGACATGATACTCAATATATCATAGTTTATAAACCTGGAATCGAATCTCAGCAATGCAATTAAATTGCCATCAACAGAACCATAAAGATCCGCAACGATATGTTTAATCTTGTCCGCTTTGATTTCGGCCAGGACGATTCTGCGGCTGACCTGATCACGAAAGTTGATCAAACATCGTCAGCACTGCTACACTCCAGCATTAAATAGGGTGTGATTGCCCTTGATATCAAGGGCAACTTACACGACTGTGGCCTCAATATATCAAGGAAAAATCAATGCAATTGAAATTATGAGGAAAACTTTAAATCGGTGGGTGTACTAGCAGGATACAGAAAGCTTACTGTCAGTGATGAGCCCACTCATGTCAGTTGACGAATTTCGCTGGAGGAATTACATGTTTTGACTCTGCACGCAAGCATTCAATTTGCTTCATTAAGCACCCGCCTGCCTTCAAAATGTCAGAACTCAGGATGTACGCATACGGATGCAGAATGTGAATAACATTAATGAGTTACAGATCCTGAATTAAGACAAAATGGTCACGTGTAACAAGTCATGGGCAAGATCGAGTGATGTGATAACATCGAAAAGTAAAAGCCGAGTCGCACGCAAAATTGTCAATGAAATCACAAAAAAAATATCTAATCACAGCTCCTTGACAATCACCGTCAACGCCGTCGCTGAATCCAGCACTGATTTGGACCAGCAACCGAACTTGACAAACGATGTAACATATTCAGCTGCAGGACAAGGCATGTGGTAGATGTTCTGCGACAAGAAATTCTCGTTATGCCTCCCCAAGGTGCGCCCACGATCTGTAAGTAACTGGCATTATTCTGACCAGAGTCATTTCTCTTCCCTTGATAAGGGCGTGCAACACAGCGCTCAAACGGTTTTCCGCATTCTGGAGACAAGACACCGCCTGAGGATTGCATCATTGACATTTATTCAGATACCGTCTCACAGACGCACTTTAACTGAAATCCGTAGCATGCCAAAGATTCATTACATCAACTAACAATATCCTGATAGAGCAAGCCAATCCTCGGGACATTATAATAGATAGGACGACAGGAGTCACGAATGAGCAGCAGATGAAGCAAGTCACGCTCAATGCGAGTTTCTAAAAAAAACACAATAATATCATTGCCACTCATTCCATAGCGCTGGGTTTACACTATCCACATTCTTCTGACCAGCTCAAAGGATCCAGCTAAAGCGCAAGGACTGCAGCAAATCAGCATGGCAAGTCAGTACCATCTTGGAAATGGGAAAAAAATGGCAGTCAGTAAATGCCGGATTACTCAGAGGTGTTCATATACATGGATGAATCAATCAATTTCAATGGCCCAACAATTTGAGTTCAAATCCGGAATATCGGAGGCATAGTACATTAAAGTAGAGGAAGGGGGAAAATCGCACAGGCTTCCAACTATCCCATAACTACAACTGCCGGACAGAAATAAAGCCCGCGCAGATGTATTTTCGAACAGTTTGATTTAGTTTAGGACAATCACTGTACTGCATCAGATTGCGTGTGTTTTGTTTTTATCTGACAGAAATAATTTGCAAACATCCTTGAAGTCGGAGGTGAATTTATAAAAAAAACACTGTCTTTTTATTGGACTTGGCTAGGCATTCATCTTTGAGGGAGGAAACTATAGAGTGCTACCTTCAATGAAGGGTCCGAGTTATTGCGTCAAGGTAAATTTATTAAAAAAAAACGCTGGAATGGAATGTTTGCATCTGTCATAACTTGTCATTTTGACAGTGGCACATACATTATTGGAAGCAGAACGGACGGCTTAAAAACAAATCAACACAGAAGCTGAAAGGAAAGTAGCAGATCTGCTAATTTTGCAGTTTGCTTGTTGGGTGAGATCCATGTGGCAGATCAAGTTTCAGTGCATATGTTCACCAACATCCAGGTGCAATTTATATAAAAAAAAAGTTGCCCTGACTCTGCGCTGTCATCTCTTTTGCAGTGATTTGTGTCCCACCATAGACCGTCAACTAATTCATATCTCCGTCGCCTTAATTTTGAATGTTACATAATCATGTATTTTTTCTTACATAAAAGTCAACTTGATTAACTTTTTGTAACATGTGAAAAAAAACGAAAAAAAAACCTACTCGATGAAACGAAATGCATTTTAATCCCAACCATTACTAAAATCAGACGCACGATTCTTGATCATGATTGGGTCTACCGGGCTCCGGGGATCTGCTCAAGAAGCAGAACATTTGCTATTATTTTACATTACAACACGTGGCCAGTTACAAGTATGACTGAAAATCGGTAACAATTGTGTTGTAATGTTACAACACGAAACTAGCGCTCTAAGATTTTCATCAAGTTGGCTGGAAAATACACATCCGCTGCTTCCGTGTAACAGGACTGAATCCTAAGCCTGTTGTCTAACTGAACGGCGGTTGGACATTTACTGGAAGGACAATGCTTCAATAGGACATTTTTTTAATCATTCCATTCTTTGTGGTGCCTGAGAATGTGCATTCAGCGTATTTGTCGAGCAAGTGATAGTCACATCCCATGAAATAATGGACGAATCTGCTCTAATGTCACGCGTTTCAAATACTTACGTCATCAAATGACACTTTGTGTACTGTTGACATCCTCCGGGTGAAGACAAGACACGCCCGCTCATGATGGGATGCGCCATGGGACTGATAACTGTACTCAATATTGTAAGGGAGAGCAGAAGGTTTTTATTTGTGCTTTAAAAAACTCAGTTATCAGTTATCAACTTGGATTGATATTCGTCCCAACACTGGTTTCTATGAGCTCCTTTCCTGAGTGTTTGAAGTTTGAAACTTGATATCAATGAGAGGTGCTCGATTAAAATGAAAAGCACAACTGAATAATGTTTCGATATAGATGGAAAAGTCATGTGAAATTGTGCAATGCTATTAGCTGGAGAACCACCTTGAAGATCTGTGCAATTGTGCAAATGAAGACAATTATCATGTGTGAAAACATGTTCGTAGCAGAGGGGTCTGTGAATATTGGTAAATACTGAAGCATGCAAAACAGTTCGGAACGGGAGTTTTCTTTCGTTTTTTGTTGGAGTTTGCATTTTATGTTTCAAGCAGGAAGTCTTCCAGTTATGGTTGTCTGTTTTTTTTTTGAGCGAGAAATTGTGTTGTGTGCGTTTTTAGACACCGCATCTGACGAAACAAGAAGGAAGAATGAACAGTGAACAATGAGGCGTGGCTATGTAGATATGTCCGTCACATTCGCATATGGTGGTATAACGTGTTAATGTCAAATTGGGTCGATGCGCGTTGGAGTTTAAACGACAGAAGCAATTTCGAATTTTAGAAGACGGATTTCAGAAGAAGGTTTGCAGGGTAGACGCATATGGATTGAATTTATGAAATACTCTTATCAACTGAAGGACGAGTCGTCATTTCGATTTCGAAAAAAAAACAGTTGCAGGGAACTTTACTATTCATTTCTCGAAGCAAATCGAACTTATTTTTTTCGCTAAGTAGAAATGGGTGGTTACTTGAAAAACAAACTGGCGATATTGTGTCTTAACAGGGAAGTGGGGTAAAGTGGAATGTGAACATTAACCGCATCATTGTTATATTGTTAATAGTGCTATATGACATGCCTTATGATACAAAAATTAATCGCAATTTGCATTTTAAATAATTACATCTCATGTGCTTTCTGTCCGACAGAATACAATAAGTTGATATTGTTATTGCCATCTGCAATATTGGCATTAAAGAAAAGCATGTACATTGCCTTTGCATTACCATCTTTAAAGTACATTTTTTCCGGAAATCTGCAACAGATCAATGCATTTGATGTTTTTATTTCCAGAATCTGAGGTGGACAAAGTTAAAAAAGGTCATACGGATCTATCTGTTTTACTCAACGATTTTTGCTGGATTTCAATTGACTTCGAAAGATGATAATGTGTTGCGATTATATTACCGTAATTGTAACTGATGGTGGAGCAGTGGCATTGTGGTATTGTCGCTGGACTAATAATATGGAAATAAATGATAAAATACTTGGGACTTGGCTACGAATTGAAATATGCATGCGTCAGTTTCACTCATATGCAACAGGGATGCAAAATCATTATCCATTAGTGGGTCATCCTGCATGTGACGCAGAACAAAGGAAAACCGATTGAATGGCAAAATGACTTCGAGGTAAGAAAAAAATAAAAGATCTGGGATAAGCCAATAGCACAAACATACTTTGAATTAATATCTTGTTAAAATAGGCATTCGTAAGAACATAAGAACGTAAGAAGTAGGAGCAGGAGTAGGGAATCTGGCCCCTCGAGCCTGCCCCTCCATTCAATAAGATCATGGCTGATCTGTCGTGGTTCAGTTCCACATTCCCGCCCTCTCCCCATAACCCATAAGCGAGGGGATTAAGGGTTATGGGGAGAGGGCGGGAATGTGGAACTGAGCCACGACAGATCAGCCATGATCTTATTGAATGGCGGTGCAGGCTCGAGGGGCTAGACGGCCTACTCCTGCTCCTATTTCTTATGTTCTTACGAATGCCTATTTTAACAAGATATTAATTCAAAGGATGTTTGTGCTATTGGCTTACCCCAGATGTTTTTTTTTCTTACCTCGAAGACATTTTGCCATTCAATCGGGTTTCCTTTGCTCTGCGTCACATGCAGGATGACCCACTAATGGATAATGATTTTGCATCCCTGTTGCATATGAGTGAAACTGGCGCATGCATATTTCAATCGTGGCCAAGTCCCAAGTATTTTATCATTTATTTCCATATTATTAGTCCAGCGACAATACCACAATGCCACTGCTTCACCATCACTTACAATTACGTTTACATAATCGCAGCAGAAGCACCCGCAGAAGAAAAAAACATATAAAACACTGATCACTGCCATATTTACAGCACCTTTTTTTTTCACAATTAGTCTAAAGTTGAAGAAGAATTGTATGCACATTTTGTTTAAACGAAGTAATAGGCTCAGAATACTGTGGGAAATAACGTATTTCGACGACCGAAAACCATGCACAATTTATTAGACAAAATGCGAATAATGCATTGCAATACTTTCCAATTTCTGAAGCAGTGCAGTTCCAATAACATTAAATAAATTAACAGTTACATAACTGATCACTCGTGATTATTGTATTCTTTCCACAGCATTTAAGACGTGAAATGAGAAAAAAATCAATTCGTCAAACCCCTGCTGATGTTATTTTTGATAATTAACTTCACCCTTGACCTTACATTTACTCTCTTGCATTGTAGATTCCCCAATAACTCTCCCACAAGCAGACGGTACAGTTTGTAATCACTTTTTATAAAATTCTTTCTTTATTCCAAACTCACTTTATTTGTTCAGACACCCTTAACATCATCTTTATGTATTACCATTATGCACCTCTCTTCAATAATTTTCGTGTTTGACATTTCCTTTGAAATCCATCATAACAACAATTTTGCATGCCAAAGTAAGTAACCTTTAATCGCTCTCTCCTGTTCTCACAGTGTTCTGTTTCACGTTGGATTTGAAAAAGGCGTAACTAATTGCATTACTATATGAGGGATGTTGAGCTAAATACACAATTGAAGTGATATGCTGTGTTAACAGACGGAGCCATAAATGTGTCACACGGATGAAACTGAAAATAAATATTGCGTTTGTTTGGCATTATTAGTATGCAGAATCATTTAGAATGAGTGTCACAGAGAAATTGCAAAAACTAATTCAATAGCAGTAACTGGATAAAATGTGGCCAAATGTATATGAAGTATGGCGTTTTCAGGAGATTTGGGAAGCAAAAATAAAAAAATCTTGAAACGTCTTTAAAAAGAGGCACCTAGGCAAAGAGTCTGAGAAAGATCAGTGCATAAACCTGAATAAATATTCATTTATTATTATCACAACTAGGCGTACGCTAACACTACGATGATGTTACATGCTAAAAAATGTCCCCTAGTGTCCTTTGATGCGTCGGTTGGAGGGATTAGCAGGTAAAATATGCGGGGGTGGGTTTGTGGGACCTGGGTGATTTTGTCGTCGCTGCAGACGCAATGGCCGAGTGGCTTCCTTCTGCATTGTAGGGCCTCTATTTCTTTCTATTTCTAAGATCCCTGAGTAGCCATATCGGAGGATATTTCTAATACAGTGAGGGAGGATTTGACATGGCCAGAGCACCTAACAACACATTTTTTCTGACTGTGGGAGGAAATGGGGCGCCCGAAGACATTCATTCTCACAAGAAGAGGTCGTTTAGACAAGGCAAAGTCAATGACCAAAGCTGCGCTTCGAACCAAGATCCTTGGCGCTGTGAGGTAACAGTGTTAACCACCAAACAGTTCACTCAGAAAGGCGGGAATTAAAGCAACCATGGATGAATTATTGAATAGTGGAACCTGCTGGGAGAAATAGGAGGTCTGTATTAAACATAAATGAATAACAACCCATTTTATAATTTATTTTGTTTGCTTAACCTCATGGAGCTCCCCAGTCGACATCAGCGAGGACTTCGGGATCAGAAACAAAACAAAACAAATAAACAAACAAAAGTATTATTGAGAAATGGGCTATAGAAACAAAACAAAAATGACGTTAGTGTGGGGCATGGACTATAGTTACAGATATTGGAGAAATTAATTAAATGTTTGCGTTCTCAAACAACCGCAAGCAAGGCAACGAAACACCTTTCACATTTTGACCAGAGTGACGATCCTTATTGGACAAACCTGTGCCCTTAACACATCACAGCACTCTTATTAACTCCCAAGCTCGGAAAGAAGAAGTAAATCCAAAAGACGTGGAAAACGTGCAGGCTTGCAGGACGTTGTGAAACTACCTGATCCTCAGGCATCATTCCTCAGCATAATGCAAATGTCCAAACTGAAAAGAAACGTTGGCGAACGTAAGTAAAATAACAAACAATGAAACTCAGCTATTTTGACAAAAAAAACAATCATGTTATTCGTCAAACATGTTTCCAATCGTCCATCCAACGTTAGATAGGGAATGTATGTTTTTTTTTCGGATAAAATCGGCCATTATTACCTAACCTGGCCGACGTGTATCTCCAAACCCAGGATGATACGGCTGACACTTTAGTGTCCTCAGTTAATTATCAGGAAGCAGGACAAACTAATGCAGGATAACCAATTGTCAATATTCCTTCAGAAAATGAACAATTTGAAATGACCACATGATGAGGAATGTTCATTTTTTTTAAAAAAACTACTTGAACGATGGCAGAGCAAATACTAGAATGTGCGGTCCTGCACTTTATATTCCAGAGAGTGTAGGTTTGCCTCTCCTCAACGTAGATTCAGCATCCCGTGAAGTCTCAACGCACCAAATCTGAATAAGAAAATGAATGCGTCTTTCGTCTGACATGACTTATCCCCAAACGGCATTTTATGCAGAAATGTACTGGCATGTGCAACGCAACCTCGCGGAAGGGCTAAGTATGGAATGGCTCCAGGAATATAATCTAGGAGGGTAAATCAATGTCCATCGCCAAACCGAATCACTGCAGGCCATGCTGGTACAGTCTGACATGTACCAGAATTGGTGTGCAAATGGGGAGGGATTAACAAAGAAAATACGCATTTTTGCTCCCACAGATGCATCCGTAACTGTCTTCTGCAGATGCATTCGTGAAGGGCATTGTTCCTATGAGTGACAACTGCTTGGGTTTGGGAAACATAATCTCGTATTCAAAGTGATGATACATGTTATCAGATTGTGTTGGCCGTGAATAATTAGATTTTTTTTGTGAAATGTTGATTGAAAAGTCAAGCATTTTACATTGCAAACACTTACAAACTCACATACACATATTGTTGGCGTGTGCCACTAAGAGCGGCGATGGGTTAGCTCCAACATATTTAGGAGCATGTTCCACAGATATCCCCATCCTCATTGATGGAATAGATCAGAGTAACTGGAGAATAGATACGTTTGTCACGTTTGAATCAGTCTTCAGCCAGTCGTATGGATGAATTACCCATCTCAGCCTCTGTGACAATTCCCCAGACCATGAGTCACTCAACGCGACTGGGCTCAGTGTTTCCCTGGCCAGGGAACAAGCCCCTGGTGCCTTCGGTAGCCACCCCGACCGAGCCCTGTATAATCACACCGGGACTGACAGTGATAATATAGAAATAAAGGAATAAGGTAGCCGCCGCAGAACCGACTGATCTTGCACATAGCACTGGCTATAAAATAATTAGTGGGGAAAAAGAAAAAAACGTTAAAATCATATTTTTGATTGGTGGGCATTCATGACAATCTGACGACAATCAGAACTCGCATTATATGTTCAAAAACAATATCTAATATGAAGCAAATTATGACATGTACCTTAATCCGAAACAACACTGAAATTGCTGGTCGCACTTTGTCGAACATAAATGGAGGTCAAGCATGCCTAACGTTAGGAGTCTGGATGGCTATTTGCCAGAGCTCTTAACTGTTCCCCGTGTTTTGTTTTAATTTAATGTCTAATCTTTCCCGTGATGTCCACCTCACTGTTGTAACCGCAAACATAGCGCATTAGCTCTGATGCAATGACGAATGCATTCGGGCATTGGAGATCGAGGAAAAGGCATAATAAACATGAGGTGTCAAAATGTTGAAAATAAAATGATGAAGTATCATTGTTCGAAACAGCAGTTCCAGCATAACAGAAAGACAGCGAAATATCGAGAATGATGGTCGTGCTCAGTATTGTTGTGCCAGGAATTATTATCTGCAAGTAATTGCGTGTGACGATCCCGGAAGCAACAGACTAGTTCTAAGGTTTACAATGTTCCAGCCTTCCACTATGAGTGGTGATGGGCAATGCTACAGCAGATCCAGAAGGATATCCCCATCCTCATTGATGAAACAGATCAGCGTAACGGGACAATAGATAAGTAAGACACTTCTCAATCAATCTTCAGCCGTCGTGCAGATTGAATAATCCACCTCAGCCTCTAACACAATTCCCCAGACTCTGAAATGACAGTTAACAATGAATTCCATGCTCTCCACGTGGAATAAAAATACAGAAATTTGATATTATAAAGGCTATGCTGCCACTCAATATTGCGAGAATATTACCGAAGTCTCGAGCTCTAATAAACGTCGCCCTTGAAGCCGAACTGTCCCAGTGGAGTCATGTAATCTGCATGTACCAGTGTGGAAACGTGCACAATAATGACCTGTGCGAAACAAACGGGCCAACTCCTAACAAGTAACGTGGCACATCATCACTCTTCTCTTTAATATCAATGCAGCTTTTTTTTATGGCTAAATCAAATGGAACTTACTGAGCAATAACGTTCGAATTGGCACACAGCTTGCACTACACCAGGGTCTGTCAGCATTTCCTATTCATCGCATCTTATAAAATATTCTCGCATGACACAGTCCAAAGATGTGCGGTTAGGTTGATTAGCCACGCTAAGAAATTGACCCTTAGTATCCAGGGATGCCTAGGTCAGAGGGGTTAGTGGGTATAACATGTCGGTATATCGGTGTAGGGCCTGGGCGGGATTGTGTTTGGTGCAGACTCGATAGGTTGAAGGGCCTCTTTCTGTACTGTAGGGTTCTATGATTCTATTCTATGATGACCTGAATGAAAGTATTGGAATTAAATCACCTGCCAATATTCGATGTCAGAGATTGGCATCAACGTGCCTCGCAAACTTCGAGTCAATGGCTATCAAATGTTAAATTCTCCAATTTGGAAGTCACACGAACAACAATGGAATTTGTTTTAATGGCTGGAAATCACGCATCTCAGCTCCAGGACACTGTGGAATAAGCTGATTCGTGTAATGCACCGGGATAGATGTTTTCAGCGGTTTCATTGATTATGCATTCTTGGCATTATTAGAATTGAATAAATTCGCTGTGGATTAAACAATAAGCAGTAACGTTGGTGAATCCTGATATACTGATTATCCAAAATAAAAGTGCCTCGATTATGTTCAGGCTATAGTTGACTAGTCTCCTGTAGTAACAGTGGAATTCTGCACGATCTATGCCACAGTGCTCGAAATCCCGTGACCCATAAGTGATGTTCTGATTCCCAAAGATGTGTCGACCACTAACACCGCTGAAGTGAGTGTGCGACGGGATGCTCTCCAGTTGTCCTTTTGTGTGAAGCTCCAAAAACGCACACGAAGTTCCAGTCCATCCAAGGCGAATGATCTGGCCTGGTTGCTGCACCTTGCACGAATATTGATTGCCGATAGTCTTCAGTGAAGCAATAATGTTATTAGGCAGCAACTTCCAAATTCGCGAAGACCATCAACGAGAAACCTAACGCAGCAAATTATTGCAGGACCATCATCTAAAGTTTACATGCAAATTCTCTGGAAATGCTGATTTGGAAAATCGGTCGCTTTTCTATTATTTTGGCTAGTTCGAAATAATAACGTCCTCCGGAAGTGAATTGCTCCTGCACCTCCCCCTGAAGACTGAAGACGTTCATTGAAACAGCTTACAAACACCCTCTGAATGCAAATAAGGGGGAGCATACGTTATGACTACTGAAATGATACCAGATATTAGGCCCTGTACCTATGGCAGCAGCAACATTTACATGTGTATTAATAACAAAACTAACCAGCTTGCAATCACTTCGGAGACCATCTCCCATGTATTCATGAAACTCTTGGCAATGTGTTAGCGTTGAGAAAATTAACATGATCTCAAAACCAGTTATCCATGCGTTTCCATTGCAAAACGCAGGAAATACATATTTTTGCAAAAACAATTTGTGACCCCCCTGTCCGCCTTGTAAGTTTGAATGCTTTAAGTTCATGCATCCCTGACTCAAGTAACCTGACATTGAAACACCAATGAACGTTAATGTGAAAATCCCGCCATCCTCACACTGTTCTGGCGCATTGAGGATGAATTTAGCATAGACAGCGCACCTCATCAGAACATTCCTGGGAATGTGGGGGGAAGTTGGAACACCTGGAGGAAACCACGCAGACGCGAGGACAATGTGCAGACTCTGCGCAGTATCTGAGCCAGATGCGAACCCTGGACGCTGGTGATGAGAAGCAGCCCTGCTAACCACTGCCACCGAAGCGCCCAACTGGCAGTGTCCGACAGTCCATACAAAGAAAAAGCCCAACATTCTTGTGAGACCGAGGATAATATACGCCAAGTGTCATAAGAACATAAGAACATAAGAACATAAGAAATAGGAGCAGGAGTAGGCCATCTAGCCCTTCGAGCCTGCCCCGCCATTCAATAAGATCATGGCTGATCTGTCGTGGCTCAGTTCCACATTCCCGCCTTCTCCCCATAACCCTTAATCCCCTCTCTTATCAAAAACCCATCAACCCGCGTCATAAAATTATTTAGCGAGGTAGCCTCCACCATTTCAACGGGCAGAGAATTCCAGAGATTCACCACCCTTTGAGTGAAGAAGTTCCTCCTCAACTCCGTTCTAAACAGCCCGCCCCCCCCCCCACTTTATCTTGAGGCTGTGCCCCCTACTCCTACTATCCTTTCTGAGCGGTAAGAGTCTCTCCACCTCAATCCTATCCATCCCATTCATCATCTTATACGTCTCAATGAGATCTCCCCTCATTCTTCTAAACTCTAACGAGTACAAGCCTAGTTTATTCAGCCTCTCCTCATAGCTCAACCCCCTCAACTCCGGCATCAACCTAGTAAACCGCCTCTGCACTCCTTCCAAGGCCAAAATATCCTTGCGTAAGTGCGGCGCCCAAAACTGCACACAGTACTCCAGCTGCAGCCTCACCAATGCCCTATACAGCCGCAGCAAGGTCTCCCTACTTTTATATTCAATCCCCCTCGCTATGAAGGCCAGCATCCCATTAGCCTTCCGGACCACCTGCTGCACCTGCAAGCTGGGTTTTTGCGACTCATGCACAAGGACCCCGAGTTCCCTCTGCACCGTTGCCTGCTGCAGTTTTTCGCCACGTAAGTAATAATCCTTCCTACCATTATTCCTACCAAAGTGGATCACCTCGCACTTGCCAACATAAAATTCCATTTGCCAGTTCCTAGCCCACTCGCCCAGCCTATCTCGATCCTTCTGCAGACTCTCCACAGCCTCCGCACAATTTGCTGTTCCACCTATCTTGGTGTCATCAGCAAATTTCGACACCATACACTCGGATCCCTCCTCCAGATCATCTATATAAATGGTAAATAGCTGAGGCCCCAGCACCGACCCCTGGGGCACTCCGCTAGCCACCATCCGCCAATCCGAATAGCACCCATTGACCCCCACTCTCTGCCTCCTATTTGACAACCAATCCTCTATCCACGCTAACACCCTACCCCCAACTCCCTGTCCCCTGACCTTCTGCAATAACCTCTTGTGAGGGACCTTGTCAAACGCCTTCTGAAAATCCAGAAAGACCACATCCACCAGCTCTCCTCTATCCACCGCCCTAGCCACATCCTCATAGAACTCCAGTAAATTTGTCAGACACGACTTCCCTTTAACGAAATTCCCCTCAAGATGCCTCGCTATTTCCTCCGTGATGACGGATTCTAACATTTTACCTACAACAGACGTGAGACTAACCGGCCTATAATTCCCTGCCTTTTGCCTGGCAGCTTTCTTCAACAACGGCGTAACATTAGCCGCTTTCCAATCTTCCGGCACTTCCCCGGAATCCAGCGACGTCTGGAAAATAACCACCAAGCCATCCACTATCACCTCCGCCATTTCTTTCAGAACCCTCGGATGCATTCCATCCGGTCCTGGCGACTTGTCCACAATCAGCCCTTCCAGTCTGCCGAGCACCGCCTCTCTAGCAACAGTAATGTCATTAAGACCCTCCAGTCCTACCACCTTTCCATCTCTAACACCCTGCAAATTATTCACGTCCTCCTCCGTGAAGACAGAAACAGATCAAATCTAATGTCAAATCTAATGACTAGAAATGAAATTTGAAACTGGTCATATTGGAGCAAAATCCATAATCATGTTAAAGAGCAGTTGCAAGGCGTAACGAAATAGCTGATGGATAACGAATAAACATTCTGTAACCCTGCAATATCTTAGTTGACAGGGGATGAACTAATCGAAGGAGTGAGTTTAACATACGTCATCAATGACACTGACAATTAACATAAGTATTTCAGATGCAAAACTGGAGCACTGAACAACGTGACACCAATCGGATCCCAAGTAACACATGTTTTTAACCCCTAAGCTAATCTTACTTGCCCACATTTTGCACATGTCCTTCGATATCAATTTTGTCTATGTAACTACCTAAATGTTTTTTAAAAGACAAAATTGCACCCACCTGTATTACTATCACTGGCAGCTTTTATGTCCAGACACTCACCACCCCTGCGTGAAAAAAATGCTCCCCCTGGACACTTTTGCATCTCCCCGCTCTCACCTTGAACCCTCTAGTTTTAGACTCTCCTACAGCTGGGAAAATATTTTCATGATCTAGCTGATCTGTGCCCCTTATTGCTTTATAGATCTCAATAAGATCACCCCTCAGACTTCTGCTGTCCAGAGACAAATGTATCAGTCTATCTACCTTCTCCTTATAAATCAAACCATCAAGCCCAGAAAGGATCCAATTAAATCATTTATGCTCTCTTTCTAGTTTAATAATTTCCTCTCTAAAATAGTGTGGCCACAAATGTACACGGTATTCCAAGTTTGGCCTTACCAATATCTTATACAGCTTCAGCAGACCGTCCAACTCTTGTATTGAATGTTCTTTTTATTCTTGTTATTATGAAAATACAGTATTCATGTACTTTCCTCGCTAATATTATTCGGTGAGTCCCGTAGCGATGGACTGCAGCAGTTCAAAAAGTAGGATATCAATATCACATCGTTTGTAAATATTAAAAAAAGTAAATAATTTTAAAGAAATTGAACAAAGATAACAAATGACGTCTTGTTTCATTTAGCGATGCATGGACAATTTGTGAATATGTCCCTTTAATCCACAGATCTGTAAGGCATATGGCACCAGTAATCTTGTCTGGAGTTAGTTGACGAGTTTATTCAGATCATAGCTGATTCCGCCATTTACAAACGCTCTAGTCCGGGTAACTGGCCATTCATTTCGATAAAATGACCGCTGACGTGATTTTTTTTACACTTCTGCAATGCAATAATTGAATTGCATTGGTTGCTTCCCTTTTCTGAAGTTGGAAAGAAATATGAACTGTCACTGATGCAAAACATGGAAAGGAAAATGTGTATAGTTTTATTGCAATGCTTTGCAATGCTCTGGCAGGCTGTAGAAACGAACTCCAACTGTGGAAATTCGTTAATTCAAGGATGCTTGAGTTTAATGAAGGAATGAGGAGATTTCGTTGAAATTGAAAAAAAAAACACCTTTTAGAAAAATGAATCACAATCAATCTGTTGTTCACTTAACCTTAATTCATGCAATATTGACAACTCCCTTCTACTGGCTGTCTCTAAATAGCTCCGGCACGGAATGGCTTAATACCGTATTTCATAGGGTCTTTATGAGTCAGCCACCTTGTTATGAAACCGAAATCAAAAGTAGGACACAGAAGGGGAGGATCACCGATGTTCCCATTGCATTTGACTGAGCAGAGATTTAGAAGTTATCTGTTGACAGAAAGGAATCCAAAGACTGCGTATCGGGGGGTGGGGGAAGTGGGGGGGGGGTGCTGGAGGAGAATGTCTAATGTAAAATTTAAGGCCGTTCAACAAAACATACAAGTATGTTGAGAGTTAATTTTCCAGAAGTTTGCAACCACTTTACAAGGATACATTGGTAGGATAAGAAAGTGCATGTTGACAATTGGCATATAATTTCGGGAAAAGTGGCAAGGCTCATTGTCGGCAAGCAACAAATTATTTACAGTTGAAACATATTTTAAATCCAACAAAGACAAGAAAAAAATGACTCGCTGATTCGACAAAAGAAAAACACGCACATCAATGCACAAGGTAATCAGGAAAGTTGATAATATGTTCGTCCTTTATTCAAGGGTGATTAAGCATATGAATGGGGGAATTTTGCTGTCCGGGGAGATAGCACAACTGAAGTGCTGAGAGCTGTTTTGGTCCCCTCACTGAAGGAAATCTACTATTTCGCCGAAGAAGGTCGGAAACTGTTCACCAGGATAAAGCTTAATTTGCCGATGTTGAAATATGAAGAAAGGTTAAAAAGGTTGCAACACCACTCATTGCAAATCAGAATAATTGAAAATGGTCTCATTGAAAGATTCAAGGAGTTGTGAGGGTAAATTCTGAACAGATGGTGTCCCTTAGGGATTCCTATAGGGCAAGGGTGAGAGACTCTCAGGATACATGGATGCCAATTTATGACTGAGATGAGGGAGACATGGTTTCCAGTACGGTTGTCAAGCTTTGCAATTCCTTGCCAAAGAGAATGGTCAGATCAAAACGCTTGTTCATGTTTGAGTACAATTTACGTGTTTTATATCAACAAACTTATCATAGGAAAAGGGCGGGAAACATTTAACGGGGAAGGTAGGATCATCCAAGATGGCATTAATTGACGATACATACTGGAGGAACATAATAACTTTGTATATTTCTTGTTTTTTTATCGCTTGATGGTTCATTCAATAAAATGAGCGAACCTATGCTGAATGCGACCTCATTGTTTGGATATGCAGGGGAAATGAACACAATAGTGACGAGTTATTTGTTTGATCGTGGGAAGTATTCGATTATGAAATCCAACGCATCCAGCACGGTAATTCATGTGTATGAAATAAAAGTTAATTGAAGAATAATGTTTTCATCACAATGCCTCGCATGTAATTAATGGGGTACTAAATTATCGCCATTATCTTTGTGATAGTTTCATATATTCAACAACGAAAATGCCGAAATATTTTTGAAAAAGGGTAACAAAAATATTAGTGGTCGCTTCTTCAAATTTGCTTCGCGAGGCTCAAAAAAAAATTGAAGCCACGAGAACTGCACCAAAGTTGAGAATAATTGTGTCTCATTTTGCTTGGAATTATCTATTTCCTATTCTGTGACAGTTTTCGTCTTTTCTTCGCAACCTAGTCGAACATTTTTTTTCTAGCGGATAGCCAATACCGGCAAAGAAAAACAACTTTCATTTCGGTAAAATTCTGCCAGTAAACGGTATAATCAGTATTTTGACTTTTTTTTCCCCCATGTACATTTGTAGCACTGAAATAATATTCACTTCGACAGCGGATGGCCAGTTGTTGCTTATCGATTTGTTGACCATCAATAATATGAAAAGAGGACCACTCAGTTCGTGCCCAGAACTGTTGAATCCTGGTGACAAGTTATCACTATCTAATGTATTGATATTACAATGAATGTGGAGGATCAACTTGACATCGCACAGTACCGTAGAACTGGACGTCCAGTCGCAGAAGTGCCCGAATCGCAGCAAGAAGTGTCCTGTATTCAAGTAATTGAATTTGGTCGTTGGATATAATGGATAGTCGTTATCAACATTTCCACCTTTGGCAATATTTTGCAGCATTGCCAGCAATATTTCGTCAACTAAAATAAAGTAACACACATTCATAGTGTTGACTGCAACCATATGCAAACAACAAATAGAGCTTTGCAATCAGCGCACCATATTTTAAAATCCCGGTCACTTTTATCATGAAGCGAACTTGGCCAGCCATCTCGACACGTAGTGGTGCCACAGTAAAACGTTTCAGATAGAGGAATTGTTGATGCAGATATAATAGTTTAAAAAAATTCCAGTAGAAATAATGGCTTCAAGTCCATCTGAACAGGTTAATTATCTTTCCCAAGGCGCTGCATAGAATTTTGCACTAATTCTAGAATGTCAGCAATGATGAATAAGTGGGAAAATAGGATTTCAACAAAAAAGAAACAACATCATAAAGGCATGGTGCAAGATCTCGATGCTGAAGAAAAATATTCCTGTTTCAAGGCCAACCTTCCATATTTAGTTCAAAGCAGAACACTGTGGATGTTATTCGGCCTGCTGGGATTCTATATTTGATACTTTGAGAGCATTGCACTACACGCTGACCTTGATTCATAAACTGCATCGTCTCAGAATTTATGCAGTTTTTCATCTTAATTCAGACCTGTTCATTTCCTCCTCGTATAGCTTCAGTTCAATTTTGCATCCAAAATCATTTCAAGACTTCTTTTTTTCCGATGAGAAACCTGCGAGCTAAAAAAACAGCTCATTTCACTCTGCGCACAGGTTTCTCCCACCTGTTCGCCAGTTGTCTTTTTTTTGTTTTCTTCCCGTACGATCAATTTGTATAATGCAGTTTCCATAATTGTTGAGCAGATAGAACAATGCTGCTGGATGAGAAACTTATCTGCACAACTTTCTCATACAGTGAATTCGGATAACCAGGAAACTGAGAATTGCCCCTTATCAGGTGGTAAGAATATTTGGTGAGGATGTCGACATCGAACGTATGTCAAAGGGTCGCCATCTATTTGAAATTGAAAGGAAATCGAAGTAACGGAGTCTGGTAACTTAGGAGACTTTTTGCATGTTTGTTTTATTTATGGATTGTTAAAAAAAGACTTTGGAAACAATCTTCATATCACATTTCATTAGGGAAATGTCCTTAAATAAGGCAAGCAGGTGTGTTCTGCCTGTTTCTTCCTATAGTGAATATGCCAGTCGAAGCATTGGGAGGTAATGCTGCAACTTTTTAAGACCCTTGTCAGACCCCAATTGGAGTAGCGTGCACAGTCCTGATCACCTCACGACAAGAAGAAGTTGGAAGCTATTGAGAGGGTGCAGAGGACATTTACAAGGATGTTGCCTGGATTGGGAGGTATGCCATCTGAGGATAAGTTGGCGGAGCTAGGTCTCTTCTCCCTGGCGAGACGAAGGTTGAGAGGCGACGTGATACAGGTTTAAAAGATGATTAGAGGTCCAGATCGGGTGGATTCTCAGAGACTATTTCCCAGGACTGAAATGTTCGCGAAGAGAGGACACAGGTTTACGGTGCTGGAGAGTAGGTACAGAGGAGACGTCAGGTGTAAGTTTTTCACTCAGAGGGTGGTGAGTGAGTGGAATCGGCTGCCGTCGGTGGTGGTAGAGGCTGAGGTCTTTTAAGAGACTTCTGGATGAGTGCATGGGATGTAATGGGATTGACAGTTATAGATAGGCGTGGTAGGTATGGATATGTTCGGCGCAACTTTTTGGCCGAAGGGCCTGCTTGTGCTGTGGTGTTCTGTGTTGTATTACATGTGTCTTCTTTTCATATGTTTTTGAAATTTTACAATTTGAGCATATTTTGATAATTTTAGACTTCACAGAAAAGGACAAAGTTTTTAAGGACAAAACTTTTTTTCTCAAAAAAAGAAAACAAAAAAAATAGTAACTAAAGATACATGTTAAACTAGAAATGACCCTTGCCCTAGCATCTAGTTGAACTCGATTTTTATTTAATATTTGCAGTGAAGATGTTTTGACTGCTATAAATTTCAAATGCCCTGCATGTAACAGATATTCGTTTAATATTGTTATTTAATTGCAGCGAATAAGTGCCTAAATGCACAGACAGGTAACTAAGGCCGTTTATGTCTTTGCTGTCTATATTAATTAATAAATGTACGTTCCATCAATATGAGATGAAATATGGGAATATGGGAGATGATTAAATTATATTCTGGTCTAAACACCCATTCGTGCTGTTCAGGAGGCTCAATTTATGTCACCTTGTCTTGTGTGTCTTCCATGATTATGTGTGTTTGGGCTGGCGTTGGTTGTTGGTTTGGGTCCTACGGTGGGAAAACAGAGTTAAATTGTTTTGTGCGTACACCGCTCGGACTATTCACCAGGAAACTGGTTCGACTGACTGTATTCGTTTCCCAATAAATGCCACTGAGTGTATAAAATATCGCTGCACATTAGGCAATGTCAATCTGCGCATGTATTTTCGAGCAACAACGATGCGATTAACTTTCCATGAGTCTTATCAGAACTCCAACAACAAACCAAGGAAATATATAGTTACTTGACATTTCTTTCACGATAAAGGTTCAATCAGTATTATTTTCAAATTGTGCGACCTTCCCTGTCCTCCAAGTGTATTTTTTTCATCAACGTAGCCTATTCTCCCGCGTCATATAATTTTCCGGAACTCCCTTTCTACTTCATTCTGTGTCCCAGAAATTGGCCCACTGAGACTACATTCTCCGTTCACCCACGTTTCCTACGGTTACCACACTTAATTGTATTGATGCTGTGCTGTAGTCGCATTATTTGCCACTTCTTAGCGAGTACCAATGGGCCCAAGATTACAATGTTCCAATGTTAACTGCTGCTCTCCCTCAGCGGCGATGAGCCGATACAAACATTCTGCTTTTATACATATCATATCTATATAAAAAGTATTATGGAACATAAATGAAACAAGATGTCAGGAGCGAACGCAGCGAAGGAATGACGCAGGATTGCAGGTAAATTTTCCCGGAAATTTAAGTCCCTTTCTGCACCTGAAGTTGAATATCGTTAGCAATAGTGCTTGTCGGGTGATTTGAGAGGAGTAGTGAAGGGGCTGCTAAAATTATTTTGGGCGGTGGGTCATGTAACTAATTCTGGGTCTGCAAGGACTGATTCACAGAAAAATGCCAAGCGTTAATTAAACATCCTTATCTTCAACGCAGAACAAAAGTAAACAAGCTGCTGCACAAGGAAATATGGCAAGGCCCCACTTGCTTGATGTTAATGCACTGAGCATTATGGATTAGAGGGGTGAACAGAAGGCATTGATTAAAGCATGAGATGGTGTCGCTATAACTATGAGAGATACATGTTGACAACGGTAATGGGATGTTCAGACAAAGTCCCGGGCAAAGAATATTCAGGTGAAGTGGCCCAGAATTGTTGTAATATAATTTGACTTGTCACCATATCTCTGAATTTTATTGCTGCAGCGAGGAGTAAAGCGTTATTGGCTGATTCAACATCTGAGACATTTTCGTTGGAATTCTAAAACAATAATTGATCAATCATTTTGACTGTCTATCACTGTTGACCAAAGAACAGAACGCCACAAAAGGTCATATTTCAACGAAGTGTAAGAACGTGGGAGGGAATGCTGGCGATACATTTAACGCTTCTATGAGAAATCACTGGTGGCCCAGGATTGATCGTGGCCTTTGGTGGATGCTTCTGCGGTCTTTCGACTTCTCCACATGGTTTTGTATGCTTCTGACAAATGCTTCATTTTGCACGCGCACGCACAAATGCACACACACACGTCATAAAATTGCACAATGACTTGTAGGTTAGCTAGCTTATTGCAAGTGATAGGTTCAAGACATGAGTCTCACGAACATTTGGGGAGTTGATGCACGTATCGTGAGTCGAATTATCCACATCTGTCTGTCTGGAATTTGCACGTTCTCCCAGTGTCTGCGTGGATGTCTACCTAGTTGTCCAGTTTCTTCGCACAGTGCAAAGATGTGCATTGTATTTGGATTGGCCACACTTCATTGCCCGTTAGTACCAGTGGTAAATGTACGGGATTGTGGGGATAAGGTCTGGTCCGATCATTTCTGGTGCAGGCTTGATTGCGAAATGGCCTCCAACTGCACTGTAAGTATTCTATATTCTGCGCGGATCGAATTCGATGATTCTATGCATAATGGGACAATTATATCTTCAGGATTTTAATTAGTCTTGGCAGAGATTGAGGAAATCTGGAAGTGCATTTAAGGGAGGGTTAACAATTAAGGATAAGTGCCAGTCATTGGATGCTCCGTGGGCAGAGGTGCCCTCATTCTGACAAAACATCTTGTAAGGTTTAAGGCAGTTATGGGAGCGGTTAAAAATAAGGAAATTGTCAGAAATACATGTTTTGAATCGGAAGAAGAGCTATTTTACTGGACAAGATCTGATCTGAACAAACCGAACTTGGAGAAGCATACCTGTCGAAGGTAACTCAAGTTAAATGTAGGGAGAGAGTAAAATTCAAAGGAACTGCACTTTTGATAAACGTTCAGAACAAAACACCAGTGATCAATAAATGTGAACTGATATACATAGTGGGATGAGGAAGAAAATCATGTTTATTTGAGATACAGGGGTTTTGTGCCCCCACATATCCTGGCAGACCAGTACGTCATAACTAGAATAGAAAGAGAGAAGATGGGACAGGAACAATCACTGCCAGGCAAAACAAGTAGTTATCAAAATTCGTTCTACATCGGTTAAGGGCGGGAGATTATCCAGCCTTAGACGTAGATCTCAAAAAGATAATGAATTGGCAACAGTTTGGTGGGGCAAGAAAACTGTTTTGTGTAGGTGGCAATTCAACCTGTTGTTTGAGGGCCTCTGATATAATTGCATACAATACAGTGAGACGGAAACAGTGTCCGGTGTATCTGTGGATTTGTGATTAAATATATCCCAAGCTTCGGTGAAATGTATCGTCCGCTGCTGTGGAAGCAAAATGACAGATTATATGGAGCCGAACTTGGGTATTCAAATATTCAGTAGCCAGAACAAATGTGCCAGAGGACACACACCAAAAAAACAACTCTGTTCAAGAGTGAGCTGAGAGGGGGTTTGTTGGAAATGTACTCAACCAGTAGTTGCTGGGATTTTGGGTCTCATTGCTTGAAGAGAAAGTGAAATAGTCGGCAACCTTCTGAAAATCGGAAATAATTTGGATATGCAGTTGAACCGTCATATCAAACAAGGTTACGGATCAGACACTGAAAAAATGAGATGAACACAGATAAGTAATTGTTGGCAGGTGCAGGGACGAAGAGCTGAAATACGTCTTTCTGTGTTGCACATCTTTATGCTGAAACTGTGTTGCGATTTCATGATCACGTTGATCAGATAAGCAGATTCAAAAGGCCCACGTGTTTAACTTCCTGCTTGTATCAAGATCTCAGTGATACAGACTTGAATATATGCTTTTTGTTTCCGTTAGAAATTATGGACGAGCATTGATGTCCAAAATCGTAAACGCCTGTTCATGAGCTTTACATACAGATTTAAATTTGCTTATTAATTAAAATTAGGGACTATATTACATTGGAGAATTAGAGCAACATAGAACATATCGAGCTAACAGTAGTAAATAATATGAATAATTATTTACATTCCACACCACCAAAGTGGTTCAAATGACATCACAATTAAAACGAAACAATCACATCATACGCTCTCGATTTTATCATTGGGGTTCATCTTGAGTTCAATTCGAAATTTTTAAAGAAGTGAATTGTGCCCCGACACAAGACATAACAATACAAATCATGGAAGCACCCTAAAG
Source organism: Carcharhinus amblyrhynchos (assembly GCF_965287045.1). Lineage (NCBI taxonomy): Eukaryota > Metazoa > Chordata > Chondrichthyes > Carcharhiniformes > Carcharhinidae > Carcharhinus > Carcharhinus amblyrhynchos. The sequence goes on along the minus strand of NC_137339.1, from coordinate 64,511,305 downwards.
ATTTTCCAAAAATTATGCAAATACCCACACAAGTCTACATGCCATGTTGATTCAGCCACTCTCAAAACGTGTTTAGGGAGATGTTCCAACCTAACACGCTCTCCAGATATTAAATGATCCAACCTCAGTGATTGCAGCTATACAGCGAAAATCCCTCATCACTAGATATCTCAGGAGCTTCAAAAGTGTAGACAATTACGTGTTTACGATTACTTCAAACAACTACTTTGTTTTTGTTTCCATACGCAATCCACAGCACGGGGAAACCTGAATTCCTTTCCTTCTTCAAACTCCTCAGCTGCTCTTCAATTCACTCGCTTTCACGTGTGCTGCATTTAGATTGTTTTGACCATTGATTTATAGCTGTCATTTTATTTTAACTTCAGGCGTGATTGAGCGCTTTGAAATTTTTGATGCATGAGTATTCCTTCTCAGAAGTGTCTCCCCATCGAACGTCCTATCCAGTACCTTTGCCCGTGAAAGGGAATGAGCTCAATTCAAGTCATTTATTAAGTCATATCAGCCACTACTTCATTATTAAACTGTTAATGCTTCCAGAAATTCTTGCATCGAAGAGAATGTAGGCAACTGATCTGATGAAATCAACAAATGTTGAAAAGTACAAATATTCACCAGAGCCATTCTCGCTGTGACGTTGATTTCCCAGTATTCCACCAAAAATTCATTTAAAAATATATATTTTTCCTATCAATGCGACTATGGCGTCTTGAAGTAATGATTTTGAATTGATTTTACAATTATTTTAAACACCTTTTTGTGTTCTATTTGTTATTTGTTGCATATACCAATGCATCTTTATGTCGATATCGGGTAACTGAGGCAACGTTTTTGTATGGTTCCGGGTCTAAGTCCATGGGCTGAAGTTCTGTTATCTTTTCGAATTGTTGCATGGAACCCGATTCAAAGTTATGTGGTACTATATTGGGACAGTGTGTGGAGGGAGAAGATTTATTTTTTCTCTCAAATCTGGTGGGCCTGCAGACTGAAAACAGTGTTCTCTGTCCCTCTCTCTGTGTGTCTGTCTCGTGGCGTTTTGGTTGTCTGTCAGGTGCAACTGGAAGCTAAACGCAATCAGAACCTTTGCATCTATGGAGTAGTAGGAGAGGTTTCAGGTGTGAGATGGTCACATAATCTTTAATATGACGTCCAAAGGAAATTTGCATCAGTTTTTAAAATGCTGCGAAATCGATGATTATTTAAATATATATATTGTCTGTGCCAATTTTAGAAAAGTACCTTTGTCGGTCGTGGAACTTGAACAATATACTTACCTATTACGCTTTGTAAAATAAGAAATCTCACGAGTCCTTGTCCAAATCCAACAGCTTTATTTGGAATCAGGGGCTTTTGGAACGCTGTATGTTCCTCAGGTGAACGTCCAGCGCTCTGAAATTTCGTAACTCCAAATAAACCTGTTGGATTTTTACCCTGTGTTGTGAGATTTCTTATGGTTCCCCCCCCAATGAAACGCTAACAGCTACATGCCATGGCTTTGTAAAATATTCTATCTGTATAATTGTAATTTTATTTGATATCTTTGTGAAGAGTGAAGCAAATTTTCACATTATATGTTAATTGCTTTCTTAAACAGTATATACGTGATGACAGCTACCTAAAGGCTCACTTGACTCACACCTGGAGTGAAACATTTTGCTCTCATCCATGTCAAATTCGAAGTGCAGCATATATGGTCAAGGCCGGCCTCATATAACAACTTGAAGTTTCCGGCCTTGATTGATCAACCAATGTAATGAAATATTACTTGGTAATTTTATCAGACTATGCGATGTATTCAGTTCGGCCGAACAGTTACTTTATGATCATGTTGATTTTCATGTTCGTAAAAAAAGCCTGCGCTTCAAAAATAGTTCACGGATTTTTGAAGGAGCTTCTGCCAATGAACACCCTGGCAACTGGATTTCATTTATTTCTTCCCATTAGAAAGAGATTCGCTGCAAAAAGAAGTTGAAATGATAAGTAAGCAGAAATTTCGTAACCTTTTTTATGTGTAAATTCGCTAGTATGTAAAATATATGTAACGTCTTTATTTGATTTGAGATGATTTGATTTGATTTAAATTAGTATTGCCACCTGTATTATAGGACAGTGAAACTTTTTTTTAGTTTCTGCATCTGTGTATTTATCTACACAAATGAGGAAATTCCTTTCTGCTTCAAATCCATTCAGTTTTTAAATAATGGCAAATGTTTGGATGGACAAAGTCGTTTTTTTAATTAAATTCCATAAAACAAAGCATTATCATCGTTGTCATTTGAATTCATTTGGGTGACAAATACATTTTAATTACACCGACGGTTATTCATGGCCATTTATTGGTTGGTAACCCGATTGAAATCATGTCCTCGCAGAAAAAAACGCTTCAGAATGCTTAAAAGGTAAAGACAACTTTGCGCGTTCCTCCCTTTTCGTCATACCCATGCTCTTTGCTTACTGGCGAGGCTTGTGCACATTTCTCACAGCTTCTGCTACATTGTCTTTCATTTTTCCTAGTTTGACTGTAAACCCGGAAGGCACTTATCATGCCTGTGGTAGAATTAATGCAATTTAAATCAATTAATGTGAGTTTGGAGGATTCTCCGGATGTTTTCCAATGCAATATGAACAATGGCGTCATTTGCAGGCTTCCTGCTGAATGCCAAAATTGTTTTTGTACAAATTGATTTAATATTTACCTAGAGTTCCGATGGACTTAGTCCAGCTGATATGGTGAGCTGTTGATTCGGGTTTTCATTAACTGTAAAAACATTGTTACCTGTAAACTTGATCCCATGAGTCTGAATGTCATGATATCGCCAGTACACGAAAACACACAATAAAGAAAACGTTTATAAAGATATTATTTAAATTATTCCTGCGGACTTCATCTGTTGCTTAATTTTCAGGATGTGCGTTGTCTTGGCAGCTTTATTCATTCAGAACTAGAAAGTTTTTCTTTCCAAATACATTATATTTCACTTTGGCTCTGTGATTTGAAATGCATGAATAATGTCTGATTGAACTTTAACGTAATGTATCATAGATAAAAAAAACATGCAAACAGTCCTATGGCTATCATTTTAGACCAGAAATCATGTGAAGTGAATCTGAAAGACAAAAGCAAAGGTAAAACACAAAATCATCAGAAAGCTGAAAATCCTCACCTTAATGCAACTTTACATGTTATTCGTGTACCTCTCCTGCCTTATGGGAATTTCTGCATTCCATTCGGTTTCCTTGTTGAAAGGATCTTCACTGACGCCTTCAATGCTTGAAATAAAATAGAAAAACAATGTTCTGCAGATACAGAAATTGAATTTTCAGAAATTAACATAGTAAATGTTACGATCGTTGAGAATGTGTTGAATTAACACTTTCTGTTCATGATATTGACTCAGGCAGTCAGCATAGATAAGTAAATTATCTGTGCGAAAATGAATTTGATGGGTAGTTACATTGTTGTTTGGAGACGACAGGGAATCAGCTGCAACGACAACCAAGGCGATTCAATGCCCAAGCTATGGGACACGGTAGGGTGAAACCGCGAGAAAAAAAAAGTGACGTGGGACGTTAATTGAAAGGCAAAACAAGTCGTCAGCTGAAGGCTACAAAAAAGTATCAAAACGCAGAACAAGAAATATATCAGGACATGTGACATATCTAAAATAATAGACATCCCAAGATCAGGATGATTTTTTTTGAGTGGTGCTGCGAAACAGAATCAAAATTAAAGCCTGCAAGCGGAACCACTAATGTGGTGGTAAGAATTTTAAACAATGAGTCATTCAGGCACCAACGGCACGAACAGCATTCGGTTAAATGACCCTTAACATACGTTTAGGAATTAACAATAAACAATTTACACACATGTTATCGAGTAATTGTTTATGATTTCAAAGAATGTTACTTATTTTATTCAAAAGGCACTTTACCAAAATACATCATGTTGAGAATCATTAGGGTTTTTTTGTTGTTGTTGTTGCACAGTTGGGTAGATTTAAGTGTTTTTCAAAATGATAAAATTGTAAAATGATAGGCCGAAATAATTGAACAGTCCGTTTAAAATCTCCTTTTTTTTCCTCTGGGCATAAAGATTTTAATTTAATACACACATACATACATACACATAAGTAAATAGATAAGAGTGCAAAGAGGGCCCAATCTGAAACAATTGTATCGAAATGCCAAGCAACAGTTCTCACAATGACTACAGGCTATGGGATTTCGCCAATCAATTTGAATCAGGCACGTAGAAACCAAAAATGTATTCAAAATAAGTCTGACTTTGACCACCTGTGACCAATCCAATACGACGTCGTTGATCTCGCATTGGGGGTATAAAAGAAAGATGCAGCGGAACAAAGATACGAGAGCAATGTCACATGTCAGAATCATCAGCTCACCGATTTCACCTCTCAACTCTCTCCCTCAAGAGAGAAATGCTGTTTTTTTTTTTCTCTCTGTTGCTGCATCGATATCTTTGGGTAAGCACAATCTAGATTGCAATGGTACCAAAGAGGAAAACTGTCCCAGAAGGCGGAATCAAACGAAAAGTCCCAGAATATTTCGGAAGTAACAAAAGCTAGATTTAGTTTACATAGTTTAACATGATATTTTTGTTAATATCTAGGCATTGCATTTATTGAAACAACAAAATACTAGAATATCACTTTTTAGGAATAGTTAATTGGTAGAAGGGGTATGGTTAGTTTGTTCATAGTCTAGGTATTTGTTTCACCAGTAGTTAGACAAATCAATTCTTGAACATTGATATTTAAGTAGATGCCAAGGCTGTATTTTGTATTTCACCACTAAAAGTTCCCGAAGAACATGTTATACAATTTCACCTGCACGTTTTACAAATTGTGGGGTGGTAGAATCTTTGGGTTCTTTCCCGGGACGTGGGGAGGGTAGCGGGAGTGAACCTCCAGTTTATATTGGATTGGGGGCTAGGGTTTGCGATTACGTTTGAGTCCTAAAGCTTTAAAAGGTAAATGATAAATTGAAAAAAAAACATATTTTTGCTGTCTTGTTGTCAGACAAATCCAAGGAGGGAAACCGGCTCTCAGCATTGATTTCCTGAGGTCCGAAAATGCTTGCCAAACTTGCCAAGAAAGTTTAGAAAGACGGGTGGCGGGGCGGGGCGGGGGGGTGGGGGGGGGAGGCGGTTGGTGGTAAGTGAACTGTCTACGTTCGAAATAGAAAAGTGGCTAAAGTAGAATTTATTCAGGGAATATAAGAACGCTGAAAGTGTAACGAAGTTAGCGAAGGAATAATATATCTCAGAGAAACAGGCATATGCAACTGAGTGACAAAAACTGCAAAAATAGCAATTGGAGTCAGAAATTAAACTTAAAATGCTGGAATCAGAAGAAATCTAAAAAAAAAAGAAAAACGTGCAGAAAGAGAAAGGCAGAGAAGGACTCGCAGTCGAATTGGAACAGACAGCGAAGGCAGAGAAAAAGGTGTGAAAAGGCGCAGCAGAAGGTAAAGAAAGGAATATAGTTGAAAAACAAATATAGTTGAAAAAAAAAGACGTTGGAACTTGCCACAAAATGACTTCCAATGACAAAAGTAAAATTGCAAGATAGAAGCAGTGATGAACACACTCATCGTTGCAAACGGCCTGGATCAGGTATATGCAAATACGTCCAACCATCATCAAACTTCGGTGAAAAAGATGCATAAGTCTTTCAATGTTCCTTTCAGCAACTCGCTCTACCGATGAAATGACCAGGAGAAGTGTGAGAAATGTTAATTCAGGTCAGCTGCTGGGCAGGTTTACTGAGGTGTTTGCCGCGCGGTCGAATGAGCTGCACGGAAATTATGAAGAAGCGGAGAGGGCTAATTTGAGTTCCCGAGGAATTGATACCAGAGGCTATCGACAAAAATTCACAAATTCAAACAAAGGGAGCAAGACAGGCTTATTTCGAGATTGAAAGAACTAAATAGAACAACTTTGATAAATGGGTGAGCGCATCCAATATTGAAAAGACATATGTGTCCTTTAGAGATGCCATTTTATTGGAGGAGAATAAAAATTCACTTGCCGAAATGATGTGATCTCACGTTGTGGAAGTGACAGTTGAAGCAGCGAGAAAAGCTGCAAAGATTATGGATGAATATGAATTCGTACCTAAGTCGAAAACTAAATGCCGTCAAAAAAATCATTCCGTGAGAGATAGAAATTGGGAAGGTGAAGATCTATCAATTAACAAAAAGTAGATCAAGTTGGGAACAGTTTACCACCTGTGAAAAAGGAAACCAAAGAAGTTGGAAAAAAACATGAAAAACCTACTGTGTTTTCACTGTAATAACGTGGGAAACATAATGTTAGAGCGCCGGTGATCTATGGAAGACACTGTTAGAATATGTGCTAAATGAGACTCAACCTGAGGCATTAGTTAAGACGGTCAAGAAAATGCCGAGGAAATTTGAGGAACTGAAGGAGCGTGCACAGCCTGGACATGGGCTGAATGGCAAGCTGGCACCCGATACTTTCAAACACCACGTATGTGGTTAAGATTTACTCAAATAGAACAGGGGGAGTAGGTAAATAAGTCAAAATTTTGAGATAATTTAGTGATAATCAGTCACTTGTAATAAGGGATGAGAATAGCCACGCTCCTTCTGAAATATTGCCTGAGAGATTAACAGCCTTTGGAATAAATTGAGAGAGTAGTGGTTGTCCCCGTGTAAAATGAAGTTGGCCAGTCCAGTCAAGACATTGGGAATTAGAGTGGTAGTGATGGAAAACTTGGTTATTCCAGGAATACAGTTTGTTGTTGGAAATTACAATTAGGTGGGACATAGATGGGAGCTGTACCCATTGTAATAGAAAACACGAAGTGTTGTCTGCCGCAACGTTTGTTTTAACCCTTACACGGTGGATAAATGACTACGAGTAGACGTATTGTTAGTACAACCAATATTTCTTTAAATCCACACAAAGAATAATCACTCACCCGACCTACAATAAGTTATCTTACAGAAAATACTAGAATTCATGAGTAACGCAAGACCTTGACTTAACTTTGCGTGACCGGCAATTACCCAAGCAGATATTAACCTTTATCTGTGCGCTGCTGTCGGTAGTCGTCTGGTCTGGTCTGACACTCTGGCTTTGGTCTTCCTTCCGTCCTTCTCCGGCGTGGTGGCTCTCCTCATGCTGGTTGTCGCTGGTGATGTTCACCATTGTTGTAGCTCGTTCGTGGGGTCACAGAGAGAGAGAGACAGAGAGACAGAGGGAGGGAGAGAAAGAGAGAGAGAGAAAGTTTCCTGGTTGTGCAACCCAAATTAATCACGATTTGATCTCCCTGATCGATAAGATTCCAATCAGGTGCTACCACATCGATCTCTGGGTTTTTCCTTAACGGCCATGTCTGTCGGTGCTCGAGGCAAATTGGTCACGTAGCTCCCTCCTAAATAAGTGTTCACGGTGCCCTTATGCCTGGTACACAACCCAGTGTGACCAGAAAACCTCTCATCTTGGAGATGAAACAACCCAGTGTGACTCTTAATTCCCTTTCATCCTGGAGATGATCCATATCATGTTTATTCACTTGTCAAGGTTGCAGCCTGTGTGTCTCTGCCTTTAAATTGCAGCCTGTCGTTTTACTTCTTGCCCAATTGTCCCAGAGTGCTTTACAAATTAAATCATCATTTTACATGACCTGTTTGGACACAAAAAAGAAAACCAGGAAACTGACGAGTTAAAACAATATTCTGGGATTATTTCGGACTGAGACGGCAGAATTCCACAGCCATGAGTTGAACTGGAATGCTCTAATGTGGAATAAAATAGAAAGGTGAAGTAGTTGAGGTACAGTTACCTGACATTTTTTAGATTAGATGATTTATATTAAAAAAACTGAACATTTCGAGAATCAGGCAGCTGTATTAGTTGTGAAATATCAATCGATTTACAACAAAATGATGAAACAATGAAGGATTTACATCACAAAGCCTACTCTGAAAAGTGAATCAGTAAATACCTTAACAATGACACATTAAAATAGAAATGAAGGCCTTGGCAGGTTAGTGCAGATGAGAAATGGCAGAAGTTCACCAGATTGTATTGCTGGTCGAATGCAGACAGGTCTAATTGTGAGACAAAGAGGAATAACCTGTAGCAGGTCAAATCGGAGTGAAAATGCCGCATGCTAACATATAGAATCATTTTTATTGGTCTGGATTGCATCAAGATGTGGTTGAATATTGTCATATCAGGCATATGTGCCCAATGTTAGGAAAGCTACAGGTAATGGCAAAACCAGCGCCTTTGATGCCAATTCCACATTTGAAGAATCTATTTTTTTAACCCGGGCTACAATTGATTCTGTTGTTCTCCTCCCTAAAAGCAAACGCGGAGACTATCATTTGTCAACCGTAAACGATGTCTCTACCAGGTGTCAAGAGGCAATTCCATTCCAGAATGTCAGAGCAAAAAATGTTGTTGAGAAGTTATTTGCTTTCTTTAGCAGGATTACCCAGGAAATGTTATTCAGACGCAGGGACCAAATTTCCTGCCAATTTACTTATAGGGATCATAAATTGTTTGGACATCAGACACTTTTCCTCAAGTGTGTATCATTCTGAATCACATGGATCATTCGAATGGCAGTATCAGAATCGTGGCAACATCTTGAGGATTACTGCCCAATGATTGCGGAAAATGAATCCCATTTATATTATGTGCGAATAGAGATGCTCCAAATGAATCGACTTAGTTTACTCTACTTGAATTAATATTGAACACGGAGTAAGAGTCCCTTTAAAATTAATTAAGTAATTCGGTATGTCAGATTGAAGAGCTCTCACACTTGGAGTATGTATCTCAGGTGAAATAAAGAACAGGCAGAGTGAGTAAATTAGCTCAACAACATTTGAAGGTAGCACAACATTTCGAGAAGCAAGATACAGGTGAAAAAAGTTTTTTTTTACCTTCTCCTTGGGATAAAGTAATATTGCTATTACAAGTGATGGCAAAACTCTTTAAATCAAGTTTTGTTATGGAAGGTAAAGAAAAACCCAGAAATAGATATTAATTACTGCCACTCAGAATGAGGAACACAAAGCAGGCGATTTGGATTTTAATTGGTTTCGGAATCAATTAACAATGAAGAAGTCCTTCAGGAATGGGAAATGATAGATCAATGTTTGTCCCATGAACAGAAAACTGAATTAAACGTTGTTTCTCCCAGTGCTGTGAGGACCTATGAAGAAATATAACGGGAAGGATTAATGCCATAGTGCACAAGATTGACATAGAAAACACTGTTGCAATGGAACAACACACCTCCGTCGTAATCCTCGCAAAGCAGCGCAAATTCAGAAGGAAGTGGAGACAATGCTTCAAGATGGCATCATAGGAGAGAACCAAATTGAATGGAGTTTGCCAAACGTGTTGGTTCGTGAACGATCAACGATCTTACGTAGGTTATTGGAAGTTACATGTTCTGAATAATTCCGACTCATATCCAATTACAAAGCAGGAGGTTTGTGTAAAAAAAATGACAAACCACTTATATGACAACAATATTTTCCATATTTTGTGGTTAGTAGTGAATACCTTGTCGGAGAGAGGAAACGAATTACCTGCTTTTGCCACACCAAGTCGATTATATCAATAACGGAATGACTTTTGGATGGAGAGTACACAAACCACTTTTGTTTTTGTTTTAAAGCTTGTGAACAGAGTTGTTGCAGAATTGTCTAATTGTCCTATCCACATAGATTACTTGGTCGTCTTCAGCCATTTGTGGAAAGATCAGATGGAGCATATCTGTTAAAGCTCGCGAGAGACGCGAGAACGTAAAAAAAAATCCACAAGCTTCACAAAAATACAATTCGTAAAGGTAAGACTGACATTAGAAAGGCGCAACACTGGATATGGACCGATGACTCCGAGAAACTTGAGTACGAATGCCATCGTGGAATTTCCAGGACAGTCCTGACAAAAAAAACTGCTACAATTTATTTGTCCCTAATTGAGCAGTCTCTATAGGAATGTGTACAAAATTTAACAGCATCGACGCACGTCTGAGAAATTTGATAAAAAGAAACACGGAATTCTGAATGACAGAACAATGCCAAGAGTAATTTGAGAATTTAAAAACAGTATTAAACACCTCACCCGTTTTAGCCACGCAAATATTTATGCACCCATTGAACATCGCCATAGACGCAGTGACGAAGGTCTGGAGTTATTTTGTGACAGAGGGAAGGTTGTGCAATTGAGAAGCCAAAAGTTTATAAAAAAAAACTCAATATCCACCAAAGCAAAAGTGTCCCATTATTGAAAAAAAAAATTCTGAGTTTGGTCCTAACCTTACAGCATTTTAATGTTATATTTCAAAAGAAATATCGGCAGCATCGATTGAGTATACGAATCCCAATTCTTTGACAATTCGGAAAGAAGTACTCACAAGGGCGTCATATTATTTCGTTGAAGTTTCATCTTACGAGTATTTGGTGTTCACAATGTATGCGTTGTTGGCCTTGAAAAATATATTGCAGATTTTAGGTTTTGTCATGCTGGGTAGAACGATTGTTGATTGGGACGTAGAAAGTAAAATTTGATGTTTGTAAATAGGGTAGAATTGTAAAATGCTAAGTGGGCATGCATTGTATGGTTTCTTCTAAATTTGATGATTTTCTGTGCAGAGGTTTTTTTCTTTTATACAAATACAAATACGTAGAGAGACCTATAATGACAGGCCAAGCATTTTTTTTTAGTCAAAACAACAGGCATTTGCACTTACCGAATCAATCTATATCTTGCACTTAAATGGCAAAAGTCATATTTAGTTTTAATTTAATGATTTTTGGCAAACTACTACAATCCTAATTTTGAAATATTGATATGTCATCGCGAGGAGAATAGACGAGGGCATTAATACAAAGTGGAGTGAGAAACTGTCATCTGCAAGAGCTAGCAACTCACAGCTCTTAGCTTTTAAATTCCACTTGAGAGAGAATTCCGAGCTGCCATGGCTTTATTTAAGTATTAGAGAAACACCATCTAGATAACAAAGAGACCGACGAAGAAAGGATCTCCAGACAGAAGAATCAACAGAGAAGACCCAGAATAATCGGAACGATACAAAACCTTGCTCGAATTCAGAGGGTGATGAGATTGTGCTTATTTTCGTGAGTAGGAATTTGCGTGGATTGAGGATTGGCTATCTAACAGGAAGCAGAGAGTTGGAATAAATGGATGCTTTTCTGGTTGGCAGATGGTGACTAGTGGCAAGCCGCAGGGATCGGTGCTGGGGCCTCAATTGTTTACCATCTACATAGATGATCTGGAGGAGGGGGGCTGAGTGTACAGTAGCAAAGTTTGCAGATGACACGAAGATGAGTGGAAAAGTACATTGTGTGGAGGACACGGAAACTCTGCAGAAAGATTTGGATAGACTGAGTGAGTGGGCGAGGAACTGGCAGATGGAGAATAACGTTAGCAAATGTGAGGTTATCCTCTTTGGAAGAAATAGAAGTTGGATGTAATATTATCTAAATGGTGAAAAGTTGCAGCATGCTACTGTGCAGAGGGACCTGGGGGTCCTGTGCACGAATCGCAAAAAGTCAGTCTACAGATGCAGCAGGTGATCGAGAAGGCGAATAGAATGTTGGTCTTTATCGCGAGGGGGCAGAATATAAAAGCAGGGACGCCTTGCTGCAACTGTACAAGGCACTGATGAGGCTTGTTATGTGCAATTTTGGCCACCTTATTTGCAAAAGGATATATTGGCCATGGAGGGACTACATAGAAGTTTCGCCAGGCTGATATCGGAGATGAGGGGGTTAGCTTATGAGGAGGGATTGAATAGATTGGGCCTGTACTCGTTGGAGTTTAGAAGGTTGAGCAGGTGGAGGGGTGGGGATCTTATAGACACTTATGAGCTAATGAAGGGGCTAGATAGGGTAAAGGTGGAGAGATTATTTCCACTTAGAATGGAATCCAGAACTATAGGGCACAGCCTCAAAATAAGAGGGGTGGGGGGGGGGGGGTTGCTGCAGGTGGGCAGTTTACAACAGGGTTGAGGAGGAACTTCTCTCAGAGGGTGTTGAATGTCTGGAATTCTCTGCCCATTGAAGTGGTGGTAGCGACCTCGTTGAACATTTTTAAGACATGGGTAGATAAATTTCTGATTGATAAAGTAATTAAAAGTTATGGGGAGTATGCGGCTAATTGGAACTGATCCACTTCAGATCAGCTATGATCTTATTGAATGGCGGGACATGCTCGAAGGTTTAGATGGCCTACTCCTGCTCCTGTTTCCGATGTTCTTATGACATACAATTAGAATCCTGTTTCATTCTATGATCTTTAATAATTGAGAGCGATTCATTTGGGATTGTTAATAACTTAGTTATTTTCTTCACAGTCATTTATATGAACGATGTGTTACATCCTGATTTTTTTTTAAAAGTATTTATTTCACTTGTATTTATTATTGGCGAGTAAAATGTATATTAACATTGCAATAACGTTACTGTGAAATTTCCCTCGTCATCACACTTTGGCACCTTTTCGGCTCAATGCAGTTAACCAACACGTTTCTCTTTCAGACTGTGGGAGAAAGCAGACGCACCCGGAGGAAACAAACGCAGACACGGGGAGAATGTGCGAAATCAACACAGACACGGCAATTCGTGCAAGCTCCACATAGACAGTGAACCAGGCCGGAGATAGAACTTGGATCCCTGGTGCTGTGAGGAAGAATTGTGCCACCGTGCCGCCCTCACATACATGTTGGAGTACATCAGGGATTCATTTTCTATGTAACCGCCATAGGTTGCTGAAGAGCACATCACACCACTTCACACTCACCTTTTGCAGATTAGAATGCGAGGTGCTCCTCTTTGGCTGTTTTGATGCTTCTTCTAAGACGGTAGCATCAATGTCCGAAACGTAACAATTTCGGAAGAATATTCGGGAGGTCGAAATCTGCATCCTTCATCAATAAAGCGTCAGATTGAAATACCAGAGAGAACAATTAAACATATTTTGATTACAGAGTTCATTCACGGTCCAGACGAGGTTGGTTTGTGCCCTGACGTTGTGTTACGAGTTAATCTGTTTAGTCCGAACTTTTTAGGATCCACTGAGAACGTTCATTTGAACTCTCAGCTGAGCGTCTTAGATGACTAGGGCTGCAGGTCGGGTATCAGCCAAGGCAAGAGTCAGCTTTCTAGATTATACAGGGCCAAATAATAACAGTAAAAAAAAAACATCAATCGGGCTGCAGGATGGCATTTGGCATTAACTCGTGTTGATTTGTAAATCTTGCAAATTATTGATGCAAAGCTTCTTCAGGCGAGAATGATTGCGAAGAAAAGCTATGATAGTTGTTTTTTTTTCTAATTTTATACGTTCGATTAATGGGCGAGATTTTTCTGTTGTTTGCCAGAGCAACGTAAATCTTCAAGGAACTCATATTGCCCACTGTTTTTTTTAATGCTATATTTAATACAGTGTAACTGACATTATGAAGTTTGTATTTCTTAATGTTTCTGCAGTAATGGCCATACGGTTCACCCCAGCAACTTTTTTGGCGATGACCGACGGTATATCACAGGGTACTGATTGCGTGGGACATGCCCCCTAAGAGTGCATTTTCTTTACATTACAACATTTACCTATTCGAACAATCATTTGGGATCGCGAATGCGGTGTTTCCGAGTAAAGGAGGTGTTTGAAGTGGATGGCCAGTAACAGAACTTCGTTACTTGTTCATAAGTGGAGCCGAGGCAAGCCGCACGGCAGGTAAGTCGCAAATTATTGGGTGTGCTGAAGCTGAAAGGTCAGCTACGGAATCTTTGTACTGTTGGTTTGGAGAAACAAGATGGGAACACAACAGTAACACATGAGGTTAGAACTAATTGACGGGGAATGTGACGGCAGGCCCAGAAATCAGGTGGAAATGAGAGTGCGTCGGTAATGCAAGAAGTTAGAGCCAATTGAATGGAAATGAACGGTGGGCCCCGGTGTCAGAAGGCCCCTTGCTGTGGGAGAGTGACGTACATTTGAGTTGTTGAGTCAGAAACCTCAGGGAAAAGTTCTCAGTATAGAACAGTTGGGTCAGAGGAGTTGTTAGAACTGACGTTTTTAGGAGGGCTGAGGACTATGAATTAAAACATTCTCAGAAAGTATCAGACAAATATAACAGAAAACAGGAAAAGCGAGACAATGAGCTCACAGATGATAATCAGAGAAACGGACAGCGAAAACGGCTATAAACCGAATGAAGGAATGATTATACGGTCTAGGCATGCGAAGTGTGGCAGATAATACCGATTTAATACATTAACGTTGAAGATAGGAGGAGGAGGAGGTCATTCGGCACTTTGAGGCTGCGTCACCATTCTTTACGATCATGACTGATCGTCCAACTTAGTAACGTAACTCTGTTTCCCCCCATAACATTTAAAAATAGACCCAGGCACGATATCTAGCCATCGGTTGAATACAAAGAAAACAGAACAAAGAACAACACAGCACGGGAAACAGGCCCTTCGGCCCAATGAGCCCGCGGCGCCATGTTAACATTATGAGTGCCCTCATCTACCCATGACCTTCTCTACAAATACTGGGGAAGATTGAGGGAAGACTATTTTAGGGACAATTTGCTACACCAATCAGCCTAAAAGCACTTTTTTGGGATGTGGGAGGAAACTGGAGCACCCGGAGACAACCCACGCAAGCACGGGGAGAATATGCAAACTCCCGCAGACACCGGCCCAAATCTATGTATCTGCACAGCAAACAGTGATAGTCACTGAGCTGTCATGTTGCCCATCAGATGGTCCAGTTTAAGCGTACACTAAGGATGTGAAGCACTAGGCAACGCCCAAAGCAACATCCAAGAGCAGCCCTCGCACGACCGACCGCGTGTATGCCCGATGTTGGTCAACAAGGCGGACCGAATCACCTGTGAAGTAAAAGAAAAGGCATCAACTAACCTGCAAAGCTTAGGCAGACATTTACAGAACCCCCAGAAGTGCAGAAATAAAGCAAGTGAGTCATGACGTATGTTGGAAGGTCCATGGGAATCATTTGATTCCCAGGGATGTCCCAAAGCTCTTGACCTTTATTTAGAAAAGTCTCCTGTACCCCTCCATCTCTCGTCAGCTCATGTGACTGTTTAAGTAAGCCTTAAACAACCCTAGCGTGCCTGCCTCCACCACCTTACTTGACAGAACATTCCAGGGTCCCACCACCCTCTGTGTGAAAATCCTCCCTGTAACATCCGAGTTCTACCTCCCCCCCCCCCCCGCTCCCCACCGCTCACCCTAAGCCGTGGCCCCTCGTAAATATTGTATCAAACCTAGGAAAACGCTTACCACTGTTCACTTTATCTATACCCTTCATAATCTTATACACCTCTATTCGATCTCTCCTCATTCTCCGAATTGAATACATTCAATCGCTTGTCATCAACTACTTTTTCAAGCCATGAATTCCACAGGCTCACCACTCTTTGGATGAAGAAATGTCTCCTCGTGTCCGTCCTAAATGATGTACCTCGAATCCTCAGACTATGCCCCCTGGTTCTGGGCTCCTCCACAATCGGGAACATCCTCTCTGTGTGTACCCCACTTAGGCCTTTTAGAATGTTACACGTTAAATAAGATACCCTCACACCGTCTGAACTCCAGGGAAAAAAAAACACAATCTAAACTTAGTCAACGTCTCGTTATACATCAGTCACACCATCCACAGAATCAGCCTTAGAAACTTTTAGTGCAATCCCACCAGAGGAAGCACCCCCTTCCTCAGAACAAGAGGTGAAAACTACACAAAATGTTCTGGGTGTGTCCTCACAAAAAAACGGTAAATATATCCCTGCTAATATCTATTCAGCACATCTTGCGATGAAGGCGAACATGTCATTTGCCTTCTTCATCGCCTGCTGCACCTGCATGCTTAGCTTCAGCGATTTGTGCACAGGGACGCCCAGGTCATGCCCCATTCTTCTTTCCTCAAATTTGCTGCGATTCATGTAACAACGTGCCTTTTTGTTTTGATTCCAAAGTGAATAGCCGAACACTTTTCCAAATAATCCTGCATCTGCCATTGATTTGCCCACCCACCCAATCTGTCCAGGTTATGGTGAAGGATTTCTGCATCTTTGTCACAGTTTAACATGCCACACAACTTGACATCATTTGCACACTTTGAAGTGTTACATTTTGCTCCCTTGTCCAAATCATTAATACACATTGTGAATAGCTGGGCCCCAGCCACCGACAGCATACCCCGAGTTACTGCCTGCCAAGTTGAAAAAGGGTCATTAATGCCTCTTATTTCTTTTCTCTCTGCCAGTGTATTTTCTATCCATCTCAAAACACTTCCCTAAATGCACTTTAATCGTGCATGGGGATCTCTTCTACGGCAATATGCCAAACCCGTTCTTGAAGTCGACAAAGACCGTCTCTCCCTTGTCAGGCCTCCTCGTTACATCATCAAAGAAAAATTCAACAGGTTTGTCAAGCGTGATTTCCCCTTCATAAATCCATGCTGACTCTGTCTGTTCCTTCCCGTGCTTTCTAAATGTTCCACTGTTAAGTCTTTGACAATGGATTCGAGAATTGTCTCCAACCTAATATTAATATCACTGGCCTATCACTCCGTTTTCTCTTTCTTTCCCTTTTTGAATGCCGGAGCGACATGAGCTGTTGTCCAATCTGCACAGTCTGTCCCAGAGTCTATAGAATTCTTGAAGCTGACCACCAGTACATCGGCTGTTTATAGATCAACTTTCTTAATTACTTTGTGATTTATTTTATCAAGCCCTGGGGATTTATCCTCCTTCAGTCACAACAATATTCCAATTTCTCTAGTAATTTTGATCTCCCTCATTTCGTCACTCTCAGTAAATATTGCATGGTATGGTCGTTGATTTGATTCATCATTTTGGAAGATTGATCCACAGTACGTATTCAACTTCTCAGCCATTTATTTGTACTCTATTATACATTACTCCGTTTTATTTTCGTCTGTGGGTGACCTAAATTTATCTTCACCAACCTACTTCTCTTCAGGTATCAGTATAAACTTCTACTGTCGGTCTTTATATTCCCTGTAAGCTTGCTTCCGTGCCACACTTCCCCCGTTTTAATCAATCTCTTGGTCCTTATTTGCAGAATTCAAATCTTTTCCCAATCCTCAGAACTATTTTATTTTCTTGGCCAATCTGTATGCTTCTACTTTCGATTGGAAAGTACCGCTGATCAATTTGTATGTCATTGATTTGATTTCTTACCCATTTTGCTTTTCTGTCAGACAAGAAAGAATTGTTTCAGTTGCTCAATGCTTTCCTTATGCGTTTGCCATTATCGATCCACTGACATTTGTTAAAGTAACTCCCCCAATCTATCGAAGTGAAATCATAGCTCATATTTACATATTTCCTTTATTAAGATTCAGCACTCTAGTCTCTGCATCAACTACTTCTTTATCCAACTTGACTAAAATAAAAACTATTTTGTTATAAACATTCATTCCCAAAAGGTCTCACAGAGCTAGATTGACAATAAAAACTTGTTGTTACGTAGTACCCAATCCAGGATGGTGTTCTCTCTCATTGGTTCCTACATAAATTGGTCAAAAAATCCATCGCATATGCACTGCAGGAATTGCTTCTCCATGGCATTGTGGCCAACTTCATTGCCCAATCAATGTGCACATTAAAATCGCCCATGATCACTGATATTTCCTTATCACAAACATTTCAAATGTTGTGTCTAATTCCATTTCCAACATCACCATTGCAGTTTGGGCGTATATACATGGCACCCACTAATGTTTTATTTATTTCCGCTCAGTATTTCCCAACTCTACCTCTGCACACTTCACGTTGTCAGAGCAAAGACGTTTTCTCAGTGCTGTATTAATTTTGTCTTTAACCTGCAGTTGCCGTTCATATACTTTTCATTTATGTCTGTACTTGATAAATGCTGAATGCACTGCGATTTTCAGTTCCCATCCTAGTCAACCTGCAGCTATATGTATATGTAATCCCAATTGTATCGTACCCACTTAAATCTATCTGTATTTTCAGTGCATCCACTTTTTTGAAAGTGCCCCATGATGAAGCTTGCCTTCTTACCTATGTTTGTCTCGATCCCAATATTTTTCTATCTAATAGCTTTTGACTTTTGTTCTTGATTTCCCTGCCTATCATTTTTCTTAACCCCCTTTCTACCTCAATTTGTCCTTT
Organism: Carcharhinus amblyrhynchos; assembly: GCF_965287045.1. NCBI lineage: Eukaryota > Metazoa > Chordata > Chondrichthyes > Carcharhiniformes > Carcharhinidae > Carcharhinus > Carcharhinus amblyrhynchos. The sequence goes on along the minus strand of NC_137339.1, from coordinate 64,493,060 downwards.
CTCTTTTGTTCCCTGACCCCTTGCAGAGGTCCCCATCCCACTGGCATACAAGTTTGAACCAGACTCGGACAACGCTCGAGGAAGCAATACCCGGAAAACATTCGTCATAGTCTTGCCCAGGGGTAATCCGTCCAATTTGTAAAAGCCTCATCTTATGTAGAACGGGCCCTAATTCCCCAGAATTCTAAAACCATTCCCAGAAACCATTTCTTCATCCTTGTATTTACCCGATATATCCTATCATTTCTACTCCGACTAGCAGCTCACTTCAATACTAATTCTGGAAGAGGAAGAGCCATTCATTATTGCAGACGGCAGAAACGTGCAAGGTAAATTATTAAGGAAAATAATAGAGAAAAGGTATGTCCCAAATGCTTCCGATTCTGTACAAAACTCCTGGTTGAAATCCACAACTAAAAACAAAACACAAACGTCAACGGTGGTTTTCGCCACAAAAATGGAAATTCGCTCCAGAAAGAGGTAGTTAACGATCAGCCAGCCACAGCAGAAGCTGCTTAGGATGATACTAAAAACGTGGCCACATGGAGGATGACAAGAAATCAATTGTATCCCCGATCCCAGAGGAACAGGCTGAGGAGGAACAGATAAGGAAAGTTTGTAGGAACAGTATTTTTTTTTCCGATCAAGGAAGTGGAAGGGAAAATATCTGGGTTGCATTGTATCATTTGTTATGCTGGCTGCTTTGCAGATGAAGCGCGAAGTGTAGACAGAATCAATGGGTGGGATGCTTGTTTGCGTGATGTTTGAGCTACCTTCACGACCATTTGTAGTTTCTTGCGGTCTTGGGCAGAGCAAGAGCCATACCAATTTTTGATACAGCCAAAATAGTTCTTTCTATGGAGCATCCGTAAAAGTTGTTGAGAATCGTGGCTGACATGCCAAGTTCCCCAAACCCATTTCTTCTGAGAAAGTAAATTAACTGAATGGGCTTTCGTTAAGGGAGGTGCAAAATGGACCAACATAAGCTTGGTTAAATAAGACCTTAAAAATCTGTAGAAGAAGCCGCAGAGTTTAGATCCAGGGCACATGCAGATAATGGAGGATTCGATACCCCACAGATGATTATAACAAGTTTTGGAGTAGTTATGTTTGTGCATTTCTCGCACATTGTAGATTTGAGCATTCAAATTTGGAATAATTTTCGAGAAAACATTTTTTGAGCTGCGAAGCAGAATCCAATCACCAGAGAAACCCCAAAATTACTCCAATCAATGCTGGTCAACCACAACACTGAATTCTTAAAACGTGTTTTGAGTGTGAAAATAAACTCAGAATAGAACTGTTAGAACGATTGAGGGATTTAATCGGCTGCAAGGCAGGTAACATGAGCTGGCGGATGACATACAAATTAAATTGATGGATTCAGACGTCTGGACGGAAAATTTCTGTCATAGTGACACTCCAAAAAAAAAACAGAAAGTGGGATGATTTGGGGAAATCGGCTTGAACAGTACCACGAATATTTTGTCACGCGCATAAATTGCGCATATTGAGATGTCACTTCAACAAAAGATTCCGGAAGTTGAATCTTCCACATAGGAAACATCCGTTCAAACCAGAACCAATGGAGACAGTTAAAAATATCGTTGCCCATTGACAGCAACAACACGTGACGATCAATACTTCATCTGAGACCAACTGAAATTCTGACAAGCAAGGAAGCCAGATGACATTTGTAGATTAGCCATCCCTGAGTTGCTACACAACTCAACAACACCTAATTTTGTCGAATCTCATTACCATGGTGAAAAAAAGTTACACAGCAGACACTATTCACATCGTTAGACATTGCTCGTGGTTTTTGGTCAATTGGCAGTAGCTGAAGAACCCCAGTATGCATTTGCATTTACGTTTTGGAATCAGAAATGCACTTAGGCCGTCGTGCCGAAGGAAATCAAAAACAGCCCAGTGATTTCTCACAAATGCATGGCGCAGATAACAGAATGCGCCGGATCCACCATTTCACAACATGTAAATGGCTTGTACATAGCATCAGACAGTTCAAAAATACATTGTTTTGGGGGGGTACATAGAATGTTTTAATCAATTCAAGAGACAGGTCTTCAGCTAATTCGTAGCGAATACCAGTTGGCAAATGAGCATGTGAGACACCTTGGACATGTTTGTTTCCAAAGTAAACAAGGAACTCCAGATGATCGAAAGAAAGCTGTGCTAAATGTGCAAAGTCCACTCAGTGTGAAGCGGATCGTACAGTGCCTTGTTTTACAAAAAAAATGTGGAAGATCATGCACTGTTTGAAAAAATGTCACAGGATTCGGTGAACAGTGGAAAGTGTGGTCCTGACAAAAGAAAACGGAGAGAGAAGGAAGCACATTTTTTTTTCTGATTTAATGCAAGATCTGGAAAATGTGCCTCTATTAGGATTACCAAATTTCAGCAAACAATTTCACATTCTTGACAGGAAAATGATGGCATGCAAGCTGGAGTGATAATCCATCAACGTGTAGACTGGTTTAAACCAGTTGGATGCAATGCTGCCCAATAAAATTCAGTCGTTAGAGGCTTTGCATTGTCAAGAGATAAGCCTTTGCCTCATTACAGTTAAGTGTTTCAGAGCCGAAGTGGAATGTATAATTCTCCACAGAGCTCACGTAATTGTCCAGCTTTTTGAAGCCAGAAGAATATAAGGAGCTTCCAATGGACAACGTTTAAGATAGGAAGAAAATCTCTTTTCAGTAGAAAGGAACAAAGATGCCGACACTGTTTCTGCAGGGGAATTGTCGTTCAAGGATCAAAATATTTATGTTTCGCAGAATATGACAGTGATAACTGATGAAGGAACAGTGATTGCAGGGAAAAAAAAAATCCAATGCCCTAATTCAGCACAAGTTACAGAACTTCTGATTTAACGACAACATTAGAATGGGGTACAGGAATGGGGAGCTACTATGAAATCAGCAGATATGATTTGTGGTAATTGGTGACGATATGACAACTTGCTGTGGGCGAGGTTTCATAACCTCAAGCTGCACAATTGCATGGCATCTAAATGTGATCAAAGTCCGAATTCAAACACCACATAGTCCTTTAGAAACATTTGCAATGGAAGTACAGTCACACAAGACATACAAAAGTCAGGATTCAAAATATATTGCTGTGAGGGCAGAACATGTATAAGTTATAGAGGAAGAGAAGCAGAAGTGGCAGAAACAAGGGGCCAAAAATGTCAAGATGGCATCTGGAGGAGCGGAGGGAAAATTATAGTGCCACGCAGCAAACCCTGTTAAACGTGAGCCATGTGTTAAACCATACAAGCAGAGATCAAATTATCAATTTATTGTGATGTGTTGGTAGTGGATGGAAAAGGAAGAAATGAAAGCAAAATTTTGTAAAATTTTTTTGCAGGACGCCTTTGTAAGACCACTTAATCATTGTCAGGTTTAAAATGGGGAACCAGCTGAAAAACATTGGACCATGGAAAGAGCTGTGGATGAATTTTGCAGCACAAATACTAAGAGCAAAAGCGAAGACGTGTTGCATCATCATTATTAACCGATGTGTGAAAACGTATTCAAGTCCAGATGCCACAACTATGTTTGTCGCTTAGATGCTTCGATATTACGAATTAGATGGGTGAGAAATACCTCTTCGTTAAACCTTAGATTGGGGACCTCATTTCACGGGAAAAGTTTTAAGAGAGGGGTGCCGAATATTAGGGATAAAACAAAGGTAACACAAATCATATCACCCACAAAGCTAAGGAGCAATAGAATGAACGATTGGAATTCTGAAAAAAAAGTAGTTCGGCATGGCTATTTTATGCAAAGGAAACAATTAGGTAGAGACCGTGCCTTCAATATTATTACAACAGAGAGACACCCCATTCCGGGCAACATTGTTATCCCAGTTTGAACTGATAACTGGTAAAGCAATTCCCTCCTGGAGGACATAATCACAGGAGGTGAAGTTCGGGAGTTTGAAAGGGAAGCAGTGTATCAGTGTATGAAAAATTTTAGTAGACTATTTACATTCTCTCACAAAGCAGGTTGTAACTCAATAACAGCGCAGAGGTTGGACGACATTCGCAGAAGAGAACGCTCCTCAATGATCTACCCCAGTGGATGGGGTAATGGGTTTTTGTCATGACTGACAAAACGGACTCGGAGTCCAACTGTAACACAACTTTCACAATACAAACATGTGCCGTAATTGATGAGCAGTGCAATCCAATGGAAATACTGGACATAGTTGTAGCCACATTCTGATCAGCACTCCAGCAATAATACAGATGTTTCAGAAGGGCGGGTCCCTTCTGAAAAAGGGAACGACCTTAAATTTTGTAGTTGCATTATTAATAATCGGGGCAATTTAGGTTTGCGCACAATTTATCATATTAGTCCAGATTGAGGCACTGGTAGATTGGGATATTATTTGCATTGGGGAATATAAATACCTTAGTTAATGTGATGCTATTTCAAGTGCCTTAGGGCACTTTGTTTGTGTTTTCAGAATTTGCGCGAGGATTTCCGGAGAAGTACAGTCAGCAAACGCAACATACGAGCCACCAATCATACACAAGTTGGATTGTTAAAGTCAAAATTTGAAATTTAAGGCAACTTAATTATGGCGAGCTAATTTCTTTTTTTAGTCTTATTTCTAATATTGACCAGTAGTAGGGGAATAGGAAATATCATATTGGGATAGTCTTTTGAGAATTATCAAAATTGTTGCAAACGTTTTAATTCTTATGACACTGAATTGGAATGTATCATACCAACCGCCCTTCAGGTACTGCGTAATAATTCTTATTTGAGCATGACATAAACGTTAGCTGGAACAGCCCATGTGCATGCCACTTGCAAGTAAGTATTATCAATCAACATCATTTTTTTTCTTTGCTTGCATATTTCTGTTAATGCGCAGGGAGAGATACATCTCCATCCAATGTCTCTGTCATCCATTGATTTAGTATTTGGTAATAGTTTTTTTTCAGTCTATAAAATTTCATAAGGTATTAGGTTTTCTTAGAACTTAAAAAAATCGACCGTTACAGAAACACATACTGTACAGTTGGAGCAAGTCACGTGAATAGGCATTTACCTCATTTAATTACATCCAATCGAACACTCAGCACCATTATTAAATGAAATTGAATCGAACCCGAAACTGATATTGCGTTGGTAATAACAATGTTTCTGCAGGAAATTTCCTCACAAGGAATTGTCAGCATTCAGTAAACGTAACTAGCCTGGCTGTATGAATCACGCCAAGAATGTTCGATCTTGCAATGTTCCACATTGGTTCGAGACTGAACACATATCCCACTCATAATGGTACATTTTGGATTTTCGGGACGAAGACACATCCATTGATGCCTATCGAAAGGAAAGTTTCCGGATACTTTGCATATGTAGCCCTTTGCGTTTACATTTTTTTTCATGTTTCCCTTTTGGGGAAATTGCCATGCCCTTGTGGGAGTAGACGCCGTCCTTGGGATAATGCTGTCCCCGGATGCATAAGTAAGATTGTCAATCGAGATTAGATTTGGTACAGGTTGCCAACGATAATGCTACAACTCACACTGTGATCAGTCATAAGATTGTTGAAATGCTCACTGTTGTGCGACAGAATCGAATGACAGCATACGTCATCTTGACAGCTAAAGGTGGAACACGTGATTCGATTCAATCTAACCATTGCACACATCTACCTGACGCTTCAGAGAACATAACCAACTCGTAAGCAACCAACCTACTTCTCGCTGTGAAAATATGCAGCTGACTGGACGGGGTCGATTGGAACAAATATAGTGCAAGTGAACGTATTTGTCTTCATTTTTATCCTCATTATCAGTGGAAATGAGCATTTAACATGAGTTTTGAATTTCCAACAGTATTCATGCTTTTGAACCCTGGTGGGGAATTAGTGATGTATTACTTGAGTCTGGCAAATAATGTGCAGTTTGGTGCTGTATAAAGGATGGTGTCTACATTCAAACATCATCTGTCCTTTTGTTAATCCGAAAAAGTAAAATTAAATGAATGGTTTCATGTGAAGCAAGTGCTTAAATGAAAAATAATGATTGTGTTGAGCTGGGTTCTGTGTTATATCTGTGCTTCTTTCTTCAACGTCGTGTATCTCACAATTATATTTAAATACAAGGCAGTGGGAGGGAGCTGAGTCCAGAGGGGGTGCAGCAATGATGGCATTGATCCAAGTTGACTAAGACATGTATTTATTATCAAACAATCCTCAGCATATGATAATATGTCCTCTTGCATATAGATCGGATGACAAAGCTGAGACGACGTAACTGTTCATTATAATTCATTCGCATCAATGGGCATTTGCAGTATGAGTAACGTAAATCAAGGTAAAGAAGAAAGGAATCAAGAAGCCAATCCCGTTTTTAACTGTTAGATGCATTTTATTTCTTTGGCTAGCCAACATCCAGAAGGGGAAATTGTTATTAGAAGGACGAATGGGGAGGAAACATTTTTAAACCAGTAGATAGTAAAGCACTGACAGAAAAAAGTAGCAAACATTTCAGTGAATTTTGATATACGGTAATAAACGAACAAGAAGCAACTTTCGCTCATGAGATGCAGAAAATAATTAAAACGAGTGACACATATTGTAAAACGTATATCATCATATTTTAAACGTATCATTATTGATCTTAACGAGTATAAGTCATTTTTGTTAAAAAAAACACAAACTATTGTGGTAAACGCCATTACTCATAGAATCGGTACAGGTGGAGAAGATGGAGAGGAAGGGTTATGGCATGCTTGACTTTATAGGAAAGGGTATAGAGTATAAAAGCTGGCTTCTAACGTTGCAGTTGTATAGAACGTTGGCTGGACCGCATTTGGAGTGCTGCATCCAGTTCTCGTCACCTTACTACCGGAAGGACATGGAGACCCTGGAGAGAGTGCAGAGGAGGCATACTAGGATGCTGCCTGGTATGGAAGGACTGAGCTATGAGGAGATATTGGGCATATTGGGGCTGTTCTCCTTAGAAAGAAGGAGAATGAGGAGAGAACTAATTGAGGTGTATAGGATTATGAAGGGTATAGATACAATGAACAATGTTAAGCTTTTATTTCCTAGGTTGGATACAAAAATTACGAGGGGCCACGAGCTCAGGGTGAGGGGGGCGAAGTACAATTCGGATGATGTTAGAGGGAGGTTTTTGACACAGAGGGTTGTGGGGGCCTGGAATGCACTGCCAAGTAGGGTGGTGGAGGCAGGCACGCTAGAGTTGTTTAAGGTTTACTTAGATAGGCACATGCGCGGACTAGAGATGAAGGGATGCAGGAGGCTGTTCTAAATAAGGATCAAGAGCCTTGGGACGTTCCTGGGAATCAATTGATTCCTATGGACCTCCCAACATATTTCATGGCTCACTTGTGTTACTTGTCTGGGGATTCCGTGAATGTGTGTATAAGTTGTGCATGTTTATTGATATGTTTTCTTTTAACCCACAGCTGATTCGGTCCGCCTTGTTGTCCAATAAGTGGCATACACGGGGTGGGTCGTGCGAGGGCTGCTGTTGACTGTTGCTTCGAGTGTTGCCCAGTGCTTCACGTCATTAATGTACGATTAAACTGGACCATCTGACGGGCAACATGACAGCTCAGTGACTATCGCTGTTTGCTGCGCGAATACATGGATCTGGGCCAGTGTCTGCGGGAGTTTGCACATTCTCCCCGTGATTGCGTGGGGTTTCTCCGGGTGCTGCGGTTTCCTTCCACATCTCAAAAACGTGCTCTTAGGTAGATTGGTTTTAACAAATTTTCCCTAAATTAGTCGTCCCTCAATCTGGTTATGGCTCCTTTATTGTGGAGTCTAATAGGCGTAGACAAATGTCATAGGTAGAAGAGGGCCCTCACAATGTTGAAATGGCGGCAAGGGCTCTTTGGGCCGAAGGGCCTGTTTCCCGTGCTGCGTTGTTCTTTGTTCTTTAATCATGGTTCACAGCAGGGAAGCAGGTCATCCGGCGCAATTTGTCCAGTCCGCTTTTTTAAAAATCCTTAATCTAATCCCAATTGCCCGCATTTGACCCATATCCCTCCATACCCATTTTACCCATGTAACTGTCTAACTGATTTTACAAGTCAAAACTGTACCCGCCTCTATTATTAGCTCTGGCAGCATGCTGTCGACACTCACTACACTCTGTGTGAAAAAAAAATGCCACTTTGTGCACTTTTGAATGTCCCCCCTAACAGTTAAAACCTATGTCCTCTGGTGTCAAATTCTCCTACATTTGGAAAATATATATTGACTAGCTGATCTCTGACCCTCATTATTTTATAGACTTGAATAAGATCACCCTTCAGCCTTCTGCACTCCAGAGAGAAAGAAAGACAAGTCCCAGTCCATCCAATCTCTTTTTATAACTCAAACCATCAGATCCCGATAGCAATCTAGTAAATCCTTTCTGCACTTTCTAGTGTAATAATATATTTCCTAAAATAGCGTGACCAGAACTTTACACAGTATTCCAAATGTGGCCTTACCAATGCATTGTACAAATTCAACAAACCATCCCATTGTCTCACTTCAAAGTTCTGGCCAATGAAATAAGCATGCTAAATGTCTTCTTCACGCTCTGTCCACTTGCGACTCACTTTCAAGGAGCAATGGCCAAGTACCCCTTAGGTTTTTGGTCTGCAATTCTGCCCAACGCCATAGCATTAACTAAATAATTTCCGCCCTGGTTCAATCTACTGAAGTGCATCACTTCGCATTTATCTAAATTGAATTCCATTTGCCATTCGTCAGCCCAATCAAGATCCCATTGCAATCAGAGGTAACATTTCTCACTGTCCACTATGCCATCAAACTTGGTGTCATCTGCAAACTCACTAACAATGTCCCCTATATTCTCATCCAAGTCGTTAATTGCAATGACAAATAACAGCACTGATCCCTGAGGCAGACGGCTGGAGGCAGGCCTCCATTTTGAAAAAAAAACTCTACAACCATCCTGTGTCTTGTGTCAGGGTCTGTTAGGGTAAAGACATATTTCCACAGCATATGCAGGTCTTGAAAACATGCAAGGTGTATCGACGGAGTGTTGGGTGGAAGGAACATATTAAACAATTAAACATATGTCATGATAGAGCCGGTTCACTGTCCGAAGAAATGAACTGATTCCCAAATATCTTGTTAGGAGTTAGTCTGGTTGGAGAGTGAACATTAGGGGGTCTACTGTGAACATTCATTTGGCCTCTGGGCTGTGCGTCTTACGTAACTAGGCAACCAAGTTGTGTTGTCAGCTCAGATAGTAATCAACTTCTAGCATAAATAGTCCAATACATCGACATTATGCTCGGAGGTGGAATGCGTTATTTGGCAAGTGTTACTCGTGATTTGCGGATCCGAAAATTGATTTATTTAATGTTACTGAAAGGTGGGAATGTTTTTTTTAAAACCGATAAACTATAGGTTTTTCTTTGTATTTGTTAGATTAATCAGAGTGATTTTATTGTTCAGTGACAGGACTACGTATTCATTTGATGAACGACTGATCAGGTTATGCCGGCAAACTTAGCTTAACTTTCAGTCTTGGTTGTTGCTTAATATTAAATCAAATCGATTGACAGATATTATTGAATATGTACAATTGGTAACATTATCAACTGTAGTGGTAACAAAAAACAAGCAAGACTTTCCCTAAATATAAGCAGGAGATGTCTGTTCTTCCATACTTCATATTGCCAGAAGGAAGTGTAATATGCAGGCAGAAAATGGTTTGACTTTAACTGCTGCATTATGCCAATTGGATGGGAAGCGGCAACACCACAGGGTTTATCGTCACTCTCTGTTACGTAGAAACGGCCAGGATGATGAAATTCCACGACCATTGCTCGTGTTAGTGTTGTTCGCAAAATAATGGAGTGCACCACATCTGAGTGGATATGTGGACTGATGGAACAGCGGGGAACAATTGAACCAAATCTACCACATTTATTTATGTATTTATTTATTTTCTGAACGAATTGCTGAAGAAATGATACGAGTTCAGAGGGAGAGTGTAATGAATGACAATTGAGGAAAACAGCTTGGAATAAATATTTGAGTTGAACGACGTGCAAGTGTGTGTGTGCGCGCATGTGTTAGTGTGTTTGCTTATGTGCGGTGATGTGTGTTTGTGCGCATGCGTTTCGAGTGAGTGTGGAGTGATCTCTTTCAGGGATAAAATAGAAAGGATAAAACGTCGAATGAGATGCGTCTGTTAGATCGCGTCAAGAGCAGGTATGCATACGCATAACTGCATGGCTAGGAGTCTGATGCTTCAAGAGATCACCTCTGCTCTGACAGAAAAAAAATGCAAATGAAGGGGCCAGATGAAATCTTGGTTGCATTTAATGAGACTCAAACGTAATTTTTCATCAACATTCTTATCCATAAAGCGTCTTTGAAGGATGGTGGTCAGCGTATTTTTTTTTTCCGCAGAAATATTGCCCAACGAATGCGTAAAAATAACACCGATAATTCCACACACGCACACACACTCAGGAAATGTTCCCAACCTGTTTTAGATTTTAAAAGTATTGTGCATTAGCATGGGGACTTCAAATTATTGATTGCATAAGAACATAAGAAATAGGAGCAGGAGTAGGCCATATTGCATTAAGTTATGTGCCTGCACCAAAGACTTGAATACTATTTACATTACCGTGCTACTACATAACCTTGGGTTGCAATCATATTTTCCGGTAGAGTAAGTGATTTAACGATCGGATGTAGCAGTTCGTCTTTCTGATGCTACCATTTTATTTTGCAGAGGTGGCAAAATGCAATCTTGAACAGGAACATAAAGGCATGTAATCGTGCTGTGTTTCTCTTGCTCCTAATGAACAATTGAAAATATTGGATCTTTGCTTTCAGTCTGATTGTCTTCGCAAGCGCTTGTTCATAAGAACTTGCCGCAATGTATCAGGTGAACAATCGAGGCTTACATCTCTGTTCCCAAAATAATTCCGCCGAACGACGCTTCCGGTATTTGATGTTACGTCATGTTTTGACATGTGAAATAAGAAGCATGTCATAGAGTTGAATGCAGCATGATTTTTAAATGTTACAAGGCACTTGGCTTATTACTGGCACGTACCACAAAAAATTGCACTTCCTTCCTCCTTTGAGCTAAATTAATTTAACAATGTGTTCCAAAACATTTAATTAGCGACAGTAGAAACCTGCCTTCATTTATTTGTTTTGCATGTACACCCCCAACGATACCCCCTCAATGCGACCCGCTATTTTGCTGTGGGTCAGGTTGAGAGATGCACATGAGTGACGATTCGCAAAATTCGCACAAACGTTCCGGACGCATGCGCATTTCCCAACGCCGAAGAGCAGGCACTGTCGAGATCACGCTGGAAACCGGTGGAAAGACCACATGACCGATGTTAATCTGTTTTCAATGTGATTTTAATGACATTACGGCGCCCGGAGCTTATAATATCCGTGCCCGATGGCATCTCCCACACCGGGAAGAGTATTTCACTCCGTAGGATTTGAGAGTAGCTCCCCACTTTCGGGTAACCAGCGGGATATCCCGTTGCAGTTAAGTAGGCAATGCAGCCCCATTCATGGATCCTGTGACGGGGATGTGCTGACCCCTGGGCATGAAAAGTCTGGCAGTACCAGCCTATGCAGTCAAGTGGCAGAGCATCCTTGCACATGCGGGCATTTTGGCATATCCCACCAGGCACCGGCAGTGCCTTGGGGGCGGAACCTAGAGAACATGCCAAGTTTGCAGATCCTAAAGGGTTATGACGTATTCTAGAAAGACATGTTATGCAGTCTCACAATACCAGGTTAAAGTCCGAAAGGTTTATATGGTAGCATGACCTGTCGGAGCACCGCTCCATCATCCCCTGATGAAGTATTTCCTGTGATTATGCCAGTCCAACGCCGCAAAACCCGCATTTTTTTCTTGGAAGAGCTTATTCGGTAAGGATGAGGAGACTGGCTGCAATTCTGCATTTGGATCAATGGGGCCTGGATGGAGGCCAGAGATCGAGGTGGACCTGGGGAATGGTCTCTGCCGTGGTCCAGCTGCCATGTTGTGTCCTGTCAGGATGGGGAGGTCTGATATCCAGTGGAAAGGCATGTGCTGTTGAGTGGGAGGGGAAGAGGGGGCTGGAGATCAGGGTGTGCCGGGACAGGGGACATGGCTGGCTCTCGAATGCTTCTGCGGGACGGGTGGAAGGGCAGCACTGTGGGGTCTCGGGCTGGCCAGCAATCGATCTGGCTAACAAATGGGAGGTTGACATGCCGGGGTCACTGCGCATGCGCAGCAGCCCGGGCCTGTCAACGTCCGTCGTGAATAGACCACACCCCCTAGTTTTTAATGACAATCACGATTTATCCTTCGCACTGCACAGAATGCGGGAGATTCGAGTCTGATGACCCACTGAAGAAAGAGTCGTGACTTACCCCGTATTTCCCTCCACATCCGCACTTCGAACTCTTTTGGGAGGACCACCTGCCACCCTCCCACGCCCCCTCTCCCCTCCTGGCCCCCAATCTGTTTTCAGTTTAACTTCCATTGTTGGCGACAAATTATTAGCCTTTGGCGAATATGACCATTTCATCCAATAACATGGAATGGTGCATGTATCCATGCGTCTTTTCATTGTCTTTCGAAGACTTTGGCACAAATAAGCGTTATATTGTTTGGTTACCCATCGGTGAGCATCGGCAGTACATCCAGTATGGTTTACAATGCGCCAACTGCTACAGTGGATCTCCGAACTTCTTTGAGAGACGTTATGAGAATTTGAATTTTGCTGCCCCATTGAAAATGAGGGCATAATTTAACGTTTGTTCCGATGAGAATCTTGCATATCCTCATTGACCACACTCTAACAATGTAATAGGAATCGACCTGGCTGGAAAAGAGAAAGGTAAGAGCAGGAATATAGCTGTGGCTGAATGAAATATAATCACTTCATAGTTTCACCATTTCTCTTTCAGATATAGAACAAAAAAAACACTGTGAATTAAAATAGCACGATTTGGAATGCAATACCGAATACACAGAAGACAATCAGATTGTCCAGCATATCCACTGGATTCTGTAACAGCTGCTGGGCGTATATGAATAAGAAATAACGTTTCAGTTGCAGGCTTCACATGCAGAATAAAACGAATCGTGGACAATCGGAGAGCAAGGAGGAAAGCAGAAATAATAATAATAATAATCATAATCATAATCATAATAAAACACATAGTCTTTCTCGTCTCAGATGGCAGCATTAAAACTGAATAACCATTCAAAAACAAACACATTGAACACAGCAAGTGACCGATGAAGATATATTCAGTTCTGGATAGGGAGGTAGAAGACGTGATGAGTTCAAGACAGTGGGCATGGATCGCCATTAATGTAACTTGTAGCGTTACAAAATTGAAGTGTTCGCAATTTGCAGAATTATTCCAGTACCTTTTTTAAATTAAAAAAACTTTCATTATATTGTCCATCTTTTCCCTGAAAAGCAAATTATTTTCACCTGTCACTGTGTTTCACATTCAGCTTTTCGTCGCAGTGTTCTGGACGTGGAAAGTGTGGATATGAAGCAACGTTTGCTGGGACAAACATGTCGAGCCCACATTTTCACGCTTCAAAAAACACTAACCAACTTTGAATCAACAACGTGTCATCTGATTTGAGTTCGCAATATTATGATGTCATAAACCAAAGGTCTGTGTTTCATTTTTGATAGATTCAAATGGGTTATTCTTTGCTTTTTGTTCTGCATACTACCTACCCACCTTGATGTCATACTTGCCTTACTTCACTGATATAACTGCTGCAAATATCAACAATAAATGCAAATTGCTCTATGATGATTGAGACATTCACGTTGAATAAAAACACGATTATCGACATCTCAAAAATTTTAGAAATTCATTTGGACATTGGCTCAAATCATTATTTAAATGCTGCAAGTGTGTTTTTTTTTAACTCTGTAAGTGCGCAAGTGAATTACAACATTGCATTTCCAATCTCTCATGTATAGGAAAAAGTAATGTCCTGGTTTTACCTGTGCTACATGCGATACCTCATCCACACCAGCCCATTCCAAAGGCATTCAGGAGTTCTCCCTACCCAACTGAGCTCTGGAATGCAAAGACGTTTAGTATGTACGAATTAGCCGGCGTAAATGCGTGGACTCACAGTGATAAGGCATGCGGTGGTGTGCACACAAGTACGAGGTTCTTTCGAAGAAACGATTAAATAAAATAACCCTCTGCAGTGTAGAGAATCGGAGGCAATATGTCTACGTGGTGGCCGCATATATGCCATCTTAATTCATCTAAAGCAACATTTACGATAATTAAATGCAGCAAACACAATCATTGCACGATGTGGTTAATTGTTTGTTAAACGAGTAATGTCCAGAGAGCATTGAGCTAATTTTGCTGAAAATGAAGTTGCGTTTTCCACGCAACTTGGGTGATGATTCTATTTGTGGCTCAAAACGTTGTTCGATTGTTAAGTACTTCAGGTATCTTAACGCTCGTCTTCAAAGGAAATTGATTATTGATATACGTATCAATATTTTGTACTCAATTATCGAATTCAATTGAATCGTATAATCATGGAATCATCGACACCCAGAAGACCAATCGGTCCATTCATCTGCACCGACAACAGGCTAACCCAGGTTCTGATCTCTCTAACCCCAAATAACCCAGCCCATTTGATTTTCCTACAGTTTACGTGCGTAAATGTCCACTCCGCGAACTCGCAGAGTTGTTGAAAATAGAATGTCATGTCTGACCACTTTTTGATCATAACGATTTGAGAAGACAACCCATATAATCTGAGCAAATGTGTGCGTCATTCCATTTAGAGGTTGCTCATCTCTCAGATAGAATAAAATCATTAGGTAAGTCTAACTGAACTGATACCTTCTTTCCACATATGTTGTCTGCAAAATTCAGTGTTGCCTACCGTGCGAATTGGCTTTGTTATACCAATTGTCTGAACAGATTTTTATTCTGAAATGGCCGAGTGACTCTCAATATGTCCCCGATTGTACACATCTCCGAACTGGCTTCATAGTGTGTTGGCAGAAACTATATCTGCATTGAGCGTACGCTGTACTCATGCGAAATTGATTGTCAGTTAGAAACAGCTGAATCGCGTTATCTGTCATTCACCGCGTGGGAATCTATTCTGTCTTACAAACAATGAAGATGCAATTCAACAAGAGCAGTTAACGAAATGGTCGAAAGTCGTCCCCGTTTCCCCTAATGCAGGATACCCAATTTTGGGGACTCCTGTCTTTAATTCATGTCAGAGTTAGGCAGATGCAAAATGAACGAGAACTGCAACGCTATATGCGTCCATCCAGGTGTTGACCTGTTTCCATTCTACCTCCTCCCCCAACCCGAAGAATCACCAGATTCTTCTCTTTTCCTCCCATTTAAAATTATTTTTGCTCTTTTGTTTTACTTTGCAGCATAAATTGGCATTGCGATGTGTTTCTTCAACTTCCACAGCTCTAAGTTATATGCAGCGTAATGTACAGAATGAGAAGTAAACGACTATTTACGTCATTTGCAATTAAAAATATGAAATCGATCTGTCAAGTTAACACATCCAAACTGTTTTACTCAAAACCGGTTTAAAACATTATTAGTGATCTGTATTTTTTTTCGCATTTGCTTGAAATCACAATGCAACAGGGGATATTCCTCCATCGCTGAAACTTCCAGCATATCTTGGATCCGAATGATTGGCGTGTCAATTTCGGCAGTCAGAGATAAAGTGTTTCATCGTTGTTGACCACAGTACACCCAAAAATACATCACAAAATCATTAGATCACATTGTGTCATTTTTTAAATTCCTGCTGACTGCCAT
Source organism: Carcharhinus amblyrhynchos (assembly GCF_965287045.1). NCBI lineage: Eukaryota > Metazoa > Chordata > Chondrichthyes > Carcharhiniformes > Carcharhinidae > Carcharhinus > Carcharhinus amblyrhynchos. Next base: position 64,477,184 of record NC_137339.1, on the reverse strand, counting down.
GTTTGAAACAGGGATGACAACTTGACCGTATTATTGTCATCATGATAAACTGAACATTTTCAGTATTTTGTTTTCTTTTTGTGGGAGGACTCATATTCAGGAGGTAATAAGCATATATGACTCAACATTTTCATGCTACAAAATGTTTGCATTCACTTACCTGGAATGAATGGAATACCCTTGGTGTTCCATTTTTGCCAGCAGGCAGTAAGTACACTGGAACAGGACTCCTTCACGCCAATACAAAAGGAGGAGTGCTGAAATGTTATGTTGCTCCTGCGATGTTTACCCTTACTGCAGTTTCGTGCATTATCACGTATCTGTCTCTATGTAGTGAATGTCATTACTCCTGTCCTTCCAACTGTAAAGGTGAGTATCGATGTTGTCGACTATATGACGCTTGTTTGAAAATCGAGGGCCTATTTGATCATCCAGTCCTGAAGTGTCATTTGGCCATTAAAGACTGGGAAAAGGGGAAAGTGAAAAGAAAGAAAGACAGAGATAAAGAGGCGGTTTGGGGGCGGGGTTGGTGAGGGTGGAGAGAGAGAGGGGCGGGGGAGGATTTGGAATTTGCAGATCGGTTCTTGTTTACTGAACTTTCACGTGGTGTGTTTAACTGACAATGTAATGAATTTCCTTCACTGCCTCAGAGAGACAACTGAACGACATGATTGCAAGTAATTTCACTTAGTTTCTTTTGCAAAGTTCGATAATATCCATCTGCAAACTTTGCATATGTTAATAAAATCCACTGGGCTATAAATGCTGACCATTCGTTCTCACACCTTGTTACAGAGTACAAAGCTAAATGTGGGGAGAAAGGTGAGTTTTCTTTTGAGATAAGGAAATGATGCAATTTACAGAAGATTTACGAAAATATATCGGTCGCACAGAACCACGTAGGTATCTGAAACTCGAGGAATATTCCAGCCTCCTTTCATCAATTTTGTGCAATCACTATCAATATCCACAGTAGAGCAAACCGCACAGTTCAGTACACTTCAAATGTTGAAGTGTCTGATTTATGACTTGTGCCACCCAAAAATGGGGAGCGTATCCTCAACTTGACAATGTATCACGCCTCCACGTGGACTATTTATGTACTGGATACTGAGTGGTATCGTTGTTGGCGACAACGGAACTGCCGATAAATACAAATGAAATCTGTGGGCAATATTCTAATTAGGTAGGGCTTGAAGAGATATGGCGAATGGGCAGACAAGTGGATTGGGAAGCCATGACGACGTCACCCATAATAATATGAAATGGCAGAGTGTGTTCTGGGGCTGAACAGCTCGTCGTCCTTCTGTTGTGTCATGATTAACAAAGCAGATAATCCAAGATGGACAATGAAGTGTGCAGCTGTCCAAGCCCAAACCAAACGCTTTAACGAAATGCCAGCCTCGCGAATTACTACACAGAATTACCAGCAAGCCAGATAGCATAACCACCAAAGAACAGACAAGGAAAATATTTATCATTTACTCGATAAGGCCTAGGGAATGTAGTTCAGCATTTTGAATTCATAAACGGAGTTCAGCAACTGAACAATGCAGAGGTTAAAAAAACCCCTCAAATATTCGTATCCTCAACGAGATGGAGGGCGCACATTATTGCAAAAGAGAGTGCTGAACTAATCACAAAAATCGTTCGCAAGAATTACCAATTTGAAAAGACAGCTCGACAAACTGTGCAGGTAATTTGCATCACGTGTTGGCTTTCAACCATTTCATTCGCTCAATGTCATGAAATAGCTGATCGTGGAGACGCTGAGTGATGACGCCATTACCGGATCATGACTGGTCCAGAACACACGGTATGCCAGCAACTCTGTTCTTGTATAAACTCAACAATTATTTTCAACCGTTAATTTTCTGAAAATATTCAGTTTGAACATGAAATATATTAAAGGTTTAGTATGAGGGACGTTTTGTTTCATTAATTAGATTTAATTTGTTGAGAAGGTCGTGAAAATGATTAACGGGGAAAGGGCCGTGGATCTTGTATGCATGGGCTTTAGTAAAACATTTGGCAAGGAGACCCATTGCACGTTTTCCCAGAAAGTTAAATCACACGAGACCAAAAGTGAAGTACCGAGATGGATTCGGCACTGGCATGTCCACAGACGCCACAGGACAACGGTGGAAGGGTTTTTTTTTTCCTGAATCGATGTCTGCTATCGATAGTGTTCCCGAGGGATCGGTCTTCGCATCCCCCTTGCTTATTACGTACGTATGGCATGGAAGAAGGCGCAGCTTGTCTGGTTATCACGTTTGCAGATTATACGAAGATGGCTGGAATTGTGCATAGTGATGGCAGTTGTCAGAAAACAGCAACATGTTGATTGGCTGAAAAATTTTGCCGCGAAATGTCAGACGTAATTTAGCCCGCACAACTGCGAGGTGAATGCTTTTCGGTAGATCCAATTCACTGCAAGTTGTAAGATTAATAGTCAGAAACAAAAGGAGCGTAGACATACTCAGAGATCCGGGAATATCGGTTCAGGTGTACTTAGAAATGACAACATAGGCGGAAAATGTGAAAAAAAGCAGATGACAAGCAGTCCTTCATCTTTTGAGGCGTCAAGTTGCCAAGTTGCCGAATTATCTTACAGTGTAATAAATTGTTGCCTAGGCCACATTTGGAATAATGTTGCAATTTTCGTGGCCTCACTGTCAGAAGGACATGGATACTTTGGAGGAAGTACACAAACAAAAACAAGCTATTGCCTGGCATGGAGATGACTAGCCATGAGGAGAATTTGAAGACGCTGGGATTGGTCTCCCTGGGAAGACGAAGGCTGAGGGCGAATTGCTAGATTTGTTTTTAATTATTATGAGAACAGTTGGAAGATTTATTTGTCCCCAGGGCAGGAATGATAATTACAAAGGAGCAAAAATTAAGGTTAAGATAGGGTTGTTTCAGTAGAGTTCTGTGAGTGAAACTTTGTTTTTAAACACAGTGTTATGCGGCCCTGGAATGCTCTCCCAAGTGAAGTTGTTTAGGGGGACACGTTGGTAAAATTTAAAACTTCACTGGATGCACGTATTAACAGACCCAGAGTAGAGAGATACAAGCATTTGGTCTCGACAGAACAATGCGATTAGGTTAGGCTTGCGTGGCCGATGTGCGTGCTCCTGCGCTGTACTGTCATTTGTTCTTCAAATACAGCGGTTAAAAAAATTGAAAACAATCGCTCAATACAAAGTGAAGGAACTGGCCTTCAGAAGGCGCAGGCAAGCAACACTTCCATTTAAGTACCTCCTCCCTGAAGCCCATGTGGGGATCGGAGGACAATTCAGCTCTTTTTCTCTTATTAACGAAAGGGAAAAGGCGGGGTTTTTTAACACATGGGGTTGTGATTTTCTGGAAGAACTTACCACAGGGTGTTGTGGGGTGGGTGGGGGAGGGGGGTCATTTTTTAACTTTAAAATACATTTAATCCGTTGCATCGGTTACATGGTAAAATAGTTACAGACAAATGTTGGCCAAACTTGGACTTCGTGTTTAAAAAAAGGTGGAATAGACAAATTGGGTCGAAAGTTTTTTTTCGTGCGGTAAGCCTCTGTCTCGACGACTGTATGAGCTTCGTAGATACTGAGGTAGGAATAACAAATCGAAGGCAATACAGACAGAATCCTAATATCCGATTACCAGATGACATACATTTTAAATAGTCCAAGTTCTGAATCGCATCGCACCCTTTGTTCGTAGCCTGCCATCTTCCCATGACAGATACGGACAATTTTCGCTGAATCACTGGCAATGTATGGTATGCAAAAGCCATGTCACGCCATTTCTCTTTAACAACACCCTCAGCACTCCTGCACATCATCCACAAGCAATTTTCGCTAATTAACAAAATGGCTGAACAAAGGTTAGTTGATCAGGTATGGGATTTCAGACAGAACCAGATAGACCTTTAGCGGACCATTCACAATTCTTCCTCATCAAAATGTGTGGAAAAAAAAATATTCCGCAGATCTGTATGCATGCTACTTAGTTCGAGGACGTGGGCGACAGCAGTATGTTCACAGCTAGTTCCCAATCAGAATTTTGTGCCGAGTGTCTTTTTGAACGATTGCAATTCTAGAAGTATAGATAAAGCCGCTGTGCTGTAATCTAGATATGTCGAAGACGTTAAAGCAGCATATTCAGAAATGTCATCCCAGCGACATGTTTTGGAATACTTACTGCAGTCAAAGTTTAGAAATGAAAATCAGATGGTCACGCTGCGCCACGTCAGAAGCTAAATGTTCAGTGATACCCTGACAAAGGTACACATTATCCTTATACAGTAATTTTGTAACATTATGTTTTATTCATTAACACTGACTTTTTTTAAAAAAAGACGTCCACCTCAGCTCACTTTGTTGTCTGTGTAAGTAACGATGAAGCAGGGGAAACAAAAAATGCTCATTCATCCATTGTTCCACAAGGACGCTGCAAACATTGGCACGCCTTTCGTCTTACATTTGAACTTGCATATCTCGTTACGGAGCAGACAGTGCTGAAACACGATGCAGGATAATTTTGTATATGATTTCACTTTGTGAAAACCAGTAGGAAAGGGTGACACGGATTAGCATCCTTCAGCGTCCTGACTTGCTTTTTCAATATTGTTTTCAAAATAATTAGTATTCTTGCATCGTAATCGATTAGGAGTTTAATAATAATAATAAGAAGAAGAATAATAAGAATAATAAGAATAATGAAGATGCAACAACATTGAAAGTCATGCAGAACAATACCAACAAAAAAATACGCATGAGCTGTTTTTCATATACGCTCGCCGTTTTGTTTTTACTTAGGTTGCACGACAACTGAGAAAAAATGAAGACCGTTATTTGTCGCCATTGAATACGTTTTCACCGACATTCTGGAAATGCCGTTTGGACTCGCCTTAATGATGAAGAATATCTTTGATCTTTATGGTTTTTTTTACTATATTTCTGTACATTGAGAACTGAAGGAGCTGCAGTTGCATCCACCTGTATTTGTGTCATAAAAGTCAGCGCAAAGGACAAATCAGGTCAATATACGTTACGAAATACAGTAACTAAGACGTATCAGGTGTTCGTGTGAATGCTTTCATCATTTAAGTGAATCTTCTTGATGACCCTATTATCAATACATACAGTTCCTTACATTTTGTGTCGTTTCGTGTAAAACATTTTTCGCTGTTAATATTTTGTGAATACATTATCTTAATTGTTCCATAGGTCCAGAGATTGTATACCTGAGGCAGAAAGAAGGTCAGTGATGAAAACTTAATGACGGAGTAATTACATTCATAACGGAGATGAAGTTTGTATTTAACTTACGGTAATGAATTGAGTAAACTCGAATTTGTGCGCAGCATCTTAAGATAAAACAAATAATTAAAAAAAAATCACTGAAGTCTCTGGTTTTGGCATCAGAGAAAAGGTTATTGTACAGCATATATGTTACACGATCTTAACGTATCACACGATAAATTTGACACAGGCATACGGGAAATTGTTCCCTCCTGTTACATTTAGAACAATGTCACCACCATGGGAGTTATTCATTTTTTGTTACAAAGAAGATGCAGCAAGAAACATGGTTTGCGCTTCTTCACACGAATTAACGAAACATCTCAGGGTGCAAGTTGAAAAAAAAAACAAATTATAGAACTGAAGAACGCTCAAGTTATGTTAAATATCAATTGGAAGTTGTCAAGTCCTGAATACTACCATGACTAAAAGCGTATGTTTGGCACAGTTTAAATGTGTTGAAACGCAAACTATCCTTCAAATTTCACCAGTATTTGGTGAAAATGGGACATCGGCGCCAGAACACAGGTATCAGGGATCAGCAAGTGTGTCCGGTTTCTGACGTGTTCTCACGCCATAGTTTAGGAAGGAAGGATGGACAGTGACATTTTTTTGGCAAGGCATACAATTCCGTTCGTGTCGAACGTTGCCATGAAAAAAAAATAACAGAGTAGCTCCCACTTTTAATTAAGTTCCGAAGATTAGTTTCATTCAGGTAGAAGAAATCTACTTCCAGAGGGAAAAAAAAACATAAGCTTCAGGTGGGCAAACGCAACAATTTTGAAGGCTGAATGACAAAATGCTGCAGCTTCCAATTTAAAGCTACTGTAAGGAACGCTTGTGGCTTCTGCAATTTGCTGTATGCTCGACAGGACTGAGTCCCACTGTAGGAAAGTGAATCAGGAGCTGCCTGCTGCAACAAGACAGAAACCTAGTTTTACTGACGATTAATAGCTGCAATACATCTTTCAAACCTAATTAGTTGCTCTCAGATGATATAGGTTAAGCTGCTAAGATCACTATTATTTCTGTTGCCTGCTTTGACTAAGATACCAAAAAAAAAGCTGCTGTCAGAACAAGCAGAAGGTTAAACGCTGATTTTCTTTTTAAAGAGAAATTTCAGTTGAACAACCTGGAAAGTGAGATAGCTGCTGCCAAATTTTCTGAACTCCCCATGATAATTGAAGACCGGTGGGGCTGCATAATTACTTTGTGCAACTGTTTTTCTTTCGTGCCGACCATTTGGATTGTGTTGACAATATTTCTTGCCCACAAAAATAACTTTACTTCATGGTCTAAAAGAAAACCTTAGGCTCTACTGAACAGACAAGTTATCATTGATTGTGTGCACCTAAAGAGAAAGCGCTGCAATATCTCCGCAAGTCTGATAGCATTTGTAAGGAGGGAAATGAGCTGATTTTTCGAGTCCAGTCGGCCATTTGTCAAAGCATTGACAAAAGGTCATCTGGACTCGAAACACCAGCTTTTATCTCTCATTTTAGACGCTGCAATGCCAACTGAGGTTTTCCAGTGTTTTCTTACTTTTGGTTTCAGTTTCCAGCATCCGCAGTAATTTGCCTTTTGCCAGCGACTGCTTGCTTCATCGACTTTCTGTTTTACTAATTAGCATATGTTCTGATACTTTGACAGGGAATAAATGCAATTTAGTATTTCGCCGACCGTAACGGACATAAGTGCCATTTTGACCCGGTGGTACAGTGTTTAGCAATGCCGTCTCAGCACGCCAAGAAAATTAATTGGGTGCCGGCTTCTTACGACTCTCTGTGCACATTGCGCATTCTCTTCGCACTCACCTTGTTCTCCTCAAAAAGCCCCGGTTTCGAAAGATGTGAATTGGATTGCTCAATTACCGCCTTTACATGCAAGGCTCGGCAAGATATATGAGCACCCCATGGAACATTTGCAGGTTTGCGGTTTGGCTGGTGGATTATGTCAAAGTAGAGGGAGATTAGGTGTGGATTCGAGGGGCCAAATTGCCTCCTTATTCATTGGAGGCATTCAAACATTTCATGTTTTTTATATGAACAATGTGACACATGTTATGCGTTTTTTTTAGCATTTCAATGTCAATTGTTTCTGAAATTTGCAATACAAACTAGCATTATCTCGCACATTTGACTTGATGGTTATGCGAGCTTCTCATATTTTCAGCAAAGGCAGTGTTATTCCTGAATGATTTGAAAATACGAATAATAAGTGCACAATATTAATATGTGCAATATGATTAATTATGACGGCAATCCGTTAAATATTACATTAAATTGAGACAACATTGGAAAGGAGACCAGAAAACGATCATCGAGCTAGAACAAGTATTTTCTTGGCACAAGTTAATTTGGAGTTCAAATACCCTGAATTTTCAAGTAGATAAAGAAAACTTGCAACGCAAAATGCATAATTTCAGGTAAAAGTGGAATGTTAATCTTGGCCTCCAGAATTAAAGGGCAAAAGCGACGAAAGCAATGCATATGAAGTCCATAAATCAGTCGGCGAACCTGAGCTGAATGGAAATAAAATATACACATTGTGATGAAGACGAGACAAATAGTTGGGAAAATTTAAGCACGTCCAGTCTATTATTTCATGCAGCTCTTACTCACTTGAATCCAAAATTCAGGCGGAAGCGGATTGTGCCCAAGTAAGAACGCGGCCATAGTGCTGATGAGCCGAGAACATAGAAAACACTGTGCGCCATTCATCAAGTAAAGTACAACACTCGCATTAACACACCGATGTTGAAAATACGGCCAGGTATGTTCTACACAGACACAAGTTAACAAAATCCTACCTGACAACTTATCAGCTGATCATTCTGTTCTTCATCATGAGAACGTGATGGACAGTAAAGCAGGACAACTCACCAGTGACACTTGTTTACAAACAGCCTGATCACTGACACTAATTTAATGTTCACCTCGACGTAACTGAAAGTAGGAAAACATTATCTTCACAATTCGAACATCCATCGGCGCGGGCAATTCCTGAATGGAGGTGGAAGTCTAGTATCAACCATTTGATATCGTCAAATTTCCAGCAGCGCTCCCTAAACTTGTGGTTTGTGGATATCGGATGATGGTGTGCCCCGCAGGGAGAAACATCGGTACAGTTGTTGTTTTTCAGGTACCTCAGTTCAAGGACAACAATGCAATAAGTCATCAGTCTTCATCACCTTCAACAGCCCAACATTGCTTTTTCTTCCACCAGGAACACGAAAGTAAGAATACTGACTCCGGATTGCACTTCTTTTTTGGAAAATCTCCAAATTCATGTGTCACAGATATGAAATGCTGTTATGCGCAGCAAGCCGTTTGAGCGCTGATTTCCGGAATGCATGCAATCCCATCAATGCAAGCAGTGGGCAACACAAGCACATCATTCAGTCGTCTACGCCGATGTAAAGCCGTTAGATCTGCATGAGCGTGTCAGTAGTCAAAAAGCGGATCAAATTCTGTGATCGATTTTCATCGGATATAAGTTTGGCTCTTTAACAAACTCATAATCGAATGTGAAGCAAACAATGTTTTGCAGTGTATTGGAGGGATCGTTTAATATTGAGCGTCCCTTGCCGGAAATCATATCTGAGAAATTATCGCGTATTGATGGAAGGCACATTGTCAACAATAGCCTTTTAATTTGAAATTTGCTGAAAATTACTGAGCAAGATCAAAAAGTATAGTCCTTAGAAAGCTCGAAATAATGAATATATCAGAACCAGCTGACAATGCAATATTTTGATTTAGAGCTGGACAGACAGTTCAGAATTTTAAAACAACAAGGTAAGCAATAAACAGCGAAGTGTTAATACTCTTTGACAATGTACGAGGCTAAATGAATGGGCGTGCATTTTTTATGACAAGAATCCATAATTATTTTGAAAAATAATGCTGCGCTTTGTAAAAATAATAACAAAACGCTGCATATTTGAGAAGAACATATGCAATATCAGGAATAAAAAAAAGAGTCCTGACCGGTTTCAACTCGCATAACGAAGTATGGCAATACACTGGAAAGGTAAAACGAGAAGTCAGAAGTAGGCGCATGGAAAATCGAAACAAAAAGAGGCTGTTTGAGCCATGTCCGCAAATCCTTTGGATCATGGCTGATCACCAAATTCAATGTCCTGATCTGTCCTTCCCACGATAGCAATGAACTCCCTTCAGCCCGAATAGCTATGTCTAAATCATTCGTGAAATCACACAATGTTTTCACCAAACTTATTTGCTGCGACAGTGAATTCCACAGTTTCAATATGCCCTGGGCGAAAAATAAGCACTTTTCTCATCTAATTCCTGAATGTTACCCCGAGACTCAAACGATCGGGATTATTTCCTCTGCATATTTTGCTAATAATACGTAAACTTCTATGAGATCTCTTTCATGCGTCTCAACTCCAATCGACTTTTTTGTTTGTGTGACAGACATGCTATCCCAGAAATCAGTCTGCTGGAGCTTCGCTGCCGTCCCTCTGTAACACGTACCACCTTCCTCAGAGAAGGCAAACAAAATTGCGCTCATTTTTCAAAGTCTGGCCACATCAAGACCCTGTTAAATTTGAGTAATTTTTTTTTTTAAATTCAGTAAGCCATCCTTATTACTAGTCTCAAATCGCCTTACTGTGAAGGCCAAGTCATTATATCTTGAATTTTATTTTTCTATCTAAAATATGCCGTGTTTTCATATTACTCAGGTTGTGAATCATCGGAAGAGTTCGATTGATGCAAATATGGAGCATGCTAAGTAATGGGGTGACGTTAATAATGTAATCACTAGAATGTCGAGCACTTATATCAACTACGACCTTTTGCCAATGTTAAAAAAAAACGGCTCAAGTGGAAATTTACTTGCCCATTTGGTGAAATAAATCCTCAGAGGCTAATGTGGTTCGATCAAATTATTCCTTTACTGACAATCACTATGTCATTCCGACCGTGCTTCACACAATCAATCAGAAAAAAAATGACATTCCCATTGTTAAAAAAAGGATACAAGTTTTTTTTTTCTTTTACCCACGCGGTTTTATGTATGGTAGGAACAACGTACGAAAACGTATAAAGAAAAAAAAAAGTTTTAAAATATAGTTAACGATCAAATTACCAAGTAAGTTTGCAAAAAACAAACGGAGTTCGGCTATACCGCTCTTAATGTTAGCTTCTTAGCTTCTTAGACTCCAAATTCGGCACGCGACTTCCAATGATGATTTACTCAAACTTAACAGGCCCAACCATCTGATTGGGCAGAAAATATTCTCCTAATCGAGGGGTTCATACTCCAAGCGGCCAATCTCATGTGTTTCCTTGATGTCATTAAACGTCTTCCCCTCGGAACACACGGAAACTGGGTGGTTCTTGGATCTCAGTGATTTCTTGATACGGTTCCTCTCTTGATCCAGAGTCTCCATCTCATGACCTGACGTGGAGGAGTGTAGCAGAAACTCTTCTCTAATAACTTGAACTTTGGTCTTCTTGTTGGCACCCTTCATCAGATGGCTTATGAATTGCCATGGTTTCATCTGCAGTTTCTCTATCAGAATCTGGATTATTAATTGCGAGCAATATTGAGGCAGGTCTAGCCAGTCCTGGAGGTCTCTTCTGGCACTTCGGCAGTCTGGGCATATTGCCTTGAGGACAAAGTGTGATTTCAGGGCCTGTACCTGGTCCAGATTTTTATTTTTGGCTGTGCTCACCCACGCTCATTCTGTCGGATCCAAGTCTTGTTCTCTCGTCAAATGTTCTGGATAGCCATTTGACTATTGCTCTTTAATAAGAACATAAGAAATAGGAGCAGGAGTAGGCCCTCTAGCCCTTCGAGCCTGCCCCGCCATTCAATAAGATCATGGCTGATCTGTCGCTGCTCAGTTCCACTTTCCCGCCCTCTCCCCATAACCCTTAATCCCCTCTCTTATCAAAAACCCATCAACCCGCGTCTTAAAAATTTTTAGCGAGGCAGCCTCCACCAGTTCAACAGAGAATTCCAGAGATTCACCACCCTTTGAGTGAAGAAGTGCCTCCTCAACTCCGTTCTAAACCGCCCACCCCCCCCCCCCCTTTATCTTGAGGCTGTGCCCCCTAGTCCTACTGTCTTTTTTGAGCGGGAAGAGTCTCTCCACCTCTATCCTATCCATCCCATTCATCATCTTATACGTCTCAATGAGATCTCCCCTCATTCTTCTAAACTCTAACGAGTACAAGCCTAGTTTATTCAGCCTCTCCTCATAGCTCAACCCCCTCAACTCCGGTATCAGCCTAGTAAACCTCCTCTGCACTCCCTCCAAGGCCAAAATATCTTTGCGTAAATACGGCGCCCAAAACTGCACACATTACTCCAGCTGCGCCCTCACCAATGCCCTATACAGCTGTAGCAAGACCTCCCTACTTTTATATTCAATCCCCCTCGCTATGAAGGCCGGCATCCCATTCGCCTTCCTGACCACCTGCTGCACCTGCAAGCTGGGTTTTTGCGACTCATGCACAAGGACTCGGAGGTCCCTCTGCACCATCGCCTGCTGCAGTTTTTCGCCACGTAAGTAATAGTCCTTCCTACCATTATTCCTACCAAAGTGGACCACCTCACACTTGCCAACATTAAATTCCATTTGCCATTTCCTGGCCCTTTCGCCCAGCCTATCTAGATCCTTCTGCAGTCTCTCCACACCCTCCGCACAATTTGACGTTCCACCAATCTTGGTGTCATCAGCAAATTTCGACACCCTACACTCGGTTCCCTCCTCCAGATCATCTATATAAATGGTAAAAAGCTGAGGCCCCAGCATCGACCCCTGGGGCACTCCACTAGTCACCATCCGCCAATCCGAATAGCACCCGTTGACCCCCACTCTCTGCCTCCTATTTGACAACCAATCCTCTATCCACGCTAACACCCTACCCCCAACTCCATGTCCCTCGACCTTCTGCAATAACCTCTTGTGAGGTACTTTGTCAAACGCCTTCTGAAAATCCAGAAAGACCACATCCACCGGCTCTCCTCTATCCACCGCCCTAGACACATCCTCATAGAACTCCAGTAAATTTGTCAGACACGACTTCCCTTTAATGAAACCGTGCTGCGTCTGCTCTATCAAGCAATTCCCTTCAAGATGCCTCGCAATTTCCTCCTCAATGTCGGATTCTAACATCTTACCTACCACAGAAGTTAAACTAACCGGCCTATAATTCCCCGCCTTTTGCCTGGCACCCTTCTTAAACAACGGCGTAACATTAGCCGTTTTCCCATCCTCCAGCACTTCCCCGGAATCCAGCGACGTCTGGAAAATAGCCACCAAGGCATCCACTATCACCTCCGCCATTTCTTTCAGAACCCTCGGATGCATTCCATAATATTCATAACATTCATAATATTCATTCCATAATATTCCATAACTAATATTAGTTTACTTTTCTGTGTGCGGAAGTCTTCACAGTGGGGGACACAAATAGTATACCAACAATTGACGGTCATGGGGATGTAGGCGGCGAGGGCATTAAAACGATCACTATTACTAGAGAAGTAGTGCTGGGTAAGCTAACGGGACTAAAGGTAGACAAGTCCCCTCGTCCGGATGGAATGCATCACAGGGTTACTCAAATAAACGACAGAAGTAGGAGCAAATGCGTTAGTTGTAATTTATCAAAATTCGCTTGATTCTGGGGAGATGCCAGCTAATGTAGCGTCACTTTTTTTGAATAAATGGAGGTCGACAACAAGCAGGTAACTACAGGCCAGTCAGCTTAATATCCATAGTTGAGAAAATGCTGGAGTCTATCATGAAGGAAAAAATAGCAGGACACCTGGAAAAGAATGGTTCAATCAAACAGATGCAGCATGGATTCATGAAGGGGAAGACATGTTTGACGAATTTACTGGAATTTTATGAAGATATAACAAGTGTGGTTGACAGAGGGGCCCCCACGGATGTGGTGTATGTAGATTTCCAGAAGACATTTGATAAGGTACCTCACAAAAGGTTGCTGCATAAGATAAAGGTGCATGGAGTTTTGAGTAAAGTGTTAGCTTGGATTGAAGATTGGCTATCTAACAGAAAGCAGAGTGTCAGAATAAGTTGGTGCTTTTCTGGTTGGCAATCCGTGAGCAGCTTTGTGCCACAGGGGTCGGTACTGGGGTCTAAATTGTTTCCCATATACATTGGACGATCTGGAGGAGGGGACCGAGTGGAGGCTAACAAAGTTTGCTGATGACGCAAAGATGAGTGGGAAAGCAAATTGCATGGAGGACACAGAACGTCTGCAGAGAGATTTGGATAGGCTAAATCAGTGGGCAAGGAACTGTCAGATGCAGTGTAACGTTGGTAATTGCGAGGTTATCCACTTTGGAAGGAATGATAGTAAAATGGACTATTATTTAACCGGTGAAAAATTACAATATGCTACTGTGCAAAGGGACCTGGGGTTCATTGTGCATGAATCACAAAAACTCACCTTGCAGATGCAGCAGGTGATCAAGAAGGCAAATGGAATGTTGGCCTTTATCGCGAGAGGCATGGAGTTTACAAGCAGGGATGCCTTGCTGTAATTCTACAAGGTACTGGTGAGGCTGCACCTACCGTACTGTGTATAATATTCGTTCCCTTATTTAAGAAAGGATATATTCGCTTTGGGGTGAGTACAGAGACGGTTCACCAGGTTGATTCTGGAGATAAGGGGGTTAGCTTGTGAGGAGAGATTGAGCAGGTTGGGTCTGTACTCAGTATATAAAATGAGGGGCGATCTTATAGGGACCTATAAGATAACGAAGAGGTTAGACATGGTAGAAGCAGGATGTTATTTCCACTTAGAATGGAAACAAGAACTAGGGGGCACAGCATCAAAATACGCGGAAGTCAATATAGAACAGAACTGAGGGGGAACTTCTTCTCCCAGTGGATAGTGAATCTTTGGAATTTTCTGCCCATTGAAGCAGTAGATGCTACCTCGTTAAATGTATTTAATTCACATATAGATAGATTTGTAACCAATAAGTGAATTAAAGGTTAAGTGAAGCAGGCGAATAAGTGGATCTGAATCACTATCAGATCAGTCATGATCTTATTGAATGGCAGAGCAGACTCGAAGGGCGAGACGGCCTACTGCTGCTCCTATTTCTTCTGTTCTTGTGTCCTTATGTTTTCACAAGATTTTCCCTGGCGTTCTTAATAAAAACGTCCTGTATGGCAGGCATTTCAAAAGTTGGTCTGTTATCACCACTTGATACAACGGATGAGAGACGGAGTCACAGGTTGATGTGAACGGTGTCTTGCACATCACCAGTCCAAGAACGGCCGCTACATTTGCATTGAGGCCAGAGGCGGGTGGAGTTGAATTTCGCCCGCACCCACTCTTCACAAGCAAGTAGACCAAATGTTCCACACTTTTCAACCAAATACTTCATTTGAGTTACCAGAGAGATTGTGAACCTTATAAAATGTCATACTTTGCTCTCTGGATGATCGAGTAGGCTGACCAGAACCATAAACATAAACATCTGTATTGATAGAGGCGCTTCCGAGTATTGGATGCGGCAGATTTTTAAAATCCGCATTCAGCCGCACGAGGAAACAAACATGACTCAAGTCTAATTTTGAGGAAAAAATTATCACCTTTCTAACTTAGCAATAAATCCATGATCCGGTATTTGGGTACCTGTCGTGCTGTGAATAAGTGTTCATTTCTTGTTTAAACTGCGTTTTCGAGCATCTTTACAGGCACCATCCGTGCTACACATTCTGCATAACAAACATGCTGCGCAATACATTATTTTCCTGTCTTCAAATTGTTGTTTCCAGTTATTCCCTTCCAACTAATGTTTACAGCTGGGCCTTGAAAAACCAATGAAATGCGTCCTGGATGGTAGAACCGTCAAAATTACCCAAGCACGCTTGTCCGGAAAAGGGAAAATCCCGCCCGAGGTCAACGGAACTTCTTTTTTCTCGCTGTTGTCCGCTCCTCGCCCGCGAAGATTTACTTGACCAGAGGAAGAGAGAAAGATGTTTCGTAAAATAGTTTTGCCTCATTTCACTGTCGCTTTGCTTTGTTAATAAACTGTCGGTTATTTGGGCAAGAGTTCACTTCAGCTACTTTTTTTCGCTAGTAGTTGTTTACATGAGAGAGGAATATTTCACTCAACCCATTTGGACGCTTTAGGCTCAGGCCCGAGCTCTTCACTAATATTGCCAACGAAACATGTCATTTGTAAGAGAGGGGAACTTTAGTTTTACCGACAACTCGAAAATTTGCCGCTGTATATGTTCTCAGTTTTGCTTGATTAGACTTAGTTTTACTTGATTAGACTTAGGTTTGGAATCCAGAACGATTGTTTTCGAGCACTGATTATCCGACCACTGATACGACTGCAACTCTATCCTTCTCCTTTAATGGGGCCATCCATTTCACATTTCCATCATCTTAAATTGGTAAAATTTGGATACTGGTATGCTGCATATTTTTTCCCTGTCGAATGTAGGTAGGCCCTCGAATGTTTACACCCAACTGGACATAGCTACTTGTTGTTTTGCCAAATCTAGGCATTAGAATCTTGCATTGTTCCAGTAGCTCTATGTAACAGCAACAGGGACGCTGCCTTTCATGGCATGTTTCTGAAAGCATGTTGAAAGTCTTTTCAAAGTTCGGTGTTGCTTTGAGATGACCTGTGGGCAGACCTGGGTTTATTTCTACCTTTATCCTTCTCGACAAATGTTGTGTAATCACCGGCATTGAAGTCGTGGTGCCCAATCTCTGTTGAACTGGCAATGGCTTCAAGTTCTGTTCCACCTTTAAACACACGTGCTTCTTTTTGCCGCATTTTATGAAGATCAGCCCAGCTGTAATGATTTTTTTTTTCATCTACTACCCTGGCAGTTTTATGTATGAGAAGAACAACGTACGGACTCATAAGAAGTTAAATATATGTGTATAGTTAACCAGTAAATTGCGAACTAAGTTTTCAAGAATCAACCGGGATTCTGCTATAATGCCCTCAATGTGAGTTTCTTGCCTTCTTAGACTGTAGGTCCGGTCCGTGACTTCCAATGCTTCGTCTTTCGATGGTGATTCTCGCTGGCCGTTTTCTCCTTGCTTCCTTTCTTCCTTTTCATCTCTGGTCGTGTCTCGATCGTCTGGCGTCTCGAGGACTGGCCACCAAAATGTACGGAGTGCATATGTTATCCCTTTGTGGCCATGCGATTATGATTTTCACCTTCCCTTGGTGCTTTGCCCATTGGGTCTCAGGAGGCTGGGACTCAGTGCCCAATGTTCTACTTGACAACCTACTGAAAGGACAGGTGTGCCGTCCCCGGACACTCTGGAGCCTTGTGTCACCAACGTGTTGTCAATAGTACCATGCGTATCAAATTGGAACGGTAATGATTTGCTTGATTATCAGGGACAGGGGAATTTACGTCGGTGCATATCAAATTGGAGCGATGATCACTTAATGGGTTATCGGGGCTGATCCAAACATGTCTCAGCAGCCTCTGTGAGTTTTCTATATTGAACTTTGGCCAGCTTGGATTTAATGCGGCCTATGTGTTGCAATTGACTGTAACTTACTTTAGATTGCCAATAAGTTAATTCCTAAGACACAATTTTAATTTGGACTCAGTAATACGCTGTTGTCGAGAAGATAAACAATTCATCCCGAACATCAAATGGTCTCTTTGCATCTCATTCAGCGTTAAGCCACTGCTACATGCCACTGCAAGTTTGCAAAAAAAAAGCGCTGAAAATCATTATATAGTCCGTTGTATCGCGGAAATCCGAGTGAAACTTTTACCTTCTCAGAATGCGTTGTGTTTTGTGTCATTACAATCTTTCACTATGCCTGCCAATTCCTTGAGGAATTTCTTATCTGGGACCTCAAGGAAAATCTGTAGGTAATGACAAATACCTCACCACGGACAAATGTTGACTGGTAGACACACAAATAGAGTCATGCAGTCATCGATTTCGCAGCATGAAAACAGAACCTTCGGCCCAAATTGCCCGTAAAATAAACTGAGCTAAAGACAGTTGTCCGCATTTCGTCTGTACGTTTCTCTTCCTATAATTCCCTTGCAACTGCCTAAATGTTTTTTTTAGAGAAAATTGTACCTTCCTTTCTTACAAACTCTCGCAGCTTGCTCCAGCCGCTTGCCACTCTCTGTGCAAAAAAACAACCCTCTGGACATTTTTGTATCTCTTCTCTCCCACTTTAAAACTATGTCCACGATTTTGAGAACATCTATATTTTGGAAAAGATATTGACTATCTTGCCCCTGATTATTTTATAGACCAATTTCAGACCAATTCTATGCTTCAGAGAAAAAAAAAAATCCATATCTATCCATCCTCTTCTTATAACTGAAATCATCACTTTTCGGTAGCATCCTAATTAATACTTTCTGCATTCTTTCTTCTTTAATTATATCGTTTGTATTATAGGACGACCAGAACTGTACACGATATTCCAAGGGTAGCCATATCAATGCCATGTACAACATCAAGAAAATGTCCCAACTCCTGTATTCAATGTTCTGACCTATGGAAGCAAGCATGTCTTATTTTGTTCAGCATTGACTACATTTACAAGGAGCTATAAACCCTGTACCCTTTCATCTCTTTCCTCTATAACTCTCCCCAACGCCCTACCATTATCTGAGTAAGAACTGCCCTGGTTCAATATATAAAGTGCATCAGTTTGCATTTGTCTAAATTAAATTCCATCTGTCATTCGTCAACGCACTGGCTCAATTGATCAAAATGCTGTTGCAATCCGAAATGACCTTCTTCACTGTCCACTATGCGACCAATCTTCGTATCATCTGCAAACTTACTAACCATACCTTCTATATTCTCATTCAAATCATTACTATAATTCGCAATAAAAACAGTGGTCCCAGCAATGACCCCTGAGGCACACCGCTGGTCACAGGTCCTTACGTTAAAAAACAAACAAATAAACCTCCAAGACCACCCTCTAGCTTCTGTTATCAAGCGAATGTTGTATCCATTTGAGTTACCTCACCACGGTTCCCGTGAGGTTAAACAGTATGCCAGAAACTACCATGAAGTAACTTGTGAAAGGCCTTGATAAAGTCATGTACCCAGCATCAACAGTACTGTCCTCATCTACCTGCTTGGTACCCCTTCAAAAAGCTCAATCAAATGTCTACTTTTGGTTACAAATATTGATATGTTGGCTACAGTTGCAAATAATGCCATGTCTACGAACCTGTTTTATTTTCAAACGTTTAATTAAATAATGACCGTTTATTTACAGAGGAGATATTACAAAGGAAGGAAAAAGGTAAATATTGTCCATAACTATGCATTGGAATTGAACACAGTGTTTTTTGCAAATCTGAACTGGAAAATATGGCATTCAACCAATCGAAGAAGATTACCCGTTCCATTCAGTCATGAGTATCTGAGAACGAATATCTTGCCAGAATTCGATGATTATCTAGAATTGACATTGACAGTTCAGAACGTTGCCCATAAAAGGCAACGACCTAAACATACATTCCATGATGAGAGGAATAAACACACATTTTAATGAAGATCAACAGGAATCATTCTCTCCTTTTGTACTAGGTTAAATAAAAAGGGACGTGGTCGGATTTCTGATTGGCCAGTTCTGGACCTAGGTTAAAGCTCAACGTTCCCAACAAATGGTGGATTTTTTTTTTTAGATAACTGAAATCCGACGTCCAATGTTGACAGTAGAAGCATTGGTGTTTGTTTTAAACCAAAAAAAAAAATCGCCCACTTTCATTGGGCAAAATAATCAGCTATGATGCATGAGGTTCCACACCGGAAGCCGAACAATTGTTACAATTCAGAGTTAAATCCTTTTGGCTTGTTTCGTAATCTGGTTTAATGTTTGGGAAGGTGTTCGTATCAACGTTTAGAGATTCATTATGACAACGGTCTGGCACTCATTTCAGTTGAATTAATATAAAGAGATTTGTTTAATCAAACGGGAAGTTTAACTAAACAAGTAGCCTCACAATTAAAGTTATGTTCAACTGGAATGCTGTTGAAAGAAATCCAGAAATAATTCACTACCAAGTAATAATACAAACTTCTATATATATAACAGGTTATGTGTTTTTGAAAAATAAAACTTTGGAGTTCTATCGGTGTCGCTGTCGGTAAACTCGTTTTGATTTTGTACCTTTTTGGTCGATAGATGGAGAATTATCTTAAAGATATTTCTAACTGATAGGGAACTGTTCTCACACTCTGCGTGCTGAGAGATGACAACTTTTCAGTTCAACTTGATTGAAATGAACGGAAATTAAGGCTGGCAGTTGAGTTCCTATTTTTATACCCCGGATTAAATTTCGATTTTCTGTGCTAGGATTTAGATGAGGTCGTCAACGACAGTAACTTCAAAATCGATTTGTTCTTGACGGCTGCATTATTTGACTCCATGATTATTAGTTCACTTCTAGACTTTGGGGCATGAACTCTTTTGTTCTAAATTTCAGGTTTAATAGCCCATGTCATTACCACTTTTGTCTCCAATGCAACACCGGATTTTGCAGCATTTCCTCGTTGACATCGCCACTCACCTTCAACGTTGTGGCTTTCAGATCTTGTCTTAATTGCCCAATTTAAATCTATACAGGGATAGTTCTTTATTTTGTTGTCCGCAAAGTTTCATGTGCTGCAGCTTGGCGAATGAGAATTCTGTGCCTGTCGGGCTCTGTTTCAGTTTTGCTCTCTTCTGTTCTCCAGTAAGGCGGCATTGATCCTTAACGCTTGATAACCGTGAAAATAACTGTCGAAATATATGGATAATGGAGATTCGTGACCTCATGTTGCGCAAAGTGTTCCTGGGCATCCATTTTTCCACTGAATGTTGTTTTTGAGCTACTCAATTTACAAAGTAACACAGCGGAATTCCTCACGTGTTCTGTCTGGACAAATGACATCATAATCTTTTGCGGCTACTCCATGCTTTCATCTAAAGTGGGGGCAGCAAATTGCAACCATCTATTCCTGTTTCATTTTGAACTTCCCTTCACTTTCTTGACGTCTTTGTCTATGTTTCTCCCAATGGATTGCCCACTAATATTATTGAAAATCCATAGAATGCTAAAGGTTCAAATAAGACAACTCTTCAGATCCCACGTCCTCAAATTTCTGCAGCCTATTCTCTAGGGTTAATTCACCTCCCTTCCACCTATTCGATAAAGCGATGCTTGTATCCCCTACATTTTTTTCAAATTTGGTTCCCATCCAGTATGGTTTACAGTGGACTTAAACGTCTCAAAAAAAAACACTGCTTCTCCGTTACCAAATACTCCAAAACCTGGATATGCTCACTCATGTACTCACTGTTCACACTGCCAGCGTTCCCTGAAATATCCACCAACTTCAACACC
Organism: Carcharhinus amblyrhynchos; assembly: GCF_965287045.1. Classification (NCBI taxonomy): domain Eukaryota; kingdom Metazoa; phylum Chordata; class Chondrichthyes; order Carcharhiniformes; family Carcharhinidae; genus Carcharhinus; species Carcharhinus amblyrhynchos. The sequence goes on along the minus strand of NC_137339.1, from coordinate 64,456,508 downwards.
ATGCCACAGCAAAACACATCCGTTATTTACTGCTTCTGTCAGCAATCCACACAGACCTTCGCTCAGAAATGCCCTGTTCCGCACAGCCACCATTCCCAGCACCAATTACCCTGCCCACAGGACCTTCTCATGCAATTATAGATGGCGTTGCTGATTTCCATACGCCGTGCTCAACGGCTAAATACCCACACACTCTTTCCAGTTGAATCAGCGCTTCTACAACTTTGTTAATTTTGCAACTTTCATTTGTTGCACCCAATGTGCTTTACTGTCGCTCACAGAGTCCCGAGCAGTGATGAAGGTTTTTTTTTGTTTTGACCGTATTTCCAAACATTCTCCTGTCGCCTGCTGAGCCATCCAATTGTTTTTTTTTTCCTGTGGTTGTTTCAGATTCAAACATCCAGAGTAATTCGTGTTTTTTTTTTAATCATCACAACGCTGCCTGCGTTCAGACATTGGACTTTCATCACCATGATCACACTGCATATTGACCATCCTGGATCATGACCCTGATGTTTGGAATCAGTTCGGAAATGCATATCGTGCCCTAAATTTCTGTAATCAATTTATTCTCAGCCTGAATGAGAGTCAAGCTTTGACACTTAGAACTCATTTCATGCCACTACAACGTGTTCCAATGATTTCAAAGAAACATATAGTGAAAGAATAAATCACAGACTGATTGTTTTTTGATGGTGAAAAACGTTTACGTCGTTGCACAAAATTGTCCAGAAATTCAGTTGCGTCATTGTTCTGCCATTGGTTGATATAAGCTCAAAATACAACTGTCGATTCAGCTTGAAGTAGAGATGGCGAAGCATGCAACAGACAACTCTTCTGTTCAACTCACCTGGCCCAATTCAGCAGACCGTACAACCTTAGACATTAAAGTCCCATTAATTATTTGCCCCCAAAAAATGTTTTGAAATTTATTGGTATCAATTGAGAATTGTAATCACATTTCATGTCTTACATTTCAAGATCTACGAGATTGCCTTTCGAAAATCAAGGAGCTTGGTGAGGAAATCACATTGTTTTGATAAAATGCATCCGTAATGTTTACTTGTGTTTCAGCTATGCGACAATTTTGCATGTTCCTTTAACAAATTGATAGAAGAAGATACAAATCCATTTACTTACGAATATTTAAAACGCATCATAAACTGACGAAAAAAGTTAATCATTTGGGACAGGATAGAAATATTTATAACAAATGTGATGGACGCAACAGTGTAATTAGACGCCTCTGTCATTATTGTTATGAAGCGCATTTTCAATCATAGATTGTAGTTCCATCTGCATCACCTCATCACTTCTGCCAGCATACTCGACGGAAGCGGCAAGCAAAACATGAATGGAACAATAAACACCCCCAATTTCATAAAGAGTTGTTGCCCGAACAAGACAACTTATTGAAGCTGTTATGACGCAAATCAAAGCGATAAATGAGTAAAGACAGAATGATCGTTCATTTTGTGGTTACAATCAGTGCAAGGGTTTGTGTTTAATGCAACAGCGGGCCAAATTGTTGGGCCAGGTACATGGGTTGATGGGATGCAATTCTATTTGCAGATTGATCATAATGATTTGTCTGCGATTTAGAATTGCACATCTCCAAGCTAGACACCCAGGCCATGCAGACACACCGCTGCATTGCATGGCAAGGCTTTCAAGATAGAACAGGCTGCAAGATAAAACTTTGGAAAATTGCAGGGAACAAAATACCCGTCTCAGATGAGCTTAATGAATTCCGTGCCTACACTGAGGCTGCCTTGTTCGGGTGACCACTCGTCGTGAAATTGGGGGTGTTTATTGTTCCTTAATAGTTATCCGTAAAACAAAACAACAAAATAAAACACTGTTATAATCACCAGACACACGTTTTACCCCTTGAATGAACGGGGCAAGAGACCGGGCGCATTTGGTGGCCTGGCTTGGAATTTGCCATTGCAGGCAGGTGAGGAATGGAATGTCAGAAGAACAGCTTGTCAACGGATCCCAAAATGTCTCTGCGACTTTCGCCATTGTGCTATTTTTCTTTTGCAGCTTCCCGTCCCGGAAATTTCAGTTTTAATACAGTTGCAACAGATCACCATGTGCTATTTAAGGATACCAGGCATGTGCGCTGCTTAGTTTGCTGACTATAGGTCTTCAGATCTTCATTGCGTTTAAACTGAGCATTGATCAAACAGTGTGGAAAGAAATCGCACACTCTGAGAGGGGTGCAGCGACGATCGTGCTCTCTGTTGCCGTTGATGAACGTTGGACACTGCGGGGCCAGCGAGGATTCCTGTTAAAGCAGCCAACAAGACAAAATGGTGGGAAATTCAGAGCAATCGGAGAGTTCCACGAGGAAACCGCCACGTGGTCGTTTTACAGAGATATAACATTTTAATTATCTTGAAAGCGATGAAAATTTTATTGATTTTCCAGTATTCCTGAGCACAGTGGGGAACAAACGTACAGAGACCTAAGGAGCATGCTGAAGGCAGATGCACCAGTTGTTAATCAGTCGCAGATTTTCGCAAGTAACTAAATATGCACTTCGCGCCAGAACCGTTGAACATTGCAGACACGTGCAGGTTTAAGGCAGGGAAAACTGATGGGAGAAAACATTGTTAAATTTGTCACGAGTATCAAAAGCCTGACAAACTATTGTCATTAAAGGTGTTTTCGTCAGAAGCCGGTGCACGACCGTCCTGCATGAGGATTGCAACATGAATAAGCTCGGGAAAGTTCGGTGAAAGAAGAATAATTTGTTTTTAAAAGGGATTATTTTTTACAGTATCATGAAAGGGGATGCAACTCGGGCACGAGGGCAACAGTATAAAAGATCGTGGGCGTAGAAGGACAATCAGTTAAACGGAAGGGTTGTCATTGTGGTAATGAGTCTGCAATGAGACCAGTGGCTGAATGAGAACAGCTCAATGTGGAAGTTGCAGAAGAAAAAAGGTAATTTCGCCCGTAAGTGAACAGCATCATGTCCCAGGATGCGGTGAAAGAGAAACGGTCAGGACACATGACCTGCAGGAATTTGCAGGTGACAATATTGAGGGAGGAATGAATCAGAGGATCCTGAAATCGAAGAGAACCAACGAAGGGAAGAAATTTAAACTTCACGTGTTGTCAACACATGGTGATGTAGAGCTGCTTTGGTCGACGGTCAAACTGGACGGGAAGATAATAATGATGGAAATGTGCACCGCGGCGGCGGTACCGTTGATTCCTGAGCGTATATCTGAAGAGAAATTGAATCGCTTTTCACTGAAACCCTCAAATACTGTTCTGAAAGTTTTGACGGATCAGATGCACTGAGCGACAATTGCGCACGTCTACACTTGTACTTAAGAAAATGATTTGTGCTGCGTTGTTCGGAAGAATTTGGGTCAAGCCGTTGATAGTACATTGGGAAGTAGGAAGCAGACTCACAGAAGCTCGTTCGGACCTGGACAACTCTTTGCAAAGATACAAGGAAATATTTAATTGTATGCTTTGGAAATACGAAGGAGTGGACTTAAGCATAGGACTGAAACCGGGAGTTCACCCAAGGAGCATAAAAGGAGTTTACCAGTACAATGTGCAATTTGACCCGAAATTGAGGCCGAACTGGAGTTCTTGGTGAGTTTGGCCGCATTGGAACAAATGGCCATGAGTGACTTCCGCGTTAAATAGCCTTCCTCACCCATCATTTATCTCCATCAGCCTTATTTTTTTTTTGGGGGGGGAGCAAAATATATCTTTCCCAAGCTCATTTACAAATGGTGGCGACCGACATTTCAAAACCCACTTAATAACTAACGTCCAAAATAGTTCGACAACACTTTGGAATTGCATTTACTCTAGTCGTTATCAAGATCAAAGGGATAAAATCCTAAATGTGCTCCTGTTGGTGCAATAATACTTGGTGCAATAATTAGACACGGGGGCCACCCCCGAGGAAAGATTAGATCATCTGCAAGAGACGCTGAAGAGAATGCAATCACATTCTCTGAAAATTAGGAAATACACAGGTGAAATTTTCAAGCACTCAGTGGATTATGTGGACCATCGATATTGAGGTGTTGAATAACGCTCCAAAGTAACTGGTAAACATGACAGAGGCGCCCATGCCTTGGATATTCCATCAGTTGAGATTCTTCCATGAACTGATCAATTGTCACGGCAAATGTGTCCTGTATTTGTTGATGACTTTGAAGTATTTGCAACGACAACTGATGAAAACTCGATTTTAACAGTGAACGGTATAGTGCGGTAAGACATATGAAGCGACAAAGGGGGCGTGAAGTGGGACTTTTTTCTAATAAACTCACACCCAGTTAGTTCTTCATTAGGCATGTGACATGTCTCCATAGTTGGGAGGTCGGGGCGGGGGGCGGTCGTGGCAGTTTTTTTTCGAAGTGATGGCCAATGGGGAACATCAGGCAATTGCTATCACGTTCTGGACACGTTCTGAGGCAGACTAAAATTATTCCCAGATTTAAAAAAAAAAATAATTGTCGCATCTAAGTTTGTTTCATCTGGCGACATTTCCATAATTTGCTTATGAGGGGAAATGTGTCTTGTTGCTGAAGTACTAATCACTCACACGGAAGTTGATTCCATGTGTCGGTATTCCATCAGTGGCTGCCACGGGGTTGCAAAGGTAGGTACTGATCGTGTGAGGCAATTGGTATAAGCTCCTTTACTGTCCCTTGGATCTACAGGTCAACGTACGATTTTTCGAGATATTCTGCACCTGTGCACAGGCGTGTTTCGTGGAGACGGTGAAGATTATGCGTATTCCAGAAGAGAAAAATGTCCTGATTGCAAATGTGAATGCTAAACCAGCCAAAAGAAAGTATCACATACCAGTGGAAAGTTTACAGTCTCGTCCCACAAAATATCCTGCTCGAGGTCAAAGGGCAATTGCATTGTCTCACGCTCTCCGATTTGAGAGTGGACGGGGCGTTTAAATTATGGGGACTGAGGTAATTGATAGAACTGGTCTGGAAGGGAGACAACCTATCACAAGAAGGACCCAGAATTGAAGTCTGAAAAAGACAGTGAGGAATTGCAGTGCAGGATCACTCCAACTTGTCGGTTGCGTGTGTCGTTCTATAGACTGTCTTGCCTGGGGACGAGCTGGACGACGTGATATGTCAGAAACAGTTGATATGAGTTACGGCTGGTGGCCAAATATTGATGCTAGAATGGAATGAAAGCAGGAGCATATGTAACACGTTCCCAAATTCGGAAAGCAACACCATATTACCAATATATTATTTTGTTTGGCCAAGAACGCAATGGGAAAGCGTCCATATCGATTTCGCTAGGCAAGTGGAAAATCACAAGTTACGAATGAAATTACTGCATAGCCGAAATGCCCGAAAGTGATTTTCATGAAAACAATACTACAGAGTTGGCCTTGAACATGTCCGAATTCCGCCAAGTTTGATTAATGAGAGAAAGTGGTGAACGTCAACGGGCTGCAGTTTGTGTAACCAGAATTTCACGAATACATGGAACTGTATGCCATTTGGCTTTAAAGTTGAGGGCCATATTCCCCGATGACGAATGGTACAATGGAGCGATTTGTACATTCGGGTAATCAGTCGTTGGAGATTTCAAAGGGGACAGGATCATTAAGGTGATAAGCAAACAATTTTCTAAGTGTGAACAGAAACACATCACATGCAATGATAAGTGGCCATCAGCGACGGTGATGCTGTGAAGACATTATTTATTGATTCAGGAAGATGGGCAGAGATTAGACAAACGATGACATGGAGAAAAGAGAGGCAGAAATAGTTCAGAGCTGCACATAAAAACTGTCCATTTTTCAAGAATGCATTGTAGTCCTACTGAGAAACTGTGCACAGGAGAGGGATTGAGTCTCTGCAATGATAATAGCGTGGGGCATAGAGCTGACCTCGAATATATAGATGGGAGATGGATTGGACTGGCTTGGACATGCAGGCCAATTAGTCGCTCCATCTATTCCAGATGCAGAAACACCAGCTCAGGAGTTGGAGACGTTTCAGCCAGAACTGAAAGTGCTCGCAGGAGGAGAGCATCCTTAATCCTTCTTCCGATGAGCCAGGAATACCAGCAGTGATGATTGATAATGTGGGTATGGATGATTCCCTGAAGCTCCCCTCAGCAGAGACAAAATCGTTGGGTTGAATTTGAAGGCAGTTTCCAGCACCTAGGCAACAACGTCCAAACAACTGCAAGTCTTTGGAACGATAGATCTTCTGGATAAAACATTGGCCGTTTGGTGGGAGGTGAAGTTTTTTTTTTATTAATGTCTGTAACTGGTACATTCATGACTTTTTATAGAAATAGCCAATTGTAATTTCTGGATGAGCATGAGCATGTTGCATCGAGGACTGTTATCTTTGTGCGGCACAACCCATTGCCAGAGATAGGTCAAGTGACGAGGGGTGACGTCCCCAGAATCCCCCTCAGCAGGCAGCTGAGTGCATAAGGGTGAGAACAACACTTCGGCAATAAAACTTTATTTGTTTGCTACTGACACTCCTCCGTGTGGGTTGCTTGAAGTAACCACTCCCAGTGGGTTTAAACTTAAAGAAAGCATCACTTGCGCTCCCAGAAACCTACATAATATTTAAACGTGCATGATTATTAATCATTTCAACTGTAGATCACTCATTTGCTTCATATTGGGCTGAAATAGGGCTGATGGACAGTTTTTTTTTAGAGGTGATCGGTGTGTTTTCTACTGCTTTGTGTTCATACTGAAACGTGACAATGCTGCTGTTGCAGCTTTATTGGCCGATGGCTGAGTTACAACTGGTGTTAGAATTCACTATTTTCCAGTTAAATAATTTCGGGAGTAGTTTGGTTATTCCTGTTTCAAACTATTTGATGTTTCTTAAAGAGCAAAAGAGAAGTTTGTTGTTGTTTATTTGTCACTGACAACGACATTCGTCGAGTTATCAGAGTATGGTAGAACATGTGGTCTCTAAGTGTCATTCCGGCCAAGTATTTCGTTTTTGAGCGTCAAACAGAGTTTTAATTCTATCTCATTGTTTAACAGTAGCTTTGAATAGAAATCAAACTGGAAATGTCGAGCGATTTATTAATTAATGATCGAAATTTTGTTTTGTCATTTGACAGAAAATGTATTTGATGAGAAAGAAACAGGTAGACACGAATTTAAAATGTCAGAGCAAATTACTGCACAAACAAAGCAAAAGTGTAACGTTTCATTTTAAGATTTGTCTGGTGAAATATATGCATTTTTTGAATGGCGTTTGCCAGGTGTAATTTGAAAATTGCGAATTCTCATATTGTTTTGCCAGCCACCTGTGCTGCATGTTTGAAGCTATCCGACGAAAACTCCGGCAAGATTGGTACTGCGTCAGTAATTTTCGCTGCTAGAATTACAAATGGTTTGTTTGATTGAAAACGTGCTGCTTTCGAAGGTCGCAGTATGAGACTGACAGCAAAATGTACTAAATTGAAACGCGCATTAAATTTGCGTGGTTGAGTTTGTGTTTGCAATACCAGAAATGACTGTTGTATTGCTTGATGCTAAGTCAGACAAATCACTTCGAGGTTGTTGATTCTTACATAAAAGAAAATGGAATTGGAACACGTTTTCAATACTCGAGGCTTCATGGTCCATGTGTCACAACCTCAGATACAAGGTAAAATGTAGTGTAATAAATGCAAAGTGCTCAGAAATGAGCGTGGGAAAATGAAAACAAAAGTAAAATCTGGATTTTTTTTTCCTCTCCAAAGCCTGACGTGCAAAATGCCTGTTTCTTCGCACTTCTAATGGTTATCAACATTGTGTCACGGATGTTCTTCAACTGCGCACATTGAGGAGAGGTTTTGTTATGCCGAATTCAGCCTCTATGCTTGAGCAGTACTTAATTAAATTGATGGATTTTGGATTGCTTGGAACACAATGACATTGATTAACTTGCCTACAAATTGAGATGGGGTTTGTAAAACAAGAACATTTTAAAAAAATCATCAAAGCACATACGAGCAGGCTAATTCCGATCACTAGTAAATCAGAAAAAGTTCGCAAAACAATCATGCAAATGTCATAGGTTTGAAGAGAAACTTAGGGAAAAACGGGAGAAAATGCTGTTATGACACAGTGGCGATTACCAATTAAATTGCGTAGTAATTTGCTTAATTATTTGCGAAGGTGCTATTTGGCCTTAAATAGTCTTTCGAGATTCGTCAAAATAAAAGCGTAACACATGAGAAATGTAAAATATAATTTAATTAAATACCAAGGAACTTTATCAATAGAAGGAACATTCATTTGCAAAGCAGAGAAAAAAAAACAGAATTCTGCTCACTCTCGATGGAATGATACGAGCACACTTGATAGAATTTAGATAATTTCTATTGGTTCTTCTACAGCTGTCGACCGTCTGAAAACACGATGGGTTTTGTCCCTTTCTCTGGTTAGAGGGTGAATTATTTTGAGAGATACTCGAAGCTGGGATGTTTAGAACTAGCTACTGATGTTGGCTCAACTGTCCCTATCTGCATTGAACGCATTACTCAAAATCCTCGTGGGGACAGAACTTAAGGCAATGGAGTTCATGTATTACTGTATTAAAAAAAAACTGAGGATGCTGGCATCTGAGACAAAAAGAGAAAATGCTGGTAAATCTCAGCAGGCCTCGTGGCATCTGCAAGTAGAGAAAAAAAAAACTGACGTTTCGAGCCCAGATGAGGCTTTACCAAAGCTTTCCCTAAGGTCATACAATGTTCGCTGTTTGCCTTCTTTAAAATCATAGGCCAGCAAAACTGCAAAAACAGCTCTGCAGAATTGGTAACCCTGATTATTTTGATCTCTGAAGCAAATGTTTTTTTTGTTATCTGCACACCTGCGTTTATAGATTCCAGCATAGATCACAAATGCAGCTTTTCAAAGGTTCATACACTGTTTTGTTTTTGTTTTGTCTTGACCGTTTTTACAACTATTTTACATCCTTATGAACGTTATTTATGTAAGTACAAACTCAAGTTCAAAAAAATAATATGAGGAGTTGTCTGTAATGGGAATATGGAAACTCGCCTCTAATGTGCATGATGTTTCGACATTTTTTTTACGGGGATGTAATAACTGAAAATTAGAAAATGGCTGAGGCTTTGAACAGGTATTTTGTGTCAGTCATCACACTGGATGACACAAATAACATGCCAGAAATTGATGGCAGGAAGGCTATGGCGGGTGAGGATCTAAAAACAATCATTATGACGAAAGAGGTAGTGTTGGGCAAGATAATAGTTCCAAAGATAGGCCAGTCGACTGGCCGCGATGGAATGCATTTGGGTACTAAAAGAGATGGCGGGTAAAATGACAAATATACTCGGGGTAATTTGCTAAAACTCGCTGGATTCTGGGGTGGTTCCTGCAAATTGGAACACAACAAATGTGACAACACTGTTTAAAAAAGGAGGCAGGCAAAAAGTGGGGAGTAGAAGCCGGTTAACTGAACTTCTGTAGAAAGGGAAATGCTTGTTTTTTTTTTATCAAGGAATAAATAGGGAGACAACTGGATATAAATTGTTCCATTGGAAAGACGTTCATGAAGGACACGTCACGTTTGACGAATTTGATGGAATTATTTGAGACCATTATATGCACATTGGACAATGGGGAACCAATGGATGTGGTGTATCTGGATTTCCAGAAGGCATTTAACAAAGTGATGCACCAAAGACTGCTGCATCACAGAAAGCGACACGGTCTTTTGGGTAATGTATTAGCATGGATAGCGGATTGGTTAACTAATAGAAAGCAAACATTGGGGGTAAAACGGTGCTTTTCTAGTTGGCGATCAGAGACTTGTGTGTGCCTCAGTGATCCGTGTTGGGACCTCAAATGTTCAAGATTTACATAGACGATGTGGAGCTGGGTACTAATTGCAGCGTGCCAAAATTTGCAGATGATAATAACATGAGTGGCAGTGCAAAACATGCAGAAGACACTGAAGGTCTGAAAAGGGATATCAATTGTCTAAGTGATTGGCAAGGGTCTGGATTGGAGTACAGTTTTGGTAAATGATAGGTCACCCATTTTGGTAGGAGTAACAACAAAATGGACTCTTGTTTAAATGATAAACAATTGCACTATACTGCTGGGCAAAGGATCCTGGCTTTCCCTGCGCAGGAATCATAAGGAATTTGTTTGCAGGTGCAGCAGGTAATTGAGACAGCAAATTGGTTTTTGTCCCTCATTGCTGGAAGATGGAGATTAAAAATAGTGAGGTTATGTCTCATCTGTATCAGATGCTGATGAGGCCACACCTAGAGTAGTGTGTGCAGTTTTGGTCTTCTTACTTGAGAAAGGATATACTGACACTGGAGTGGAGTGGGTATGTTTTAAAATCATATAAGATTACGAAGGGAATAGATAAGATAGAAACATAGAAGTTGTTTTCACTGTTAGGTGAAAGTAGAACTGGGGGTGTGGCCTCAAAATATGGAGAAGCAGATTTCGGGCTGAGTTGAGCAGGAATATCGTCAGGCAAAGGGTTGGAAATCTGTGGAATTCTCTGCCCAGTGAAGCAGTTGACGCTACGTCATTGAATTTTGGAAAAGAAAACAAGAACAGGAAAAAGAAGAACGAGATGGAGGAGGATAACGAGGCGACGGGGAAGAGGTGAAGTGAAAATATATAACAAGAATGTCGTGAAGAAGAACTCAATCAAAAAGAAGAAGAAAGTTTAAAACAAAACAAAGATTCTGTCAAACTGAAAGTGCAAAATTTACTCGACAGCAATGGGTTACAATTGCAAGGAAGCGACTGACACTCTCATCACGCAGTGTCCCGACTACTGGCTTTCAAACAGAATAGCATCACACAATTTCCCTTGAAATCACCATGGATGAATCGATGAAAGCCAAAATCTGGAGTTGTAGAGAGAATTATCATTAGTCATCATTATGAAGGGAAAACGGCGACGTACATAAAATAAAATCATCTATCTGAAAGAAACGTTCAGATGTCATCAATGCTGGGGTGTGGAATGCAATGTTTTAGACATATTTCTTCAACATTTCCAATAACCGACACGGCACAAGTCAGGAGTATATAGCGTATATTCTACTTGGCTGGAGACGTCCAACTCCAACAACATACACGGTGCTTCTCAGCATACAGAAAAATAGCATCCCACTTGCATGGCACCCATTTCACGAAAGTTCAGGCACCAATTACCAAAAAGAAACGGCAGAAATTTGGAGCATACGGAACATGCACTCTAAAAAATAATGGAACCTCGTGAAGGAGCAAAGTATAAAACGTATATTTTTGCATTCGAGATATGCAATAAAGCGCAAGGAGTCATTTTCGCCAGAAAACATCCAATCCACGTCGATTGTCACGACGGCGGGAAATATATAGTCATATACTGGAACAGCTTGTGCATCGCGAGATCTGTGGCGAGTTGTCCCGTGGTTCATCAGCATATTTTTAAGAGAGATCAACCAACGGAAATAAATGCTGGAACACGTGCCCGAGTTTCATGACAGAAAAAAAAATCAGTTGCTCCATTGGAAGAAAAAAAGAGCAAATATTTGCGAAGGCTTGTTTTCAATTTGTGCAAGACCAAAATGTGATAAAGAGAATCAACAGACAATTGAAAAATCGTATTTATTAAAGTTAGTGTGAAATGATATCTGTTGGCTGAAAGGAATGCAATAGGGAATTTATTCCAAGTCCTTTAGACGACCATTCTCAAATGCACACGTTTAAATACACGTGGGTGGAAAAAGAAGAACGACTATGGACTTTTCGTCCACGTGAGCATTGCATGCACTCCTTGGAAAATGACCACAGCTGTAAGATAATGTGTTGGGAACCATTAGAAATGGTACGTATATTTTTTGTTCTGGCAATTAAGCTACCGTTTGTTTGTTAGGCTGAGCTGACAATCATTTATCCATTGTGAGGGTTCCATTTCAGCAAACATCTGAGGTTGCGTCGTATTTGAAACTTTCGGAGTGCAGAATCCCGCAATACATCATGTGAGCATTTTCCCCTCAACCGTTTTATCGTGACTAATTTCTGGAGAACAGAGGCGCTGCCTGTTCATGTTACAGCGGTCTCTCCGACGCAGCAATGCGCTGCAAATTAGGCCTTGCCACATTCACGTCATGACCAATGATAGCTCTCCACCAACTCAGAATTGGACAGTGGGTGATAAATCAATAACGGCCTGAAATTGCCAGCCTGACAGTACTATAATGTGCCAACTTGTGAGAGGTGCAAAGAGGTCTGTTTGCCATCAGAATTGTCGCAAAAATGTGTTGGTTCATTTGGAAAGAAAAAAGTGGGAAATATGATGCGTCTCTCACATCTGCTTCCACCTGGAACCTTTTAATGGGGTGCTGCAACAGACAGTGCTAATATCGTGCAAGAAAATGGAGAGGGACGCATAGAAGTTTCAGGAGTCCAACGAACTGCAACAAGTTTCTTTCAAAACATCTGAACCTCGGTGATCTGTGATTTCTAAAGAATAGGGAATTTTCCCAAAACGCAGGGAAAAAGATTTAAAAAGACATTTTTTTTGTGAGGAACGCAAAATCATATATTTCTGGATGAACCATTTTTTGTTACGGCCAGTGAAAAAAGCATGCAGTCGTCGCTGTTTTCTCAAAAGTTGTAATGCGATGCAAACGCAACCTCACTGTAAAATTTGAGTTGAACTTTGCTCATTTGTGTATGAAAAGCACACATTAATCTTTGGAATGCAAATAATTCAGTGTATGTTTTGCTGCCTTCCTTAGATATGGCGTACAAAACTGATCACAATACTCCAAATGGGGTCTGACCATAACCTTATACAACCCCAGAAGGAGACCGCTAAGCGTGTGTTCCAGCCCTCTCGATATAAATGCTAACACCGCAATCTTTCCTCCCTAACTGCTGACTGAATCTGCACGTTAAACTTCAGAGAATCTTGAACAATGACTCTCAAGTTCCTTTGTCTTTCTAATTTCCTGAGCATTTCCCCATTTAGAGAACAGTCTGTTCCTTCATTTACCCTTCCAAAGGGCATATCGGCACACTTTTTCCGCATTTTTTACTATTTGACACATCTCTGCCCCCTCTGCCATTCTGTCCAAGTCGTTCTGCAGCCCCTCTTTTCCATCTCAATATTACCTGACCCTCGACATACCTTGGTATCATGTGCAAACTTAGCAACAGTGCCTTCAGTTCCTTCTTCCAAATGACTAATTATGTTGTAAAAAATGGCGTCCCAGCACTGACCCCTGAGGAACAGCACTTGTCACCGGCTGCCATCCTGGGAATGACCCCTTCATCTCCACTTTTGTCTTCTGCCTGGATTTGGAGGGGGCGGACACGATTTGCAGGTACTGGAGGGGTTTCAGTTCTCTGCCACAGGCAGCAACTTTCAGGTTAGTTTCGGTGAAGTTGTCAGGCGCTACCGGCTCGATTTGCAGCGAGTTCCCCGGACATCAATGTTCAGACAAGGCTCGGGGGCAAGGCATTGCAGGGGACGGGAACGATGTGCAGCCGATGGCGGGGTGTCAGTTCTCGGCCATGGGCAGCAAGGTTCAGGTTAATGTCGGTGAAGGTGTCAGTCGGTGCGGGCTTCATGTGCTGCGACTGGAGGGTTACAGGTATCTTACACGTGTATCAATGTTCGGACTAGGCTCGGGGAGAGGCGTTGGAGCGGGGGTTGGGAGGGAGGTTGCTAATTATTTGCAGCCATTGGCGGGTTTTCATCTCTCTGCCCCGTGCAGCACGTTCAGGTTGATATCGGGTGAAGGTGTCAAGCGGTGCGGGCTCTGTTGGCAGCGGCTGGCGGAGTTGCAAGCCTCTTCCACAGGCCTTAATGTTCAGACAAGGCTCCGGGAAGGCTTCGGAATGGATGGGCACGATTTGCAGCCATTGGCGCGGTATCAGCTCTCAGCCACATGCAACAACGTTTAGGTTAATGCTGGTGAAGGTGCCAGGCAGTGCGGGCTCGATTTGCATCGGCTGGCGTGGTTGCAGATGTCTTCCCCGGGCAACAACGTTAAGACTGCCAGTTACACAGTCTTCTAGCCATGTCAGGATCTTTCATACACCACCATGGGGAATTAACTTATTTAACTGGCTCTTATGCAGCACCCTGTCAAAGGCCTTCCGGAAAACTAATTAAATCATGCCCACTGGTCCCCTTTTACTGACATTCCTTATTGTCTCCTCAATAACTTCGACAAATTTTGTAGACATGACCTCCCCTTGACAAAGCGGTGCTCACTCAGTCCTACTTTATAATGCAGGCCCAAGTCTTCTGCGATCTCATCGAAAATAATGAACTCTAAAACCTTGCCAATGACCAAAGTCAGGCTAACTGACCTGAAATGTCCCGTCTGTTGCCTCCCTCCCTTCTTAAACAGCAATGTTAGTTTCGTTATTTTCCAGTCCTCTGGTACCCTGCCTGTCTCCTGTGATTTCTGAAAGATCAGCACCGAAGACTACACAATTTCCTCAGCCATCTATTTTGGAAACCTGGAGTGTAGTCCTTCCGGTCCAGGTGCTTTATGCAACTTGAAACCTTTCCCTTTTCTCAGAACCTTCTTCTTATTTATTGCCACTACACTCACCTGTGCCCTCGACTCCCATGGAGCTCGAGCACGTCACTGGTTTCTTCGACCGTGAAGACTGATGCAATGTAATTATTCACTTCCTATGCCATTGTTTTGTTTCCTATTATTACTTACCCAGCCTCATTGCTAGTGGTCCAATGCCTACGATCCCTATCTTCTTTTATATTGCTAGGTCGTCTTTATACTCTTATTTCATCTTCTCTCGGCCCTCACCACCACCCCACCCCGCAACCACTCACCACTATTGTTTTTTTAGTTGTCCTCCTCTCTTTGTTAGGCGCTTCCCAATCCTCTCGCTTCCCACCATACTTGCCACTTTGTGCGTTTTTTATTTTGTTTTTTATGCTGTCATTGGCGTCCCTCGTCACCCATAATATCTTGTCCTCCCCTTATCATGTTTTGTTTTCGTGCTTTGGAATGAATTCCTGTTATGCTCCCTGTTCACCTGTCTTCCCAGATAGGCTCCCCTACCAAATAACCCTGGCCAGCTACTCCCCCATGTTTTTGTCGCTACCTTTATTTAATTATAATAAGGGTGGCACGGTAGCACACTGATTAGCAATGCTGTTTCACAGCTCCATGGATCTGGGTTCGATTCACGGGTTGCTGCCTGTGTGGGGTTTGCACATTCTCCTCGTGTCTGCGAAAGTTCCCACCGGATGCTCCAGTGTCCTTCTGCAGGCCAAAGGTGTGCGGGTTTGGTTGATTGGCCATGCTAAAATTGTCCATTAGTGTCCTGAGATGCGTATGTAAGAGGGATTAGCAGGTAAAATATGTAGGGATATGAAGGTAGGGCCTGGGTGGGTTAGTGGTCAGTGGAGATACGATGGGCCGAATGACCTCCGTCTGCACTGGATGGTTTCTATTTTTTCTATGACGCTATGTAATACTATTACACCTGATTTCATCCCCTCCCTCTCAAACAGAAGGGTAACTTATATCACAGTGTGGTCATTGCTCCATAAAGTTCCCACATCATAAGTTCCCAAGTCACGTCTGCCTCATTACACTTCACCAAACCCAGAATGTCATGTTCCCCAGTAGGGTCTGTCCAAACCTGCCACAGAATCCCATCCCTTAGACATTCCACAAATTAATATTCTTCGGAATCACTACCAACGAATTTCCTAGTCCACCTGCGTATTGAAGTCCCCTTTGATTATTGTAACACTGTTTTTTTTATATACATTTTCTATCTTTTGAGTCATGTTCTGCCCCACATCTGACGACTGCCAGAAGGTCCGTGCACGTCTCCAATCTGTCCATTTTTACCTTTGCGATTGGTCAACTCGACCCACAGAGATTGTATGCCTTCTGATCCGATTTTACTTTTTGCCATCAATTTAAATTCATTCCTTACTAACAATGCAACCCAATTAGCAATGTAAGGCACCTGTAGAAAGCCATGCATTTTTATTTTATTTTCGCCTCTCATTTTTCCCCTCTGTTATATTTACTTTTCTCCACAGAACCGCTGCCTGCCCTTTCGAGCCACCTACAACTGAACTCCGGTTCGGATGTGAGGCCGCCAAGTTCCCTTTTTGAATTGAAACATGTGGAAAATGGCAGCATTTCGAGCATTGTGAAAGGCTTCGGTGGTGCGTCCCTCTGATGATCGTTCACTCAAATCCCTGTGGAATTGCACCACGATAATGGAAATAAGTGACACTTCTGCTCTGAGTAATCTCTCTGCTTTAAATCCCATTTTCTTTGGTCCAGTCATTCGCCTCCAATCGACATAAGAACTCGACTCCAGAAACGCGCACTGCAACGTCTCGGCGGGCATGTTGGTCGATTTAATATATTTTCCTTGTCGATGAGAACCATAACATGCCGGTAAGTCTGAATATGTCAGGTTGATGTACCGTTTGACAAAACGCTCATCTTAAAAACGTATAAGTAGAACAGGTTGAGCATTTTTCCTCCACGATCTGTTCACATGGGCCAATGCACTTCAATGATGGAATTGCATGATTTTACCCCGGAGTGGGCGGAAGAGGAATATTTAATTGTTACAAAGATAAAATGTGGTCCGCCGGTTATCATAGTAAACTTACACCGTTTAGGGATGGTAGCTTACAATAATCCTGAAAAAATGGCAGCACAGTATGCCTTTTTGAATTGATGAACAAAATGCAATCTACTCACCTCAGTCGCATAGGAGTGAACAAAAAAAACTCTGCAAGATAAGGCATCATGGGATCGTAACATCGCGTCAGTAGCTCAATTAGTTAGAAATAAAACAGAAGAAATGTGAATATATAATTGTGGATTATATGTAGTTACTGTGCCATAGGCGTACTCGACCAACGTAAGTAAATGCTGTTTCCTGACCTATTGGCTGAAGTGTCATTTTTTGAACGATTACAGAAGCCTTAAAATGTAAAGCAGACCTAAAGAAAACAAGTAAGTTGGACATAATGCTGACAGAATTAAGCATCGGTGAAAAAAATGACGTGTTTTGCATACTTTAATCGAAGCCAGCAGATATGCTTGACACAAGTTACACAATATCTAGAAAAACATAAGTGATGCATTATAGATAGGTTGACAAACGTCAAAGGGATTCACAATTAGTTCAGCAGTATCACATATTTGTTATTTTTCTTTTTCAGCTGAGACATGAATGAATTGAATGTTTCATCATTTGAGTTAATTAACAAAATCAATATTAAAATAGTGGAACGTATTTTCTGATATAACACATACACGTATTTTCTTGTTTTCTATGTTGCCCGGGTCAATCAGAAGACAATTGACTCTGAACAAATCGCATTAACCTCAGCGTCATTTTATTTGGACGTCATTATTTCTGGATTCATCTCCATTGATATGATAACTGGTTTATGTTGTTTAATATGACCAGCTCCATGATCTGGTGTTGCTGCACAATTGGTGTGCAGAATGGGCGCGCAAATAAACCTGCCAAGTTTGATCACTTTGTGATCTTTCTCGTCCGTACCAGACATCTGACGGAAATAACCATTTCACTGACAATTGTTTGCGTCAGATAACATGACATGGAAGGAAATCTACATCAATAGATCTGCCAATTCATCAACACAATTTAGACTATAGGGACAAAATAATGCAATCATTTCGAGTGAGGTGCCGACAGAAAATGACCAAGGGCAACAATGTGTTTGCTTTGGCCTTTGTTTTTTTTTTCCTTCTTGCTGGGCTTTCATTTGCATCTGCTTTCCAAAAATATATATATTTTTAAATACACACAGTCGATATGTACGGATTTCATGATCAGGAATAATAATAATATATTGGAAAAGCAGAGTGATAATTATTTCCTTTTTTTTGTCTCACAGAAAAGGAATTTCCAGGTAACCGGCTTCAGATACAATTGATAACATGACGAAATTCAGTGTAGCGTTACCCAATGTATCATTATGTTTGCGTGTTGGTATGGAGGATTGAAGACGTGTTGGAGACTTTCAGTCGAGAAATTGGTAAATATTTGCATGATACATATTTACTTAATCTTCGAGCAGCAGGGTTGAAAGTAAATACCATGCATGAAAACAATCCACAGATAACGCACAGTGTCATTTCATTCTGTGGTGTAACAAACATGATGACATTCTGAAGAATTGGCCGTAGAGAACATGTGCGACTGTGTCAAATTCGGAGAGTCCTGTCATGGTATATAGTTAGAATTTGCCAAAGAACCTCAATAGACGATCATAATTTCACACACCAATAAGTTATTGGAGCAGAATTAGGCCATTTGGCCAATCCAGCCCGCTGTGCCATTCGATCCTAATTGATATGAGCCTTATCTGAATTTCGCTGCCTTCTCCTATTACCTTTCAACCTATTACCAATTAAATGTTTGTCCAGCTCCTCTTTAAATTTACTCACTTTCCGAGCATTCACCACACAAATGGACAGCAATTACACGGAATCACAACACTGTGTGAGAAGTTTTTTTTTTCTTCAACTTTGCTTTAAATTTGCTGTCCCCTTTCCTCAGCCAATCACCACTTGTCTTAGTATCCACTCCGTGTCTTCTCTATCCATACGTTTTGTCATGTTGTATACATCAATTTAATTTCCTCTAATTCTTCTAAATTCCAGAGAGAATAGGTAAAACTGTTCAATCTCTTGTCATGTGACAAACCCCTACATCTCTGTAATCAAGCAAGTGAAACTCTTCTGAATCTCTTGCAATGCGAGAACATCTCTCCTTGAAATGCAATCCATACTACTCCTGGTGCGACTTCACTAATGCCCTGTAAAGTGGTAGCAATACTTCTGTAGGCTAATATTCTGCCCCCTTAGCTGCAAATGCCAATATGTCCTTTGTTTTCTTTATTACCTGCTAGTTTTCTGTCCCATATGAACGATGGCACCCAGATCCCTCTGCAGTGGAGCACCCCAAAGTTTCTCTCCATTTAGATAATAAGTTGCCTATCCTTTTTTTTCCAACCAAAATGCACAACCTAGGCTTACTAACATTAAACTACTGCTGCCACATTTTGGCCCACACTCAAAACCTCTCTATATCAACTTACGAGGTTCTTATTCCCTCATTGCATGGTACTGTCCTGCCTACGTTTGTGTCATGCTCAACTTGACAACAGGGACTTTTACCCCTGCCTCCAGATCGTTAGTAAAGGTTTTGAGTAGTTGGGGCCCGAGTACAACTCCCTGAGGAACACCAATAGTTACTTCTTGGGATCCAAAACAAAACTCATTTATTCTGAGTCTCTTTCTTCTGTCCATCCGTCAGTCACCTATTCAAGTTAATAAATCATCCCTAATCCCATGAGAAATAATCTTGTGAATTAACCTTTTGTCTGGCACATTGTCAATCACCTTCCGGATGTCCAGCTATATAACATCTACAGGATCGCTAATATTCACTTTGATTATTACAATCTGGACGAACTCTATACAAATAGTCAAACATGAGTTACATTTTAGAAAACCACGCTCTGATTGATGGTGTTTTGACTTTCCAAATGTTATGATATTGCGTCCTCAATGACTGATTTTAGCTCTTTGCCAACAACAGATGTCAAAGTAACTGTTCTGTAATTTAATACATGTTGGCTCCCTCCCTTTTTTGAATAAGGGCGTCACTTTCGCATTTTTCAATACATTGGGCCCTTTCTTGTTTCCAGGAAATTGTTGAAATATTATAACCAATGGATCCGCTATCTCCACTGTCACTGTCTTTGATAACCATGGATATAATCTACCATTTCCATGGCGTTTACCTACGCTCAATCCCAGTAGTTTGGTCAGTGTATTTTCCCTATCGATGTGGAATATTATAATTCGACCGTTCACTTCCATCTGACTTACGCGTTACTACAGGATTTGTATAATGTCCTCCATCGTGAAAACTGAGCCAAAAGATTGAGTTAGCATCTCTGCCATGTCAGCGTTCCCCACAGTAAACTATCAGGGATCATCTTCCAAGTTACGGAAATTCACCCGAGTGTTTTTCTTCTCATTTATATACCCACCATTTTTTTTGCCATCCTAAACTGTGTTTGTTTCCTTTTGCAATTTAACTGTGTTTTATTTTTTTTTATTATTTTCTACTTCTTTATTTTTGAAAGTTTCCCAGTCGTCAAGCTGCCACTGGCCTTCGCAATATTTTGTACCTTAACAGTTTATTTATTTATCACAAATAAGGCTCGCATTAACACTGCAATAAATATACTGTGAAATTCTTCTCGTCGCCAAACTCTACGCCCGTTCGGGCCAATGCACCAAAGTAGCACGTCTTTGACATTATAGGAGGAAACAGGAGCAGCCAGAGGAAACTCATGCAGTTAAGGGAAGAACATGCAAACTCAACACAGTCCCCAAGGCGGGCATCGAGCTTGTGTCACTGGTCCTTTGAGGCAACGGTGCGAACCACTTAAACACCGTGCTCCCCATTATATTGTACTTGAACTTATTGCTTAATCATGGATGCCTTACAAAACTTATTATTGTTTATCTTCACTCGGATACATTTTATTCGGGAGGACTTGAGCATCTCTTAAACAATTGACACTGCTCACCCTCTGCACTACATGTAGACTTTCTGCCCACTTGCTTCGGGTGAAAACTATCTCCTTATCTGTGTATTTTATTGTGTTTAATTCCAGAACACTTTTGTCTGGCTCTGCTTTCTCACCCCCAAATTGAATTTTGAATGTTATCATACTTATGGTCACGAGTCCCCAGAGGATCCTGAACTATGAGGATATCAATTATCCTCTTCTCATTAAACAGTGTCAAATCCAGAGTAACCAGCTTCCTCGGTGGTTCCAGAACATATTGTTCCAAGAAACAGTATCTAATACATTCAATGAACACGGCCTCCAGGCTACCTTTGCCATTTTGATTTTTCCAATGTATGTGCATATTACAATCTCCGGTGATTATTGGCATACTTTTCTTGCAAACCTCCGGTACTTCCTGGTTTATATTGCAACTAATTGTGAAACTACATCTTGTTAACCTCAAGATTATTACTACCGAGTTCATCTATGCTTTGCTATTGTTTTCTTTTATCTCTATCCAGACTTATTCCACATGTTGATCTCCAGTGGTTATGTCATTTCTCATTAGAGTTCTGATCCATTTGCTTCACCAACAAAGTTGCACCAAAAGTTTTTAATTTCAATCCATCATTCCGAAATGATGAGCTCCTTTTAATATTCAATTTTCATTCCTGCCCTCCTTATAAGCTTGTCTCAGTCGTTGCCAGCAAATCAGAGCGTTTTATTTATGTTTGTTCAACGAACTCATTTTTTTTTCCCGAATGCTTTGTGCATTTAAACAGACAGGAGTAGTCCTACATCAACAAAGCCTGGTGAGTGGCTGAACATTCTGTATCAGTTGAGTTTCTGACGGGCAACATTCCATTTTCGACAAAATGTTAGATATTATGCAACAGAAAGTTGTTGGCATCGGAACATATTAAGGTGTGGAAAAAACAAACTGGTATTCGGAGTTAAGGCATATGAGTAGGGATCGGATGAAATATTTTGATGAATTGGAGCAGTTGAATAATGTATCATCATCCCCCTTCCAAGGGTGCAATTGTTATTGTTCACGGGTGCAATGGGTATTGGACACAAATGGAAGCTGACATGGGGACATTTTAAGGGATGCATTAAAAAAAATTGTTCTATCTCGAAACTTACCTACTCGTTTATAATCCGGTGCATAAAGATTTGACCCTTTCTATCCCTCTCTTTCATTGTCTGGTTATAATCTGCCACATTACTAACTTGCATTCTTACCTCCTCCTTCAATTTGAATTTCCAATTTCCCCTGAATCTGAATTTGTCCCCCTGTTCAGTTTGAACTGCTATCTCCATCACCAGTGATAACACGGGCTAAGGTTTCGGTCCAGCATATGTTGAAGGATGACTGTCACATTGACACTGATCCCGTCTTCCTCAGTGCTGGTGCCGGTGTCCCAGGAATTCAAATATGTTCCTCCCACATCAAACTTTAAGCCACGCATTGACCTGCATAATGTTATTGCCCCTTTGCCAATTTGCTCGTGCCTTAGTTTTGAATCCAGAAATGATTACCCTTTTGGTCGTGTCTTGTTTTACATGTTTCTTTAAGTTCCTCATGTTCCATGCTCCTTGAACGGAGCCTCTGACCTTGTTTTATCTATGTTGTTCGTAACTACGTGGACAACGTAAACTTTAACCGCGCACTCGAAGTTCCTCTGCAACCGAGATGAGATATCCTGACCCGTGGACCTGTTCGGCAGCACAACGTGCAGGTCTCTCGAATCTGGTCACAGAGAACAATATCGACTGCCGCACATTTGCTGTTCCCAATTGTAACTAAATTTCCTTACACTTTCTTCACGTGAATGGCTCCCTGCACGACGGTGCTGCTAACAATAAGAATGTAAGAACATAAGAAATAGGAGCAGGAGCAGGCCATCGAGCCCTTCAGGCCTGCTGCGCCATTCAATAAGATCATCGCTGATCTGAAGTGGATACGTTCCACTTTCTCGCTTTCTCCCCATAACCATTAATTCCCCTCCCTGCCAAAAACCTATCTACCCGTGACTTAAATCTATTTAGCGAGATGGCCTCCACCACTTCAACGGGCGGAGAATTCCAGAGATTCACCACCTTTTGAGTGAGGAAATTCCTCCTCAACCCCAATCTAACTGCACCCCCCCCCTCCCTTATCTTGACGCTGTGCTCTCTCGTCCTGCTATCCTTTCTAAGTGGGAATAATCTCTACCCTATCCATCCCCTTCATTATCTTATTCGTCTCTATAAGATCCCCCCTCATCCTTCTAAACTCCGACGATACAGGCCCAGTCTATTCAGTCTCTCTTCATAGTCCAACCCCCTCATCTCCGGTATCAGCCTCGTGATCCTCCTCTGCACTCCCCCCAAGGCCAATATATGGTTCCGCAAGCGCGGCGACCAAAACTGCACACAGTTCTCCAGCTGCGACCTCACCAGTACCCTGTATAGTTGCAGAAAGAACTTCCTACTTCTATATTCTATCCCCCTCACTATAAAGGCTAGCATTCCATTCGCCTTCTTGATCACCTTCTGCACCTGCAAACTGGGTTTTTGCGACTCATGCACAAGGACCCCCAGGTTCCTCTGCACCGTAGCATGCTGCAGCTTTTCGCCCGTTAAATAGTAATCCCTCCTACTATTATTTCTGCCAAAGTGGATAACCATGAAAATAAATGGGTTCATTCGCCCTTCAGTACCCTTTCCCGTCTACACAGGAAACAATAATCTCGAACCAGCTGGACAAGGACAATGGCGCAGACTCCTGCAAACTTATCTCACGATTCCTCTACCTGCCTCACTCATAGCCTCTGTCCCTCACAAGTGACTGAGTTACAGTTAGTTATTTTAAGTAAGTTAATTGATGTTGTGCAAGTTAACACTAGGTCATCCATTGATAAGGAAATCAGGCCCGAATATTTGTGTTCATATCAGAGGAACTCATGAATTCAGAATCCCTTCTGCAATGAGTAAGCATACAAAATAAAAACAAAACTATGCTCTCTTGTTTTCCTTCAGGCTGGTCAAAACCATCAACAACAAAGCCTGATGAGTGACTGGACATTCTGTATCAGTCGTGTTTCTGAGGTGCAACATTCCATTTTCGCCAAACTGTTAGATATTATCCAACTGAACGTTGTTGGCTTCAGAATATATTAGGGTGTGTGGAAAAAAAAAACAGGCATTCGGAGTTAAGACATGTCACTAGGGATCCAATGAATTAGTTTGATGAATTTGATCAATCGAATGATGTATCCTCTGCACTCTTCCAAGGGAGCAACTGTTATTGTCCGCGGGTGCAATGGTTACTGGACACAGCTTTCAAGCTGATATGGGGACCTTTTAAGGTATACATTTAAAAAATGAATAATTTTTTTTCTACCACGAAATTTACCTTCCCGTTTATAATTCGGTGCATAAAAACAATCACCCTTTCTATCCCTCTCTGTCGTTGTCTGGTTATCATCAACCACGTTCCTAACTTGCATTCTTACCTCCTCTTTCAATTTGAATTTCCAATTTCCCCTGAAACTGAACAGTCGCTCTGTTCAGTTTGAACTGCTATCTCCATTGCCAGTGATAACATCGCCGACGGTTTCGGTCCAGCATATGTTGAATGATGACTGTCTCATTGGCACTGATCCCGTCTTCCTCAGTGCTGGTACCAGTGTCCCAGGAATTCAAATATGTTCCTCCCACATCAATCTTTAAGCCACGCATTGACCTGCGTAATCTTATTGCCTCTTTGCCAATTTGCTCGTGCCTTAGCCTTGAATCCAGAAATGATTACCCTTTTTGTTGTTTTTTTTTAACATGTCTCTCTTCGCACCTTATGGTCCTTGAACAGAGCCTCTGACCTGTTTTATCTATGCTGTTGGTAACTACGTCGACCACGTAAACTTTAACCGCACACCCCAAGTTCCTCTGCAACCTAGATGAGATATCCTGACCCTTGCACCAGTTCGGCAACACAACGTGCAGGTCTCTCGAATCTGGTCACAGAGAACAATATCTACTGCCGCACATTTGCTGTTCCCAATTGCAACTAAATTTTCTTACACTTTCTTCACGTGAATGGCTTCCTGCACTACAGTGCTGCTATCAACAAGAACATATTAACATAAGAAACAGGAGCAGGAGTAGGCCATCGATCTCTTCGAGCCTGCTCCCCATTCAATAAGATCATAGCTGATCTGAAGTGGATCAGTTCCACTTTTCCGCTTTCTCCCCATAACTCTTAATTCCCCTGCCTGTCAAAAAACCTATCTACCCGTAACTTAAATCTGTTTAGGTAGGAAGCCTCCACCACTTCAACGGGCAGAGGATTCCAGAGATTCACCACCCTTTGAGTGAGGAAGTTCCTCATCAGCTCCGATTTAATCTCCACCCCCCCCCCCCCCCGCCTTATCTTGAGGCTGTGCCCTCTAGTCTTGCCATCCTTTCTAAGCGGGAATAATCTCTCTACCTCTACCCTAGAGGTGGAGAGACTCTTCTCGTTCAGAAGGGACAGTAAGACTAGGGGGCACAGCCTCAAGGTAAAGAGGGGGGGGGGGGGGGGGGGGTTAGAACGCAGTTGAGGAGGAACTTCTTCACTCAAAGGGTGGCGTATCTCTGGAATTCTCTACCCGTTGGGGTGGTGGAGGCTGCCTCGCTAAGTATTTTTAAGACGCGGTTTGATGGGTTTTTGATAAGCGAGGGGATTAAGGGTTATGGGGAGAGGGCGGGAATGTGGAACTGAGCCACGACAGATCAGCCATGATCTTATTGAATGGCGGGGCAGGTTCGAAGGGCTAGATGGCCTACTCCTGCTCCTATTTCTTCTGTTCTTATGTTCTATCCATTCCTTTCATTATCTTATTCGTCTCTATAAGATCCCCCCTCATCCTTCTGAACTCCAGCCAGTACAGACCCAGTCTATTTAGTCTCTCTTCATAGTCCAACCCCATCATCTCCGGTATCAGCCCAGTGATCCTCCTCTGCACTCCCTCCATGACCAATATATGATTCCGCAAGTGCGGCGACCAAAACTGCACACAGTTCTCCAGCTGCGGCCTCACCGTTACCCTGTAGAGTTGCACCAAGACCTCCCTACTTTTATATTCTATCCCACACGCTTTAAAGTATAGCATTCCATTCGACTTCTTGATCACCTGCTGCACCTGCAAACTGGGTTTTTGCGACTCATGCACAAGGACCCCCAGGTCCCTCTGCACTGTAGCATGCTGCAGCTTTTCGCCCGTTAAATAGTAATCCCTCCTACTATTATTTCTGCCAAAGTGGAGAACCATGAAATGAATTGGGTTCATTGTCCCTTCAGTTCCCTTTCCCGTCCACACAGGAAACAATAATGTCGAACCGGTTGGACAACGACAATGGCGGAGAAACCTGCAAACCAATCTCACGATTCCTAGACCTGCCTCACTCATAGCCTCTTCTCCCTCTCCACTGGCTGAGTTACAGTTAGTTATTTTAAGTAAGTTAATTAATGCCCTGCAAGTTAACACTAGGTCATCCATTAATACTGAAAACAGGCCAGAATATTTGTGTTCATATCAGAGGCACCCATTAATTCAGAATCCCTTCTGCAGTGTGTAAACGCATTAAAAAATACCAAACCTATGTCATCTTGTTTTCCTTCAGACGGGTCAACACCATCAACAACAACGCCTGCTGAGTGACTGGAAATTCCGTATCAAACGTGTTTCTGAGGGGTAACATTCCACTTTCCCCAAACTTTTTGATATTATGCAACAGAAATTTGTTGGCATCGGAACATGTTAAAGTGTATGGAAAAAAAGAAAGGCATTCGGAGTTAAGGCACATCAGTAGGGATTCAATGAATTATTTTGATGAATTGGAGCAATGATGAATGATGTATCCTCTGCCCTCTTCCGAGGGTGCAATTGTTATTGTCCAAGGGTGCAATGGGTATTGAACACAACTTCAATCTGATATGGGGACATTTTAAGGTATGTATTTCAATAAATACACGTGTTCTACCACTAAATTTACCATCTTGTTTATAATTCGGAGCACAAAGACAATCACCTTTACTCTCCCTCCCATTCATTGTCTGGTTGTCATATACCGCATTGCTAACCCACATTCTTACCTCCTCCTTCAATGTGGGTTTCCAATTTCCCCTGAAACTGAACAGTCCCGCTGTTCAGTTTGAACTCCTATCTCCATCACCAGTGATGACACGGGGTCGGGTTTCTGTTCAGCATATGTTAGATGATGACTGTCTCATTGGCACTGATCCCGTCTTCCTCAGTACTGGTGCCAAACTCACAGGAACACAGATATGTTCCTCCCAGATCAGTCTTTAAGCCACGCATTGACCTGCACGATGTTATTGCCCCTTTGCCAATTTGCTCGTGGCTTAGCTTTGGATCCAGAAATGATTACCCTTTTGTTTGTCCTTTTTTTGAACATTTTTCTCTTAGATCCTCGTGCTCCTTGAACAGAGCCTGTGAACATAAGAACATAAGAAATAGGAGCAGGAGTAGGCCAACTAGCCCTTCGAGCCTGCCCCGCCATTCAATAAGATCATGGCTGATCTGTCGTGGCTCAGTTCCACATTCCCGCCCTCTCCCCAAAACCCTTAATCCCCTCTCTTATCAAAAACCCATCAACCCGCGTCTTAAAAATATTTAGCGAGGTAGCCTCCGCCACTTCAACGGGCAGAGAATTCCAGAGATTCACCACCCTTTGAGTGAAGAAGTTCCTCCTCAACTCCGTTCTAAACCGCCCCCCCCCCCCTTTATCTTGAGGCTGTGCCCCCTAGTCCTACTATCCTTTCTGAGCGGGAAGAGTCTCTCCACCTCTATCCTATTCATCCCATTCATCATCTTATACGTCTCAATGAGATCTCCCCTCATTCTTCTAAACTCTAACGAGTACAAGCCTAATCTATTCAGCCTCTCCTCATAGCTCAACCCCCTCAACTCCGGCATCAGCCTAGTAAACCTCCTCTGCACTCCCTCCAAGGCCAAAATATCCTTGCCTAAGTACGGCGCCCAAAACTGCACACAGTACTCCAGCTGCGGCCTCACCAATGCCCTATACAGCCGCAGCAAGACCTCCCTACTTTTATATTCAATCCCCCTCGCTATGAAGGCCAGCATCCCATTCGCCTTCCTGACCACCTGCTGCACCTGCAAGCTGGGTTTTTGGGACTCATGCACAAGGACCCCGAGGTCTCTCTGCACTGTCGCCTGCTGCAGTTTTTCTCCACGTAAGTAATAATCCTTCCTACCATTCTTCCTACCAAAGTGGACCACCTCACACTTGCCAACATTAAATTCCATTTGCCATTTCCTGGCCCTTTCGCCCAGCCTATCTAGATCCTTCTGTAGACTCTCACCACCCTCCGCACAGTTTGCCTTTCCACCAATTTTGGTGTCATCAGCAAATTTCGACACCCTGCACTCGGTTCCCTCCTCCAGATCATCTATATAAATGGTAAATAGCTGAGGCCCCAGCACCGACCCCTGGGGCACTCCACTAGTCACCATCCGCCAATCCGAATAGCACCCATTGACCCCCACTCTCTGCCTCCTATTTGACAACCAGTCCTCTATCCACGCTAACACCCTACCCCCAACTCCATGTCCCCTGACCTTCTGCAATAACCTCTTGTGAGGTACCTTGTCAAACGCCTTCTGAAAATCAAGAAAGACCACATCCACCGGCTCTCCTCTATCCACCGCCGTAGACACATCCTCATAGAACTCCAGTAAATTTGTCAGACACGACTTCCCTTTAATGAAACCGTGTTGCGTCTGCTCTGTCAAGCAGTTCCCCTGAAGATGCCTCGCTATTCCCTCCTTGATGACGGATTCTAAAATTTTACCTACAACAGACGTTAAACTAACAGGCCTATAATTCCCCGCCTTTTGCCTGGCACCCTTCTTAAACAACGGCGTAACATTAGCCGCTTTCCAATCTTCCGGCACTTCCCCGGAATCCAGCGACGTCTGGAAAATAACCACCAAGGCATCCACCATCACCTCCGACATTTCTTTCAGGGCCCTCGGATGCATTCCATCCGGCCCTGGGGACTTGTCCACAATCAACCCCTCCAGTCTGTCTAGCGCCACCTCTCTAGTAACAGTAATGTCATCGAGACCCCCCAGTCCTACCACCTTTCCATCTCTAACATCCGGCTAATTATTCACGTCCTCCTCCGTGGAGACCGAAACAAAAAAGTTATTCAAGACCTCAGCCATTTCGTTCACCCTAGCCAGCCTCTTCCTTTTTATATATTTATAAAAACTCTTGCTATCGTTTTTTTTATATTAAGCGCTAGCCCAGCTTCATAGTTTCTCCTACCCTTCTTTATCAACTGCTTTGTCAATCTTTGTTGACATTTAAACCTCTCCCAATCCTCTTCTCGCCCACTACTCTTAGCTACTCTAAACGCCTCCGCTTTTAATTTAACACTTTCCTTCACCTCCTTCGTTATCCACGGCTGATTAACTCTCCTCCTACGGTCCTTTTTGACCATCGGAATATATTTCTGCTGAGCACCAAGAAAGATCTCCTTAAAGATCCTCCACTGCTCCTCAGCAGACCTACCTTCCAACGCGCTCCCCCAGTCCACATTCGCCAATTCTTCTCTCATCCTACCGTACTCCCCTCTGTTCAAACAAAGGACGCGTGTCCGGGAACCCACTTTGTCCTCCTCCATCTGCACCAGAAACTCCACCATACAATGATCACTCTCCCCAAGAGGATCCTTCGCCGCAAGTTCCCTAATTCTACCCGCCTCATTACATAGCACCAGATCCAAGATGCTGTTAACTACGTGGACCACGTAAATTTTAACCGTGGACTCGAAGTTCCACTGCAATCTCGATGAGATATCTTGACCCGTGCACCAGTTCGGCAACACAACGTGCAGGTCTCTCGAATCTGGTCACAGAGAACTTTATCTACTGCCGTACGTTTGCTCTTCCCAATTGCAACTACGTTTTCTTCAACATTCTTCACGTGAATGGCTCCCTGCACTACAGTGCTGCTATCAAAGGGCTCATTCTCCCTTCAGTTTCCTTTGCCGTCCACACAGGAAACAATAATATCGAATCAGCTGGACAAGGACAACGGCGGAGACACGTGCAAACCTGCCTCACGATTCCTCTACCTGCCTCACTCATAGCCTCTTGTCCCTCACAACTGGCTGAGTTAAAGTTAGTTATTTAAAATCAGTTAACTGATGCTCTGCAAGTTAACAGTAGGCCATCCATTGAAACTGAAATCAAGCCAGTATATTTGTGTTCATACCAGAGGCACTGATTAATTCAGAATCCCTTCTGCAATGTGCAAACACATTTTAAAAATACCGAAACTACGCCCTCTTGTTTTCCTTCAGACGGGTCAGAAGCATCAACAATAACGCCTGGTGAGTGACTGGAAATTCTGTATCATTGTGTTTCTGAGGGGCAACTTTCCATTTTCGCCAAACTGTTATATATTATGCAACAGCAAGTTGTTGGCATCGGAACAGGTTAAGATGTGTGGAAAAAAGTAAACTGGCATTCGGATTTCAGGCATATCAGTAGGGATCCGATGAATTATTTTGATGAATTGGAGCAGTTGAATTATGTATCCTGTTCTCTCTTCCAAGGGTGCAATTGTTATTGTCCGAGAGGGCAATGGGTATTAGACACAAGTTCAATGTGATATGAGGACATTTTAAGATATGTATTTTTAAAAATTTCTACCACGAAATTTACCATCTCGTTTCTAATTCGGTGCATAAAGACAATCACCCTTTCTATCTCTGTCTTTCATTGTCTGGTAACTATCTACCGCATTGCTAACCGGCATTCTTACCTCCTCCTTCAATTTGGGTTTCCAATTTCCCCTGAAACTGAACTGTCCCCCTGTTCAGTTTGAACTGCTATCTCCACCACCAATGATGACACGGGCTACGATTGCGGTCCAGCGTACACTGGATGATGACTGCCTCATTGGCACTGATCCGGTCTTCCTCAGTACTGGTGCCAGTGTCCCAGGAACTCGAATATGTTCCTCCCACATCAATCTTTAAGCCATGCAGTGAACTGCATAATTTTATTGCCCCTTTGCCGATTTGCTCGTGGCTTAGCTTTGAATCCAGAAATGATTACTCTTTTGGCTGTGATTCTTTTTAACGTGTTCCTCGTCGCTCCTAATTCTCCTTGAACAGAGCCTCTGACCTTGTTTTATCTATGTTGTTGTTAACTACGTGGACCACGTAAACTTCAACCGCGCACTCTCAGTTCCTCTGCGACCTGGATGAGATATCCTGACCCGTGCACCAGTTCGGCAACGCAACCTGCAGGCCTCTCGAATCTGGTCGCAGAGAACACTATCTGCTGCCGTACATTTGCTGTTCCCAATTGCAACTACATTTTCTTTCAGTATCTTCACGTGAATGGCTCCCTGCACTACCGTGCTGCTAACAATGAGCTAATTCTCCCTTCAGTTCCCTTTCCCGCCCACACAGGAAGCAATAATGTCGAATCCGTTGGACAAGGACAACGGCGGAGACTCCTGCAAACCTATCTCACGATTCCTCTACCTGACTCACTCATAGTCTCTTGTCCCTCACATCTGGCTGAGTTACAATTCGTTATTTTAAGTAAGTAAATTCTTGTTCTGCAAGTTGACACTAGGTCATCCATTGGTTCTAAGATCAGGCCAGAATATTTGTGTTCATATCAGAGGCACTGATTAATTCAGAATCCCTTCTGTAATGTGGAAACACATTAAAAAATACCGAAACTATGCCCTCTTCTTTTCCTTCAGGTTTGTCAAAACCATCAACTACAACGGCTGGTGAGTGACTGGACATTCTGTATCAGTCGTGTTTCTGAGGGGCAACATTCCATTTTCGCCAATCTGTTAGATATTATGCAACTGAAATTTGTTGGCATCGGATCATATTAAGGTGTGAGGGAAAAAAAAACTGGCATTCGGAGTTAAGGCATATCAGTAGGGATCCGATGAATTATTCTGATGAATTGGAGCAGTTGAATGATGTATCCTCTGCCCTCTTCCGAGGGTGCAATTGTTACTGTCGGAGGATACAATGGGTATTGGACACCGCTTCAAGCTGATATGCGGGCATTTTAAGGTTTGTGAGAAGGGCAAGTTCTTCATACAGAAGTTGTTGGGTATCGGGAACGAGCAGCCAGGGGGTCTCGTTGAAGCAGGCACAATGTCATCACTGAAGAGATATATGAATGGGAGAATAAGGAGGATTTACACAGAGTAGGACCGATTAAGGGGAGAAGATGCATTTTTGTTGAGACATCACGATCAGCACATGCTTCGAGGGCCGAGGGGCATGTTCCTGATCTGTACATCCCTTTGTTCTTTGATTTGAAATATTGAGGGAGGCAAAGTTCCCATCATCTTCAGCAGATTTAGGGAAAATGTCTAGTCGGCACATTAGCAAGTAGCTTTATTTTAGAATGTATTGCCACTCCAGACACTAAGAAGAAGATTAGCAGAAATATGCACTTAATTCCAGATTTTATAATCGACAGTCATAAGTTTTTATGAGTGATTTAGTTGTTGGTAGATCCGTTTATATTAATGATCTACAGGTAGCGACAGATGAAACATGGATATATTTGCCGATGACACAAAACAACTGGGAAAGCAGGATGTGCTGAGATGATAGTTAGATTACAAATGAATATGACAAGCTAAGGAATGGACCAGAATTTGGCAAACGGAATTTAATGTGGATAAATGAGTAGGTATGTGTTTTGGCTGGGTACATATAAAGAAATAAAAGCGTAAATATTATTTCAGTGAGGAACGAAAAAAAGGAAATAACGCCTGTGCAGAGGTATCTGGGTGCCCATTTTTGCATAAGTTATAGAAATGAGGTATGCATGTGCAGAATGTTAATAAGAAGACAAATTGAATCTTAGCCTTTATTGCAAAGTGTTTCGATTGTAAAGGTTAAAAAAAAGAAAGCGTTAAACTTAGATAAAACGTGAGAGCGTACTTAGTGTATTCATGTATTCATTTTTCGTCGGCTTCTTTGGGGAGGATGCCACGATACTGGAGACAGTTTAGAAGAGGTTTTACAGATTGATTCTAGGTTTGTACGGGCTATCGTATGAGGAATGGTTGAGCAGCTTGATGTTTTTACTCGCTCGTGTATACAAGGTTGAGGGGGACTTGGTTGAAGTACATAAATTGTTCCCTTTTTCAGTAGTCCAGGATAATAGGTCATTGTTGTCGTGCAACAAGTGGAACGATAAAGAGAAAGTTCAGGAGCAATTACCCATGGAAGGTTATGAATCTTTGAAACACACTCCACAGAGTGTAGCATTGGATACAGAAGAGTGATAAATGAATATTTGATCGAAAATCGGATAAAGTGCTTAGGGAAAAAGCAGGGTAGTGGTTTTAGGATGAGGTGCAGATTAGCCATGATCATACAGAACGGTGGAGCGGCCGTGAATGGCTCACCTACCGATTCCTGCTCCTAATTCCTACGTTCATATGTTCATTTGTCATGGAACCGTTTGGCTTCAAAGTTCATATGACTATTGAAGTTTTACCGGAATTCATTTGGCAATTTTGCCAATTTCCAAATTTTAACAGAAAATAAATTAATACTGAATATGCAAGGAATGAATCGTAATGACAGACGCCATTTGTCTTTGTAAGAGTGCATGTTTATCTTTGAAAATCGACCATTGAAATGACAAAGCACATATATAGTGTCCGGCTGCCTAAAATGAAGTCTACGATTAATATGTACGAACACTGCTATCTATTAGTCCTTTCGAATGGGGCTTTGGTTGGCAGCAAATGAGAAAAAAAAGCATTTGCACTATTCCCTATAATCAACATTTTGGACGACGTCTAAGGCACTACTGTGTGCATATGATTCAAATACGAGTAGAAATACAATCGTCTCCACTTTGCAAAATGCACATTTCGATTCACACAAAGAATGTTCAATAGCATGATATACAATGTATCGCAAGTTACTGGCAAACATGCTTAACATAACAAATGCCTGTTGCTTGCCAAAAATGCAATTGCATTCTATGAACCACCGAAAATCTGCAAATTTGTATCGCGCAACATCTACAACGAAACAACTTTCCAAACATACGGCATCTGCATTGGTGAATGCTCAAATTTAATAGAAAACTGGGGCTAGCTGTACTTTCAAGTGATGCACCATGTTATTGGCGATGCTAAGTGCGAAATACGTTATCGTCCAGTTTGATGTGTGTAAAAATAAATGTCCATCCATTCATTTCGCAAGACACGTTTGTAAATATGTTAAGAAATTGCGCTGCAACAAAGCAAATTTCTGATCTCGACGACTGCCACAAAACAATTAATCGTTTTGATTACATTTGTATATATTCACTTTGTAGAAACGACTTATTATTGCTACAGTGCATTGTGAACATGTGTGCGTGTTTGAGTGTGTGCGTATGTTTCTGTGTGCACGCGTGCAAGCAGGCACTATTGTGTGATTATTTTTAAGTTAATGGAAAGGTGTTGGAGAGCGATATCTGATTTCTGGCGTATGGAAGTATTTCTTCTCACCAGCAACTCGTCAGAAATTCAGGTGGAACATAATGTACTCTATCTGCAATCAATATAACTGTAATTCAAACATAACTCGTAATGTCCTTCGTGACCAAGTAGAACATTAAAACATAAAGATATCTGCACAAATAAAACATCGAAACTATAAACTACGGTTTTTGTTTTCTCGCTTTTCAAATGCATGCCATGTTACACTCCTTACTTAACATAAGTAGCACCATATCAAATGAAGTTCAAATGTATTTACTGTTGAACGTCTTTACTGATTATATGTTTACATTTCTCTGAACTAGGAACAACGACTGTGCACAACGAACTAGGTAAGTGCATTTTTTTAACAATACATTGCGTACTTATGAAGTTTGATGGAGAGGTTACTGAACACGGGATTGTAATTTCTTTCAATTCCCCTCCAAATTTCTGGAGGTTCAGCTTATCAGTGTAAAGCGAATGCAACTCAATTAAAAGCGAGTGTGTCATCTTAACGACGCATCAGTTACCAAAGTAGGGAGGGGGGTTGGGGGGGGGCGGGGGCGGCGAAGAGAAATGAGCCTTACAACAATGAGTGGAGGGAACTGCGTGGCTAGCTGCGAAACTTAACTAACGTGAAGGGAAGTCAAATTATGTACGGAAAAATGTGTAAAACGTGAAACATTG
Source organism: Carcharhinus amblyrhynchos (assembly GCF_965287045.1). Lineage (NCBI taxonomy): Eukaryota > Metazoa > Chordata > Chondrichthyes > Carcharhiniformes > Carcharhinidae > Carcharhinus > Carcharhinus amblyrhynchos. Next base: position 64,421,646 of record NC_137339.1, on the reverse strand, counting down.
AGATCATTATTACGCCCAGGGGAAAAAAAGAAGAGCTGATAAAAATATGATCCAGAGATTTTTTTGGCAAACTGAACGCTGCTATCACCCATTTTACACAAATATAACACACATGCGAAGCTGGCCAAATTATATCTCAAAACATTGAATATTTTAACAGCCGGGGGTTGTTCGGCGGTGAAACATAACTGCTGAGTTCATCCGGCAAAATATTGAGAGTATTTTGTAAACTTCACAATGATTGTCTCATGCTTAGTCAACTGCTCAGAACACGGTGACACAGTGGTTAGCACTGCTGCCTCACAGCGCCAGTGACGGCGTTGTATTCCTGGTTTGGTCACTGTCTGTGTCGAGTTTGCACATTCTCCCCCTAATGTTCCTCCCGGTGCTCTTGTTTCCTCCCAAAGCCCAACGATGTGCGGTCTAGATGGATTGACTATACTAAATTACTGCCAGACGGACGAGCTATATTAAATGCATGGGGTTACCGGATAGGGCCTGGGCGTGATTCTGATCAGTGCAGAATCGATGGGCTCAATGATCCTCTTCAGCACTGTACGGTTCTGCGATTCTGTGAACAACACTGGTGGGAACACGGATTAGTTGGAAAGTTTGTCATTCCGAGAAAAAAAACAAGGCATTTCGCTTGGAAAATCCGAAGAACCTATTCCTGCCCAACGTTTTATCAGAAGATGCTGCAATGAAAGTTTTTTTTAAGTGAAAGATGAATAACAAATTCGAGCGTAGGCAGATCGAACATTTAAGCCGTCTCTGACTTTTATCATTATCATGTACATAAAAATTGAACTGTATGCCTTTGGCCCTAGCCATGTCGACATTTTTCTTGGAAGCATTTGATTATTTGACCTCGCCTGATGTCTCCGATGGAGAATTCCTCAGACTCAGCCCTGAGTTCATCTGAGTCCTAAATCGTCGATCGTGCATTTTAAATCTGTGTTCCCTGGTTCGTGTTTCCGCGCCATCGAAACATATTTATTTCACAAAGCCCCTCCACTGTTACTGGAACTTCATAACTTCTACCGTATTCCCCTTCCTTCCCCGCATTATTAAAATAGCAGAGAATATAACTCGAGCCAGCGAAAACTCTTCTCAAATGTCATTTCTGCCATCCCAGATTTCAAACCCGTAATACCAATTCCCACTCCTTCCAATGTAATCGATCCTTTTCAGACAGTGGGACGAAAGCTTCCAAGAATATTGCAGATCTGGTGTCACGACGCCTGAGTATTACTTCAGCCTGGTTACAGGGCATTATGATATGCAGAGAGACACAAATGAGTTATAAATCACTTATGAATTATAAATCACTTGTTGAAGAAAATATTCGCTGTTGGAAAGGGTAACTTCAAATATTAACAAACGTAATTATCATCACGTGAAAACAATAATCCCAAATTGGATATGCTAATTTATTTGTTCATCGAAAATATTCAACCGTTCCGCTAATTGCACTGAACCCATGAAACGGGTATTTCGCTAATGTCTGCACAGCGATTAAATATCAGCCTTAAATTGACCTAATATGCACTAGCAATGATCGATGCGAAAAAAAAAATGCAGACCTTGAAAGCTTCCCTGAGGGCGAAATTTTCATACTCTACATTCGAGTCAGGAGTGGCCATTAATCAAAGGCATATCCACACGCCAAGTGTACACAATGGTGTCAAAACGTTTCGGGTATTGGGGTTTTCGGAGGAGATTACCTGAGACAAAAAGACACCAGCGAAAGATGCAAGTGAATTTTCTGATTCAAAATATTTGAATTTTCATCATGGTTATCCGGCCAACAGTACTCATTGAAACATATCGGGCAAGTCAAAGCAAACATTCAAGACACTTTATAAAACTTTTTTCTCCAAATTTGTTGCTCGAGCTCAAGCTTTCAAAAGAAGATTTAAGCAACAGCGTGCAACATGCCCCCTGCACACCTGAAATGACATGCAACGCCGAGACCATTTAGAAACGGAACGTATCTGACAGCAGACGGACCACTCACTGAGACCAAACGGTGAAATTCACTGGCCATAAACATTACCTACGTCAGCCGCAACAAAGGTTCCATTCATTCAAACAGAACAAATGATCTTTCTGTTCTGATGTTGAGCACTGGCGTTTATCTTCTCATTTTGACTAAAATGAAATTATCAAGTAAATGGAAAGAAATTTTAGAACTATGATGTGCTGTAGCAGACTGCAGAAAAATTGTGTTAATGAAGATGAAACGATTTCAAATCGAGTGTGGAGGTTTTAATTGCTTAACCAATACTTAACACATTTCTGCCATCTATTCGTTCATACTTCAACATAAAATCCTGTTGTTTGGTATTTATGGAGGAAAAGAAAATGATGGTTTCATTTTCAAAAGAGCTGATGCCATCTAATAATGCACTTAAGTCCATTATCATGAAAGCACATAAAACAAAAGCGTGCACATTTTTGTTTTCAAGTTGGTTTTCATGTAATTATGATAGAACATTGCATTATTGCATTGAACGATTTAGTTATGCACAGAAATTTACTTGGGGTGTGGGCGTTGCTGCCTCACCTGCATTTCTTGCCCATCTCGAGGGCAGTTGAGAGTTAGCGACATTAGGGTGGCTCGGGAGTCACATATGGGCCAGGCCAGATAAGGGTGGCAGATTTCCTTCTCTAAAATGAATTAATGAACCAGACCGGGGTTTCCGGCAATGATCTCATCTGCAGATACTTAATTTCAGGTATTAATTCATTGAGTTAAAATTCACCACCTGCTGCGGTGGGATTCGAACCCGAATCCCCAGAACACTTGCCGAGTTCCTGAATTAATAGTCCAGCGATAGTACTGTCAGGCCATTGCTTCCCCGTAAAGACACTACTTAAATTAGGAACATTCCGATGAAGCTTTCCCTCCCAATTATCAAGGAAACGCTGAGGACGAAAGGAAGAACCCGGAGGGCAGCCGCCATGGTGCAGAAATAAATTATTCCACTTTTCAAGAGTGCATGCAGCAACAACGGAAAGGTTCGATTGACAATCAGTTCATCGTTAATGTCATAAACAGTTGATGCAAAGGTATGAAGAATCGCTTTATAGTTATTTCCACTGATGTTTTATTAATATTTTAAGATAAATGTGAACAACTTCTGCAAGACCTCAGTAAGTGTGACAATTTCTTCGTTAGGAAGAACATTAGTCTCATTCAGCTGTTCAATTAATGAAATAGAATGTTAACCGTTCTTATGTCATCTTCCTTGATTTCCTTAAGATAATAATTCATGTTATTACGTAATAACTCACCGGAGAGACATGTTTAACATTTCGACATGAGCCTGGAGCCACGCCTATTTCTGTTCAATTCCATACTAAATCCTTGCATACTATGTTTAATTTTCTGCTGTAACACCCTGCGGACCCGAGCATTGCAATACCCTGACGATGTTGTACAATAGATCACGAATTTTGTGAAGTATTGTATTGTAATTAAAACAAAGGAAAACATCTCAACGTGCTCGAATGATTGCCTCAGCACTTACAGCGCCATTCAAGTTCGAAAATAGCTTTGCTGCTCCTTGTCTTTTCATCAAGCACTCAATTAAGAAATGTGAAGCCCGCTTTATTTTCGTTCTTTTTTCGGCCTTTTCCACCCTATCGCAGTTTTGTTTTTCTTTGTCCAAAGCGACTTACCTTGCGTTCTTTGTCCATAATCCCCATTATTTGGATGTCTGAGTAACGTGTGATATCAAAAATGTGAATTATCTGACTGCTTTTTTGTCTCGATCCGATTGACATTCGACTCTATAATATAGCACGGAACGTCCATTTAAAGTCACATACAGTCCCATAAGTATTCCAAACATGATTACTTTGACAGCTGACATTCCAATGTTACAGGTGTTCCAAGCTGCAGTCCTGCGTTCCTTTGAAGGAAGTGGTTATATTTCCCTGTGTAGCACTCAAGTCTGTCGGGCAAATTCTTGAAATTTTCCCTCTAATGTGTTCACTGCAGCAATTTGGTTCACAACGCAGCAACTTGTTGAAACAGTTATCCTATTTCGTTCAGATAGGAAGACAGAACCCGACTGTTTTAACAGTTGGATGTGAATAAACGAATGACATTTTTCATTAGAGGCCAGATTGCTTCTAATATTCAGCGGTCAATTACTATACTAATTAACTTGATGCAAAAAAATGATATTTAAATATGACACGGTTTAATTCAACTGGCCAGCCATTCCCTCCAAATGATTTAACTTCATAATGTGCAGCGAATAGTTGTAAAGACAAGAGTATCAACTTTATTTCCACAATAAAAAAAAACAAGTTATTTGTTTTACTTTACGTATTTCATTGAATGCAATGCTATGTGTATTTTCAAATAGTGAACCAACATATGACCCTGACACAAGGTAAGTACAGTTACTAATTACATTTCTTAAGAAAATGCTTTTATCATTAGATCATACAAATCCTATCCCAACGTCATCATTTTGTTCATTTAATCCCGATCTTACTTCCCTTCAGTTCTGTCGAAGGTCGAGAGGAGAGAAGCAGATGAACGACGAGGATGTTACACTTGCCGTGGATCACATGCAATTACGGTGTCTGGGTGTTTCCCATAATTCATAATTAAGCTAAAAAAAACATATTTTCTCCCCGTTACTCAGCCTTTCTTCATCGAAATCTGACCATCGCTGTGATGTATTAGAGTGCAAAAGAAGCACCAATAACTCGACCCCGGTGCTCGACTCCATTACAACGCGGACGGAGGCCAGAATTCATCCTTCCCCGATCCCACGAACCTGCCATTATCACAACCGGTATCGGACCTGGATTTCCACACTTTCTCTCTTTGTTTTTCCCCGCGTATGTCCCCAGCTCTTCTTCCGACCACATCGGCTAGCACTAAATGTTCCTCATTCAACGGCCCACGAAGCTTTGGCGTGCGACCTTCCTGCCACAGAGCTTAACTACGAACATCCCTCGATTCTTCGCATCGCTTATCTTCCATGAACAGCGTGGAACTCAAACACCCAAAACAACCACTCCCTCGTTATCTGATGATTAAAAGCATCAGTCCAGTTTGCCCACCGGCGATGCCCAACAAACATGATGTCATACCTCTCTACATTATATCCAAACATTTTGACTGTTAACTTCGTATAAGTCTGTCGTTGCCCATTCCGCATTTGAACACAATTTACAGAAAACTGCTCCAATTAAACTGCGGCTTCCTTTTCTTCTCTACTATCCCTTTAGAACTGCATTCCCGATCCACGGAAGCAATGGGTTCCCGGGATCTCGGCAGTCCTAGTCTCAATGCTTGGCAATTCATTTCGCAACGATTTGCCAGGCTGGGACGCATACAATTTGATAAGGCTGAGTTGGAACTGAATGCACATCCGACACTGCATTCGACTTTTTTTTTACTTTCTTGCCCTGAACACCAAAAGATGAGATGTTGCTACAGTTAACAAATTGTGGTCTTCATCATATTTTTCCATACCAGCATATTGATCCATAAGTTTCCTTCGAGTTTCTTTGGCCAACTTTGGTTCTGAAACAGTATTTCTTGACATTTTCATTGGAGGAAGCCAGTCACAGCTGAAGTAAAAACAAATGCAGACGGGCACAGCATGTTTTACATGACACAAGTACAGAAAAATTCAGCAGACTTGCAGGCTTGTGGACGTGTTTTTTTTTTCACTCAATCATAGTAATGGCAATCCGTGTTGCGAATGTTTGCTGGACTGATGCCCTCCACTATTATGAGTAGTGAGAATGATGCTTTTCGATTAAAATAATAATTTCCACACATTTCAATATTGTTCAAAACAATTGTTGTTAGCCTCTGCGAAGATCCGTCGGTAAAAATCGAGGTATACACAGTTATCTGTCTGGCTTTAAAGTTTGCTGAATATTTTCAACTTCAGAAAATAGCCGACTGCAAGATGAACTAAATAATGCGGGTATGAAAACTGTTCAATGCATATAAATTTGTTTGTTATTAAGTAAGCAAGTGAGTTTCAGGCCAGCTTAAGGTTGTGTTGAAAGTAATCCCATTCAACAATAGATCTAATGGAATATTAATCATGAAGTGCAATGGTTTTTAAATGTAGTATTTTTTAATGGAAAATGGAACAATGACTACCAACGCCCGCTGTCTCTACAATACCATCCGACAATCTATTCTATGTTCGCCAATTCTCAGCTGTTTATATCGCTAGAACATTTCATCTTATGTCAGAGAAGAATAAATACATGCATTTGTGAATTCTCTTGCACGAAATAGCCACCAATACAGACCAATTCTCTACGTTAATTCGATACTTGAATGTAAGATAATCGTTTTGTTTTACTGATACACTTACACAATTGAAAACATAATTTTGCCTGATATCGAGCATGCGGAGATGAAAATTGTCGCAATGGGTAATGACTCTGCTTAATTTGAATACCCCACTATTTATGCGTGGCTGAAAGGGCACATTTGTTTTCGAGTTTGGGAACAACTTCCCGCCAGGAACGCACCAAGCAAATTTTTCGGCAGGCAGAGGCATCTTTTGTTTTAGTGTTCAATGCCGTGTTCTGGTAGAGTTCTCGATTGAGAAAAAAAAAGTAAACAGATCCACAGCAGAATTTTCATTCCAAAGAAAATTTCAAACGTGTTGCCATTGAATGTGAATTCTACCAAATACTGAGAAACGCAAATATGCGGAAGTTGATGTGCAATGCATGAGCTATTTTACACGTCACTGCTGAGCACAGAATTGGAATGGGCATGAACTGATGCAATATCTCTGGGTGGTAATGATAAAAATAATATAGGTTGTGGCATCAAGCTTTTTGCCGGTAGCTGCATCCCCGTGCAATTAAGAAGCACTGGCAATTCAGAAAGCAATACTAATTTTTAATTGCAGAATTGGTATGTGATTTTTAAATGTTGATTCCCGATAGTTTAAATTTTATTTCACTTGGTTTGTTGATATAAATACATCATCCTTTCAAATTAATGTCAGCGCTTGCAAATACAATGTCTGCAATTCTCTGTATGAGAACGTCGGTTAGATTTTGGTAAATCGGAAACAATTGTCAACACAAATTTCTATAACAGCCATGTTGAATGGCCTTGAGATGGCTACAATATTGTGTGTGATCAGCAGCAATTAAGTTTGTTTCATAAATAAAAATTGTTTGAAATTTTCCTCTGAACCCATGAGACGATTTCAGACATTTCACTTTTTTTCTGTTTCCCCTAAAATTGGGCCTAATATCCTGAAAGAAATAATTGTTCTTGTTTATTTTATTTTTAGCTCGGAGAGGCTGCATTGTGGTGGAAAATGCCTAATTATGTATTGTCACTTTCCTCTTCCAGAGTATGAACGTAAAACATTGAAACAGGGTAATCAGAACAATGTGGACATACCATCAATGGTGTCAATATTGTAACACGTACTGTGACCCTTTTCAATTCATCGAATATTGGAATTTCTAAATGCCTTTAGTATAGCACAGTTCAAACATGTGCATGCAAAAGCATAAGCAAAATGCAATTCGTCGGGATGTTGCCTGGCAAATTAAGCTTTAACTGGAGGAATACATGAAGTGAAAACAATAGTCCTTAGATCGTCTGAATGCGTGTTCAGATTAGCGTGCAATATTGTTCTTTACTTTAATGTCAACTTGAAGTTTCAAGGAGTGTTAACCACTGACATATATGCTGCCGACCAATTATTCCTGCAGCCTCAATGAGTTCCAAGTCTGATTCAACATAATTAAGTGGCTTCCCGATTACGTCTAGTTTCTTTAATTAATCAATCTTCACAAATGTCATAACATTTGGAATCACACTAAACTCATAACAGGCCGAAGGTTATTTTTTTTTTGTTCTGTGCTGTACATAAGAACAAAAGAATATAGGAAATAGGAGCAGGAGTAGGCCATCTAGTCCCTCGAGCCTGCCCCGCCATTCAATAAGATCATGGCTGATCTGATAGTGGTTCAGTAAGACTTAGCCGTCTGCTCCCTGTAACTTTTAATTCCCTTATTGATCAAACATCTATCTATCTGTGATTTACACACTTTTAACGAGATAGCCTCCACCGTGTCAATGGGCAGAAAATTCCAAAGATTCACTACTCTCTGAGAGAAGAAGTTCCTCCTCAACTCTGTTCTAAATTGACTGCCCCTTATTTGAGACTGTGCCCTCCAGCTCTTGTTTCCATTCTAAGTGGGAATAATCTCTCTGCTGCTACCCTGTTTAGCCACTTCATTATCGTATATGTTTCTATAAGATGCCCCCCTCCCCCCACCCCCAACCTTCTAAACTCCAACGAGTACAGGCCTAGTCTAAGCAATATCTCCTCATAAGCTAACCCCATCATCTCCGGAATCAACCTGGTGAACTTTCTCTGCAATCCCTCCAAAGCTAATATATCCTTTCTCAAAGAAGGGGACCAAAATTGCACAGTACTCTAGGTGAGGCCTCACCAGCACCCTGTACAATTGCAGCAAGATCTCCCTGCTTTTATACTCTGTCCCTGTCGCGATAAAGGTCAACATTCCATTTGCCTTTTTGATCACATGCTGCACCTGCAAACAGAGAGTTTGTCCTTCATGCTCAAGGACCCCCGAGTCCCTCTGCATAGTAGCATTTTGTAATTTTTCACCATTTAAATAATGAACCATTTTACCTGTTATTCCTTCCAAAGTGGATAACCTCTCACTTGCCGCCGTTGTACTCCCTCTGCCAGGTCCTTGGCCACTCACTTAGCCTATCTCACTCTCTCTGTAGACTTTCCGTGTTCTCCTCGCAATTTGCTTTCCCATTCATCTGTGTGTCATCCGCAAACTTTGTTACCCTACACTCGGTCCCCTCCTCCAGATCGTCTATGTATATGCTAAATTGTTGAGGCCCAGGCACCGATCCCTGCAGCACGCCACTTGTCGCCAACTGCCAACCGGAAAAAAAGCTGCCATTTATTCCAACAATCTGTTTTTTTGTTAGATAGCCAATCCTTAGTCCGCGCTAAGACTTTACCCCCAACTCTGTGTAACTTAATCTTAAGCAGCAACCTTTTGTGAGACACCATATCAAAACTTGTTGGGCAGGGGCACTGGCTTGGGGATGCGATATGTAAACGAGATGGAGAAGGTGATTTGTGAATTGGAAGACCAGCAGTAGGAAAGAAAAACTGATAAAGACAAATTGGTGAGATCAAAGAAAGAAAATAAATAAGGTAAATTACGATGGGGTGACCTCAATTTCCTGAATAATGCGTTCTCCACGGAATGTCTTAAATTCGAGAGAAGTAGAGGAATGGGTTACGCCTGCTGTACATTTCTGTTCTCTGGCTATGACACGAAGTTACCATCAAACGGTCAAGAATACATGTTTTCACTTACTTTGATTTGCACTTTACACTGCAACATTGATAATGTTGTGCTTATTGGACATTACCTGAAATACGGTTGTGCCTTAACGGTATTCTTTCCACAATGCATACATTCATGGATCTTTACAAATAAGCTGCGCTAAATTCACATGGATTCCAAACAGTGTTGATCCCAATTATTGTTACAGTTTTCAATACATACGGCTTGATTTCATCTAAGTTTAATTTTTAACTTCAGGTTTTTAGCCACGATATTTCTGATTTTCATGATTATGCTTCCCTGTTGGTTACAAAATTTATGGAACTTATAACATTCATGAGCTAATGTTGAGTCAATGGTTGGCATTGTAATATTAATAACAACAAATATATGTTTGCCATGCAAGAGTGAAATGATTCATCAATATTGCCTTTTTTTTTCCCCAGAAATAAAAGGCTTGAAAAGTGAAATACCACAGCTAGGTCAGTAGAAAAAAATACAACAGGAACACTATTTGTGTCCAAATTGAGTTTTTTGGCTCTGATAGGAATGAATGAATTTGATTTGCTCCAATAATTCATATATTTCTACTGAATACACACTATCCAAGTTCTGATGTCTGGAACAAAGGAACGTGTAAGCTTCTCAGCTGCAGTCTTTTATGACGCAGTACACACGCCGCTTTGGCGATAACAGAATTATTTCGAATGTGCTCGCTGGAAAATCAATTGATTGCTTCGCTTAACTTTACACTGACTTACGAAGAAACCAGGGAAGCATATGCAATCATCTTTGAGCATTAGGAAGGAGCACTTCCTTCCATAAATAGGGTTGTTCGTCGATCAGGACGTGGTTTTAAACAAATGTATATGCTCCTTTGAGCGAGTGCGGGAGCACCAGCACACGTTCTTTTCCCTGAGCCAATAAAACGTTGCATTCTGCAGTGCAATGACGAAAAAAAAATCTGTTGAGACTGATTGAAACAGAAATTACGTTCAGGAACTTCAGATGTGCATTCGAAATGACGTTATAGCTCTGTAGCGTTAGATGGTAGAAACGCTTCCGAGTGTGATGGACATTCCTTAGATGACCTCATGAATTTCGAAGGAATGCACTGTAATGAACTGAAAAAAAAAATCATGGAGCGAAGAATTATTTAATATCCATCACCTGGCAAACGAGAGTTAATTATCCGAATGACCCGTGGATTGTATTTATTGATATCTCTTCTCTCCCACAACATGTCCTTCGCACTTTTGATTAGTTGGAAGCAATGCTGCCTCAGAGCGACAGGTTCCTGGGCTGATTCTGATCTGTGATGAATTAAATGAAAATTGCACGTTCTCCATATGTGCGTGTCTTTGCTCCGCGTGCGTCGATATTCTTCCGCAGTCTAAATTATTTGGTTATGCCTGTTGGTATATTTACGTGGATAGGTGTCGCATAGGCCTGATACGATATTCTGTTTGGATTTTCGTTGCAGACCCGATGGGACGAATAGCCTCTGTCTGGAAATAGGGGTTCTATAACGCAACGATTAGCATTACAGTGTGTGTGATGTAGAGGTCGCAGCAAGAAAAGAAAACACCACAAGCGTGAAGTTCAACGTGTTGGTGATGCCATAAATGGGCGGGAATCTCTGACTGTGCTTACCTAAAACTAGATCCCCGCCCGACGTCAAATGACATTTACTTGGTACCACCCCTTCACCCACTCGCCCAATCGATAGAATTCCAGTGGTGCGTAAAATGGGACAAATTCGCCAATATAATCCAAGTTTTATGATTGTTTAAATATTTGTTTCATTTAATCTGACCAAACCGTCGCCTTCAGTGTAACAAATATCAGAAATGATGCTCCAATTCAACCATGAAATATTTAGCAAAGTTTGTGGACATGCTTTCCATTACTCAGGAAGCTAACATGATCAACAAGCCTTTGTATATTCATTCTAATTGTTCTATTATTTGATTGAATAGAACAACTGCTGCAAAAGAAAGAACAAGGTAATTAACATGACGAAAATGCAGTGCACAACTGTGGAAAGTGTGTTGTGTGTTTTCTGCTGTATGAAGACTTGCGTTTAGCAATATTAGATAACCATTTCATTTCTAACATATCGATGGTGTTTCCCCATCCGCGTCCGCGACTTTTCTTGCGGGTCCGGTCGGCTGCGTCCTTGAAGAGGGATCTGCGCAAGCACCGGAACCCGGTCCTCATCTCTCAGAGCCGGCGAGCAGTTGCCCGCCAGACCCGGCAGGAATCCGATTGAACAACAGCGAAGTTTTTTTTCTAAAATCTATTTGAATTATGGAGGATCGTTGATTATCGGAACCTTTCGGGCCCGGAACCAATCTCCCACCTCTTCAGAGTACTTCATTTCGGTGGTGTTCAGACGAAGTTCCCACGTTCGTGAAGCTAGCGGGAGTCAACGCCGGAATGGAGAAGAGGGCCAACGAATTCCCCCAGGGCATGGGCACCTTAACAGTCATGATGTGGGTATGCCGGCGTTGGACTGGTGTAAACACAGTAAAAAGTCTGACAACACCAGGTTTTAGTCTAACCTATTTATTTGATAATATACTCGCAAGCTTTCGGGTTAGCCCCTTCGTCAGGTGAATGGAGAGTTCTGCGCTCCATTCACCTGACGAAGGGGCTAACCCGAAAGCTTGCGAGTATATTATCAAATAAATAGGTTGGACTAAAACCTGGTGTTGTCAGACTTTTTACCACCTTAACAGTGCCAGACTGTGAACAACTGGCAATGCCCAAAGTGCTAATGCTCAGGGGACACCTTGGCATTGCCCATCGGTCATCGGGCAGTGCCAAAGAACAAAGAACAGACACAGCCGGGGAAACAGGCCCTTCTGTGCAACGAGCCCGCCCCGCCATTTTAACATTACCAGCGCCGCCCCCCCACCTCCCCCCCCCCCCACTCCACCCATGACCCTTATCTATTGTTTATGGCATTCCACATTGACGGAAACTAACTTAGGGACAACTTATTACCTCCAATCAGCCTAATAACACATCTTTGGGGTGTGAGAGGAAACCGGAGCACCCGGAGAAATCCCACGCAAGCACGGGGAGAATGCGCAAACTCCCACAGACACTAGCCCAAATCCATGTGTCTGCACAACAAACAGTGATAGTCATTGAGCTGTCGTGTTGCCCAGCATCTGGTCCAGTTTAAGCACACACGAACAACATGAAGCACTGGGCTACTCTCGAACATTCAATAGCAGCCCAAATACGACCCATCGCGTGTATGCCCCTCGTTGGACAACAAGGCGGACCGACTTAAAACCTGTGAATTAAAAGAGAAAAACATTATTTTAATACCACACCCTTTTACATTACCAGGGATGTCCCAACCTTAATGAACCTTATTTAAAACAATCTCCTATATCCTCCCATCTCCAACCCACTCATGTCCCTGTCTAAGATACTGTTAAACAACTCCAGCGTGCCTGCCTCCATCCCTTACTTGGCACAGCATTCTATACCCCCACTGACCTCTGTGTAAAAAACCTCCCTCTAATATCTGTGTTATTCCTCTCCCCCTTCACCTTAAGCCCGTGGCCCCTTGTACTGTGTGTCTCTAACATAGGAAATAGCTAACGTCTTTTTACTCTATCTATACTCTTCATAATCTTATATACCTCTAATAGACCCCCCTCAGTCGCCGTCTTTCAAGGGAAAACAGCCCCAATTTGCTCAATCTTTCCTCATAACCCAGTCCTTCCATACCAGGCAACATCCTGGTAAACCTCCTCTGCACTCTCTCCAGAGTCTCCACGTCCTTCCAGTAGTAAGGCGACCAGAACTGGACGCAGTACTCTAAATGCGGCCTAACCAACGTTATATACAACTGCAACATTAGACTCCAGCTCTTATATTCTATTCCCCTTCCTGTAAAGGCTAACATACCATAGGCTTTCTTCACAACATTCTCCATTTGTACTGCCACCTTCAAAGACTTGTGCACTTGCACCCCCAGGTCTCGCTGCGTTTCTATACCCTTTATAGGCTTACCCGTTATCATATAACTCCCCCATACATTATTCCGGCCAAAATGCATCACCTCACATTTATCAGAATTAAACTCCATTTGCCATATATCTGCCCAATATAACAGCCTATCAATATCCCGTTTTATTGCCAGACACTGCTCCTCACTGCCCGCCAATCCAGCCATCTTAGTGCCATCTGAAAATTTGCTGATCACACCACGCACTCCCTCTTCCAAGTTAATTATATATACTACAAAAAGAAGAGGTCCCAGTACAGAGCCCTGCGGCACATCAATCGTGACAGACTTCCAGCTAGAAAAGGACCCTTCCACTACTACTCTCTGCCTCCCCTTACCAAGCCAGTTCTCAACCCATCTAGATACCTGGCCTCGTATCCCACGAGCCTGAATCTTTTCTACCAGCCTACCATGAGGGACTTTGTCAACACCTTACTGAAATCCATACAGACGACATCAACGGCTCGTCCTTCGTCGACCGTTTTTGTCACTTCCCAAAAAATTCTACCAGATTCATAAGGCAAGACTTCCCCTTTACAAAGCCATGCTGCGTATCCAGATTGCAACGCTCCAAGTGCTCATACATCCGTTCCCGAAGAATCCTCTCCATCAACTTGCCTACCATTGACGTCAAACTCAGTGGCCTATAGTTACCCGGGTTATCCCTCTTACCTTGTTTAAACAACGGTACCACGTTCGCCATCCTCCAGTCCTCTGGGACCTCACCTGTGTCCAAAGAAGAGACAAAATTTGCTGGCCAGCAAACGGACGTTTGACGGTTTGCGGCCACTGCGTATGCCCAGAGCTCCAGAATCGTCAAGATCCAACACGCATAGGCCCCGCGCCCTGGTTATGTAATGAGATTTTCCACTGGGTACTCTTCAGTGATGGGTAATGCATGGCATATAAAGACGCAAACATTATATAAAAAGACATAAAGACAGAAAGTTTGTGTTTTTATTTGCCCTGTAAGTGAACAGAACTCCCACTTACTTGATGAAGGATTTGCGCTCGGAAAGCGCGTGGTTTGTGCAACCAAAGAAAACTGTCGGAATTTTACCTGTTGTTGTGAGACTTCTTACTCTTCAGTGAACAGAGTGCGGAAATTTAGGTGACAAGCTGAACTGTCAGAAGTGTCGCGATCCAGAACGGGTTTTCCGCCAAATCAGCAGTTCTCCATGAATCGCCCCCATCGTTCATTCTGCTGCTGTGCGGAACTTCAATTTTGAACAAAACAGATTCAAACCTTTGGTAATGATCTGAAGATGTGACGGGTATTTACGAATATTCGGCAGCTGCTAAGCCCGGGATAAAATTTTGCATTTATGAACGTCTGGCAGTATCTCATAGAACAAAAAAAAGTGAATTATTCTTTTTTGACCAAGCGCCAATCAATGTGGCCGTTCTTGCAAACAACATCATAGTATCTAAATATCACTGCATCAAATCGTTGGTTTTTTTAAAATTGTATTTCTTTCCCACAGCACTGGATGAAAAATGTCCATCCTCCGGTAAGAAACTAACTACACACATGTTTCAATTATCTTGATTTTTTACACACAAGCGACTGACAACCAACAACGAGGCATGGGGAACGTGAAAACATTTGCAGGCATATTGTATGCATCGTATTTCATTGGTACACATAGAACTCAGCCAAACACACTGGTCGTCAACAGAATTTATATCAAAGAGTTTAATTCGAGGCTGGCATGACATCGCGCAGGAAATTATTGTTGTTCCATACAAATTAAATCCTCGGTTGAATAATCAACATAAATGTGGGGATTAAATGCAATCGAAATGCATTTGAGTAAATAGGGCTCGCCAAACGGCTGAAAATATAATGCCTCAGAAACAAAATTGCCACGTCCCAGCTCGTTTCATTGCAAGCAGCGTTAAACAACAATACCATATTCGTTTTCCAATATGTCATGGTGTTATTTTGAAGGAATTGATAACATCGGTGTTGTCAACTTAATATATCTAGTGGAATTGTTCTTCAACTGATATTTCGTTGTACAAAACAACACGAAAAACTGTCCATAGTGATCACCAATCTCGGAAAAAAATTCCTTCAGGAAGTTAATGTCGGGAAGCTGGAAGACAAATCAAGCACCAATACTTAGGACAAGGGAGCTGAAAAACGCTTCATCAAAAATAAATTGTCTTGCAAAGTGCATACGTTTGGGGACATAGATCTGGGATTCAAATTAGAAAGGCCAACAATTCTTCATGGCATTCAATCAGGCAGAACAGCTCATTTCGTCTCCAGAGCGTCCGTGTTCTGAGCACTCAAGAGATGTTCCTCAAACCTGTTCTATTATGCGTGAAACAATGTTCCAATCTAATGCCAATATTTTCTCGTTGAAGTAATGCAGACTATTTTATATCACCAGAAATAAATGTTGTTTTTCATGGCACTTTCAGTGCTTCCATGAGGATCACTTTCCGAACTATGCCTAACACTCTGGCTTGAATGCATTCATTTCTGTCTTTTTTTGAAGTGTGTCATTTACTGCAGAAATCGTGTTTACGTCTTTTGGTCTGACCTGTTAAACCTTGTTCACATTATCACTTTAATTTCGTCTGACGACGGCAAACACAATCAACTTCTCTAAGATAACGCAAAATCAGAAAAAAAAAACGTAGAACCATAGCTGAAGGCCAGCACAAAAATAAACAATACAAGTACACACACATATGTTGCCTGCATGCAACTGTACAATAAATCTGGGAAACAGCTAACGGTCATGACCTTACGACCTCATCGAATAATACATATGTCTCTGGGTAACCTGTCAGCTGAAATAAATCAAGAAGTTCTTTTCCGTGACAAATTCCAAAAAACATTTGACGCTGGACAATTGGACACGTTAGAATGAAATATATTCAGTGAAATTTGTGTGGAGATAAATAGACAGAGATTTAAAAAGACGAACGCGCGAGTCGTGTATTTAATTGCATGAGCCTCCAAACAGCATTTTATCCCAATGTCCTTCTAAGTTGTTCCGTTTATGGGCATTAGCTTCCTGATGTAAAATATCGCAATAGATCTCCAAAACATAAATAAGAAAAAATACAGCTTAGTTACAACGGAGCGTGAGGAAATTTGAAACAGGTTCAAGTTTTCAGAGTTGAGCTAACAAATCATGAACAGTGATAGTGGATCAAAAATAGCATTAATAAGCATTACTGCAGCTGAAACAGGATGACGGAGTTCCATAACTGGCAGGACAATTTAACTGGTTAGTTTACCTTCCAATCAGGCAAATTAAGCAAAATGGTCAAGAGACGCGCAGATGTCTTCAGGACAAAGCAACACTAGTTTTAGGGCTGGCGTTAATGTGAAGTGTTATTGTGTTTGAATGGTCTGGTACAATGACAAGATAGCATTCATCATTAAGCACCGAGAAAAATAAATATTATCGAGTTGCCAAGTAACATTGACGAGTAACAGTATTTGACATCATTTATTTGCATCACGCGCAACAAAAAAAAAATCATATTCAATAAACAATGTTAAGGGGATCTCCAGGATGGGCCCCTTCTGATCTCAAAGTCTCTTCGGTGACACTGGGGAAAGCCTAATTGATTGTTGATCCGGTGTTGAAGTTCAGACGTTTCGGGCGGCTATGAAATGAGTTATCTCCACTTACTAAGGACACGAGTTTCAAAAAGAAAACAAGTTCGCCAAATACAACCATTTTGTTTCCTCACTTTTTTCTGCAAGCGTTAAACGTTCATAGTTTTTTTTTGTTCCCCAGTTGCAGCAAAGCAATGTACTGATTGCACCTGCATTTGCAATTAGAGGGATTATTCTCTCAGCCCCAAATCAACGGAACCAATATATTTAATGCTCGGCGGAATTCCGAGTGGATACAATTCCTTCTTTCCTTGGGTCCCGATACATCGTGATGACATCACGAAATGTTCTCGCCCCTAATTTGCATGCAAGCTCTGCTATGATGTCTGTCTTTGCTCAAACGGCTGAAAAGGGATATGCTATTCGTTCTCTGATGCGCTATCCCTCCAACGATGGCTAAGTACAACATGGATACTAGTCTGTACATATTATGTGGAAATAATGCGTGTTCCAAGTTTCCAAACTGTACTTTTTATTCTACTCGTTATTAGCTGAATGATCTTTAAACTTACATAATGATAGAAAGCAGACAAAAAGTACTTGTGTCATTATTCGCTGTCAGTTATCTCCTGATGAATCATAAGGTTTTTTTTGTAATTTCCAAGTCTTCCATACAATGAAAATTTGGATTTTTGTTAATCTCTTTCGTTCGAGCTTCCAAAAATATACTTCATCGCTAACCCCACTTGCTCGATATGCTGTTACTGCTCAAGTAATTTCCCAGAGTGCAACTACTGATAAAGGCATCATATCAGTGAGGAAAAAATCACGACAGAAAAGGTCATCTCATGATGATTGAACTGTCTAATTAGCAGTGTCAATAAACAGTCTTTCATTCAAATTCTGAAGTGTAAACATTACTCAGCTCAAATTATGAATTTTTAGATTTTACGTTTTCAATCTGACACTTGGCAAGACCATCTGAGACTTTGTAGTTTAATGCACTAATGGTAACTTTGTGATCCCAGAAAGCATTAAGGCAGGGTTACTTCCAGAGTTTCTTCACTGCTAGGACATTGGTGTACATTCCTTAAAAATCCATAGTGGCTTTAAACTAAAGATGGACAATAAAGAAACAACCAAGAAAGGCTCTTCTAATCAAAAGCTAGTGTCCCTCCTGGAAGTTGGGCATTTAACTTTTGTTTCTGTCTCCACAAGGGGTGGCATGATGGCATAGTGGTTAGCACTGCTGCCTCACAGTTCCAGGGGCCCAAGTTCAATTCCCTGTGTCTGCGTGGGTTTCGTCCAGGTGCTCTGGTTTTCTCCCACGGTTCAAACATATGCAGGTTAGGTTGATTGGCCATGATAAATTACTCCTTGGCGTCCTGGGATGAGTAAATTAGAGAGATTGGCAGGGTGGATGTGTGGGGTTACGGGCGTGGAACCTGGGTGGGATCGTTTTCGCTGCCAACTCGATGGGCCAAACGGCCTCCTCCTGTACTGTGGGCATTCTATGATAACTTCTCAGTAGATTCCTTGTTGTTTGAATATGACCAATTTGTAATTGATTCTATCATTTTCTGTGGGTCTTTCCATGACTGAACAGTCCGATGTGGGAGCTACTGGTAGTTCATATTGGGTAGCTCATATTGTTGTTTTAATGTATGGGGTATTTTCTACAGGTGCACTGTCTTCAGCCTTTCTGTGGACACATTGGAGATTGTGAATTTTGCTTAGATCGTTCTCTGAACCACTTTCAGTGCTTACCTCCACCATCCCACCAGAGTCGACTTTTTCTGGACGGCACGGTGGCACAGTAATTGGCATAGAGTCATAGAGATTTACAGCATGGAAACAGGCCCTTCGGCCCAACTTGTCCATGCCGCCTCTTTTTTGAATCCCTAAGCTAGTCCCAATTTGCCCCATTTGGCCCATATCCCTCTGTACCTATCTTACCCATGTAACTATCTAAATGCTTTTTAAAAGACAAAATTGTACCTACCTCTACTATTACCCCTGGCAGCTTGTTCCAGACACTCACCACCCTCTATGTGAAAAAATTGCCCCTCTGGATACTTTTGTATCTCGCCCCTCTCACCCTAAACCTATGCCCTCTAGTTTTAGACTCCCCTACCTTTGGGAAAAGACATTGACTATCAAGCTGATCTATGCCCCTCATTATTTTATAGACCTCTATAAGATCACCCTTTAGCCTCCTACGCTTCGGAGAACAAAGTCCCAGTCTAACCAGCCTCTCCTTATAACTCAAACCATCAAGTCCTAGTAAATCTTTTTTGCATTCTTTGTAGTAAAACTTTTCCAGCACTGCTGCCTCACAGCGTCAGAGACCCAGGTTCGATTCCCAGCTTGGGTCACTGTCTGTGGAGTTTGCATGTTCTCCCTGTGTCTGCGTGGGTTTTCTCTGGGTGTTCTGGTTTCCTCCCACAAAGTACTTGTTAGGTTCTTTGGCCATGCTAAAATCTCCCTCAGTGTACCCGAACAGGCATCAGAGCGTGGTGACTAGGGGATTTTCGCAGTAACTTCATTGCAGTGTTAATGTAAGCCAACCTGGGACACTAATAAATAAATAATGTGTCAGTTGGCTGCAGTGATTTCACTAAAGAACTGGTCTGCATTTTTTGTAAGGTTCTTTTTTAAGGTATCCAGACAGTATTTCTACCAATGCTGGACTTCAGACCTCAAGTGAACAGACACAGCTTTGAGATTCTGCTTGCTGAGATCAAATAGATGTCAGTAGTAACTGTTTAAGCTTACACAAGACACATGGTTTAGGATACAGGTGTCCAGGTAGCCTATAGCCTAACAAATGTGAGCATTTTTCACAGGGCTGCCAAACTGCTGCTATGTGACTTCTTAGTCATTTTCCTGAATTTGTTTAGTGGACACTGAATGATTATAAAATCATCTGCCTCTTCAGTTTTGTCCAATTTGCTTGGTGCTTTCCTCCTTGGCTAGGAATTGTTTTGGACAAGCAGTCAGTATGGATACAGGTGGAAGGCATTAATTCTGCTGAGCCAAAATGACATGTAGCTGAGTTCCTGGAATTCCAAAAACATGAAAAAGTTGATTCGCTGGTTAAAAGGAAAAAGGAGGCTTATGTCAGGATGAGACTTGAGGGCTCAGGTAGTGCACTGGAAAGCTTTAGATTGGCTAGGAGGGAGTTAAAGAGTGAGTTAAGAAGGGCTAAAAGAGGACATGAGAAGACTTTGGCTGATAGGATTAAGGAGAATCCTAGGGCGTTCTATAGATATGTTAAGGACAGAAGATTGGTTAGGGCAAGATTAGGGCCAGTTAGAGACAGCAGTGGGAAGTTATGTGTGGAACCGGAAGAGATTGGAGAGGCATTGAACCAATATTTCTCTTCGGTGTTCACGCAGGGGGACATAAATGTTGCTGTGGAGAACACTGGGTTACAAGGTTGTAAACTGGATAGTATTGCAGTTGATAAGGAGGATGTGCTAGATATTCTTGAGGGTTTGAAAATAGATAAGTCCCCTGGGCCAGACGGGATGTACCCTAGGATTCTCTGGGAGGCAAGAGAGGCGATTGCAGAGACTCTGGCTCTGATCTTCAGGTCGTCGTTGGTCACAGTTATAGTGCCAGAAGATTGGAGGATAGCAAATGTTGTCCCATTGTTTAAGAAGGGGAACAGAGACTTCCCCGGGAATTATAGACCGGTGAGTCTTACTTCTGTTGTGGGCAAGGTTTTAGAAAAAATTATTAGGGATAGGATTTATAGTTATTTAGAGAGTAATGAATTGATTGGAGATATTCAGCATGGTTTTGTGGAGGGTAGGTCGTGCCTTACTAACCTTATCGAGTTTTTTGTGAAAGTGACCAAAGAGGTGGATGGGGATAAGGCAGTTGACATGGTATATATGGACTTTAGTAAGGCGTTTGATAAGGTTCACCATGGAAGGCTTCTGCAGAAAATGCAGATGTGTGGGATTGAGGGTGATTTAGTTAATTGGATCAGGAATTGGCTAGCAGATAGGAGACAGAGGGTGGTGGTTGATGGTAAGTATTCGTCATGGAGTTCAGTTAGAAGTGGTGTGCCTCAGGGATCTGTTTTGGGGCCACTGCTGTTTGTAATTTTTATAAATGATCTGGATGAGGGTATAGTTGGGTGGATTAGTAAATTTGCTGATGATGCCAAAGTCGGAGGTGTGGTAGATAGTGAGGAGGAGTGTCATAGTTTACAGAGAGACTTGGACAAGTTGCAGAGCTGGGCCGAGAGGTGGCGGATGGAGTTTAATGCGGAAAAGTGTGAGGTAATTCACTTTGGCAGGAATAACAGATGTGTAGCGTATAGGGCTAATGGTAGGACTCTGAATAGTGTTGATGAACAGAGGGATCTAGGTGTATGTGTACATAGATCCCTGAAAGTTGGAAATCAAGCAGATAAGGTTGTTGGGAAGGCATACGGTGTTTTGGCGTTTATTGGTAGGGGGATTGAATTTAGGAGCTGCAGCGTCATGTTGCAACTGTACAAAACTCTGGTGCGGCCGCACTTGGAGTATTGTGTGCAGTTCTGGTCCCCACATTATAGGAAGGATGTGGAGGCATTGGAGAGGGTGCAGAGGAGGTTTACCAGGATGTTGCCTGGTATGGAGGGGAGGTCCTATGAGGAGAGACTGAGGGATTTGAGGTTGTTTTCGTTAGAAAGAAGGCGGCTAAGAGGGGACCTTATTGATGATTAGAGGTTTAGATAGGGTGGACAGTGATAGCCTTTTTCCTCGGATGGAGAAAGCTAGCACGAGGGGGCATAGCTTTATATTAAGGGGTGGTAGTTATAGGACGGATGTCAGAGGTAGGTTCTTTACCCAGAGGGTGGTGAGGGATTGAAATGCCCTGCCTGCTGCAGTTGTAAATGCGCCTAGTTTGGGGGCGTTTAAGAGATCCGTGGATCGGTTTATGGATGGAAAGGGATTGGCTTAGGTTAGAGGGTCGTTGTTTTTTAACTGGTCGGCGCAACATCGTGGGCCGAAGGGCCTGTTCTGCGCTGTAATGTTCTATGTTCTGTGTTCTAATGAAAAATTGAAATTCAATTTTCCACTTGTTCTGCAAATGATATAAGAGAAATCAAAATATGGACTGGTTTTGCATTCGCATATTCTGGAAAGATAAAGTTTCTTTTGGAAGACAACCTTCCAGTACCCTGGTCCAATGGCAGATTATTTCTTCCGGAATCTTTTTGTTTGCAACTCAGTGTTTCTGCATAAAACAAATATGAAAAGCAAACGTATCTTCCTATTTTTAAATAACGCAAAACAACAAAAAATGCAAACTCTTGAAAAAAGTGTCAGCTCCTAATTTGCCAGTAGATCCAATTGAGGTGTAACGTGGAAAATGTCGACCCATTCAGGTATTAATTTGGCCGTCAAATTACATTCCACTCCCCAAACCAAGTGCTAGTGCCTTTTTGAGTGAAGCCCATTGCTGCTGAGGCCAATATGCCGGTCACTTGCTGCTGCTGGTGCTATCGGACCTTTCCTTTATAGTGCCGAGATCTTCATATACTTGCTGATGCAACTGGAAGGAATTCAGTTGGCCCATTCTTTATGCTGTTTCCGCTCTCACTGTTCTTCTCCTCTTCGCCTTACCTTCATATAATCTTTGTTATCACCACAGGCGCTCTGCAGGCCCCTTTCTTGTTTCCCTCTTTCATTCTTGGCAAAGTTTTTGAAAGTTGAATTCAGATCACAATGATCAAAAGGAAATGACATTTTAAGATCCATGATGTTCAGGTGACGCACGTGAATCGCTTTTGGTCCAAAACAATAAGTGTTTTTGCAGAAAACATTTGAAAATAAATTACTTGAACGTCATGTTGCGGGAATAAAAATGTAAGTTGCCAGGCAGTAAAAATGTTATATAGTAACATGGGAAAAGTATGCACTTTCAAGATTGAGCTCATATTTTATTTAACAGACCAGCGAGTGATTGATCTTAAAGAAGGTAAGACCAGCAGATTAATCCTGATAATGGGTGTTTCATTATATTGATAACAGAAGTAAAGAAACATGCCTGCAGAGCTTCAAACGTTGATTGATATCCGGAACATTCAAATGGCATATTTTCCAGACTACCAATTCGTTAAAAAACCATCCGTAAGGTTGGCACGAGCGAGTCAGTACAGAATTCTCCTGGACGGTTGTGCGGGTCCAAGAAGCATGAACGTTTTTTTTCTGGTTCGGGTTGTCATGCTGGTGGTGCGGGTTGGTGGGTGGCACAACATTAGAATGGCAGCGCTGAGGGACGTGATTCGGGCAGCATTGAACTTAAGAAATTATGGGGGACCTCCAATGCAGGTGAAGATCCGTTACACTATTTGTATCATTTTGGATGTTGTGATGCTGGAAAGATGTTGGGGGTGGTGTGGGGTGGAGTGGGGTGGAGAGGAGCGGCAGGTCGAAGAGAATCGTGTGTGCTCGTGACACATTCGTTGCAGGGACCCTGATGGACTTAGTATGTTTTGACCTCTTCATTTCGTGGTTCGTTGGTGGCCCTTAAAGTAGTTACCTCGAAGGTATGACTTTTATTCGATCTTCTAAACTTTCCATGTAGTTATTGTTCGAAGTCAGTAATGTTCAACGAAATTATTCTATTGATTAACACGAAAATACTTTGGACCCCTGACATAGACTTCATGAATTCTGACAGAAAGAAGAAAATAAAAATCTGCCGCAGCTTGAACGTTGATCAGGCCAACATTTTTTTTAATGCAGCCATCAAGCGAAGGAAATATAACGCCTCTGATTGTTTGAATGTTTCAGAGGTCCCGATTGTTCAGATTGATGAGAACAATGAGCTGTGTCATCTCCAAGTCAGGAAAGCTTTTGGGGTTTATACAAGCATCATCACCTCATAACAAATGCTCAGAGTTTGTTAAAATATATATATAGGTGTAATTTTTGCGCTGAACATATGTTCCTGAATTCGAAGCATTTTGGATGAACTGTGGTAATGCACAGACCAGTTTCATATCGTTTACAGGATGTACATTTATAACAGTAATAAAGCAATCAAAATTCTCAGAGAATACCGACCAACGAATTCAACAACATTGCCCTGAAGGCAGCTTTGTCCCATCAAAATAAGTCGCTTTATGCATCCCTGTGAAATGACATGGGCATTAAGGTGAAATAATTACGGCATATTCAGAGAGGCTAAGTTTAAATTTATTTTTGATGTATTTTAACTTCAAATATAACTCACAGTTGACACATATTAGAAAAATGCTCAAGGCTTTCTTCTTGTTATTTATTATTAGCATTGTTTAGTTTTATTGTTTATTATAATTGTTATCCTTCTACATAATTCTAATCCTCTCAACACCAGGGAAAAATAGTAGCAGTTTGCTCCATCGACAAGGTTAAATGCAGCACCATACGAAGCCTATTAGACAGTACCTTCCAAATCCAAGATCACTACACACTATCAAGGCAAGAACATCAGCTGCCTGAGGACATCAACAAGTGGAACTTTGTCTGCATGTCACTCATTGTTCAGACATGAAATATGTATTGCCGTTCCTTCCCTGTCGCTCTTTCCGGTTATGAACCTCCCTCTCTAGTCGCACGTTGAGTTTAGCTGCACCTCAGAAATGGTTGCAAAAACAGCTCTCCATCACTTTCTCCTGGTCAACTGAGGATTCGGAATGAATGTTGGTTTTGCGAACTCTGAGCATATCTCCGTTATTGAATGGCATTGGAACAATATATAAAGTCAAAGTTAACAACCGTTTGCTGGTTTTGTTCCAGTGAACATAAGTCGGGAAATTGCACCAATTAAAAAAAAACACGAAAGCATCGAGTAGCCTTCCTTCATCCTGCATTTCAGTATTTGCCAGGAACAAGGAGGTTGTTGTCGAATAATGCTCGTTCTGTAAAGTTATCTGTTCAAATTTGATGCCAAACATTTGTAAAGTTAGACATATCTATCTCCGATATACTTGAAGAAGATCACATGCAGTTTTTTTTTTCATTTTGAATATCCAAGCTTTGAATATGAACACAGCGATTCCACCCCCCCCCCCCACCCCCCCCGCCCCCGGCCAAGTACGTGCTCAGCCAATTATTGTACTTGCAGTGTGGGAAACTCTAAATTAAATCATTGATTGCAACTGAAATGTTATAAATGAAATATTCGATCAAAGATGACATCGTACACTGTTGAGGGCACATAACACAACGGCCGAAACTGTTAATGTTACATACGGCTGACGCTTTCATCGGCTGACGCTCTGTTAGCAGTGCCATTGAACATTTCTTTGTAAACTTGTTCTATCTGTAAATTAGACACCGCTTTCAATGACATTAAAGCATTCGCCGAATGAAATTCAACACAAATTGATGGCCTGGAAGTTAAAATAAAACACTCTGGGTGAAATAATCTTCTGTTTGGCAAAACGACAACAAGCTTCGAAAAATCTTGACTTTCCACTGGTGGCAATTTTTATAAGCGGCAAGGTATGTTATGCGGCAGCATACTTAGACAATTGAAAAACAAAAATCTTAATGAGGCATTCCATTAATTCTGTCGTTGTGTGGGTGTGTGTGTGTGTGTTATGTTGCAGGAATCTATGTACATCAACAAGTGCCACCAACTGCGTGCATGTTATTCATTGAACGTCATTTCACTTGCCACCTCAACACGGAGGGGAATGGGAAAGCCCCCGCGCATCCAGAGAGTGGAGGTAATGGAGATAATACAGCTCCATGTTTCGAGGACATCCTTCCTCAAGATTCTGAGAGATTACAATCTATTATCTACCCTCTTATGGTAATTGTTTATGGCGGAGCAAGGATGCGGCTCCACCACAAATCAACCACCAATACCGCAACCACCACCCCCACCCCATCGCGCCTCCCCCCCCTCACCCCACCCCGTCCCCCACGCCTGAACTCACCACAAAGGATCGCGTCGGCACTGGGCCCCGATGCTGCAGAGGACAAGCGCCAATGCCATCTCACACCACAGCGGATGCCATCTAAATATCGGCCTTCTCCCTTTATGTTTTTGTCATACACGGGTAGAATAACATAAGACGAAGGATAGAAAGGCGAGGAATATTTAATATTCACAGATTTACCACTCACATTCCTTGTCACATTTGGACAACAATGTTCTTATTGGATCTCAGAATAAAATGTTTCTTAAGCAGTTGCGTACATCTGAGTCAAAATAAAGTCCAAAAGGCAACACACTGAATATTCCAATCATATTTTATCCATTAAAACAGCTCATTTTCGACATTCCTTCGTACTGATGCAGCACATCACAGAGATAATGGGTCGCCTAGATAATGGACCCCCGCCCCCCGCCACACACACACACACACACACACACACACACACACACACACACACACACACACACACACACACTGTAGTCATGTCCACCAGTGAAGGGATTTGGGACTCATCCCATCATTCGGACTCTTCTCCAAACAATGCCTCTGTTAGCGGTGCCATTGAACATCGCACTGCGTGTAATTATTGTAGCTGCCTGCTACTGGTGACTTTTTTTTATGCACAATGTTGATAAAATGCCCACGTCCTTGGGGGTTCGCCATCTGTCACTCAGAAACTCAGAGTTATTCACCTCACGGTGCCTCTTCACCATTACTCTGCAATGTTTTGAGAATGGAACAACTACGTAACTCCCATGACATGAACCTCAGAATCCATGACTGTGCTTTGTCAGAAAAAAAAACATCTCTCAAGTTATAGCTTTCCAGTGGTCAACATATTCCCAATCACAGAAGACGGGTGATGCTAAAATTCGAAAACATACCTCCATCCATGTTCTTCCTTAGAAAAGGCAGATGTTCAGCCAGATGGATTTTTTTTTGTCTGTCTGTAACTCATCAATGTTTTGTCCTCATTGGTCATCTCTACATTCTGCTCATCAGGGGACCTGGGCCAAATATTCAGGAGCGGATCAGACAGCGGCTTATTCTGGTTGACGTATGTGGCTGTGTTTGGAGCAGCACCAAACGAGAATGTGCGAGATCCTCTCCACACTCTTTTTGCGCGCTGCACTGCCGCGTACCCCCAACACCCGCGATGCGGTTTCGCCCGATATCACAAACAAATACTTTTCGCTATTGCCTTCGTACAAATCTGCCGTTGCTCACTCTATATTGAACCTTTCATTACTGAAACCTGCTCCAATTGAATTGTGATGTCTCCATCATCACTCTTATTCTGTTGGAATTTCACTTCTGAACGCCTCTGAAACATATTACTCTCGGATCTCGTTGTAATGATTTGCACGCAGGAATGCATCTTGCGGATCAAACAAATAAATTATGCAATTTATCCATCTCTAACCGTCAGTCGTGACGCAGTCATTTCTTGGTTTACCTTGGCGAAATTACAGTCACAGTTGAAAGGAGGAAGACAAAACGGATTCGGCATGCTTTAGTATCACACAACGCAGCAAAAATAACCAGACTTTCAGGATTCGGATGTGTATCGATTTTGTTTTTTGTTTGTTTGTTTTCCCCTAATCACAGTCATGTCAATACACCACAATGTGATTTCTTTCTGGATTGATGCCCTTCGCGATTATGAGTTGCGAGATTAATGCTCTTTCATGAAAAAAGAACAGTTACTCACGTTTCAAATTAATTCAAAACATTTTTCGCATTGAATTGTTCGAGACTTCCTGGAGTAACAATGGAAGAATATTTTCATTCAGGATTGAAATTTTGCTGAATACTTTGAATTTCCGTTTTCAGAAAATACCCGGCTGCAAAATGGACTAAAGAATGCTAGTATGAAAAAAATTTCATTGTATATGCTGTCCTTGTAATTAAGAGGGCAAATGAGTTTCCGACCAGTTTGAGGTTGTGTTGGCTGTTATTCCATTTAGCACTCAATTTAATGAAATATCAATCAGGCAGTAAAATGTGTTTTAAATGATATCCAGTCACTTTATATGAAATATAATCCATCAATTTACTCCAAATGTGCCAACTCTCAGTCCATTTGTGTCTTGAGATTTTCCCTTTGAAAGAGAAAAAAAAAACGTATTTTTTTTCCCCCCACGAAAGTGTCACCAATTTGGATCTATTCTTTTTGTTGAGCCCATCCTTCTAACAAAGGTAATCGTTGTATATGCCTTACACAATTGAACACATAATTTTGCCTGATATGAAGCATGCGAAGATAAAATTATTGCACGGAATAATGGCCCTGCTTCAATTCGAAGTCTCTGTTTTTTTTGTGCGTTTGTGAATGGGTGCATGCATCTTTGCAGCCGAAATCAATTTCTTGCCATACAGATGTCTCTTGTGTTTTAGTGTTCAATGTCGTGCTGAGGTGTAGTCTCGAAAGAGAAAAAGTGAATGGATTCACCTGTGGTGCAGAACATTCATTCAGGGATAATATTTCAAATCACTTGCAATTAAATGTGAGTTCTACCAAATACTGACAGGCGCAAACATACGAATTTGGAGGTCGATGCATTGCCTGTTATTCACGCGAGCATCACTCACGCAATTGGAATGGAAATGAACTCATGAATTACCTCTGGGAGGTACTGATAAAAGTAACACTGGCAGCCAGGCCTTTTTTTTCTCACGTAGCAGATTCACCGCTGCAATTACGAAGCGCTGACAGTTCAAAAGCAAATACTAACATTTTATTAGTGGCAGAAATGTGGAAAATGATTTTAAAAATTAGTTCCCTTTATTTTAATTTTCTGTCTTGGTTTCTTGCTATTTGCACATTATCCATTAAAATGTATTCCAGCATTTGAAAATAGATATCTGCGTCATGTTTTTGGTGCAAAAACGGCCAATAAAATTTCGAAAATCGATTACAATGAGCACACAAATTTTTGTTTATAATCTATGTTGATTAGCCTTGTGATGGTGATAGGACATTCCGTGATTAGTATAATTTAATTTTGTTTCATGATTATAAATGCTTGACATTGTGTTCCGAACCACAAGACGATTAAAAACATCTCACTTGTGTTTTTTTTTCTGCGCCTCTGTGTGCCTAAAATGCTGAAAATAATATACATTCTTTTTGATCGTTAAGATTACTTTGTGGTGCAAAATATCTAATTCAATGGAACACTTCTCTCTCGCAGACGATAAACTTAAACAGGTGCAGCAAGGTAATCAGAACAATACGAATGTACTATCAGAGGTGATAATATCGTAACTTATATATTGTTTGACTCTTGCAAATGCTAACTGTCTGAAATACAAAACACTTCATACATGTTCAGGGAAAAAAAAGGCAAAATGGAACATGACGGAATGTTGCTAGGAAGGTTAACGATTATACTGGAAAATGCATGCGTGGAAAACATTGATCTTTATACCCTATCAATGTGTAGTCAGGTTTGTGAGAAACGGTCCGATACTCACTTTTATGATCCCCCCCTTGAATCAAAGACACGGATGAGTTCAGCTAACTGTCGGTTTATTCGATCTTGCAAGAAAGGGTGCCGTCCCGTGGGTACACACACCTTGCTTTACACAATCATAGTTTATATACATTTTTCTGGATAACAATAGGGCAGCCCTCCTTTCTTCATCGGTTACCACTTCCTAATCCCTTTACCGAGTGAGCTCCTCCCTTGTTGACATCCCATTAACTCTAATCCAATCACCCCCTTTAAGGCTTAAATCGTTTTAGCTCTCATCAATTCAGCTAACTCTTTTTCATTGTCCTGTAAATTGCTAACACATTTATTTTATATGGTGTAAATTAGTTTGTTTTCCTATCTCTTTTCTGAAGACCCCGGGCGCCTGCCAGTCTCATTTTTTTTTTCTTCTTTTTCTATGTGTTTCATCATCTGCTGGTCTTAGCGTTTAACCCCTTAGGTTACAATAACGGTTCTGTCATGGTTTCCGCCCCAGATGGCTTGACTCAAAAATTACACTACCATCCCTTACAGGTTTGTGTGCAATTATCTTTACTTTAATTCCGGCTTAATGTTTCGTGGAGCAATAGCCTTCAAAATGTACGCTGGATATTTAATATTCCGCACACACAGCGAGTTCCAAGTCGAATTCAAATGATTAAGCTGCTACTCGAATACTTCTATTCCTTTGATAAATTAACCAATAAATGTGCCACAACATTTGCAATCACACTAATTGACCGAAGGACATGTTCTGTGCTGTAAAATTATAACAGTGTATTACGCCATATGCGCACAGCATGAAGTCCAGCGCCGGAGAAATTGGATCAGAAGAAAATTTGCTTAAACCTATCAGAGGGGAATACGTCAACATTCGCATTTGCTGACGTCACAACAGCATACGCAAAGCTTTGTTAATCAATCACAAGAATAAATGAAGTTATACTGTATATATTGTCATAAAATGAGACAAAGGGAAATGCATTTAACAAGATTAACAACAACTGTTGTGCTGAGACATATGTATGGCTCTCATGTTTGACTACCAACACGCCATAGTATCACAGTAACATTTTTGCATATTTTCCTTTAGTTAGAGTAGGAAAATTGAAAACTCGGATG
Source organism: Carcharhinus amblyrhynchos (assembly GCF_965287045.1). Classification (NCBI taxonomy): domain Eukaryota; kingdom Metazoa; phylum Chordata; class Chondrichthyes; order Carcharhiniformes; family Carcharhinidae; genus Carcharhinus; species Carcharhinus amblyrhynchos. The sequence goes on along the minus strand of NC_137339.1, from coordinate 64,391,125 downwards.
TCAAATTACCTGCGCGCCATAAGTTTGCGACCCCATGTGAATTTTTTGCAAACACCTTCGAGATGTCGACCGAATGTACAACATTCTGGCATTAGAACCGCTTCGAGATTAGTGTCCGGCACCATTAATTAGTTGCAAATGTTGCCACAAGCGGAAAGTCTTCTCATGATAGGCGTGCACGAACGAATAATTGATCATCGCAGTCAGGAAGGCTAACGCCCATTAGACCGTTTGATTTAAATGTCTAATTGCATATCTCAGTTGAGCGTCAAATTGAAAGGGCGGCAACATCAACGATCCATCGCTGAAGAAAATATACACAAATACAGTAAAACGATAAGGAAGGACTTCGTCTAACAAAAAAGATTGGGAACCAAGAACCGTCTCCGGCTGGAGCATGGAACTATTCCGTAACAATTAACTTGGATTTTAACGTGCGTTCCGATGTCTTCCAATAGTTCAGCCAGGCATTCATAAGAGCTTAATCCATGTTTTCATCAAAATATTACTTACGAGTTTTCCAAAACTGCAAGAGAGACCAATGCGGCTGCTTTTGCATCCCAAGCAAACAGTTGCGTGGGCTCGTCACTTGATCATGATGAAATAAATTTCGGATTATCTCATGAAGCATAATCTTCTTCCACAGAATAAATTCATCATTAGTCCCCTCGTTTGACACAAAATGGATGTGTCAGATGGATGGAACAGAAATGTTGTTCATCTCAGTTGGTTAAACAGCTAAGAGTGAGTCGAAGGATGAACTGTTATTCTTAGGCATAGAAAGCAGGATGATAAAAAAAGACAGGAAAGCAGAAAAGCTGAGAATGAGAAAGGTTGTCAGCAATTTGAAAGAACAGCGACAATGGAGTCACTCAGGAGGAGAAGAAGCAACTTTGTGTGAAACTATCGTCACTGAATCTCTCACTAACTTTTGTAACTCATATCTTGACTCACCAACACCTATCCACCATTTAACAGAGCACATTTTAGGAATTGTATGGATTAGTCTCAATTTGCCGCACGAGTGCACGTCTAAACATGTTCCGCAAATTTGAAAACTACCGCCACAAATCGGCATATTTATTCGCACACCTTGCTCAAAGAATAAGTTTGTTCGACACGACGGAACACTGATCGATGTGTGCTCTGTCTATTTGAAATATTTCGGAAACGTAACAACGTTTCATCAGACACAGAAACAAAAAATGGTGGAAACTCTCACCAGTTTTGATAGCATCACTGGAGACCCAACAGATCTAAAGTTTCGATTCAGAAATCGAAGAAAACCAGGAAACATCAGACTACAGTCTTTGTTTTTTTTGGGGGGGGGGCGGCGGTGCGGGCAGGAGGATGCGTTTGGTAGGGGATGGTGGTTGTGTCGGGGGAAGGCGCGGTGGCTGTAATTGCACATATGAAATGTAAGTGTTATAATGAAGGTTGACAAACGTGTTCAAAGCGTCCAACAAGTGATCTGAATATGCAAATGGAGGAACGGAGGATCAGATTGTAAGTGGACTAACATAAATGTGTCAGTATCCTGAAAAGTGGGCGTGGGGGAGGGGGGTGGCATCAGGGGATCGGAGGGCAGGTGTGTTGGAAACAATGTGGAGAAAGGCATTTGCGAAGAGGAATCATGGAAATAAAATTGAAAAGTGGCAAACCTGAATAGATGCAATTAAATTTTGAAAGGAAAAAGGAAATCAGATGAATTGCAATGGGTGACCTTCCTTTCTTAAATCATGCGTTCAAATGGAAAACCTGAATTTCACGGAAATAGATGAGTAGGCTATGACTGTGTGGGTTTCTGTTACCTGACCATGTCATGAAATTACAACCAAACTGTCAAGTAAACAGAGTTTCACTTACATTTGTTTTGCATTTTGCCCTGCCGTATTGACAATATTATTTTATTGACGACTCTTCAAGCATGTTTCTCCTTCAAATATATTTTTTACAGAATTTGTAAATTCAGGGAAATGGACCAGTTATGCTGTGCTAAATTCTTCACGATTCTAAAAAAAAAATGTTGATTTCATTTGTTTTTAGTGTTTTAAATATACGGCTTAACTTCATCTAATTTGCTTTTTAACTTAAGTTTTAAACCATGACTTTTCTGACTTCCAAATTTATGCCTCTGTGGTTTTTTTTTGTTTACAAAAATCAGAAAGCATACAGCATTCACAATCTAATATTGTGTTATCTATTTGTATTATAACATTATGTGTGTGTGTGTGTGTGTGTGTGTGTGTGTCCGATTCATATGTAAATTATTTGCATCAAGTAGTGCCTGTGTGTGTTTCAGAAGTAAAAGTTTACAAAGAGGAAATCACAGACTTAGGTCAGAAAAAAAAACTCGTATTTATGTCAAATTTCATGCTGCTACTCTCATGTGAATCAATACATTTGATATGATCCAATTCATTCGTATTTTTCGACTTAATTTACCGATTAGATTTTTGGTTGTATAGTGCCAAAAAAAAGCCCTGAATCTCTCAGCTACCTTTTTTCATTACAGAGTAAACAAACTGTTTACGAGATAACAGAAGCATCGCGAGAATGCGACGTGAGAATTAAATGGATTGCATCTCTTTACGCGTTTTGTTTTATGAGGAGACAAGGAACAAATATATGCAATCAACTTCAACCTTTCGGAATAAAAATTTGCTTCCCCAAACATGGTCGTGAGTAGATCATGACGTGGTTTAGCAACATTTGTGAGCATCTATGCGTGTGTGGTTGAAAACGCGCACAAGGTCTTTCCTTTTCATCCATTAAAAATGTTGCATTCTGCAGTGCAATGACGGAAGAAAGCAGTTCAATCAGATTCAAACGAAGTTGCCTTAAGGAACTTCAAATCTTAATTCTAAAGCACGTCATAGCTCTGCCGGGAAAGATGGCATAACCTCTTTGGAGTGTGGTGAACATTTATTTGATGGCGTCATGAATTTGATGGTGTCATGTATTCTGTTGGACAGTCCGTGCAGGCCCAATAGAAGTAATTATCTTTGTCTGCAAATAAGGTTTGCACAATTCCCTGATTAGCATTACAGTGTCTGTGAGGTTGATATCGCAGAGAGAAAAAAAATCACAAGAATTGAGATACAGGTATCGCTGAGATGGGCGGAAATCTTTGGCCTTGATAACCTAAGAACCTGAGTTCTCCGCCAGACGTCAATTGGGTTTTGCATGATCTCGCCCCCTTCCCCCGTCCCCCACCCCTTCCTGACCCCAAAAGACGCAACTGCCCGCCCCCTCCCTCCTCCCCTCCTAACAGAATTAAAGTGGCAGACAGGATGGGAGAATCATGGCCAATATCATTGCAGTCTTACATTCCAACCTTTGCCTCATTCCATCGACCTTCACCATCGGCTTGTATACCACAAATATCAGAAACGATGTCCCAGTCCTGCCCTCTATTACTCTCAAAAAATTGGGGGATGTTTTCCTCTACTCAGACAGGTAACTCATGTAAAACGCGGTATATATCCGACAATGGCAAATGTAGACTGTTAGCTCTTAGAGAAATTACAGAGACCACTGTGAAATTAACTATTAAATCTGCCATTTGATTGAATAGGAAAACATTTGGAAAAGAAAGAGCAAGGTAATTAATAAGGCAACAAAGCTGTGCAGATCTGTAGAAAATGCAACGTGCCCGTTCTTCTGCATGCCGACATGCGTTTAGCACTACTAGATAAACATGTCATATGTAGCGTACCTCCTGTGTTTCTGTTGTTATGCAGAGCTACATTTCTGATATATGCAGAGTCAAATATCTGGCAATAGTCGAAAAATGTGACGGGCCTAGCAGAACATTAGATGTCCACTTTGCCTGGGATCAAATATTATATTCACGGACGTCTGACAGCATCTTATGATATCAAATATATAGAAATAATGATTTCAACTTGATCAAGCACAACCAGCATGGCCGTTCTTGCAAACAACACTATATTGCTGATACTCCAACGTATTGAATTGTTTGAACTTGAACTGTAGTATTTATTTTTTTCCATAGCCTTTGATAAGAAATGCCCAACGACAAGTATGTAGTTTAATATACACATGTCAAAATCATTTTGTTTATTTCAAATCAACAACTTGCCGTCCAACAGGGAGGCAGAGGAAACGAAATTGCATGCGTCAGACGACTCATCTTGGTTCAGTTGCACACGTTGAATTATGCTAAGCTTACCCGTGGTTGGCAGAATCAATATCAGAGAATTCAATTCGAGGCTGCCACAATATTTTGAAGGTAATCATTATTAATCCACGCAAGTGAAACTCTGTGCTGAGTAATCAACATTAAAAGGGGACGAAAGGCTACCGAGATGCTGTTGGGTAAATCGAACTCGCAAAACTCGTCAGCATACAGCATCTCAGAGACAAATTTGTCACTTGCTATTGCAAGGTGCATTAAACAACAATGTAAATTTGCGCCATGTTTGTTTTCTATATATTGTGATATGATTTTGGAATAATTGCTAACATTAGCGTTATCAAATTATTATTTCTATTGGAATTGTTCTTCTCTATACATATTATAAAATATGATAAACATGACTGCGCATAGTGACCACCAATCTCTGAAAAAAAATGTTCCTTCAGAAAGTTAGTATCAAGAAGATGGAATACAAATTTTACCTCAATAATTATGACGAGGAGGCTGACAAACATCTGTTCAAAACGGACGTTCTTGTTCAGTAGGCAGGATTGGGGATATAGGTCGGAGAGTAAAATAATAGACAAAAATTCATACATTTTACCTGGGAGTGAATCAGACAGAACAAGTCATTCAATCATCAGGGCGTCTCTGTTCTGAACACACCAGAGGCGTTCCTGCAACTTATTCTATTATACATTTCACCATGCACCAATTAATTACAAACATGTTTTCTGTTTAAATCATGCAGATTTTTCTATTATAACCACAGTGAAGTATTGTTTTCATGTCATTGCCAATGCCGCTATGAGGGGAAGTCCCCTACCTGTTCCTAACAATCTGACTTAAATGTTTTCATATATTTATATTTTTTATGTGTGCGCACATTTATTAAAGAACACATAATTATGTCCAATTCGTCTGACCTGTTAAATGCTTTTCACATTAACTCTTTAATTTGTTGCGTCGGCCAATACAGTCAAATTCGCCAGCAGAAACCCAGAAAACAAAGCAAATCTGGAGCCACGGTAGAGGGCCAGAGCAATAAGAACAAAAAAAAACACGCACACATGATTACCTATTTGCAACTATGCATTAAATCTCAGAAGCTGCTCACCTGTCCGACCTCACGAACGAACCGAGTAATGTATGTATTGTCAGTCAGTAACCCCTGAGCTGAAGTAAATTCCAAACTGAATTTGGAATCCAGTTCAAATTCCAAATGCAATTGTCGTTGAACAATTGGCCCGTTAGAATTAAATATAACCAGCGATATTACATTCACAAAATAAACACACATTAAAGACGAGACAAGAGTCATGCAGTTAATTGCAGGTGCCTCGAAACGGCCATTTATTCAAATGTCCTTCTAAATTATCAGGTTTGCAGGGCATTAGCTTCCCGACGTAAAATATCATAAGAAAACGTACGGCTAAATAAAATTGAACGACAGTGAAAACGGACAGCGTGCAATATAAAAAGAGGTTCCAGTGCTCAGCGTTAAATACCAATTACTAATAGGCACCGTGGATCGAAAACAGCATTAATTTTGTGACTGCACCGGAAACAAGGTCAAGAAGTTCCATAACTGGCAAAGAAAAACAAATCGACTGTTTTACCCCCTGACCGAACAGATTGAACGGGATGGTCAACAGGCGCGTAAATAACTCAAGGACGAATTAATTGTTGCTTTAAGTCTAATGGTATTATTAAGCATTATTACGTGTTTTTGTGCTGGTAAACTGCCAAGATAGCGTTCATCGTTACACACGGAAAACATAAATATCTCCGAGTTGTCATGTCACAGTGAATAGTAACAATTTTATACATGCTTTATCTGCACCTCCAATAATCATGAAGATATGTTAAGTGCATCTCCATGGTGGGCCGAATGACATTTTCTGAACTGTACGCTCTCGGACAATGCTGGCGACCTTACCATCAAGCCTTATTTGATTATTCGTTTGATATTGAAGTTCAGACGGTGCGGAAGGTGGGTGGGTGGGGGGTGGGGGGTGGTATAACACGTGTTAATTTCACTTACTGACGACGTCAATTTCAATACGAGAAGAAGTTCACCAAACAAAACCATTCTGATTCCCACATTTGTACGCAAACATTACATATTCTTATCTTTTCCAGGCACAGCAAATCAATGGACTGATTGCATCCACACTCGAGGTCACAGAGACGACTGCCTATGCCTCAAACCAGCGAATCAACATATTTAATGTTCGGTTGATTACCGAGCGGGCACATACTCCCTCTTTCTTTGGAGCCCCATGTAATAAAGGATACATCGTTTAATGTTTCTGTTCATAATTGCAAGCAGGGTCTGCTGTGAAAGAGGTCTTTGCTCAAGCTGCTGAGCAGAATTTCCCATTCGTCCTCTAATGCACAATCCCTTCAGAGGTGGCGATGCGCCAAGCGAACACTGGTCTGCGAATCTCACATGGAATCATCGCTCCAAATCAGCAAGCTGTATTTTTTTTTTATTCTGCTCGTTATTCGAATCTATTTAAATTGAGAAAATAGAAAATAAATGTTCATTATTCGCTGCCAGTTTTCTGCTGTTGTATCATATGTGAAATTATTTTCTTCATAAGCCTTCCGCGAAATGAAAATGTCCATTTCATTTCCTACAAATGACCTTAGTAGTAAGTTCCAAATTTCTTGTTCATTGCAACAGTAATTGGAAATATTTATAATTAATAATGTATTAATATTCTCGTATCTACTAGTTCTGTAAACGATGTAGATCACGTCAAAATATAGCCTAGTTTTGCATTTGCGTAATATCGAAAGGCCAGACTTCTCTAGGAACACATTCTTCTGTAATCATGACGCAATGAAAACTTATTTTTCCCGGAATGTGCAGCTCCATCGAAACTTAGTCATCCATCAACATCGACATTAAGAGCACAGAGCAGTAAGCATTAAGAACGTGTTTGAATGCGACACAGAAAACTAAGTTTTCAAAAAGTGCCTGCTCCTAATTTACCAATAGATCTAATTAAAGTGCAAAGTAACGTGGGAAATATGAATCAATTCAGGTATTAACGTTGCCCTAAAATCACACTCCATCTCCAAAGCAAAGTGCTACTGCCACTCTGAATCAAACATATTACTGTTGAACACAAAATGCCGCACACGCCTGCCGCTATCAGAGCTGTCTGCTATATTGTGAGGTCAATCATATTCTTGCTGCTGCAACTGGGGACGCATTAGAGGGCCATTAGTACACATTAGTATACAGTGGTGGAAAAATTTCTAACAAATGACTACAACAGTAAGATGCATGCTGTTCAGTTGAAATTCGTGAATCACACGTGGTCGAAATCCATGAGTATTTTTCATACAACATTTGAAGGTAAATTGCTTGAAGATCATATCTCGGGAAATAAAATAAAATCTGACAGATAGTGAAGTTATAATGAATTAACGTTGTCATATTCTTTCTTTTCAACATCGATTCCATACTTTTATTCAATAGACCGGCGAGTGCTTGAGCTTAAAGAAGGTAAGACTAGCGGAATTACCCTGGCAAAGGACATTATGTTACATTAACGCATCGGTAAATTACTATACCGACAGATTTTCCAACTGTGATTCAAATCCAGAAACGAAAAATAAACATATGTCCTCGACTACTAATTAGATAAGAAACGGTTAGTTTGGTTGCAATGGGTGACTCAGTGCATATCTGCACCTTGTCGGTGGTGTGGACCAAGCGATATGCATGCTTATTCTGACTTGTGTGGTTCAGGTGGAGGGGGTGGGGTTGGGGGGGGTGGGGTGGGGCGGGGGGACAGGTGGAGGAGGCAAGCTGCCATTGACCAGAAAACAATCAAACATTCAGAGCTATTCACCTCACGGCATGTCTTCGTCATTCCTCTGCAATGTTTTGAGAATGGGTCAACTGCAGACCTCCCACGACATGTGCCACGTGAGCTTGAACTGAGCGCTCCCATTGTAAGTCAGAAAAAAAACTCCATTCTAGCGTTCCAATGAACACCGTAATCCCAATTACTGATAAAGGTTGATGCGATCATTCGAAAATATCCCACCAGACGTACTCTTCCTTATGAAAGCCGAAGTAGGAGCGAGATGGATGTTCTTATCTAAATCATCAGCGTTTCGTCCTCGCTGGTCATTTTTACACCCTTCTCATCAGGGGAACTAAGCCAATTGTTCACAAGCAGGCCAGACAGCTGCTCATCTATTTCATGTAAGTGATTGTGTACGGCAGCACTAAACGAAGATGTGTGTGATCCTCTAGATGTCATTTTGTAGATATTCACTCGACCAATCCCGTCATGCGAAGCGCAATGAGCTTGCAAACAGTATACTTGGCCGTGTAAATTTGACAGCATTTGCTGCGTTATATTGCTTTAATGTCGCAAGCTGGCTGCCGCAGTGTAAGGATATGCTGCTTTCTCGACGCGCGATATATTTCTTCTGGAAGTTCATTTCCTCGAATATATTGTATATCCGTGAGATGAAAAGGATTAGATTGACGTGCCCGCATCAGAGAACCAAACATACTACCGTATTTCTGGAATATGTTTTATGCAGAGAAGCCTCTGCCGCTATTCACCCCCACGATGATACTGCTTTACATATATTTGCTTTACACCGTTTTCATCGAATTTTACTGATTCCAATCATCTCCTACTGTACTCACTGCTTAGATAAACAGGGAAAAGGTATATCTTGCGTCGTTGTTTACGTAAATGCGCACATCTACCAATCCACCCGGGAGCTTACCACCGACTATTTAAAAGCCAACGTGATATCAACATCAGAACTGACTCTCTTCTGCGATAATCAGAAGATAATCATTAATCCTGAGAGAACATAACCCACGAGCCCCTCCACCATCCCTTCCACGACCCCAACACACACGCAAACACGCACACACTCATTCCCGTCCTCCTTGTCCTTTCGATGGTGCAATACCTGGCTCTCCTGCTCTACTCCGTTTACGTGCCAACCTGCTCATTATGTGGCTTCACAATTTGTTCAGCCACAGCAGCGGTTTGGCTATTTTCCAGATATATTCACATGCATGTTCTCTGAACTAAGTGCCATACAGCCTCATAGTTCTCCCTTTAAAATGCATACGGACTGGATTTTTTTTTCAGCGCTCATTACGGATTGTTTCCTACCACCACCCATTTACCACGGCTTACATAGCCTGAATGGTAGTACACCTGGAATCACCCGGCACTAAGACCTCAAGGGCAATAATAACCCCACACCAATCACAACCGCAAAAGTATCTCGCATTCCGTTCCATACACACAAGAATTCCATTCCAACCCATGATCTTCCTGCAATTGGAATTACTCATGCTGATTTCATATTGGCGTTCTTACATCTGAACGTGCTGCTGGGCGTGATGTCACTGAGTGTTCCTTGTTAAAAATATATTGTGAAATGTACCCGATTGACAACAGGACACCAGTAACAATATTTCAAGCGTCATGGTGGTTTCCAGTGATCTGCCGGCCAATGATAGAATCATTAAAACAATTTAGATGTTTGACCTTTCTGGATCCATGAAAACGGGGACATTGGGGAAAACACTATCGTGAATCCCATTTTGTTTGCCTGGCTTGTTAGTTTATGATCCCTGCATACTAACCTCCTGCGGTACGAGTGGTAGACATGCCCCGCATTTTCCTACGAAAGCAGTTCTCTTTCCTTCTGGTAAGAACGGGGAGGGAAAGGAGCGACACTTATCCACTATTGATATTTGAACCTGACCTCTGATTAACAGTTTATGCTTCCTGTTTCAGAACTGAAAATTTATAAACAAAAGTTTGAAACCAAAGGTCAGAACGAGTAATTGAAACTTAAGATGCAGAATTAAATTCATAGACAATTGCTTGAGAACATTCTCCATTTTTTTTTAACCTTAGAGAGATACCTACATTTTGTAGACTACAACGGATGCATACGGCATCCCCATTTTATTAAACATTTGCAACGTTTTGTGGCCGAGCCGATTGAAGGCATGCTCATGAGATATGAAGGGATGAAGTCATTTAAGAAACCTTACGACAATTTGAAAATAAACAAACGTTCATTGATCATTTGTGCGGGAAAATAAGCATTTTGAATGCCCTTTTAAATCATGAAAATAGAGTAATTGCACAAACATAAAATGCTGCGTTGAGGCGAATTCCTATGGACAGGAACCTAATAGTCTAAATGGTCTAATCTTAATCTGAAAAAAAAAGCTACATTCGCACTTCATACGGTTTGACAGAACGAATATGTTTCAACATATAGGACCTTTCGAAATGATGATCCAAAAAGATATACCTGAAATAATTCAGATGAATAGACAACTGGTATTTATTTCAGGTTTTCGGTCCTGCTTCTGACGTAAGGACAAACGATTTTAAGTCTTGTTTAGGGAGAAATATCACAAAAACAGTTAACTGCAGCACCCATCACCGCATGTAGAATTTAAGGATGAAAAAATAATAACTCAGGTGAACCTCTGCACATGATTCATAGAACAAATTGGGCAGTTTTGCTAACATATGTGGGTGAAGAATCATGCCAATCAGCTGGCTTGAAGTTCAGAAAATTGCATGCCGTTTTCGAAACCATCTGTGTTTCTTTTCTGAAATGTTGCAGATGTGAAAACAGTGACATCTTTGAAAGATTTTATGTACTTCTAATTGTGTGTGCTGTCTGTGTTCACCACCGTCGGTCTTGGAATCATACTACATTTAAAAGGTTAGTCTCTGGTCTAGAACCTGCGATTCCACATGCAGTTTATGCCAACAGAGCGTAACGACGCCCAGGACCTGCAGCGCTGATAATATTGGGGCAAATAGTTTTGCAAATATTTGTCCTGTTTCACAGTGACATTGATGGGACTATGGGAGTTCCGACAATGAGTATATTGGACTATTTTCTGAGTGGGAGTTTCTCACGCAGATGAACATTGTTTATTCACCATCTTCTACAATAACTATGACTGTGATTGTCACAAATTCGACAGGATCCTCGCTACCTCTGTCTCTCTGTCTCTGTCTCTCTCTCTCCCTCTGCCTGCGCCATTCTTTCCCACTCATTCATCAATAGCAGCCAATTATCACACAGTTTTCCTTGCAACCTTAAAGATGCAACTTTTGCCATTATCCTCCTCTCCTTACGGAATGACAAGTTCTCAGATATTTATTTCAGATAACCAGAGGGCGAGACATCTTTCATCGTGCTATTTCAAATTGTTTCACCCTTTTGGCTGTTACATATGCAATCTCCTCTACTTGAAGCAGAATAAGCATTTGGCACAACACCTTACCCCTGTAACAAAACCAAGAACCCACCCCATTTATGGATTCATATTTCAGCCCATCCTCGTGCCACGTGAGCTTCTCAGCATTCTCGGATGCTCATTTTAATTTGATTTAATTTAGTTTATAATCACTGACCCCCCTTGTGGTGGAGCACATTGTGTTCGCCATTATTAGGATGGAAGTTTTAGTTTCCGTATTTTCTGACTTTTTTTTGATGCAAAACTACTTATTCAAACCTTGATTTCTCAACCCACACGTGTCCATTTTACACGTTTTTTTTCTGCAGTACTGCTTTCACCAAATATTGCCATGAATTTTTCGATTAATACATTTTTCAACACAACTCAATGCCAATATTAGGATATATAATTCAACTTCGTCTTCAACGTAGCTTTTTTTGCCTCGTGACCAGAAAAATGGTTCCCAACTAAACATCTCCCAATAATACATGACTTTCTACTCTGCTACTGCCCGTTGTGTGAAGTGTGCATTCCGTATCTCCCCTCTGAGGAAGCGTCATACTGCTCAACGTTTTGTTTCCGTTCCCCGCCCCCCCCCCCCCCCCCTTCACATAAGTTTGCAAGGATACATGCAATTTTCCGAATGCTCTGCCCTGATAATGATGGTCTAAAATTCTTAAATCGTCTCCCATGATAAATCCAATGATTAAGGGTTTCGAGGCTATGCTTCTTGATTTTGTTTTTTGCGGAACTCCACGGAATGTCAATGCAGAACCTCAATTATAGTCAAGACCATATCTCTGCTTACTAAGAACAGCAGTACGTCTGTATCCTCCTCTCCAACTGAATGTTCGTCACCAGTACGAAGTGGATGATCTGGACCTTGAAAACAAAGAGTGCATAGTGGCCTAAACTACTAAAATGTATCATAGTTATTACGCCAACTGTCCCAAATGTACTCCGTCCAAGTGCCGATGCATGAATTTCTGCGTCCGTACACTGGGAGTTTTTACACAATACAGTGGCTTGACTAGTGCACTCTTGCACAAGCTGACAAATCCACAAGCCGAATAGACACATGCTCAATTCCGCTGCTCCTGCGCGCTGATTCCCCCTACTTGCTTCCCTTCCATCTAATTGGTACTCTGCATTAGCACTGCCCAGATAAGGAACAAAATCGGACGTCATCCTTAGACGTAACAATCACCTGTTTTTCTTCATAGTGTTCAGAGTTTGAACTTATGATTATGATTGTACTTATGCGTACGCTCAAATACACATACGCGCGCGCGCACACACACAAGCACACACACACACACACACACACACACACACATTCATGTGGAGATTTAAACAAACTTAGCAATGGAATAAAATGTGGATCGTCACCTGATTCATAACGTGTTATATTCTTCTCCTTTAGCAGAGTAAAATAATCAGAAAAAAACGCACCCTATATTTTAGTAATGACTTCTGATGTAAAATAGAATTCGGCAATCCGTTTTTTTTGCATGGATTGCATGAATGCCTTGACGATATCGATTTATTTGTATGATACTTCGGGATTGTCATGGCAATGCATGCGATAACACGCTCCCCAATACTCAAAATATGTGAGTCATGTAAATTAATTAACGCGTGTACACTTTTAGCGCGTTTACCTTGCAATTTGACCCCACAAATGAAACAAATCGCTGAGACATTGTTGACAATTCTTGATGACCTTCAGTACAATCCGAAAAAAGCAAAAAAAAAAGACCCGTGTAATATATAATTATGGACTTATTTTGAAGCAGCTTTCAATGAAATGTATACATGAAAAAAATGTTTATTTTCAGTGCTATTTTTGAATTAAGAAAGGGAGAAATACCTCAGTACAATTATTTTTTATTTCAATGGGGCATGCATGTTCCACATTTCTCCATTGAATATGCAAGTTAAGTTGATTGATATCTGCCTTCAAAGTGCTGAGTTCGAACTTGTTTCTTCAAACGTGGTTTTGAACCTGATATACGTTCACCTAAACATTTTCCTCAAAGGAACCAGTAGCTACACATCTCCATTTAAAATATTTTGAGATACAATAAAGTTCATCAATGTTCACAATTTGCAGCGAAACATATCTGAAGAGTTTTCAGTAATGTGGGCTTAAAGATGGCACAGGCAGCATCTAAGAATGTAGATGCATATTGAAGGGTTCAACAAGTAAGAATTGGAATTGTGTGGTTTCGTTCTCTTGTAAGTGTCTTCACTCCAAGTTTTAAAACGTCGATAAACCCTTTGGAAAGTAGTATACTCCTCCGTGCATTTTACCCAGATGACATGAACAATGTGTTATTTATTGCAGTGTTACATCCAGCCAAGTTGCCATCGCATTCTGAAACATGCCAAGAGGACGGTAGGAAAAAAAAAATATTTACTTGACTTAACAGGTAACCGTGTGGTCTACGTTAGCACTTTTAATGCCAGGGATACATTTCAGATGACAGCACAGAACAGATGGCTAATTTGTTACGGCCAACTTTACAACATTCCCAACAATGCAAAATCCAGGAGTGGCGGTCACTGGAGCGGGAGTATGACACAGACAGAATTGTACGTTAGGCAGAAATAGGTTAATATATCTAAAGTTGTGTTGCCCTTTTCATTTAACCGACAGGCTCCATTCAGACCTTTTTTCTCCAATGGAATTTTATGAATTATTTATCTTCCAGCCATGCATGTAACATTCATTTAATTGACTCAGGGCTTGTCGTTTCACAAACGAATAGAGGACGAAATTCAATGTTATGAATAACATCTGCGGGCAAATTGAATTTAATTGGTGAATTTTTATGGCAATGTTATTTTTTGAAATTCCATGTACATTGTGTTAATAATTGAAAGCAAATATATAAATATTATACGCCAGATGATGCTAATGACGACTACCTTAATAATCAATACAGAATTGTCGGGCATTATTGTGGAAAACCTACTACCACTGCTGCCAATGCTCATTCTCTGGTATCTTTAGGGTGCAAAATGGAAAATATCAAGCAAAGAAATCTCATGAAAGAAGTGCTTGATTCTGCTTACATTGTCAATGGCTGTGCATGTTCTGCCCCTTAACTTGACGTGCATTTATGAATCTGAGTAGAGGCATTATTGATGGATATTTCAAGTTCCCTTATATGCCGCCCCGCAATTTCGGATTCAAAATGAAAAGGAAACTAAGAGAAGATAAACATAAAAGAAGTATAGAAAAGAGTGTTACACAGCAAATGAAATGCTCATTCCCAGAAGGTGTCCTTGCTGGAATCATGGCGGACCAGACGATTGATTAACTTGAAGGGCCAGTCTCTTTATAGGATGATTACACAAGCGCTGAAAGTTAGAAAACTCGCCCTCAGTAATGCTTTTGCAAAGCAATCATATATATTATTATGAAGGCCAAGTCGTCATCAATAGACTGCAACTCAGAGTCCCACCGTTAGGGGAAACATGACCTGTATGTCGCAGCGCTGCACTGCAAGAACATTTTTTTAATTGAAAAAGAAACCCGTAATCAGCAGGTTAAACGTGAGTGAGATTCGTACATTGCTGAATGTTATAACGATTAGTGACTCATGTTTGAAGACTTGTGGCGAAAAACAAATGTATCGTGTTGGGAGCGGAACGGTGAAATGTAGAATTTGAAGTATGCATAAGCCATTCGACCGTTCGGGCTGCTCTACCATTCATTTTGATCATGGCTGTTCATGAATTCAATATCCTGATTTCCCCCTCATCCAGTATTTATTGAACTTTTTCAGCTCTCGGACTGTTCCGAATTTCCTTTTGAAATAAGGAACTGCTTGCCCGATTACATTTCCAAGTACCATTCCGTCAGACAGCAGGTGAACAGACACCTTCATCTCACGAGCCGCGGTGTTGAAGGTCTCCAATATCTGTACCCAATATCTCACCACTTCAAGGATCGTATCAAGGACTGTTCTCACAGCCTTGTTTGCCTTCCTGGCTACGCAGTGAACTGACCTTCAAACTCACCTGCTTTATGACAGTGAGTGGCGCATTTTGGTCTCAAAGTTTATTTATTGGTGTCGCAAGAAGGCATAAATTTATATTGCAATACAAGTAATGAGCCATTGCCATAGTCGCCATGCTGTGGCGACGGTTCGAGTACAACGAGGAAACATTTAGCATGGCATTTGCACGTAACTATCATGTCTGTCAGACTGTGAAAGTACGCTGACACACCCAAAACACACTCCGGCAGACATGGTTGAACGTGCAGAATCCACACAAGCCGGGAATTGAATCGAGTTTGCCAGCGCCCTGAAGCAACATTGTTACGCACTGCGACCGTGCTGCCCAAATATTTCTTTCCGTCTCAACAGTAAGCTTACATTAACACTATGATAAAGTTATTGGGGAACTTCCGCACTCACCACACTTCACTGCCTTTTCGGCTACACTGAGGGGGAATTTAGCATGACTAGTGGACCTAACCGTCGCATATTTCGGGTGTGGGAAGGAAGTAGAGCATCCTGAGGAACATCATCCAGAAGGACATGTGGACTTTGCATCGACAGTGAACTAATACAGGGATCAAATCTGTGCCCGTGGTGCTTTGAAACGGCAGTGCAATTTTTGTTCCACAGTGCCACCCTCTGTGCATCCATACAGTTCCGTGCATGAACAATCAATACTTAATATTGGAATGTGTTGTTCTTATATATGTGTATATGCACGGCAAATTTGCTGTGTTGATCCCTAAATCTTTGCTGTCTTCATACCAAACATCATCCATCCTGAGGCTTGTTATGCGTTGTTTCCTGCAGTCGTTATTGCCTTTTTTCACTACTGCACCGCCCCATCCTCCCGCTCCCCATTAAGCGCCACCCGCACCAATTCTAAAGCGGACATATTATTTAATGACTATCTCAGCAGAATAAGGGGAAAATCCTCCCTCTAGATTTGAACATGTTGCATTGTCCATCGAGTATTAATTACAGCAGTTTACTAATGTTGTATGTTTGATGTTGTCTGTGTCTCACTGTTACATTTTTTAATCCATCTTGTGAACGCGTTGCATCCAGCCGTAGTTGCTTTGTCCATCATGGTTTGATGTACGATCATCCTGTCGTTAAGCCCTTTTTTTGTGCAATGTTACTTTTTTCTTTCAAATGTCTTACCATTCACATCAGTCATCTACTGCAAGGGTCGTGGGATCCGTGGTTTGCTTGCAATAGGACAGGCGATCTGTCTTTCCTCTAGAAAGAGTGGGAAGGATTGGTGGTGAGAAGAAGATTTTTTTTCAGGAAATCATAGATTTTCAAAAATTAAGAAGAAAAGCATTTGGCTGATCAAGTCTGACCATAATCTTTGAAAGATAAACTTCACAGCATTCTCTCTCTACCCCATTGATCCACGCGTTTGCCACTACTGAAATACATAACCAACGCATTTTTGAAAATTGTGGGACACTTTTGCATTACGTATCAACCTGAGGCGCAGCGTGTGGGATTAGGCGGATGAACCCAAAACAATCCCTCATATATATAAAAAAAGAAAAAAAAACGTGCGAACTCCACAGTGTCTTCCAACGCCTGATTCGAATCTGTGTCTCTGGCACGATTAGGCAACTGTTCTAACCACTCCCGCCACAGTGACTCCCTAATAAAATATATTTTGCAGTGTTTTTGTCGAATGTGTAAAGCTTGATATTTCAGTGGCATTGAGACAACTTAATATCCGAATGCTGTTTCAGGACCAATTGCATGCGAAGGTATCATAACGATACCTCGATAAAATTGAGTGAGAAATTGAGTACCAATGGATCAAGTATTTTAAACAAGAAAACAAAATCTTTGGTTATAGTTCTTATTGAATGATCAATCGGGCTTATATTATGAACATAGAGCATGCCCCCGATTTTTTTTTATATCATCTTCTGGAGTGCCTCAGATCAGAAATCTTGGCGATGGATTAATAGTTCCTTTTTCACGCATGCGCCCAGTATAAATTCGCACTTGTTTTCGTCTGATAATTACAAGCTACCCTCCACAGAAGGAAGCACACTGCACAGTTAGTGATTAGACAACAGAAAAAGAAAACACCGTTGCAGGAATAAAAAAATCATGCTGCATTCAAAATTCTGCTTTTTTTTTGAATGTTTGGCAGGGCTGGGAACAAATACTGCATTCTTTGGGCGTATTCTTACCGTCATGTCCGCCCGAGGTACGTACCATCCCGCCTGAGGCCAATGGAGAATGCTATTCTCGAATCTCGCCCGCCCCTGCATTCAGGCCTGGCGCGCCAATAAGATGCTGCCACTGTTTTAGAAATCCGCGATAATCGCGTTGAATCCTCCAATTCGTCTTCACAACTGTGCGGCATCTCTTCTGTTGCTTCACATCACCAACATCAATCAATAATTTAAAGAAGTGAAAGATAATTTGTTATTGTCGCGTTCGCACGTCAGGTCTGCAATTCGCAATGCATTACTACTGAAACTTCACTCGTTCTGTTGTTACAACTTACCATAAATTGCATTTATTCTATTTTAACGTTATGACCTTTGTTCGAAGAAATTTCAAATGTCTTATTTCGGATTTCGCCCCCACCTCCCCCGCTCCCCCCAACCCCACCCCACATCCAATGTCGAGCACTCAGTTTTGCCAAACATTTATTTTTCAGAGCTTCAGGAACTTCTACAAAAGACAAGTACATTACCAAAGCTATTTACTCTTAATGATTGAATGACTGCAAAACGGGAGACAATTTATAGTTAATGGCCGGCTTATGCATCTCAAATACTGTGTTTTTGGTGACAAATTTGGCAACGTGTTCTAAGTTTGTTTTTGGGGCAAGCATTCAACAAACACCGTCCAGCGCGCGATCAGATAATAAGTTGTTTGAAATCAGAATATGCCATTACCGGATTTGAGCATAGACAATAACGTCCGCTATAATCATATTTCCCAAATGAAAACAACTGCTTGAAATGTGTTAGTAAAACAGTCAAAGCCAGAAGTTTGAAATAGAGCTCGACGTGAAAACACAAGATGAGAGCGAACATGCGTTTTTTTTTTCCGTAAAGATAAACCTTTCCTGATGTCCGTAAGAGTGAGTTGTAGAGAATTCACCTCCCAGAAGCCAGACATTTAACGTTCCTGTTGACGAAACTGTCCTGCGAATATGACGACGATTCGCGTCTTACTCACTTATAGTAACTGTTGAAATAACACTAATATGTTCAGATTTATTTCGAAATATTGGTGATGTGATGTCACGTTGTTCTTTTAGCAAAATAAATATGAAATATGTAACTTGATGATAAAAATCGCAAACTAACGTAGAAATAAGAATATGATCATAGAGAATAAATGTTGAAATGTTTTGCTAATAGTTTGCTACATTCATGCTAATTCTGCATCAGACCTATTTCATGCAAGAACAGAGGAGTAATATCCTGCCGAAAAAAAGGGGAAAAATCGTTCAGATTTTGAACTCTGGCCTCAAAAAAAAACATATGCAACACATCGTTGCGGCACTTCGTCTTTTCGAGTTTGATTTGTTTGATCTCTGAAAGGGCATTTGTCGAAAATACGTTTGATGTGCCACTCGTCCGTAGACGTTAAGGTCGCTCACTGAATTCTTCCCTTAAAAGAGCGTCCCCTTCACAACTCATCATGCTCTGACCTCGCACAGAGCAATAAGTCAATTAAACAGAAATTGTCAACTAGATGTTCCAGAATTTTGAGCGAGTATTTGCCCCTGGTTAAGTTCGTCCAGTTATGTTGTTATTAGGAAAAAAGAATCAGTTCCAATTTTATCAACAATCAATGGTACCGTTATATGGTTAGATATAATGGGATATAAAGGAAATGGCAATAACGTTTAGAACTGATTTATTAGTCACAAGTAGGCTTACATTAGCATCACAATAAAATTAATGTGAAATTCCGCTCGTCACCACATTCCAGCCTGTTCAGATCAATTCACGTAGCCAGCACGTTTTCGGACTGCTAAACCTGCAAACGAACGTACGGTTTACGAGGAGCAACATGGTGTAGTTCATACTGTTTTGAGATTTTAAAAGATCATGGATAATTTGATTGTGGCCTTAATTCCCGATTCAACGTATCGCTAATAACGTTTCAATACACGGAGGAGATTGTTGCCAACAATTCATTCTCACCTGAGGGAAACAAAACGCCGGATCCTAATCTGCATCCTAGTTTGCAGATAAAGAGGCTTAATTCGTTTTTCTCGTCCTGGTCTGCACCGTGAACAGAGTAATGATTGTTTGGATACACTCCGTCAACTTGCCTTTGGATCTCATATGTTGCAATAGGAGCTAGTTTCATTCTTCTCTCCAACTATTATTCTAATCTCATCTTGTCAATACTTCCATAATAAGATGAATTCCTGAGGCATGATAAATCCATCAGCCAAGCGAACCTTCCCTGAACCGTTTGCAAATAATTTTGCTGCTTATTTAATGGAAATGACGAACCGGTCCACAGTAATCCATATGCAATTTGTTCTTTACTACTTATTTAATTGAAATAACGAAACTGTCCACAGTAATGCAAATGCAATTTCATCAACTCCTTGTTAAATGTAAATATAACGGTCGTCTTCAGTATAATTTGACTTACATTGATTGTTGTTATATTCAAACGCGTAAAGTGTAGCTATGGTGCGCGGACAAAATGTAATAAAACGTGATTTTATCTGTTTTCTAGTGAACACATTGTTTGACTCAGAAAAAGGTATCTTGTGCCACAAAACAACGTGTAGAAAAGATGATTAAGTTGGGATTTATTTCATGTAGACGGAAACAAATAAAACACAAATATCAAATCGGGAATGTTGCAAGTGTTAACGAAATGCATGTATGAACAGAATGACGCAAAATGAATCGCATTCAGAACATTACAACTCGATCCATTTTGCAAGAGAGAGACAAAAAAGAAACACTTGAGCACTGAGTTCAACATCAGTACATAACAGCTCTTTTTAATGCATGGAAAATATTATTCTAGATGCCAATTTGTGCCATCATGCCCTCTTATTTGAAATATTGTTCAGACGCAATTAAAGTGTGGAAATTTTCGAAGAGCACCTCCATGGAAGGAGAAATATTTTTATAAATATATAAAAAGGAAGAGGCTGGCTAGGGTGAACGTTGGTCCCTTAGAGGATGAGAAGGGGGACTTAGTGGTAGGGGATGGGGATATGGCTGAGGTCCTGAATGACTTTTTTGTTTCTGTCTTCACGGAGGAGGACGTGAATAATTTGCCGGGTGTTAGAGATGGAAAGGTGGTAGGACTGGTGGGTCTTAATGACATTACTGTTACTAGAGAGGAGGTTCTCGGCAGACTGGAGGGACTGATTGTGGACAAGTCGCCAGGACCGGATGGAATGCATCCGAGGGTCCTGAAAGAAATGGCGGAGGTGATAGTGGATGCCTTGGTGGTTATTTTCCAGACGTCGCTGGATTCCGGGGAAGTGCCGGAAGATTGGAAAGCTGCTAATGTTACGCCGTTGTTTAAGAAGGGTGCCAGGCAAAAGGCAGGGAATTATAGGCCGGTTAGTTTCACGTCTGTTGTAGGAAAAATGTTAGAATCCGTCATCAAGGAGGAAATAGCGAGGCATCTTGAGAGGAATTGCTTGATAGAGCAGACGCAACACGGTTTCGTTAAAGGGAAGTTGTGTCTGACAAATTTACTGGAGTTCTATGAGGATGTGTCTAGGGCGGTGGATAGAGGAGAGCCGGTGGATGTGGTCTTTCTGGATTTTCAGAAGGCGTTTGACAAGGTACCTCACAGGAGGTTATTGCAGAAGGTCAGGGGACATGGAGTTGGGGGTATGGTGTTAGCGTGGATAGAGGATTGGTTGTCAAATAGGAGGCAGAGAGTGGGGGGCAATGGGTGCAATTCGGATTGGCGGATGGTGACTAGTGGAGTGCCTCAGCGGTCGGTGCTGGGGCCTCAGCTATTTACCATTTATATAGATGATCTGGAGGAGGGAACCGAGTGTATGGTGTCGAAATTTGCTGATGAAACCAAGACTGGAGAAAAGGCAAATTGTGCGGAGGGTTTGGAGAGTCTACAGAAGGATCTAGAAAGGCTGGGCGAATGGGCCAGGAAATGGCAAATGGAATTTAATGTTGGCAAGTGCGAGGTGGTCCACTTTGATAGGAATAATGGTAGGAAGGATTATCACTTACGTGGCGAAAAACTGCAGCAGGCGACGGTGCAGAGGGACCTGGGGGTCCTTGTGCATGAGTCGCAAAAACCCAGCTTGCAGGTGCAGCAGGTGGTCAGGAAGGCGAATGGGATGCTGGCCTTCATAGCGAGGGGATTGAGTATAAAAGTAAGGAGGTCTTGCTGCGGCTGTATAGGGCATTGGTGAGGCCGCAGCTGGAGTACTGTGTGCTGTTTTGGGCGCCGTACTTACGCAAGGATATTTTGGCCTTGGAGGGAGTGCAGCGGAGGTTTACTAGGCTGATGCCGGAGTTGAAGGAGTTGAGCTATGAGAAGAGGATGAATAAACTAGGCTTGTACTCGTTAGAGTTTAGAAGAATGAGGGGAGTTCTGAATGGGATGGATAGGATAGAGGTGGAGAGACTCTTCCTGCTCAGAAAGGATAATAGGACTAGGGGGCACAGCCTCATGATAAAGGGGGGGGGGGCGGTTTAGAACGGAGTTGAGGAGGAACTTCTTCACTCAAAGGGTGGTGAATCTCTGGAATTCTCTGCCCGTTGAAGTGGTGGAGGCTACCTCGCTAAATATTTTTAAGACGCGGGTGGATGGGTTTTTAATAAGTGAGGGGATTAAGGGTTATGGGGAGAGGGCGGGAATGTGGAACTGAGCCACGACAGATCAGCCGTGATCTTATTGAATGGCGGGGCAGGCTCGAAGGGCTAGATGGCCTACTCCTGCTCCTATTTCTTATGTTCTTACGTTCGTATAACTTACTGAAAAAAAGAGAACATGTGCTGTAGAAGTTCGACTTGACTTGCTCAAATACTTTCAGTCTGCATAATACTAAAAAAACGCTGGGAACAATTGCAACTTGTCTAAAATGTTAGCATTGTTCATATCGTCTCCGTCTTCTTGTTTTCTCTCCTAAATTATAGTGAAACTGTGTTGAAACATCTGTGAAGGATGCTCAGAACGGCAATGTGCATATTTCACAAGCGCATCAAAAAAAAAGGTGGTCCAACAATAATTGTGTTGTACAGGAACATTTCATTTCCTGTTTGTTTTGTTTTAAGAAATGTCTTTGACATTCAAATAAAAGATCTGCGACTTCAGCATGCAATGTCCTAGTATGTTCTCAATAACGGTATGATACAGGTCTCTTGATACTGCCATGAGTGAACTTGGAAACAAATGGCATGCTATAAATGTTATATTTCGAACAAAATGAGAAATACGATGCGAATATCACCGATTCTTTCTGACCGAGCAAAGCTATGGCGTTTCGTTTCAGAGGTTAAGAAGTTTGAAAGTAATCGTGAGGATCATGGTTCGTGTCAATTATTCGTGCCACAATTATCTTTGGAAGTTAAATATATTGAAAGAATTGTCAGTCCTTACAGCGCCCAATCGATGTATCATAGCATAGAGTTCTGAGTGGTGGGGACAACACTCGAATTTCCTTACAAATGTACACAGTTTGCAGTTGGACATCCTGGTAATATATAGGAAGCCCATCAATCGTAAACATCAAAATGGTTCTTCTCCAAATGCCATGAGTTCCAGATATTCTGTAAAGCTGTAAAGTAACATCTGCAACATAATCTGTACACAATGTCGCATTGTTATGTCACTCTCAATCAAATATTCAGTTACTTTTTGAGGTTTGCCACTCCACAAGCTGAACATTAACTGCAATCTAGACAACAATAATTATTGATGTGCAATTCAAATAATCATTGGAACCCTGCATTATTCGCGATTATAAAGAAATGTGTCCACTTTACTCAATTTTTTTTCAGTAGAAAACAAAATATTAACAGAGAACAAAGAAAATTGCAACGCAGGAACTGGCCTTTGGGACATTCTGTCTGTCTGAAATAAACCACCCGACACTTCCGAGGACCACATCCCTCCATTCGCATTCAATGTACATAATTGTACATAAGCCCTTAAAATTCACTATCGTATTTGTTTCCACGACCAACCCTGGCGCTGAGTTCCACAAACACATCACCACGCCTTCAACCTATGTCCCCTATTAAGAGACAATTCGATTCTGGGCGACAAAAAACACCTTCCAACTATCCACTCTGTCCATACTGCCGATCATCTTGTAGACTTCAACCACTTTCTTTCCAGGGAGAACAGGCCACGTTTCTCCATCCTTCCCAATTACTGATGCCCTCCAAACCACACGGCAACGTGGTGAAGTTTTTGATGTTCCACGCATTGCTCTTTAATTTTTGAAAGACGTTACTGAATTACCTAGCAACATTTCACGTCGAAGCTCTTTGGTACAATTTCCGCTTTAGCCCCAAAGCACTAAATTTTCAAAAGAAACAGTCGTCAGTATGTATCAAGTTCGCAAGTTTCTAAATGTTACTAGTACACGTTCGGGAGTAGTCTTGCAAAAGTCATAATGTCGCTCCTCCTCAATATTATATTATTGCATAAGTATTAATGTGACTGTTTGATCATGTTGTGTTGCATTTCTCTCAAAATGGATATGGAATCACATTAAAATGTGCGTCGCATATATTCTGTGATGCAATTAACATGTAAAAAGCAGACAACAATGTCAAATAACTGTATGAACTTATTGAAACCTGCATACGTCTTAATTTACGTGACAGAAGAGACCGTGAAGAAGTGTGAGAATGGTAGGAACAAATTAAATCCGTGTGAGTTCTCCAATCTTCGTCTATCCAGGCTAAATCAATTGTTGTGCAATTCGGGGAATTATATAAGAGAAAGAAAAAAAAAGATTTTATTTTGTAGATGTACCACAAGTTTTGGCCTGTTCTTGATGGCGCGCATTGTCTTGCTCATTCAGTATGCATTGCTGAGCATTGCATCGGAATTTCCCAAGCGGCATCAACTTTATTTTCCGTGTCTTTTCGACTGCATATTGTGTTTTATTTCACTTGTAACTTGTATGCACATTAGAAAGACAATTGTGAGAAACATTAGGACAGAGGGGATGGCGGTTTGCCAGAAAGCCTGTAAATCGACATTTTTTTTTAAATCAAGATAAGGGACAGGGACTTGACAGACATAATGTTCTCGTTCCTGTTGTGACCGCGCCATGTCTCCTTTGTTTAAAATTGAAACTTTACTCGTAATTTTCATTCATGACATTGATTTCAATTCAGGCTCTTGCATGTGTTGGAATTCTCCCGTCCCACCCACCAGGGGAATTGTTGCGTCCTGGAGGCGGACCATGCAAATATCTCTTGAGCTCGGGTAATATTTTCCGGTTCTGAGCCGAAAGTAGCGGATGAATTCCACCAGTTATTTTTGTTGGTCCTAAGCAAGCACTGACATGCACACAACCAACTAAAAACAAAAGGATTTATAACATATTTCATGAGTAGTCGAAATAACAGCACATCATATTAAGATATTCTTCCACCCACCGAGACTGAGCGAACGCATGCCGATTCTCTAAGCTAAAGACGCTCGTTTTTATCCACGTGGTCCGTATCCCTCAATGCCCTGTCGATTATATATCTGCCAAAATGCCTTTTAAGCCACACTATTGCATCCGCTTCTCCCAAATCCTCTGGCAGTACATTCCATCAGCTTATCACGTCCTGGAAAAAATGCCGCTCACGTCTTATGGTACCATCACACCCACCCACCCACCCCCTCACCCCCCGACACACACATACGCGCGGGCGCACACACTAACGCGCGGGCGCAAACGCAACCACACGCACAAGCGCACACACACATTTGACACTAAACATGCACCCGGTAATACTCGTTCTACTCAGCGCAAAAAACAACGTCCAACTATACATTCTACGTTTGTTTTTCGTTGTTGTGTAAGCTTCCAACAGTTCGCCCAACCGCCTACAACGTTCAAGTAAAGGCAAACCGCGTTTTCTAATCGATCGTAACAATCAATACATTCGAAACAAGTGAACGTACTGGTAAAGCTTCTCTGTTCCAAAACGTCGTCACTCTTTTCATACTGTGGCAATTATAAATGCCAAAACCTGGCCTAACGAAATGTCTATAAAACTGCAACATGACTTGTGACGTCGTATCCTTTATGTCCCGTTCGAAGAAGGCACGAATACCATCCAACTTGTGATCTACTTACCCACTTAATCGCCACTTTTCGGGAACAGGGGGCCTGTACACTTAAGTGTGTCTGGATGTTACAGTAGTCAGAATACTGCTGTTCACGGTATGCTTCCCTCCGATATCCGACTTTCCAAACTGCATATTTCCGCATATGTCTGACTTAAATTGCGCCTGCCATTTCTCTGCCGATGTCTCCAGATGATTTATATTCTGTTTTATCCACCGACATCATCATTGTCAACAGGTCCCTAGTCTGTGTCTTGTACGAAAACCTAAAAAATCAGACAATCTATGTTCTCTTCCGAATCATTAAACCATATTACAAAGAATAAGGAGACCCCGCAATATCCTCAAGGTATAACATTGTTCACAGATTTCCAAATTAAAAACTCTTCAACGGCGGCCCTCTGCCGCCTGTGGCCAATCAATTTCCTTATACATCTACTAGCTCATCGTTAAGCCCACGGGAATTCAACTTCTGTATCAGCCTGCCACGAAGGACATAATCAAATACCATTCTCAACTGCATATAGAACACATCTGGCATGCAATCCTCATCGATCATGTTTTTCACTTCCTCACAAGACTGAATTAATTTTGAGAGACACCATCTCCCGACTCGCATCAAAACGCCATGCAGCCAATCACTGGTACGTTATTTGTTTTCTCAAAAGCTCCGTTAATCATCGGGATACATCAGATTATTGTCGGTGCAGGCTTGAAGGGCGAAATCGCCTCCTTCTATACTGTAGGATTCTAGAAATCGAATCTAGTCCCTCGTAATATGTTTCGAATACTTCTCCGACCACTATTACAAGGCTCAGTTGCCTGCAAATTCCTCTAACTTACGAACACTTATTGACGTTCGTAAAAATGGGACCACACTACTTGCTAACAATCAAAAACTTCTCCTCTGACTAAAATAATACAAGTAAAGCGATCGTCCTGAAACCTTTTACTCTATTGCCTCCGTGAGTATTCTGTGATAGATCCCATCAGGCCATGGGGCGTTATCTACTTTACAGTTCTTAAGAACACACAACACATTCGCCATTTTATGGTGGCGACACGCACTCGGATAACAACATACGTCTCTTTGGAATCATAATCCACAATATCCTCCTCGTCTGTGAATTCAGACGCAAAATATGTGTAACAGACGACAGTCACGTTCTCCAGTTTCGTGAATTAATATCCAACTTTGGCATTTAGTGAACCAACGCTTCCCCGGCTTTTCACCTGCTCCTTCAGGTATGTCTTTACTCTGATGGCCAAGCAAATTCCTTGTACAGTTGTAGCCTTCATGCCTCATTATTAACTATTTTGCAGTTTCATTCATATTATTCGAGGGCTCTGTCAGTCTTCAGTTTGACGAAGGTTGCATAAACCTTTTGTTTTCCTTTTTTACAACGCTCACATGTTTTCTTGCCATCCAAGGGCATCACATGTGGCAAACCCGATCAGTCATTTTCAAAGGTACATGCTGGTCCTGATCCAGTCAACTGGCTTGTTAAATACTCCTATATGATAGATGGGTATCCCCCTCAGCTGCCGTTACCAATCTACATTCAGCAGTTCTCGTCCAACATTGCATTTGTCTGTCATTCCCAAATGTCGCACTCTCATCCGAGGAAAAAAAAATCCCCCACCCACCCCCGGTCCTGTCGAAGCCCTTAGCCCTATGAGAGTCTCAATTACTATGCATAAAGTTGACACAACCACAACAGCATCCCTGTTGGCTCTTATATGTTTCCATTACTCTTTCACATGCCTGTTCTTCTATTTCCCGCTGGCGTCTGGGAGGCCTGTAGTAAAGCCCCACCAAAGTGATTACCACATTCTTATTCCGGATATATATTCATATGGCCTCGCCAAATGAATCCTGCACCATGCACTCCCTCTTTATGTGAACAACATTTTCTTAAATTAGTATTACAACTGTCCATTCTCCACCACTTTTACTTCGCTCTCCCACACACCTAAATTGATAAGCAATATCAACCAAGCTTTTCTGATACCGACAGATATGTACATTGATCCAATCCGTAATTCCTTGAATTAAAACAAATGCATTTCAAACCATCAATCCCACCAAATCTCCCATGTCTCAGTGTCTCTTATTCTGCTTAACATTTCTGACATGAGTCCTTAGCCTCTATTCAGTAGCTCGTCCTGGTTCACACACACCTCGAGTCCAAACCGCATCCCAAATCCGCCGCCGCCTGAGGGATTAGAGTCTCACAAATGACACCAGCGAAACTCAGCGCCAGAATATTGATGCCGCTGCAGTTCACTTGCAATCTGTCCTCCCTGCAAATCTCGTACCTGTCCTGAATGGCAAAACAACGATCCATTTCATTGAGGAAATGTGTCCTATAACTGATATTTGGGTCCGGATGTAACCGAGATATCTTCTAATTTCTACTATCACTTGTACCCGGAACAAACCCTGATGAGGAGATTGCCGCTTTAGAAGCCTGACTTTTTGAATAACTCCCCGAATTCCTAAACAAATCTTGCAAAACCACGTCACAATTCCCGCCTAGGTCGTTAGCAACAATGTGCACCTCGAAACTTGGCTGCTCGCCCTTCCATTTGTAAATGCCTCGCGCTCCACAGAGAGGTCATTGACTTTGAACATGGTTGGAAGAGCGTATCCCGGAGTTCCGTTTGATGCCACAGAACGCCTTTCTGTGCCACTGACTTTAGAGTCAACGATTGCAACTGCGATTCAGCACGTCAAAATTCCGTGCTCGGGAAGCTGCAGCAGCCATTCCACGAAAATCAATCCGCTCTCTCCGTACGCTGCACACCAAAGTCAAAACATACATGCACACAGTATTCAAATACTCATCTTGTAAGCAAAATGCATTTTCGCAGCGTAATCCTGCAATGTCTTATTTTCACTTCCGCGGTTACCCATTTATCTGCCGAAACACTGGGGTGTGACCATGCCTCTAAAGCCCCTGGTTATCATGTTTTTCGCTTAATGCACACTGCTAACTGTGCAACTGCCTCTGCAAGTGTACCATGAGCTCTGACGGAGATTACCATGGGAAATCAACATTGCTGTAGTTGTCAGAGGAATCCCAACTGTCTCTGATTTGCCACCTTTCACAGGAGAATCATATGGCGCAGCGGACAGCTTTTTCTTGCACGCATCATTGGTACGACATCAAATGCCACTAATTGGTGACAATGCACGTCATTCATTTTTTAAATGCTTCATTCTACTTTTCTTTTTTCTCCACATACATTCAGACGCCCTAACTTGAGTCGTGTTCAAGCAAAAACTTCTTATGCAGGTCGACGGCTAAATGCTATTTTCGTTACTGCAGAACTGAAGGTCATGAAGTCCAAGTTAAAAGAAACAGGTTAGACATCAAAGAGCGAGCGATGTTCAGATCTTCTCGAATACGTTGAACGCAATCATTGTTCAAATTGTCATGTCTATGGCAGTGTTGAGAAACGTTTTGTAGTAGCTCAGAGTATTCACGAACACGTTCTGGTTTTGCTTGTTCATTTTAAATCAATTACAATTTCCACTTGATGCCAAACATTGTGAAATAATCGGAAAGTAAACGTCCAAATGAAATACTTTCAATTATTTCGAATTGTCCTTTTTCCACTGAGTGACTGGGTTGGTTGGTCCGAGAAGCTGATCTCAGTTGTTAATCTCATCGAACTTCCTTGTTTGAGGAAGTATTCTGTGTCCTTCGGAAACCTGAAAATGATATTGTTCAATTCATTTTTTGACCAGTTGTTTCTCTTTCGACAGAGCAAAAGCGTGCCGAAGCAGAGGACGGTAAATGTAAAATATATGTTTGAACACAGTGTAAACTACTTTGAGTATTCATCATATTTTCAGGACTTGTTGGCATTTTCTAAACAACCAGTGACTGTTTTGATACCGTGGTTCATTTGCAGAAGCACTTGGAAGGTGCAAACCGGATGGTAAGTAGAAAACAGCAGTATGCCCGTAAAACACGAAACATGCTGATTAGGCGTTCGAGGCAGAGTTTCAGCTAACAATATCATCGAGAAACAATGTTCTGCAGGCAAACGGAATGCATGCGACTTCACTGAAATGTTCGCATCTCAGCAAAGCAAGTTCAGTTTCTAATACACCAAAACCTTGTTTTCGACCGCTCGTGATATGTTCTATTTCATACATTGTACAATTGTTTTTATTCAAACGTTTGCAATTCTCTCCCTACTTCCCCACGTCAACACGTTGACATTTACCACAAGCTATAACTCGACAGAATTTGAAAATTTAACAAATTATGCACCAACTGGTAATTCGATCATTCATTGCGTGTCAAACAGTCTTCCCTCATGGGCCTAAAACGAGTCAAGCAATATTTTTTTTTCCCAAAGAAAATTACGCACATTGAATGTACGTGCTATCAATATTGCGCCCGTTTTAATCCTTTTAGTGCACGAATTCCTTGTTATCACATGGCTATTAATGAGTGCCATGGAAATTGGGAAACCTCAGAAATTGATATATTTCCAATGACACATGCATTGTTTAAAATACAAATCAAACCATCGAAGCACAAAGGAACAAGTTATACTTAAGGACAGACGATAGCATCCTTAAAGCACAAACGAGGCTAGTAGACGCAATGTGATTGCAGCAACTCTCTGAAAGAGTACTGATCTATGACCATGTGCTCCCAACCCAAGTCATAATCCAGCAAAAGTATCATAGCATTTCCAACTAAGCAACAATTGTTTGGACTTCAAGGAACAATTGTGAAACCAAAAGAGAAAATGCTGGGAAATCTAAGCAGGTCTGGCAGCATCTATATGGAGAAAAGTGCTGACGTTTCGAGTTCAGATTACCCTTTGACCATATTCCAGCATCCGCAGTTCTTATTTTAGGAACAACTAAGCATAAGTAATCGAATTACCCTGCACTTCGTTGGACTGTTGGATGCAAATAGACCACGTGGGTTGAGAGTTGAGAATCCACAATGATGGTCACCCAAGGCTGGAATGAAAACCTGTCGCTGGCACTGTGACAGCACGGTGCTAAACTGTGTGCCGTCGTGTAGAATGATGCTAATATTCGTGCAACTGATTTGTGTACCCGTTTTCTCCATATTTCGGATCTTCTCTTTGATTCAATTTGAAACAAAATCATGCAATGTTTGAACGAAATCATCGATATTCTCTCATCGGGACACCTCAGCAGATTTTGCATTTTCCACTCAAGGTCCCCAAAGCATGTCTTCCGACTTTTAAACCCCGGGTGATAAATTCTATTAGTCTAGTTGCATCTTTGCGATTGTTTTTAATACCAAAGCTAGCGAATGAGTTTTTGCACACGGGATTCTTTACTTTGGAGTACAGTGCTTGACACGGTGGGTGCACTTCCCATTTTTCGACATTCCAGATGTAATTGCAAACTATTACTTTGTTCCCTTCTAAAAGTTTGTATTATTTTCTGGGATTAAAAAAAAAGATTGATAATTTTATAACCAACTGAATTTGGAGAACATTTGCCCTGCATTTTGTGTTTAATGAAAATTCCTAACTTAGATTGAAACAAAAAAAAAGCACTCTGCAAGTAACTTCTTTTCTACTTTATACGAGGTTGATCCAGCATGTTTGTATGGCATTGTCACATTTAAAGAGTAAATGATATTCAGACCAATAACATATTTACTGAATAACAAAATGGTCAGCGGAAAATTGAGTACAAACGAAGAAGTAAATATTATTTAGGTGTGATAACAGAGGATGTTGCACAAATCAACACAATATTGTGTGGGACGGAGGGGGGTGTAATCCTTGCATGTATGAAGATGAAATTATCAGTGACTTGAACACTTCAACTGTTTCACACCTTATAGATGTACGAAGCTTTGAACAATTGGCAGGTAATTAATCAACACCATGATCATTTCCTTGAATATTTCGGCAAACCACATTGTTCGAACGTGATATCAACAATTTTGAAGGCAGATCTTCAGTCAGCAGTTGATAGCTTCTCTTGGGCAGAATTGTTGCTACCAACTGTTTTGAGCGTGTCAAATAATTGCAACAAAAAAAAAGAAAATCAATAAGATGTTTATATCTTTTAAGACGCCCTTCTTCATTTAACACCGATGCATTCGCTGTTGGAATTAGAGAGCAATTGATAGAACGTTACCTTTGCTGATAAATAGCAGGCTTGATATCGATGAATAAAGCTGTAGTCAAAATATCGGGTGTAAATTTTGTTTAACATTTTCTGCCTAGGTTTCTCTTTTAATCATCATTGGACAGTTAATATTATGTGAGATTTTGTTTTAAATTTACATGCCTGCTAGCTCCGAGGACATCGATAGAATGCAATTTTGAGTTAGCCAATGATTTCCCCTGGGATATGTCAGCTTCAATGTTCGAAATAAAATTCTCATGTCATCCCGTAGATGCACATCTGATATCCTTACCTCTCAGTTCTTGAGACATGTTAAACAACATTTCTATGCGTCTGGATAAATATGACGACACAGGATACGTGTGACTACTTCATTCTTCCGCAGTTACCAGAAAATTTCCTTTCAGTGTACAAAAACTCAAGAAATGATGATTTGCAGTTGACAATTATGATTCAATGCACGTTTGAAAGGGAAGCACATATATTTTAGCAATATATCATGCTTGTAATATTTCAGCGCGAGAACACAAAGCAAAGTTAGTGAAGTGGAAATCTGAAAGCTTGTGTTGGGATTTGCAGTTTACTCACTAAGATAGACCTCTGGAGAGCACATCGGTCGGAGTTTCACCGCCTCTCCCACCAGAAGTATCGGAGCAGGTATGGGGATAACTAAGGGAAGGTCTGTTAACCTTTGGGCGAGATTATCATTTTTCAGGTCAAACGAAGCCGTAACACCCCACCAGTATCCAAGTTGTTTTATCGTTTTGAGTCTGACGACGATCGAAGTTGACATTGGCTCCTTCTGATTGAATGCTATTTTCCATCACTGTTTTTTTTTATATCCGTTTGATTGAAATGAATGAAAAGGAGGATAGTACCGACTTTCAAATGAGCTTATCTGCTGGGAAGCCGCTGTTTTGCAAGTATTTCAATTGATTTAATATTCATTTATCTTTGCTTCGGAGAATGAACTCATTCATTTGGTTCTACAATTTCTCCTTTTTTTTGCACAATTTTCGTTTCATTGGGAAGTATTACTGAATTGGAGCAGGGTACAGCATTTGGCAACGTAATCTGCAATTTGTTGATCCATTGACTGTTCAAACTTCAACCCTTAAATTGGCATTTTGTCTCCGATTATGAATATATACTGTTATCACCTTAATCATTTAAGTGAAGAGTGCAGTCTAACTTTAAGAAAAAAAGTTTGATGGCACCAACATATGTAGATATTTTTACATCTATGATTTTGCTTTATAGAAAATCGCAGACTGAAAGACGAGCTGGCGTTCAAAGGTCAGCGATGAACATTTTGATGCCGTGTTCCGCAACGACTGTTAAATATATATTCTAACTGACCAAAACAGTTTGCCGATTGATTTTGATTCACTGTAGGAATGTATCTATTCTAACAACTGCAGCAACGTCAACAATGGACAATGCAACATTAACTGTTAGTTTCATCTATAATTGTCATAACTTCTCTCTGATGGAAACCCATGCAAATCATATTAAAGGTTATCAGCGTATTACTCGCCACTGTAGGTCATTGTTGAAGATTCATCGAGACATATTGATTGATCAGATGAGAGTGTAGAACATTGACATAGTATACAAAAAATATTGCAACACAATTTATTTGTTTTACCAAAACTCATATTTATACCCCATAGAGAATAATTCATTATTTTTGAGCAAGAATGCTGGTGATTAGCTCGAGATATGTAATCAAAGACCCACTGGAGTAAGTCATTACAAAATGTTCAATTGACAATAATGTGATCGGTATAGTCAAATGCAGACTGTCCACGAAATGCTCACATAAAATGGGTTTCTTGCAAACGATTAAATAGAACAGTCAATGAAAGTGTTCTATGCGTGAGATGTAAGAATTGCATATATGCATCGAAATCACCAAACGTATGTGTGTAACATTTAGAATGACATACCTTTCAAAAGCATGTCAGATTCCTCTTCGGAATAATGCAGCATCTCGTGTCAGAATGCAGAGGAAGCTTCCAATCCGCTATATTTGAGTTTTCGAACATGACGAAGAATTGAATCACTCTTCTGAGTTTCATTTACGGTTTCTCTGTGGCTTGGGATAAGAGCGTAGTTAGTTTCACGATAAACAAAGATGTTTTCAAATGTAATGCGTTGTAGTTACATTAATGAAAAAGAAATCTCGAAAACTCTTTGAGATATTGGGTTAGATTTGACCGTCGCGAAAACTTGGTGAAGCCAGGCATGAGGCATTAGAGTGATCAGAGCTCGGCTACGCGCAGCTCTCACCTTTACCAAGGCCAGAAAATGGACGTGAAGGGGTTCGCGCCTGAAACGTTCGTAATGGCCATTTAAATGTATTTGAATGTGTTTAAATTGAATTAATGGGCTCCATGCATATCTTCACCAGCAGATAAAAAGCTGCCGCATGCTCCGGTACAGAGAGACCTGGGGGTCCTTGTGCATGAGTCGCAAAAACCCATGTTGCAGGTGCAGCAGGTGATCAAGAAGTCGAATGGAATGCTGGCGTTTATAACGAGTGGGATAGAATATAAAAGCAGAGAGGTCTTGCTGCAACTGTACAGGACACTGCTGAGGCCTCAGCTGGAGTTCTGTGAGCAGTTTTGGTCGCCGCAATTGCGCAAGGATATGTTGGCCTTGGAGGGAGCGCAGTGGAGGTTCACTAGACTGATACCGGAGATGAGGGGGTTGGACTATGAAGAGAGACTACACAGACAGGGTCTGTACTCGTTGAAGTTTAGAAGGATGAGGGGGGGTCTTATAGAGACGTATAAGATAATGAAAGGGGTGGATAGGGAAGAGGTAGAGAGATTCTTCCCGCTTAGAAAGGATAGCAGGACGAGAGGGCACACCCTCAAGATCAGGGAACGTCAGTTTAGATCAGAGTTGAGGAGGAACTTCTTCACTCAAAGGGAGATGAATCTCTGGAATTCTCTGCCCGTTGAAGTGGTGGAGGCTACGCCACTAAATATATTTCAGTCACGAGTAGATAGGTTTTTGGTAGACAAGGGAATAAAGGGTTATGGGGAGAAAACGGGAAAGTGGAACTGATCCACTTCAGATCAACCATGATCTTATTGAATGGCAGGGCAGGCTCGAAGGGCTAGATGGCCTACTCCTGCATCTACTTCTTATGTTCTCATGCTTTAGGTGCCCCTTTACTGCCATGTTCACCATTCCGAAATCGGAGCAAAACAGACATGCTCCATAGTGAGAATAGATGGTGTGAATGTAAGTGCGTAGCGTCCGATGGCTCCCTTCTGCTTACGGGCGTCCTTTTGTTGTAATTTTCTTTCTTGGGTGACTGGCGGATCGTCGAGTGTGTTGGTGGTGGCGTTTGGAGAGTTGTTGCTCAGCAGTGTCTCCGATGTCCGGTTTGCAATACTAACCCAAGACACAGAACTGACCACGGGTATTGTGTGCTGCTTGGCCCTCGCGTCCTGAACATTCTTCTAGCTCAAGGATGTGCACAAAACCTTGCAAACTGCGCTGTTGAAGCCTCTCAAATTTTGAAGGAGCTGGAGTTCGGAGTGCATGCGAGTTGGGGAATTGGCAGGGTGCCAGTGATTATGGGGAGCATTTGCCTGGAGGAATTGGTGGTCGTGGTCATGGAGAGCTTGTGGCTGGTTGAATTGGAGGTATGCTGAGTGGGACCAAGTGGCTGGAGAAATGCGGGGTGGTGGTGGTAGGGCGGGGGTGGTGGGGGGGCGGGGGGGGGTGGGGGGCTGGTAGTTTGACGGGGGTACCTGTGATTGCAGGAAACATGTGGCTGGGTGAAGAGCAGGGGCTGTGATTGTGGGGAAAATGAGGCTGGTGGAATTGGCAGGTATGGGCAGTGACTGGTAATATGTTGTGGGCAAGAAACGTTCCTTGATCTTTACATGTGTTTCATTCCATCTCTCTCCCCCACCACACCCACTCCCCCTCTTCAGAGCATAGAGATGGCTTTTGCAAAGCAACTGATTGATGTTGTTGTTCTTTTGCTAGCTGCTGGCGATGAGGAAGTGAAGCTGAAGGAAGAATTGCGGGTATAGGAGGCCGGGCCTTACCACTTGCAGGAGTAGAGGGAGATGACAACCAGAGGCAGGAGATGACCACTATTGACCCATGGGGTGGACACAGGAGAAGGAGACAGCAGAGGCATTGGCAGTTCCAAACACGGGTGTCAGTTGAAGACATGGAGGACATCGTGCATTGACTTGTTCTCCGTCCCCAAAGAGAGACCCTGCAACCTGTTGCATGACTTTGCACCTCGAAGTGGAGGGAGGCGGGTTTGAAGGAGGTGGGGAGGGTGGAGGGTGTCAAATTGACGACGGCTCTGAACCTTTATGCGACCAGCTCCTTCCAGATCGCGAGTAGAGATGTCTGTGACATCCCCCAGTCAGCTGTGCATAGCTGTGTCAAGCATATCACAGAAACCCTGTGTGACCGTCTGGGCAGTGACTCATGTTTAACCTGGACCAGGCCCATCAGGAAGCCCGGGCTGCAGTGTTTGTAGCCTTTGTTGGAATGCCTTACGTGCAAGCGAGCAATGACTGCAGCCATGTCGCCCTGAAGTCCCCTCTACGGAATCCATGAAGACCCATGAACAGAATGGGGTTGCCCTCCTTGAACTTTCAGCCGTGACTATAACATGAACATTATGCATGGTTGCGCAAGACTCACAGGTAGTGTGCACGACATATTCATTGCCAGGCGTTCGGACATCCCAGAAGCATTTGAGGAATAGCCGAGGCTCCAGAGGTGGTTCGTGGGAAACATGAATTGCCACTTCGGAAATCGCTGATGATGTCTTTGCAGAGGCCTGTGACTGAGGTAGCCACCGGCTATAATGAGGCCATGTCACCACCTGAGTGAAAGTGAAGAGGTGCATTGGCTCCTGCAAATGTGACTGCAGTGTCTAGACACACTGATGCGGCACTCCAATTTAGCACTATGATCTCTTCTCACATGGCCGAGTGTTGTGCTTTGCATAACCTGGCTCTACAGAAAGGTGACAAATTGGAGGAGGGGGAGGAGGCAGTTTAGGCTGAACAGATGGGCTTCGCTGGGGAGGCTGAGTAACAGGATGAGGAGGAACAGAAAAGGAGGAAAAGAGGAAGTGTACACTCAATAGCAACATCCAAGCGCAGGAGGGCTTGCAGCTCAAATGAGTCATGCCAGTGCGGCTAGGAAGGCCCTGATCACCAGTTAGTTGTGTCGTTGGGTTTGTGAATGTGGATTCCATCCTCCCCAAATACAATCCGAAATTCTTTTACCTCCTGCAATATTGTCACAGAAATTGTGATTGGCCTGGTTACTCTGTTAGCGAGTCTTTTGACAGGCAGGAGGTGATGGCAACTCATTAAACACCATCATCATGATGCCGTGGTGCAAACTATTCCGACTCATACCTGAGGTCCACAGTCACACCGACACCTGGCCACAAATCAGTTTAGATAGTCTTAAACTTTCATATACTATCCTGGGTTGGGTGGTAATCGCGATGGGAGAAAATCAACTGTGGGATCTGAGGAACCAATGGTTTCACTTTGTCAGTGTCACAGCCTTGAAGGGCCTCCCCAAAAGACAGCAACATGAAGCATACCTCCGGTGATCACCAGTGGAAGAGGATATTAAAGTTGAGACAAACCTGAGACAAGCCAGTCAAAGGTAGCTGGTGAAAAAAATAAATTTAATTGCAATAAAGGTGTTTAAATAATACGTTCTAGCACGAAAGCTTGTGAACAGAAATTGTTAAAGTGTTTCATTATCTTTCAAACCACTTTCACCCGTGCCATCACAGTACAACTACAATTTCCTAACCTTATGTAACCTACAACTACATCTCAGTGACTCCCCAGAATGTATGATGGAGGTGGAGGGGGGAAACTGCCTTCCACGCCCCACGGCCTGTGATATGCATGGTGGATGCTCTCGAGCGCCCTGGACATTAAGACCTGTTTCCAGGTGTCTGGGATTTTCCCCTGAAACCCTTTTCACCCCAGAGGCTTATTCGCTGTCAGGAGGCGGGGAATCAGAAGGTGCAGCCAAAGCCACAGTCTCTTGGCTTTAAGGCACCAGCAAGGTCTCAAACACTTCCTTATCCCTTTGGCCACCTGTGGGCCTCTATGTCACTCGATAGGACAGCGGTGGTTCTGCAGTGAGCTCCACAACTCCACAAACTTATGCGTCAGGTGACCTTGTCAGACCAGGAGGGCTTCCTGCATTCTACACATGGCATTTGTGAACTCTGGCACGGCTACTTCATTCACGAGTCACATGTCAATGGCCTCAGCAAGTGTCCTCAGAAAAACTGGGCTCTGCAATCACTCTGTGAGGATGCACATTATCAAGGGCTGCTGCTGTAGCCCCCGTGTTTCAGCAATGCCCTGCTGTGTCTCCTGCAAGCTCTTGAGCCTCAACGTTGAGCCGTAGAACCTCAAGAATCCTATTCAGTCCCTCAAATGTGGCCTACTGTGAGTCAGCCATCACTTGAAGCCTGCCACTCATGATGAGGATGCCCTCCCCCAAGATTTCCATAGCACATGCCACCTTTGAAGTTTCGGCTTGTCAAGCACGCAAGGCAGGCAACATCTCGGCTGCCTGAAAGTTTTGAACTCCACCGAACAGCTTGTCAGTTGGTCCAGGGTAGCCGTCAGCCCCTCCTGCATTCCCTGGCTCTGTTGCTACATCTCCAGTAGCTGAGTGAGAAGTAATCACGGAGGCCCAGCCGATAGCCTGGGGCCCGATAAGTCCTCGTTTCAGGCAGGCCCCGCATGCCAGAGGCCTCGGACGTTCCCTCCTCACCCCCCCCCGCCCCCCCGAAGTACATTATCAGAGAATGAGCGAGGAGACTCAGCATTATTTGAACCCACCGACGTTCCAATAAATGGGATAAGTTGGGAGGTGGAAGTTGACGCCAAAATGGACCCTTCACTCACATCCTTCGAGAACTCGCCCCAACTTTCTGTACCAGGATGGGCGTGAAACTGTACTACGGGACTCCAGCCCAGAAGTCCCGGGGCTCCCTGGTCTGTCCCTGCAGTACAGGACAAACGTTTAAATGCAAAAGAGGGAGAAAAATCCGTGATGCGAAACAGGTAATTCGCATTTGTCCATTGAACATAGAACATAACACAAAGAAAATTGCATCACAGCAACAACCCCTTCCGCACATCAAACCTGTAGTTTCCCGGTTTCCCACATGATGCATATCGTGAAACGCTTCTGGGGAACATGTGTCTGTATTCCCATCCAATTAGCAAAGGTTTGAAGACGCCCGTTGAAAATTACTATGGGTTCTGCATCCACGACTTCCACCCACCCTCCCCACAGCAAGTTCCAGACACGCACTCCCCTCCGTGTGCAAATACGCACGCCTCGCAAATCTCCCTTAAACCGTAATCTTCGCATGTGAAACTCGTGTGCCCGAGACGTTGCCTCAAAATGAGAGGATCAATGATATTTGCTCTCCTGTTGACAACATCCCGACTACGCTCTCACTGACAGCCCGCATCTCCCTTTCCTTGAGAGTTCCAGCACTCACTCTTCAAAGGGGCTGAAAACCAAGGGAACTGGTTGATCAAACCTTATCTTCTGCCACTGACGGTTGTTATAGTCTATCTTATCTTGTGGAGACAAAAAAAAATGAAAGAAATGATGGCATGAGCCCGACGGATCAACAGATGGTGGTCATTACAGGACAAGCGCAGGACTGGTCTTGGAGTTTTATAGGAATGAGTTGTTTGGGGATGGGGAAGTGGAAGCATGCAAGTTGCTGGAAATGGGAGGATCTCGGGAAGATTTGGGGGAAGATAGAATTTGGGGCACAGCGTTCAACTTTGCTGCACAGGTGACGTCATTGTTTTTTTTCTCTCCGGCACTGCTTCCCGGTTATTGAGCCAGTGCTCTGGAACAGACTGAGGTGGCGACTGCTTCCGAGGTCACATTTCCATCAGCCCATATAGGTCTACGCCCTCCGGGACAGGACGGGGAGGGAGGATGGTTGGGACTTGGGGTGGACGGCGTCCTGTTTCACCTTTGCTGCATTGAGTAACCTTTCCAGGTCGCTCTCAGGAAATTGGGTGACTGCTCGTGCGCACATTTCGTGTCGGAATGCTTGCCTGCCTGCCCATTTTTAAGTTTTTAATGGAGATGTCCCTCGTTAGGACCGATCACCTTCAGGCACTTTGGCTTATCACTCCAGAAAGTTGCATGCCTTTTGATTGTTAACACTGAGAGGACGGCAAGTGATTACACGCAGGTGTTCTGATGCGGAGTGGGGGTCTGACGGGGTGGGATTGAAGTGGATCAGTGTATTGAGGCCAGAGGGAGAGAACGGTAGTGTCACACATTCATTGGAGTCCGGAGGAGAGGAGGGGGTGCGGGGAGGCTTGTTCGGGAGTGTCCACCGTACGGGTGTCGGGATCAAACGACCTGATATCTGTGGAGTGGAGAGAGAAAGGTGGATCTCTCTGCCTGTGATCAGTGGAAGAAAGTGAGGTTCATTACCACTGTCCGTGTGATTGGTGGGGGGATGGGCAGGGGTCAGTGATCGATCTGAGCGGCGGGGATAATGGAGTCAGTAATGTTTGGGGCAGGGGGGTGGGGGGCTGGGAGGTTTCACAATGTCTGCTGGGGCCAAGCGGAAGCAGTATCCACCCCGGGACGGATGTGGCCCGCTGGGGAAAATATTGCGTGTTGTCCATAGTTTGAAATTTAAGGCACAATTGAGTTTTTTTTTTCTGATTGTGGAAGCTGGTTAGCAGTCAGCCAATATGGTCGGCATCATCTCTTAATGCAACGGTTCAAATGTCCACATATTCATCTCGTCTTCTTCCATTCAGCGAAACTTTTTTTTAAGCTTTTTAACTTCGATACATCGCCTTTTTT
Source organism: Carcharhinus amblyrhynchos (assembly GCF_965287045.1). Taxonomy (NCBI): domain Eukaryota; kingdom Metazoa; phylum Chordata; class Chondrichthyes; order Carcharhiniformes; family Carcharhinidae; genus Carcharhinus; species Carcharhinus amblyrhynchos. The sequence continues at coordinate 64,350,341 of NC_137339.1, read as the reverse complement.
TTAGATTTCCATCATTAAATCTCCCTCACACACAAACACACGGTTACAGATGATTCTGGATCGGATCCCCGCATTATTTATTTTTAAGTGTTATACCTCCATGTTTTGCAGCCATTGAAGTTTTGGCAATATGACTTAATTATCAAACCCCTTGAACTTGAGGAATTCCTGGGTAGAACGTTTTTTTTTCTCTCCATAGACTTCGTGCAATCCCGATCGTTCTGAAGAAGATTGTGACTCCCATTGGGCTTGCACTGATTCTATGAAAGACCATGTTAACTAGGTACTGCCAGCCCTATCCCTATAACCCGTAAATTTACCATCACTAATCCAACTTACTTGCGCATCAGTGCAAGAATCTCTGAGCAGCCACAGCAGAGCCATATTGAAAGAATAAGCTCGTGCTTACTCCGTACAGCGCAAGCACGAGGGAAAATTCGTTATCATTGGTGCTTCAGAGCACCAGGGACACTGATTCTATTTTAGCCTTGAATAACCATCTGTGTAGATTTTACACATTTTCCCTGTGTCTGAATAGTTTCGCTGTGGGTTGGTTAGTTTTGTTCCCATAGTCTAAAAAAAAATGCGGGCTTGGTGATTCGGCACTGTGTGTTCAGGAAATGATGTTTCGATGGAATCCACATGCTGCATTGCCCATCGTGTCGCAAGTTTGCAGTTTAAATGGATTAGACTGTGGGGCGCTAGGGGAAAATCGAGGGATAGAGACTAGGTGTTAGTTGGTGCCGAATTGATGGACCGAGTTGCCTCTCCTGCACTGTAGGTATTCTATGATGATCTGCCAAGTGTGGAATGCAACCTAGGTCCTTTGCGATTTCGTGCAGAAGTGAGGAAAAAAGTAACTTTGCCACAGTGCATATCTATCTATCCACTGCATGCAGCATGTTGATATTTATTATCACTCTCAAACACATCCCGATTTTTAAATGTCTCGGTATCAAAAAGTAGGTTCAAACAATGCATGCCATGTAACAAACTGTATCCAAGAAACAAAGCTACACTTTGATAAATCACACAAGGGGCGGCTGCGGGACACAATTTTGATCTTGGTCTATTTCCACATTCAATGCATCTTAGGCACGAGAGTCACAACTGAAGTGGTTGGAATGACCTGCAATATTCCGATTAACACATGAACAGTCGTGTTTTCAGTTCAAAACACCATGATTTACTGATAACGGTTGATTTGGAATCTGCCAAAAAAAAAATGCCGGTACATGGGCCACAGACGTTCAGTTGATGATTCACCTCAAGTGAATTGGTTTTTTTTTGGAGCACCGAAGGATAACGTTTGCAACATCCGCTGTGCAAACACGTTCAAGGATTTGTTTCTGTCATTCCTCTGCCTCCGATGATTGATAGATTCAAACTATCATTTAACGCCCCACCGGTTAACACGATTGAAGTAGCCTCCATCACAATCACTGCAAATTCATTCTCCATCTGAATCACTGGGGCTGCAAAAAAAAAACACATTTTATTCCTTTACATCGCTATTAAAGTTTGTGCTAGCTATATGTTGGTTTGTTTTACGATTTGTTTATATATATATAAATCGCAACGTTCTCTATGTTGCTCCATCTGTACATTCAATATCGATATCACATCACATTTTTAGCTTTATTCTTTCCATTGAGTTCTGTACCAACTTCGTTTCAGAATTACAGTTTAATATCCTTGGAATCACACGTAAAAATCTGTTCTGCATTTTTCCCATAAAATCACATCATTAAAATAGATTGCCGCCTAGAACTGCACACGATGTAAAAAAAAATCTAACACGTGTATTGCAGACGATCAGCATGAATCTGCTTCCCCTTGACTCTGAACGGTTTTTATTGATCTTATATGCAAACGCCCTTCTCACCTCCTCTGATGGTAACCGCTGGCCAATTGCAGCGACGTGCCTTTTTTATGACCACCCCCGTCTCCCCCCAAAGATATTTGCACCACTGCTCAAACAGTTAAAGAATAACCAGCCAAATATCCTAAACCAAATTTGCAGTACTTGAACATCGGCCTCTTTGCGTAGTCATCTCAAGTGCACTTTTAAATACTTCTGAAACATTACGGGTATTTCCACATCCAAAACTTCAGACAGTGGGTTTCGGGCTCAGAACCACCCCCCATTTTGAGAATATCTTCATCCTATCATTCCATCTAATGCTTATGTCCCTTAAATTACATCTAAGTCTCTGAGGTATTTTTGGACTTTGGCCAGTGCCCTTACAGCTGGTAGAGAACCTTGCTTCAACAATACCACATCAAATTCTAGCCGTGGTCCAAAGAAAGTTTGGTAAAACCGCAGAAGAAACTCTCTGAACTTAAGCTCTATGCATCCGCAAGAAAGTTATGCATACTATGTGCCTCGTGAACCTTGTGAGTAGTTGAATTGCTCACTTATATAGTTGTTGTAAACACATACCAAAATATTCTGTTCCGTTGCCCTTCATCGGTGCCTGGTATTTATTGTGCATTCTTTGTCTTGCGTGTCGTGCCCAAATCATCACCAAACATTCAAATGTATTGAATTATATTTACTAACCCTCAGCCAATGCGAGAAGCCCGGTATAACCATATTGAATCCAAGGCCATCCTCAGCACTATGAACCACCCACCCAATTCTCATACCATCTGAGAACTACAGATGTCTGAGCTAGCATTACATATTTTCATTTGAATAAGTTCGTTAAATTTGCAATTGTTCAGCCATATGTCTTTTCACAAGATATTACAGAAGATAAAAAAGTTCGTGGCCAGCTGCCTGCAAATCTGGTTCTCACCTGAACCAAAATTAATTGATAAGAATCATCCACCCCAAGTGTCTTGTCTTCTTTGAACAACAATAATCTATTTAGCATATCCTCCAAATCAGTTTTGAACACTTCTCATATGTCTATGCCTATGTGCCAAATCCCACTTTCTTCAAGAGAAACGGAAATTACCATATGAATAACCCATGCCATTTCCCCATGTTGCATGTGCAATTTCACTGGTAGGGTCCACGTTTATCACCCATTTCAAATTTATGCACCAGCAAATGGCTTTGATTTTCATATTTCTCCAGATTGGTAACATTTTGTCTTAGTTACTTTTCAATGCATATTATGAATCTTCTCTTGCGTTGTGAGAATTGCATTGTACTTGGTTCCAAAGTGCAAACAAAACACTTGTTTTCTTTGCTTTCATTCCTCTTTCTACCTTCATGCTTGAAATTGTTGCGCCATCTCATTTAAAGCGAAAAATTGATTTTCTTTACGTTACTTTGTGGCAATTCCCATGTATGGCTGTGAAAGCTAGACGATGGAGCATAGCGATATAGATCGAAAATTATAATGCATTTCCTCGTTTTCCCTTCCATATGGAAGCCCATGAAAATGTCAGCAGTAGACTTTGGAACAATGTTGGCTGAAAGAATTTACGAGATGGAACCTGACAATGTCTCGTTACGAAGAATGGACTGCTCAGTCTTTACACAAATACTCATGAGAACTTGCATTGCTGTTAACGTATCTATTTTCCTACCGCAACATCAGTATGCTTCAATACCGAGCGTCGAATACTACAACAAAAAAAAAGCCGTTTGTATTGTTTTCTCTTCTTTAACGCAAGAAAACTGAACAGCACATTTTTATGTCTGGATAACTTTGCATTGAAATTATCTCTTGTAATTTTCAGAAATCTATCCCAATCAAATTCAAATTAGTTGCTTTCACAAGCACTGTTAATGCCCTCTATAATTTGCACGGAAGTGTCCGCGTGCGTCTTCTTCTGCCGCGCACCCCTGCCTGATAGTTTGAATATTGTTCCAATCTGCCAGTGAAGCTCCACCTATCTTTAAGTCGTCCCATTCCTGGGTAGAAGCAGAATGTTCATTTTTATTTCGGTGGTATTTCAGCCATCGGGTCAAATTGTGAATAGAAACGAATAGCATCGCTTCATTGACACCATCGTTCAAGGCAATAGTGGATGATCTGAATCGTTTAATTGCTCCGCTGGTTTGCCCAGGGAACGGTGGACAAACAGCTGATTATGACGGACAATAGCCGAATTTCGAACTGTTTGTTTCTTAACCAGATGAATAAATACATGTTTTTTTTTTATGGTGTTCATTTCATTTCTCAAGGTATTGTTTAAACTCATTCCCCTGAAGAATCTCGGGACATCCTAATTATTGTCCTTGGCATGACCAGTAAAAGACCGGTGACGTTGGCGACTCATGATGCTGGTCATAATATTTTCTCTCTTGTTTTTGAAAAGACTGAATTATTCCTCTGTCCGTTGCACCTCAACTAAAGTAAAATCGAACAGTGCAGGATGAACACATTCGGCCAGAAAAAAAAAGGACAACTTACGAAACAACCCGCTCGTCTGGGCTACCAAAACCTGTATAAATGTCATAGCTAATCCATCTATACACATGCCGGGCCATTTGGTCTAAAACAGTACTCCCAATGCACCTAAATGGCCCGCAAAACCAATATTATTACAACTATACAAAATGAAGACACCCGGCTCCTCCACGCTACATATGCATGCCCACGCATTTACCATTGGTTACTCATGTGATCCTGCACATATTTTGAACATAAATTGCCAGGTTAGCACAGAAAAGCCACCAAATCCTGAAGATTTTGTCGGAGGAAGTTTTCTTTGTTTGATAGTTCCAAGTTTGACGAATTAGATGTTGCAATCGATGTTAATGACATTGCCACTTCTGTTGTAGCAATATTCATGATATAATGAACCTCCTCACTTTACTGCAAAAGTAATGGTTATTAGTGGTAAAATTATACTGGAGATCATCAATTTCCATTGCTTTATATTCCTGAAAGAGACGTTTCTTTTAAGCTGTTAGACCATTGGGCATTCTCAGATGATGCAAAGTCACATTCGAATTTATGTCATTTCTCCTATGATCTGGATTTATGTATTCCTTGCAATTTATTGATTACAGACAGCTTGTTGAAGGAGAAGGATGGAGGTAACACGAACTTACTGTCTTGAACAACAGTGTATGCAGAATAACAGGGTCATATACGATAATCAGTGGGTTGTGTTCATAAGTGAAATTACGTTGCTGAGTCAATTGAGAAACCGGACAACAAAACTTGGATTGTTCTGCAGATTGTTTTGTGAACAGCATGACCCTAATGACTGTCACTCATGCTGCAGTTGCAGTCATATCTATTAATTTTCTGATAAGAAAGTAGCTACATTTCATGTATGGACATTTTTATTCATTCGTGGGAAATGGGCATCGCTGGATGCCCCAAACTTAATGTCAATTGACCAATCGAATTTGCCCTTGTGAAGGTGGTGGTGGGTTAGCTTTGCGAATTGTTGCAACTCTACATGTTGCGGGCTTACCTGAAATGCTACAAGGGAAGGAATTCCAGGATTTCAACCTCGTGACTGTGAACGAACGGCCATATATTTCGAAGATCAGGATGAGGAGTAGATTGGAGATGACCTTGCAGCTGTTGGCGTTTCCATGCAAGTGCTGCTCCTGTCCTTCGAGTTAGAAATGTTCTGGCGTTTGAAATGTGTTGCCTGAGGAAGTTTGGTGAATTGCTGCAGTGCATCACAAAATAAGTTCATATTTATATGTCGTGCGTGATATAAGAATTACAAAGGAAAATAGTTAAATGTGGCAGAAGAATATCGTTGGAGAGGCAATGCAGGAAATGTGACAAACAATTGGATTTTTGGTGGGAAAAAAATGCCTTGATCTGCGGCGAAGCACCAAACTACGTTGAACAAGTGAGTCTGCTGGAACAAAAACTTATTCAACTGTTCTTCAAATATAAATCTAACATCACCCCATATTCTTGAAATTATTGTCAAAAAAGTAAAGATTTCAACCTAAATTTAACCTCGCAGATGGCAGCACAAAACGACGATTGTTCGTCATGTATAATAACTTCCGTTTGCTAAGAGACAGCATGAAATACATTTTTCATTTGAATCCGTGCAGTCAGAATTATGACTATATCAGTTTGAATTAACTGTTTACTTCGCAAACATATGTGACTAATTCATGATTATATTTAGGATTGTTTTTCTCTACTTATCATGTGCAGTGAGAAACATTTTTTAATGCGTCTGTGTTGTGAAACAATAATGTATGTACTTGTTTCTTTTTTGTTAAAAATATAGAAATACAAAGACATATACAGAGACTGGAGGATTACAGTAAGAAATTTAATCTTAGCTTTCCCCAAATCACCAAAAACAATCTCTCGCAATTAAATTAAAACTTGCACGGAAAAATTAAATGCTCAGTGCTACAAAGACCATAAGATCATGAGACTCAGGAGCAGAATTAGGCCACTCGGCCCATCAAGTCTGCTCCACCGTTCAACGATGGTTGACTTTTTTTTATCGCTCCCATTTTACTGCCCTTTCTCTATAAAAGCTGCCCCTCTTACAAATCAATAATCTATCGATCTCCGTCTTAAAGACACTTCATGACTTGGCGTCGATAGCGTTCTGCGGCAACGAGTTCCACAGATTCAAAACTCTCTGGCTGAAGAAATTGCTCCACATCTCTGTTTTAAAGGATTGTCCCTTTAACCTGAGGTTGTGCCTTTTGGTTCCAGCTTATTTTTCTCTCTCTCTACCAGTGGAAACATCCTCTCCAGGCCCACTCAATCTGGCCCTCGCAGTATCATGTAAATTTCCGTTAAAAAGTTTTATCTTCTCCCAGTCTTACTGTGTTTTTTAGTTGTTCTCTGCTGTTTTTAAATGTTTCCCAATGCTCTGGCTTCCCACTAATCCTTGCCACTTTGTATGCTTTTTCGTTTGCTTTTATATTGTCCTTGATAACCTCGTCAGCCATGAATGTCTCATCCTCCCCTGAGCATGTTTCCTCCTCTTTGGGATGAATTACTGTTGCGCCTCCTAATTAACTTCCAATAACTCCTGCCATTGTTTTTCTACTGCTTTCTCTGCTACGGTCCCTTTCCAATCAAGTCTCCACCCTCACGTCTTTGTTGGTACATTTATTATATTTTAATACCGTTCCATCTGATTCCAGCTTCCGTCTCTCAAACTGCAGGATAAATTCTACCATATTGTAGTCGCTGCTATCTAAATGTTTGTTCACCTTAAATTCCCAAATCAATCCTGCATCATTAAACATCATCAAATCCAGAAATGCTTATTCCCGAGTATGTTTTGTCACAAGTTACTCCAAAAAATTTAGTAATTCCACAAATTCCTTCTCTTGAGATCCACTACATATCTGATTTTCCCAGTCTACCTGCATATTGAAGTCTCCCTTGATTATTGTAGTATTGCCTTTTTTTATATACATACCCTTTGAATCTCCTGACTTATTTTTTGCCCCACATCTTGACGACTGGTAGGGGGCCTGTACCTAACTCTTATCAGGTTCTTTGCGATTCCTTTACTTTCTCCACAGATTTTTTTTTTGCCTTCTGATCAAATGTCAAATATCACTTCTTACGATGGATTTAACTTCATTCCTTACGAACAGTGCAACTCCACACCCATTGTCCATCTGTCTGTCTTCTGATAGGATACATATCCTTGGATATTTAGATCCCAGCCCTGATACTCTTGCAGCCATGTCTCTGTGATGCCCCCCAACGTTGTACCATCCAATTACAGTGTGCACAACAAGCTCGTTTAACTTGTTCCATATACTGTCTGAATTTAGGTACAATACATTCAATCCTGCATTGACTACCTTCCTTCCCATACTTTTCACATTTATTTCTCCGCCTGAGTTTAGGTTTCTGCCATCCTTTGTACTCTGTTCTGTTACGTGCTCTGGAAACATTGATGAACCCTCCTGAGCCCTGGTCTTCATTAATCTTCTCATCCATCCTCTCCTTTATTTTTGAATTTATAATCGTCCATATAACTGAACCCCACCCCCCACCCCCACTTCCGTACTCCTCTCCCTTCCGGCCCCGATTGCGTAGTTTAAAACCCTACCTACAGTTACACGATTTGCCAGGACTATGATCCCAGCTCGATTCAAATGAAGACCGCCTCAATGGGACTGGTCCCCTCTTCCCCAGTGCTTTTGCCAATGCCCTATGAATTCAAACCTTTCCCTCTCATACCAATCTTTGAGCCACGCGTTTAGTCCTTAATCTTATTGGCACTGTGGCAATTCGCTCGTGGCTCAAGTAATAATCCAGAGATTGTTACTCTTTTGGTTCTGCTTTTCTATTTTGGTCCAAGAACTTCATGGTCCTGTAGCTGAACCATTGTTCCTATTGTACTTGCTGTGCTTATGTCATTGATACCTACTTGGACCACCACAACTGGACTTTTGCCCTCCCACTCCAAGTTTCCACTCAGCCCAGATGAGATATCCCGAACCCGATCATTAGGCAGGCAACACCGCCTTCAAGTTTCTGGTCAAAGAGAATAGTCTCAGTGTCCCTAACTATACAAACCCAATTATGACAACCTTTCTTTTTTTTTCTATCCCCATTTGAAGCAGGCTGTACCAGGGTGTCATTGTCAGTTGGCTCACCTTCCTTGCGGTACACATTTCTGTCTACACAAGGAACAAGAATGTCGAACCTGTTGGATAAATTCAGGGAATAAGGCTCCTGCAACGCTATCTCCTGGATCCCTCCATCAGCCTCTCTCACAGACGTGCTCTCATGCCCTTGTCCACTGGCCAAATTCAAGGTATTTAATCTAAGGGGTACAAAGGATTCCTGGAACAAAGTGACCAAATATCCCTTCCCGTCCCTAATGTGTTGAAGCACACGGAGCTCAGAATCCAGCTCATACACCCAAAACCGGAGTTTTTCAAGCAACCAACACTTATTACAGACATGCTCACTGGGAACTACAATGAGCTCAACAAAAAAAGGACATAAGAAATAGAATCAGCATGAGGTTATCTAGCCCATCAAACCTGACCTACCATTCCAAGAGGTCATGGCTGATCTGATAGTTCCACTTATCCGCCCGCTCCCCATAAACCTTAATTCCCATATTGATCAGAAATCTATCTATTTGTGACTTAAACATATTTAACGAGGTAGCCTCCACTGCTTCAATGAGCAGAGAATTCCAAAGGTTCAGTGCCTTCTGAGAGAAGTTCCTCCTCAACTCTGTTCTAAATTGACTCTACCTTAGTTTGAGGCTTTGACCACAAGTTCTTGTTTCCTTTCGAAGTGGAAATCATCTCTCTGCCTCTCCCCTGTCTAGCACGTCATTACCTTATATGTCTCTATATGATCTCCCCTCAGCCTTCTAAACCCCAACGAGTACAGCCCCCTTGATGCGGGAGCTGTATCCACCAGCTCCCACATCATACATGAACAACACATCACCTGACCTTCCATCTCTATATTATTTAATTAGATTTTAATTTGGGCTTTCATTTTTTTTAACAAAAGTATTCTTATAATTATTACCGCAGCCTCAACACAATGTCTCACAATTCATTTCAATGTTTTTTTTTTCAAATTTAGCACAGCTCCCTTTTAGTCAATCAAATCAGGGCCCTACTGTGCTGTCATTTTGAAGATTTTTTTTTATTCGAAATTACTGGCAGTTTCAAAGAATCAAGGGCAACACTTACTTACCAATCAGCACTCTTCCTTGTAGACTCTGCTGCCTGTGTCACCTAACTCTCTGTTTTCATCCAGTTCCAAAAACACTCCTCGCATTTAAGCAACACTCATTGTGCAGTCAGAGCAACATAGGACTCGCCTCGTTAAATATACTTGCATTATGTTCCACGGATACTCCCAGTTTTTATTTTCCAAGCAACAATTCTGGACATTGTTTCTGTTTCAAAGGCAACCTTATTCCACTTAACATGTCCAGTTGCTGCCAACTGGAATAACGTCAAAGCCACGAATTGTCTGTCACTTAGTGCTGGACAGGTCTCCACTGATCTCTTAATTGGCAGATTATTTTGCATGTTGTAATCTAACGAGAAAGATTACGATTCACGCTTTGGAACAGAGTCGTACATTCTGAAAACGGAAATGATAGTTTTTCACGAAAAATAATTTATATGATCTGAGGAACAGATCCAAAATTCTATTGTACAACAACTGATCGGAAACAACGCTTCATACATCGATGTTTTGCCTCAAAGAATGAATGGAATGTATTGGAAGTGAACGGTTCAAATTTAGCTGAGACTACTGACAGAATGTTCCAGTGATAGGACCTCAAATTCTGCCACGATAGGCACTCCTGTTTGCGAATTGAACACATGCATTGATGCGCTGGAAAATCGAAGTGGACTATTGGAACACCGTTTGGTTGTTTTCCTGCGTATGAATTGAGTTGTTGTGAAGAAGTACCCTGTGACCCGACGTTCTCAAATGAATGTAGAAATGTACACGCGATTATAACTGTGGGAAGGGATTCATCCCTGTGTTCTACTTGTGATAATTCAGACAACACAAGGATATCTTCAGGGAAGGAACACACAATACTCTTCCATTGTGCATCCCAGTTTACGACTTGCATGAATTCCAACATGTCATGATGCGGATGCTGGCCTCTGAAATCGAACAAACTCTGTGTTACTGATACCTCACTGATCTCCAAAAAAAGTAGGGCAAGGCTGTGGGATATGATTGGTCGATATTGCTTGATACTATCAGCGTTACAATCGCAGAATACGCTGTACCATGTGATTTTGGAAGCAAGAATATTTGCCCCATTCCACTCCACCCCAACCCCGACTCTACATACTCGAATGAGAGAAGTGCACGTTCGTGATCTTGTTTGGAGTGAACATTCTTGGGGATGATAGATGTTTTCGGTACTGATACATACGTACATGAAAAAAAACATTCTGTCGAAGTTGGTACTGGAAATACTGAGTGATGAAGCTCATCTCACGTGTGCAGAATGCGCTTTTAAAGTTTTCAAATGTATGGTAAGGTTCATTGTAAAATAGGTTGAATCATTTTATGTTACAGAGTAGGAATGCCTTTCAGCTAAAGTATGTTTTTTTTTATTAGGTTGACGATTATTTACTCCAGCGTTGTGATCTGCACAGTTGATTTTTTTTTCAAATCGTTCGCTTTATAGACTTTTTTCTCTCAATATGTGTTGTTTAGAACAGTCAACATGAATTTTCAACAAACTGACTGTTTGTGTAACTTACCTGCACCCTTCAGTGACGCAGCGAAAAAGCCAGCTCTTTTAAACGTGAATTTGTTTTTTATTTTGCGAACATGCTCAATCTAAATTCCATGTTATGTCACTGTCCGTTCGGATATCATCTCTAATTGGACATGCAAGGAGTGATTGAGCACATTTGGGTAACATTCTGACAGCAATCTTAAAGACTGCCAATGACGAAGTGGAACAGCAACCTACTCGTTGATTGACACTGTGTAAAACACGGAGACAGATTGTCATACGAGCGTGTCATTTCAAACTGCAGAGCTAGAACAAACATTCATCCTGTGAAAAAATTCTGTGCAAGCTGAAGTCGATTCCTAACTGTAATGCAATATTCCTAAATTCCCTCCTACTGCCAAAAACACCATGGAGCGAGGATAATAAATTCCACTTCAGCTTCAGGCCATTTGGATTTGCATAATGCCATCTTTGAGCCTTTCTGATTGCAAGCTTTACAGTAGGGACTGCTTCAGCTATCGTCCCGGTGCTGTGCCCAGTATTCATCAGCTTTGCCACCTAGCTGCAACCTCTCTCCTCCTACTACAGGCCCGTCACTTATCTCAAGAGCCAAGACGCAGATACACTAAATTTATACCACGCATGCCGCAACCGGATGCCATTTTGGTCCTTTGTGTTCCTGTGGCGGCGGGCGCGGTGCGGGCAAGGCCGGAGGCCAGGGGATCTGCGGCGGGTGACTCTGGGGCTGGTCTCGAGGGTGTTGGCTGTGAGGAGAAATTGAATAAACTGGGTTATTTTCGCTGGAGGGACGGAGGCTGAGGGGAGACCTGGTCTGCAAAATGATGAGAGACATAGAGAGGGTGGATGGATGGAGGCTTTTTTCCCGGGGTGGAGGTGTCTGTTGCGGGATGGGGGTGGGGGGGGGGGGGGCACAGGTTCAAGTTGAGAGAGAGGGGAGGGGTTTGGGGGAGGTGTGTGGGGGAAGATTTTCACGCAGAGAGTGGCTGCCTGGAGGGCGCTGCCGGCGGTGGGGGGGGGGGGGGGGGGTGGTGGGGAGGCGGAGGAGGCGGTGGTGGGATGTGGAGGCGAGCACATTGGCAGCATTTGGATGGGTGCGTGATTGGGGGGGCGGGGGGAGTGGAGGGATGTGGACTGAATAGGGGTAGAGGGATTTTTTTTTGTTTGGTTCGGGCATCACTGTCACCGGAAGCTTGGGAGGCCGAGGGGTCTGTTCCTGTGCTGTGCTTTAGCTTGTTCTTTGTTGGGCATCGCTTTCTTTCAGTCTGCCTTGCACACACCAGTTGCCTCCACCTCTAACCGGGATCCGGCTTGGGACGGGCTCTTGATCAAAGTTGTATTAAGGATCTTCGGAGGCAGAAATGCCTTCCAGCATTTGTTGTGTTCCAGAACTGTTAAAGAGTTTGGAATTAATTACAGGCCCTTTTAAGCTTTTGCTCCCCACACTGGCTTCAAACTGCGGACTGGGATCCACAGGGTTTAGAAAATATAAATCCACTCTCCAATGGTTGAAATAGGAGAGAGAAAGAGGACAGAGGTTAATGAGGGCAAAAGGAGAGGAGACAACTATGACAGGACAAAGTTTTCTGGCACGCTCATCCTCTTGAGGCGACTGAGGTAAGTTTGCTCAAAACCCGTTCAGCAGAACGCACCAAACAAATGAGTCACAGAGTTTTGCAGCACAGAGGGAAGCCCTTCAGCCCATCATGTCTGCACTCGCCTTCAAGCACCCACCTATTCTAGTCCCATTTTCCAGCACTTGGTCTGTAGCGTTGTGTGCTATGGGACTACAGATGCTCATCGAAACATGTGGATTTCGGGAGGGGGGAGGGGTGGATTTGAGGGATCGTAACAAAATATAGACGTGTGAAATAATTACATTTCTGAATCCGTGGTCAGATTCGAACGAGATGTATTGCACGCTCAATTGGCCTGAGTCATTTGGCTTTTAAATTAATTTATGGGATGTGGACATTGCTGGCTGGGTTAGCATTCAATGCCCATCCCTAACTGCCCCTTGAGAAGGAAATGGTAAGCTACCCTCTTGAACCGCTGCAGTCCCCAAGGTGTAGGGACACCCACAGCGATGTTTGGGAGGGAATTTCAGGATTTCGGCACAGCACAACATTCCAAAGTCAGAGAATGGCTTGGAGGTGATCTACCAAGTGGTGGTGTTCTTAGGTATCTGCTGCTCTTGTCCTTCGAGATAGTAGTGGTTATGAGTTTGGAAGGTGGAAGGTTTAGTTACGGGGCATAAAACAGCGCGTAGACCTGAGGAAGGCGCCAGGAATAACCGAGAAATCAGTGGTGAGTTAGCTGGATCAGAATCTTGTAACTCACTGCCTAACAGCGCTACGGGTGTACGTGTATGGAATCATATGGAACCATGTCGGGGTTCAGAGCAGCACACCACCACCTTCACAAGGACAAGTGGGGAGGGGCATCAAACACAGGTCCAGCTAGTGATGCAAACATCCTGTGGGAGAATATAAAGAAAGCTAATTTTGTCTAGGCTGGGAACAGAACTATTACTGTGGTATTTTGTGCCCCTGGGGAGGAAACAACCAAGAAGCCAGGGCCTTATTTTATATCGTTTTACCATTCCTATGTCCCACTGGATGTGTATATAGTGTGGATGGAATTGGGTTAAATCATGATCCTGCCAAGGTCAGGAATATTATTTGGAGAATACCATCAATGGAAGATGCGAAAAGAGTATCTTCAGTCATGGAAAATAGAACCCCTACTGTGCGGATAGAGGCCATTTGGCCCATCGTGTCTGCAATGACCACAACCCCACCCAAGTCCTATCCTCATAACACCACTTATTTAACCTGCTCGTCCCCTTGTCACCAAGGGGTAATTTTCCATGGCCAATCAACCTAACCAGCACATCTTTGGAGCGTGGGAAGAAACCAGAGCACCCGGAGAAACCCACACAGACGCGGGGAGAATGTGCAAACTCCACACAGACAGTGACCCAAGCCGGGAATCGAACCCAGGTCCCTGGCGCTGTGAGGCAGCAGTGCCAACCACTGTGCTACCGCACTAACCCATTAAGAATCAATGTCATTGATGAAGAAAAAAAAGTGTTCAAAACAAATGTAAGCACAATTTTCCTTCAGCCAGCATGACAAAGGTCCTTAACTTCTCGAAAGGCAAATCTTTGATACAACACACCATATGTTCTTGCCTTCCTGATCATCCCCTGTGACCTTCCGCTTTCCCTGGGTCAGGCGCTGATTATAGTCAGGGTACAATTCTATTAGTACACTCCCAGTGCCCAGTGTAAATTCGTTGGACTTTAGAGGGATGAGGGGGGATCTTATGGAGACGTATAAGAAAATGAAAGGGATGGATAGGGTGGAGGTAGAGAGATTCTTCCCGCTTAGAAAGGATAGCAGGACTAGAGGGTCCAGCCTCAATATAATCCGGGGGGGGGGGGGGGGGGGGGGGGGGCGGGGGGTACAGTTTCGATCAGAGTTGAGGAGGAACTTCTTCACTCTGAGGGTGGTGAATCTATGGAATTCTCTGCCCGTTGAGGTGGTGGAGGCTACCTCGCTAAGTGTATTTAAGTCGATAAATGTATTTAAGTTGCGGGTAGATAGGTTTTTCACAGACAGGGGAACTAAGGGTTATGGGGAGAAAGTGGGAAAGTGGAACTGATCCACATCAGATCAGCCATAATCTTATTGAATGGTGGGGCAGGCTCGAAGGGCTAGATGGCCTACTCCTGCTCCTATTTCTTATGTTCTTATGTAATATCAACGAAATCGGGCTGGAATTGTAACGTCACACGAAGGATTCCGGAAACTCCCGCCCGAGGTAAACAGTCATTTTCGTTTCCCTCTCCCAGCATTCCCCCGACCCCACTCCACCATCCGCCCACTGCCCCGATTCCGTAGCTGGCGAGGAGGAAGAATTCCAGTGAAAATAACTCTTCAGATCTCGACAACATTGGCTATCCATGCAACATTCTGATAACCCTTAATGGAGTGAAATCGGTTGAATTAGCATCTGAGATTTTCTCATTTGCAAGGAACTCTACGTTCAGCCAACTCTACGTTTAGGACTAGAGGGCACGGCCTCAAAATAAGGGGGAAACTGATTAGAACGGAGTTGAGGAGGAACTTATTCACTCAAAGGGTGGTGAATCTCTGGAATTCTCTGCTCGTTGATGTGGTGGAGGCTACCTCGCTAAATATATTTAAGACACGGGTAGATAGGGTTTTGGTAGGCAAGGAAATTAAGGGTTATGGGGAGAAAGCGGGAAAGTGGAACTGAGCCACTTCAGATCAGCCATGATCTTATTGAATGGCTGGGCAGGCTCGAAGGGCTAGGTGGCCTACTCCTCCTCCTATTTCTTATGTTCTTGTGTTCTTTTGTAGCAAATACAGAAAATATGCTATTTGCTTGGGTGGCATCTATGTAACTTGACAAATCTGACTAGGTGACGAATCTGCTGACTGATTTAACGATTTGGAAAGCTACCAGTGCCTGTGTGTATGTGCTGCCATTGTCGAGGGAGCAAGTAAAAAAGGCGAAAGTAATGTTATCCGGTCCTCATTTGTCACGAGATCGCAATTGCATGCAGCGGTGACAATTTTTGAAGCAATGAACTTAATAAAAGTCGTGTGGATACGAAATCTTACTGTAAACAAAAACGTAACACGTGCATACGAGGCGTTCAGGAAATAACAAGGACTGAGTTAAACTGATGAATGATCAACAACGATATTCAACTTTGTCGCAGACCATACAACTCATGTTTGCCTTACCAAACGGCCGAGTGTGACACTGAGAGCAAAATATTTTCGTGGAAATCATGACTGGAATAACAACTATAATTCGTGTAAACGTGGTACTGACATCTTGAGACCACAATAAAGGAGGATATTTCACAAAAAAACTATTCGATGGATACAGTTGAACGTTTCTTAGCCAACCTATTACATTTGCTCAGCAAATCTGGCACTTTGTGTAAAACGAAAAAAAAATCTTTGTATCATTAACTGGAGGAGTTCATCGCTGCAATGCAAAAAGAATAATGATGAACATGCAATAAACTTCAATCCATAAAGGACTATTAACGAAGTAAAATGGGTTCTTGAACTTACACTAATCACCAATGATCGTCACTGAGTCCCTCCCATAATTATTCGGAAAGAAAACCTATGTGTCATAGTTTGTCTGATCATAGAAACGTAATATTTAATTAAAAAACAACATACATTATAAAAACCAAAAAAACTATGTTGCCCATAAGAAAAACGCAGCATACTGTAATCTGCGCCGTTACAGTCACAGAGTTGACAACCATTCATCAGCAGAATGATGAAAGGTGTTAATACATGTTGTATTCAGTGACAACTAAACAACAATAACAATAACAATAACTAAATAACAATAACAACAACAACACTTCTGGTTGCAGTAATCCACACATATATGTGGGTGGGTATTAACACTGAACACAAGTGTGTGTTATCGTCTGGGAAATCTCTCAATGTTGACAAGTCATGAGTGCAGTGGATCATACTTCCTGGTGAGCTGTTATTTGGGTTATAGGAATGATAACAACGTGATCGCCATGCAACTTGGTTACTTTTCATGTCTCCACATTTTTCCAGATGCGATATTTCTCAACAAAGCAAGTTCGAAAGAATATTAAACTTCACATTTTAATGCCATTGAATTTTGGATTCATTGTGAAAAAAAAAACTAAATCATTTTCTTCATCTCACCTAAATTGTACAATGGCTGTTCACACAAAACAGGTGAAAGAGCAAAGAAGAAACAAGCAGGTTGGACATCAACAAACAAAGAGAAATACAAAAAAAAATTCTGAAACAATACAAATACAGAGTCCTATCTGAAACGCTAACATGAATTCTGCATGATGGAATTATTCTATTGCTAAAAAAAAAGTAATCTCTGTTCACAGGAATAGAAGCATTACGAAAATAGAAATACGTAAAACTTTGCCAAAACTATTGGTGCATTCATTCCTCATCTGGTATCCGATGAAGAAAGACGTCCAATTCGGTTCGCAACATGACAGGAATAATATGCATTTCAATGCACAAAACAGATTTTGTTAAAAAAGATGTCCAGGAAAGTGATCATTTAACATCGTATGTTGCAAGCTTGACATACTTTTACACAACTCAATTTCTTGACGCCTGTGTGTGGCGAGGAGGTGGGAGAGGGTGGATTGATTAGGGTGGGGGTGGGGGACGCTGCCCCGGTGTTGATAGCTACTTACAATGTTACAACAACATGCACAAACACATAATTCATACATTGTCCTGTAGGAGTGAATGTGTGGTACGCATTTGTTGGGCTGATACTATCGTTCTAAGTGAAAATTGGATGGATCTTTCCCTGCACACCCATGTAACATTCCATATAATCATGAGTTAAACTTTGTTTTCAAAGCTTTGGATCCGACCGCCTGCTGCAAAACCATGGAAGGTAATGACACCCATCGTTTGTAACATTTTGTATTATAATTCCTGCATGGCCACCATGCAGGCCATTGATCTCACAATGTTAATGGTAGCAAAATCTAACGAGCGGTGTGGACAACGCACAATTGCCTCATCAGCAAGCAATCAAAAGGTTTGCCATTTGGCACTCCCAAAGGATATGAGTCCTCATGAATCGCAAGTCGTTATGAAGCCTGGAGAAAATAAAAGCAAAACGATTGTTAAGTTGAAAAGGGGAAACAGCTACAGATTCTGCTGCCTTGGATGTGTTGATATTCGGATTACTTTATTACAGGATAAACATATGTTCATCAACTCAAACTGTGGAAGTTTGTGTGTATATATATATATATATGTTATGTATTTGCATGCATATATACATATACATAAGTGTGTGTGTGTGCGAAAGAGAGAAAGAGAAAGAGAGAGAGAGAAAGAGAGGAGTTTCAATCAGATAAATTATATGTTTTCCAGAGAAGTCACTCTCACCTCCTAGAAGGGATCAGCTCGGCCAAAACCTTACTGCGAACAATTTCCTAGGAAAGGTATTGTGACGAGACAAAATCAAACGAATTAGCGGTATAACAGTGGCAGAGTTGTTCGTCGATAAGGTCTGATGGATTTTTTAATATAAAAAAACAAATTAAAAGCTAGAACAATTAATGCAGACTGCAGTTGAAAATCGGCTTGTTTGTCACTGTAAACCAGCAGAAAATTGTAAAATATAACTCTACAATCTGCGCTTGGAATTTATGGCAGAATTCTATTCATATGGTTCGATCGATAGGAAATTTTATTGACGAGTTATGGTCACACAGTTTAAGAAAAAACAACTTGTAACTTTTTTTTCACTATCATGCTTGCACAATTAATGTAGTTCAGGTTATTTATTCCCTAGTGTTGCCCTTCTTGACCACGATTATAGTTTAATCTTTTATTGGTTGAAAAGAAATTACAAAAGATTTGTCGAACTGTTAAATATTTTGTTACTTTCTGCATATGTTATCAAATTGAAAAACAACGAGATACGAGCTGGTTTTCCAGGTTTCCTTTCTGGGATTTTCATTTAGGTGACATTTCAAAACGGTGGAACCCTTAACAGCGGCAAAAGTTTTTATCACCATGAGTTTGTTAAAGGTCAATTAGCACATTAATGCGCTGAAATAAACTTCGGAGTTCATCAATTCCATTTATTTCCTTTCATTTATGTTTTCTGCCCACGTATTTTAAGCACACGCGTAAATGGGATTTTACTTTGAACACTTGAAATGTTTCAATCCTCGCAGCAATAAACATGCTATAGATGACTGATGACCTGTTCAATGAACAACCGGAAATATTTCCTTAAATTATTTCCCAATCAAACAGCAAAACCACGTGAAAACACTTTAATCTCTGGCGCAGTGTCATAGCTAAGCATATCATCAATGACGATAACTACGTTTTTCTCCAGAAGAAAGTTATAACATTTTCCACGTCCCATGCCATGATTTCAACATTTGGTAACTTTATCTCGCAAATGCCAAAGGCAAAGTACGTTTTGAAAGGTGTGATATAAGAAATAAATTCATTGTTTTAATTTATTTAGGCAAATGGTTAAGACAGTGCCATCTACAAACACACATAAACTACGACGAACTATTCATTCATTGATCCATCATACCATCCGTACATCCAAACGTTGTTCCAACAATCCGCGCATACATTCATATATCCATCTCTCTTCTTATTTACTCAGCGAGCCAGACAGACAGACAACCATGCTTCCATCCATCCATCCATCCATGCATCCATGCATCCATCCATCCTTCCTTCCATCCATCCATCCATCTATCTATCTATCTATCTATCTATCTATCTATCTATCTATCTATCTATCTATCTATCTATCTATCTATCTATCTATCTATCTATCTATCTATCTGTTTTACCTATCTGTCCCTCTCTGTTTGTCTGTCCATCTGACTTTCTATCTTTCTAATGATCTTTCTTTCCATCATTTTTTCCTTCCCTCTGCCTCCCTATATTTCTAAAATATTTCTCTATCTGCTTAGCCATACACCTCTGTAGTCGTCTGTCGGATTTTGCTTCTGTAATTTTGTTTATTTTCTATACTGTGTTAACTTTCTTCGCCTGACCATTTTTTGGAACGTTCAAACATCTATCTTCACATATAAACTTCTGTGCAACATACAAGAATAATAAATAAAAGAAAACAACATTTGGAGGTACGTCTGTTTGTATACCGATTGTACAATCTTGCAAGATTAGCTGTAGTTTGAAGAAGAAATCTATGCAAAATCCGACCAAATGTTTCTTTGAATATGTGTTTTTTTTGGCACTGTGAGATGAATTCGCTTCTCCATTGTAGTATATTCCACCATTTCAAATATTTTCTGCCTCCTAGCTTAAAGGGGTTGTGCACAAATTACAGTTCAATACAAAGCGATAATTAATGTTTTTGCCTGATTGTATTGACAAACCATGTTTGCGTGATTGTTTTTAGAACTTCAAGAACTTCTAGAAAATACAAGTAAGTAGTGCTAAATATAACGTAGCATTGGAACACCTGAAACGCATGCCTTTATTGGACATTTGTTGTCGGGATTCGGTTCGACTTTAACAGTATTCAACATTAATAATTCGCACAATACCAGGTTAAATTCCATTGTATTTATTTTGAATCACGAGTTTTGGAAGCATGTTCCTTCATCATCAATGTTCAACACCAACATTTAGTTTTCGAATTCATGCTCCCAAAGTTGGAGCAATGTCCAAACAATGTTCAGCACAACAACATTATTTTAAATAAATATGTTTCACTAACTATACACTCGCATGTGGAGGTTTGTCACGTCTTTGCTAAAAAAGAAAACGAATCAAACTGCAGAACTCTGAGAAGCATTTGAAATGTTGTGAAAAAATTGGGAAGACAAGTCGACCTGCAAAGAATTCGTGCACAGTACATCGTGGTATATTTTGAGGGAGAATTTAGAAGTGATACACCGGAACATGCACTGAAGCGCAGAAGGGTGAACGCTATAATTCTTTATGGGGTCTGAATAATCGGAGGCTTACCGGCATCTTGGCTTATGGAAAGATGCAGACAAGCAAGATCTAACTCTGATTGCAGCGGAAAATACGGTTCAGGGTGCATTTGGAAATGTTGAAGGGGGTCCGGTTTCGTAGGACGTACCACGAATGTTCACATTATGTCCCATAGTTGTTTTTTTTTGTATTTTGCTTTTGCCTCAACGATGAAAAAAGGATCAGAGACCATGTCCAGTAAACTGAGACTGGTTAATGGAATGAAGACAATGATGAGAGATTCCCAACGTTAAGCTGAAACACATTCCTTCGTCTCGAGTATGAATGAACAAATAAAACCTGGTAACGAATAAAAGGTTCTGTCATTTGGAATTTCTTGGTGGTGGCACATTAATTGTAACTTTGCATTGACTGAGTAAAAAAGTGAACGAAAACACAGGAGTGTTTTACAAAATGTAATTCACCGAGTAAAGCTTTGGAACCCCATGTCAGAGAAATCCAATACAGCCGTTTGTAGTCAGGAATTCAGCAAATTATGGATTGTTGCAACTTAGCATTACGAGCATGAAATATGTCATAGCATACTTGGGAGGAGAAAACGAGCTAACATTGTTGTTCGATGATCTGTCACCAAAACTGGAATCAAAAATATATTCTACTTAATGTTGAAGAAGAAGCTGGCAAAGGGAACGGGCGAACATAAGGCTTGCAATACATTTCGTCGAGTAAAACATTGGATTGGCAGAGAAGTAAGTCCAGCTGTAAAAGAAGAGAGGTATATTTCTACATATTTGGTCTTATTCAATTGCAACCTTGAACACGACTATGCAGTTCCATAGAAGATGGGCAAAAATGGAGCATAGTGAAGGAAATTGTAGTAGCATTACTAATTTGCTGATCGCACAGGCTGCCATCTTTTTTTAACTGGTATGGTTGAAGTGCGCATATTTTAAGTTCCATTAACTAATACAAACTTTCAGACATGGAGTTTCTTTAAAATGCAATGTTCCCTTGCAACCATAAGTAATTTTATCAGCACATTGTTGAGATTTATTTAATGTTATAAGTTGCAGTATTTTGTATAGTTGCATTGGATCACTGCCTGTTTCTTTTAAAGCATGCACAGACCATTTTAATTAATGTTTAGTGTGTACATTGAGGTACAGTTTAAGTTGGTTTGTTTTGTATTGTAACTGCATATTTAACCGGGAATGTCATGATTGTTTCCTTGAGTAATTGATTGAATGCTATCTTATTTTCAAAGTGAAAACCATGTTTGTGAAAGAGAAAGGTCAGTCATTGTTCCCCCGACATCAACGGAGTTCAAATTTTCCTGCAAATAAAAAAAAACCTTATTGTATTCATCTTTTGGATGTAACTGTAAAATACATTGACGTTCGCAATGATTGGAGAATTGAATTCAGCAACCGGAAATCAAATAGCTCACACGATCGCAGGACATTTGTTTTTAAATAAGATGTATTATGTTATTTAATAAACGGCATAATTCCAAAGTATCATGCATTTTACAACGCACAATTCCTTCAGAATCCATGGTTTCCTTCTTATGTGTTGCCCTATTAACAGACAACAACTTGGGGATATCCAGATCATAGAGAATATTACCGCAACGGTCTGGCATCAACT
Source organism: Carcharhinus amblyrhynchos (assembly GCF_965287045.1). Classification (NCBI taxonomy): domain Eukaryota; kingdom Metazoa; phylum Chordata; class Chondrichthyes; order Carcharhiniformes; family Carcharhinidae; genus Carcharhinus; species Carcharhinus amblyrhynchos. The sequence continues at coordinate 64,328,013 of NC_137339.1, read as the reverse complement.
ACGTTGCAACATTTTTTTAACCCATATTAATTGATCTCGAAGTACTCGCAGAATATGTTAAACAGTCCAACAGATTTTGCAAATTATCTGTAGTTCCGGGTGTTTTCAAGTTGTCAACAGTTGGAAACATCTTGCTCGATTTGTGGCAGCATTTTTTCAAATCTCACAGAGTCATGGCAGCAAGCACAGAAATACCCTCCTGCATAAAGGACAGTTTGATAACAGCAACATTATGTGTTTAGTCCTGTGGGTGTGCATTCGTATATATGGCAATGTGGAGGAAAGCTACTTTTTTTTTATATAATTCAAATGATAACTTCAGTACACTTGACAACTCAAACAAGGTCTTGAATTTAGGTTTGTCACAAAGAAGCACTTCACATTAATAATAATAAGGATAATCATCATCATGACACGAGATTAGTGTTTCACTAGCCAAACATTGGCACATCGGAATGAAACATTGCTTTCTAATGGCTTTAGCGCCAGTGGCACTCCGTCACACTTTTTAGCAATGTCAGCTCACGGCTCCAAAACCTAGCATTCCATTTCAGGCTTTGGCCACTGCCTCTGCAGATCAATCGTTCTCCCAGTTTGTTCCGGATTCCTCAGGCTGTTCTGATTCCTAAATTAGGTGTATTTACAATGCTGAATTATTCATTAGTACACGCGAAAGGCGCCAACGTGTGGTGATTAGCGGATTTTTACAATAACGTCATTACATTATAAATGTCAGCCTCCTGTTGGGCCTGAACAAAAAGCAAGTGCTTATTTCATCACCAGGAGATGAAACGCCTATCTAAAAAACTCTTGACATTATTAAAAGAATCCTATCTGCACTATTTTTAGGCATACGACTTATTTTTATTTAAGTTGATGGTTGGGAAAAGGCATTCTTTATCATTACTGGCAAAAATGAGGGATGGCTTAAGTTATTTTCCTTCAGCAAGAGGTTTGGTGCCCACTTTTGTTAAGGTGGCAACACAACATTAATACAATGTCGTTTCGAGTTCTTAAATGATCAAAGTTTTTAATAGTCAGTTAGTATGTTGCAGTTCCAGGAAACGGTGATTTTATTCGATATTCTCCTGTCCTGATTGTTCTCAAGTATGGATGTGCATTCTTTTCAAATATTGCATTTCAATATGGGACTGTGAAGTGTCGCGCATTTTCCAATTTTTAGGACATTAGATTGCCTCTGGCAAGTTGCTATTTTCTTATTATAGACTCAGGACTATCAAATAGCGAGATATCGCAATAGCAAATATATGTTTCACTAATTGCTGAGTGAGTGGCTGATTTAGAAACTTCTGTGTATTTCATGTGTGGGCATATATGAAGAAGTACACAGTTTGTACATTTGTATTATTTTCAAAGAATTGCAGGGTAGTATATGTGTATATCATTAGCTAGAATTGCATCAAAGACGCGTAGGTTTATAGTTTTATATCAGGCAAAGTGCAAAGTGTGGTAAATAGGGAAGATTAAGATTAATATGTAACGGCTGCCATATGTTTACGGTAGCTACAGCGCAGCATGGCTGGTGCTAACATGGTGTGCTCATGAACTAGCATTCATTTATGATTGAACATATTTGTAATGGAAACAGTACAAGAAGCTAATAATAGGCTCATGGCTGGAAACATCGGATAGATGAAAATGTGCGTCTTGCTAAAATTGAAATTGGAAATATCAATATATTGATGGGTGGATGTATGGCAATTGGGCACCATAGCAGTTGTTTGAGTTGACATGCCAGTTAGCATGATATTTGTCGGCTGGGTAGAGTGAAAGCTAAGTCATGTGCCAGTTTGATCATCGACAATGTGTGTTGTATTGCAACTGATAATGTTAAAATGGGATCGAATGGCTGAAGGCACGTTGCATATTTACAGAGGAAAATCTGTGTAGAGCGCCAATTCGACAGAGATGTACGTTTGTAAGCCAGCCGCTACTTGTGTAACACAGGGGTATGCTTTAAATTGGATAGCATTTAAACTGGGAATTGGAATAAATCATTAACATGGCAGCATTGTATATAATAGTTTGGATCGGAGCTGTTTAGACAGGATGCTTAATGAGGTGTTGGTAGCTGTGAAGGCTAACATTTCGCGAGATGTTCGTTTGGCAGCAGGGCAGCCGGGTGTAGACTTAGTTGCGAATAATATTATCTCTATGGCGATTCCTCCACATAAGGTATCTGTAAATGGAGCTGGAGAGTACAGTTTTGTTTGTCTTTCTTGTGGGAAAGTGTAGTGATGCCTGGATAAAATGTCTTGGCATCTGGATGGGTGGTCATTTCGTGGGTATTTTTGTATACTTCGAGATGTGGCAGTGGGAACAAGGTGAGGTTCGCCGGTATGTTAATGTAATGTCGGCTCTCCGGATTGTTTGCAGATATGTAGGAGTCAGGAATTGCCAGGCCGGTGTAAGAGGGAGATCAAGATCTACCCGGTTAGGAGTGTATTGAGATTGTTTGGACTCTGCTAGTCAAATCTCGATGGTGCGGAGCAGTTAAGTGAAATCAGCGCAGTTTTAGGGACAACGAGGTAGCTTGAAAATGTGGTTCTCAAGATGTCACATATGGAATGACATGTCAGAGTTGTTATCTCATAAAGTGAGCTCACCATATCTGGTCATGATAATTGAAATCCCAGTGGAAGAAGAATGTCAATCAACTCGCATGCCTAAAATAAGCGATATGTCTGCACCCAGACGATCTATCATTATTGCAGATAATGCTCGGCATAGGGACGAGTTCAAAGGAAACCTCACACATTCGATGACATAGAGGGGCATTTCTTCTCTAATACTGTTCCATTCAGTTTGCAAATTCTACTGCACAGCATTCCTCACAGAAACTACCTCTATGAGAGTCAGAGATTCAGAGAAGTGTACAGCATGCAAACAGACCCTTCAGCATAATTTGTCAATGCCGTCCCTTTTCATAACTCGTAAGCTCGCCCTAGTTGTCCCTGTTTGGCCCATATACCTCTGTAGCCATCCGACCGTACAGCTGTCCACACGATTTTTGAAAGTCCAAGTTTAAAATGCCTCTACCCTTAGCCTCTGTAAGATGGTTCCAGACACACACCATCCTCTGTGTTTAAGAACTGCCCCTCTAGATCCTTTTGCATCTCTCCGCACTTACTTTAAATCTATACCCGATGGTTTTAAAATCCCCTTCCTTTGGGAACATATATTAATTATCTCGCTGATCTATGGCCCTCATTTTTTTTTTGCGGATCTCTATGAGATCACCCCTAAGCTACCCAAACTCCAGAGAAAAAAAAAAATCCAGTCTACGGAGCCTCTCCATATAAGTCAAACCAACAAGCCCTGGTAGCATTCTAGTAAGTCGTTTCATAATTCTTTCCAATTTAGTAATACACTTTCTATGATAGGGTGGCCGGAACTGTACACGGTATTCCAAGTGTGGCCTTACTAATGCCTTATAGAACTTCAACAAGACGTCCCAATTCCGGTATTCACAGTTCTGGCCAATGAACACAAGCATGCTGAAAACCGTCTTCATCACCCTGTCCACTGTGACTCAACTTTTAAGGAGCTATGAACCTGTACCCCGAAACCTCTTTGTTCCATCACTGTCCCAAATGCTCTACCATTAACTGAATTAGTCCTGTCCTGATTCGATCGACCAAAATGTATCACCTTGGATCTTTCTAAATTAAATTCCATCTGTCATTTGTCAGCCCACTGGCCCAATTGACCAATATCCATTTGTATCTGAGATAACTTGCTTCATTGTCCACTATGCTACAACTCTTGGTGTCATCTGCAAACTTACAAACCAACTAAATTATCATCTAAATAATTATTATAGCTCAACATAACAGTGAACCCAACACCTAACCCTGAGGCACACCACTGGTTAAAGACCACCAGTTTGAAAGACAACACTCGACAACCAACCTGTCTTCCGTCACCAAGCCAACTTTGTATTCATTTGACTACCTCACCCTGGGTCCCATGAGATTTAACATTAGGCAACAACCTACCATGTGGAACCTTGTCAAAGGCCATGCCAAAGCGCATGCAGACAAAATCAACTGCATGACCCTCGTCTATCTTCCTGGCTATCCCTGCAAAAAAATCAAAGTTATGAGATATGATTTTCTACTCACTAACCCATTTTCACTGTTGCTAATCTTCCCTTGCCTTTCTAAATTCCTGTAGACCCTGCCTCTCAAAATGCCTTCTAACAAATTACCGCTTACAGATGTGAGGCTGAACGGCCTGTAGTCTCCAGGCTTTTCCCTGCACCTGTTCTTAAGCAAAGGCACAGCATTTGCCACCCTCCAATCGTCAGGCACTACACCTGTGAAAATCGATGATTCCACTATCTCTGCTTGGTCTTTATGATATGGGCAAACATTGATAAAACATGATCTATAAAATAGATAGGCATTTTTTTCCCTAGCCTCCCACAGTTTTTTGGGATATATTTAATCAGGTCCCGGGGATCTGACCGCCGTGATACGCTTCAAGACTTCCAGTATTTCTTTCACTATTACATGTACATATCTCAAGGCATCACCACTTTTCCTCAAGACTGAAAACTAACGACAGGGAAAAAAAAAAGAATCTCAGCCATGTCTTGTGAATCCACATGTGCTCATACTTACGAGTTCCTACTCTTTCTGTAGTTACTTTATTGCCCTTAGCATATCTTTAGAATCTCATTGGATTCACCTTTGCCTTATCCGGCAAAACAATCTTGTGTCCGATTTTTGCCGTCCCTATTTCTCTTGTAACTCTGCTCTGACAACCTCTATAATCTTCAAGAGATCCACTTGATCCCAACGGCCAATGCATTTCATGTGGCTCCTCCTACTTCTTTACGACGGACTGAATCTCCTAAAAAACTACCAGCCTTTCCCTTCATGCTAAGGGGGAAAAAAAAGTGCTTACGTTGAAACCTGGTTAGCACACTTTTAAAAAACATCCCGCTTACCAGACATCCCTTTGCTTTCCCACAGACTCCACCTATTAATCTTGAACATTAATCTGCTTGATATCATCAAAATTGGCCTTGCCCCAATTTAGAAATTTAACTTATGGGCCAGAATATTCATTCTACGTAGCTATCTTAAAACTAATGTAATTGTGTTCACTTGTCTCAAAACGATCCCTCACAAACACTTCTGTCATGAGCCCTTCCTGTTTTTCAAAAAGGGGCCAAGTTTTGCCCTTTCTCTAGTCTTGCCATCCACATCCAGAATGAAAACTCCCTGCTGAATACACTCACTGAATTTCTCTTCATCCAAGTCTCTCATTCTATGACTATACCAGTCAATGTTAGGAAAGTTAAATCCGCCTAATATTGCCACTCTACTATTCGTGGAATTCTCTGTAATCTCCTTACATATTTGCTCTTCAATTTCGTGTCGACTATATGACTATTATTTCTCGGTTCAACTCAATGGACTCAATGGGTCAACTCTTGGATACGTCGGCTCTCAATACTGTCTTAATGCTTTCCTTAATTAAAAATGCAACTCCCACTCCCGTCTTTCTCCTGCTGCATCTTTCCTTTGGCATCTGTACCCTGGAGCAATGAGTTTGCAATTCTGTCCTTCCCTTAGCCATGTTTCAGTAATTGCTATAATATCCCAATCCCATGCACCCATCCATGCCCTTTGTCCTTCTGCCTTGCATGTCAGATCTCTTGCATTGAGGGGCATATAATTAAGGTTTGACCTCCCTTCCTGGCTGTCTTGCTTTTGCCTGATCTGTCTAGCACTTGGATTACAGCAACGGTATTTACTATTTAATGTACTCTTTTCTAACTTCTCTGCTGACCTCAACCTTCTGTTCTGTCTCCCTACTGCATTGATTCCCACCCGAGAGAAAGTAAAACAAATTATTCATGTTGGAATATTAAAGCCAATGAAATGTGGGGCTGCCCAAAATGCGATCTGAATAGAACACGCAAACCCCTTGCTCTGGCAGTATATTATTGCTGTTTCTTTTCGCTCCAATTCCGATTTTTTCTTGAGTTTATTCTCTCTTATCAAGATCCCAGGATAAGGGGCTACAATCCGCCTGATGATGAACTGTTATTTTCCGTCAAAATAAAATATATATGATTATAATACTGCATGGTCTTTCATGTTCTTCTGAGTTTCATGTCCCAATTTCCAGGAAATTTCTCAATACGTAATCGACCAGCTAAATCTATATACATTGTTATCAATTTCTGCTAATGCAATAAGCCCCCCACCCCCACCCCCCCCACCCCCGCCACTGAATTGCAAGTGTCACCATGGAATCTGCAGTTTATGATTTCCTGCAGACGTTAGCTTCCTGAGTCCGAATGCATTAAATTGATTAAATTAATATTATTTTACAGAAATACTTGATCTGAAAGAAAAGGGTGAGTAAGAAAATACAAGTTTTAAAACATAATAATAATCGGAACTTTACTGTCAACGAATTAAACGAATGTGCACAGTTTTGCACCTCAAAATGTTTTATTAATGTTTGCCCATATAGTAATATTCCCTTTTACATAACGGGTCAGTTGCATGCTTGGTTTTTATTTGCAATTTTCGACATCACCAATCCCTCCCGTTTTGTGTTTATTCCACTCGCACAACATTCTCTATGTACACTTTTTTTTCGGTACTTACTTAGCGAAACACTTCAACCATGAGTGAAGACATGAAGACACAACTGGAGATTATATTGTAAAAAAATCATTATCTGGATCTTCACATTTTGCTGGAGTCCAAGTTGCATTTTTCTTCTGCAGGATCCTTGCACCCCAGAGCCGTACGCGTTGAGTGCATTAATCCAATTACGCCCTTTTCGGATGCGTAATTCCCTTTGCTGCAAGTTGTCAGGCTTTGGTTGCCTGGGCATCATTCCAATAAAATTATCTCCTTTAGGTATTAATACGGGCTATCTCCGCTCATAATTCGAGGTGTGCATACGTTTCTCGATAAAAATAAACTGATGTTTCGGTCAGATTTTTGTGGCGGTTGTTCGGTAATGCAAGAAAACAAATAAAAATCTAAATACCTCAAATCACTTGGGGTTAAAAAAAACTAATGACGGCTCTTAAGTAAAGTTAATGTTATTTTTGCTCTTGTTACTCTCAAGTACAATTTGAAAGATTTGATGCAAGTTAAAATAAATATTCTTTGCATCATAGTTGCAAAGTGCGCTGAAAGCAAAAAAGGTAAGGAAAGGTAAAATGCACGAATAGAATCCAGAACAGACAAGGAATTGTTTGATTAAAAAAAACAGAATTCTCTTCTGAAACACATTGCCTTTTGAAATTATGTCTCAGTTAGATCTGTAGGTAAGCTATAATAACATAATCCACGTATATAACTTTAGACGTCCAGTTTTGAAATTAATTCGACTATTCATTCGTTAAAGTAATAGCCGAAGCAAAACTGATGCTGTTACAGTTTGTGGCATACGCCGAGCTCTCTTCATTTGAACACAACATTAATTGCGATTAGGCAGTTGCTACATAGGATTAAACGCCATGTGCAGTTTCCTTAGACAGTGCTTTCTGAACTTGCACAGGAGTCTAGAACCACAGAAAAAAATGCAGCACATAAGGCGACCACTTGTAGTATCTTATCCAGACCAGCCGAGGAGACTCAGCTGTCCTGTTTAAACCCAGTTTCCTAAACCCAACCTTTTTTTTATTATTTCCTGTGCTGCAGAATTCAATGATTTATTTTTCACATACACCTTCAAACACGCGCTAACTGCAATTTTACCTGATATAACATTTGCCACTATCTAATTATTGTTGTCCTGGAGTACCTCGTCAGCCCTGAAGCACTTCGATATTCACAAATTCCATCCTGATATCTCACCAATCCAGAATTGCGTTTCATAGGTAACAATAACTATTTGCATTCTTCTCTGCATTAAAACACAAGGTGAGTCATTATTTATTCAGTTATGTGCACCACGTTAAGCATCATGATCACTGCTTTCAGCTGACCAGCTGTACGGAGGGCGAGACAAGACGGAGGGCGAACACTGAAATTCTAATATGTAGGTTCATATGCATTACTGCCTTCCTAAATTAGCATGGGAGAATAGGCCAAATCTGACAGCAGGTAGAGTCATAGAGCACGCCCTTCGGCCCAACTTGTCCACGCTACCTTTAAAAAGAGAAGCTAATCCCAACTGTCCCCATTTGGCCTATATCCATCCATTCTCATCCAACCCTATGTAAATATCTAAATGCCTTTTCAATGGATAAACTGGTTCCTGCCTGCACTACTGCTTCTGACAACTTGATCCAGACACTCACCTCTCTCTCTCTCTGAAAACAAACTGCCCCTCTGGACACTTCTGTACCTCCCCACTGTCACCTTAAATCTATGTCCTCTAGTTTTAGACCCCCCTACCTTTGGGGAAAAAATACTGACTATCTATCTTGTCTATGCCTCTCATTATTTATTAGACCGCTATATGGTTACCGCGCAGCCTCCTACGCTACCGGGAAAGACATTTCAGTCTATTCAACCTTTCCTTATAACTCAATCCACCAATACCCGGTAGCATTCTCGTAAACATTTTCTGCACTATTTCTAGTTTAATGACATCCTTTCTATAATAGGGTGAACAGAATGGTACGCAATATTCCAAGTGTGGTCTTACCAATGTCTTGTACCACTTTAACAAGACGTCCCGGTTCCTGTATTCAATTTCTGACCGATGAAGCCAAGCATACCACATGCCTTCTTCAAAACTCTGTCCACCTTTGACTCCACTTTCAAGGAGCTATGAACACGTGCCCGAAATCTCTTTGTCCTGTAACACACAAACCACGCTAATATTTAATGAGTATGTCCTGTCGTGGTTCAATCTACAAAAATGCATCACCTCGCAATTGTCTAAATTAAACTCCATCTGTCATTCGTCAGCCCGTTGGACCAATTGTTGAAGATCGGTTACAAATGGGGATAACTTTCTTCACTGTCCACTATACTACCAAATCTTGCTCTCATCTGCACACTTATTAACCATTTTCACTATACTCTCATCAAAATCATTAATGCAAATGACAAATAACAATAGGTCCAGCATTGATCCTTGAGCCACACTGCTGAAAACAGCTCTCTACAACCGCCTTCTGTTTTCTGTCAGTATAGTAAAAAGTCTGACAACACCAGGTTTCAGTCCATCAAGATTGGTCTTGCCCCAGTTTAGAATTTTAACTTTGGGATGAACCTATCATTTTTCATAGCCATCTTAACCTAACAGAGTTACGGTCCCTGAATGTTGCTTGGAAACAGATGTTTGAGGGTCAATCAACATCTGACATAGAGGAGGCTTTGAAGTGTAAATTGGTAGGGATTCAGGACGGGTACATTCCTATAACGATGAAGGATAAATATGGCAAGTTTCAGGAACCTTGGATAACGAGAGATATTGTGAGCCTGGTCAAAGAGAGAAAAGAAACACATGTGTGAAATACAAGGAAACTAGAAAGAAACTTTAACAAAGAGTAAGAAGAGCTAAAACGGGTCATGAAAAACAAACATTGGCCAGCTTGGATAAGGGATTTTCCCAGACTCTGTATACATATGTTAAAGAAAGAGGGTAACCAGGGAAAGGTTTGGCCCACTTAATGAAGAGAGATGGAGTCTATGTATGGAGCCAAAAGAAATGGGCGAGGTATTAAATGAATATTTGGCATCAGTATTTACCAAGGAAAAGGACTTGATGGATGATGAATATGAGACAAGATGTGTAGATAGTTTGAGTCATGTTGAGATCAACAAAGAAGAGGTTTGGGTGTTCTTAAGAAACGATAAGGTAGACAAGTCTCCAGGACCTGATGGCATATATCCCACAATACTAAGAGAGGCAAGAGAGCAAATTGCTGAGGCCTTGAGAGAAATGTTTGTATCTTCACTGGCTACAGGTGAAGTTCTAGAGGGTTGGAGAATAGCCAACGTTGTTCATTTGTTTATAAATGATAGGAAGGATAATTCAGCGAATTACAGGCCGGTGAACTTTACATCAGTGGTAGGGAAATTATTGGAGAGGATTCTTCGAGACAGGATTTACTCCCACTTGGAAATAAGTGGACGTATTAGTGAGAGGCAACATGGTTTTGCGAAGAGGAGGTCGTGCCTCACGAACTTGACCGAGATTTTGAGGAAGTGGTGAATATGGTTGATGAGGGTAGGGCAATGAATGATGTCTACAGGGACTTCAGTAAGGTCTTTAACATGGTCCCTAATGACAGGCTGGTGCAGAAGGTGAAGTTGCATGGGATCACGGGTGAGCTGGCAAGGGGGATAGAAAACTGACTTGGTCAAAGGAGTCATGGTATGGAGATACAGGCGTTGAACTGGGCTAAACACAATAAGAAGTCTCACAACACCAAGTTAAAGTCCAACAGGTTTATTTGATAGTAAACCCACTAGCTTTCGGGGTTTGTCCCTTTGCTGTCCTCAAGGGACTTGTGAGACTTCTTACTTGGTCGAAGAAGATAGAAGGTAGTCGAGGAAAGGTGCCTTTCTGAATGGAGGGCAATGGCAAGCGGTGATCCTCAAGGATCAGTGCTGGGACTTAGCTGTTCGTAATAGTTAATTAAATAAATAAACTGATTTGGAGGAACATGCAACTGGATTGTTTACTAAGTTTGCGGAAGACACAGAGGCTGTTGGATATACGGATAGTGATGAGGACCATCAGAGGATTCAGCAGGACATCGATCAGTTGGGGAATTGGGCAGAGAGATGGCAGATGGAGTTTAATCTGGACATATGTGAGACAATGCATTCTGGAATTTCTAATGCAGATAGGTCATATACAGTAAGTGGCGGAACCCTTAGGAGTATTGATAAGAAAAGTGACCTGGATGTATGGGTTCACAGGTCACTGAAAGTGCCAATGCAAGTGCAGAAGGCAGTCAAGAAGGCATACAGCATGCGTGCCTTAATCGGCCAGGGCGTTGAGTTGAAAAATTGGCAAGTAATGTTGCAGCTCTATAGGAACTTAATGAGGCCACACTTGGAATATAGTTTTCAATTCTGGTTGCAACTCTACTAGGAGGCTTTGGAGAGGGTACAGAAAAAAAAAATTGCCAGGATCTTGCCTGGCATGGAAGGCATAAGCTTCGAGGAGAATTTGAAGAAATGAATTTGTCCTCAATGGAGGAAAGGACGTTGAAGGGCGACCTGATAAAGGTCTTCAAGATTTTGAGACGTGGACAGTGTGGACAGTGAGAAGCTTTTTTTTTTCAATTGTGGATGAGTTAATTCCTAGGGTGCATAGGTTTATGGTCGATAGGCAAGTTTTAGAAGAGATGTACAAGACAGATTGTATATCCACAGAGTGGTAGGTGACGGGAAATCGTTGCTGGGGGAGTTAGAGGAAGCGTAGAGCGTAGTAACTCTTAAGGGGTGTCTCGACAAATACGTGAATCCGATGCGAGTAGAGGGATATCGTCTGCGGAAGCGTAGTGTTTTGTTACATCAGACAGCATGGTCGGTGCAGGCCTGGAGGGGCGAAGGGCCTGTTCCCGTGCTTTTTTTTTTGTTCTTTGTTTTGCTGCTTGGTCCCAAAGTGATCCCTCATTAACACTTCTGTCCCCTGAAATTCCTTAATTCCCACGAGGAGGCCAAGTGTTATTTTTCTCTCTCTGTGGTCGGGCCATCCACAGACTGAATGATAAATTCCTCCTGAATGCACTCAACAAATTTCTCTCCATCCAACCCTCTAATACTGTGGGTATTCAAGTCTTTATTGGGAAAATTAAAATTTCCGCCTATTTCCACCCTGTTTTTGTTGGAGCTATCTGTAATCTTCTTACACATTGGCTCCTCAATTTCCAGGTGACTATTTGGATGCCGATAGCACAACTTTATCAAAATGATTTTCCCCGCTTATTTCTCAGTTCAACACGTATAGACTCAGTGGCCAAACCCTCGGATATATCGCCTCTCAGTATGGCTGTGACTCTTTCCCTAATCAAAAGTGCAACTCCCCCTCCTCTCTTACCTGCAATTGTATCTTTCCTATCGCAGCTGTACCCTGGAATATTGAACCAGCCTTGTCACTCTCTTAACCGTTTTTCAGTAATTGCTATAATATTCCAATCGGTCGAACCCATGAATGCCCTGAAATCAGCTGTCTTGCCCGTCCGGCTTCCTGCACTGAAATAAATGCAGTTTAATCTGGATTTTCCTTGCTCCCTGCCCTGATTTTACTTTATATATCAGGTACTAGGATTACTGACACTGCCTTTAATGTTAGTGTGTTCTATTTAACTTCTGTGCTGTCCTCAAACCTCACTTCTGTCTCCCTACAGCTTTGGATTACAACCCCCTGGCAAACTTGGTTCACCCCTCCCGAGTGGCTCGAGCAAATCTCTCCGCCAGGATGTCTGTCCCTCTCCAGTTCCAATGTAACCTTTGAACAGATCAACCTTTCCCAATAAATTATCCCAATGATATAAAAAGAATCGAAATCCCCGCCCCTTCACCAGCCCTAAAGACTGGCATTCATCTGCTTAATCCTCCTTCTCCTACTCTCACTAGTACGTGGCACCGGTAGTAATTCTGAAATTACTGCCTTCGAGTTCCTGCACGTTTGACTTCTGCGTAACTCATTAAATTCACATTTCAGGACCTCATCTCTTTTCCCTGATACCAACATGGAAAACGACCTCTGGCTGATTACCCTACTCCTTCATAACGTACTGCAGTCGCTGGGAGACGTCCTTGACCATGGCAACACACCTTCCTGGAGTCTGGATTGCAACAACCGAAACGCCTGTCTGTGCATCGAATGATGACACTCACTATTAAACTTTTCCGAGGTAACAGGTTAAACTGAATCAAAATTACATAATTTAAACTGATTCATTTTATATATTTGTATTATTCGTACGAGGTTTGTAAGCATCGCCAGTAAAACAAAAAAAATCACTTCGTATAAATATTTGAACAGGAAAAGATGATTGTGAGTGGGCTTTCTGAATCTTTCCAGTCCATGTTGGGCATCACATTTTCTTCAAATTATCTCATCAATCATCGGTGTACTTGATATAGATATTTCCAAAGCAGCGATTGCACCCATTACAAATGCAATGTCTACAAGGTGACTTTTATTTTCCACACAGTGGACCACACCAATAGATGTACACGAAATAAATCGCTATGAAAAGAGTGCTAGATATGATTTCATGGAGAAGCAGCTTTGGAGTAAAAGCTGCAAGTTAGTACAGAAATTTGCAAATTGTGATTATATGTTTTCACATCTTGAAACAATTATTATTTGCTATTAGTAATTAGTTCGGTGACTTATATGGGCATGGGCTCCATTTATGTTGACAATGAATAGACTGATCAGAAAGAAATTCTATCAAGGCATATTCCGAAGATAAGTTGATTTTACCACATTCGGTAGAGATTCAGTTAACTTCATTAACGATGCCATAAAATTCTAATGGTTTTGGTATGCCCACTTTATGACTTGAAACAGCCCTTTGTACGGTTGCTTCGAATGAAGCTGCTTTGTGAGGCTTCTACGAACTTAAAATATATTCGATAAATGTGAGCGGCTAAGGGTAAGATTGAGGTAAGGACTCAAAGGCAGTTCAGAAGTGTGAATGGTGATCCTGCCGCACGGGATGTTCATTATTGTAATCTATTGGATTGATGCAGAATGCATTTAGTCGGTAAACCTTTTGTTTGTATTGCGTCTCGCTGATCAAGCGCTACAAAATTATATAAACCATGTTTTTTTTCCGCTGAAGAAATGTCCTGACGTTTTGCTTAGCGCATTCCCTTGCTCGCAAGTAAATAAATGCATAATCTGACGGTCTAGTATCTTTTGTTAATGTATATTTCTGTTAACAGTCAAACTCCCAAGTTGAAACTTCGACACCCATGTTATTCATCACCACCTCACACAGAGGAATCATATTATAGTTGAAAACAAACACAATTTCGACCTCACCAAGATAAATCACACAAAATACAAAATAATAGAATTAGACTCCTATCAATAACATCATTGAAATTATGTTCTTTCTCAGTCATCAATACCATCATTGAAAAAAAATCTTTCACCATTCTTTCAATCACACGACTTGACCAATTGTGGTTCAATGAGTAATAGAATTTAAGCCACCATTTTAAGGGGAGCTTCAAGCATATCTGGAAGTATGATGCCAATTAATTGAAACTACAATACCTAGTATATGCTTTTGATTCGGAGGCAAAACGTTTCTCCCGGGATGGAGGAAGATCAGCTCCGAGTTTGATCGAGAGGATTAACGATAACCGATGTGTTGCTGTGTCTGGAAAGAGTCCACATGGAGACAATACTCACGCATTCCGCTACGTTCGATCTATACATAGTTACATATGAGCAAACATGGCACTTAGTTCACACTGCACGCCTCAAAACATTACTTTGATGCACCAATCATAAGAACATAAGAAATAGGAGTTGGGATAGGCCACCCAGCCCCTTGAGCCTGCCCCACCAAAAAGCAAGACCATGGCTGATCTAAAGTGGATCAGCCCAACCCCCAACCACCCCAACCCCCCTCCGCGCTTTCTCCCCGTAAACCTCAATCCCCCCGTCCATCAGACACCCATTCGCCCGTGATCCAAACACATTCAACGAGGCAGCCTCAACCACCCCAACGGGCAGAGAACCCCAGAGACTCACCACCCTTTGAGTGAAGAAGACCCTCCTCAACGCCGCTCCAAACACCACCACACCCCCAACTTTGAGGCTGTGCCCTCCAGCCCTGCCTTCCCTTCTAAGCGGAAATAATTCCTCTACCTCCACCCCACTCTGCTCCCCGCCCCCTAATTTCCTGTAATTCTCTACAGGATCCCCCCTCCGCCCTCCAAGCTCCAACGAGTACAGGACCAATCAATTCAACCTCTCCCCAGAGACCAACCCCCTCCTCCCGGCATCAGTGAGAGTAGGTGAACCTTCGCTGCACTCCCCCCAAGGCCAACGCATCCCCTCGCAAATAAGTGGACCAAAACTGCACACAGTACCTCAGCCGCGGCCTCACCAGTGCCCTGCAGAGCCGCAGCAAGTCCTCCCCACCCTTATATTGTACCCCCTCTCTACAAAGGCCAACACTGTATTCACCTTCCTGATCACCCGCTGCACGTGAAGACCGACTCCCCGCGATTCGTGCACAAAGACCCCTAGGTCCCTCAGCACAGTAGCATGCGGCAGCTTTTCACCCCTTGAATAATAATCCCTCCTACTATTGTTTCCAGCAAACTTGATAACCTCACACCTACCAACGTTACACTCCATCTATTAGGTCCTCGCCCACCCACCCAGCCCACGCAGGCCTCTCCACAGCTCCCCCGCCTCCCGCGCGCACTCCACACAACCCGCCCTTCCACTCATTTCCTGTAATCAGCAACTTTTGTTACGCTACACTCAGCCCCCTCCTCCAGCTCATCTATGTAAATGGTAAACAGCTGAGGCCCCAGCACCTCTCCCTGTGGCACTCTACTAGTCACCAACTGCCCACCAGAAAAACATCCATTGATTCCAATTCTCTGCTTCCTGTTAGATAATCAATCTTCAATCCACGCTAACACTTTACTCCCAACTCCGTGTATCCTAACCTTCTGCAGCAACATTTTCTGAGGCACCTTATCAAACACCTTCTGGAAATCTCAAAACACCACATCCACTGGTTCCCCTCTGTTTTGCACGGTAGTCACATCTTCATAGAAATTCAGTAAATTTGTTAAACACGACATCCGCTTCACGAATCCGTGCTGTGTCTGCTTGATCAAACTGTTCTTTTCGAGGTATCCTGCTGTTTGTTATTTGATGATGGATTCTAACCTTTTTCCAGCCCTTGGACGTTGACCTAACCGGCCTCTTATTCCCTGTCTTTTGTCTGCTACGTTTTTTAAACAGCGGCATAACATTCGCTGTTTTCCAATTCTCCGGCACTTCCCCAGAGTCCAGCGAGTTTTGATAAATAATTACGAAGGCATCGGCTATTACTTCTGCCATTACTTTCAGAACGCTGGGATGCATTCCATCTGCTCCCAGGGACTTGTCTGCGTTAAGTCGCGTTAGTCTAACAAGCACCTCCTCTCTAGTAACAGTAATTGTATTAAGGACCTCATTTCCTACCATCCCTCTATCTTTAATATTCGGTAAGCTATTTGTGTCCTCCTGAGCAAAGACCAACCCATTTCCTCGTTGCCCACCGTTAAACCCCCCTCTCGTCCTCCAATTGTCCAACATTCATTCTAGCCAGTCTCTTCTTTATATATTTGTTAAAACTTTTACGATTTTTAAAACATATTTAGAGCTACTTTAGTTCCATACTCCGTCTTCCCTTTCTTTATTGCTTCCTTAGTCATTCTTTGTATTTTTTTTTTAATTTTCCCCAATCTTCTAATTCCCCACTATTTTTAGCTGCTCTGTACGCATCGGCTTTTAATTTAATTCGCTCTATTATTTCATTCGATAACCACGGCTGTTTATCCCTTTTCTTACAGTCCTTCATTGCCATCGGAATGTATTTCACCTGAGTACTGAAATAGATCTCCTTAAAAATCTCCACTGTTCCTCAGCTTTCCTACCATCCAATCTTTGCCCCCTATCTACATTAGCCAATTCCGCCCTCATCTGATCATACTCCCCTAAGTTCAAATCGAGGAGACTGGTTTGGATCGCTACTTTCTCACCCTCCATCACCCAATGCAATGTGGCAGCAAAGAAAAATGGACGGACGATTCCAAGAGAATCGGACAAATGGAGAAGTAATCTCAAGAATGGAAATGCATAAAGATGTATCAACGCAATTTGTGATTAATGCAGCTATATTGATGACAAAACAGAAGATCGCTGTCGCAGAGAAGTAAACTTGAAACACAGCATTTTAAAGCTTTTTCGGATGTTTGCTGTAACGTATTTCCACAGGTAACAAAGACATTCAGTAGTTGAGCTGGTATGACGCAGTCATGGCTTCTGGAAAATCTAAGAAACTGGTTCAACATTTTTTTTTAATGAATAATTCGGAGCAACATCATGCTGATGAGAAGCTGGACCTGACCTCCTGTATACTCAGGATTAATGGAGCTGGCTAGACTTTAGCCAGGTCCTTTCGGATAGAAAGGGAGAACAAAACGATGGGTGAGAAATTGAATGGTGGGAAATTTATATGCATTTGGAATGGCTGAACAGGATTCAAATCCACTGAGCTGAAGTAAAGGAAACTGTTAGCGATAGTGAACCAGAGCAGACCGAAATGGCCGAAACATGTGTGCCAAGATTGAGCTTGACTTGCAGCACTTGAATGTGCTAACTTATATACATCCGTTAGTTAAAAAAAAATCCAATATAACATTTCGACCGTTTAATACGAAAATTAAAATACTGACCGAATTATTTGTGTTAACATGGAGAATTGCATGCATTTAAGCGATTGACTCACATTGTGGAGGATCTTCTCATTGAATGTCAGCACGTGTGTTTTTGTATTTCTTGCATATTCTGAAAACGTCCCATTCCTATACTTCTTCCCTTGTGTAACAGAGGCAAAAGACACTGATACCAAAGAAGGTAATGAAAACTCGCATTTAAAATTCGAGACCAACGCAGCTTTAATACATATAACATAAGTGTAAATTTACTATTTGCTGCATCACCTCACAATCAATAGCAACGCCTTGCTCACGAAAAGCATAATATCTTCTTTATTTAGTCTGTATTAGTGAAGGAGTTTAGGTGTTTAGGAAACAATAGCGAATGCATATGGTTCTAATTAAACTTCGACTGTACAAATAATTTTAGCCAGATTTCCGACTCAAACGTTGTTCGAAATAGCGCCAACTACTCCTTTTTTTGTTTGCCTGAAAATTTGAGGGATGTCATAGCGGCACACTGATTAGCAATGCTCACTCACAGCGACAGAATCAAGCATTCGAATCAGGCCTCGGCTCACTGTCGTGATGCAGCTCTCCCTCGTGTGTGGTTCCTTCCCATGGTCCTCAGAGTTCAATGTTGTACTAAATTACCCATTCGTTACAAGGGCTTCGAACAGGATAAATGCACGGGATTGCAGGAAAATGTTCGATGCACATGGGATTTAGAGGATTGTAGGAATACATGCGATGGCAGGAATTATGGTCGTTGCACATTCGATGGGGGAAAAATGACTACTATTGCAGTGTCGGATTTCTATGCTCCATGTTTACTCAAATCAAACTTCTTTCACACTGCGTAGGTAATTCACATTACTCAGCAAGACCTTCGATTCTCCTTTCATTGTTGGCCAGTTATTTCGATGTGTCCAAAAGGAAATCTCCTCAACATTAACAACGTTTTTAGTTGCTCAAAAGCAGGATATGCATGACTTTTATAAAGTATGCCAGTATTCTAATACTGATAGTATCGCTAGTGACATTTTTTCCAGCTTTGTTCTTTACTGCCATGGCTGAATATTAAAACACAGCTATTATTAATTCCAGTTTCGAAGGTATTTCATAATTTAGTTTACTCTGTTAAGACAGTTTGCAAAAAAAAAACTTCACACTTTTCTTTTGATTTGTAATCCGAGGAGAGTGTGTGGCACAATCGCTTTGAAGGAGCAATTTTCATTTTCTGTAATCAATGTTTGGGACTTCCGCAACCTGAGCACCTGAAGGAGCACTGAATTGGTTGAGTTATTTTCCCTGGGAAAGGGTGGTAACGTGATGTGGAGTTGTTTCTGCGACCGTTCGAAAATTCGACTTCAAGTGGCCATCCCTGATGTTTTTCGGTATTGTGTCAAATATAACAGTTGTTCCAGTCGTGTGTGCACAAACACACTGGAACTTTAAGTTAATGCTAAACATGCTGATCTTTAAACCAGGGCCGACCGCACATATGCCTCCCTGCGCCAACCATGATCTGCGGAGATGTAAAACTGCCATAGTTAGTCTTGTGTTTGAGCTTTATTGAAGTTCGGCATGTTCAATCAAGATACTCGCTTTTCACGAATTCCAGCAAGGGGGGCGGGGGGTGGGAATGAAAAACTGTGTTGGCCTAGAAGCTGGACACAAGGAGAATACACGACGCCTTATGGACTCTGAAAAACTCTTGTTGACCAAAATATGAGAACGGAACCACATTGAGACAATAGTATCAGAAATTAACCTCTTGAAGCAGAACCTTTTCCTCCTCTCCGATTCACGATTGAATAAAATGCCGGTCATAATCACTATTGCACGGCTTGCTTCCTCCACTGGCAGAACAGACTCACGAAAGTGGGCGAGTTAAAACCTGAAGCTTTTTTTTTTAACTACACTGACATTGCATGGCGCTATATCAAATTAGTCAAATCTTCTTGCATTGTCTCCTGCAATTCCCCGAAAGTGGGCAGAGCGTCTGAGCCAATCTGGATTGAAATTTTAATGCCTGGGTGTGGGGCAGGAGCCGTCATCCCCATACCCGAAATTAACATTTAAACATCATTGAAATACGACTAAAATGGTCCCAACCGCACCGATGTCAGGTGATCGGAGATGTTCCCCTGTATCAGGAACCATATACAAATCTCGCAAATCAGCGCACACACAATTCGCCTTGCCTGACGTGTTAACTAAACAACGCCTCGGGATCGGAGAGTTCCCGCTCATGTTTGGGTGTCAGTACGTATGCTAAGTGATTTGGAAGAGTCTCAAATGCTACAATATATCTACAATAGAATGCACTGTTTGAATGGAACCTGCATGGAGATTACACTCATGCATACCTGAACTTTGGGTTTAAACATACTCACGGACCTATAGTGAATTATCCGTTTGTTTTTAGCATTTGATGCATGAACATGGCGCGCCAAAGACATAATTTTAAAATGCTGGCATTAAAAATAAACGGACCCCATTAACCGAAGAAAAACAGCAGTCTAAATATCCGATTTCAAAAGGAGGAAACAACTAAAGACGATGAAGCATGACTTTAAAGTACTGCAATTAACATGGTGATAGGGAGATTACGTAAGAGGAAATGTAAATTTGGAATGCAACAAACTGTGTACCCCCTTTCCTGAGATGCAGATTGAGTGGCAATTCGAAATTCAGTGGCAGACGTGTTCGAAAACAAACGTGATGCGAGAAGTGATAACATTACGCTTTACTTTTGTTGGAATAACGAACAAAACCTAAATGACAGGCCAAACAAAAAAAAAACTACAATACTGATGAAAAGCTAAACCGCGATCTGAAGGACAGTCAAAACCAATGAGCATTGAAGCATCACAAAAAATATTAACAATTGTCAGACAAATAGAGAAATAAATACAGTTAAAATAACCCTCTGTATATCTATGCATCTAGTTCCAATCGGACATACGAGGAGAGTCAAAGCAAATGGCCAAATCAGAAGAATATCGACAACAACCTCTACTTGTGGAAACGCATCCTAACAGAAAAGAAATGCAATATGCTGATAACAATATATGTTATATTAATCAAGAGTTAAACAACCTGCAAAAATCATGAGTGGAAAAGAGGAAGACAGCTTTTTTTTTTCAAGAAAATATATTCCACTGTTAAAACACAAATATGTTATAAAAGTTCGCTCATTTAGCATAACTGCGCGACGCAATTGCCATTTGACACTATCAACTGCTCATGATAGCGTCTTTTTCCTTGAAAAGATCAATCATTCTTATGGATGATATGCATCTCCAATGCCTGCTTCATTTTTTGGCAATTAATAGTTTTTCACTCAGCATCTATTTCATTTTTTTTAGTGTTAACAGCAATCCATAGTAAATGATCACTTGATTAAACATAAAACACGTTTCTCTTTGTTTGTTTAATCTTTCAGAAGTTTATTCATTTTGTCTGCAGTCCTGCCAAAATAGTATCAAACGATAAGGTTGAACAGACGAAAAGCCACGTGTTTCGAGAGCCCAATTTTGATTGTTCCAAAACATCATCTTTTTGTTTCCCGGGTGATGATTGGCTGGGATTCTTCCCAAACACGCCACATGAATATCCACTTTTTGACACGTTCGAGACTACTTAAGGTCTTGGAGACTTTTTTTTTCCTGTCCAAGGCGAGATTGGCTATTTGAATCGAAGCAAGCACATACTTCATAAAACTCAGACAAAGCATGGTGAAACATTTCCTTAGAGTCGCCGCGCCAAATGTGAAAATCTGCGACTGTTGACTTATGTTCTGAATTAATCTGAAACGCAGCACTGTTATATTAGATCTATAATCAATTTTGTAAACCATATGGTCAATTATGATTCTATTCTACGATAGGCGCAAAGGTGCCTGACTCCACAAGAGGTATGGGACCAAAAACGTCCAATTATTATCCAATTATTATCAGCTATACAAAAATAAGTAATTTTAGTTTCTGTTCAAAATAATATCAATTTCAGAGTCATGTTCTCCTAAACACATTGCCAACGTTACTGCGCCCTTCTCAGTTAGAAGAAAAGTGTGCAAAACTAATTGCCACAGATGATTTATTCAGAATCAGTTAAGTTGACATAATTATGGAGGCTGCCGGATTTTCTTTTCCACTTACACAACACTCGAGAATTAAAACTTTCCATGATGCTGCAACAATCGAATCTAACGTCGTGGGAACTGATGTAATCCAGTTTCACAAAGGCAAACGTTATGCGATGTAATTACACTTATATGCTTTATTGCCTATCACATTTTGCCTTAATTCTGTCTCTCCATGGCGTGACAGCTTGTTCCTACACGCATCTATCAGTCTACACAACACACATTTAATGTTGTGATGACATATTACCAGGTCATCCTGAACGCATTGGAAAGGTATGATCATTCAAATCGCCCATTAAGCACCAAGACCAGAAAACACCGAAATCATCTCTTCACTGCTTGCTTTCACAAGACATTGATTTATTTTATTTTATTTTTCTAACTGTTAACGTGAAGTGCACTGTTCTAAATCCACGATGGCTATTTCCATCTCTCCCTGC
This sequence comes from Carcharhinus amblyrhynchos, assembly GCF_965287045.1. Lineage (NCBI taxonomy): Eukaryota > Metazoa > Chordata > Chondrichthyes > Carcharhiniformes > Carcharhinidae > Carcharhinus > Carcharhinus amblyrhynchos. Next base: position 64,306,033 of record NC_137339.1, on the reverse strand, counting down.
ACAATCTGTATGCAATCATCAGTTACACAACAGTGAGGAACAATTCGTTCTCTCATTCCTCCACTTCGTGTGTAAAAGTTCATGTTCAACTTGCAAGGACCAATCAGTTTTTGTTTACAGTGCTTTTTTAGTGTGTGTGAATCTGCTGCTTTGAAAAAAAAAATCTGTCTACTTTGAGGAAGAACTGTCAAGATGTTCTCTTTTGGAAATATGATAATAAATACAACAATATATTTTATAAAGTGTATTTCATGAATGGGGATATTTTGTTGTAGCACGGCGAAATTATGTTGCATATTGATCGGATCTTCTACACGCAAAATGCACTCCACAGCTGCCATTGAAATTAAGACAACTTTTGGCATCGGAGTATTTTGAATCATTCATCTTGCTACAAACGTGATATCTTAATTTATTTAATCAATGAGAAAGAGGAAATATTTGAACTGCGAACGAACAGGCCATTCGGCCCTCCAAGTGTGTGCTGCTGATGATGTCTCTACTAACCGAATAAAAATAATCATCTGTCCTGACACTGTCCGTGTCCCTCGATTCCCTTAATTTTCATCTTGCCAACCACATATTACTTAAATGGTGCGAATGCGCCTGCTTCCAGTAGCTCCTATGGAAGCGACTTCCAGGCTCCTAACATTCTCTGTGTGAAAACAAAAACTCCCCACACAACTTTTTTTTAAACTTGCCCCTCTCGCCTTGAAATCATGCCCCCGTGTAATTGACACTTGCAGACTTTGAATAAAGCTTTTTGACCATTCGCCCATTCTATGCCTCGCAGTTTTACAAAACGAACTTCCTAATATATTCAACGTCTTCTCATAACCAACACCCTCGAGACCTTGCAATATTCTGGTGAACCTTCTTTCCAAAGTTTTTTTATGGTGGTGGCCAGAACTGCACAGAATTTCTAAGTGCGGCCTAAATATCGTTAAAGGTGGAACACAATTTTCCAACCCTTGCACTCAGTACTCCAGCTGATAAAAACGATCACGTCACATGCCTTCTTAATAAATTTGGGCACCTGTGTTGACAGATTTGGGGAAATGTATGGAACCCCACATCACTTTATATGTTATTGCCCCGAAGGGTTCTGCAAACCGACAAATTGACAGTTCAGTCGGCATTTTTTTTTTCCTTGCCTGAGAAATTGTTAATTACAAGCCAAATTGTAGAAATTTGGCACATATTCAGTTTGAAAGAGACTGTAGAAAACTAAATCGCACTATCTGACCTGAGTTGTCATATGTAATATATGTTTATGCAACGCTGTCAATCAGGCAAATAAATTTAGTATTGTTCCATGAACAATGAGGGTGTTAAAGTTGGCATCTTACTGTGATAAACACGCCGAATAAAATTCCCAATCACGTTGAATGTAATGAGCCAGGTATCTTTACAGCTTGAGCCAGAACATGAAGATATTTGATGCTTGATTCAAATATAACACCGACAGATGAGAAGGATAACAAGAAAGATGAAGGTGAGCACAAAAACATGTAGCATGCTGTACACGATTTTTGCAAAATATCAACTAAGATGCAAGTGCCTTATAATTCAGACAGTGGTGTATGTTGTTTCAAAAACTGTTTGATGTAATGGATAAACTAGTATTGGTTTATTCTCTCTTGAACTTCTTCATTGGAACTGTCTTCCATGTCTGATCTACAACAGATGATGATTCACACCTAACTTAAGAAAGTCAACGATTCCATCTGGGCAGAGCCACTTCTCTACATAACAATGAACTGATGGATACAGCGGAACACAACACATTTCCATTCCATGCAAGCTATCAATGGTCTTGTTCTCAATTTTGCTGCAACTTACATTGACAGGACCAAAAGGGTGATCAGTGAACTAGCATAAATAAATCAGTTCAAAAGTATCGAAAATAAAATAAAAAACGGACCTCCGGAATATTGATTCACTGTTTTCTCCCTAACCACCCCTCAAGCACACACTTGCCATCATTCTCCCGAACATTCGCATTACAACAGGCAGAAGACAGTGGTGTTATTTGTAATTATTATATAATATAATAATCCTTATTATTAATCCTTATTATCCTTATATTATATAATAATTCTTTATTTGTTGAGATGTCAAATAATTGTTTAGAAAAAAATGCAGGGCAACTGAAGGTTGAAAAGGCTAATATAACAATGCAAATGTGTCTTTGAATTTGCGTCAGGAAAATATTTGGATTCTTGCTGAAGGAGATATTTGAATAACATGCAGCACAGATTTAAAAAAAAAATCCTAATACGGCTTCCAGAAGTACAATACTCCTCGATCAAACTTGAAGAGTTCTCCTTGAACATGTGCCAAATAAACTATTAAGGAACAAGTACAGTTTACAATCACTTTCAAAAGCCATCGAGAATGAATATTTAAACACGCCGAAAAGTGAGGTTAGTTAATATACTGTCGACAAACACGTGACATAATGCTGCAAAACGTCATAGTCAATCAGAATTCAGAAAATAATACATATGTAAATTATAAGAAAATGATAATTAGTGAATAAATCAAATAAGTTTATTTAGTAGCAAGAACTTTCGGAGAGTTGTCCTTTTATCAGGTGAGTCGCCTGATGAAGGGGCAACGCTCCGAACGCTTGTGCTGCCAAATAAATCTGTTGAACGTTAACCTTTTGTTATGAGATACTAACTGTGCCTACCCCCACTCCAATGCCGTCAACACCACCTGGTGAATAAAACAGCAGAGTTGTATTTCCAGAGAACTGTATTAGAACGCATAGTGTTGTAGAGTTTTTTTTTCAAGATACTACTATCAAGATATTGGGTGCAGATCCAACTACCATGATCCAACCACAACCATTATATTTTCGAGACGCTTCAGAATCGATTTGATATTACGATGGCAGCAATGTGTGAATATGAAAAAAAGCAAAGGAAGTAAAGCAAATTCTTGATGAATTTGAAATACAAATAAATATAAACTGTTCATGTAGACAAGACCATGACTGTTACAAATGTTAGTTTAGGTGAAAACTGTTAGAATGTTTACAGTTAGAATGAAACTGCCTGTTGCCACAGATATGTGAGCTTTGCAAATACATCCCAAGTAAAATAAGTGGAATATGTAAGGATCCCGCAAAAAAAAAGTGACAATTCAGGGCTCCAGTCCTAAGGGGTTAATCGACACAATACTTTGATTGACAAGATCATAAACTATACGATGGTATAGAATGAAATGTTACAGTTAAGCATTTAAGTGACAGAGCACAGACGAACGTGTGGCGTTTGGACAGGGTGAACGGCCCTTCCTTGCATGGTATACTCAAAGTATTCGTTTAGAATAGGCAAACAACTGTTCTACCTCGTGAAAAATACGCATCATCAATTTACATCAAGTGTTGGATAACGCTAGTTAAACAAATGTGTTCCAATAGAATTGTGCATAATTAATTATGACTCGTACAAATTAACATATGAAGATTGGAAGTTTTACGGGTAAATAATTGCTCTATTGTTGCGCAAACGCTTCTTCACGTTCATATCTAACGAATCACGAGTCAGTTTCCGCATGTTCAAAAGGTTGTCTGGAAATTCCACGGAATGCAAAACAAAAAGCATAATTTTTGTCCATGCGCTTTACACATATATGTTTGTGGAACACCACATGATTATTTCCCATTAATGATTGAATGTTGGAGACTTCTGCTTTAAACAGAAATATTTGAGACAAATGTGCTTACATTCCAGAAGGCAGTTCTCAAAAGCATCGTGACGGTGAGAATTCAAAACAAATGATGAATACACATCAACGGCGGTTGCTCGTTCCATGAGTTTTAAATTGAACAAGACAAGGCAATTTGAAGGCACAAATGACACACTCGATATTATTGCAGAAATGTTTTATTCACAGGAACGTCGTAGCATTCAAGCTTGGAATATGAGCTACCGAGTGAGCCTTTCGAGCATGCACCGCCATTCAGAAGGATAATGGCTGCGCCTCCTCCACATTAATGTCATCCCCGGGTTTACAATCATACGCCGAATTTTGAAACATGCTGGTATCGTATGCCAGAATCTCCGAAAATCTGACAACAGTTTCTGGATGTTTATAACGTCATTTCTGAATGGTTAGAGAGCGCATAGATAAGGGCAAGGTGCAAAGAACAAAGAACAAAGAAAAGCCTAGCATTGGAACAGACGCTTCATCCGTCCAAACCTGCTCCGATCATGATGCCTACCTAAGATAAAACCGCATGTACTTCCGGATTCCGTCTTTTGCCGTCCCCATGCGATTCGTGCATTTGTCTAGTTGCCCCTTAAATGTCGCTATGGTAAGTACTCCCAACACGTCTCCAGGCAGCAATTTCTAGATATTCGCCACGGTCTGTTTTGAAAACTTTGCCTCAGGCATCCCTAAACTTTTCCCGTCTCATCTTTATGCAACGTCCCCTAGTCCTTGTTTTTTTTTTCTGTCTGCCCGAGGGAGGAGCATCTGGCTGTCCATTGCCGCCCAGAATCTTGCAGGCATCGGTGGATAATCCCTTAATTTCCATCTCTCCAGTGAGAGGAAACCGATTTTATCCAACCTATCCGAATATCAATTGCCCTTCTGACTGGAACCATCTTGGTAAATCTCTTCATACCTTATCCATCCAAAGCATATTTTTCTGGGAGGGTGTCGAGCAGAATTGCACATGGCCAAAGTTTCCATCCAGCTACAGCGTGACGTGCCGATAGTTTTATTCAATTCCCCGATCACTGTATGCTTTCTAGACCTCCATATTTAACAGTGTTGCCACTTTCAGTGATCTTTGGCCATGTTCACACAGATCTCTCTGCCTGTTAATACTCCGAAGGTTTCTACCATTTACTGTTTAATTCCTACGTACTCTGGACCTTCCAAATTACATTATCTCATACTTGCCAGAATTAAACTCCATCTGCCATTTCTCCGCCCATGTTTCCAACTGGCTTATATTTCTTGCTATGTCCTCTGACAATCCTCTTCGCTATTCACAACTCCAACAATTGTTGTGTGTCTGCGAACTTACACATCAGACCAGCTACATTTTCGCCAAATCATTTATATGCACGAACAACAAAGGTCCCTGTATCGATCCCTGTGGAACACAGATTGTCATAATCTTCAGATGAGAAAAATAAATCTAATGCTACACTCTGTTACATGCTAGTTACAAGGAAATAGGATTATGCCGCTTTAATCACATGTTAGATGGCTATTCGTTGCTGGCAAAGCACATCATGCCCTATTTCGCTAAAATGTTGCTCCCGATTTAATGAGGAAGGGCAATAACACGCATGATGCCATCAGCAAAAAAAATAGTCAATTCTGGACTTCATATTCAAAGTCTTATGTGACAGGAAATTAAATGTTTACTCTGCCTGTGAAATATTTTCACAGAACTAAGTCGCAGTTCAAACTTGTGACCACGGATGATAGGAACTCTCCAATGAGTGCGACCTCGAAGATGAATTCTATTTCTTTTTATCCTTTATTCTGTGCAGGAAAGATTGCAGAAATGTAAAAAAAACAATATTCAGTTGCGTACATAGGCTGTGATGACTGAAGCAAACTTGCAAACTTGCAAATCAAAAGACAGCATGACTCAAAGGAAGATATCACCCTCCCCACCAGCATGCTCAATATGACGCATAAGAATAATGGCTGTGTCGAATTCAGGAAAGTGGGGAAACTGTAGGACGGGGCATACCTGGAAATTGAAATTCGGTCTCCAGGCAGTACAGGTAGCATGTATGTAATGAGGTTCATTTGCTGCTTCATTTGCTAGGCAGCTTTGATATGCCATCCATTTGCTGCTTATCATCCTACAACATTTCTATCGCCTTTTTATCAACTTTAAATAGTTTTTTTTTGGTTATTGCTTATTATAAATTGAATCGCGACATGTACGCAATGTGTCAAGTATAGGGCTTGCGTTTGGAAATATATGGCATCCATCTCAAAAATTCATGCCCCAAATATTATGTGCCACGTGCAAGACAAAGAAAACAATAGATGGTCGAAATATATTTGTTTTGCTGCCTGGATTATTGTAGCTCCAATAAAATAAAAAATACTCGAAATTCCACAATACGGAACAGTTCATCGGTGAACAGCAAATCAACCAAGTGCAGTTCAAGCAATTGCTACAATCTGTAGGATGCATTTCAATAACTCATAATGTTTCTTTGAAAAAAAAATCCAAATTCACTATTGCCACTGCTAAGCAGAAGGAAAGTGAATTATGGTGGTACTGTTTGCTCAATTTAGACGACGGGTTATGCATCCCTTCAATAACACAGCTCACGACCACATTCCCAGCCGCGACTGGTAATGGTAATATTCATCTGTTCTTGCAGTGATGCTCAAATAATGTTGAATATCAACAGATTGAGTGAGAACACGCAACCAGTAGTTAGATTAGACACCTTTTATTCTGTTGCATCCATTGCTGATTAGTGATATAACCATAGCTACCAAAATCAAGTGGCTTCAAGAAACTGTTCCGCAACTTGGCCGTTGAACTCAAATCATTGCGGCAAAATAATTGGCGTCAACGTTGACCCTCCATGCAAATCTTCAATGACAAGAACACGATGACCCTATTGCTCTCATGCATTCTGCGTATATGTCCGTCCTTTGATTACTGAAACAAATAATCTATCTAGCGAATGTTTTGCCTTGCATAATTCGACATATTGTGTAGATTCAGAAGGTAGAAAACACGAGCTACAGACGTATATAGATTTTCAAGATACACAAACAAAATCCTGCCTTTAGAAATTGCATAGTATGGGGCGAACAAATCACGCATTGAATGAAAAAGCAATAATTTGGAACACAGCTTCGCAGGTTTCACACTCCTTCGCAATATCTCGAATATGTTAACATGCTTTCTGATCCAGTGCGTCGAAACACACTTGAATCTAGTGGCAGAAAGACTGATTTTAATAACTAGTAAGATGTTGCTGCATTGGCACAATTCAGCAGTTGACAATGTTTAACCTGACGACACTTGTGAAACAATAAATGCCGATCTGATTGCTTTTTTTTTTACATACCCTTCATCCAGCTGATTTAGCGTTTCTAAGAAAGATCTTAGGTATGCTATTTAATGCGTTCTTCTGTCCATCTTCATTCAGTAACATCTACACTTGTCAATGGATTATACTTAAAAGTTTGATTTATGTCTATCAAATTCTCGTTTTTATATACAGTGAGTTTCAGGTATATTTTCTGGGAATATAAATACGCCCATCACGAAATCATACGGCCTCTAGATACTCAATGTCGAAAATGTCCATTTCAATGCTTGGCGAAGTTTCAAGTTGTCGACATTGAAACATAAAGACACAGAACGACTGAAGTAGATGGAGGAGATCTGCAAATTGTTTGTTTTAGTATCTTTTTCAGTTCATTCCGTGCTTATGCAATTCACAACGCCACTGCTAAATTCGTCATAACATGGTATTACTGCAGTTAATTACAGTTAAATGACACGATTTCCTGTATTTTGTCTGGCACATTTTTGCCTACTTGCCTTGTCAATATGTATTTGCTTCAAGCGACATTTCATCCTCCTCTTCCCTCAAGCTTCTTCCGAGTATTGATTCATCTACAGAAGTGAAATTATTTCACCTCTTCCCCAAAGTCATAAACTTTGATATATTCTGTGTTTTGTTGGGATGACACAACATGTTGTTCAGGCATAGCTGTAGTTACAAACTATCACATTTAAAATAAATGTTTAATTCCTACGCTTTCTTCTGTACCCTGTCCTCAACACTTGCCCGTGAACGACCTCTTCTCAATCCCCCATTTGCGCTAATTGTGTTTAGAATCGGTTCTTTGTCCAGTCCATCTACAGTTTTTGAATGAGCTGAAGATACAACAGTCACATTTAATAGTTTTTTTTTCCAGGCGTGGGCTCAAAATTTCCAAGATATGTGTGAAACACTGTTTCTCGTTTAGATTTCAAAAATCAAATGAGCATAATTCGATCGATTGTCGATACTTACCATGCGTATTATTTATCGTTCCCTCCTCATATGCAGTTTGTTTAAATTTGCAACTTTCAGATTATAAATCTATTTTCTCTTTAGTTTTGAATGACATACAGAAATCCAACTATTGTCTTTGCAATTATGTTTTTCAATGGTCTGCGCATAATCATCTGACCAAGAGGGTTTATCTAAAGCAATTGCATTCTCGTACGTTGGTCCGTCCAATTATCCCGTCCCAAATGTCCCTTCTCCAATCAGAACCTTCCACGCACCTGACGAAGGAACATCGTTTCCGAAAGCTTGTGGAATTACTATCAAATAAACTGGTTGGATTTTGACCTGGTGCTGTGAGCCTACTTACCGTGTTTACCCTGTTCCAGTACCCGTATTTCTGCATCATGCCGCCATTTTTTTTTAACACGGTCGTTCCAGCTTTATGCAAGTATGTTGATTCATCACCGTTTCAGGAAGTCCTCAGTCATATGGAATTGTACGACACCCACAGTGCTGCATGAGTCAATTTCGCCAATCAAACTTTCGCTAACGACTGTCCCAATCGGACATGCCCCCGTAACCTCTATTTCGCATTGCCCCCTGACAATAAACTGCAACTTGACATGGCGAATCAACCTTATCTGTATCGATTTCGTTTTTTTTTAGGAAACCAGCCAATTCGTGTAAACCATAAAAAAATGCTCATAATGTGCAATCTCCACACAGACAACATGCCAGTGCCAGAATTGAAAATGTGTTCCTGGTGCTGTGAGGCAGCAAGAACTACTATGCAATGCTACCGCGGCCATTACAGGGATACCTAATATGCAGAGGGGCAGAGTCTGCATCAATGACGTCCTCAAGGCCCTGATGCAACATCTATGACTGCCCGAAAAGGTTCCACTCGCAAAATATCCAGTAGGTTTGTAACAGCAGTACAAAAATTATGCACGTTTCAGGGAAGCAGTTATCAATCTACTTGGTAACTTCATTCTGAGGAGCTGTAGCATACCGGAGGTCTCTAAGGAGGAGCTCAGGCTGCAAGGGTGGCTCGTGAATGAGTTTCCCGCTTCGGACATCACTGTTAACACACTATAATGAGCCTCATATAGCCAAGCTCCATTGTGGAGAAGTGCATAGGGCTCCTGAAAATGCGGTTCCTCTGGTTATGCTGCTCTGGCAGATCCCTGCAGTACAACCCTCTAATTTTCTCTTGCAACGTGGTGATGTACTGTTCCCTGTGAATGCTGACAAAGCAGAAAGGTGATATTTTGCAGGAGGAAAATATCTGTGGGGCTGTTGAGGCAGGCGTCGCTAGGGAGGGAAACGAACGAAATTAAAGAGCAAGAGGACAAGGAGGTGTCTGCGAATCACTGTCCAGGCGTCGCTGGGCTGGGAGTCGGAATTAGGCGAACGAGGATGACCAAGGTGGATCTGAACATCAGACACTTCTCTACAAGGAACCTGAAACTGTGCACGTCTGTTGCATCCCCGCCCTTACCCCCACAGCACCCCACCCCGCCCATATCGCCCAACGCCCTTCTATCTCCTGCAACATCGTTGCACGAGAGTAGTGGGTTGGGATACCCAGTGTTAGCGAGATTCGCTGACAGGTTCGAGGCTAATGAACGATTTACAATGCACCATTATGATCATGTCCTTATGCAAACTAGTCTGACACTTAACTGAGCTCTGCGCACACGCTTTCACCTGGGCCCACGACTGTGTATTGGCTAAGCGATCTGAAAAGTCCCTTGCAGGTCCCCGGGACCCGTGTTTTGAGGCAGGGGAGAGGGAGTCGTCTGTGAATTCTCGGGGAAATAATGGCCAATTTTTTATGACACAGCGTTGAAGGGCCTCCATAAGGAACATCAACATGAAGCATACCTCGGGCGACCGTCTATGGAAGATGATTCCCGTACTAGAATATAATAAATCTGTTGTGAATTAGTCACAGGTGACTGATGAAAAGGCAACATTTAATGGTGACAACAAAGATTTTTTAACTAATAATTTCAAACATGAAAGTTTCTGAACGGAAAGCAGTCAGGAGTTTATGCATTATTTAACTTCTGCATTTCTACACGTTGCCAACTTACCGCAATTAAAACTCTCTAACCTAACCTGGCCTACCACTACGCTGACGTATGTCTCCAGAAAGTGCATTGTCCGTATCGAGGACCAGCTGTCTCCCGCGCATGTTGTCTGTGATACGCTTGGCAGGCGTCCTTTGGAGCGCCCTACGGTTTCCAGGTTTCTGGCGCGTTTTCATAACATTCTCCTTATCCCGCTGCCCCTGAGATGTCCCGGTTTCTGGAAGGGGGATGCCAGAATGTATAGACACAACGGCAATCTACTGGCAGGAAGACCCGTCATGGGCTCAAGCCCATTCTGCTCCCTCGTGGTTCTTGTGGGCCTGTTTGTCTCTCCATTGGATGTTGGTGCTTGTGCTGAATTCCAGATGCTCTGGCGTCACCTAGCCCAGCAAAAAAGTCTGCAACACCAGGTTTTAGTCCAACCTATTTATTTGATAATATACTCAAGCTTTCGGGGTTAGCCCCTTTGTCAGATGAATGGAGAGTTCTGGCCTCAGACAGAGCATATAAAGCACAGACAGTTTAGAGATTACTGATAAGAATGCGAATCCTTACACCTAACCTGCTGCTCAAGACCTGAAGTGGCTGATAATGTGAGTGGAAGGAGCACTGATCACAGGTTAAAGAGATGTGTATTGTCTCCAGGCAGTACAGTAAGTGAGGTTTTGCAAACCCAGGCAAGTCACGGGGGTGACTTGTTGGTTCTGCGTCACGCTGAAGCCGATTTAGTGTTCCATCTTCCTCTAGTGTTAACTTCAGTGGATCTGGGGACTGGACGTTTGCGCATTTGTTTCCTGCTCTGGATGCCTGTCCATTTTTTTTTAGCAGATCTGCTTTTAGTTATGATACATTGTCTGCAGGCGCTTTTTTGAAGAAAGTGAGAGCAATTTACATGTAATTTGCTTGTTAGCATTGGAGAGAAGGCAGCTGAGCATTGCAAGTGCGTTGATGGGGTGGTGTTCTGTGCCTCTATAATAATTGGGGACAGGGGAGAGAGAAGGATGTGTCAAACAGCCATCGGAGTCAGGGGTAGATGTGCAGGCGGATTTCGTATTGGTGGGTGGGAATGAGGGGATCACTCTGCCTGAAGCTAGGGGGGCGGGAACACTCCACCTGCTATGAATGTGGAAATAAATCGGAGACAGCTTTCACTCCGCCAGAGAGTGGTGCAGGAGGAGAGCCACTCTGCCTGCCTACGATCAGTGGAGGAAGCGTGGGGTGGGCGGGCGGGGGGGAGGTGGGGGAGAGGGGCGATGCCACTATGTCTGTAAAATGTCGAGTGAAGGGAGCGCCAACGCACTTTGGGGAAGAACGGCGACTGCCAGTCTTTTTTGAGATAGGTGGGAGACAAGATTTGTGCGCTGTCACAGTGCATTTGATTGATCGGGTGGGCAGGTGGGGGGGGGGGGGGGGCGGGTTGGTGGCGGCACTGCCGTTTTGCTTGTGATCGGTGGGACTGATGGCAGAGAAGGTGGCACTTCTCTTCATTCTGGCTGAGGTCATTGAAGGGAAGTCGGTCATCTGGGTGGAGGAGTTTGTGGAATAAGTGAGACAGCGATGTTTGGGCCACAATGGAATGGCGTGTGGGGGAGACATTATCTCGTCCTGATGTGCTGTGGCAGGGGAGGAGTGTTCCACCTTGTTTTTGCACATGTAAATTTGGAGGTTCTGCCAAGAGCTGCAGGGTTTCGAATTCCTCCACAGTTTTCCCCGCAGTCTTCCGCACCGCGATTCTTATTCACATACATTTATGCAGGCAGATGGGCGCCTCAAACGGACCAGAAAAACGGATCTGAAATACTCCCAGTTTCAAGTAGGCCCAGCGCTTAAGACACAAAAGGTGATTTTGGCCCTTTTTTTGAGAGGGGTGGAAATTGCCCCCAATTATTTTTGAATGTGATGAAGGACAGAACACAAATGCACTGTATGCTTTGTATATACAATCATGTCAAAAACTACATCACAAATGTCGAACGCGCTCTTCCTGATTTGTATGACTATCTTTTGCAGCTGTGCTTCTCCCGTAGTAATAACAATGACGTGAAATTGTTCAATGAGTCAGAAGAACATACAGCTAATTTAATATTTCTCTCACAATCGCGGCTATGCACAACTTTTTGAACTGTGATGAAGGAAGTGAAGAAATTTAACCTCCCATGATACTCTTCCTACAGCGAATGGAAGAACAGCATGGTCAGTCTTGTCATAAAAATACTGGTTTTAAAATACGGCTTGATTCACTCGTTACCTGTCTTATGTTACAGAACTCGAAAAAACAAAAACAATGTTACACGAAAAGGGTAAGGAAATGTTTCATGGTAACAATTCTGTTAGTGATCATTTTAGAATAAGGGAGACAGTGATGTTTGGGGGGATAATATCATGGTGGGTTAGGGGAGGCATTATCTGGCCCGGGTGTGATGTGCAGGGGAGAAGTGTTCCATCTTGATTTTACGCGTGCGCATTTGGACGCTCTGTTAAGAGTAAAAGTTGTGTCTTCGCATTTGCCCATTCGGACCCATAAATTCCATTCGCATTCGCGTAATTTAAGCTTGCTGGCAGTGATAGATTTTTTCTTTACCGACACTTCTATTTGTATATGAGTACTTGGTTGATTCTAACTTTGTTCGTAATTCACTGATGGTTACTCAATACAATTTTTTACTCAAACAGGTCAGTATCCAAACGGGATGTTGTGTTCCACTGCTATCTACATGGCACTAAGTTGCACTTAGGCACAGGGAACGGGAGATCTTGCAGTCGTTGCAATAATCTGTTCGTGGCACTGTGGCATCGTGATTTGCACTACTGCCCCACAGCGTCTGGGATCCAGAGTTAATTCCAAACATGAGTCTTTGTCTCCATGGATTGTGCATGTTGTCGTCCGAACTGCAGGGGTAACAAGTGGATGCAACACTTGACTCCCACGATCCAAGATGTGCGAGTAAGGTTGGTGGGCATTATTTTTTAGACAGCTCCACTGGCAGGAAACATAATGTGGGATAACAATGATTTTGTCTTGGGTAGGATTGTCCTCGTCAAGTTCTTGACCAGTCAGGTTTCCTCCTTCGGCAGTGGAGGGATTGTATGTTGCTGCCAGAATGCTTTTGAAGCCAACAGTAATTTGTGTGTTGAAGTTTTGTTATTGGTTACTCTACACAAATTTGAAATAAATATTTTCACCGTACGTTTTCTGATAGATTATTTACTGATGATGCATTATAGATTCAATTGGGATCACCTTAGAAAAGATGTATGAAATCATCGCGAATTATAAAGACTTGAATGATTTTACCTACTCTTAAAATCCATTTTATTCATTTTTTTTAGAGATGAAACTCAAGGAATGCCAAAAAGGTATCATAATTGGGCCGTGTTACGCAAACTATTTTGAAAATCAGCCTCCGATTCCACATTTACAAATCTCTCTTTTTCTATTTGTAGCTCTATATGAAAAATGCAATTTTGAGGGTGAGTGATGATAAATACACAGTTGCAGCAGTGTAATTGTGTTGACGTACTAAGATTTTGACAAAGGTGAAATGAGGTACAATAAGCCACATATTACCATGCATTCTCCATGTTTTCTTCAAACAGTCATGCAGACGGAGGTACACACAGTTCATCGAAAGCGAACGGGTTCCCTACCCAAAGTTTTCCATCGATGTGTGTGTCCACTAGTGTGCATTGTCTTGAGAATTCTTGCTGCAGTAGCGAAGACGCACTAAAAATAAAATATTGTCATGCTGTCAGTGAGTCCCATTTTGTAAATATTGTGTGCTTGCAAATGACAGAAGCTGAGTTAATATAGTAATTCTTCTGGACTTTGTTCAGGCTCTTGTTAAAAAAAAAACCTTCTTAATCTGAATCCTGCGGTGAAAATCACGGTGAAACCAGAATTTTTTTAAAAAACGTTTCAGTCCGCATCCATCAGGATCTGCCTATATGCAGGGATCCCGTAATGTTAAGGTTTTTTTTTTCGTCCTTTTGCCTGCCTTGACGCTGGAATTATTTTGAAGCTAGCGGCACAACAGATTGTGACCTAATACCTGCAACGTATATGAATTGAAATCGGGGAGAAAAAAAAAGCCTGCAGGATTTGGGGGAGAAGAAGTATAATGGGACTGAAATCATATTAATTTTGACAGTCAGAGCTTCTCATCCGCTCATTGCATCGATAAGTAACGGTAGAAGCAGATACTTGTTTTGGCCGACGGACAGTTGCGCTGAATGTGTTTGATGACATAGGTCAGTCAATGTGCAATTTTAACCATACGATTAATCAGCATTTTTTTGTCGATTTCTTCATTTGTCTTTGACTGTCGCGGGTGGGAGGATGCATCTTAGTGACATTCACAGGCAGCAAAGCTGTTGGCTCCAGTCCCCGAGTTGGGGCCGAATTCCATATAGATTCGGAAATCTGAAACTAATTTGAGCTATGTGCCGCAAAATTGTCAATTAATATTAGATGGACCTGTGTGGCCTTGATGCAGTGCATGAGAAACATAAACATTATCGCATCCTTATTTTGAACTTCCGGCACTGAAGCTGGATTGTTCCTCTTCGCAGATTGGGCGTGTTGTACAAGGTGACTCGTCTTGTGTGACGAGGGCAGGAACCAACCCGTCAAGTCCTTTTGAGGCACAGATGTATCCAGCACCATGTTGAACATATCCAAAATTATTGGACTGAACTAGCGCACCAATGGTACGATTTTCCCGAACCGATTTACTTGTCGCATACTGGACAAACACTTGACAGAACCGTTAAAATTTCAGTTAAGAACTGTTGAAGACTACTCAGCCAACAACATTCGTAGACCTTCACCTAATGGCGGAGCACATCCTGGTATCCGATTTAATGATGAAACATGCCATTTATTTTGATCTGCTGCTCTTTGATTTAGCAAATCACTGAAATCAATGAACCTATTTCAAGAGACGCTGTGGCGACGTCTGAAAATTAGAATTTACACAGTGGCTACATTTTGCGTTCATTCGGTGCCTGTAATTAGTAATTAGGATTTGGAAAGGATTATCAAGTCAAATTCAAAGCTGCTCTTGTGCAGCACAGACATGATTGCTGAAGATCACAGGGTGAGATCAACATTGAATGTCCTGATCCTCAAACCCAGAAAGAAATCGCTCACATTAAGAATTTTGTAGGCTTAATGTGAGATTGCTAAAATGATTCATTCTCTGAAATAGCTGGGAGCGACGTTCCTAGTCGCTTCTGGCAACAATTTTGCATTTTGTGTCGTCTGGAAGAGTGTTGGTTCTTGGTGTTTGATTAACTATGCAATGTTAACTACGGCGGCCAATTCACAATAGTGACAGTCGCCAGTTGTGCAGCTGTGCAGTTAAAACATAATGCGGGCCAAACATATATCCATGTAATCCGAAGTGTCAGTGTAAAGATGACTTTTCCCTTTCGTAGACAGGAACATGTTAGGACTTCTTGCATGTCAGTGGTTGCATAATTCTCCATCTGGAGTGCATCATCAACTGACTAAAACATTAAACGTACTTTCACGACCTCAAAGCTTACTTGTGGATAAGTTTGCGTTACAAATTGAAGCTAAAAGGCGCATAGCTGTTGGGTGAAGTGATTACACTCATCAATAATATTGTTTGTAATGTTAACCTTAAGAAAGCACGAATCATGCCACCTCTTTTTTTCTTTTTGCATATCATTTTCTGCGTAAACCAGAGGTTAGAAAAAATCGAATTGGTGGTTCACAGTGCTGTGGAGCGCCAGGGACCCGGGTTCAATTGCTTCCACACACGTTGTCTGTGTGGCGTCACACGTTCTTCCCAAGTCACCGTGGGTTTCCTGCAGGTGCTCCACTTTCCTCCCGCAAATCAAAAACAAACGGGTTAGAAAGTTTTTTTTTTCCATTGTCCAAGGAAGTGTGGATTATATTGAATGGCAATTGCAAATTGCCCCAAATTGTCAGGATGATTAGCAGGGCAAACAGGTTGAGTGCAATGATAGGTTTTGGGTGGGATTTCTGTCACTGCAGGGGTGATGTTTAGAATCTGCAATGTAGGATTTCTATGATCATATGATTCAATTATCCAATGATTGGTTACATTCAACGGTTTTAGGAATTGGTTCTATCTCACAATTGTTGATTGCACATCGACTGGTTTGCAACTAAAACTAATGCATTGTCAGAGCACTGCGCAAATTGTATTCTGGCTATGGATTGAAAATTACGCAGGAATATTTTTGATTTAAAGCGAGCTTTCGTTTCAGCGCCGCTATTATTGGTGCCAGATGCAGATCCCGAACTTTCATTTGATAAACTAATTCCCTGAGTTCTTACCTTACTGGAAATGCACAGCAGTTTGCGTCTTGTGGCTTATTCATCTCTGCTCCTTACTCCAGTCGGAAAAGGTTGCAATGCATATGAGCAACTTCATTTACCATTGTTTTGAGCATGACATTTAAAGTTTAATACAGACAATTGTGAGCTGATTAATTTGGTAGCTTGAAACAGACAAAACTTAACTCGTTAATGGTAGAGCGCTGGTGAGAGTTCCAAAACAAGGAGATTTAGGGGCACAGGGTTCATAAAAGTGGAGTCATAGGTGTAGAAGGCATTAAGCACGATTGGTTTTAATGGTCAGAACATTGAAAGAGCTGAGAAGTTATTGTTGAAGTTATGCAATGCAATGGTAAAGCCACACTTGGAATATTGTGTATAATTCTGGTCACCCTACTACAGAAAGGCTATTATTATACGAGAAATAGCGGAGAACAGATTTGCCAGGATGCCACCGAGAATTGATGGTTAGAATTATAAGGAGATGCTGGATAAACGTTTTTCTTCTGGAGCGAAGGAGGTTGAATGGTAATCTTATGGATGTCTATAAAGTAATGAAGGGCATAGGTCAGCTGGATAGTCAATATGTTTTCGCAAAGTTAGGAAAATGTAAAACCAGGGAGAATACATTTAAGATGACAGGGGAAAAATACAAAAAGATCCAGAAGGGCATCATTCTTTTTAATGCAGAGGTTAGTGAGTGTCTTTAATGTGGCAGAGGCAATAGTAGAACAGTGCAGTCTTGTCTTTTAAGAAAGCGTTTAGACAGTTACACGGACAAGATGGGTATAGAAGGATACGGGACAAAAAATGGGCAATTGGGATTTATTTATGTCTTTAAAAACGGGTGGCATGAACATGTTGGGCTGAAGGGTCTATTTTCATGCTGTAAACCTCTATGACTCCAAGACTCTATGACAATTCTTCACATAATTGGCTTAAACTCCCTCATAATTTGAACACTGAACACAATTCTCCGTTGCAAATGTTATGTTAAAGTTGAAGATGAGTTGTTTAGCCTAATCCGTTCAACGTGATGGACTATTGTGGATAAACGTACAAAAAATGTCTACCTTAGCAGCAGACTATTTTCGTTATAGAAGTGAAAACAATGAATGTCAGGTACAGGTAGCGAATGATCATGAAGGAAGGTTTGTGATAAACAGAAGGTGGGTATGCCAACTTCATCTGAGCTGGATGGGTATCACAGGAGCACAATGATTAGCAATGATGCCTCATAGCAGCAGGGATGTGGGTTCACTAGCCGATCTGATTTCTGTTAATGTTGAGCTTTGAGTTGAAATGCAGCTGTTGGATTGCTATGGACACAGAAAGACGTGTCACATAACCAGGTTAAAGCCCAACAACATTATTCAGATCCATGAGCTTTCGAAACCCTGTTCCTTCATCACTGACCAGCACTCCGAAAACTCATGGTTCACCTGTTGGACTTTAACCTGAAGTTATGAGATTTTGCTTTTCCCTGTGCGGAGATTGCACTGTCTCCCCTTGCCTGTGTGTATTTCCTCCGGGCTCTCCAGTTTTCTCCTGCATTCCAAAAATAAGCGGGTTACTTGGATTTACCATGCAAAGCTTTCCAGTTACACAAAATACGCAGCATTAAGGGTAGTTGTTGGGGTTATTTTCGATGCAAAATTGAAGGGGCAAATGGCCTTCGTCGTAGTGTGTCATTCTATGATTCGATCGGAATGATAATTGACAGCGATCGTCAGATGTACATGATGATGGATCTTCAATTGTGAACGGTGGCTTCAGAATAACAAGTTGTGGCATAGGGTAAGCGAGGAAATTCTCTCCTGGAATTGACTTTAAGATTGCATCATAGCAAATTGGTTTAAAGTGAGTGCCAAAATGTGGGATAAGCAGTTAACGCTGGTACAGTCGACCATGGTCATATATTCCCATCTCCAGTCGACACTTATTCAGATAGCATACTTGTTGCTAATAGCTTATCCGAATTTTGCAACAATGTGATGTTTGTGATGTCGTGTGTGAGCATGAAAAACTATACTCTGTTATAGTGCATTCTTCCAAAGGCTGATTGAAGTATTGTTAAGGTCATGGCCGTCCATGTCGTTCACCAAAACTCAAATTCAGTGCTGATGATTTGGTGAAACTCAGTGCTCCTTCAGCATTCAGTTGCAGAACAGATTAGTTGAAATTACTCAGATAAGTATTGAGGATTTTATAGAGCCTCAGAGCAGAGATGTTGTAACAGACAAATAAATCAAGTGTTATATCTTGTTCCCTATACCATATCGAATAATGGATTAAAATGAAGACATGAGGAGATGATGAAAGATGAATGCTATGTATCGGCAAGACAGTATATGAATCAATATAATTGCCAAAATTAAGATTGGCACCGTCATCAAGCATAGATGTCACAGTGGAACAGACTGAGGGAGTGGGATAGTGGAAAAAATCCACTAACTGCTAAAGTATTAAAATCATAGCTCAAATTTTGGAACAGCATTTTCCTTTTGAAAAGATTAGGGGTACTTCACAATATATAATCTGACGGATGCATATACTTCATGGCGATGGTGATGCAAAAGTTGTATTAAAACATTTGAAATTACCGAGAAACTCCACATAGCCTTTAATTCACAGTGTAGTGTAAAGGTAGGGTAAATAAATCACGACGGTTATGATGCAAATGTTGATTCCCCACTGAGAACTCACACTGGAACACGCAAAGAGGTTCTTGTGAAGTGCTGCAACTTCTTCTTTAACAACTTCTATTGGATAATTACAAATAATTATTTTAATCTCTCTTTAAAAGTAACAATGGCCTCGTGTTATTAATGCTAGGCAACTAATCCATATTTTCAACTAATGTTCTGGCGACCTGGTTTCAAAATCCTGACACGGAAGTTGGTGGGATTTGAATACAATAAAAAAAAACAACTGGAATTAAGTATCTTCTGGCGATCATGAAACCATTGTGAATGGCCAAACAAAAAAAACACATCTGATTCATTAGTGTCCTTTCTGGAGGGGAATCTATTGTCCTTACCTGGACTGGCCTATATGGGCCTGCAGAGGCACAGAAATATGTTTGAATTTCATTGCTTTGGGGCAAAAATGCATGGACAACAAATGCTGACCAGCCAGCGATGCCCCTGCCCACAAATGAATACCAAGTAACATGTTTTAAAGCTAAAAAACAGTGAGGACATTACTCAAACCATTAACAAGCTGAATAAATGACTTCCAACTATTACTTAACCTGGAACAAAAACAAGATTCGAACATTATGTTGTTCAAATAAATACAATTTTCACACCTTAACAAATCATAGAATAAACACCATTCACATTGCAACCAGAATTTGGGATTTCTGGAATACTCTCATTCTTCTCTTCTGAGTATTCAGCCTGGAACTTTTTTTTTCTTTTCCTTGCACCTCTACTACCGAGCTGATGCTTTCTCTAAGACAGATTGTGATCTCAGAGCTAACACTTCTCTCACTCGAGAGAGTTGAGGGGTGAGAACTGAGAGCTGTTGGATCAGGCAGGCGGCAATTGCTATCCTTTCTTTGTCCTATTGCCCCATTATTTTATGCCCGAAATTGCATGCCTATTTCTATCACAGCAGCGTTTGTTCTAAGTTGTCAAAACCATCAGTTTTGAATTTAATTTTTTTTTATGGTTCCTAATTGCCTGTTTCAAAACGATCTTCGAAATTAAATCACAACCCAGTTGTCTTTACTCCGCAGGTGCGTCGGTCCACCTTGTTGTCTGACGAGGGGCATGCACACGGTGGGTCGTGCGTGGGACGCTCTTGAAAGTTCGAGAGTAGCCTAGTACTCCTCCTCGTTTGTGTATGCTTAAAACTGGACCAGCAGATGGGCACCACAACAGCTCAGTGACTATCACTGTTTGCTGTGCATAACATGGATTTGGGCCAGTGTCTGTGGGAGTTTGCACATTCTCCCTGTGGTAGTGTGGGTTTCCTCCGGGTGCTCCGGTTTCCTCCCACACTCCAAAGATGTGCTGTTAGGCTGATTGGTGTAACAAATTGTCCATGAATTATTCTCCCCTGAATCTGTTTTCCAATGGTGACACCATAAGCATAGACATGGTTCAAGGGTGGAGGAGGAAAAACACATTGTTAAGATGGTGGCGCGGGCTTGTTGGGCCGAAGGGCAGCTTCCCGTGCTGGGTTGTTCTTTGTTTGTTTGTCTTGGTCGAACTGCTGTGTTTCAGTTTGTGTTCTCTATTAACTGGCATTTCTACATCTGTAAACAGAGAAAACAGCATTTTTTTTCTCCCTGAACCATATGATGCTTTCCCCTTAGCATTTTAGATTTGTGTATGTATATATGCATGTGTATTTATTTATTTATTTATGTATTTATTTATGTTTTTATTTATGTATTTAAACAACCTATCTACCTACCTCCCAAACTACAATTATTGTATTCAACTTCGCAACACAAGCTACAGAATATGATGAAATGTTACTGCAGAAGAAAAACAACATTTATCTGGAACACATTGTTACCTGTTATTCGAAAATAATACGAAACACTCTTTATAGTTCAACTTGGCGTACACCTCCCTTGTTAATAATTGGGTGTCCTATCAGATGTGTTTATTTTTTATGTTGTCAACTGTATCAGAAATACTACTCATGGCACGTGGCCAATGACAAGGCAGCGCAGCACTTGTTAGAGAATATGCAATCTGCAAAAACGGCAGTGGCTGTTAAGATAAAAAGAAAAACAGAACAAGATCTATT